>NC_091531.1:7500000-8750000 GCF_041682495.2 Bombus fervidus | reverse complement strand
ACGATCAAATACTAAAAATTATTTTCCTCAAATTTCTTTGTCCCTCATAAGAGGTCTGAATACAAGTTACAGTCTATTGCGAAGGTTTTATACGTTTTGACAAATTTAAATTTGCGGATGTAGATGTTTGGACGTTTGTTTGTAACTTGCTAATTGTACGAACGATTAAATACTAAAAATTATTTTCCTATTTTTCTTAACGTCATCGAAATTTCTCCCAACATTACGTTACGTGATAAAACGAGTGGAAGACAGTGGTTTAGGATTCGAGATGAGAACAGCAGTTCTAAAAGTGTAGTTTCGAGGAAATATTAAAGTTGCCTGTCTGAATGGTAGAACAGTAACACGTTTATCGTTTCTACGTTTCCTCTAAACGAGATTACGCCGTGCAATATCGTATCGAAATCTGATTACTTGAGATAGTGGCATAAAAGGAGTTGGCTATAATTCTTACAGCTCACAGTACGATTAAGCAATGCGATTTACGTGGAATATTCAGCACTTGTTTGGGTTACACGCTTCACAACCTTCGAATCGTTCGACATCGATTTTTACAATAGTCGCGACGCGGTTCCCAGAGTTTGCTGCACGTTTCACGTTGCATTATTGAAGTTTCCCGTTGGAATCGAACACAAAGAAGGATACAAACTCTTTGGAAACTTTAAGGTAACATACCTGAAACGAATTGTCGACGAGTTTAGAGGAAAAATCGTGTTTGCTTTTTTTCATTTTGTAAAAAAAAGTAGCGGATAATAAATTCTGATAAAATCGAATCTTTATACGAATTTCAATCCTATTACGGTCTTCTTACTTTTAAATTAAATTATAAGCGATAATCATAAGTAATTAAGTTCTAAGTAAATTAATTATAAGATAGAATTTCTACGAGTACTTTAATTGCATCTTGTTATATTTCATTTGGGATAAATATATATCTATGTGCCATTTTAGTTGATAAACGTAATTGTGAATTACATATACAATTGAGTAATTTAGTAGTTTATTGATTGAATTCATATAATTCCTGTGGTTTAATTTTATGACAGGATTTCACGATGAATTTAACGAAGACAATACGGAAGATGGGAAGAATATAAAATCGAGTTGTCATTAAATTCGCGCGCGATTTTAAAGCTCTCGTTAATCCTAACGACGTTCGCTCAAAGCAGTTTTCAGAATTATGCGAACGTAAAATATAGAATGAAATAAATGCAAACGATGTCTGACTGATGACGGACTGTTTCTACTCGTCCCGCGTATTTCTCTTGCTTTCGCGTGTTTCGCTCCTTTGTGCGAATCTATTCATTTCATGCTGAGAATCTTCGACCAAGCTTTGTTCCACAACAATATTTCTACCTGAATCGTGAAACATTTTCAAATATTTAGATATTCATATTAAACAACTTTTGATATCTAAGAATTTCAAATTTAAAGATTCTGGATATTAGAATCTTTGAACTCTCAAATATTTAAATATTCAAGCTTTTAAATTTCCCAATCTTTATATTTCTTACTTTTTAGAAATTAGGAAGAAGCTTGAGATATAACTTTCCCCCCTCTTACTCAATTCTTTTTTCCATAACTTCAATTATATTCCTCCTTAACGCTTCAATTTCAATCTCATTCGACTGACACTCGAAAGGCAAGCAAAACTCACGTTCAGAGAACACGTTCGTTCTAATTTTAATCCTAACCACCGGGGAAAGCAAATTTCTTTGAAGCCTCGTTGTTACAAAACCAACGAAAGTCAACGCAATGTTAAAAACCTCTCCCTCTTTCTCTCTCTCTCTCTTTCTTAAACATCAAAAATACAAATGGCTAAACGCAAACGAAGGAATCATTAGACAAAGTGTATCGCTGAAAGAGGACCAATAAAATAGGAAAGCGGTGATCGATCGCGTGAGAATGAGAGCGAATGGATGGTGGAATGCGTTATTAGTTTTATCCAGGACCGCAGCAAGCCAGGAAATTACGAATTCTAGGCGAGACCTCGCAAACACCGGATCCACGCTCGTGTAATTAATAACAAGCGATGGTTCGTTGCATGTATAATTTCATTTTAACCGTTCGCCGTGTAATTCCCTGGACCGGGATAAAATTTAGCGTGCAGTTTCCACGGTTTCTTTTTGTCCGAGAGGATTTCGATGAGAAGCAATTTGTTGGAGAGCGGAAAACAATCTTTGTTTGCTGCTGGAAACTTTCGAAGTCGGGATGTGGAAATAAAACGATACGATGTGAATCGAAAAGTCACTCTGTATATAATACGATAGTATTGAACATGCTTTTACTGAGATTTCGATAGTAAATTCTAGATATATCACTTTGAAGCATATATTTCATATATTTGTATAACTTAATTTAATTTCACTTATATCAATATATTTAATATAGTTGCTATTAATTAATAAATATCAAAATATTTATTATTAATGTAATATATTATTGTGTTAATAATAAAATTGTGTGGATATAATTATTACTGATAACATCCTTCTATACTAATATATTATACAATATACTAGTAGTAGAAGTAGTCTGTTATCTCTACGAGGTTACAAGACTTTCCCTTTGCATTTTAACTAATAGAAAAATTTCAATTTAGTAAAATTATTATAATACAGTGTAATAATGCTAACTGTGTTGTAAAATATGTAATTGTAATTTATATATATTTAACGTATCTCCGTACAAATATATTTTGTGATCAAGTTTGAAACTCGCGATACCTCAACACCTCTTTAAACGTTTCAATACCTCGATATATAAAACGCTGTTTTAACTTTGAAAATTCTTTTCCCACTATAGAGATTGCCTTTCTTTTTATAATTATTTTAATTATTTATATTAATAGCATTTTTACCGTGACTCAATCCGAGAGGAAACGATCATTTGTACACGCTGGAATACGGGTAATTTTATCTTTTTCCGAAAACCACCACTTTTTGAACAACGTCTGACTGTTCCCTGTTTCCTTTTGAGACAACGTCGCGTCCACAGAAATTCGATTTTCAACGTCCGATGGTGCTTCGACTACTGTTTTATTTCCTTCTCCTTTTTTTATTTTCTGGGTCGAGTTGCCGCTAGTTTTTCGTGTCACCGAAATAAACTCGAGCAGGGAATTGTTATTTTATTTTCGAAGGTCTACAAACACAGAAATAAAAACGGGGCGATGTAATTGAATTAAACAGAAATTCTGTTATTCCTCTATGCACGTAGATATCTCCAAATTGTACATTTAATTCGATGCTAAATACTGTTATTACCTTTGCAATGGACTGTAATTACCTTTGAAAGCGAATTTTTTTCATAAGGATACGTGCACGGTATTAATTAAGCTTTCCGTTGATGTAAATTTTATACGAGAAGAAGATCATTGGTTTTTTATACGAACCTTTTAGTTTGCATATTATAAAAGCTTAGTTTTTATAATACGAAGGTTCTTCGGAATAAATATAAAGGAAGTCTTTTTTATGCAAATGTCTATTATGCTAATCAAAGTTACGACTAGCCTTACGCAGAAGCAAATTACTTATTATTACTGCTGTATTTCAATTCCCGGGATATCACAAAGAGATATTAACTTTATGTAATTATGAATTTTTTTCCAGAGATAATTTAAAAGAATCTTTTTTTTTTTGTAGAGACGTGCATTACGTTAACGAACCTTTGATAAATCACAAAAGAGATCAATCGTTCGTGCTTAGTAACAAAGATATCAATTAAATGATATACAATGAACGAACGTTGTTTCATCATTTTAAAGAAAAAGTTTACACGGCAATTTTAATCAATGTGTGTATATTATTAATTACTTTGTACAAAGACCAGTACCGCTATATTCTCTTCAATAAAAATTCTGATATAAAACGAATAATATTTCTTCCGATGTAATGCTTTTTTACTCGCAAGCTCCATTAACGCTGCATATACGTCCACACATACGTCGACTCTGTAAAAAGTGTTCTTTGAAAGCAGAGCTCGTGGAAATTGCCAATTACACGAAAGTTAATTTTATTATTAAAAATTAAATTTATTATTTTCACTCACAATTACTTCATTTACGAAGAACGTTTACGTTCAGTCTGTTACTCGCGCTTAATTCGTCCATGGGGAGGAAACGGGAGACGTTTAACTTGCGAGCTTCTGTAAGACGAGTCTGTAATCGCAGATGTAATTGGATGCTGGGTAGAGATAAAACCGCGTCATCTTCATTTACTTCAAACAATAAGCAGAGTAGAAAGGGAAGAGAAAGAGAAGAATCTGCCTTGTAAGATCGTCGTTGCAGGAAACAAGCATCTTCGGTTGCAGATGCATCCGTCTTTTCTATCACAAAGATTAAGAGTTATCTCTTTCATTCTTGGATCGCCTTACCGACATTACGCTTCGAGTAATTTCGTCGTTACACGAAGTTGTCTCGGTTAATAGAATGGACTTCTTGAATAAACGAAGCAATCTCGCTATAGTTTGTAAACTGTCGTAGTGAAATTTCGACTTGGTCAGCGTCTTTCGCATTTCCAGCAAATTTGCGAGATTTTGTCGTAAGACGAAAAGCAGGAAAACACGATGGAGTAGAAAGTAGATCGCTATCGAGAGAAGGTGGCAGAGTTGAATACATTTTTCTGTTTTTCTTTTTACCACTCTGCTGTCGTGTAAAGGACGTGTTCGTTATTTTCTCGTGTATTTTTAAGAGGCACGAGAGAAATAGGGTGGTGAAGAACCGGTAAGGGTCGAAAGGGATAAAAGCCTGGTCTATCGGGAGATCCCTTTGTGACGCGCAAAGCTCATGGATAATACGTTAACCAAGAAATATTGCATAATTTATTGACTTTTCACTTTTCTTTCCGCTATAGAAAATTTTAATCGTAATCGTAATCCTGATTCTTTGATTTCTAATATCTCTTCAAATGCCGAAGAAATAGGAAGAAAAATTCCGAAATTCTTAGTCGAAGAAATGTCGATTTTCCCATTTGTTTTATATTGCTACGAAAATTACACGGTCGCTTTATTTCTCATCTATCGTTTGCTCGGAAAACAATTCTATAAAGCTCTCTTGCTTGCTCCGTATGGGAAATATTACACGATTTTTTGTACCTCGATTTTCCATAGTCACGAACGTTGGATTGATTTTTATTAAGTAACCAAAACCTAGCGGAGAATGTTCTGTCGAGGTTTGTCGACTAATCCGTCCTTGTTTTCCTTCCATTTCGCCAGAAAATTGGATTGGGACTTGGATAGTCGCGATGAAGGTGGATCATCGATTGACTCTATACTATTGTGCTTGCGGGGTTTTCCCGTAATTGAAACCATGTCATTCTTGTCTAATTTACCGGTAAATTGCACTATTGGCTATCTTGCAAGCGTGTCTCGCTTCTCACTGACTTGTACTACTTACGTGTTTTATACAAATATCGGTTTTGTTCTTATTGCAAAATTTTCTTCTTTAAAAATGTTCATACGAATGGCATACAAATAACGGATCATACATACACACACACACATACGCATACGCATAAATTTATATTTTGATTAGATACTTTTCTAAGATAAAAAATATCTTACGTATGTTTTTAAACTGGCAGACTTTGAAAATGAATTATGGATGTTTCAATGAAATTTTGTTTCAGAAATTTATATGCAAGTTGACTAGTTGGCACGGTGTTAGTGCACGGGTATATCTGTAAATGTGGAAAGCATGGCAGGCCAGTTGAAAGGCTGATGCACGTGTGCGTGTTTGAAAATGTAAAACGCAGAGACCGTGGCCATGCTATTCAGGCTGATTAAACGTACCTATGTTCCCCTTCTATCGTATTCTCCTGATGCGGATAAATCGCGCTTCCAGTAAATGGTTCATTATACGATTTTATTTCCCAAGAATTTAAATATACAAAATATGGTAATATATAATATATAAACCGCTTGTAAACTATGAACTCAATTTAAGATATGGCAATGTAAGATGCAAGTTTCTTGATAGTGAAATACGAATTAAATGTAAAATATTGCCATTAATCGAAGGATAGGATTATTTCCCGAGATTAAAATTACAAATCGAAGGTGAAATAAATTGCAAAACGACGAGGATTAAAATTAACATCCTTTACGTAACGGAATTCGTTTTATTTTCTTACTGAAAGTTGAACGAAATTAAATTTAAGCTGAAAAAAAAAAAAAAAGAAAATGACGAACATTTTAATACGATTTATTTGAAATTGCAGCGAAGTATATATATTTCCTCTGGCGACTTCAAACTAAATAAAAGTATATTCGCAAAAAATTCACGAAGCTAAATTTAGAGTCAACCGCGTTCGAAATACTTTTTCACGTTTTAAGTAGAACAAACTTAAATTAAACCAGTCAACCGAAAACTAAATAACCTACTTCCAAAATTGATAAAATTACAAAATCCCTAATTTCGTATCGAACATAAATATATTCATAAAATGAAAATTACGATCAACCATGTTCGAAATATTTCTTCTGCTACAAGTGGAACAAACTTAAAGTAGATCAACCATAAACTAAAACTCGACTCACGTTTCTCCTTTTCCTATTAATTTTACATTATTCCTGGAACAACTGGAATATTTAATAGGCCGTTTGAAATCTAACGACTAGAAGTTTCACGCGCGGTTCCGTGACTAGAACATCCACGCACGATGCCGTGACTAGAGATGAGTTAGTACGTGTCAGGTAGCATTAAATGCGCGTGTAGTTAAGCGAGAACTTGTCTCGACTCGTGCTGCTCAGGGAGGAGATTCCACTGTCTATAAAGGCCAGGCCTGCATCGGAATCGTTTCTTCTCTTAAAGTATGTAGGTTACAAGTGACGTCATCGGCCGCCCAGTGACGTATGCATCGTGAAATATGCATCGCTGCAGCGATGCAGGTCATTGACGGCCGTGTACCTTTTGTGAGGAAATAAATTTCTAGGAAGTTAGAGCCCAATTTTCGAATAGTTAGCCATGAAAGATTGGGAAATTGGTAAAATAATTGAAAATTGCTTTTCTATTGTTGAAAAAATAGAAATACGTATAAAACATTGTTGGAAATTGTTAGTATACAAATTATATATTGCGTTGCTGGTTAAGGGCTTTTTTCTTTTTATTAAGCTTCCATCAATTTTTGGGTAGATTCAGACAGATTGGTCTAAAAATTTATGTTTTTTTTTTTTTTTTTAATGAGTAGAAGTTGATCTATTTTTCACGGAGAATCTAGATTTACCTGGAAATGGTAATTGTTATGTTTTAATTAGAAAATTTATCTCGTGTCCTGAATTACTAGGCTGGAAATAGAAATTTAACTCAACCAACGATCTTAGTTGGAGTATTCCGAGTAGAAATTTAATTAGCAGTCGAATAATAGTTTGCCTACGATTGAGCAACTTTTACTTTCGACGCGTTTCAAGTAATCTAAGCGAAAAGAGTCGTGTCACTATGTAGGCGGGAATCGTGTCCGACCATGTAGGTCCCACTTCTACTTGTCCTCGTATTTATCACTTATACCTCGTGAGCTATTATCGACTGGTACTTTAACAGTAAATAGAAATACAATATACCACTAATAACCAAGAACAAATAATAATAACAATTTCTCTTTTATAAAGATTTTCAAATCTAAAATTTCGTACATCTTTCAAAAAATCAAATCGCCTCCGTTCTATTGAATTTGCCGAATTTTACGTAAATTGGTAAAAATCCATAATTAAATAAGTAACAATAATATAATAATTGGGTGGCAATAATAATTGCTGTCTTATCCTAAACGTTCTAAAATTTAAAATTCAAGACAAGCCACCTTTGTTCCGAACTTCGCATAAATACAGTAATTGCGTCGTATTAATAATTTCTACCATTTCCTAAAAATTCTACGATCTGAAATTTCACGCGTCCTTTAAAAAGTCATCATCGTTCCCATTGGACGCCATCGAACAAAAGGTACTAGTTCATGGAAAGTTGGAGTGAAATGAAATCGATGGTTCGTACATAATCTCGGAACGCTCGACGTCGCGACGCAGCAGTCGGGACGCTATTAGCATGTCTGCCGGTATCAAATATTAGAGACGAGAGTGTGCACAGTGGGAATCGCGTGTGTAGAGCTTTCTGGAAAAGTTATGGGTATTAACCCCAGAACGGAGCATCAGAATTCCCGCCGCGTGTCTGGGTTCGATCCCATTTGCAATGCAACTTTAAAGAGGAGGAAGCCGCACGGGGAGCACATTCATGCGCATTCATATAATCGTTTATGCTAATGGATCGACTGCTGCAAGAAACAACGCGTCGCGTGCCATTAGGGGACCTACTTGCAAGGGAACGACTGTTTCATTGTTTTAATTCCGATGTAACGACGTTGTTGCGGCTGAAAGGAGATGAAGATTAGGTCGTCCAAGTGACACGAGACAGTTTGTGGTCTTTAGAACGCGGAATCGTTAAAATAGGCGTGACTATAAAGCAAATTATCGCGACTATAAAGCAAATTATCGTGACTATAAAGCATATTGTCGTGACTATAAAGCAAATTATCGTGACTATAAAGCGAGATAGTTGGACGTGCTATTCGCTGCTCATATCGCTGGTAATTTTAGCGAGATCTTTTGGTGTAGCGTACGATTTTGGTTATTTTGGAATAGACGAACACCTCACGTTTGTGTTATAATTATTATAATTGTTGCCGTGTTATAATTATTACAATTGATTATAGATTTTGAAAGACGGATGACTATATGGTGAAATATTTAGTATTAACGTTTACTGATAATTTCGTAAAGTTTTATAGTTCGATGGATATTTCTGGTTCAACTGGAATAATTTCAATTGAATTACATACACAATAAATTAATGATTGTATGGACATATATGAACATTATCATTTAACTGTATAAACTCAAGCATTAGGATAAACAATGTTGAGGTAATTACTTCAAGAAAAACTCTACATCTTTATTTTTGTGTATCCGTCACCTGGAGACCGCTGTTACGAAGAGAATAGAATTTAGTGAAACAACAAAAAATATTCTAAATAAGAAGAGGTGCGTATCATTGTGCCGTTGAATATAAATTTTCTTTTGGATTATAAAGTCTAGAAACAAAAGAGCTACAAGTACATTTCTATTGCTGTTTCTTGTAGTCTTCAGCTACAGCTACGAGGTTAACTTTTTGGTAATGTCTTTTGCTAGAAATATATAGCAACGTGCTTCCTATCATAGCTTCTTCTATTGTATCGTAACACTGTAAGAGTGAGGATCTGGATCATCATACACTATACTTATGCCTTTATTTATTTCAATATATTTTTCCATTACAAATTCATCCACTCGTTCCTCCGTCAGTCAACCTCAACAAGCACGAAAGTACAATAAATCAGTTCATATAGAGTATATTTCACATCTAAGTTCAAACGGAAGACGCGTAAAGAAAGAAAGTCAGTATCAAGCCATCTACTCGATAATTGGTTCGAAGTTTTTTTCTTCAGAAACTTCTCTGGTTTCTTCACTTAATTAAATACTTTCCAGATAGTCGAAACGGTGCACAGTAAGTCGAAGGAACTGCGAGGTTAATTGCATTCGCGCCATTTATTTAATACTCGACCTACATGTGTAAAAGTTCGAGCTTTCAGCCGCTAATTTGTCGCACCGCGGCTCGTTGTCTCTAATTGCCGGCCCGAGAATACGATCTCCCTGTATTCTCTCTTTTTCTTTTTTCTTTCGTTTCGTCCCTCGAGGCATCGTTGCTCCGCGATTTATGACGCGATGCGCGTTTTCTAATGCGATGCGAAGAGAAATAGTTGAAGAAGAGAATATTTCTGTCGCCGTGTTCTGACTGATCGACGAACCGCACTAAGTCGCGACAAATTTGTTTCCCATCCCCCGGATAAACTTTTTTCCTCGGAAACGTATGTAAATTGTTTCGCGTTGTTTCGAAACTGTCCGCCCGCGTCGACATTGATTTTCCAATATTTTTGGGAAATTTAAGCTTTTGTTTAAACGCTTTGATAGAAAATTCTAATTTTTCCGGGTTTTCGTTAAAATCGTTTTAGCAACTCGACGTAGAAACAAAATTTTGCCAGCAATTTAAAATGTTATAAATTTACGTTGCTGTTTTAATGAAAAACTAAGGTCCTAGTCACTTGTTGAACTTCGGTTTTCACGGAACGGTTGCGACGCGCCATCGAAATGAACTTCGAAACAGGATTAAGCGACCAATCATGCAGGGCAACTTCGTTTGCTTCTGGTGCATGCGAAAATTCACGGGAATCGTTTTCCAACTTGTAACGCCCGATGAATACCAACGTACGAGACTGTAATGGGAAGTTCTCGACTATCGGCATGATTTTGTTATCGTGGAATTTTCTACAATTGGTCGCTTTGGAAAACTTCATTGACTGGGAGCGACTACACCATTCAAACGGAATAAAGTCATTGCGATTGAGGTGGAATTTATTTTCTAAGCAGTATAGATCGTTAAAAATATGTTGGGAACTAGATACGATAGTTAAGGATAAAATTTAAAAGTATTTAAATTGTTAAGGATAAAAACGTTGCTATTGTGACTATTAATATATAGGAAAGTAATGCGTGACGATGATTTAATTACGGTCGGAGAAAACTGACCTAAGCATCTGTAAAAATATGAACGCGTGTCTCAATCGTTTTAAATCGATTAATTTAAATCTTCTCATACGTCGAATAATAGGAAACGAATGATTTTCTCTTAGGTGGGAAAAAGATTTTACTCCGAAATCGCATACGCTGACATTCTGATTCGATTCGTTTCTCTGCAGGCAAGTCAACTCGAATATTTCGATGGAACTATGTTCGAAGTACCGAAGAGAGCCTATTAAGCGAAGAACTCGCGAGTATCGAGAGGTAGGAAAGCATAGAAATCGATTTTGAGCGCTCCTAGCGCGAATTATCGATCTATACTACTGAAAGCTCCGGGCAATTTGAAATTAAATCTTTTCTGCAAGCTGCTTTCTGGCTGGTTAATTGGATTGTACATACAAGGGTTTATGCGATTTTTATTGCACATTTATCGAAAGAATCGAGAACCTGATTTATTCGTTTGATTCAACCTCAATGGTTGACTTATACTACTGGAACTTCTGTATTTTAGGTAAATTGATATTTAATCGTCTCTTGCGCGGTATAGACTGATATCCAGTGAGACTCGAATGACACACGTGCTTCAGCTATCGATATCAGCTTCAGTTTCACCGATGACGACTAAATTATTGATTCGTACCACTGGGAATCGTTAACTGGACATATAATTCCAATTAGTTAACGGCAAACGTTTTATGCGTGCGTTAAAATCTGCCGATATACAACGACTACGTTTTATCGGGACTAATCGATGCTTCGTCGAGATAATATTTCACGGAAAATCAACCAAATTGAAAAATCCTTATCTCTGGTTTTATGGTTTTGACGTGTTACGTCTGGCGACACTCTACCAAGACCAGGCCACACACCGCGGACAAGATGGCAACCAGATGTCTACACATCCTTACTGCGTACCCTCGATATCCTTAAGGACCTATCATAAATCTCAGCAATTTTCTGGCTAAGGTCCTTCAGACCGAACAAAGATCTTTTTACTTTGTGGCGACACTCGACAGTAAAATACCACCACTCGACACTAACTAGTATCGGACGACAGCAGCGCAGTGGTTAGCGCCTTAGGTTACGAACGTTCGGAACCCGGGTTCAAATCCCAGCGACGGAGTTCGATTTTTCTTCCGCGTATCTAAATTAGAAGAAAATACAGCAGTACCACAGCAGCGACATCTACAGTCAGCGACTACAACTATCACGGCCTATTCGCCTCAACTTTTAATAATCGTTTTCTAAAGTTTATTGTTTACTACGAGAAAACACGGGAAAGTTTTTCTCACGTACGATGCTTCCCACTAGCAATTTTCTATCGAGGGCAGCTTAAGACCCTTCCTAGTCCACCAACCTTCTAATTATCCAATCGGAAGCAACGTCTACTGCCCTCGCTTTCTTAACCAAAATTGTCATCAACAAATCCGATGGTCCCGTGCGCTAGACACACCCATCGCTAGCTTTTCTGCGACACAGCATCGTCATTGAACTTCACTTATTCTTCGTCGTTAGAACAGTCAACACGTATCTTTAACGGGTCTCTACCCTTAAATCAATCACTTGCTTGACTTGTACATACGCACCAGTGTAACTATCTTCTTTACAAAGTTGTTGAAATAAACATTAATTTATGCTTGTTAATTCGGTGTAAACTCAATTGAACCGCCCCTATTATCTTAACAGAAATAGGGGGATCGATCAGCTCGTGGCGTCGATTATCTAATCGTAACGGGAATTTACGACTCCCGTTGACGTGCTTTCTCGCGATCGCGTCTCTTCGCGAATGGTCGATCAAACATGACGAAAGATGATATTCTAGTAGCGAAAAGCAATCATCGGTCATCGCAAAGTGCCGGAATCGATATTGCAACGTACGAAACAGAAATAAAAAAGCCAAAGTATTCTTTGGCTCGCACAAAGAAAGAGAAATACGTGCAGGGTGGATTGTCTTTTATTATTATTTCATGATTATCATAGGGGCGATTATTTTTGTCACGATTCCTTCCATTGAAATCTAGGTTTAAATAATTAGCTAATTAACTAGTCGATTTTAATAATATAATCTTCCAATATGAAACATCACGTCAGGGATGAATTATCCTCTGTTAATTAATTCCAGTTACATCATTAAACCATCGCGATTGTGACCATCGATAAGATCAATAAGTCAAAATAAATGAAACAATTATTTCCACGCTATACAGATTCATCTAATTTGAATAATATTATCAGTCGTATTATACGAACATGTTCACCAAACAACTTATTAATCGAAGAAAAGCATCGCCGATTATCATACATTACACTGATAGGACTGTCAATCTCGTTTTCCAAACGGAAAATCAATTCCACCCCCTAATTAAAAAATTTGCCTAATCGGAATGATACTTTCCTACGTTCTTCTTAAGAAGCAAACAGTTCTTGAAACTTTCAAATTGAAGGAGACAAGATTATCGTCATACATTAAGAGGCAAAACTGACGTATTAAATAAAAATTCTCGATTCCACCCTCCGATGAGAAATTATGTAATCAGAATAATGACTTTTTTGCACATTAACGCTAGAACTACCGATAGTTAACACGAAGCTATTTCTACCAAGACCAGTGCAAATGACTGGTCTTTAAAAAATACACGATAATAGAATATTTTATATTTATTGATTTATTACTTTCGTACAGAAGCAATTCCATGTTATGCGGTACGTTTTTGGTATTATTAATTCATGTGGTATCATGTTCCCTAAACGAGGGCTGACACATTTGCGGCGGATGATGCGAGGAGATTGGATTTAAATTATAACGACGAATAAGATTGCTGTTGCAACCGTCAAGTGTATTTAGAATAGATATTAATATAAAGGTTTATAAGTACTGTCGATAGACGTTCGTACAATCGTAGTCGCGAAGATAGATAATAAAATGCTCGCGGATAACTCAAAGACTCGTACACTCCGTTAATTCGCAAATAATGACTCGGCAATATCTCGGTGATAATTCGATGACAATAACTGCCCGCTCGCGATCGTGTCCGTTTATTTATACCGGTCGGGGGGGAGTCGGAAGATTCAAATTGGTCTTAGAACGACGGTTGCCCTCCACGACGACGTTGTTTTTGCCTAGAGATAGTCCAACGCTATTTTCGTGTGCGAGGCGGTGTCCGTGTTCCGAGGCACAACAACAACATGAGACGCTCTCGCTTCGCCTCGTACTATGACTCGTATGTCGCTACACATTTATGAAATTGTAGTATTGGTCATTTTGATTGGTGTGGCATTTCTAGCGTTAGCATCTAGCGATCCAGCGATCGATCCGGAATTTTCCTGATAACTGATATCGTCATATCGAATGATACGCGGTAAAAATTTGAAAAACGTATGGCAAGTTGTAGAAAACGAGGAAACAGGTTAATCGGGGTTCGATGAACAGATTGCAGCATCCTTTTACACTTTGACGAGTATCAGCAATTTGACTGCTATTGGTAGAAGTAGCCTTGATACAAAATTATATTATTTTTTTAGTTATCCTTGCGAAAGTCATTACATCATTGTAGAAAGAAGATATAGCAAGTAGAATTTTAAAATAAAATTGTAAAACGAGTCAATTTCACTGGTATGATAGTTCTAGTGTTAAGAAGCACGCAGTGTCTGAAATAGAATCCAAACTAGCGATTATCACATTACCGAACTGCGGTTAGTTACGCGAATTCATATTTCTTTATTATAATAAAAAAAAAAAAAATAAAACTTTGGTAAAAAAAATTGTTTATTAAACATCGCAAAGTGTATTATATATACTTTGAATATTTTAAGCACTTTTGCATATTGCATACATTCGGTGCACATTTCCATCTCCGAACTTGCCGCAGATACATGCAAATTCATCGCCTACGCATTACAAAGCCAAAACGCGTATTCGACGAATATTCGCGATTCCCCCCCCCCTCCCCACCCCTATTGTAAATCCCTATCATAATTTCAACAAATAATTACTTCAAACTGATTTCCATGGTTATCCCATTCAATTATGACGTAAATGATAACGTCCTTGACGAGGGTTGATTCGACAGAAAGCACGCCGCCTAATAGGGATGAAATAATGATAAATAGAAGGATTCCGCGGTCGTTCGAAATTTAATGAGAGGTCAAAGAGTAGAAGAGGAGGTATTAAAAATTATATGGACATTCCATTAGAGAGTGCTGCATCGTTGGAAAAACGGCGCGGGAAAAGAGATTGGAGAAAAAGGGGCGGAACAGGGGTAGAATTCGTTGAGGGACGTTATCAATTCCTGCGCGAGTAATAAAATGCTAAATGCGACGATTATTAGTCGACTGCGGCTGTTTATGTATTTATGGAGAATTTCGACCAGCAAATGCGCAGAGAATTTATATTACGCGAAGGAAAATGTAAAATGTCGAGAGTGTGTGGCATACGGTATGACAGATATGGATATTAATAAATATACATTTAGTAGAAAAATATATAAAATACGAAAATAAAATACATTTTATAACGATTGTGTGATAGGACATATCTTTGCTCGAGCTTTACTTCTTTCTTGGTGTTTGTAAAAATATAAATTTGCATAATTACCTACAGTATAATCGTCATTTATAAAATTCTAAGAATATTTTTCATTAAAATATTCTTGATCAATAGATTACAAAGATTATTGAAAAATATTATAATATTTTGTATTGAAGAAATTTTAAGGCGTTCTCAGAAAATTATGGAAATTTATTTGAAAAATTCCCTGTACCTTCTGCAGCGAATATCATTTCTCTATATTTAATACGTTAATTTAAAAAACGCAAAATATATGACAAACTCGTCGGATCAATTTCCAATTGCAATTAATCCCTTGTACTCCGGTGTTTCAATGTCAATCCCTAAACCATCTAGCTGATCTTATTACATTGAAAACTCCGCTTAAATGTTCAGCTTCGAACGACTAAAGCTCGGATTGAAATTACGGATCGCGATCAATTTCTCAAGCTCCGGTTGAATATTTTACAGCTCTACTTTTATTTATAGGGAAACTTTCGTAAGTTCAGAATCGTATAAATTGCAGTCTAAATTATTCTGAAAGTTATTAGGGAGTTGCCGGCTATTGTACGGAGAATTACGAAGTTTCGCGGAGTAAAACGTGGTCGTAAAGGAAACGAATTATTTCGAGCATCTGCCTTTTAATTAATTGCTGCTGAATATCTTGTTTGAGCCACGTGTCAAAACGAATGTTGAAGAGAACATAATTATCCGTGGAGTTTGCATCGTGGAAGTCCAGTCTCGTCGTCAAGTCAACTTATTTAATCACGAATTTGAAACTTGGCTCCCCTTTTGGCGATGAATAGGGCCAATTAACGGGGCATCAAACTTCCTCTGCAATTAAGGCTGATCTCAATTAAAAGTCCTCCGTTTCTAATTTATAGGAAACGATCTTATTCATTGTTCTCGATTTCAGCGGAGTATTTCTCATATTTCCGATAGAAAAATTATATTCAACGGAGTTTAAAATATTTCTTCAAAATACCACCATAATTTTGTATTTAGAAGATTAAATTCGCCACATATTATTAGAAACTATTTCTATAGGAAGTTAAGGAAATTCATTCTGTGTATCTTTACCCTACAAAAATTAATGTACTAAATATAGAACATCTGATGCTTATTATAACAATGTACTTTATAGAGGTACAGGAAGCGTTCCAATTAATATTTTTTGCTAACAAAATTACCTCCAATAAGAACTAACAATTTTTTTACATTAAAAAAATATATATTATATGCATATTACACGTTGCTAAATACAGCAAACCAAGATTACTTCAAGTAAGCCCTTGTTTCATCCAAACTTGAAGAATTCTTGCCAGAGATATGGAAATTTCCACAAACCAATGCCTGACGGTACGATTCCCCATGCTCTCGTTCATAACTGATCTAAAATCATCCCCGTTGGCAAAATTCCCCGGAACTTGCCGGTTGTAGGCTCGTCTGTAGCGCGGGATAAACTCGGTACACCGATACTATTGATTTTGCGAGAGGTGCAGAAAGAAGGGCGGCGGAGAAAGTAGAGGGTGAGCGAGGTCAACCCCCTTTTCAGGCTGGTTCGACATAAAACAGGGCTTTTCCGGGCTTAGGCCGATTTATCCTTTAACGTTGTTCCTTTGCGGTAAACCGAGTCGGAAAAAATTGATGTTTAACCCTGCACCCATCCGCCCATGTTCTTATTTCAACTCCTTCCATCCTCGTGGAATGTTTTATCTGAACGTGGAACGTAAGGTTTCTTATTTCTTAAATATTTTCCATGTCTATAATTATAACGTCGTGGTAATTTTGGAAATGATATAGCAACGTAGAAAAGCGGAAAATTTAGAAAATGGGAAAATAATAAGTAAATATAAATAAGAAAATAGGAAAACATGGAAACTGGAAAACGGATGCTGGGAAAATAGGGGCAAGAAAATAAGAAAATAGTTAGTGGTAAAATAGTAAAATATGAAAATATGAAGGTAGAGGCTAAGAAGATAGAAATTGCAAGCCAAAACCTCACATTGCTGAGAAGCAACCAGAACTGAGCTGTCGCACAATTTAACTTCATCGCATTTCCAGGTGACAAATTATTCTCCAACTTATTCTTTAAACGGTCATTTGGATAAGCACTTTGAAAAATCGGAAACCATTTTGCAAACAAATATTCATTTTATTCCGACCTTCTCGTCCGAAAATCCTAGAATCTCAGCAATAAAGCCCTTTGAACAATTTCTCCGCTCGACCCAATTGCTGCTACTACCTCGCAAGGTTCTTTTGTCTTGTACACACTGTCCATTATCGTAACACGTCATCCAGTAAACATAAAACACAAGGCGAAACACAGAGAAGTATCCAGAGCGTGGAATTCCCGCGAGATTTCACGTACCATTTGCCACGTGGATGTTTCTTTACGACGCCCTAAACGGAAACGATTCACAGAGAAAAGTCTGACCGCTGGAGGACCGCGAACATCGCCACGTGGATGACAGTTGAACGAGCTCGTTCCTAAATCGATTACGACTTGCTTGATCTTACGAAGGGATTTTCGTACAGAAAATAACAATAAGTGGCTCTTGCCTTTTAGTTTAGGTTTATGGAACTTTGGAAGTAAAAGTATTTCTTTTTTTAATTGATTGGAGGGACAAAAGTTTGATATTTACAGTGACTGAAATTTGGGGAAATTTAGAACATCGAGGAATGAAGAAAGATTCCTAAGGATGGAGAATAAAATCAGCGAAGGAAGAAATAAATAATAATAATAATAATAAGTAGGAAAGGAAACAAAAATTCTGAGTGAGAGGGAAATTGGGAAATGATACTGGAAAATAAGGAAATTGGGAAATGATGCTGGAAAATAAGAAAATTGGAAAATGATACTGGAAAATAAGAAAATTGGAAAATGGAATCACAGGACAAAAAAGCTTTTTACATTCTAGTCCGACAATTTTCAATAATTAAAAAAGTGATTCTTAGAAGTTTCATATTACATTTACTGCCGATGAAATATTTCATCGTTCGCACAATTACTCGTTTGAAATGCATCCTAATTGATATGCGCTTTCCACTTTATCGTTTGTTATATATTTAACTGCGTTTAACGTGAACTTCGATAAAAAGAACGACAGGATCGATCGACACGAAGCTTCTCGACTCTCGATGTCGTCGTGGCTACGTTCAAACGAAATTACAAAATTGATGGAGTAGACGGGATTGAATTGTGATTTCCGCTGAATCTGTTGAAGCTACTGCGATGGTTATCTGAAATATCAAACGTTAATCGCATTTGGATCTTCTCCAAAATTAAACCCGTGTTTTTCGCCAACATGTGACTTACTTTAACCAATCGAAACCATAAATGAAGCTCGACAGCTCGAAACTTGCCCTATTTTCGTACTGAAATAATGCGTGTTCTTAAGAAAATTCACAAAGATTCATCTGTCAGGTAAATTTACATTTCCCTCGCTAGAGAATTATTTTTCAAAATTTAAAGAAATCTATTCGTGGAATTTATGTTCCTTAAATATTGTATTTCTATTTCTTTAAATATGAGAAACGTATTTTTGTCTTCTAAGGTAAGTAAACAGTTTTATATATTTTCTAATATTTATAATTATCATCAACGTATAAATATATCCGCAGTCTGAACATCGCTATGTTTTTGATACGCGAAAATATAGAGAATTGAATTTCAAATTAGCAAACAAAATTGTTCAGTTGTAACAATTATGTTTAACCAGTATAATACACTAGAAATGATTTGATTATTTAGTTTATCTCACGCTCCATTTAACTTCTGGCTAAACTCTGAATTCAACACACACTCGGAATTTCTTACTTTGATAAACTCTCTCCGATTCCAATTCGCAACTCGCAACTCAACTATTTGAGTATGCATTTTCCACAAGCATTTATCCTCACCCGTGTATATGTGTACGTTATCTCTTTGTCTGCTTTTATGTACTTTTCACTCGATGCAAATATTCTTAGAAAACACTCAGCCACGTGCATCCATTGCTAGGATGATAAAATGAATTTCAAATCTCAGTAGATAAACAAATAGGAAGGTAGAGGAATTGGAACATCTAGAGATAAGAAAATAGAAAAATAGGAGAATTTCGCTTAAGAACAAGAAAGTTCCTCGTCAATCCGATTTAATCCAATTTCACAAAGCTCTTGTCACTCCCCCAACATTCGACTTAACTTCAATTCCAGTATCTGCAATCTTAAAATCCAACATCCCTTAAACACCAATATTCTACCAACCCAGGTAACAACATCACGTGACTCATCCAAAAATCGAACAACCACAAAGTAGCCGTTATGGCAGACAACGAGGACGCGATGGAAGACGAAGATGATACAAAATCCGGCGTACCGATCTCCGAACACACGCTTAAAAGTCCATCCGAAGCTGCTGAGGATATGACAGCGTCAGAATATTTGAAAACACCATCAGCTGCGTCATCGATAGCTGCAGAAATGGTATCCGAAGTACGAAATAACGCTCGGGGCTCTTCAAATGCCCAATCCAGCAGAAGTATCCAAGAGCCTCAAGAGGAGAAGCTTTCGAAGAGTCAGGAAGAATTTAGAAAGTCTCAAGAGATCGACCTAAATGACAAGAAGCCATCTTTGGACGAATTAAGCAAAGACAAGGTCCCTAAAACCACCAAGATGTATCGACAGTGTCATCGTCGATTCAGAGAGATCATCGGCAAACGCGAGCTGAGGAACGTGGAACTAGAGAAGCATCAAGGTGATCTGAAAAAGAGATTGAATATTCTGGAGTGTTCCATGCCAGCTGTGATGGTCTGGAACATGTGGAGAATGAGCCAGGGTACCTGTGTTCCTGGACTTCAACGAATCATGGAGAAACAGTTTGAAGGTCCAGCTTCTGGAGAAGTGTATTGCCCCAGCACACCTAGTAGACACTTTGACTGTAGAGTGAGGGAAGTTGAGGCTGAGAGGAAACAGGCTGAAAAAAGAATGCAGGATGCCAAGGCTCTTTGTGCCGAGAAGGAAGCTGCTTTAGAAGATAGGACTAAAAGACTGGAAGAAGCTAAGCAGTTGCAACAGGAGATTAAGTTAAGGATAGAACAACTGACTGCCGAGGTTCAAAAGATTAGAGAGACTGCTGCTAAAGCGGAGGATGATGGGCAATGTGAAACTGGTTAGTCGAGAATTAAACTCAAACGTAGCATAACGTAGCTAAAATTAAAATCGCATGTAGGTGAATGTGGAATAATAGAGTGCAAGAAAAAATGGTTAGAAAAAGTGCCCAGCTGCGCGTCCATCAAGTCAAACGACATCGAATGTCTAGAAAAGCTACAACAGCTAGCAGAGAACGAAGTGTACATGAGAAGAAAGATCGCGGAACTGGAAAGTCGTGAGGAAGCTTACATGAGGACCCTCCAACAAGCTGACGAATTATGGTGCAAGGTGGACGCTGACTCAGCCAGTACCGTGAGCGCCTTACAGGAACAATTACACATGAAGACAACGGCGAATCAACAAATGGCTGATCGAATTTGTCAATTAGAAGACGTAATAGAACAGTTGAGGCAAAGGCTAGCAACATGCAGAGGCGAATTAGAAAAATACATGAGCATAAGCAAGATAGAGGCTTTGATAGGCAAGGATGATGACTTTGCCGATGTGCTTGAGAAGGGAATACTGGTCGAAGTCCCTGTAAAAGACGAAGAGGTTGGTAGAGTTGAAGACCTAGCAGACGTTGACGATGTGGGTATCCTGGTTAAGGATGACGTGGTCGACAAAGATACTCTAGCTGTGGTAGAGCTAATTGACGTTCATCTAGAGGCCAAACCAGATATAGTTGATGTCGACTTAGAGATAAAACCTGATATGGTGGACGTTACCATGCGCGTCGTTCGAACAGACCTTATAGGTGTGGATGACGCTCAAATGGCGATCCACCCAGACGATTTTGCCTATGAGGATGAAAGGCTGAGGCAAGCTGAAGATTATTTGGCAAGAATAGGATCTCTTTCGGAGCTGGACAAATACGGAGACGGCTATACCTGTGCTTCGGACTTTATTTGCAACGACGTCGTGCTCTCTGAAACTGGACTAACAGAGGAAGAGATGATTGCTTTGAACGAGAATCGGGTTACACCACAGGAGTTACTAGAAAAATATGGTTGGAAGTTTGATTTGGCAGAACTGATGGCTCAAGCTACCGTGGACGATGTGGAAATTCGGGCACCGGTGACTGTTCCACCTGTTGAAAAGGAACAGGAAATTGAGGTTCAGGATAAATTGGTCATTGATGTTGATGTTAAAGAAGCAGAAGGCCCTTCAGCAAAAGTAGAGGTAACCATCGAGGAAACTATGGTTGTTGAGGAAAGTAGAATTGAAGAAACTCAACTTGTAGAAGATATTGACTCTGCTGAGGAATATGAATCACTAGAAGACACCGATGCTATCGAGGAAATTACAGATGTGGAAGAAGCTATTCAAAAACCTACACCTGTAGAAGACTTAGAAGCTGTTGAGACGTATGAAGACGTTGAGTATACGGAGAGAATTGAACTTGCGGAAGATATTACACCTAAAGAAGACGTTAGTGAACTTGTCGAGGACATTAGACCCACCGAGGAAATTAAACCTATTCCTACAGAAGAAATTGAACCTAATCCTATCGCAGAAATTGCACCCGTTGAGGAAGTTAAACCTACTCCTACAGAAGAAATTGAACCTAGACCTGTCGAAGAGATTAGACCTACTGAGGAAATTAAACCTATTCCTACAGAAGAAATTGAACCTAGACCTATCGCAGAGATTACACCCGCTGAGAAAGTTGAGCCTGTACCTATAGAAGACATTACAACTGTAGAAGAAACTAAACCCATGCCTGTTGAGAGACCTATTGAAGAAATTAGACCTGTCGAAGACGTCAGACCCTCCGAAAGAGCTACCCCTCTTGAACCTACCATAGTTAAAGAGGAAAAACCACTTGTAGATGAAAGGACAGATGTTCCACCACGCGATGTTCCACCACGCGATGTTCCACCAAGCGATGTTCCAGAAGAAAAAATTGACAAAGATAATGTCCTGGTCCCACGACAAGAAATGTTATCATGGCAGGATGACGTGGATACTATTCGAACAACAATCGCGGTACTGCTTACAGTATAATATTTATTAAGTTTAAGAAGCGAAGTTATTCGATATATATAATTCTTCTGATCGTTTTGGAATGTAGGAATGTCCTGATTGTGTGAATGTAAAGAAGGAAGCTGATCAGTTAGCTACTATGATGTCAGCGTACACTGGAGTGAGTATTATAGATCTATCACTTAAACTTAATATACAATTTTATTAAAATATTTATTTTTTATAATTAAATTAGAATTATTTATGATTTAATTTAAAAATAATAAAATTGTAATGTATTTTAGGTTAGATTCGATTTTATGTTATAAAAGATCACAATCGTATAGACTTCATATTGGATAAAACATAATCCAATTTCGCTGCAATAAAAGTTCGATGTCCAATACTTCTTCAGCTTCATTAAAAGTTATTATTGTGATCCTTTCTAGACCGACGTGAAAGAAATAGTCGCAAAGCCGAGACCTCGCGAAGAAGCAGTCGTGAAAATACACGAAGAGGAACTTCGTGAGAGAGAAATCGAAGTACAAACGAAACCAAAAGTTGCTGAAGTAGAAGTGACTGCTGTGGCAGAAGTAGAAGAAAAGGAAGTTATAGTTAAAGTTCCAGAAAAACCTGAAGAGCTGATCGAACTTGAAGCAGAGTATCCTCTCGAGCCACCAACAACGCCATCGATCTCTGGTGTGACACCTCAAGGAGAAAAAGTCGCTATGCCAGAAGTGGTGCAAAAGCTGGAAGAAAGTACTCCGGCTGTTCCTGAAGAAACTCCGAAAGAAATAGTAGAAGAACTTGAGAAAATGCCAGTGATTCCTGAAGTAGACGAAGATAAAGATCCGATAGAAAAGATTGAGGAAGAAGAAATAATGGAAGAAACTGAAGAAATAGTGGTAGAAGAATTACCAAAAGAAGAAATCGAAGCGAAGGAAGAAGAGAAGCTTCCAGAGATAGTCGAAATCAAGGTGGAGAAAGATGAAATTGATATAGAAGACGAAAAACCAGAGGAAAAAGAAGAAGATTTGGTTCTTGAAGAGGAAGAGGAGATTAAAGAAGTGCCACTGGAAGAGATAGCAGAAATTGAAGTTCCAGTGGATGTTAAGGAAGAAGAAATATATGTGGAGATATTACCAGAGGAGCGAGACGAAGAGTTAGTTGAAGAAGAGCCAGTAAAAAAAGAAATACCTGTATGGAAGGAGCCAAAGGTACTTACAGAAGAAGAAGAAGAAGAAGAAGAACCCATCTGTACCTGTCCACTTATACCTCCTCCGGTTAGTATCAAAATAAATATTTTTTCAATTCTAACGGGCCTAATTTACTTGCATGGATCCTCAAAATTTATAATCCTCAAAATCTAATCTCGATCGTCGTTTTGCAGCCCCGCAAGAAAATAGAGATCACTCAAACAGAGATTACAAGAATCGAAACTGTACAAGTGATCACACAAACAGTCGTAGACGTCGAAACACAAACGACGCCAAGAATAACCAGACAAGCTCAACCACAACTAGTGACTATTACGAAAGCTATAGATCCTGATTCAGCCACTATGGAGCAACTGTTGAATTACAGGCAGCCTTTGAAAGAGCGATTAGCGGCTATAGCAATCACTGAAAGCTCACATATACACAAAAGCACATCCTTCCACGCGAGCGGAACAGAAATTGGTGATCGTCCTCCTTTTGTTCAGGATCCTGATATTCTTCGTAGCGCTTCTCCTGGTCCTCGTGGTCCTCGTTTTGTTCCTCCTGGACCTGTTGGCTTTCTAGGTTCTCCTGCTGGTCCTCGTGGCCCACATCCTGCCCATAGTCCAATTCGTAGCGTTCCTCCAGGTACTCAAGGTCCAGTTCCACCTCACCATTCTCTCTCAGCTGTCCTCCAAACTCTCAGAGCTGAAGGAGCCCGAATGAAATCGGGTCCAGAAAAGGAACTAAGGTCCGTTTATTATGGCAAAATGCCTGGCGAGCAAGATCAAGGCAAATGCAACTGTTGTCAATGTGGCAAAACTATGTCCACTCCGTTACAAGGTCCTAGAACTCAAGTAAGACAACAGCCAACATTGCCAATATTGAAAATAATACCATCCGTGCCAGCGCCTCAGAAGACTGTCGGTCTAAGTACCGATAAGACAGTGCAACACCAGAGTTTTTGTCCAGAATGTAAACTGAGAAAGCTCCAGGAGGCTCTGAGAGCGCAGGATCCTCTGAAAAGAACTACCAAGAAGCCCACAAAGGATCAAGAGGTTTGTACCTGTGCAACTCAACTTAGAAAGGGCTTGCCTTGTTACCAGAAGACGAAAAAGAAGTCAGATCGAAGCTGTATGGTGAAGATCCCTAAAGCCAAGACTGATCGATCAAGGAGAATAGAAGATGACGAGCAAGATTCAGTACGCTGCGCTTGCAGCGGATTGATAGAGACCAAGCCTGGGGTTATGAAGAAGGTGCACTGTTCTTGTGGTGACCCTGATTGATCTTCGTAACTCATTTTTTGAAAAAGTGGTAGTGGGAAAGGATCAGAATATTTTGTTAAAGAACTTTTTTAGGTGAGACACATTATTGGCTCGAAATTTAGAATTACTTCTCAGTTGTATATTTTTGCCTCTAAATATTAGAACACTCAGTGGCCTCGTACAAAACATGACTATTGCATTAAATTATCAATTTCGTATAAAATCTAAGGGTCTATCCAGTCATATGGAAAACATAACAGAAGGCTATTATTGTTTATTTGTTTATTTAATTAATTAAATTTATTCAAAAAATTCATAATATTATTTTAAACTTAAAATATTTAGGCCCATTTCTATGATGTTTCAGAATTGGTTATCGATGGCGCTACTTGGAATAATACTTGTCGATTTCTGGAACATCTTGGATGGATGGAAGGAGGACGTGATTCATTCTGAACTCATTCACCGGACGAAGAAACGTCCACCAGAGGCTTCTAACTGGCTGAACAGAAATATAGACTCAAAGATGGATGCGACAAAGGAAATGGTATGTAATTTCCAATAATGTGGCCAGTTGAATGGTGCTCTTTTCAAATCAATAGTGCTGGGCTATTGTACCAGGGGACGATGGTCCTTTCATCGTACCAGCGCGTAATAGGATCAATCGTCAGCACGAAATTAAATTTGAGATTATCCAACTGTAAGAAAAAAAAGAAACATATGCTGTGTCCAGTGTGTCATGGTTTGGTATTGTTTTGTGATCGTACAAAATGTAAATTCGTCGGTCTGTACATATAGATTAAATTTTGCTGGTCTATCAGAGCGTTGAGTTTTTCTATTGGAGATTTTATTGGCTTTTAGCTTTTGTGATTTATTCTATTAGATTATCTAGAATATTTGATAGGGAAAAAATTTTTTTAAACGATACAAATTATTTTTTCTCTCTACCCTTAAAACATTATAATTTTAGTAATGAATTTATGTATACAAATAATTAAATTACAAATGAAATGAAAGAACATATATCGACATTCGAGTACATATGTATAAATAAATTCTGCGTAATACATAAGATTAGGAAAACATTTTCGTTCGATAATATATGGTTTCACTGATTCGCATATTAATAGTGAAGAAGATATTAAAAGGAGTCCAACAGGAATTTCAGACGCGTTCGTGATTCACGAGATTTCGTTACCTCGTACATCAGATAGATCAGTTGGCACGAACCAATTACAATTTGTCATCAAACCGAAACGAATCGGTTCCAAACGAATTTCTGTTCAATCGGGTGATTCATCAAAAACAGGAAGTATCAAACGTTAAAGTGATTCATTGGTCCTATTTTCAAGCAACCTAAAAATTATATTATGCGCCGTTGTTAACTTACAGTTTAACTTGTCTTCAATCAATTTAACGTGGATTAATTTTTTTTAATCATTCCAATTATTCTATTTTCTAAATTTAGTGAAAAAAAAAAAATAACTTCATTCACTGGTGATCACCGCAAAATATGGAACATTTTCTTTGATATAAATGAGGCGTGAGGAATATTGTGATTGTAAAAAGGATGCTGTAAAATCAGCTAGACACTGTCTAGCTGGAGGCAGCATTTCAATGGCTGCCTGACTAAACAATCAATACTACGAGCAACAAGTAAAGCATGACGAAAGGTCAACGAAATATTATCTAGCGCGATAAAGCTCGATAAATGCTTCGTCAAATCGGCAAATAAGCTCGCAATAAAGCTGTGTACACACTTGCATTCCTTGTTTTCTAATTATACTAAGTTTATTTAGAAAGGCAAGCGTTAGAATAACATTTTATCTTTAGAAACTTTAAACATTTTTACTAGAAAAGTATTTGAATGTTTGATTAATCTTTCTCGATATTTAAGGCTCTTAAAAAAAATGAACCAGAAGATTTGAATGCAACAGCATAATCTTTTATTTTTTCTGAATTAAATTTTTCTATACAAGGCATCATAAAAAAATATTCAAAATAAAAATGAAAGGAACGAATATTCCATTGCATATATTTAAAAACTTCATATTTGTTCTAAACATTTTTTTTTTATTTTAAGAGTAAGAATCCGTTTATTACATAGTTAAAGCTCTGAGCTTTTTATAGGGAAACTAGTAAGATTTAATTTTTTAACATAAGATTTTAAGAAAATATACAGAATATAAATCATACTCTAAAACCAGTTTACAGGTGATTGCATTTTAATCACCAAATCCCATTGCTTGCTCGGTACACTACCGGTAACCCAAACCCAATTATCTCACCTCAGTTGTTACTGAAGCTATAACACAATAAGTGCCCCCAAAATTTATTTCATTAAACACTAGATTTATAAAGTTGTGAACTACCTATGAAGTATGTATAACAAAGTATAACCTATTAATTTTATACAAAATTTAACATCTATCAAAACGACGAGTTTTATAGTTGCAGTGTGGATATCAATTGAAATGACGAGCACAGGTATAAATCAGCGAAAATTGAAACGGTAAATGTAAGATTCAATGAAAATGACAGATATGCCACTTTTATTTAAAAATATAAATTACAATCTAAAATTTCTCTTAAAAATCTCTTTTAAATCGGACACGTAGGAAAGAATTAGCCGAAATAAAAGTATCGAATCGACTGTTTACCTGCATCTAAACCAAACTCAAGTCACGTACTCACCGAACGTTGGCCAGAGTGTGTCTCCTGGACCTAAAATTGTGGTAGCCCCGTAGCTCACCGATGCTGCCCTGTTCGGCCTGCATCTTGGCCTGTGCAGTTGCAGCTGCACTGGCGATCACGTGGTGCTGGTGAGTCGGTGCACCTGTCGTGGTGATGCTTCTGCGCGATCGCCAACCCGTTCTGCTGCCACCACCGCCACTCGGGGTCGGCGATTTCTTCTGATATGGTCTACGAATCACCACACGCCAACGAGTTCCAATTTTACGTCTAGCTTTTGGCTATCGCGAGTCTGGGACGCGTTTGCTTGCTCAGAGATCACGCGCTCCTCCATTCGACGACTCTTTCCCTTTTGGATATTTTCATTTATTTCTTCTTTCGCTTTCCAACGTAATTTGGGATCGGTGAGAGATTGGGATAGGTTGGATTTCTCTATTTGCTATTCAAATGGTATTTGCTGTTAGTTCGTGACGAAATTAGTAATTAATGATAATTAAGTTAGCGATAAACCTTGTTAGTGATAATGAGCTCACTGATTAAACGTCACCTTTATGAACTGAATTACATTCCTTATAGTGTTCACGATTATTAGTTAGATAAATTGTTAGTTGTTAGTGATATATTGATACACTACGACTAATAATTGTATTAGAAGTTAGCCATAAGACTTGTTAGTGATAATGAAGTCACTGACTAAACATCACCTTTATGAACTGAATTACATTCCCTATAGTGTTCACGATTATTAGTTAGATAAATTGTCACTTGTTAGTGATATATTGATGCACTACGACTAATAACTATATTACTTTATGACACTGATTTGTCACTCTGACTCTGGATACATTTAATTACAATATTATTCTCATCACACCGAAGTGTAGTTTGCGTCAAATGAACGATAAGTACAATTTCAACAAAGTAAATCCCCTATAAAAGGAGGGGTCAATAAGAGCAAGAAGAAAAATATTGTAGTTTAAATTTGCATAACTAGGCTTTAAATAAATACAGAGGAAGAACGTCTATTTGTCAGTACATTTCTTCCTTAAGAGATCTAGGAAACCCAAGGGATCAATAAAATTGTTTACACGAAAGAAACACAGAAATGTCGTGAAAGCAATTCACGGACAAGCTATATATATGTGTATGTGTGTGTATATATATATATATATCGTATTTGCTTAGAAGTAAGAGGATTCCCGGGTATTAATGCAACCGAGGCCCTCGTTGATTAAAGGATCGTGCTCGAGAATGCATCGATGTGCCCAGCACATTCATGAAATATTCATGAACACCACGGAAAACTCTCTGTTGCGTCTGCCGATCGCTGTTAAGCACGTTATGCAAACGTTTCGAACAAACAACTCTTTGCGAAGAATATTAATCTAACCTGGACTGATCGTTTCTGAATTATCAGCGACGAAATTTCACACGTCGGATCTTGTTCGCGCTTTAATTTCTTTCAAAACCGTCAGGGAAGAGGAATTATATACAGTTAACCTCACTCTGAGATAATGTCAGGGGTCTAGATAATCAGCAAAGACCTGCAAGGGAGATACTCTATTTTTTCGAAGTTGTGATAAGGAAGAAACGAGAAGGGATGCAATCTCATCATCTATCTGACCTAGTTCTGGCCTTTAAAAATATTCGAAATTGCCTCAGTCAATCGCCGTTAAGGTTAGGAACTTAACCTTATCTTCCATGGCTTGAACTGATCCTGTGCATCTGAAGTTTATACGAATTCAACGCATCTAATGAAATACTCCAGCATTTTTCTTTGCTTTCTTCTTCCATGAAATATATACATGATAGAGCTGTCGTGGAAACGGCATTTCCTCTTCGAAGAACAAGCAGATGCTGGTAAACACTATAAACTCGAGTGGCGGCATCTGTCATGCTAATAACCTGGCTCTATTCGAGGTCGAGATCGAATTCAACGTGCAAGCACGTTTCATACGTTTTGAATAAACACGCGTGACCGGCGCTCGGCAAGAGTAAATATTTCCATTGCAGCCTGGCTTCTCTCTCTTAAGCTTCGCAACATGGTGTTCTAACGAGAGACAGAAAACTTGGTCATCGGCCAAAAAGTCTACGTTAATCTCTGTAGCTTAATCGTCTTCTGAATGAGACATCTGTCTAAACAGTAACACGCTCTATATTTTTTCAAATTGCTCCATAAATGATGTATACCTATTTTTGCTGTTATTTTGGGATCATGTTTATACAGGATTTGATATTTAACGTTTCAGGATCAACCAATTTATCATAGTGTTATAAATACACTTTAAATCTCACAAAAATGATAAAATCTAGATGGTGGAAACAACAACGAAGAAGATATCAAAGTAATCTTTGAGATTCTCTTTCATAGTTGCAAAGTTAACAGAATCTCATAATGTGAATTGATTGAAAGAAATTTTGAACGAAATGTTGCATCA
Source organism: Bombus fervidus (assembly GCF_041682495.2). Lineage (NCBI taxonomy): Eukaryota > Metazoa > Arthropoda > Insecta > Hymenoptera > Apidae > Bombus > Bombus fervidus. The sequence goes on along the minus strand of NC_091531.1, from coordinate 8,720,173 downwards.
AATTTCGGGCCAGTCTTCAAACCTCTTGTATGCTTCTTCGAGCAAAACTGCAAACTTTTCAAAGTATAATTTTACATGGTTGCCTGAACCTGTCTGGAATTCAACTCCCACCAATCAAAACCCAATAAATCAGAAGTGCAACTAGTACAAAAAATGTTAAAAATGATCGATCGGTTGTGTCTGTGTCTCACAAAAGTTCATGCATTTTCGACAGTTAGCTCTGCTCGTGTTTTACAAGAACATGATCGTTAGAAGATTAAAACGTTTCCAGTTTTCCTCTGAAGTTATTCGAATCGCTAATTCCTAAAGCAATCTCCTTTCCGAGATATTCTCCTTGGTTTAATGCGGTTATTTCCATCAATGGAAGCACGAGACTAACGCGTGAGTGTTTGGTACAGCATCAGACGTAGAGCTATCGCTCGTTGTGCGATGCTTTTCGACGCCATTATCGTGCAGTTGCACCTGACACGTTCCATCCTCAACTGGGGTGACGACGCCACGTCGTTGTCAACTGGTAAACGAGATAACATCGAATCTGGACGCAAATAACCACGTTTATCGGCGTGTGCTTTGATTTTCGATCAGACATCAGGGATTCAACCGCTGACGAAATTTTGCGAGGATTAGATGAAATCCTTTGAAGGATATTATGCTTTTTCAGAATGTACCAATCATCCTAATTAAAATGAGGAATTTTCGAGAAATTCTCTTCAGATAACGTACATGTTTATGTGTCTTTGTCTTCTGCGGGTTTAGAACCATTAGATACGTAGCATATGTAGCGACATCTAAAAGAGGAATGCAGTAATAAGTTTAAAAAATTGTTTAGCTAAACTCGAAGTTTATCGCCGCTGAATATCATAATAGTGACATCTAAAACCAAGAGATGGTACTTTCTCTGAAGAAGGAACTTTTAGATGTTCTTAATGTCTTGGACACTTAGCTAGGGACATCTAGTGTCATGGAAGAAATACTTTCCCACTTTAAGCTAAAGCTTTTCAACAGACTTTTCCACTTAGACACTTTTGCTCGCCCCATAAAAAGGTAGATGAACTGGTGGTCAAAAGTTTGGAACTACTATATTTTAGTATAATTAGTGGAAAACAAGATATTTTTAGCTGGATGTAGGAATAGTTTATAGTTATAGTCATGGACTAAAGTTCCCCTATCACCGCGATCGATTTTCTCTGGTACTTGCAACGCAGGCTCGCAACATCAACAGGTTGCAACGCGATGCGAAGTGAAGCAAAGACACGAGAGTCTCTGCTGACTCAAGTGTCTTGAGTACATTAGCCCATATCACCAAAGAAGATCCAAGAATAAATTTTCTTGCGATAGAAAAATTTAGACTGTGGTTTTACGACTTAATGAAACAAAAAAGTGAACATTTAGCCTTAAGATCTAATCCTCTACTATTATAGTAAATGAGCGACCCTAATTTCTACATATAATCTGATCCAAAGGTAACGAAGTCTTTCATTGTAACTTAAATTGCTAGCCCTGATAAAAAGGAAATGAATTGCTATGAATCTTGAGCCAAAAACCCAAATCAAACCTGAAAAATCTCAATTTTGGTCCGAATCATATGATCATCGTTCACGTTTTAATTCAGTTATTCTCAATTAGTGTCATTAACGCGTCGTTAATATAATATTCATACCATTCTCGTAAGACATGTTCAACACAGACATGACACGTGACACAGATCAAAACTGTGTATAGTGACTGTAATTGCAAAATTCTAAATAATAGAGAACCAGTTTCTTAGAGCTTGAAAATCCAGACGTGTATGATGTGGGTTTAGACACCATGAAAGCTTCAACTTGATAGCAACATTTGCCACGTCCATCTACATCAACTCGCCTGTTTATTAAATCCACTCTAGCCTAATACCGCCGCATGGATCTCGCGACTGACGATGAGTGTGACCCAAATACCAGGATTCAGTCATCCATCCAGTCACGCGATGACGCAGGAACAGACATGCAGAGGGAAATGATACCGTAGATTCTGAATTCACCCGAGGAAATGTAGATGGAATACTGAAGTTATGGCGTAGCCTGGCTGGGATTTGTTCAGCCAAGTTAGGAATTCCAGGTGCTCCAGACACCTGTGTCTATTTAACTTACAAAACCATACATTTAAGTAAAACAGATATCTTAAACAGATACATACGAACTCAAGATTTGGATTTATCGAGGGAAATACATTGATTATACTGAATATTACGCTGTTATTAGATTAGAAACTTTGTTTAAATTTTCTAACCTCAAATAAGGTAGCTCGGATATAAGCAACGTTAAGATGTAAGATAGGTTAGTTAGAAGAGAACGTATACGTAAGTATAATAAGGTGGATAGCATGTTTGATAAGATAGGTGATAAAATAGGTGTATCGTCTAGTTATCAGAGAAAGGTTAAGAAATTTGAATCTGGTTTTAACAGGAACGGAGAGAGTTCTAAAGCGTAATCTCTAAGCCAAAATCCCATTTAACCTAACCTCAAAGACATACTAAAGGCGAGTAATTGGCGAATGCGTCAAGTTTGCTTGCAATCTCATCAAACTGTCAACCAATAACTCAACTGCAGAGAATTTCTTACTTTCGGCTACGATTCTAGAGACGACAGATAGGCGAGACTCGATATTGTCGATGACAGGAAAATAGCCGCGTTAAGTCGCGTTCACACGTGTTCAAAGCTCGGAAGGACATCGTTTGAAGCAAATACGTTTGTACATGCGACGTGAATGCCACTTTAATGAACGATCACCTCTAGCTAGGATAATTATACGCGATTCGTTTCAAAATTAACCAAGCCACCGAGTTTATAACGCGGAAGGAAAGCTACGCCGTGAGCTTGGCTAATAATACGCGACATTATTTATACGGAATAGGGATCGAGATCACGTGTATTTGCAGAGTTACCATTCATTGCAGAGTATCGAAAGTGTGGATAAGTCTTGGTCGTCCGTCAATAGATTTATTTACCTCGATTGTTAATTATAGTAATAGTACCTCGTGATTGTTATTTATAGGCATCAATTATTACGAGGGAATTTTTAATTTTGGAAAATCAAATACATCGATTGAAGTGGAAACGTGCTGTCTTTGTGGCACGTGTATACTTCAACTCTGCATGACAATCTTCGAACTCACAATAATAATATCCCTTACATAATACCTGTAATAAAAAAAAATCATGACGATAATAAGAATCATTGAACCGAATTTTCCTCTTGCCCTTGCGTTCTCCATGGAAAATTGATATTTTCAAGGATCCCCTTCGCTTAAAGCAAATTCGCTTTAATGACAACGAGCGACGCAAACAAATTATTGCAAAGGCATCGGCGAATTTTTCGACAGCTTCGCGACAGACGGAAATTTAATAATAATTCTCAAAGAACGTCTCAGTCGTTTCAAAGGCGAGTTTCCAACGAAGACGAGGGGAAACGTTCGTTACGCGTTTCCTTCTAGCGGCAGTTGCGCCGTTTTTTTACGTCGGACGATTGAAAGAACAATTTTAGACCGAACATAGAAAAAAGCACGTGGCAGTTAGGAAAACGGCTGTATAAAACGGCAGTGTAATGTAAATTCGTTTGGCGAGAAGAATGGAGGGATGAGAATAACGCGCTGGTGATAAAAGCGCGGTGGAAAGGTGTTACGATTAAAAAACTTCTCGTCATGTGAATAAAAGCCGCGCATATCAAGTTTAAACAACGAACAAAAACTGGTTGCTACAGTCAGGAAAAATGATCCGCTTTAGGGAAGAATTCGACATACAAATCTGTTCAAAAGTAGGGGAATTTTTGTTTGATTACGTAGATCGACAGTTGTATAATCGATGACAGGCCGATTATTCGTGAAAAACTAGATGGAAAACGTAGAATAATACTTTTTTATATGACGCTCCATTTTTTCAGTAAATTGAATATGAAAAGAAATAATCGAGTTATTTGCATATTTCGTGTTAAGGCCATCATTAGTATGGGTCATTAATTACTTTTGAAAAGATATGAAAAACGTAAATCATGATGGAATTTGTAAAAAATAAAAGTGCATGCTTTATGTTTCAACGAATCGCTATTGACGTTGATAATTTAATTTACTAGCGGAGATTCGATTCAAAAGTTACGAGTTGTTGTCGTATTTTCAAAGGAGAACGCACAAAGGTAAATGGAAAAATCACATTCCAAAAGAAAAAAAAAAAAAAAATAAAAGAAATAAAAAATAGTACGAAGAGGAAGAAATAACGAAACACCGCTTTTTTTCCTTACTCATTTATTGTATTTTTCATGCGTTTCAAGAAATTCGAATTTCTGGCCTGGTGGAAAATTTCCCTTTTATGTTTAACGAGAGATATAAACGCTGTTGCGTATGCCTGGAAAAGATCGAATGAATGTGTGAAATATTCGATTGCATCCTTTCAGTCACAATTTTTGGAAAAATGAGTTTCCAACGCCAATAATTGCTCCGAACGTGACGTTCCTCGCGTTTCAGTGTCACCCTTTTTCCGTGCGAAACAAAATTCGTTTCAAATTTACCTGATAACCAGGTTCATATCAAGTAATTGGAATTTAAAATGCAAATTAATTACAGTAATAATTACAGAATGCAATCAATGAATGAGAAATACAAACGTTAAAAAAAAATATTGAAGAGACTCGTATTTTGTTTGGTTGGGTAATTCATTTTTATACAGCTTTCGTGAAAGCTTTTCGTAATACAGAAAATTAATTTTAGATTAACTTTTTAATTTAACGTTCGTTATTGGAAAATTACGCCAATGGTTAAATGAAAAATAAATATATAGCAAAAAGTGAATAATTAATTCTTTTTAAATCCCTGTAGCAAATTTACACAAGTATACTACTGAACACATAATGTACACTTCGTAAAGAAGAACACTAATTTCAAATGTATCTTTCAATCTTTTCCATCTATGAGCAAAATAAAATAATTGCAACGAAATAGATAAATGACTGAAAAATAAAAAGTAAATAATTTTTATGGAAATCCCATAGCAAATTCATGGAAGTGCATAGTGGTGTAAATTACTGAGAAGGCGCGATATCGAAAAGGACCAAGTTTAATCTCATAAAATAGGTTACGTACATATATAACCCTATCGATTCTGTATAGCACACATGCACCATGTCACATTTTCACCCTAATTTTACAGTTTAACTTTATCCCACGTAAACCTGTCATTTGCACACTGCTGACGTATGATCCTTGAAAGAAGATAGCGTATCTTAGAAATATGAAAATCGTTTTCCTCCTGCAACATTTAGAAATCTCTCCTGTATATTTTTGCTTCTGTTGTTACTCTCTTCTTTTCGCGGGATTCTTTTTTATATCGTAAAAAATTCTTTCTTCCATTTTATATGTTTTCTTTTTGGAATATTCTTTTACTTTCGAATATTTTTGTGGATATTCTAATTGTAATTGTAACATCTTTAGTGTATTAACATCAACATAGGATCAGATATCTTCTTTGCTTTTGATACATGTAATTTAATGTAACTATATATTTATATATTTAAATATAATTTAAAATAACGTTGATACATGTTTCTCCGTGACAACGCGTTAAATATAACGGAGAAATGGATTTGAAAATTAATCATAAATAGTAATATCAAGTTAGAATTAACGTAGGACACACGATTAGTACGTGAAACGTTGAAATTAATGAATTTAATGTGTCTCGTGCAATGAATTTATAATTTGAAATGTCAATTACAGACGCAGAAAGTACAAACGTGTATTTTGGATTTGGTTGAAATACTATTAGAAAAGACAGAATGTTACACGCAACCTTGGGCGTGATTGTATCAATCTGCTAATTTAATTTAAGACTCTGTCATGTCGTGAAGGCAACTATACCACTTGCACGCCCTGCAAAATGTCATGAAGCTAATCGCCCTGGGCTGACATTTCCAACGATTCTATTTAACGTAACAAAATAAGATTCCTCGTGGAATCGGAGCTTCGACCCAGATTCTCGGAATCTTACGATTTCAATTTCCTCAAAAATTCATCATTTATCCCTGGTTAACAGGAAAATCAAGAAATTCTAGATCAAATGACGAGAGTCGTCGTTTTTACACAGATTATAAACAATTTCTAATTAACTCACGAAACAAACTCTATAATTCTTGATGAAATTTCGTGGAATCTCAAGTTTCTCGTAAAAGTTGTTTATTCTTCACAAAAATTCCGGATACAATTTATGAAATTCCGTATTTTTCATAAAGAATTCGTCGGTTCCTATGAAAATTCTAAAAATAAATCACCGCATTTCTTCGCACGTCGCCTCGACAATTCCGACTTAAATCAAACAGAACGAGATTCTACGTCTATTACAAAAATCCTAAACTTAAAGTCGATATTCCGCCGGTTCCTGTTTTTTAACCAATTATTTTAACCGATATGCTAACTTTTATACGATAGCAGAAAATTCTACCTGAATGTTAACTTTAAATTAGCCTTGGATCTCGATAATTATACAGCCCAATCAACTTCAGCTGCGACGATTGAAACGAAAGGAACCTTCGGCCATTTTTATCGCCTGAAACATTTCACGGTCCGTTTAACAGCTGCAACGGCAAGTCAAAGACCTGGAAAAGTATGGAACAATGTGTCCACACTCGCGTCATTCTTCCAGCGGCGTAAACGCATGAAAAGGTCCCTGAATCGACGGATACTTTCCTTTCGTGAAAAACCTGGCTTTTCCAGACTCGGTTAGAACAACAGCCGGAAATTGAGTTTATTTTACGGTAACGAATGCCTGACAATAGGTTCGCTTCGTTTCTCCATTGGGAAATCTGCTTCGTTACACATCGCGCTTCTGAATGAGGATTGGCGTTTTGTTTACTCTGTGACAATTGTTCTCGCGGATTTTCGACAGACTGCTAAAGTATCGAAGTGATTTATGGTTTATACCAGCCAGGATTAACTAATTTTTAGCATTTTGAGTAAAGAATTTATCGATAAACAATGTTTTATGAGAAATTTGATCGCAACAGAAAATCGTCGAACTGTGAAAATAACTGCGAAACGGGCAAGAAAAATTGTGAAATAATTGGGATGCGAAGTAGTTGAGACACTAGATAAAGTGTGTTATGTGAGTATCATTCGCGTGAGTCGGAAGTTTTATCGATAAACAAGCGAGCTTTGGTTAATGGCCCTCCCAGGGGTTTTTCTCCCTTGAAGAGATGCCGACAGTAGCTCTATTGAATTTCCTTCGGTTCTGACATGTTGTTTGCGACTTTCAGGGAATAGTAAAATGAAAGACGATGGTTGGAAATATGCCTTTTGTCCACGAATTTGATCGATATCCCTGTTTGTATCATACATAAATTTCAGATTCCTTAGTATTTCAAAGGCTAACTATAATATGCTTGGATAATACTATTTTTGATATATTTTAACATAATTAGTTTAACGTCTCGATATATTTTAATAGAAATGGAAATTATAGTGAATAAATCGAAAGCTGAGAGTAAAATATTTCAGTATATTCTATCGTAGAAATATTAGATAATTTATTGATATATTTTGTATTTTAATATCAGTATTTTCCTATGTATAATATTCGCATATTTATACAATATTTAGCATAGTATAATGTAAATTTAGACTTCAGCAAAAATCAAACACAAATTTAATTCTAAGGTATTTCAAACTCAAATCTAAGCCAAAATCTAATTTAACTTTAAATTAAGTTTCGACTAAAATTCTACAAATAATACAAAATTAGATATAATATACAGTAAATATCGGACTAATATTTTTTTAAAGAATTTTCTCTAGTTTCAAACTATTTTTTAAAGATATTAAAGATTTAGGTAATGTGGCTATAGCGTTTTCGGAAAATTACGAGGATTTCCTTGATATTACCAAGTTTCAAAATGGCGAAAAAACTTCTGTAGAGAAAGTGATCGTTATTTATAATGGAGTTTTCTCCATATTCATGGACTTGCCGATCCGAGTTTAAACACAGGCAAAAGACGAAGAACACGATTTACTTCTTGGCGAAAGAGGATTAAGGTTCGTGACTTTCATCCCGGTCTGAAATTTTCCAAATCCTTTTTCTTCACAGGCGAAAGAAGAGAAACAAAAAGGACATTCCGAAAGATTGGAAGTAGTTTTCCGCATTTTTACAGAATTCCCAATAGAAGCTTTTTCATTCTTACAATTTCGTTAATAGCGTGTAAATTATTAAAAGAAATTTCATAGAGATCAACAAAGATATTTAAAAGAAAAACCTTTAAATTATTTCGTTAATTTCGATCCTATCGATCATCATCTGCTTAATTTGTTATCCTTGACTTCGCCTTTATAAAATCAAATTTCTCGACTTCCTGCATTTTTCATATTTCCCGCCGATATTACGAAAAGCCATAATTCTTCCGCGACTATTCTAACGCAACATATGACGAACGATATAGCAGAGTTAAATTGCCGAACTAAATTCGAGAAACTATTCGAATCAATTTAATCAAGCCCCGATACGTAACCAATAACATTCAATACAAAGTATTTAAATCAATTGAACCAATTTACCAACACGTCACTGAACACAGCAATCCATGAGATTACAATAATCTCGTTAAAATCTCATTAAAAGATCGTTAAACCGCTGAATGGCTGGCAAGAAAAATCCCTAACGTAACCTAATCCATTTTTAATCTATTCTTTCCACCGAAAGAACTTGGACAATGGGTTCGTCTAAATCAATTCCTGAGGACCTTGTATCCAAGACGTCTTGGTAATCCAATATGTTTTGCTGGATATCCGTTGCCGATAACCATTAACGCAAAACCGATACCGGATCATCATTAGTGGCAGGTCAATACGAAGTGAGGGAGGGACGCCATAATCAGGGCTAAGCAAGCAATATCGAACAGGCCATTTCCTCCTGAGCCTATACACGCATGGACACGTGTATATCGTGTAGGTGACGTTCGATGAAAATACCAAGGAACAGGAATTTCTGATCGATTGCTACACCCCATTCTTATGCATTTACGATTAATTTAAGAGTGGAAAAATCCAGAGAATGAGCATGACTTACGCAGATATATAAAAGACCGAAAGTGGAATAGTGAGACATAATTTTCACTAGACGAGACAAATTACTCTGTTTTATTAGGTTGTCCGGAAAGTGTCTTTCTTCCACAGACGCGTCTTTTACAACGATGCATCTTAATACAAACATGAAACCTAATCTGTCGAACGTTGTGATCTTTAGTTTGATAGAGCAAAATGGATCATACGTAATTCGATAAAATAATATAATTGTTGCGCATTCATTATTTCCTTATAAAACGAAAGAAACCTTTCGGACGACCTAATAGATCTCTCTGTGAATATATGGAACTGTATAAAAATACGCAATCTGTTAGTCGAAGGTATAAAACGTCCGTCTAGTTATTAGAAGAGAACGGTGAATAGTTGAACATAAGGCATAACGTAAGACCCTGATTTTGAGTAGTTAAGATAGTGCAGGAAGTGCGATGGCAGAATTTACAATATCCGACGACCGGATCGAAGCACCAAGCGTGCCTCCTCCTATCTCTTGAGAGAGAGAAAGACAGAGTTCCTTTAATTTCAAGCTTTCCCTTCCAATTCTGGCTTTTCACGTTTCCTCCCTGCCACTGAATTTTATTTCCGGTGGGTAAAAGCTTCCTTGGAGCTGGACTTCGTTTTTACTGAAATTTTTTGTCTATTTGTCGCATCTTATCTTTGGCAACTATAATGATAAGTTCTACCTCAATTTCTTACTTGTTTCATTCTTGCAGTTTTGTATCTTACGTCTTGCGATTAATAAATTTCATCATTGTGGGTAAAATTCTGTAAAAATGTAAGAAACTTAAGAATTCCGAGTGGACCGAATCCGATGGCCAGAGACTGTGTCTGCTTAAAAGGCTTCTCGAGTAGAAAAGAGGGATTATTGATAGTTTTACAAAGCATTATAGTTCAGAGTATGATATAAGTGGAGCCTTTGTGAGGGAGAAGTTTTTAGCGTGCTTGGAATTGGGTTCACGATGAATTTCAGATACTTGGAATAGGTAAGGAGTAATTTTAAATCCCTCAAAGGTAATGGCGTGGCACGCAGGATCAGCTAAGAGAGAATTCTAGGAATTATATCAGTGAGGGAAGCGCAGTTATATTCAAAGTGGTTTCGATATCGTGGAATCTTCTATTTGATGGCGTTATAATTAATTATTATCATTAGCGTTGTTAATAAATATTAAAAAGTTTGTGATATAATATGGGTTCTAATATAGACGTGCTTCTGGTATTTCGTTTCATTTGATCTTATTAGATTTGTGTTAGAAATGCAGCAAGAAATTAGAATAGAGAAATTAAATTATACGAAGGAACGGAATACAAATGGAGCCAGATGCTGAATTTTCCGATAGTTGGCAATAAATTATAAAATTAGTGACACCTTTCTGTACGTACAAATGCTCTCTCAATGTGTCTTAAGTGTATCTTTTTTTTTAAAAATAGCACCATTATCATTCCTATATATCGTTAGTATACTAGAAGATGTAAAACTGAGAATTTCAGTTGTCGTAAAAGTCTCGGTGACAAATGATGCTGTTATCGCCATCCTGGAGGTATATTCTTATCAGAGAACAGCGAATTTCCGAGAGAAAACCCATCTACGGACAAAGGAAAATAGATTTTCGATGCTCAGACCCCTCTATCAATAAACCTCCCTTCAAATTCGTAAATCATTTTCTTCCTCTGAAAGATTAATCCCACCACCTTACACCTCGATCGTGTATTAAATAATTTATCATATATGTAATTCAATATCTCACAAATATACGCTCTCCTTGAAGAATTCTATTCTTCGAATTGATATCTCAAATATAACTAGCGAAATGTCAAAATCCATCTAATTTTATTTGCGATAATTAAATGAAATAAAAGAAACTACTGTATTATAATCAGATTATGGATAATTATATTAATTCATATTCAACGAACGAAGTTGAAGAACTGGAACCTCACGAAAGGTTCGTAATTTTGCCCAATTTTTACGAATTCTCATATCCTAACCTCTAAATCAAGAGGATGGCGCCACTATCGATCTGTCATTGCTCCTCCCAGTTGTTAGGGGCAACCTATAGTTGTTCTCTATCCACTCGTAATTCAACATGCTCTATTTTCTCGTTCATTTTCGACCTGTTCCCTCGTATAGCACTCTTTGTTGTATGGTAAACGCGAGTAGAAGGATAAGGGAGAAGTTTCTAGCAAGGGTGCACGAGAAAGAATAGGGGAATTAAATGAGAACAGCCGGAAGGGAAGGTTATCCACATAGCGTGACACTGAATAGACAAAAAGGAAGCAAGACTATGGACACTTTAGATTGATCCGGATCCCCGAGTAAATCCACTTTTCCAAGGAAACGTTTATCGACTTTTCCTTTCTGGGCTTAGAGTCCATATCCCAGAGTTTGGAACTTTTCAGGTACCGTTCGAATCAAAGTTTTTTGGGGATGTAGAGTGATTATCGTGCTAAATGATGAGATCTTTTCCTGGAGTGGTACTTCACGAGTCTTTTTTAATACTAGGATAGGTCTGTCTCTGGATCTGTTCAACATTTCCAGTTTGATTTTAGTATTAAACCAAGAGGATCATTTTGACGCATAAAGAAACTTGTAAAAGTTATCTTTTTGTTCAGAAACTTTTGATTTTAAAGAAAAATATAGTAGACCTCTGGCGATTCCCAACATGACAGCCGCTCGATCTAGAAATTCATCTTTAAACATACCTTTAAGAATTTACAACCCTTATAAGCCCACAGCGGTATCTCGAAAATGCGTTATACCATTTTTTCCAAGTCTACGAGCTGCGAGGTGTCAGCAAATCCTGAGAATCGTGTTTTAAGACGATGGAGAAACTCAATGTGCCCTGAAGGGTACCAGCTGAACGACGATTACATAAAAGACGGCTACATTGTGATCGGTGGAGCTGATAGGGTCACGATTCCGTAGCAGATTGAATTGCTTTTGTCGCTATGAGTCTGGATTGGGCCGCTGGGAGCTGACAGATCGTTAAAGTTATACGTGCGTCGATTTGCCGGATACATCGAGCTCCTCGCCGATGCTACGCATCGAAAAATTGAAGACGAAGACCTGGACAATAATGGATAGTCGCTTGATCGACATTGGTGAACTAAAGGAATCGGTTTCTCTCGTGTTGCTACTTTTATAATAAACTAGTAGAGTTGTATTTCTAATTCGTGTAAGGATAGAACGAGTAAAATAATTAATGGAATGCTAATTACTTTAACGTGAAAATTCATTCTCACGGTAATAAAAATGTACTGTATTCCAAGAATAAAATTTCTCTAAATTATGAGGCTAGCATAAAATAGATCAGCCTAAGTTGATTAGCTTAATTTTAAAGTTTCTTCTGACCATAATAAAAATGGGTCAAACTCTTTTCGTAATTCATACAAGGACAGAATGAGTAGAATGTTTGTCAGCAGACTGAAAATGGGAAAATGTTTTCGTTCTTTCTGGTTGGATCGGTGTAGAATAGGAGATGTTGGAAGGAAGCCTTGAAACGTAGACGAGACTCATGTCTCAGACACAAATATTCCAAAAGGGAAAGTTCGTCTACCTAAAAACAGTTATCGCAGCAACGGATGTTTAAAACTTCCACATAAAACTACTAGTAATTTTTCTATTAACGTCTTCTTTTTTAAGTCATTTTATATGCAACTGAAACTTATAATTTTACACTTGTATTTAAAGTATTTTCGAAGTAACTGCGATATCTGGAAGCAACAAGGTTAATTAATGTAAATTATAAGACAATGACTTACGTCCGTAGCTAATAAACGTAATTAATTCATTAAATCGGTAGATCTTTGCGCTCCGTACCATTTCTTTTATTAATTGCAGATAATAACAACGTTAAATATATTTGACTAAGTTCGACAGACCGCGAAATTGATTGAACTATCCTGGATGAAATTTAAGAAACAACACAAAGACTCCTCCAAAACATCAGCAACCTAAGGATCTGCACAGAGCACAAGACGAAACGTCAAGCAAACGCTTCCCAACGAATCCACTCGATCCAACAAATTCAGTGCACTCACCTTCCCTTGGTATTCCTACCGTCCTCATCGTCTTCCTCTTTGATATCATGCAGCCTGGGGCTTAGGCGGTGTTGGGTGCCACCCTCCTTGGAGAAGTCCTCCTCCTCCTCCTCCTCCGCCCCTTGTTCGGCACCCTTTCCGTTCTCTAGGTCTTCCAGTTCCTCGTCGAGATTGCTCAGAGGCGCTAACTTGCTGACCTGTACCACTAACACCTTTTTTGGTTGTTGTTGGTCCTGATCCTTCTCCTGTTGCTTTTGCTGATGATCTTGAAGCAGCTGCTGGCTCTGCTGCTGTTGCTTTTGACGGCACTTGCGACACTTGCGGCCGGTGGAGCCCTTCTTGGCCTCGGGGGTGGCCCCCGAGATAGTTACACCACCCCTACCCCCGCCGCCACAGGCGTACGGCAGGCAGCAAGAACACCTGGCCCCCACCTCGACACCCTAGCGCCACTCAGCGTCAAAACATTCAGGGCCGGCTGTACCAGGCTCTTCAATGACTCCTTTCCACTTATTTGATTGATATCGAACGATTTTTAGTTCGTTTTCAATGGGCTACATCGTCCTGTCGCTCTGGGAACTGGGATTAGACCTAGTCCAGGTGGCGTAATATTGGGTGCTCTCTGGGGATTTATAAGAGTTGACTTAGGTGCTTTTGAGGTTTTTAAAGGTCCAAGAGTCCGAACCTTTCGTTTTGTTACAATTAGAGCGAACTAGTTCTAATTCAAGTGTACACTTAGTTTAGGTGATCTAATGTCTATTCCTTTGCTTTTCTAGAGTTTTCTAGGATTTCAATAGTAGATCTTAGTTTTCTTTTGGACATCTGGACACCTGGCACAGAGGATTCCTCGTGTTGTCACGATAATGGCCTAAGTTCGGTTCCAACTTCAGACATTTGAGACTGAATGTGATTCAAGTAGTCCAATGCTGGTTTCTATGCTCTCTTAGAAGTTATGAAAGTAGATCTTGATTTCTTTGAAATCTCTGACATCTAGAGGAAGGGATTTCTCGTTTCTTCTCTATCAGAGTGGGCTGTGTTAAGTTTAACCTTCAGTCAATCTGACAGTAGACCCAGTCCAATCGATCTGATACCAATTCCTTTGTTCTTTCTAGATTCACAAAATTAGATCTAGGTTGTCCTTGATCTTGTAGAAGCCTAACACATTGGAGCTTCAACTTAGTAACAATAAAAGCCTGAGATTAAACCGAATCCACGTGCTCTGATGGATCTAGGTTCTGTTAAATCTCCCAAATTCCTGATACGAGTATCAAACTTTGGATTGTTTTAAAAATTAAAGGTTTAGGCTATCTTACCCACCGCCGCACGTACTTTCAGGCTAGTAATCTTAGATAATTTTCAGATTTTTCCCCCAAGCGACGAATTTTCTTGGAAATTGGAAAATTCATATAGTTCCATATCAGCCCACTTTGGATTAGGGCTGATAAGGAGTTCCTATGGATGATTCAAGTGTGTAAACAGGATTCCTTCCTCCTGGTGATTCTTTGAAGATCCTTCGGGGCTATCGTCAAGTTAATAGAATCGTTTAAACCTTTCGTGAAAGTTTGAATCTCCCTACGTGACAAAATTACCAGTGGTTTCCTTAACGATTATCCAACAAGCTTCTCCGGTAACCGGATAATTTTTTATCAAACAATTAAGGCGAGAACTCGAAGTATGAAAGTTGAAGACGGAGATTTAAATTGTAGGCCTTTGTTCTCAAGTCACGTACAGAATTTCAGCTTCCGTTCTGATGAACATATTATACAGCTTCTACGACTCCTCGAAGTTGTCTTCTTCTTTCAGTACACCAATCTGAATGTCCTGGATGTTTCCAAAGATCAGCTCTTCTAGATTTTCTTTAATCATCTAACTGTCATTTGTCGAACTTAGCGCAGGAACATTGGCTTCCAGAGAGTCTAAACTTCGTGTAAAACAATCTTCTTAAATTCCTTGACATCCACATAGGACACCAAATATTCTTCTAACTACTACTCTTCCTCGCAGATCGTGATTTGTAAGATGCAAGAAAGTTGTATGATCCTTCACGCGTGAACTAGGACACCAATTAGCACATAGAATCCTGTATCTACGAACACACAGCACGAAGTGAAGTCAGACCTAGCTGTGCCTCATCGAGAATGGCCTGAGCTCGCACAAACACCACGAGGATCGAATGAAAAGGCTCCCTAACTATCTTCTAACACCGAATACACGTCGAATACCACTCATCCCTACAGTTATCCTCTTTTATCGACGAAAGAACAGGAAATACCTGTTGGGATGGAGGAGACTGAGTCGGTTGGAGCAATTAGACGTCACACGCTAGATATCGATTCCCAGGCTCATCCTTTTCACGCCAACCATTCATTAATCGTTGCTCCTCTTTACTATAGAGCTCTTCAGCTAATTCAACAGCTCAGCTTTCAGTCTGCTTGCTTCACTGTGCTCTTTCTTTCTCTTCCTTTGCTTTCGGTATCTAGATCCCTTTAGTTGAATGACTTATTTGACTTCTCATCGGATCACCTTTCAAACTTTCTGTCAGATAATTTGCTAAAGCAATCTGTTTGAAGATCCTCTAGAGTAGGGCGTTCTATTTCGATTAGTTTGGCACAGAGTTACGAAATGTGCGTAGAAAGAGACGATCGGTGGAGGATGATGACCTGGACTAGTTTCTGGAGATGACTGCTCTGTTCTCGTACAGAGGAACACAGAACAACTGATCGTCGATTGTGGAAGGACTTGTAGCCCTTGTCGCTAACGACAAGAGAGCATGTGCTCTTTAAAAGAGTTTCACTATCAGATGACCATGGTGTAAAAAGTAAGAGAGAGAAAGAGAGAGAGAGAGAGACGAGTTGCAGTTGATAAGTGAGTTAATTTCAAAGTTTTGGAAGCTTCAAAAGCTGATACAAAGTTACTTCACTCATCAGGAAGTTTGTATTGTTATCATTTTCTTGTTCTTAGTAGAATTTCAAGTGAGTTAGTGTATCTTTGAATTAATTGCGGATTATTTTATTTTGCAAGGATTCCCATCTACTTGATTGTTAAAATATTAATCGTTAACTAAATACGTATTTGGATTATTGTGTTACACATTCGTGCCAATTCGGTTCTGAAAATTTTCGATTATCTAGTCTGGTAATATTTTCAGTCG
The DNA here is from genome assembly GCF_041682495.2 of Bombus fervidus. NCBI lineage: Eukaryota > Metazoa > Arthropoda > Insecta > Hymenoptera > Apidae > Bombus > Bombus fervidus. The sequence goes on along the minus strand of NC_091531.1, from coordinate 8,703,896 downwards.
CACGTAGGCGAGATTTTCAATTTCCTAGGAAACTTCTTAGAGAAAATGCTCGAAATCTTGATAAAGGTTTCTCGAATATCGATTTCTCGTCGACTAATATCAAATTCGCGGATGGAACGGTTCGATTTCCTGCTCGAAAGAGCATTTAGTATTACATGAAAATCCAACGAATCATCTGTATGAATATATCATTTCTCAATAACATATTTTCCAAGAGAATTGATTCGTCGAATTTTAATTTATCAAGCTTTCTGTACAGAAATATTATTTTAAGTAAATAACAATAAAAGATTGACAGATAATATGTTCGAAATGAAACTGTTTTATTCCATATATATATATAAATAACCTCGAAAATTACTCTATATGACTTGCGTGTTCTGCAATGACCTCATTGTTTAAATGGGATTGCCTTGTTTTGTATGCAGAAATAATTTTCAGAATGGATTTATATAACGCGTCTCTTTTGCCTGCTAACAATGCAGTCAGTGAAATGGAACTTTGCTGTTTTACTGGTAACAATAATCTTCAAAATTGGTTGATATATGTCTTGTATTATAATATTCGTAATATTTAAAACATTAATTGAAATAATTTTAGATACAAGCATTCTTAATTTGAAGAATTTTGTTAATGCGAAGACATTCCTATTTCATACGTAAAAGCTTCATTTGTTTCGAAAAATTAAACGGAATGAAATTTAAAAAAAATTCCATTGTTGTTTGAATATTTCGATAAAAATCTTCGTTACACTTATTGAACAATTTTAGTGCCTTAAACGTTGAAACAAAATTATCATTTCCCTCCATTTCAAAAGAGTGGCAAATTTTACCTCTGATTTTATAGAAATATTCACAACAGTCATAAACAATTATTAAATAAAACGCAATAAAATTCTGTCCATTTCGAATCAAACGTTGATTTTCTACAAAAATTATTTTCGTGAAAATACTCCGTCATCATATTCAATCGTTGCACTAGCGTTTCTCTACACCTACCACATTTCCCATCGGTCTTTTTCTACTTTTACAGTTTACCACATTTTTCGTCAATAGTGTATTTCTTCATTTGTGATCTTTGCAGTGAAATAATCTTTATTACATAAAAATATCACAGTTAAGAAAATGAATTAACAATTAACGTACTATTTATGATAATACTTTTTAAAATCTTCAATAATAATATTTCCAAATTTTACTTACTATTACAATATTCAAACGTAATATTTATTATTTACTATTCTTGTAATAATATTTTTAAAAAATCACAGTATTTCTTTCCTACAACATTTATTATATAATTTACGGCACGTTAAAATTTTAACATTAAATAATATTCATATCTTTACACTCTATCTTTATTTCCTAATAGCATGATATTACTATAACGGCTACTAAATTTAACATATACCACAATCTTTATTAATTATTATTATAATGCATATTAGAAAATGTAATTTCATTATATCTGATTAATACGTTTTCTCACGTTTCGTTTGAACCTTAAGAACGACATTTAAATAGAAAATAGCAAAGTACTTTCTTCAGATTTCTTAGAAAATTCGCACGAAGAAGGTTGCCAGGCGTAATCACGATTTAAGAAAATAGCATAAACGCGTGACTAGCGGTGGTATCGAAGTAATCAACTGGGTCGAGGCTGGAATTTTTAATTTCCTCACAAGCTGCGTGGGTTTTTATTAACCATTAGTCCGCAAATTGGTCGAGAAGCTCTTTTTAGACTGTGATTGGCTATGGACCCTCCCTCTTCCCTTCATTGCGTAGTTCTTCAATTTTGTCGGTGAGTGGAAAAAAATACAGAAAAAAAAAAAGTCGCTGAGAGAGTTGCCAGGAAATTGGATCCACAAAGGACAGAGGACCGTCAAGTGTCGAGAAAATTCGCTGAGAAACTCGAAATTTCACCGCAAAGCAAGGAATATCTACGGTACGTGGGAACGCGACCTTGAAACGGGATAACGATGAACAATAGAGTATTTTACAAAGTTTCATCCGTCGTATCGAGTTAACGAAGCCGAGAAAAAAATGTTCTATGACAATTTTCGATCATCTGAGAAAAGTACATTCGTGTTCGATAATTAATAAACAATTTTGTTTATTTTCTTCTCGCGACTAATCAACTCGTAAGATTTGTTAAAAATGTACTAAATGATTTTTAAAGAGAAGAAAAATGTTACCGTCTACGATCGATGAGAATCTATTAGGCTGTATAATAACGAGATTAATATTCACGTTTATTGATTTTTCGTTTTGAAGGAAAGACAGAGATATAGATTCCTTGAATGTAAAAATAAATGTATTTCTTTTTCATGATGAACATTTTATTACGTCTCCCCTAGAACTTTCATTTATATTAAAAAATCTAGATTATCCAATGAAGATATTGCAGCAGAAAGAGAAAGTGGAAGTAGAAAGAGACCACATATGGTCAGACCGGTTCTCGTTCCTTTTCAATTTATCATGTATATCTTTATTTTATTAAAAACAGAGGGAACTGTTACCTGTTCCTTTCTTATCGTGATCTTTAAAGAGCCATCTGCTTGATAAAAGTATCATAAAAATAAATTGAGAACAAGATTGAAATATAGCGACGTGAACGAGACCGTAGATAGTCAGACACCGTATAAATCCTATAAAGAAATTTATTCAGAACATTCTGCAGATTATAAAACAGGTATAATATAAGTAAAACAACAAGTTTGCGATAAGATAACTGGAAAATAAGTGCAGCGATAAACATTTGATTGTTTTGTTTATCAGAAAGTATTTAATGATACAGAAATAAAATTTGTAGCAGCATCGCGATAAATTTTCTGCAAGAAAATATATAATAGGGTATAAATCATGGAAGCGTAAGAAAAGAGGTAAAGGCGTAAAAATAAGATTCAATAAGAGTATCTGATTTTCTACGATGGAGGCAGAAACAATTTGTTTATGGTATGGTAGTATCCCAATGGGGTTGCGTCTGAAACGTTACTTTACAGGAAGGACTCTATCTTCCTTGAAATCCGATTAAAGATTTCCGCGTATCGAATAAACAGGAAATCAAGTTACGTGCCGTTAGGTGACACTTTCTTCTGCGGCCCTTTCGCGATCAATAATCTGCCAGTGAACCCGGTTGCTGATTAATTTTTTCTTAAACGAAAGCGAGAGTCGACCAGCGAATCATCGATTTATGCCGCTGTCTTTGTTTCTCAGCATCGACAACTGTGTTAAGTGTTGACAGTATATGGGGTCGTAGAATGTAGTGGTCGAAGCTGTTTTATTTCCTCTACTTTTTTACGAACCTTTTATGTTTTATTCATCACTTTTTTTTATTCATTTGGAACTTTTATTGTGCTTAATGTATTTTTAATACTATTTACGTGTTACATATGATTTTTATTTTTTTTTTTTTTTACGAGCTTTCTGTGTTTCCACTTTCTCGCTTGTTTTTTTATTCATTTGGAATTTTTATTGTATTTTGAATAATATCATTCAGGTGTTACATATATTGACGTTATATCTAAAAATAAAAAACTGAAACCTCCGTAGAAATGTACGGTGTCTGATCATATACAATCCCATCCTACTCGCTTCGCTATATTTCAATCTTCTCTTCAATTTATTTCTCTCAAACGATTTAAATTCTGGAATATAAAAGAAAATTATAGTAGATGCCATTTAAAGCCCACGATAAAGAAATAGAGATATGGATGTCGTTATATCGAAAAATAGCCTTCTGTATTTTTAATAAAAAAAAAAAAAGATCGCGAATAATATTCCAGGCAAAGATATCAACAAGAATATTGAAATTCGCCAATTATTCAATTACAAGTTACCCTTCTTCGCTTCTCCACTTTTTCATCCGCGTAAAAAATTTATTCACGTGCAGCAATATTATTAAGAAATTTTCGAGTAAAAGTTCTCTCTTAAAAAATATCAAATCATCTTCCAGGTAACCAGAAAAATAATTTTCAATTTTACTCGAAAACCAACTAGTTTCTATATAATCTCGCTTATCCTTGCAGCGAATACAGGCTCGAAACTGCAGGGAGGGAAATTAGCTTTATTCGTCCAAGGGTAGAGTCCAGGTCAAAGTTCACGTTAGAGGTCAGTTAGAGTTAAAATCGTCTTCCGATTGGTCAGTGTCAAGGTTCGAAATTAATGGGGCTAACTGGTACAGGATGTTCCAAGTGTTTCATTTTGCAAAGGATGGTGGTCCATTATACGACACCATAGGTGATTGAACTATACGTCATGTGATTAATTAATTTGTATAACTGTTTGCTTGCAGTCCATTCATCTTGACCGTAATGCAAGAAATGCTAATACGTTAATAGTCTCGATTACCGAGGATTTTAACGTTCCGTATCTTTCGTAAGACTTTAAGATGCTAAATGAAATTAGTAGCGAGTTTAAAGAATTGTCATCATGAAATGGTCCTTAATACGAATAATCTGTAGCTAGTAGACTATTGTTTTAGTGGATTAAAACATCTGACACGGTTCCAGGCAAGACATACAGTGAAACAAGTAGAAATGGACTGTATATGATCAGACATATCGAATCTTTGCTTTTAATAATAAAAGAGGATTTCTTACAAATTAGTATGAAAGAGAATCGAAGACGCTGACTTTCTGAGAGATACAAAACACTGTCTTTCAATACTCTAATATATATATTTCTGTTTTAGTTATGCTCTTCAAGTATTATATCAGTACATATTAATGTTATTAGCATATTAAAGCTATGCTTAGTTAAACTCTTGCTTTCAAAATTGAAGTTTCCTTGAAATTTGTGTTTAATGGAGTTCTTAGAGTAGACATAGAAAATTTAGTAACAAAGACATAAATTGAATGTAAAGAGGAAATATAGTATTATAAGTACAAAGGGATCGTATATGGACAGACATCCTATTCTCCTTTCATAAGCAACAAATTTTAAGGAGATTAATTTTCTTCAAATATGAAAGACCAAGTAAAAATATCTTTATGATCAAAGAGGAACAACTTACCCCTAAGACCAAAGAAAAACTTGCCTTGCGAAAGAAAGGATTGCTTTATCATCCGAAACTTAATCTAGTACTACTATAATTCATATAAAGTGTTAGTGTAACTCTCGTTCATTGCAGAATTGTTGTTATTACAATTTTCTTCCCTCGTTGCATTACGTTTGCCAAGATACAAAAGGGTGGGTTGATAAAAGCACGAATGCTATTCCGGTTGCTATAAGGGTTGCTTAATTAAGCCAGGGTGGTCGGCACGGTTCGCGATAAAAGAGCCACTCGCAATTAAGCCTGTAATACGCGATTCTTTCTTATGAGGCTGAGCTAAGTGTCGTTGATAAATTGAACAGAAAACGAGGCGGTTTTGTTTCCTTCTGACGTAGATGCTCACGTTTTCCCGGTATTCTGCATTTAAAAATAACTAGCGGAAATGTTTTGCCGGATTAAAGAATATCATACTGTCATTTTCCTTTTGCTAATTTGTACGACTGCCAGCTTGAAATATTTTTCTCGATTTATTCAAGCCTTTTAAGTTCGTTTATTCAAAGCAATGTGGAATACATTTTGTAGATGGATTTATAAAAATAATCCGCAGAAATATAAAATGGAAGTATGTACGTTTGAAGGTAATAAGTGAGGGACTGAAGATAAGATGAGGATAAATGAAAGTAATAGAATGAAATGTGCTGGAATGAAAATCGTTAGCAGTCTTTTTCTAAAAAATTCTTTTTTTACTAAATAAAATATATCATAGTGAAAACTATATTCATTAATCTTTTAAAACGTACTATTTTATCTTGTTTTTATGACTTTTCTAAATACATGGAACATTTCTAGTGTTACAAAAATTGTTCATAATCCTTATCTGTAGTAATTAAATAATAAATTTCCCCTAATTTTGTTGATATTGAAAATGGTGTAATAAGTTACATAATTGCAAGAATAAACAATAGCTGGGGTATTTATTGAGTGCTTCCTTTGAGGCTATGGATAATTTTATTTTGTATCGCGCTGTTAACCATCAGGTGCAATTAATTGACACATGCCAGGGGCTCTGCGTTGACAATCGATGACTGCCCGTGGTTATAGTCATCGAACCCCTCGTAATTGATGACAGAAGCTGCGTGCGATAACGAAGTCACACACCGTAAGCTACACCTAGGAAATAGGCCTATCTGCTCGAACGATGAACTTTTTGTTTATTTTCGCTCGTGAAATCTGCGTGATATCTTTAATCGATATCAATATTTTCAAATTAATCCATTTTAATTACCATTGATATGAAATTAATTTGTGAGTGTAAATCTACGATTATGGAGTTCCTAAGAATTCGTAAAGCTATAAAAATTCTAAATTTCAAAATATCTCTAGTCGACAAATTTATGAAAATAGTAAAAGTCGATTTTTGTCATGCTATACTTAATGACAAGTAAAACTACCAAGGGTCAATTCTTCGTAAAAAAGTGGACAAAAAACGTAGAATAGAATTCTCTTATTTACCGCTTCGTTTCTTAAATAAATAAGCCTGAAGATCGGGTGGTTTGTCGGGAAGTCACGACCTGCACGAATTTTCAAATTCCATATTCTCCGAAACGAAGACCCGTACGAAAAAATTGCACGGAACATTTTCGACGCACTTTTAAATAAAGAATCCCTCGGCACTCGATTAAGAAAAAAATTTTTTAGAGATTTGATAAATGTCACTTTTATCCAATAGATTAATTCGTATACGTGGCGTTCTTTATTAAAACGCTGTGTAGCTTTTCGTTTAACCTTTCCCATCCTTCTTCTGCCCCTCTGCTATTCGATAAATTTTGTAAATCCGGCCATTAATGAAACGGAAAGAAAAGCTGAATACGCGTGAGGCACGGTGGAAGCTGCTGAAGGCAGTCAGCTTGCAGAGCAAGTTCTTTTTTATCGAGGTAGGCGGACTTTCCGTTCGTGTGGCTATAAACGCGATTTATCGCGGTAGCTACGATGAATTCCCAGAGCTTTCTTTCCTCCTCGTTTCTACTCTCTCGGAAACGAATATATTTTTCTACGGTAAAGAACGTGGCTATGGTGAAAATGTGATGGAATGAGAGGAAAGGTGATATCCTTTGATACCGATCGCGGTATAAGAGAAGTAAATTTCGAAGTAAAGTTCGAGCAAAAGAGAAGAGGTTATTGAGTGGTTATTTCTTTTGTACTCGTCTGACCACATACGTTTCTATTCTACTTATTGGCATAGAGAAATGTTTCTATGTAGCTGCTACAATTTCACATATCTCGATTCATTCGAATATTCAATATTAATTACGAATTAATGCTACAGATATGAAGAACGATCCTTTTTGGGTTAATAAATTTTCGAGGCACAAATTTCCCAAACTAACAGAATTCTCCTCTAACTGTTGTCTACGTTCTTGTAATTTATGAAACATGTAATGCTTCCAAACTTTTGGCCACTGGTCTACATCTCGGGACAATTTCCAATAAATGCATTACCACAGATACTCGTTCCAATACAATTTTAGTTTCATGGACATCTACAAACATGTTCAAACGGACTTCCGAAAACGGGTCGGATTTTCTTCCAACTTCAACAAAGCGAAAAAGTATGCTATCAAAGCAAATCGAAGCAACTCGTCTCTTCTTCTCCCTCAATTTCTTTGTTTCTTTATTCGATTGCCTGGTGTGTGACACGATTCGATGGAATCAAACTTTGCCAGCTCAAACACGAAACCAAACGAATTTGCCTGTGGAAAGAAGCATTGTCGAGTTATCGCCTTTGCACCGCTTTCTTGCCACGCGTTTCCATGAAAGAACGCTTCAATAGTGTCGTCACTACGCTCTAGCTATCGTTTAATCCGCTTATCGACAGTTTTCTTTGCAACGAGGAAGGTCTTGGACAATTTTCAACGTTTGAAGAAGATCATAGAATAAAAATGATTTTCTATTTCATAGTATTTCGATAAAAATATCTAATTGGAAACTTAAAGTTAATTAAAGTGTTGAATTAGATCATGTTAACATTCGTCCGATTCGGTGGAATGGTATATGCAGAGTATAGAGAGATAGGTTAGGTTAGATTTGCGTTAGAGCATATAATTGCTAGATATTTAATATTAATTTCCGTTCTGTAGACTATGATGTAAATTAATGTTTTATTATGGAGAGTATGAAAATGAAATGTGTGCACAGCATTGTATTGTGGAATATGAAATTAGACGTAAAATAAAAAATTAAATACAATTTACAATATAGAATATGGAATACAAAATGGAGTATAGAACATAGAGCAGACTGTAGGATTCTATCCAATGTTGCATTTATATGCAACAAAATAAAATAAATATGATACGAAATATAGGACAAGAAATAAATATAACAAATATGGAATACAGGAATAAGATCAAATAATTTAACATTAATTATAGTAGCAGCTTACAGCCCAACCAAACCAGGCAAATTAAAAGAAAAGAAAAGAATATCATAAAATTTATATCTAAAATCTACTTTTTATATAACAAATTGAGGTTTTCACGTAAAGATTCGAACTTTTCTGTGTACAAAAGAATTGGAATTTTCTTATCTAAGGATGATATTGCAATATTTCCTCTGGAAGAAAAAGATTGACATTTTCTTAACAAAAGATTGGAATTTCCTCATGACAGGTAATAAATCGCCATTGTATAAGTGTATAAAGCCAAGGGGACAGCGGTTTTCGTTCGTCAGGCAGCGATTAAATTTTACAACGCGATACTCCGATACGGTGAAAGTTGCGCAGCACAGTTTCCACGACTTTTCAGTTCCTGAAACAAACTCCCCACGGGATTCGGCTGACTAGGCACGCTTTTATTTCACTTGCTTCAGCGAACCTATTTCGCGCGAACTACGAGTCGCTGCACCTTTGTTTCCAGACGTTGGTTTCGCTTCCTATTATTTTCTCGATGTCTCATCGTTGTACTTTAAAGGATATGATGAAAATCCAAGAACTTTTCCAGATTTCAAAGATACAACTTGGACAATTTTTTAAATACGCGAGCTTCGTTAAATACGCGAGCAGCTTTATTTGTTTCTAATTAAAAAGATACAGGCATGACAACAAATTCATGCTGTTAAACTTAATTTGTTGTAAATTTAAGAAATTGAAAAATGGCATCTAAATAGAAGATTGATCTCAACTATTGGTCATTGGAAGCGATATTTTATTTCAAGTATTATGTGCAATCTTATAATTCGTATAATTTAAATTTGAGACAGATGTCCAAAATATGCTCACAGTAATTATTAGTACGAGAAACGTAAAAAAAGAATTATATAATATAAAAGATTGCGTGGAATAAATATGAATAAAGAAAGGCTTTTTTCTCTCGAAAAAGGAATGAAAGAAATAAACGTTCCAATCAGCTTAATAAATCCTTTGATTGTATAAGCTCCATCTGCTCGAACAAATGGCAGTCAGGTATTCAGCTTTGCATAAGCACATACTGTGACGCGAACATAAGAACAAAGGCAAGTTGGGATTGAATTTTTAAAGCTCCAAAATACTGGAGCACTTTTCCATGTTCTGTCGTTTTAATAATCAATTTTCAAGCACGTACACAAGAATCCCTTAACGCTCGTTAACACCAAATATTTTACATTCTCAAAGGGCAATTGCTCGTTCTAAAATATAATGACTGTCAGAAGTTTTCACTCATGATATATTTCCACTTTTACTTATACAATCATCAATAAAATTCTTCTTATACAAAACGATACATTTTACCATTCTTTTGTACAAAATGTTATCTTGTGAAGCATCGCATAAACATAAAATTACTTCTTATAAATAAAACTTCTTCTATAACAAATAAATATAAGAAAATTATTAACGAAACCTCTGATATAATAATAGTAAGAAAATGCTACTTCCAATAATGATGGAATTACAAATATGCTGATATAATAACTTTACTACTCACACTGATATAGTATCCACACTACCACACTGATCAGAAACTACTGACAGCTATTGTGTACTAAATATCCCTTATCTACGCCAAAATTCCACAACTGCCAGTCCATTTTCAGGCTACTGACATTAATCCAATAAACTAATAATAAAACTATCAGGAATATGGTAAAAGTTTAACTAGAAACTTTCGCTACCAACGGGTAGACCAGATATCTGTTATCCAGCCCAAACCCCATAATGGCAAGCAACTTTTCGAAACTAATCTATACCCGCAGTATCAACTACATAGACGTTCCTTCCAATCTATCCCAGACCTATTGTGTAAGCATGAATATTACCATATATTGTCAATTTCAACCTATCCAATCACTACTGTGGACTTCCGATTCCAAATACTTCCAATTCTCTCTCAAAATTACTCAAAAACCCATTATCTGCTTTTCTAAAGTGGAAGAATCCTCATACAGTGTCATACCTACTATGTCATGTACCAACACTATCATACGCTTCCAATTTTGACAATTAATCACTGACAATACCACAAAGCTTCAATTACAAGTAATTCCCACCACCACCCTCTGCCCAAATCGTTCAAAAAGCCATTAACTGGTTCCCTGAAGCAAGAAAATGATCAAACCACCTGAAATCTGCCAAATCCGAAACCAACTATCATGTCCAACAGATCGTACATCCGTCAATGTGACGAAACATCAAGTACAGGTTCTTGAATCCAAAAATTCAACCCTCGTGGCGTGCAGAAATCCCTAGGCCGGAAATGATTGTGCAAAATCGGCAGACAAGAGAAAGAGAGCGGTTGGCGATGGGTCGCGTCACGCACCAGGCACGTTAGCGCGGAAAAGTTTGTGGCTGTGGGCAGCAGACAACAGGTAGCAAGCCACACGGCCACGCAACCCTCTTTCGAATCGAACAGATCCATTTTTCTGCTGGCTTACTAGCTGCCTCGGGCCTGCTTCTCTTCTGGCTACTTCACCAGGGTACGAGAGCGCGTAGTCCCAGAGGACACATGCCTGTCCAGTACATCTGGTCACAGAAACGCCACACTGGTCGGTTACGCGGATTTCCGCAACGATCACGCACTACATCGGTGAGAAATCGGGTACAGAAGTTGACAAAAAGGAGTTTGAAAAGGATTGGAGTGGTTTGGCTGGGTTTGAGAGTAGGTTCAGCTGTCTGTGTGTCTGATATGGTTTTCTATTACGCTTTTCTGGAATCAGAACGAAGCGTTGAACAGTGTTTGAGAAAGTTTGAACACCTAGATTGCGAAAGACAAAGGTTTGAAGAAGTTGGCGTTGAATTGTTCGAAGTCTGTGATAAATAATTTTCAGATGAGGTTAAAATTCGTCAGAAATACGAGGCGTTAGGAAACGTTCTTGACGGTGACAGCGAAAGACTACTGGAAATTAACACGTTTACACGGATTTACGATAAAATTATGAACTTTCTTTGAACGTTCGTTATTCGTAACTCACGAGACGATAAGAAATTTGTATGAAAGTTCACAGTCTGACATGGGAAACGATGTTGTGCACAAAGAACGCGTAATACCGGCGCCACGTGCACCTCGCTTCCTACGTTCCTATCACCAGAACAACGATCTCCGAGGGCAGCTTGAATATCGATAACAACGAAGAAACGTCACTTTTAACCTGACGGTTCTACAAAACAAAAACCCCTTACACTTCCACAAACCGCAACCCTTAATCAAGTCAAAAATCCCATCTATAGCAACCTTAGTGTCCGCTTCGGATATAAATTAACACAAATACGACACATAAACAGTGCAAATCTAAATCGTGAATTGCCACAAACCCAGAAACTACAACAAATCATACCAAACCCGTGAAAGAACGTCCCAAGAGCAATCTAGCTAAAACCTAACCACAAACACGGATCTGTCAGTGTCATTCGCACTAGTCTCGTCGATAGAGAAGCAGAAATCACGGCTGCATCCGCATTTTCCGTTGCAGAAGGTTACCTGAGTGCCTATATAGCCGCCTACCGCGTCCTTTCACCCCACTTTGCACGCAGAAGGGATGCACGGATAGTAAACCGCGGCGATGCTGACGCAGGGCACCTGGTGCAACCGGAAGCTGGGTCTATAACCCGACACAGACACGCAGACACTGGTCCAGACGTTTTTAACGACACCTGGGGTCAACACAGATTTGACAACTTGAGCTTATTTGAAAATTGGCGATGTTTGCTGGCACAGGGATGAATCGAGGGATTATAAGAGGGTTGTTTGGTTCGCGAAATGGTAGAGGGGTAACTGGTAGGACGGTAGAATGATGAACGTACCGCGAGGAAGCTCGGTGCTTCCGAGCCGAGACGATGAGCTTGTGCGCTGTCGTATTAACGTTTACGGCGGCCGAGACCCGACTGACGGAACGATTCTCTGTGTGGCGTCGCCGTAGCACAGTAACGTAACATCCGGAAAACCGGGGGGGCACCGCGACGCCGCCACCGTCATTTTCCTTGTTTTCTTTTTCTCTGCCTGTTGGTAGCCAAACTCTTACGCTCGATTGATCCGTTCGATTCTCTGCTCAATGCGTATATGGTTTAGTTTGGAATTGGACGATGGAATTGATTGGATTGTTGATTCGTTAAAACTTTGTTCGTGCGTTCGTTTGTATTGCTTTGAATCAGATGGGAATTTTTATGACGTGATTTTTTTATCCTTCCTTTTTTTTTTTTTTTTTTTTTTTGTCAGGGTTGTATCATACTGCGCAAGTAGGAGATGTTTTGAGGAATATTTGCATGACGCTTATGAATAATTTTTATGTTTAGGTATGTACAATAACGTGTGATAGAAAATAGTCTAATTATAGATATTAAAGCGAGAATTGTAAATTTTAATTAAAGGCTCGCGATAAATTGCTCAATTTAAAATAGCACGAGGAAAATCCCCAAAATATGAGTGGAGTGTTAGACGAAGAGAAGATTGTTAATCGTAAAAGACTTTCTAAATAAAGTTTCTAACATTCCACACGAATTTCCGGTTAATAGTCTTTACCAATGATCACAACAATGCCGAATAATGTCGACGACATCGTTGGTGGCCAGCATCGCACTAACGTTCCTCTGCGCCGACTGTTTTGCAAAAATTAGGTCAGGCGTGCTAGCCCCACCGCTCAAGCCCCAATATACAACTAGCGTTCAAAACTATCCGAACATTTGCTTATATCTCAGGGAATGTAATTTAATCGTAAAATTACTGGTAAAGGAAAGTCCAACGATATGTTTTAAATTGATTTTCCAAAGTTGAAATTTACACCAAAACAATTTGTTCCTGATTCAGAGGACCTTCAGTTATATGTTTTAAATTAATCTGTGAACGCTGACATTTTTTATTTAGTTGGGAATAATTTACCAAACTATAGGTGAAAGAATTTAATGATATTTTCTAAATTGACATTTTAAAAATTGAAATCCTCTATATAAGTAGGGGTGATAAAACAAATTAAAAATTTGTAAATTTATGAGGACGAAAAGCTAGTTAATTGACATATTCAAAGGTGTAATTAATAAGTTAATTGATATAGTCGAGCAGATTAAACCGAAAACATATTACATCTATTAAATTCCTCGTTATTTCTAGGAAACTAGGAAAAATACTACAGCTAAGGAGTAAAAATTAAGAAAAGTCATACACAAATACCTGTTTTTACTATATATTTCTTCCAAAAAGTTTCTAGTCCAAAATTTCCTTTTCATAATTATGCTACCCTCGTAATGAACCAACTCCACGTTCTCTTAACTCAACACACACTGAGAAAAATGACCAGATACTTATAAGCGATAGTGTACATAAACATTGGCACGTGCAGAGTTTTTGCCTCTGTTGCACGTTTCAGCGGCGCAACACGCGTCGTTTGTTTAAAGAATCGCTGCCGTGCAGATATCTATGTTTAATTTAGAGCTGTCTGGCCTGTCGAGGACGGTGACGTTGTCCAACGTCATCGAGCATCCTGTTACCTTGTTTCATGCACCACTTCCTCTTTGCACGAGACAAATATCCCTTGTCTGCGACTATAACGCGCTTACCATGTTCTCGTCGTCGCTACTGCTCTTCGTGAGAAACAGAGAAACAGACGGTGACATGTCACTTTATGGCTTAGAAGGTTTATGGCTTTTAAGGGAACAGTTTTTTTTTTAGGATTAATCGAATCGTCGAACTTTCCTGGACAGTACCAGAGTTAACAATTTTCTAGAAATCGGTTGATAACTCTGGATATTCAAATAGAATCAGGAAGAATTAAATTTAATAACGCGAGAACCATTTTCTTGGTCAATCTCGCTAAAATTTTATTCTCATTTTTATAACAATAATAAAATGCTCGGAAATGTTGATGAAATAGGATCAACTAAAATGAAACAAAATAAATCTCCCTCAGTTACGCTTTAACGCATCATTTTTTACGAACTTGATAGTAATAAACTTGAAATAAAATTGAATGGAGAGTTTATTATAAAATTAATTCAACACGTTGATGAACGCGTTGATATCGTATTGATCGTATAATGAATTCAAATCTTCATTATTTAAGTTCAACACAGATTACGGTTGAATCAAATATTAAAAGTGATATTCGAAATAATATTTATTGAAAAATAGAGATGCTCGTTGTATTTATAACAATTGATATAAAGTGGTATAAGCTAAATTATCTAATCAATTGTGCGTTAGAATAATCGTGTATTAATGCACTAAAATAAGCATCAAGGTGGATTAGATTATCTGCTCGTTGTCGTTACGATTCGAGAGCGTTGTCGACGGTAAAGTGCGAGCACTCGCGAGCCGGAAATATCTGAATGAGGGCGATAAACCGCGTTACGCGAGAAGAAAAGGAAACGAATGGCTCTGGTTAACCACGTTGGCACCTGACAACGACTGTCGTAATCCGTGGACAACTGAAGAGGTAGCAAAACAACGTCATGGAGATGGATAACGTGGAGATGGATGATTTTGTGTCGGATAATCGAAAATTTCGTTGGGTAATGGATGGAGGATGTAAAAAAGTGGCGTAAATAAACGCGTCAAAGGTGCAGACAGAAATAAAATGAAACGAACTGTGAAATAAAATATAAAAAAAAATATTTTTAAAAAAGGATGTGACGTGTTTCTGCATTAATTTAATTGAAAATTATGGAGTTAGTAATTAATTATGAAAATGAATGTCGATAAATTCATGAGATTCCGTAGATACAACACAGTCGACATTTTTGCGAAATATTCGGAAAATTAAAAAAAAAAGTACAAACTCGATGCAGAAGTTATATAAAAATATTTTATTTTATTTCGAAATTGTTGATTTATCTAAAACGCAGAAATGATAGTTTTGTTTTATACCAAATGTGGAAATGTAACTGTCCTGTCGTTTTTTATTTTCTTGCTCTAGAAAAGAGGGAAAAAAAAGGGGGAAAAAAAAAGAATATTTATGATTTTGTATACAATGAAAAAAGAAAAACTTTTATCTGAAATTTTTGAAAATACATATGTCACTCCTGATGGATGTATGACAGATTTTCATGTAAGTGAAAAAGGGATAGTTTGAAATGTCAACGAACAAGTACATATGAGATACATATGTATAGATATAGAGATAGATATAGATGAATTTGCTTATTGATTTTTGTTGTGATACAGTGGAAAATGAAATAATAGAAGTTCAGAATTTATGAAACCCGATACACAATTCAATTTTCTAATAACGTCATTGCAGGCTTCCATGAAAATTCCACGTGAACCTTTTGTCTGGGACGCTGGGAATTCCCCGATTGCGCAGGTCTCTAACATCTCAGTACCGTAACAAGAATATCTCAGCTTCGATCAAATTTTCTTACACAATTCGTAATTAATTCATTCATCTTCTTTTACTTCAAATCAGATTTTTTTTAACTTTTACTTAACTTTTTACTCAACTTTTTTTTCAAACTTTTAATTAATCAAATTTCATTCGATCCGCAATATTAATTAATTAGTTTCCCTTAAATTTAGCCGAATATTTCCATACAATTTTTAATTAATTGAATTTTACTTAATCCAGCTAATATGAACCTTTTACTTATCTAACAAAATTTATTCAATTGATTTCGATAGTTAGTATCACTGTCTGGTCTCTCTGGAAATTTTAAATCCCCCCATAACGAAGAGTGCAGAGAAACGTGTTGTAATTTAATTGAAATTTTAATGGAAGGATGAATTGTAAGCATAACAATATTTTTGGGACTCGTTAAAAGTTTTAGTTTTTGTTCCGCTCTTTTGCTTTCTTAATGAAGATAAACCAATCCTCTGGGGTTGAAACAGGCTTATCTGGAAGTCCAAAATTTTGCTAATAATTCAAGATCAATTACGAAAATATCAAACGCCTGACGAGGAACTTCAATGTACACGTTTCTAAAACAGTTCGAATTTTCTGATGATGAGCAGGTTATTGGCAAAATCATACAAAATTCATCATTTAATTCTCCCCTGTACGCGGTTCGTTTAATAATTACCAAGGTCTAAAATCGATAGTGAGCCGGGGTAATTAATCCGTTTTGCTCGATCTAATTAATAGAGCAACTTCGTATTCGACTCGTTTAACGAAACTACGTTTGCATAGTTAAATAGAAAGTAGGAAAGGAGAAAGTACAACTCCACGTATTTGTATATAAAATTTAAGAATTTAAATATGTCACTGATTCAAAAGAACATTTATATTTCACCTGTAAATAACATTTTAAAATATACAAATAAATTACCAAGAGAATTCATCAAACACCAAAGATATTAAACTATTGATCGTAATAATAAAAATAAAATAAAAGAGGCTTGAGTAG
The DNA here is from genome assembly GCF_041682495.2 of Bombus fervidus. Classification (NCBI taxonomy): domain Eukaryota; kingdom Metazoa; phylum Arthropoda; class Insecta; order Hymenoptera; family Apidae; genus Bombus; species Bombus fervidus. Next base: position 8,687,110 of record NC_091531.1, on the reverse strand, counting down.
AAATGCTGAAGATTCTGTAAACGTAGAAGAGAAATTAAAATGCTTAAAAAATTCATCTTAAATATTAATTAAACAATCGACTAGACGCAGCAAACGCGTCAATATCAACGAACGTGTCAACCCATGATCTGTGATTTGTTCATAGGACAACGATCATGTTGATAAGACACGTTTCAATTGTGTGTTACGTTATATAAGGAAAAGACCGTCCTTCGAGGTAGTTCTCGGTTAGATGAGACGGAAATATACGCGTGTGCCTAGCAAATTGTGTCAATCTTTACGGCAGATAGCCGTGCTATCATTTCGTACGTCATACAAGTGGGTAATGGACTACCGGTTGGTCATTACGTCTGTCATTTCTACTTAAGGCGACACGCCGGTCACGTGACGTGAGTTATGGGACACGCGAGCGAACTGCACGTGAGTAGTTCGCGTGTTCACCGCTAGTCGATGGGGAAAAACATGATTGAGACAAATGACGCCTCCGAGGACATGCGTGAAGCCATTTTGTCTCTGGACCAAATTTAAGAGCGTAGACTTTGATTTTCTGACTACACTGTTTTACGATATTTTACAAGCGTCATGTAGTTCTTTTTCACTATAAAAACTGTAGTCTATAACAGTGGTAAGTTGGTTAAGTCAATATTATAGTAAGATTTGAGATGCTGTAGGTTACACAACTTTCTATAAGCATAATATGGAATAGTTTGTGGCCTTCTTCTTGTTCCTAGATCACCTTTCAGGCTTGGAAATTAGACACTGTGGGTTGTACAATTTTGAGAAATTTGACGTTTAAACTTTTTTTTTTAGAAAATTGATAGATTGATTAGAGTTGAGGATTGAACGTTATGGATAATAGGTGCAAAAATTTGTTAAAGATTGCGATATTTACGAATACTTGTCTCAATTTTTAAACAACGTAACTCTGCTATTCTTCCACTGAGCCTCTCCATTTTCTTATCTAGTCTTTTAAATACTTTCACCCTATAAAACATTTCGTTTTGTACAAAATACATCGTTCAGAAAATAGTTCACGTATTTACTCGAATTTGTTTACATAAACTTAACGCAGAATTCGCAGTTGTCGATAAATTGGCTCCGACCAATTGTTCTTTTTCGAAAGCAACAAAGATACTATATTTTCCGCTGGTGCGAATGGATCGAGTGTCACTGTTGCGAAGTAATGATCACAGGAAGAATCGACGAGAATAAACAAGTACACAAACGCTCCATGAAAAATCATCGTTTCTGCTCGAGGGCGCGCTTCGGGACACACTTTGAAGTCTAGACAAGTGGAGGAGCGAGGGGAGTGGATGAAAGCTCGGTAAATAGCAATTAAAAAGCTGGCTAGGACGCTTCATTACGCATTCCTCATCGAGACACCTCTTCTATCGCATAAGCGACCGCTTGTTTCTTTTGGAGAGTAAATTTTTATATTTTATATATTTTTATATTTTACAATTTTATATCTTTTCCGATTCGTTTTTAGATTTGTTATGTAATATTTTTTAAGTCCTATAAAATATACAATATACCTTTCTATCGCGTAATTGAAAACTTACTGTACTATACTACATTTTCTATGTTTTTCATTCTTCCAGTGTAATATGTTTTTATATTTTTCATAAAATATGCTTCTCACATGTGCGATATTTTTTATACTCGTTCCATTTTACGGTATTTTCTTTATTTCGTAGAGAACGTTTTTTTATGTCCTTTGTATCTTTTCGTATTTTTTGTCGAGCATTTTTTACGTTTTATATATTTTTTATGTAACGTTGGTTACACGTTGGATTTTTTTAGAGAATATGTTTCACGCTTCTCACATTCATTTTAGAATTTGTATATGACATTAGGATAATATTTGATTTTTATTTCAGAATTTTTATTCCAGAGTAATAGAATTTTAGAAGATTCTCCAATCTTTTCTTTTTTTCTAATTTTCCACGCGTTATCCGTTTCCTTAATTCGCTAATTGCAAAATAATTTTGAGTAATTGAACTTCTTTTACCTTAACTTATTTTCCTTTTTTCTCCCCTTTAACTTTGCACATGTTGTTCATTCAGAAATAGTATCGATCGACGTTCCGTCTGCGACTCGGCCGTCAGGCCGATGATCAACAGTAAATAAAAGCGAAAATAGCAAGTGCAGAAATTCTGTAGCCTGTCAAGGAGAACTCGTACGCTGAATCCAAGTGTAACCAACGAGTATGCAACGAGAATCGGAAGTAAGTACACATATTGAAGTGACGAAACTTCCTCAAAGACTCTTACACATACGTTGCGTCAATTGAAAATTGAATGGAAAGATATAAAATATATAGGGATGTGATAAAGTATCAGTCAATATTATACGAATCTCAATTTTCTGAGGTGTGCACGCATCTTTGATACTCACTGTGCGCGTGTGTGTATTGTCGCGTGTTTTTCTTGTAAATTCTCACAAAAGGCTGAATTGTTATAGAAGGCTTTTTCGAGAGAAAACTGGTGGAAAACTGTTGGCGACGTAATTTCATAGTAAACTCGAGACTGTTTGTAGAGAAATAACTATTTCACGTGAGAATCGTGGAAAAATGCGAACAGAGAAATTTTACTCCCTTTCCATTGATTTCTTTATTCTTACGTAACTGATCCCATTTGTTAGAAAAGTTTATGATTTATTTTTTTCTTTCGTAACAAATCATCCGCCCTTCGTTCGGCTATTCGTAAGCAAATGTAATGACAAATTTCAAATCTAATTTTCTTAATGTATTCCAAATGTATCGATTCAAATGTCTTGTGTTTGTTGAAAAGAAAATTCCTTGTGCGTGTAATTGCGGGCGATAGTTTGAGCAATAGAGAATTAGTGTATTCATTTCACGGTAAAATGAATTAAATCGATGTCAGTCATGAATGACTATACACATCGACTATCGGATTATTGGAAATTCTCAAGCTGTAATTGAATCCTCCCTGTATGCGAACTAAACGAACGAGAGAGTGAGATTGATGATTAGTTTGCTTCTTATTGAGAACACGTGCTTGACTGATGCATTAATTAATGCACTATCGTTGCCATCCTATCTCGTTTTAGACGTTATTTATTCAACAAGTTACAATATATTTACATAATTGTGTTTAGTTGCTCCTTTGAAATGAGGTTCTTCAAACTTTAACATGCTTTACCCAAGATTTGTACTTTGTCATGCTGATGATAATTACTTCTACAGTGACCTGAATAAATATATTTTCATTTGAAAAAATTGTGATATTTTTTCATATTTTTCAGCTTTCCTTGTCACATATGATTAATATTTTGTACAGTAAGTTACAATATATTCACATAATTGTGTTTAGTTGCTCCTTTGAAATGAGGTTCTTCAAACATTAACATGCTTTACCCAAGATTTGTACTTTGTCATGCTGATGATAATTACTTCTACAGTGACCTGAATAAATATATTTTCATTTGAAAAAATTGTGATATTTTTTCATATTTTTCAACTTTCCTTGTCACATATGATTAATATTTTGTACAATAAGTTACAATATATTCACATAATTGTGTTTAGTTGCTCCTTTGAAATGAGGTTCTTCAAACTTTAACATGCTTTATCCAAGATTTGTACATTGTCATGCTGATGATAATTACTTCTACATTGTCCTGGATAAATATATTTTCATTTGAAAAAATTGTGATATTTTTTCATATTTTTCAGCTTTCCTTGTCACATATGATTAATATTTTGTACAGTAAGTTACAATATATTCACATAATTGTGTTTAGTTGCTCCTTTGAAATGAGGTTCTTCAAACTTTAACATGCTTTACCCAAGATTTGTACTTTGTCATGCTGGTGATAATTACTTCTACAGTGACCTGGATAAATATATTTTCATTTGAAAAAATTATGATATTTTTTCATATTTTTCAGCTTTCCTTGTCACATATGATTAATATTTTGTACAGTAAAATACTTTTGTAAAGTGTTATACTCACGATGATATTTGGAGTTTTTAAAAAGAATAAAAGTTTAATAAAGTAGGATAATAGCACCTTAAAAATTAAATAAAATCTCTTATTCAGATACGAGATACCTTATATAGCTCCACTTAAAACTATTTCGATTTGTAATTCAATTCTCATAAGGTTCATGGTGTACTCGAAAAACCATTTGGTGCTCAAACTGTATTCGACCTAGTAATTCTTCATTAAATCACGTGTAATTCGAGATAGCAGAAAAAAATTTTATGTAAATTTTCAACAATGGTAAATTACCTAAATTCTTTAAAAAAAAAAAAAGCAGTTACTTGAAAGCGTATAATTTGAGATAACAGTACGAAGTTCTAATATAAATTTCTGCAAGTAAAAATCCTAAAAATTATTTAAAAAGGTAAGTAACGTAATATAACGGTACTATAATAACAGAACAACATAGATTCCATATATATTAAAAGATCATGGTCATGTTATATTTATTTCGTCGTATTATATTCATTAAAAAAAAAAAAATTCTCGCTAAATTAAAATAAATCGATAAAACGCTAAATTAAACCATTAACGCCAAAATTGCCGAGCTTTCTCCATTATTTTACGATGAGGTTCATCTCGGTGACCGTTGGACGTATGACCGTATGGAGCGATATTCAAACATGGATGAATATCGCAATAATGTTTGCAAATTGCCGCAATAGCACGCAATCGATTCGAGACGTCGGTGCGTTCAAGTGTGATAAAACAAGGTTGGCGTCGACACAGGGAATGTGGACGCAGAGAACGCGAAGCAATTACCGACAACAGCACGTTAAACATTTATTTTATATCGGACGATTACAAATTCACGTAATGGCAGATTGATTTTCTGCAAAGAAAGAAACGAACGATCATTACGCAACAAGAGGCTAGTTAAAATGTTACTGTGTCGTTATTACAATACGTGAAGTATAAAGTTGAATAAATTGTATTGTTAGCGAGGAAAATTTCGCTTCAATCTGAATAACGGAAATAAAGCCATTCGCGTGTTCTCGGTAACTTTAACAATTTCGAGATATTCTGTTAGGCATACATAGGTATTGAAATTCAATGTAATTTCCTTTGTTCTCTATGTTTAAATCACAACTATTATAGTTTCTCAACTCTTTGTTCGTTTTAATTAACAAAATAAACTGCTGAACAATTTGTGAAAATATTATTTTTTGATTTTTCCATTTATATAATGATAATATATTTGTTTCGAAAGCTCTGAAAGCTTCTATAATATGAAAATTAATATAATTATGTTTTGTGACTTGAGTAGAGAGAGAGAACTAACTTTAACTAAGAACCAAGTCATTAAATAATTTTATAATTTTGGAATTTCGCTTTAACTCAAGTAATAAAGGTTTAAAAAATATCCATTGGATATGTAAAATGTGAAAATTTTGAAATACATGTTTGAGTAAATAGAATATTCTAATATAAAAAGGCCATATGATAAAATTTAATTTAAGGGAACCCTGTGATTTTATTACGTTAGTGACGAGTTTTCATTTTCTTAATATTTATATCAGTACTTTTATCTTTATCTAAATGTTTTCAATTATTTTCTTGCACTCTTTTTCGCACCATAGATTCACAAATATAGGACTAATTTAGTTGAAATTATCTGGATAAGGTGAGTTTTCTTTTCTCTCTTTCTTATTCTTTCATGATCTTCAGATCTCTGTTCGCACTGGTAATGGCGATTTTTCATCTCCCTTTTTCATCTTAAAAGTCGATGTGATTTTTCCCGGTTGCTCAGTGACTCCGGAAGTCTAGCAATAATGGGCCAAGCTGCTTTCTTCCTTCCTTCTGTTGTACGTCATTACTGTTCTACCATTTGTAGGGCAATTTTTCTTCTACTATTCTCTGTTCGAATTCATCGCGATGATTCCTAAGAAAATTGTGCTTTTACGACCTAACAGAAGCAATAACGCGAAGAAGCTAAAAAAACACCGTGCAATTAGGGCTTGCTATTCATTTGTATTTCTTTTTGCTTTCAAAAGATAGTCGACGCTGTTATATATTTTATATTCAATATATATTTTATATGTAGAACATAAAATATATTTTGTTTGTTTAAAAAACTTTTTTGACTTTTTTTCTACAATTTTATAATTTCAATATGAATATAAAATATTCAATTTTTAATTAAGATAAATGGAGAATTAACAGAGTAAGATTTTTTTCTTCCAAAACGAAGGATAAACTTTTTGTACCAATTTTCAGATGTTCAAATTGTTTTATGTAAATTATCAATAAAATGTCCTACACCACGCTTCTCAATCTTCCATATAACGCTCTAATCCTCTTTTATCTCAAAATACACTCAGGAGAATCTCGCAATTTTCACTAAAATTCTATTCAGGGAATAGAGGAAAGCTTTCTCTTGAAAATGCACTCTGTTTCAAGTCGATACCTTAATCCATTCTCATGATACACTATTTCAAACTTTATGAGAGCGACGCGACGTTCCGTGTATGAATGGCTGACTAGATCCACCCAATCTACTTCTTCACAACGTTGCTACTAGCGACACTACAAACCCGCGACTATAAGCGATCACGTGACTAGTGTGAGGCAGGACAATGCGTGGGACGCAATTAGTCGCGCTATTAAAAAATTACAATTCTTTTTAAACAACGATATCTCGAGAACGGAGCGTCGTATCGACGTGATTCAAAAAGCATTTTAAAGGGGAGACTTCAAGGCTTTTCATGTTTCAATGGCGACACTTTATGAAGATACAAATCTGAGATGCAGCATGGAGAAAAATTTCCAATTTTAGTGACTATTCGACGTATCTGTCGCTTGAAATCAAACGTTGCTTGAAATCAAACCTGTCGCTGGTGTTTGACTAATAACGCGTATTATTGGGTATCATTGAAAGTGCAAAGGGATGAATATGACAGACAGAAGCACCGCACAAGGTAGGTTAAAATGAATTATTGAGGAGTCAATGTAAATCAGTAAGTCCGTTTGATGCACCGCTTTTTGATTTGATTACGGTACTAGCTTTAATGTCGGTCGAAGCATTATTAGCGAGAGAGCTACAATTTCCAGAACCACTTAGAAATAGTTCCCAAGCAATATGGCAGCACTATACAATAAAATTCGAACGGAAATTTCTTTATAAATATAACGCATTGAAGTTTGCTTTATAGATGTTCATAAAATCTTTCAATTGCTTAATAAAGAAAATATTTTTTCTAGAAAACTAACTTTTTACAATAAACAAATTTTTTACAAAATCATCGGAATAAATTTGTTTTATACTTGTAAAAAAAAATTCGTATTATCCGTTACTAGTAGAGAAATATAGACGATATTTTATGCATTTTGTTATTAGTAATTAACAAAGAGAAAACATTCGATTCAGAAAAGCTTAATTACGAAAAAAGGAATTTTTGCGAAATAATTCTGCCAATTCGAAACATTTCAGGCGCCTGATCATAGTCCTGGTCCCAGATGCTATTCGGTCGATGCATAATCGTTAGTGAATCGTACAATTGAGACAACGAGGCTTGCATTCGGTGAAACGGATGCTCCAAAGAGACGGTCAAGGGTCGATATAGAAACGAACGCTTGCGCGGTTTGCTTTTCGTCCTCTGTGCCATACTAATATCGCGAGTTATCACCCGTTAACGGAGAACCACATTCGAAACGCGTTCGATCGATGCTACCAATTCGTTCCGATGCGTTTTGCCCGCTCGTGGATTTATTACCGCCTGAAGGATTGGTCGCGTTACAGATTGAACTAGATTTTCGAGTTCTTAGCGTCGAACGATCGATGGAAGTAGAAATGGGATCTGTGGAATCCGTAAGTAGGTAGGAGTTCTAGCAATGGAAGAGAAGAGTTGAGATGGATGAATATGTCATTTATTGACGAAAGTTGATTATTTAAGAAATTTTTACTTTAACTTTTTTTTCATAATAATGTGAACCAGAGTTTAATAGAATATTTGTAATTAAATTAAAGTTAAAAGTCCTGATGATTAAAAGACAGATGTGAACAGAATCCTTTTTTTTTTTTTTTTTTTTTTTTTAGGATAATACAGGTGAATTTTTCATATTACTGAATTTAAATTCAAATTAAAAATCTTTGAAAGAAGTTTCGTACAATACTTTTTAATTCTAGCCTACTTAAGTGAAATCCAAAAATCTTCAACGATTCTTTTTTAACACTAATGTGCACGAACAAAATAAGGTGAAAACTAGTCAACAAAATAATTTGTCCATTTGGTTCGTTATTTCGTTTGTTCGTTGTAACATAAATTCCATTTGCATTCACCAAAACACACGTCAATGCCCAATTTTCCAGTGAAAAGGTAAAGATTCCCAGAAAAGTTCATAAAGCTTTGAGGTCTATCGAAATGAAAGTAAATCATTAGGTTATGGAACTGATCAAACATCGCGTTCTCTGACGTTTCTCTCCCATCTGTCCTGCAAACGACCTGCCTATCCTTCAAACGGGGTAGTTTGGTTGACATCTTCCTCTACCTGCTGTGCAAATTTGCGAAACTCCCATACCGAGATAACGGTAAATAGAACGTCGTCGTAGCCTCAGGGCGAGATAATCTCCACTGTGATTAGCGAAATTACTTGAGCAGATAGTCGAGGAGTGGGAATTGAAGAGCTTCTCCTTGGTCATTTCCTTTGAGGGATCATCGAGGGTTCACAGAGAACGATAAACAGATTCGCGAACGATCTGCTAATTAATTAATTCCGGTTGATCCTTGGTAAACCTTCGTTGTTGGATACATTGCATCAAACTCGCAGAATAAGTTGAGAATAAAAGTGGACTTAGGTTTGAGGCAGTTGTATGATGTTTGATGGTGTTTGATTGGTAACTTTGTGTTTGCAAGTCTCTAGGAGCACTTGGAACTCAAGTTCTGGATGTAAACTGAGAGAAAAGATCAGTTGAAAAAGGCAGGATGAGAAGAAAAATTAGTTTGGAACAGTTGCATGATGTTTGACATTTTCAAACGAACATTTTCGTGCCTCAAAACGATCTGAATCAAATAACTGGTTGATGATGAAGGAAAATATAAAGCGTGGAGCAACTTTATCGCGTTTGAGAGTGTTTGTATATAACAAATAAATACGATTATACAAATCTGAAAAATTCACTAGATGGAGACGATAGGGTTCAGCTTGCAGCAATTGTTCGACGTTTAAAACATAATTTACATATTAAGATATTTTTTCAATACTCTGTTGAATTCAAAGTTATGGAAAATGAAGAAAAATATCAACTTTAGACAGTTGCATGATGTTTGACAGTGTCGAGTAACAAGTTTCGCACCTTAAAACTTCTGAAAATCGCTACATTTGTATCTCAAACTGTAAAAGAGAAATGTATCTAATTTTGAGAATATTTACAAGTTGGTAAGATTAAGTCTGAAACTGTCCCGTCACGTTCGGAACTGTTTTCTATATAAATTTGTTTGTTTGAATTGCTTAATCGAGTTAAAATTAATTCCAAATCGGATAAAATTTGTAAGTTAATAGCAAAAATGAAATATTATGTATGAAATTACAAACGTTGTTTTGCAAGTTTCGTGACACTCAGGTGCCACTTACTCGAGTAGCTGCGTTTAAAACAATTTAATAGTTTGCACCAACAAAGACATGGCACAAACATTACTTGGATACTAAAGAAGAAGGTGCGGTGAAACTCTGGGTCCGAGTTAATTTAACTTTGCTCCATGACAATTCTTCGGCCAGGTTAATGGAACGAAAACGTTCCGACACGGAACAAGAACAAATTTTAATATTATTACTCTACAGCCTGACTGTCCATTAAACATACTTTCTAAGTTAAACACTGCTGCAAGAACGTCCTTATTGGCGGAACGTTTGAAAACTGCTGTCTGTTCAATCAGTAGACTCAACTTGTTATAGTCAGACAAACTGTACATCGCAGAATCAAGTTGACGTATTAAAATTTGTTAAATTAGTTTCGTTCAAAGGGAATTTCTTCGTTGCGTTAAAAAGTAAATAATCAAGGTTTATTAATCTTCAAAAATTGATCATCCTCGTAACAACCAAAATATCCTTTTTTCCCTATTCCCCCTCTAAGAGAAATTTGAATTTTCCCACAACCAGAATTCGAACATAGTAGTGAATTAATAAATAAAATAATCTACCAAATGATCAACCCTCTGATCTAATCTTATTTTTTTATTCTTACCTTATTCTTTAATTTTACGATTCTAATATTCTCGGCAAGAAACAATTTACAGTTTTCGATTGAAAAAATTCCACAGTTCGAACAAAATCAACCCTCGCTTAAACAAGCAAAGTCTTCTTGCCCGTAAACGATTTTCCAGCGATGAAATCATAAAAAAGGGCCATTGTATCCCGACAAGATTGAAGAAAATCGGTTTGAGGATGTTCATAGATCACGTTCGCTTCTATTTCATCGTCGTGTGCCGTGAGAAGAGATAACTGGACGAGGGAATAGGTGGGAAACTTTTGTCTCTTTTAAACAGTGATGCTCTCTGTCCTGAATTACGAACAGATCTCAGCTTGGAATCCGACTGATGGAATTTATCCCACTCGCCCTTCACTCGGCGAATTCCTTTCACCGATCTTTTCTTTTATCGCGGGATAATACGTTCTCTTTGCCAGGGAAACTTGTCAGCTTTCTAACATCGGTAATATAAAGTTCGTCTAAATTTAATCGTCGTTAAAATTCATCAGCTATAACGTTCGGAATTTCAAAGAATGCCAAGTCTGCGTGCTTTCTCCGTAGAAAGCAATTTCATTGGTCGCGATAAAAAATTCCATAATCTTTGTGACAGTAGTAGAACGTGGTCGATATCTACTCTAATTTGAATAATAATCGGATTTGAATGAGAAATTATTAAGAAAATATTAGAAAAAAGATTTGATTTAAACTGTAAAGTGAATCTGAATGATGGATGAATTTGAACGACGATAGAATTTTTAGCGAACTTAGATTATTAGAAAAACGATTGAATTTGAAGGAACCTGTTTAACCATCTGACGGTATTAACGATAATAATCGAAAAAATGATCGAAGATGAATTTCAATGATAATTGTTTCCATTCGATAGAAACTATCTGATCTATGCTGAAAATAGGCCACTGCCGATCGGCGTAATATTCAACTGTAGCCAATGATTCGCCCACAGCGTAATAATTTTCACGGCCTCGAGGCTTGGTCATGTGTGCAGTTGCACGGTACATCTGACGAGATTTAATCAGCGTACAACGCCGCGTAAATAACTTATCGCTGGTAACAATAATGAATTTTCGACAGTTTCATCGTCCGTGGATAGCGGCGTCGATCGAACATAGTAGACACGGATGAGCTCCCACCATCAAATCGAGATTACTCTGTTTCGTTCTCGTACTGTAATTTCGAATTTGATAGTTAGCTGTGTAATTGAGTTTTAACGTACGAATCTACTACATACAAGTACCTGTAATTACCATCGATTTAAAAATTATTGTACAATTATTAAGATATATAATTTAATAAAATAGTTATCGATAGAGCTATCTTTCCGGTACTCTGTACATCGAAATTACTATAATTTCAAATTTTTATATTTTCCGCCTCCTACAAACAAATTACTTGTACACATCTTGTTACGATTATATTCCTTGCTTGAAAATTTGCCTATTTCAAATTTTTGCACTTTACAGTTTCTATTAGGTTGGCAACTAAGTGATTGTGGATTTTGTCATTAGGTGGCATTGAGAATATCCGCAATCACTTAGTTTCCAGCCCAATATAGTCCAAAAACCAACGATCGTGTTCCTCGCCTTTAACGTAGGCGTATTTTCGCTTCGACGTTACAAAACTTCTCCAACCCCCCCATTTATCAAGCGACCAACTTTCTCCCTTTTTTAAACCTATCATTTATATAAATAAGGTTCTTTGCAACAAAGCTTCCGTTAACCTTGCCAATAATCCACCACGACGTCTAAATTTTTTACAAATTTCTTCCCACCTCCTCGTTTACCTCTAAAATCAATTTCTCCTCTCAGACAACCCATCGCAGACTGCGTAATCGCTGAGACGAAAGAACGCGATCGATCTGCTCTAAATAATAGCTCAAACAGTAACGAATCCTCCGCTATATCCGAAAACAATCTAAGAAACGCAAACAATTTAGTGAGAGGGAACCAGCTGGAGGATAAACTTCAGACGATTGTTCGTTGCGTATAGAAGAGGGTGCAATAGACGATGGGGATGAAAAATCGAAACGCAAGTATCGAAATAGTCGGGGAACGGAGCAAAGGTATCCATTAGCGGACTACAGAAGCCCATGGTGGGAGCGGGGGGAACAAAGGGGCGAAGGGAATGGCGAGGCAGTGTAACCGCAGCAGTTGTAGGGCTAAAAGCAACAGGCAGCCAATCAATAATCGCCCTTCTGCCTGGGCTGCGACTTTACCAACTTCGCAACGCGACATTGTACCTGCGATGATCGCCACCGTTCGAGCAATCCATGGCGTCCTCGAGAATTTTTAAAGCAACTGGAATCTTCCTGATGAAGTTGAACGAGGAATTTTTAAGGGAACAACGAGGGAAAAGTTTGAAATTTGAGAAAATTTTTGGTAATTGATCAAAAAAGAGGGAATATTGCACGGTGAACGACGATTTTTATTAAGACAGTGGTAAGGAGAATTGTTTAAGTTGGGAGAATTTTTTGGAATTTGTTTGGAACAGGTTCTCGCAGTTTTTATTTATTTTCATAGAACGTCATAGATCGGTATAAAATTTTCGTAGAAATATCCAATTTCCGATCATTTTTGCTAAACCATATACGAACGCTTATTTGTTCGCTTGCATTTCATATTTTTCCACCCATTTATCGTTTCAATTTGCTCGCTACGAATTGTACACCTTAATCGTCCGTACTCTGCTTCTAAAAGTTACAGTGACCTCGGAGGAACAAGCGATTAAGAAAGTTGGTTAAACTGAGCCATGAAGGACGCAGGGTACGGCGAATTGCAGTTGCACCGTTTCGACTAAAACGCGATTGGGACTCGATGACACAGCCGGCGTGCTATCGATTTTAGGTTATGTCCAATGAAACGCGTCCAATATAAATTCTCACGATAGCGCGCCACTCGAAACAGCCTCCGTGACGCTGCTAGTCAACTGGCAGATATTTATAGAGAAACAACTATGAGAAGAAGTTGAGAATGTTGAGGCTTAATCGCAGTGAAATATAAGCAGAAAAACAAATTTTAATATATAACAAGGTAAAAACGTTACGACTTATTTCATGTTTTTGTTAGAACCATCAAATAGGTTATGGTCATTTATGTCTTTAAAATGATTCATAAAATCGGTAATTTCGTAGAATTTTATTTGAATAAAAATTGAGTCTACAGGATTTTATAATAATTTTCATTTTAGACGATCCAGGAATTGCTGCAAACTATTACAACCACCGCTACGTTCATAAATGGGTCAAATTTTGTGAATAAATTAAATAAAATCCTTAAGCACAAATAATCTCACCACTTTCAGTTGGAGAAGCATCTAAACTGATAAATCAAAATGCTATCCGTAATTACAGCGTTAGTTATAACGCCAGGGAATTCAGGATAATGTGTTCGCATTAAATCCCCACACTCGAAAATAGCTGAATGAATTTCGTTCAATTATCAGGGGAAGCTAGAAACGCGCGTGCCATTACGGAAATTGTTAAACTTTCCACTCGGATACTCTGCGACTGCAAATTGCTTATCTCTTTGTTACGGAAGCGTGGGAACGGCTTTAATGATACACTTGAAGCTCGTGGACAAATAAAATGGCATTCGTTTGCGCCAACAAATTAATCCTGAAAGCTATTTGCACGCTTTCATGGTAAAACCTAACCTAAACCACAGACATTCGATGAGAATTCTAGCCGATGTAAAGACCACGAATAAAATTGATACGTCGTAATAACGCAGGTTTGAACGTCAAAGAAAATTCTTTCTTCGTTCTGACTCGATTCTTCTAATCGGAAGAAAAAATCTGGATTCAAAGTGAAATCTATCCCGAATGACATTATCGTGATCTTTTTTTAAGGTAATATACCGAAAATAGAATTAATTGTTTAATTCCTAACATTAATGCACTTGTCGTGACACAATGGAGAACATTATTTTTCAACGATTGAATGTTGAAAGTCAACTAAAAAGTTCGAGTAAAAAATGTTATTTCTTGAAGTTATTTCAATCTATATTCATATCTAAATAATAATCTATTAATGTAAGCTAATAAGTTGTTTGCGAAATATTTTGTTTATGATCTTCATTAATTAGTAAGAAAGTTTATTCTCTTTCTTAATCTGAAGGATAAATAAGAGAATTAACGAGTTTTGTTTGACCGAAAACAGATAATGTAAAAAGCGTCGATAAAGCTCAAATTGACTGATAGTAAAACAGATTTCTGATTTATCATCAATAGGAAGCTACTTTCAGTCAGTAAGGAAGAACGTTTGTTGTGTTTGTTGGAACTCCCTATAACCGCAGAAAACAAGTTAAATATTACTAGGCATTATTACATCTGAAGTTGTACGACCCTAGTCCAATGGAAATGGAAAAATTCCCTAGCAGGGACAACAAATTCTCTAAATCAATACTTAACAATCCTCTGTACAATCAGAGGAACTGAGATTAAATACCAAATAAAATCCGCGTCAAACTATTATTTGATTTCAAGTTGAAATACCAGGATTCGATAGAATCTAAAATTCCCTAATGTGCATAGGGAAGTTTCTAAATCAGGCAAGCACCAAGTTGGTACGATCATACGAAACTGAAGTTAAATATCAACTAGAAATCCGTTGGAATCTCAGATCGATAAGTACACATCTGTAAACATAGCGAGACATTCGAAAGAGTTGAGGTTCAAGGGCAAGTGTTAAGAATAATACGCCTCTAAACCTAGTCATGTGTGCTTGAAAATCAATACGCCGCTGAACTTGGTCGTGTATGCTTGAAAATCAATACGCCGCTAAACTTAATAGCGCATGCTTGGAAAACGATACACCGCTGGACATAGTACGTAAGAGTACAAATCAGTACACCGCTGGACTTAGCGGAAGTTAACCGTTTCCTATATGACTACAAGTATAGAGACGTCGCCTGCCATGAAGGCAAAGGTGGTACTGCAACCAATCAAAGCGCAGAAGCCTGAAACAGTGACAGACGCGGCAGGTGCAAAGAATACAAGCGCTGCATCCGAAAAGTCCAGTGTTAACCCGGAAAAGGTGACAAGCAAGAAGCGAACTAATGGGAAGGAAAACGAGGAAAAGAAAGAAGAGCGGTTCATTCTCGAAATAAGGGAACAGGTTAGCGAAATAGAGAAGAGCGTACTGGCGTTCCGCATGGACCCAAACAAGAAAGTTAACAAAGACCAAACGATTTCAAGGACATGCGAAACCTGCTGGGGGAGCTTCTGCTTTATAACGACTATCTAACGGGAAAGTTAGAGCAGGGTGCAGACGAAACAAAGAATCAAGGATGCCGCGATACTGTGCGCAGTGAGTAAGTCGCTGTAAGCCGGCAAACGACTTGAGACAGTCGTTAAGATGGCTCGCAAGAAGGTCGCACAGACGGCGGTAAAACCACCGAAAAACGTGGTTATAATCCGGTCTGAAGCAGAGGATGGGGAGATAAAAACGAGTGAAGAAGCACGGGATGCAGTGTTTACACTCGTAAACCCTCGTAAAAAGGAAATACAAGTTCGAACCGGTAGAAAAATCAACGGCAACGATCTAATGGTAGAAACGACGAAGCCGGAAGAGTTTAAAGTGTTTACAGAAAATGAGAAGCTGGGCCAGCATCCCACACAAACGGAAGCTCCGGATGATGATATTTATCATCCCAAGGGACATGACGGAGAAGGAAATACTGGCCTGTATCATGAAGCAGAATCAGGACAAACTGAAAGAAGAAGACTCGGCAGAAATGAAGTTCTGCTTCAGGACGTGGCGCAAGCACAACGAGGAAACCAACTGGGTAATTGAGATACACCCCCAGGTAAGTGAAAAATTGTTGACAGGTAAATTATTAATTTCTTAGAATGCATGCAAAGTCCAGGAATATATAGCAATCAGTCGCTGTTACAAATATCAGGGATACAAACACATCGCAAAGTACTGCCGCGTGAACTATGAAATCTGTGCGCATTGTGCAGAAAGTGGGCACATTCCAAAAAAAAGAATGGCACAATAAATCCGTACCATGGCAGACGGAGGAGGTCATACGAAAAAATAGAGACACCTACCGAGCAAGAAAGGAGTATCAGGGGGCTAAGGACCCTGCAGCGAGGGAACAAGAAAAAGTGCAAACCAGGTAGGAATACACGAAAATGGCGGCGAAGAAGATCCAGAGATGGCGGGACTTCGTAATCGAAGAAGAAAACAAAGAGCCCTGGGAGATTGTCTACGAAATGGGTAAACTCAGGAGAGAAGAGACGATGTCCACATTGCGAACGCCACAAGGGGATACTTCTAACTGGCGGTCCACCACAGCGGCGATGCTGTCGGCCCTCATACCCGACGAACATCTTGAAGCGAAGCCAGTATGATTCCTAACTCGAGGTATGGCGCGGTCGACCAAAAGGTCGGCCCCTGGAACGCACACATTACTTGCTAGCAGGTTGATGACTGACCGTATAACAGATCGATACCAAGCCGTAACTTCATTGCAGACACATCGGCTAACCTATTCGACAAGTCTGTCGAAAGCTTCCTGCTAATCACGGATTCGTTTGAAGCCAACTGTGACTCTCCTTCGACCAATGTCAGCAGGTTCTTTCAACATGATCAATGGATCTAGAGGATTAAACGAATTCGCTGACTTTTGGTGGCCAAGATAGTAAGCGTGTAATGCCATAGATAATTACTGTAATATAATAGAAAATCATTCTATGAATAATGGATACTTGTTCCAGGAACGAATATTAGTATGCATAGTCATTTTAAAGATAATTGTTATTACGTATTGTTGTGAATAACCACTATTATTATAAATAATTATTATTAGGAATTATATGGATACACGCAATTAGTTTCGTGGCAGTAAGAGGATTTAATGTCCCATCTACTAAGAGCATTAAGCTTCCACGATGAATAATGGGAACCATTTGAAGCATCGCAGATTGCAAGTCGAACAATCACTGAAAATATTAGGACTATTGAAGCTATCAAGCCTTCCATGAAGATTTGTAGGTCAACAAAGCTACTTGAATATTCTACAAGTATCTTACAGCTACTAGAATTAATACGTAATCTCGTAGAAACTTTTTGAGTATTGACCAAATAATAATTTCTTTCCAACTCGCGTGTGCTGCTTCGCCAGCTACTTCATGCAGGATATATATATATATATAAATTGATGAAATTGTCTAAGATGAGCATCGATTGAATATTTTGATACAAGAATTTAAAAAAAAAAACTTGTTTAACTAGAATTAACCATTTCGTCATGTGAACTTGTTATTCATATGATCAGCTATCAGATCCAACGTCGAAACAAGCTTACAGAAAGTTCACTGAAATTAATTCGCGCGATCTCTATTCGCTATTACAATAACAGCTTATTACACGCCGCTGGCCAACTAGAATGCTTGCCCAATGAATTGCCAATTCATTAAACATCGAAGTAAATAGAACAGTAGCCATGGCAAATAATATTGAAAGGCTGCCAGGTGATATTTGGCATGTTGCTATATGATAGTTACATTGACGAATGAATAGCGATTAATTCGAATTAAGGGATTATTAGAATGAATAGCTGCACGTGATTTATGTCACTTTGATTGCTGTACTTGGAAGATGGACTGTTGACGACTATTTGGAGCTTCTATGAAATTACGTAATGGAGTGTGTGTACCGAATCTGTTGGAGTTTGTTGATTAGGGACTCTAGCTTTTCTAGAAACTGCTTCAAGGGTGTTGTAGGAGAAAAACGAAGAATTTTATCAATACGTTTAATATGTCTTTATGAATCAAAAGGACCATGTACATTGTGAGTCTTGATTCGTTCGTTTTTGATACATTCATTTATTTTATAGTTTTATCATTACTTTATCGGTGAAGAAGCCTATCATGCTCATGTCATAAGCCTAGCTTACTTTCGTATCGTTTCATTCGTTCACCTTCGATTTACGATTACAATACAAGTATTGATACATTAATTTATTTTTCTAGCACATGACGGGCACAAGCCCTACAGTTCAAGGGAACAGAGGAATTACAATAACGAATAATAGATGTTTATGAAACATTTTGTTTATGACCTTCATTAATTAAGAAGAAAATTTATTCTCTTTCTTAATCCGAAGGATAAACAAGAGAATTGAGAACATTTTGAATATTTTGAACAATTTAAATTAATTAGCAAGAATGTATATTGTTTTTTTTAATCTAGAGTATAAGTAACTGTACACATGCAAACTCACCTTATTTAACTACATGCACAAAAAGTTCACGTTACTCGACTTACCTGAAAGTAAGGAGAAATAGAAACATTAATGAGTTATATTTGACTGCAGACGGGTAATATAAAAAACGTCGATAAATTGACTGATAGTAAAACAGGTTTCTAATTTATCGTCAATAGAAAGCTACTGTATGCGGAATCTATAATATCGACTAGTCAGTAAGGAAGAACGTTACAAATTTTCCCGAAGAATTGTAGGATTTACCAACAGCGCAGCAGAAGTAATTTTTCACATAAAATGATGAGGAAATTTGAATTCCTTCGTATCTTATCATTTTATTTCTTTTCAGATATGTTTTATTTCGTCTGCCAACCATGTTTCCAAATTTCTCTCATTATAAGCCATGTCAAGGAATTCCATCCAAAGATTACCGACAAAATGGGGGTGAACGATTAAACTAACACTAAAAAATCAAAACATCGAATCATCGTAAATTACTAAATGGAATGATTTTGAAGGGCTCTCGATGTATACATCGAGAAGATTTAATAGCAGTATAATTCAAGCATTATATGTCAAAATTTTAAGTCCCTTGATTGGCGGCAACCACGTAACGACTATTAATTATTGTCAAACTATTATTTGATTTCAAGTTGAAGTACCAGGATTCGATAGAATCTAAAATTCCCTATTGTGCATAGGGAAGTTTCTAAATTAGGCAAGCACCAAGTTGGTACAATCATACGAAACTGAAGTTAAATATCAACTAGAAATCCGTTGGAATCTCAGATCGATAAGTACTCACTCGTAACAATAGCGTGACATTCGAAAAAGTCGAATAAAGAGGAAAAACCATTTTAATGGCAGAGTCGATCTGACGGAAGATCATCGCGGGAATGTGGTGCGCTTCGAGAGGCGTCTCCTGCGATCAATTCTTAACCGAACGCTTACGATACACTTGTGTTTACACGCTCACGTGTTAGCAACCTGAACCTAGTCACGTGTGTTTGAAAATCAATACGTCGCTGAACTTGGTCGTGTATGCTTGAAAATCGATACGCCGCTGAACTTCGTAAACCTCGTAAACCTCGGCAACGCGAAATTGCTTCTACTTACGCAGTGGAGAGGGGAATATGTCTACGAAGTTGCTTTAGCGAGAACGAAGTTAACCTTATTGTTCCCCTTAGAAAATAACCTTGTTCCAGGATCTAACGCACTGGCCCCAAAGATGCTGGTATGGCATTGCACTCTTCACGCCCACCAGTGCCAAGTGCCAACTCCTCCTCCACGTCGGTGGGTCCTGGTAAACGCTGGCTTGCCAGTGGCCAACGGAGCAATGGCTATCCTAAACACCCTTCCTCTGTCCTGCTCCCTTATCACAATCCTTTCCTCGAGCTGCGACTGGTGGTTCCGGAAGAAAATGCCGACTGTACAAGGATGGTGACGTGGCTTAAAAACCCACGCTTCCCGATGAAGAGAGCAGGATGGCATCGTGGCATAAAAAATTAGGGGGTCGTCGCGGGTTAATAACCCGCTGGACCTACGTCAACAGCTCTGGCTCGGGAAGGGACATGATTTGGTCCCAGCCGCGAGACTAGGAGAGGCATTTTACTAAGGAGCCCGGGGGTCATGACTTTTCCCTTCTTTTTCCTACTTCTCTCCTTTCCCTTACCACCCAACTTCCAATCCCTCAGGGGCTGTGGACTCGCTGGCGAGCCGCAGTACGGGAATGCAACCCCGAGGAACCCTAGCCCAAATACCGTATTCCATTGGTCATGTCTCGGTGGACCGGGGGTCCTGCCTTCATTGGTCGGACCGTGAGGATGATAACCTCTATAGAAAATCCCTAACTCTAAGCAGAGGTGCGCGGCGATGGGGTACCTCGCAGTCGAGGGCACTGCGAGGTGGCTGATGGGTACGTCAGTCATTAGCGGCTAACCCCGGGGTACCTGGCGACCCCCCCGTAGTATTAGCCCTCTGCCGGTAAGCGGCTCTGCTAGTGGTGACATCCTTCCCGCAAGACTTTGGTGGCCTGCAGACAACGTAGAAGAAAACTTAGGCTAATCTCGCCAAGTTAGGCTGGCATTTCAGTTTCGATTTCGGCCCAGTCAACGCATTGAATAATCATTCTGCCTTCGTGCTGCGTTATCCACCATCTCATCGTTGGTGTTAACAACCCATCCAGGTTTCCACGTGGAAAGTGGCTTAACGCAGTGAGCTGGATAAATTTTGAATTAGTCTAATTAGTGGTATATGGTTTTCATCGTCGTTCTCCAACTCCAAATTCAACCCAGACCTGTTTGATACTCTTATACGGCACGTTTAGTGGAAGCTGATTGTATCGTTACCCTATGTACCTGGTGCAGTTATCGAGTTTTGATCGGTTGACCTGCGGTCTGGGCTTCCACTTCAAATTCTATGTCGTAATTGGCTTGCATTTGATGAACAAGAATTCTAAGCGTGTTTGATAGCTTCTGGCATTGAGAACTGAATTAAGAAATAATTTGTTTGACTAGCGTTCGTGCTTTAAAGTAAAATTGAAGAATATGTGGAGTAAGCGGCTAAGTAGAATATGGTCGTTGTGGCCAGACATACGTGAAATTCCTTTGAGGAATGAGTGTTGTCCCTTTTGAAAATATTAATTTGTTGAAGAGTGTATTACATTAGACGTATTTTTGGAAATGGTATTTCATAGAAATATTAATTTTACCTATGAAAAATAAAAAAATCAACCCATTAAGCGTTCTATATATGTAATAAGAGTTACTGCACCAATATTTATTAATGGAACGGATATAGCTAGAATAACTCAATATTTCAATTATCGTAACATATCGAAAACATCGTCCAAATTTTACGAGTGAAATGAAACGTTTGACGATTAAAAAAAAAAACAAATTTTGCAGCACGACGAGGTAAATGGCAATGCTTCATCAACTGATACGACCTCTTTACACAATTCCAAACCAGTATAACTAGCTGGAGGGAAAGAAACAGTAGGATTCCCACTAGGGCAACGTCTAGGGTCAGTCTATCGATTGACTGACTCAAAATTCGAGCGTTCGAATCTCCGTAATACGGTGAACGTGTGTCATTAACTACGAACTCGAGGAAAGAAATCGATGATTAGATGAAACGGAATATTGGAAACGAGGGGTGCACCACTTCTGCAACTTATTACATTTATTTCGAATGAGAATATTCTTTGAAATTTATAACATTTGGAAAATTGAATAAAAAGAGAACAACCTACGTTAAAAGAGTGTTACGCCTGGCGACACTCTACCAGGCCACACACCGCGGACAAGATGGCGACCAGATGTCTACACATCTTTACTGCGTACCCTCGATAGCCTTAAGGATCTATCATAAATCTCAGCAATTTTCTGGCTAAGGTCCTTCAGACCGAACAAAGATCTTTTTACTTTGTGGCGACACTCGATAGTAAAATACCACCACTCGACACTAACTAGTATCGGACGACAGCAGCGCAGTGGTTAGCGCCTTAGGTTACGAACGTTCGGAACCCGGGTTCAAATCCCAGCGACGGAGTTCGATTTTTCTTCCACGTATCTAAATTAGAAGAAAATACAGCAGTACCCCAGCAGCGACATCTACAGCCAGCGACTACAACTATCACGGCCTATTCGCCTCAACTTTTAATAATCGTTTTCTAAAGTTTATTGTTTACTACGAGAAAACACGGGAAAGTTTTTCTCACGTACGATGCTGCCCACTAACAACTTTCCATCGAGGGCAGCTTAAGACCCTTCCTAGTCCACCAACCTTCTTATTAATCCAATCAGAAGCAACGTCTATTGCCCTCGCTTTCTTAACCAAAATTGTCATCAACAAATCCGATGGTCCCGTGCGCTAGACAACACCCATCGCTAGCTTTCCTCCGACACAGACATCGTCATTGAACTTCACTTATTCTTCGTCGTTAGAACAGTCAACACGTATCTTTAAAACGGGTCTTTCTACCCTTAAATCAATCACACTTACTTGACTTGTACATACGCACCAGTGTAACTATCTTCTTTACAAAGTTGTTGGAATAAACATTAATTTATACCTGTTAGTTCGGTGTAAACTCAATTGAACCGCCCCTATTATCTTAACAGAAATAAGGGGATCGATCAGTTCGTGGCGTCGATTATCTAACCGTAACGGGAATTTACGACTCCCGTTGACGTGCTTCCTCGCGATCGCGTCTCTCCGCTAATGGTCGAAATAAACAAAGAGAGAGAGAGAAAATAAAAAGCCAAAAATATTTCAGAAAAAATTTATTTGTCTTAATTTAAACTACATTCAAGTGTGAGATACTCGTAAATAGACTTTTGCAATTGAAAAATTTGGGAGAAGTAAATGGAATAATAAAATAAATAGAAAGAGAGCATTGGTGGCTGGACCAATCTTTTCTACCCTTTGATGAATTCACACGATACCCTTTAATGGTTAAAAAACAATTATTCATAACAAATGAAATTACTCGAGCGATTCTCTTAAATAATTAACAAAGTTTCTCGTGAAAAGACTTATTTGGTTGTTGCGAATAAAAATAAAGGGAGAGAGGGTGAATTACGAAAGGCACTTTGTTGGTCCATTGTACGAGCGGTCCCGTCTTCGTTAATAAACAGACCACAATTATCGCGCTTGCCGCGGGAGGAGATAATTCGCGCGCAGTCGTGTAGAATAACGACACCCTCGTCGTTATTTCCACTTCTCCACGAAAAGGAAACGACCTGCTTGTATCGTGGTTTTTCTCGTGCTTGTGAAGCGCGATCACGATTACGATGCCAAAGTAGTATCTCTTTAAAAGTGTACGATAAAGTGTTTGACACTTTTTATAAAATTAATCTATCGATGTTCCTATATGAATTTCCCTAAAAAGTTTTTTTTATATCTAGTAGCCCTCCTATATCATCAGAACGTTTTCCTACATCTAATACTTTTTCGAAATTAGAGTTAGAATTTCACATGTATATCTAGTACTTCTTCAGAACAATAATCCTGAATCATCAGAATTGTTTCCTGTATTTAATTTCCGTATCTAACAATTCTTCCAAGTCACAATTACAATTCAATTGTAATTAATGTAAACGTAATCTAGAATTGTGAATTATCAGAATTTTCTCTAATATATAACATTTTTACGGTTTTCAATAAAATTGTCTATTATATACTATTATTTATAGACAATTATATTAGATAGTAGACGATAAAAATATTATATTATATTTTTTATTAAAAATTCCCTACCTTCTGTAGTGCATTGGCGCAACAGGCCAGCTCCTCCTGGTCCTGAGAATGATGGCTGGATGCTTAGCATGGCCTACTACAGGCGCCGAGGTACGTCCCTGGTTCCTCTTTCCCCAAAGATGACCACTGCTGCCCCCTGGTCCACTTCCGGTTCCCAGAGACCCCGGATGTGACCCGCTTTCGCTACACGCCCGCCTCGAAAGCATCTCTCTTTTCCTATCGTCGGACTTCATCATCTCCTTCTCTTCCTTTTTTTCCAGCAATCCTGTTGCTATTTTTGCCCTTGTTACTTGTTTCTCTCGAAAAAATTTTCAGCGAATGCACAAGAGTTGAAAGAAGGCACAGCCCGACTGGAGACAAGTTTCAGATTCACCGCGGAGGAAGTTTTATCTTAACGTTCCTTTTCCAAGAAGCACGGTCTCTTTGAGAATTTCCGCTCTGCACTGCCAGGAATCCTCTGAACGTCTCAGTAGACCATAACTTCCTCCCTTTTCTGCTATTTTCCTTTCCAACTTGCTCACAGACTCCGGTAAAATTAAGTTTTGAAATGTAACTGTCGTAGAATTAACATAGTTACGAAAGTATCGTAATTTTAAGATTTTGTTTAATTGATTTATTTATTTAGAACTTATTGTTGGCCGAATCACTTCTCTTCGTTCCATTTCCCTCCTTCCGTATTGAATCTTTCTTCTGATATTTCTTAATATATTTATATTTAAAAATTATATTTCTTGATAAATATTTATAATATGTTGATATTTATTTTAATTTAGGTTTCTATAATTTTCAACTTCTCTTTATTTCGAAATTTTCTTTCTCTCGTGATCACGAACTCGAGATCATCCGAAAAGTAAAACTTTTCATCGACAAAAATTCTGAGCTTAATGAAACATAAATACGCAGTTTCTTCCAATTTCACGGCGACAGTTTAAAAATCTTCTTTATTTTTAGTTTCTATCTTTATTTTGGCCCCAAGCTCCGTAAAATTAAGACAAACCGACTCGCCCGTAGATTCTACAGTTAAGAATGGAACTGTTTACGATTTTTTAAATCAGCAACAATTATTTCAATTCTTCCAGTGAAATCTCAATTCTAAGCTCTTTTTTTTTTTTTTGGTGCTTTTATTCTCTTTATAATTCGTTGTTGGTAAGAAAACTCTCGAAAACGTGAAAAGTAGAAAAATCGAAGTGCGTTGGTCCTCCAGAGGAAACTCGAGTGTATTTGTGATAAATTGTAAGGAGGAGAACTAGTGACTTTTGAAATCTAGTTATCTAGGGATTATCGTGGGGGCGCTGAGAAGTTTTAGAATTTGGTAAATCTTATGTAATTTTCAAAAAGTTTAAATGTATAATATTTACGAGACACACACTGGTTTTCACTTATCGAAGATTAGTGAAGATTTTCATCAAGACGAAAAGTATTCTATGAAACTATTCTTTGAAGAGTTCTACACTTTTTTAATTAATATTGAAAATTTTACTTTTAAATTACATTTATTTGAGGACACATCACACTTATAATTTTAGTTTTAGTCACTCTATGATGAAAAGAACGATGTGTATTACTGGTTAGTTCATAGTTGCTGGATCACTTCTGTCGCCCTCTTCCGGTAGTTTCATCTGAAATCGTAGAACTATGTCTTATGGCGAATCTTTTCAAAGTGTCGAACCTCTGAACCTGTTACAAGACAAACTTAATATGTCGTGAAATCTGCATTTGTATTTCTTCGTTTGAAATTTTAGAAAGCACCGAAAATTTATTATTTACATCACGTTACAAATTTTTATGCATTTGTGGGAAGCTTAAATATACAATAGTATTTAAAATGCACACATGATACCCAAAAACATTAAAAATATTCGATGGAAAATTCTCACTATAATACGAAGGTTTATATTTAGATTCCATTTCCATAATTATCTTCAAAGAGATATAAAATTGCGTTATTTACTATTTACTTATCATATTTCCCGCGTAAAATAATCTAAAAGACAAACTAACCTCGT
Source organism: Bombus fervidus (assembly GCF_041682495.2). NCBI lineage: Eukaryota > Metazoa > Arthropoda > Insecta > Hymenoptera > Apidae > Bombus > Bombus fervidus. Next base: position 8,661,423 of record NC_091531.1, on the reverse strand, counting down.
CGATCCTCCAATCGAATATTCGATTGATCCACTTAACCTCAATTTACGCAAACGTCCAAGACTGACAACGAAACGAAGAAGACAGGCGAAACTTCTTGTAACGTGTTGAAGAGATTGCAAGAAAATAAGAAAGTTCAGTTCCGTACGAACGATCATTGAGAAAGTTAATCGAGTTTGAAGACTGCGCTGAGTGGCTGGCCAAGATTCCTCCGCCCTCCTTCTCCAAACAAAGCAGTTTGAAGATACATAGAAGAAAGAGACGACCTCAGTTTTCGTGGGATTGGATCAATTTCTTCATAGTTGCAGTCAGAAACGTAACACTTTCAACAAGTGGTTGAATACGTAGTTGAAATCCCTCGCCAGAAAATCAGAGTAAATTTTGGGGGACGTGACCCAGATTGCAAGGCCAATTTGACTGCGCAGTTGATGGTGAATTAATTCTCAATCCGACTTGGCCGAAGTAAACAAATTTAGGAGAGATTATCGAAGTTGAGATGAGTTTGGCGCGAGGATCGATTAGTTTGTCACACGGGTCTTGTGACGTATTTAGAGAACGAATGTTGAAGTTACATATGGCGATTACAATTAAATGTGCATTTACTTTGTTCCAGGTTTCAACGCATGGGTCCCGAAGGTGCTGGTATGGCGTTGCACTCTTCACACCCACCAGTGCCAAGTGCCAACTCCTCCTCCACGTCGGTGGGTCCTGGTAAACGCTGGCTTGCCAGTAGCCAACGTATCAATTGCTATACCAAACACCCTTCCCCTGTCCTGCTACTTTATGGCAACTCTTTCCTCTAGCTGTGACTGGTGGTTCCGGAAAAAGATGCCGACTGTACAAGGATGGCGATGTGGCTTAGAAACCCACGCTTCCCAAGGAAGGTGGCATCGTGGCATTGAAACCACGCGACGCGGGTTAATAACCCGCCGGACTTGCATCAACAGCTCTGCCTCGGGAACGAACATGATTTGGTCCCAGCCGCGAAGCTGGGAGTGGTGTCTTACTAAGGACCGGGGTTCATGGCTTTCCCCTTCTTTCTCCTATTTCTCCCCTTTCCATTACCTCCCAATTTCCAATCCCTCAGGGGGCTGTGGACTCGCTGGCGAATCGCAGTACGGGAATGCGATCCCGAGGAACCTTAGCCTAAATGCCGTATTCCAATAATCATGTCTCAATGGGCCGGAAGTCCTCCCTTCGTTGGGCGGACCGTGGGGATTATAACCTCTATAAAAAACCCTTAACCCTAAGCAGAGGTGTGCGATGATGGGGTACCTCGCAATCGAGGGCACTCTCCCGGTAAGCGGCTTTGCCAAGGGTGACATCCTTTCCGCAGGAGTTGGTGGCCCCCAGAAGCTAGAGTGGATGAAGGCCGTACGGACCAGATGATACGCACGCTAATAAAACGGAAAAACGAAGAGAAGAGGGAGGAGGAAGTGACAAGAGGAAGGGAGGAAGAGGAGCCGGCTCTTGAGCCTGTGCAGACAGGCGTTAAACATATATGGAGAGGGGCTCTACCTCTCCCCAATAAGAACAAGGGCTGGGAGTCTGCAGGCCGGGGAGACGACGGAGGAAGAGGAACCCGCTGTCGTCCAAACGACCCGTGAGAAGTAAAAGAGGGTCGTCGGGTCTCCGGGGTTCCCAAGGAGCTCGCACAGGAGACGAGGACGACCTCTGCTGCGCACATACGAGCGGAGCTGCTCCCGAGGGCAGGAGAAATCTTCAAGGTGGCCGAAACATCTTGCCACCTAAAAGGTACGTATATTAAACACGGGCCGCTGGTTATGCATAATACATTTTTCCCTCCTCGCGCATAAAAAAGAAAAAAAATTGAAGATTGACTAGCAAGTCAAGATGTTGATCGGTAGAATAGATAATAACAAATAACTTCCGGTGACGAGACGTAACAATACAATATAGTATTACATATTTTTATTTATTTTTAAATTACATAATGTACTACATTCGTTTACATAGTATACTACATTCTGACACATAGTGTACTACAGTCGGTAACATAGCGTGCTACATTCGGTCTCATAGTGTCATCTGACACTACAACACCGCTACACAAAAGAGCGGCAGGGTGTTCATTACTATTTCTCCGCGTATAAAAAAAAAAAAGAAAGTGTAGTACATTCGGTTACCTAATGTAGTACATTTGGTTACATAGAATAGTATATTAAATTACATAGGATAGTATAAGGAAAACTCTCCTGTGTTTTATCAAAAATGAACCATCTCGTAATCAGGTGACTGGTAAATTACGCAGTAATATCGGGTAACACAAGCCGAAACTCGTGAAATACGAAAATAAAGCTACCGTTATGCGCTAGGTGAAGCATCATAATATTCTACGACACACAGAAATAACAAGAAAATAATAAAATGCTAGTAAAAACTAAATCAGTGCACATCTTTTTATTTGTATTTTGTAAAAAGATTATTAATCTACAATTTGCTCGTAAATATTTCGTTCAAAACGTAGCTCAAAGGGAGAAACATCGAAAAATTAATCCATAGGAAAACTGATGGATTCATCGTATAATTAATATAGCTGTATCGTCACCAAGTTCTCGTACACAAACATTTCAGTACTGACTACAAGCTTTAAAGAAGAGAAGTATAGTGGACATTAAAAAAAGGTATAAAAAACATATAAAAAAGGAAATGCACATTGATCCATAAAGAACCTACAGTCTCGCATTAGTATATTCGAGACTGAAACTCGTCCTAAAATCTCGAAACTTCGAACGCCAAATTGTCATCGAAATGTTGACTTGCCGCGGTCCAACCTAACCTATTTCGCGAAGTTTCAACTCGTTCGACATATGAACAATCGATATAAACAGTTCAAAAATGCAAAAGCTTTCGATATGGATCAATTCAATTGTCTCAAAAATTTCCCTTAATAACCATTTTTCGACCGACCATATACGTTGATCTCGAGCCATTTAGGCCAAGTAACTCGTTTATTAAGAACGCGACGAAAGCCGGGAATAATTTTACGAAGCGACCCCGTCGTTTCTTCGTGGCAAAAATAACGTAACCAGGGATGATCGAGACTTGTTAATTTCGTAACACCTCTCGGGAGCCAGCGATAGGATGGGCCAGGATGTTTCAGATGGTCGAACGATATAATATCGTCTAACGTAGTTAGCGAAATAGGCCGACCCCGCAGCAGGCCATTTCCTTCCAATAGATTGTCATCAACAGAGACATAGGATAGGAGAAGGAGAGACGTGAAAATATGAAATATAACGGCTGACGCAGCGATCCTTGTTATTTTACCGGATAACGGTTGTCCGCGCTGATCACCACTGGCTGGGGCCAATAATCACTTTGGTGATGCCAACCGGAACGAGAAAATATGTTGTTACATATACAGTCAGTCGTGAAGGTCTACGTGCACCCTTTGAAAATAAAACATTACAGTAAACGGGAAATTTCTTGGACGCGCACGCCGCTAAGAAATGGCACGATTACACGATTACGTCTTTAGTCTCCTTGGAAAGTCAGATATACAAAATTCGATACGTGTAAACATGTAGACCTTGGTAGCTGACTGAACATATGAAATATAGTATACATATGAAAAGGAGGAAAATGGATGATGCTCGTTATAGTGTGTATTCTAGGCCAGCTGCTGGGTGTGGTTTGTTTCTTCGCTATTTTTCAAGTTCAGAGGATAATGTTGAAGTGGGTATACACTATCCTATCGTTGAAAGTGCTTCGAAATTTTCCGACCGTGGGAGGACTTTATAGGTTAAGAGAGAGTCATATTATTCGAAGTGATTTTGGAAAGATAAAATTTACACGTGCTAAAAAAAAAAAAAAATTTGTGCTGACTCAAGAATTCGATGACTCTTGTTTCTTCGATTAATGGTATAACCTCTGTCCTCTTGAAAAAATTGCTCAAATTATCATATTCGTCGAGAAGATTTTATTGTACGTAGTTCACTTAATTTCACGCTCACGACAACCTTTTGTCGATTATTCGTCCTTACTTAATCCCAGATGATCCAAATTTAAGTATATCTGACAAATTTGCAAACTCGATTTCCTATGGACAAAATTCGATTCTATATTCTCGACTCGTCTTTTCAACTCTCCCCCCCCCCCCCTTCCCATGATTGTACCATGATTGTTAGGGACAACCTGTATAATGCTATTGCCTTATAATACTCGTATCTCGTGAACGTGCACGGCAAGAATCATAACCTCGGATGACCTTGGATACAAATTTAAAGAACCCAATGTGATCCGCCATATTCACCCTATCTGAAGAATCCATCAATTGAAATAACCCTAAATATAGCATAACACCACAATAACTCCCAATCACATTGATGTCCATTCGACAACCCCTCTTATGTCAGGCTAGGTCCTTCAATGTCCATGAGAACCCGCCATCCTGTATCTACGTACCAGAAGCACAATTCTTTGTTATGGGAGAAGCTTTTAAGCTGCGTACACACGTATTGTTTGCAAAGGAGTACGTGCTGTCTTGTATATACAAGGGTAGAACACATATGTATATATATATATATGTATATATGTATATACAAGGGTGATGAAGATGGAACTTCAGTTTCTGACTGAAGTTCCACCAGTTTCATAAGGACAATATCTATGTGAATTCGTGGAAATTCGTCACTTGAAAAATGCCATCAGAAGAATATAAGGGACGAGGTCTGTTGGGAGGAACTGTCTTTTTGTGAGTTGCGAATTGGATACTTGGTAGGGAATTGGCTATTTTTAGGGACTATAGTGAAGGTTAAGGATGGAAAGATGGTATTTGGGTATTGGTATTGCTATTGGTGAAGATACTATGAAATGAATAATATGAAATAATCCAACATATGAATGACAATTGTTGAAAATCTATAGGCATATTCCTTTGTTTGAAACGAGCGTGAAACGGTGTTAACGATAATTACAAATTGATTGATTTGATTTTTTGATCAAAATGAGCAAAACCTATCGATCGTAAACAAACGTCTAATCTCACGCGTGCTGCATTCGTTTCGCTTTGTAGAAGGTTCCACGCAAAGGCTGCCGATCTTCCGGGTCTAATTACGTTCGAAAGATTTATCGGTAAGTTTTGCAAGAATTTATTCCAAGACTGACGTGCCGGCGAAACGAAATTGGCTAATAAAAGACTGACAGGTTTCAGAGAGTTCAAACGGCATTTAAACCGCGGGCAAGACATAAACCAAATCGCAGGCATAAATCTGGCCTAAAGATAGCTGACTGTATTCTTGTTCACGCGACGGTTACTCGTTTTGTTCTAAAAATGTTACTTCTTATCTTTCGGTTGTTATCGCGTGTCGGCCTTTTACCTTAAGTCGGTATTCATCGTCGAGATAATCTGTCGAAATTACGATACAAGCTAACGATGTTTCGCATGGAATGGCTGACGAAAGAGAGTCTAAAAAATTCATGGCTGTGTGTAATAACTACGCTACGTCAACGACGCTTGTGTTGTATATCGTGTTTATTAATAATTTCATCGTTTTCCTTAATTACAAGTGTTTCACTAAAATTGAAGCGTTTCTTTTTCTTTTTTTTTCTGTACTACTTGTCACTAGAGCTTCTTTTGTCCTATAACGTGTATGTGTACTCAAGTCTTTTTTCAACGTTTCTGAAACAATCAACAGAGGTCGTAGCGTGGCTTTTTAACCTTCTCTGTCAAATTTCTGCATCTATATTCCTAGATTAGAGAGAGAGAGAGAGAGAGAGAAGAGGAAGAATTGAAAGGACGATCGATAGCCAGCTTGTCGACTGGCAATCGGCTGATTCACGTGCTCGTTTGTTACTTAAAGGGAACTGTTGTTGGTTTACTCTGGTTGTGGCAAGCTTGATAGATGTCGACGTATTTTTAGGGCGATTCGAAGGTCATATAGTTCATAGTAACTTGATTGAATTAAATGAGTGTCTTTGATCATCCTACTTTTTTTCTTTTTGTCATCACTGTTATTTTTAGAGGTTCTAATAAATTTTGTTTATGAAAGTTACAGAGGCTGTAGGGAGAAGACTGTAAGATGCAAGTAACAAGTTCTAATTTTAATAAATGTCCAAATGGAACAAGAGTATTTGATAATTTATAATTTAGTGATTTTCAAATTGTTAAATATTGGAGAAATTCTATTATTTTTCAACTAAACGCAAGAACGTGTTCAAGTAGCCTCCACCTTCGATCAACGTTAACCAAGGAACCACTTTTGCCATATTAAAGGTAATAAATAAGAGCCAGGAGGTGAACGTACGACAGCGAACGTGCTTCCAGTTAACCTGCCGTAGTCTAGTAAAACCCACGGATGAAGAACTTGGCTAGATAATATAACGCTGAATGACGAGTGAAGCTAAGACAACAAGACGAATTTGGTATAATGAACGTGACGCAAAAATCAGTGGAAATTCCAAGGTGCTGGAACTAATCGATTCTACGAATTTCGTCTAGTCGAAATGGTGAAATATTTGACGGTACGGGGAAGATTATAGCTGGTATTTTTTATACATGCACACAGAGATGTGACAGACGACAAAAGAAAAAAAAAAATTGGAAAAATATTCCTGAACCTTGCAATTTCTACAATTGTTGAGAAAAGTTATCAGACATGTCTTAACCCTTATAAGAAAAATGTTGAAATTACAATTTGATTCATAAAGGCAAAGGATTAATTAATTAACACGCGGGACATAGGAAGTTGTTATTAATTGAACGTAAGTTGTAAAGTAACATCCAGGCGATTTCCAATATATAGTGAAAAAAAAACTAGTGGACAAAAGGATGGTGAGAGTGGGACAGCATTTAAACGTGATGGGACAATGGTAACGTACTGTGGGCTTAATGGCCGCGGCCAACTACTTGGCCCAGCGAAAGCCCGACAAATGCAGATTTCGCAACGTGACGTGCCTGGCGAACGCGCGACTATGTTCCTTCGTGACTATTGCAGGTCTTCGAGGTATCGACAAATCGGCGAAAAGCGTGCAAGAACGAATAAATTCAGGCAAGTTGAAATTCCGGTGTCCTCGTCGCAACAAGTTAAATTTAATAATATCACGAATTGATCGGATATACAGTGATTCGTTAATATTTACGTACTATAGTATCGGAAAATAGATTTCGTTTATAGAATCAGAGAATCAATAAAGAGTAGCTCGGCGATTGGAATAATTTCGATCTTCTAAAAATGAAAATAAAATTCGTTTGTAAAGTCAGAGAATAAATTTCGTTCAGAATCGTGTAGAATTTTAATTGCACCGATTAATTCTGTGCACCGTGGAACAGATTGCCTGGAAGAGGATTAAGAATCGATAAACGGAAACAAAAACAGCATAGTGAATCGTAAAATCTATAAAAGAGCTGATGTTTGAAACGCATTGCAACGAAGACACCGATATATCTTTAGTTGTACGAGGGAATCATTTACCTATATCCTCTTCTCAGTTGCTCAATGTTTCTTGATCGATTGCTTCGATTAAGAGCAGCACTGGTTCCTCTATTCAACGCACAGTTTCCTCTTCACATACTTATACACTTGATAGAATAACCGTGGTCAAAGATTATTCAGATAGAGAAGTCAAGTTATCTTTTGTTCGATTGCAGACTATAATCAGAACCGTTTCTGTAGAATTTCAGCTATTATATAGAATTTCAGTTCAATTTTTCGTTCTTGAACAAACTAACCTCAAAAACTTCGCTATCCATTAACTATCCGTTAAATCATTATCAGAATCAGCGTAGGTTCTCCTGCTTTAAACGATTTGATTAAATCTCCATTAGGACCGTTAAAAATCTTAATCAATCGATCCTAACCAAATTACATTCGATGTATTTTGTTGTAAAACTAGTTGCTCAATTTGAAAAACCTCGCTGTCTACAACAGGTCATTAGGAGGATTTGAAATAATTCATAAGTGTAGGCCCGAGTTACATCTGTCGTTTATTTTTAAAAAAGATTTGTCACTTTAAAGAACCTCACTGTAAACACTAATCAGAATTGAGGTCATCAAACAGTGACCGATTGAGTATCTAAAAGAATTCTGTCCACTTATTAACTCGGCAAAAGAGCTCTGTCCGTAGCAATCAGGTAAATCTGGTGCTGAGAATCGTTGTATAGCCACGTGAAAATCTGTCTATTGAGAGTAAAAATGTTCGCAAAGACCCCTGTCACCTAAATCGTCAGCACGGACACATCACCAGCATTGTCCAAGTCTGAACATCATCAAATTCTCCGGCAAAACCACTCGGAAATCTGACGTTACTTTATACCGAAATGTCATCGTGATAAATTAGCCGCGGCAAGTGCAGAAAACTCGCGTAACTCCGTTTTCACGAACACGTGTCTGAGCGGAAAGCTTAAAAAGATTAAAAGATTCTAGGCCACTATGCGGATGAACGTGTTTTCTTGAGTTTGAGGATGTTTGAAAAGGTTTGAAGAAAATTTCTAGCAAAATATGAAAATCTATGGGCAGGAAGGTAGGAATAATTTGAGTAGAAATAGTTGCAAAGGGATTGGAAATAATCGTTGCGAGGGTGTCGAGACGAAAGAACAATCGAAGGGCCGGCACACGCGATTGTTCGCGATGGAAGCGAACCGTAAGACCGCACTGCTTGACTGCAATCACGCGCAACTGTCGTCAAAGCCACCGCGGTCACAACAAAACCTGCGGAACGGGGGAACCACGAGAGGTGGCGGCGTCGCGCTGCCATGCGTCGCCACGACCTCATACTGCTGCACGGAGAAACTTCTTGGTCGGGGTGTAAACGATATTAGAGATATGTAAGATAGAAAAAGACCTTATCAAGATTATAAACGTTTACGTTATATAGAGCTTGATAAGTTTTGTTATCTAGTTAGTATAATTTTTGACATAACCGACTGTGAAACATTCAGTTTACTTTGTTACAAGTCATGTAACGATAAGATTGATAATTCGTATCTGTTGGTAACCTATCATCGATTTCTAGATATTATAGATTGTTTTTTTCAAATAAGGGTAAAACAGATCTCGGTGTTACAGATATACGTTACCTTCATATACACGATACGGTAACATATAATAAAACAGATAGAAATATTAAAATTCATGATCGATCTAGGAAAAGGAAAGAAGGGGGACCGAGCTAATTTTGAAAATAATAGAGTATATTGAAGGTATAACTTATTGTATTTCATCTCTTCCGTGTAGATAGAACGACGAGTGTTTAGCTAGGAAAATTCAATTAAACTTCAAAATTCTGTCATTATTCATTAGTCCTTTACGGACGGGACGGTTCGAAGTAAACCGTACTGTGGCGCCGAGCTGCTGTCGCGATAGTCATGCTGTGGTAGATTTCAAATTGCCAGCGCACATTTCTGCTTAGACGTGCTTTTCGTTCATAGATGTCATAATTATATATGCACATGAACAGATTCTCCACAAAATAAAAAAAATTACATACATATGTGTCTTTTGGTTCTATCATTTGTTTTCACCGAACATGTGTATGAGATTCTCGCTCATAGCGGCGCGTTCACGTGGCACACATATATGAATCGTTCGGCTCTATCAGTTGTTTTCGCCAAACACATATATAAGTTCCTCGACCAAATTGATGGCTTACACGGAACGCATATATGCGGCGATAGTCCGCAAAGGGCTAAGATAGGAATTTGAAAGCTCTGTATTGATAGCACTTGAACGTTTCTTTCGTGAAGTTTTCTATGTTCATCATAGTCAAATTCTAGAAGATATAAGAAGCGCTCAGATCTTTTTCCAAGTATTTCAGAACCTAAAACACAAAGTACCATTTGATCTCGCGTCTATCCTGTCCTTGGTAAGTGATCTTACAACCTCAAACGAGGTGACTAAATACAGCAATATAGAATTCAAATGCCCAATATCATAAATTTTACTTTATCGACATGAATGACACATAATCTTTAATATTTATGCCCAAAATTGTAGATGGCGTAAAAAATAACTGTTCCGTACTGTAGTTCCCTAGATTTCTATTGCAACAATTTAAATAATGTTTCTTAAATTAAATATATTTTGTATACACTGGATACAATAAAGTACATTCTATCAAAATTATTCCATTGCAAAAATGCTTTTAACGTTGAAAATAAATTACTCTGAAACCATATCCTTAAAAGTTGATTTGATTCGCGTAGAAATGAAACGTCAATTATGAGAACTGACCAAGGTTAAGATTATTCAAAATTAACCTAACTATACTATGTCTTCTTGAAATTTATAAATATTTATTTACAAATGACTTTAAATAATTGAAGCATTTGTTTAAAAATATGTATACTGTAAGTTTGGTGAAAAATATAGAACATCAAATCAATAGAAATTAACTGTTACAAGTCCTCTTTGTGTCTCTTTTTAGACTCAAATATCCAACAAAGATGCAATAGTGCTCTCGATACGAAACAGCTGATTATTCAATCAAAACTTCGTAGTTAAAGTACGGAATACAGTTATTTCAGTGTACAATATATAGTTCGATTATATATTTGTAATTAAAGCTAAGGTTTGCGAAAGTGACTTTAAATTAAAGCTTTTCTAGGAATATGTCACGATTCTATAACATTTTTAAAAAGGGGAAATGTTCTGTGATTGGGATGATACACGTTGGTGCATTACCTGGTATAAAATTTCCGTTAGATTTAAAAATATGTAAAACTTAAGGATTCGTCAGAATTAAAAGTAATAATTAAAAAATAGAAAAAATGCAATTCTCGCTTAGAAAAAGTTGAGTACAAATTTTTTGGTATAACCAAAAAGAGACGCCTGAATAATGGTTGTTGATTACTGGTTTTATCGTCCTTAGCCTTAAAGTATCAATTACATTTTATATAGGAAAAAAATATCAGTTGTAAATAATATTTCTTAAAAACACTGAATTGCTCATAGTAACAATAAATTAACACTATCTAGCAAAAATCTGTTGTTGAAAAATATTTGTTGAACAATGAATGACTTGGTTCATTCGTTATTTATATTCGCACATTATTGGCTCGTGATATTGAAAAATGATACTTTTCAGGAACACCTTTGTATAGTGGTAATACCAAAGAAATTATAAGTAATGCAATAAAAGAAGCGATAACTTATAGTGAATATAATATTGTAAGTTTAATTACATAATTCATCTACCATTAGTTTCATGGTTTATTAATATAGTACATTTACTTTTAAGGATGGTATATTAGTAGAAAATATGCATGACATTCCATATGTAAGGCCCAAAGATTTAACTCCTGAAACTACAGCAATAATGACCAGAATTTGCACAGAAGTAAGAAAAGTATTACCTGAAAATATACCCTGCGGTATACAGGTACAAATCAAAGAATTTATCACATAAAATATCAGAAACATTTATACCTTATTAAAGTAGAGACAAAAACTGAAATAGATTTTGGCAGGATGTAACAAGGAAGCTATAGCTGTAGCAAAGGCAGCAAATCTTCAATTTATCAGAGCAGAAGGGTTTGTCTTTTCTCATATTGCAGATGAGGGCTTTACAGATGCATGTGCTGGCTCTTTGTTAAGATATAGAAAACAAATTGATGCAGATGATATTCTTATTCTTGCTGACATTAAAAAGAAGCATAGGTAATTTATTAATATATTTGAAAAGGGAAACTCATCTGTTTGCTTGATTTTTTCTTAGTCCAATGTAAAAATTGTGTCGTTTTTTTCCTATAGTTCACATGCAATCACTTCTGATGTAAGTTTATCAGAGACGGTAAAAGCAGCAAAATTTTTTTTAGCTGATGGAATAATACTGACAGGGATTACCACCGGTGACCCAGTTAATGTATCAGCATTTACAGGTATTTCCTTATTTTGTCAAATTGTAGCATTTATATAAAAATTTTAATAATGAAAGATCACACTATATACAGAGATTAAACAGAATAGTGAAATACCAGTTCTTATTGGTTCTGGCGTTACAAAAAACAATATAAAAGATTATTTATCCTCTGATGCTGTAATTGTTGGATCGCATTTTAAAATCAGTGAAAATTGGGAAAATAGAATTGATAAAAAAAAGGTGAGCAACTTTATGGAAAACTTAAAAGTCCTGCAAAACTTACAATAATGATTGCACTAAAAATGTATATTTAAAAAATCATGTTTTTTAAATATTATTTTTATACTCATTTGTAATTCTAATTAAACATATACTGCGTATATACCTACAAGTTAATTTTCTACGTTCCTTATTATTAATAAAATGAATGCCGTATAATCGGAAATTCGAGAGAAATGACTGACAAAATTAATTATGAACGGAATAAAACGGAAACACTCGTAACCGGTTTTATGAAACCTGTCCTACACATTGTATAAATAGACATTTGATGGAAAGGTATAAACTGAGGTCTAGAATCAAATTTATTATGATACAGCTATAAATTATATTGTTTCATGCAAAGTCGTTAAATTTCTCAAAATAATACAAAATCAATAAATAATTTCAAAAATAATTTATAAAAAATTAATTTCCTCCGCAATGACACAAAAACTGAATTTATTTACATACTTATTTGAATCCAACGTGTTTAAACGCTGTTACAATAAGCTAAATAGATTTACTTATCCGTGATTATTGTCATTTCCAAGACACATTTATCCAAAACGAGCAAAGAAAATGAGAAACACTATAAATTCCTCAAAACGGAAGCAGGAAAAGCCCATTATTGATACAAGGTTAACGTGACATTGGGACTCTTCTTATTTTGTAAGAAATTTTTTGAGTTTATTAAAACTCATCAAGCTTTTAAATGGCTATTTTATGGACATAGATAAACTTGTTCTGGTTCTGTGATTTCGTTGATACTTTTATTTCTGCTCTCGAAATAGTAGAATTATTTTAGTATGATATAAACTCGTGGCAAATACTAAACCGTAATTTATATACGTAAGTAGGTGCCAAAGTGTGGAAATCAGTGCTCGTGATACAAAGAACATGCCAAAGAAAATTCAGTTCTCGTGTTCACATCTACTGTTGATAAATATTCTGTTTATACACAAACATATATACATATATACGCATCATTTATAAAATAATTTAGCTCGTAGAAAACCGTCTCAAATATATGTACGCTTGTAATATCATCAATTTGAACTTATAGAAATCTTTTACAAATACGTATATTATGTGTTATATAAAATATTTTAAAATTTTACTACCACTCTTATGAGACTTAATTATTATGATTATATTGGTAATGTTTGAAATAAATCTGAAACTATATATATATATAGAAATTACAAAATATTTAGCGCAAATATATATTTCACAGAGATTATAAATCGAAATCATAATAATAAGCCTCTATATCAGTTTGAGAGCCAAGTAGTGCGATCGCGTTGTGCAGATTTTATGTCGAAAAATCCCAGTACATTTGAACGCTACGGACGACTGATGGTATTTTGTATTTCATTGTTATCTTTTCAATAACTTTTATTGAACAAAACTTGAGATATTTAATAATATAGATGTATTTAATAAAGTAATAAATATATATTTTTTTTTATTATTTAATTTATACTTCACAATTCGTCCAGCTGGATGTTCGTTAAATAAGTAACAAATATGACGAGCTCTATTGCGCCGCTTGGTTCTCTTCGTAATCGATTGAGACAAGCGCTATCGTGTTATTCGGGATTTTCCGACTCTGCTTTTACAACTCCTGGGATTTAGACAGATATTTAATAAGATTATCCTGAACACGTCTCTCTATTTTACGTACAAATTATTTGTATTGTAAAATTTTTGAAATTTCGTTACGGATAAAAAATAATTTTCTTCAATTATTGACATTTCCTCAATTAATTGAACGCTATCAAATCTCACATACGCAACGTTCGATATCGTATTAACAATTTTTCCATTAAAAAGAACGAAATATCCGAATAAGTTCCCCTTTTACACTTTTATCGTAATTTTGTTTTCCTACTACTGAATTATCTCCCTCTGTGCATATATACATATCTTGTAACAGAACATTAAAAATCCATTAATTTGTTTTCACGCATTTTCAGTGCGTCTTCGCTTCTAAATATTATTTTACAGGGAATTGCAAATTAACGATTCATCTGTACTTAAAGTCAATTTAGTGATAAAAGTTTCTTTGAGAAACCAAAAGTATAAGATTCGGAAGGTTAAAGGAATAAGTCGTCTGATCGATACATTTCGGGATTGGCTTATTTTTTGAGCACATAAGGGTTTCCGGAAATCAATGTCAGAGGAGTAGGGGATACTGGGTCTTAGGAAACAAAATGTTTCTCATGGCCGGTTTGTTACTGGCATGCATTGACTCGTATCAATCCAACAGTGAAATGGAGGCATCCCTCAAACAGTATTGACAGGGGAGACTGGCGCAGGCGTCTCGTTCACACTGTTTAAAGTGGTATTCCAATCTTGTCCCATTCACTCCACAAAATTCATTTGTATTCCATCTTCGAAATCCATTCTCCTCTAATTTTTCGCCAATTTCATCATACATTATTCTACATAGCTATCAGTATGAAATAGCAGCGTGAGCATACAACGTCTTCAAACTCATTTGTAAACAACGATAAGATTACATTTAATTTACGAATACCTCTAATCCAGCAAACAAACGTTACACGGAGTTATTCGATTTTTAAGGAAACATTACAGCATCGTTATATTTAGAGTTTCGATAAAGTTATGTCTATATTAAGGTATATACTAGAGTATAAACTAGACATAACCTAGACATAAACTAGACATTGTATAAGAAAAAAAGAGAAACAAAATTTCTTATTATAGAGTTATTACGACTTAAAACAATAAAGAGCAAAGGCTTATGTATTCGATGGTTACTTTGAACATTTCATTGGATGCTACATTCACAGTTTAGACAAGGTTATGTCTATATTAAGCATAGATGAAACATAACCTAAATGTACAAGTAAGAAAGTTTCTCATAGGATTATTACAATTCAAAAGAATAAAGATCAAAGATCTATTTGACGTTTCGACTATCGATTTTCTTTACATCAAGTTGGTTAACTTTACTTTATTTTGAGAAGCACTGCTACATATGATTGCCACTACAGGCAACACGATGTCGCTACGAGCTAAATGAAGCTACCTTATTTCAAGGAAAAGTAATGGTAAGGGACAATTCGCAGGTATATTCTCAGGTAGGGACTTGGACTTGGCTTTTCGGTCCTGATGGAATTTAGGCACGGAATTTTTACGGAAAAAGGGAATATTTTTTGAATAAACTAGATAAAAATGAGAGTTTCCAAGTGTTCAAGCGTTAACAGCGGCTAGCAGCTGTTCGCCCAGCTGAGCGTTCCCCCACTATCGAATTGTTTTCACTGACGAATCAATGAATTGTCAGGCCCCCGTCGAATTCTTGGTTCGCGAGGGTTCTTTCTTTAAAAAAATACTTATGTGTCGCGTACGCTAAATTACGAAAGATTCACGTTACGTCAGTTAACGTTGCTAAAGCTGCTTGCACGTGTCCGGGTGCGAATACTCAGCAGCCAAGATGAAGGTCAGCATAAAAATAAAAATCACCCAAAATACGTTTTGCGTTGTTTCTCGATTCTTTCAATCTATGGAAACGTATTCTTGACAGAATCTTTTTAACATATATGTGATTGAATTCTATGATCTGCACTTGATATTTATTATCGTAAAAATGGGTTGCTTATTGAAGGTGGGTCAATGATTATATCTCGCGTAATATAAATAACGACAGTTAAGAATTACATTATCACCGTGCTAGATATTTTATACGAGTGCCTTGCACTACCAGCAACCAAGTCACGGAGCTCCTCATTGATTTTCCACTTCCTGCATTTACGGTTCTTTCAATTTCGTGGTTCTTACAACCCACGCAATTTCGAATCTCATCCTATATTTTTTTCAAAACACAGTGTCATCTTTAAACTATATCTCTAATGAATAAATCTGCCTATAACAAGAAGACATAGTTAGTAAAGAATCCCTGCAAACAGTAAGATCTTAATATTACAGATAGAACTAGGATGACTTCCTATCGAATCATCAGATTTTTAATTTTCCAAATTTAGATAAGATTTACGAAATAGCCGAGAAAAGAGGAGATCGATGCGACAGGGGCGTCGTACGATGGCACGACCCTGATTGCTTTAAAAGCCTTCCCCCCTATACGGCTGTCCCCACCACCATGTTGTACCTCGGCTCTCGCCCCTCAACAACGGCTTGACTGTTCAGCCAGCCAGCCAGTCGAAATCAGCTGACGACTATTACTACGGGCAGTTCCTACCACGGCTCCTCAAACGCAACACTGTTCAGGCGAGTGGATCCTTTTCTCTTCATACACTTCTTCTTCCTTCCTCTTTCTTTCTCTAAACACATAGACGCGTGTCGTTTGTTTCTCTGGCCAGTGTCGTATCGCGGGGGTCAACCAAACCCCGGGGCATCGCGCGAAACGCCGATAATACGCAAGACAACGATCAGTTATTTGTTATGGTTGAGATAAAAGAAAACAGAGGATCGAGTCGTACGAAACCACCCTTTGACACGGGCCTGTTCGTTTATTCGGGTTTTTCTTCGCTATACATCTACGCTGTGTATTACCGCTGTGTGTGTGGGAGTGCGACGAGGGGAGGGAGGGGGTAACGAAGCTCGAGAAAGGGAGAGATAGGTAGATAGTAAAAGAGATGAGGCGAAGAACACGAAGTTAACGAAACGAAGAGGGATGTTCTTTCGTAGGAGAAGGGACGATCCTGACCAGAAGTTCGAATGCGTGTGCGTGAATATGTCGGAGGCCGAGTATCTTGAGACGCACCGCGCGTAACTGTGTGGGTATTCTGCTTAACTACGTTATTACTGCATCGAAGGAAAACTGCTCTCTATGCGCCCACTTGTTCCTTGTTCCTCTTTGCCGAAGCGAGAGTGAAGAAACGAGAGAATGGAGGTGTGAGAAAGAGAGAGCACGATAGAGCGCGAATTCGAGATCAAGGTCGTTGTCACAGAGAGGCAGCTCGACGCGCGTCTCTCCTGGTGTACGTCCATATATATATTTCTTCTACAGGCGTATTATGGCTGTGAGTGTATACACACGCGGAAACCTCGGTTTTTCGGCGCTCGCCTACGTAATTCTTAAGTCTGTGTGACGTCGAACGGTACCGACGTTATCGACCGAGTATAGCGTATAGAGGCGCGTGTTCGTGAAAGTGATTAGAAGAAGACAGAGAGCGGCCTTGCAACGCGGTCAGGATCGAAGTGCGAAGATGTAGAACCGTGGTTTTGTGCGCGTCGCGGTGATAGAGCACGAAAACGGAGGAGGAATGATGCGGCGAGTGGGGCCGACAGAGACGCGGATACATTATGTACGTATAGTAGCCGGGAGAATATTCGATCGAAACAATGCAGTGGCAGTAATACGCTTGGTAACCGACCGGTTGATCGACGCGAGATTGTTGGAAGTGCAAGGGCAACGGGGGGCCAGTGGTTGTCACTGATGCTTTCCATTTGTTTCTTTTCTTTCTTTTCTTTCCTTTAACATGTATATATGTATCTTTTTAAATGACCCATTCTTAAACGTCGGATTATGCAACTGCGTTCGCAAACATATGATCCGAGCCAAACGAGTCTATTCTGGCGTACATATATCGATATAGATGCATCGTTTTATCTCACGGGTCGCGTCATCGACACGGAGGAACGACTCTAGAACGGTTTCTTCCTCTCTTCGGTATTGCGCGCGAGATTTGGATTCGTCGAACGAGTTTGTTTACTTGGATAGCCAGGAAGTTCTGGCGGGAGGGATCGGTAGATAGAGTGTGGGAGAGAGAGGGGGTATACGGAGAGAGTATAGCAATGTCGACTCTTTTGCTCTACGATGCAGGCTGTCTCTCTGTCTCTCTCCGTTGGCGAGGTTGTCTTTGTTACACGATCGTCGTATTGGCGACACTACGGCTGCCTTGGTATGAATATCGCAAACTTAATGGGAACGTTAGATCGACGTTTCGGTATCGAATTTTCGATCGAGTCTGTGATCAACTATTCAAGGTGAAATCGCGGTTCACTTTAGTGATTGGGGTTGGCATAACATTTAATGAGAAGTTGAATTGACGCGTACGGAATTTGATTTCCTTTTTCTTTTATGTATTTTAATACTTCATTGGTATTATTGGATTCACGGGTAATCGTAATAGGTATTAATTAATTGGTATTATTGGGTAAGGTTGTTTAATTTAGCTACATTTCGTTTGGAGATATTAAATATTTTTAATAGATTTCTACATTATGGATAATATTGGAGAGTTGAGAAAACGTAAGATTTAAGAAATTTCTGGGTCGAAAATTATGTATGTTCACAAAATAATAAATCAAAGTGTCAAGATAGTAGATAAGTGAGATTAAGTTTGAATTTGTGTTAGATTTGTAAATTAGATACTGGCTAGGGTAGGTTGGGGTTAGGTTTGGAAAATTTCCTTCGTTCAAAACTAGTATTTTTTTTATTCTGCTCATCCGGTGCTTTTGAACAAATTTTGATAGCTTGCAAAAAAATTTAAACTTCAACTGATATTAATATTAAATCATTGATGATTACAATTCAGTGCTAGGTTAAGTCTCTCAATTTTAATTCATATTCTTATTTTCTCGGATAAAAAAAATTATCAAATTGCTTCTACGTATTTATACATGAAGTATAAATTAAAACTAACTGGTTTTTTATTAACTTCACTCAAATTTTCGTGGATCACAAACCAGTCAGCGATATCAATAAAAGCTTCAACTCTACGTTTCATTTATTTTATTTCTACGACGACGAAAAATTAAAACTTGAAGTTTCGGGAGAATTTTAGAACTAACTGTATAGAGGATTCGTCTTTTAACAAATTGTAGAAGACGCGACCAGTGACTAAATTACTAAACGAGTCCCAAAATTAGAAGCCTCGTATAAACTGTGTACATTTACGTAATAGAATCCTTGATATTGTCTAAACTCGAGACCACAGTTAAACTTCACCTAGTCTATTTCAATCCGGTGGAATGGAGTTCATGGTGAAGGTTTCTTTGAAATTCTGTCGGAACAACTCTGAACATCCGATGGTATCCCGACTCTACCTGAATAGACCCATACACACCATCTTTCGTCTGAAATGATCCCTCGGCTCCTCTATTTCGGCCTTCCATCGATCGTCTTCGCGTAGTATTATTAGAAAGCTCGCAAAACTTCTCGAGAGTTGCATCATCGACGTCTTGCCCCGGTCTTAAACTTTTCTTCGCGTCGTTCCAGCTTCTGTGTTGCGCGTTAGAACACATTGACCCCGTTTTAATCGGCAATTTCGTTGCTACATGCCAACGAGCTTGTTGTGCTCGCTTGTTATGTAAACTATCGAGTTACATAATTTTCCGGAATAGAAACGGAAATGTTTTGTGAAATACACTTTACAGTACGAAAGTGCTAGAAACGCTAAATTTTGTGACTCACGAAAGTATTGTTCCAATATTCTGGTGAACGGTGAGGCGAAGAGTATAAGTCTTCTGCACAAGTATAATAATATTTTCTACATTCTTATCTGTTGATTACGATACTAATGGTATAAGACAATTTCATTTCTTTCTTTTCCTAATAATATATCCGTAATCCAGCATGGCACTTTAAATATTACGAGTGCTTCTCTGCAAGACTAGTAATTTTAACTTGTAATCCATTGCCTGACCACCAGAGAATTAGCGTAGGAAACTTTCACGTGACCGTCCTCAACGTTTGTAAAGTGGAAAACATGGATTCTCGTGTTTCCTATCAACAGTATATTAATTTTTGCAAAATTGCCTGTATGTTTTTGTAATAATCGCAGAATATAAAAATCTCCGAAATTCGCCAATTTCAGTATTTCTGGTGTTAGGTTAGGATGTATTTGGTCGATCATGAGAATTGCTTTCTCGTGTCTAGCCAATGAACGGCCGAGTTCATTGAAGGTTTTCTTGGAAAGCGAGATGGATTCGATGCGAGAGACCGCGACACAACGGTCCTCCGTTATAAGGACACTCTCTGTGCTCGTTGAGAGGGAAAAAGAAGGAGAGAGGAGATTCAACGACAAGCCAGAATCGTAAATTATGACGATTGTTTGGGTACCGTTAGAGTTGAATCGATGATTAGTAGGCTATACTCCTTGTCTAAGGATTTACGCGATAACGTGAAACGTTTATTAACACAACCAGTGTTTCTATGGATCAACGTTGGTTTTATCTGAATCGCCTCTATATATTTCGTTAGGACTAGCGGCCTTGATTTTTTATTTGATCGTTAGAATGGTTTGGAAAAAACACGATTAGAGAACCTTAATGTTAGAGCTAACTCAACGTTTTGACGAGATTATAGGTTATTTCTGTTCCTGCGCCTGTTAGAAATTATCAGAGATATATCTTTGATTTGAAAAAGATTCCTATTTATGTATTTTTTGTTTCCATAAATTTCCACTCAGATAATTGTAAAATTTGAGTAAATTTCTTTTCACGATCCTTAAACGAGAATTACAGTGCATTAATGCAATAAGTTTCTTTGTTCATGCTTGGCTCAGCAGTTTACGGTATTTTATTAGAATTTTTATTTTGATGTTATCTTGTTGTACGTGCCTCCCATTAGTACTGAATTGGTAATTAGATCAGTTCTCTTCCAATTAAAGAGTGCAGCTTTTGCTTCGATGAAGGACTCTGACGTGTAGTATTTGTTAGGTTAGAATTCATAGGTCATCTCTATACGGTTCTAAAAACGTATTCATTTAATACAATTAGTACTTATTTTATTACCGATTCAAGGGCTTAATAAAGCGTATATAATATGATAAAATAAAGTGTATGTAATCCAAGATATTTTATTATGAATTTTCAATCCGCTTTAATTTTCAGAAAATGTGATTTCGTTATTCGATTTTCAATGTGCTTTAATCCGCAGAAAATGTAATTTCTCTCATGAATCTCCAATATGTTGTATATTTTCAGAAAATTCAGTTTGCGTCAGTGTCAATGAATGTGAATTATTGTCATTCGATTTATTTAAATTATTGTCAAAATACACTTGGATTATGTATACTTTAATTCTGATTGTGGGTTTTGAAAGTTTGTAAACAATCGGGAACGATAATATATTTGAAAAAAATGTACGTATATATTCAATGAATTAGTTCCATTGATAAACTTACGTCACGAAGAAAAAAAATAAGTTTAATAATATTTTATTTTCAGCATTGTATAATTACAAAATAATAATTGAATTAATAAAAAATAAATTGAAATTAAGTTCCTGATACGTTGGCATCCTCATTTACATTAATTCCATATGATCGGTATAATAAGCAATATTTTTTACTTAATACCTTCTTCTCTATCCTTTTTTTAAATCGATGCCCTACGCTACAAAAAAAGAATCGAACATTCTAAGGCATTCAAAGGTATTCACCTTAATTAAATTCCTAGCGCGTTGTATCCTCATTTACATCTATTCTATTGAAGCAGTATAGCACAACTCGATGATATTGCCATTATTAATATTCTTCTTTATTTATCTATTAACATTTTCATACAATAAAAACGTATGAAATAAAAAGAAAATTCAAGAAGAAGAAGAAGTTATGTTTGCTTTCCATTATTGGTGACCCTAACGCATTTTATCGATTATTATCTCGTCACGATGATGGGGATTTATTGACACAACCCACCAGGCTCATTGCGAACTTCCTTACTGGTGTGAGGATTTTCGAGACTAACTTAAGCCGCGTTCACACTAATTGTAAGTAGTAGTTGAAGCTAAAAAGTAGTTGTTCGAGTAACTTGAATTCAAGTAACTTGACTAATCTGAACACCTAACAGTTTACGCTAGTAAAGTAGGTTTTTTGAAGTTGCTTGAGTTCGAATTGTTCAAAGTCAGGTAACATGCTAATCTAAACGAGACTTTACGTGCCGCTTAAAGATTTTATCGTCGATGTAAACAAATGGTGCGCTAGTGGATTTGAGCCTGTTGAATTATTAGCGGAAACAGTTAGGCAACGCGTTGGATAGATTGACGTTACGTGCTCTCGCATATTCGTGGCATTCGCTTCCGCCTACTTAACTCGACGTCTGAGTAATTCCAGCCAGTCAGATCTGCGTCGGTTCGCGATTCCAGACTGATTGTAAAGCAATTCTTCTTCAAATCGATTGAGAATTAATTTCAGCCAGCCAGTTTAATTTCGCTTGATTTTCTGCTGAAAAGGGGATTCTGCGAACGCTTTGAGGTTATGTCATGGTTATAGATAGGAATGCCTGGGATTAAATCCAGGTCTTTAAGAAAGAGATCTCTTGTCGGCAATAAGATTAGGTTTAAGAAAGAGGCTTTGTCGATGGAAAGTTAATTGAGAAAAATAGTTCGTTGTACAATGAGAAGGAATTATTGTATTGACGTCGATTAACTTGTTTATCTTCGTGTTGTCATATAGTTGCACTATTAATTACTACTTCAGGTAGTTTTCTTTCTTATCGTGTTAATCTGTAGATATCAATTAATTAAAAAATTTTTTTTTAGTAAGATAAGACTCGTCACACTATCATTTCGAAACCGAAGAAAGTTATAATCCTATCATTTTCTTCGTGCGATATATCCTGTTTTATCTTCTCTTCTTCACATTTGTATCTCTTCAAATGTCTTCCTTTTTCTTACTTCTTACTTTATTTGCAAAAGATGTGAAATACTCTGGAACCAAATACCTCAAAAACTATCATTTTTTTATAACAGCGTGTATAATATAATCTCGTTAGAAGTATTGTAAAAAGCACGGAGTAGTAATTATATTGACCATATACATCGATTCATTAATTCGTTGGTGCCACGTCTAGGAATTAAATATAAAATTATAATTAATACTCTGCAATAATATTTGGTTAGCATAGTAATAAAGGGTTCCGTGAGACAATAATCCCTGTATTTTGTAGATACGATCATGGGTCGAAACAATGTGTTTTGTCGTAATATCGGGGAGTTACAATTGTAGCGATGAAATCAGCGACTTTTCTGACGTAACGATAAGCCTCTACCGTAACCAGTACGATTAGTCCGATTATGATTCACGAGGAACACGAGCAGAGCTCTGAAGCTCGTTTGTTAGTCGTGCGATATTCAAGGAAAATAAGATAACACGCATTTTAGACGAACAAAAAAAAAAAAAAGAGAAAAGATTGCCAGGGAACAAAGAACGGAAAGCGATTGAAAAAAGTAACTAACGATAGAATAATAGAAATGTTACCATTGCGTTGTTAGATTAATTATAGAATTCTCCGAACAAGACATTACTTATAGTGAAATATTACTTGACATATTCCATGTCATCTTAATTCGCAGCAACTATAATTCATTGTATTAACTTGGCTATTTTCCTTATTACCTTATTACTTTGTCTTTATTATTTCCTTATTACTTTTTCTATTGCAACTTTCCTAATTGAAGTATGTTTATAGTACATTTATATGCATTGGTGTTAGAAATATATCTGTAGTGGTTGAACTATACACGTGTCAACTAATAGTTGACTACACTAATATTTAACATTGTTCAACAATGTTACAGACACTATATAGTAGTAGCAATAGTATCTACTATACTAGATTTATTATAACAATTATTAATTATACCAAATTCATTACAAAGATCTGCAACTACATTAGGTCCATTTGAAAGATACTCGACTATAGGATATTCACTGTAAAAACTACTATACATATTCAACTATAGAAAACATGCACTATACGATTATGCTAGACTACAAATATATATTGTACAACTATACAATGATCAATTTCGCAAAGGTAACAACGAGAACGATTGACAATATGAACGTCCATATAGCTAATGAATGATCACGCTTCCATTCGATTTTCGAATTCCATCGCGTCATTTCTATTCATAATAACTCGATACTGTAATATCATAACGCCTAATCGGTTATTCTTTTAATAACAATTACGCCAGTCTCACGATTCACGGTAACAATAAAGGAAAAAAGAAAAAGAATAAAGAACGGGTGTAAGATTGTTGCAATTCGAAGTTACGCGATTCAAGGATATCTGCCGCGTAGACAGAAGCGCAAAAAGCTGAACTCATTTCATTAACATAATTACGCGGCGAGACATTTACAATAATGAAGACACAATGAAAAGACATCGATAAACAGCGCGTGCTTTGTCTTCACGGATTTTCAAATAATTGCTATGAAACTTCAAGAGCATCGTCAAATGATCAGTCGATAATTAGCCTAAGTTCAAAGGTACTTGACAGATCTTCAAGATCGATTTTCTCGAAAACCAAGCGTATTCCGTGTTTTCTATACTTTCTTTCTCCATAGAATACCATAAGATACTCTGTGTAACATTCTTAAGTAGATGGCGAGGGTGTCTCTGATCTTCGTGTCGACTAGGAGATGTCGCAGCTATGCACAGGGTTTGTAACGATAGCTCAGCATTTTTAGACAGTGTAAATTGAACGTGGCCGAGCGATTCGACACGGTATGACATGTGGTTGCCAGATTTAAGGAACGTGGCAAAACACAGCGCACGCATCAACTCTCGGAAACGTGTTACTGTACTCACGTTGTGTCGGAACGTGGCATAACCGATGATGCAGACGCGAGGAAAGTCGAGACACCAGTTTATATTTACACCAGCACATTGAAAAAATTCGTGCTTCGACCATGTAATTCGCGTTTCCCTGGCATGAGTTCGCGGTTCACGTGAGTCACGCTCGAAATCGATACGATCCTCACCTCATACCAGGTGTGTATTACGCTTTGTGAAAAAAAAATGGCTGAAAGTCAGATTGGATCGAAACGATCGAGGTTTGGTCCGTTTGGAAGAGAGTGGACTGGACGGAGGATATTTTATATCGATTTTGTTACCTGCCGTTTCGTTATTCGAGATCGTGTGGTTTGGTGGTTTGAATGCGTCGGTAATGATGGCTGGATTTTAATTGGTAGAAGGTATTCCGTTTCGGTTCAACTTTTCCTGACAAATTTCGATGCAATTGGATCGGGAATGATTTCAAGGTTGAACAAGAACGCGCAACCGCATTTAATTAACTTCGGCATCGAACTTTATTTTAGTGGAATTTACACACGCATTTAACGCTCCAACTACCAGGTAGTTGCTATAAAAAAAATTCGCAACTTTTTTATAGGAATCTGCGTGTTAGATTGAAATTTACAACGGTGTAGTTTCAAACATTTACTTGATGCCCATAAAAATAGGAATCTGCATAAAAGTCTGCAGTCTAGTGATTACAGAGCAGCGGTCGATCACGTTGCATCACAATCCGTTATCTGTTCAGCAATGAAATTAGCAAAACAGATGTTTATTCGCGATAATGACCAAGCACGCTTACTCGACGGTCGCGTTTTCACTGGTCCATGAATCATTCGTGCGTAGTGAGTGGACGCGAACGTTCCTTCGCGACTTTCGCGCACAATCTTATCGAATTTCTTACCTTATCATTGAATAGACGCGCAATCGAGACGCATTTTATATCTTAGTTACTTCCTTCCGTACTCTTTTCTATATTTCTTTTTCTTTTTTACGTTCTTCTTAATTTTTTTATCAAAAAGATCACAAGGTCGTGTCACGAACAAAGGAAAAGTTTATTCAATGATTTTCAAGTTTCATTCAAAGGTCATCGAGCTAGTTTTTGTTTAAATTGTGTCTGATTCGTCAAATTGCGATTATCTGCTCCTATGGTATCGGTGGACTTTTGAAATGTTAAAGTAGGTGTGCGTCAGTATCGGTTGCTTGAGTGAACAAGTGTAAAATGAAATTGTTTCACAATTAGAAACATCGTGTTATCCATCACGCGTGTGCCATAATTGAATTTCTTGTTAATTCTATTCCGAGTTCATGTAACGAGATAATCTTAAGGGCACCTCTTCGTTAATCCGTTTCATTATATCCCGTACTTTCTGTCATTTGCGTTTTATCTTCGATATAATAACTTTTTAAGACGTGTTTACAATTTCCTTTTTTTTTGTGTGTTTATAAAGTTTTAGTGTTTATAAAACGTAGAAAAGTGATATCTGTAAGTATTATTATAATACTTTGTGACAATTATTTTACCTGTTATCTTTATTACTATATTATGTATTTAGTTCTGCTATACCTGTCATTATGCTTGTCACCATATTAATTAAATGCATGAAACTCATGATTATTCAAAATAAATGACACATGAAGTGTGAAAATTCATATCTCGCAGTGTTTTCTAAACAATCTCGTATCAGCTACAAGAATATGCAGTAGAAAATACAAGTTCGTATTCGTAAGTGTTTTAACTTACGACTTCATTTGTGACTTTTGCAACACTATAGAGTCATTGCAAGGTCAAATAATTTCTAGTATGTTTTTTGTATTGCTTCATAATCTATAACATTTATCTAAAACATTTTTCCATATTCTTCGTATTTTTCAAAATAATTCATCATTCACAAGCTCGATACTTCATTCTCTATAGCTATTGCTATATTGCGGATTGCAGTGATATACTATTGCTATAACTAACTATCGTCACAGTAGCGCAATCTTTTGTCCATAAAGGTTAGGAATTCTATTAACCTTTTTCGATGGCACCACTATTTATAGAAATAAATGGTTACCACTCATTATATACCATATTCCGCATAACTATCTCAAAGTGGTGTATTTCCTAAATGATAGAAATTCATATTTACGGGAATATTCAGTTATATCGCAAGAGCTACTTATATTCAAATTTCATACAAAAATATGATCGAAATTTCCAATGAATTAGTTCTTTTCATATTAACACTTAGCCAACCACGTGGGCCACAGCGAGCTATACGTTTCCTACCGCGCATTTTTCCAAGTATCGAGGACTAATATTCTCTACCTAAAAAACAAAGTAGTGTGAAAATTATTTAAGTGGTTAATTATATTTTGCGGTAATGATTTTACTTAACGATTTCACATATTGTTTATACAAAACATCAAATTAAAAGTATATAGAAATATAGGTAAAATTAAGAACATTAAAAATGACTAAAGATAAATAACACGACTTGAACGTGAAATTAAAAATTCATACTGTATTTTAATATTATTTTACAGTGTGGTATCGTTCGATTGTAACTTTATTTATTCATAACTGATAGTGTAACTTCTTAATTAATTTTAACACTACTAAATTGTTGTATTTTATTATATACTGTACTTACTTTTATTATATAACTGATAATAACATAAAAAAAAATAAATAAATAAATAAACGCGTTGCTACAGTCAAAAAGGAACATCTCCCCGTTGTCACGCAGCGATGTCCTTCACAGAGGGCAGATCTCCCAATTCGGTTGGTTACGTCTTAACAAAGAGATATTAACAAATAAATTGTCGACCGAAACTATTTTTTCTAAAATGTATAAAATCTTCCGTCATACAGTATATTCCCATCAAACAGGTCAGAAATTCGATTGAACTCGTTCAAAAGTTCATCATCGGTCGTGTGAAGCGTTCTCGAAGAATCTTTTTTTTTTTTTTTTACTCCGACGAGTGAAAAACGTCAATCATAAATGGATCCTCTTCTAAAATGTAGGAAAACCTTCGCAAACTAGGAAAATTTCAGCTAGAAAAATTTACCGAATGTCCAACTGGACAAATTGTAAAAATTAAATAATAATAAAAAAAAAACTTTGTTGACGACCTATGTATAGGTACGACGGTATATTTCTACTAAACACAGGTTCGTTCGAAATCCAACTCCGACCGCGAGAATCGTTTTCGAGGAATCTCCTTTTTACTCTGGCGAGTAGAAAAGCGAACAAGGAACGACAATTTGCAACGAGGTGGGGGACGGGGAGGGAGAGGGAGAAGGGTGGTCTGGCGAAACGTGCAAACCGCGTGCAACAGCGTGACGCGGCGACTCGATAAATAACGAAACGCAGGCATCGGTGTCCCATTTGCGGAGAAGCGAAGCGTTCTCACGCGCGGCTCACGTTTTTCCATTGCGCAACCGTCATAAAGGCAATTACAAGGCCTCGCGGATACACACTTGATCCTAAAGGTATCATACGAGAAACGTCGGTCGTAGATAACCAGGACCATATATTCCATATTCGACGAATATTGGAATTTGCCGTGTGAACCGCAAGGTTCTGTTCAACTGTCATCTCTTTTCTTACATAATTCAACGTTGATGATGCTCGTGCTGTCGTATACGCGTCGCGATAATTATAACATGGTGACCATGGGCCCGATAGCGTTCTACTACGCA
Source organism: Bombus fervidus (assembly GCF_041682495.2). Classification (NCBI taxonomy): domain Eukaryota; kingdom Metazoa; phylum Arthropoda; class Insecta; order Hymenoptera; family Apidae; genus Bombus; species Bombus fervidus. The sequence continues at coordinate 8,633,137 of NC_091531.1, read as the reverse complement.
CTTTCTGCTACACGCGCTCCATTGTCCGATAAAATCGAGATTTTCCGACGATTACTTGCAGCTGCGTTTCGTACAGTTGAAAATAATCCGACCGACGTACATAAAACATTACCAAGTTTAGCCATTTTAACCCTTTGCACTCGACGGCCTTTTCGATCAGGTGTAGCAGTAACGAGTGCCCTGTAGGTAACATAAAATGATTTTATAGAAAAATTAACTTAAAGAAACATTATATTTTAATAATCTATATATTTACATCTTCGAACATATTATTTTTTAATATTTTTTCGGTATTTTTCTTTTTTACAATAATTTATAAAACGTCTGCCAAGATGCATCCTTGGTTTGTCAGGACAAATATAGCAATAATAAGTTGTTTCGTGTCCTCCTTCTGCTTTGTTTGTGGTAAGAACACGCGTTACAATCCTTTTTTGTTCCTGTTAAAATTACATGGAGCTTTACATTTAACCGAATTTCATCACAATTAGCAGTCGACGTCGGTAAAGTGGTCTTTCGTTCTTTTGTTCTTTTACAGAATATATGAATTAATTAAACAAATTTCCAAATCCATTTTTTTAGAGTTTCTAAATTCACGTAACTATAATGCTTCCGCCATCATCGTCGAATCTGAACTAACGTCACAGACGTTGCCAGAACCATAGTTTCAAAAGAATTTCAGCATAAATATTTCATCTCCATTTTAAAGTGTAACACTTCACACTTCATAACAAACAATACAAAAGAGCTATGAAATCTATTTACGAACCAATACTGAGCTCTCATCAATTGGAGAGGTCGAAATCTAAGATGAACAGGGACTATCGCCTCTCATTTCCCTCTCGGGTTGCCACACGGAACGCCGTGGTTACGGAAAATAGCCCCTCGAGTGCAAAGGATTAATATCTTAATCATATTTACCAGCCACGAACATGTCACATTCTTTCACTTGAGAAATCACTAACTAGGAATTTCAGCAACCAAAGGTCTCAGAATCTTCGTCATCCAGATAAAGTAAACGGAACTGTGCTGAATCAAGCTCTTTTATCCCAAAATTATTCAATAACCGCCAACACATCCCATTCTTTCGTTTAAAATATCTCCGACCAAGAATTTCACCAGCCAAAGATCGTGCAAGTAAAACAGATCGAACCTTAGTGAACCTAACTCGCTGATCAAATTTCACCAGTCTCAAATTGCCCAACAAATAGTTACCAATCGTATTCTTTCCTCTAGAAAGTCTCTAGTCAAGAATATCACCAACCAAACGTTCCAAAATCTTCATCGCCCATACAAAACACGGTCGATCCTGGATTACCGATTATCAGTATTACCTGTGTCATTACAAGTTTTACGAATATTTTTCTAAAATAAGGCGTTATCCGTTGTTATTATAGGCGCTGAAAAGCAAGAAGAAGGTCAGGATGCTGAGCAGTTTGGCAAACTACCTACTCGGAGGTAATATCTCCGACGCGCAGGATTCACGGCAAGGGTCCAATAACGAAACCCCGGAGTCCCATCCAGTAATAGCGAGGCTCAGTCAGGTGGAGATTGAGGGCGATGACTGGATCCTCATTGACCGTGCTGGTACGTTCAACGAGCGAGATAAACGTTCCTTTCCAAAGGGAATCTCGAGAAATTCGAATATACATATATATATATATATATATTTTGTATCTGTATATACATATATATATATATATGTATGTATATAGATGAAACACACATAGAAATCACATCTTGCAGTCCAACTGCCTCTCACACGCCAAGGGAAGCTTTCTGTCCCCTTCGGGTGTAAAATGAGATGCCTTGGACTATACAGCGATGAATAATGGGAATACTCCAGTGCTGGAAAATAACGAGGCCTTTCTTGCCCGATTGTTTTCCTAATGAAGTTTGTTTGACTTGTCTTCCAGGCTGTTTAGGGTGGTTGCTAGTTTTAAGCTTGGTAGGTCTGTCTGTAGTTATTGTCGAGCTTGGGAAATAGGCAGAATGTGTTTTATCCTTGTTATTTATTTTGTTTTGTATTGTTTCGTATTGTTACTTCAAATAGAATTGCATGTCAAAGTTTCGGATTTTAACTTTTGTTTTTTTTCTCTTCTTTTCTTTTATTTCGCTTGCTTGTGCGAGTTTTGCATTGTCGAAAGAGAGAGTGAGAGTGAGAGGGAGAGAGAGAGAGAGAGAGAGAGAGAGAGAGAGAGAGAGAGAGAGAGAGAGAGAGAGAGAGAGAGAGAGAGAGAGAGAGAGAGAGAGAGAGAGAGAGGGGGAGAGAGAGGGAGAGAGAGAGAGAGAGAGGGAGAGAGTTTTATAATTCTTCTAGGCGTAGAAACGTTTGAATACTATCGGTATGGAAAATTATTAAATTTGACTTTTCTCTTTTTCGGTAGACACTGTATTTTATATCTTTTATAACTAGGTTCATTCATTAGACGTTTTGATGTTAATTTTGTAGAATTTACAAAAGTAGGCGTATGAAAAACGTATAGAAGGAAGAAGTATGAATTACATTCTTGTAAAGGGTTGAAACAAGAGATGACGGGGAAAAAAGCTTCGTTTAATGCATGCAGGGTGTTACAGACTACTGACGATGTTGTGTACTTTTATTTTTAGCTTTTAACAATTCATTCGCAATTTCTCTCCTTATTGCAGACAATCCAGCAAGTTCCACCACTTTCTTCGACTCCATTTTAGGTATCCATTTTCCATTAGGTATCCGTTTCAAGTCGGATTGCTTGAATTCAAATAATATCGAGATAGATGAAATCGAATGACTTAGGTTTTTTGAAATTTGATCAGAAATTTGAAATTAATCTACTTCGATATATATATAATATATATCATATATAATGATTAGCTTTTAACGAAATATATGATTATTATGAGGATGATTAAACGAATGGAATTCAAGCAACCTGACTAACCTAAGCTACATTTTAGTCTACAAAAAAAAAAAAGAAAAAAAAACAATGACGATTAAAAATATTACGTTGTTACACAATAAATGTCACTTTCTGCTCAACTTTTCATATCGGTTCATCTTTATATCAAACAACTCTTATATGCCACGTATACGAACTTGTGAGACAAGCAAACCTAAACATTTGAAGAAGCCATATGAATTTGGATGCTACTTACTTACAGATCTTCATCTCAAAATAAACGATAGCTTTATCAAAACTAGTTGTCAGATGCTTTCTTTATCGTAGAACAGACATTCATTGTAGAACAATGTAACAGAATTTCGAAAGACGTGTTTGCAGACCTGAAAATAATATTATCGAAGATTGTTATTAGAGAAAGTTTCAGTACCACATTCATAGTTTTCTTCTTCTCGATCGAGTTTTTAATACTGCGATCCGTTTCTTTCATCGATATTGCAGTTCACTTCTTCAAGGCAGTTTCAGGTCTGCCCTCAGAACAAAAACACTAGCAATTATAAGTATTTGGGCACTTCGTGGTATTAACGTAAATTCGATGTTTCCCATTGCTTTTATCTCTCGATTATTTTATTATAAATCTATTAATCCATTCGTATCGTACATGCCATACAATATAAAATATTACACAAAATAAAATTTCTTAGAGTTTCGCAATAGTTGTACGAAATAGGTATCCTAATACTTATGACCGACAGTGTAAGTTATCTACAGAGCGTACACTGGAGAAGTAATGCTATAAGCGAGCTTTAAAACCTGCAGTTGACGGAACGACGGCGCTGGAGGAGTCGTGGTATGTAACACCACCCGCATGTTTTACACGGGCTGGTCCCGTGAACGTAGAAACATCACCGCTAGAGGACCTGCTGATAGAGCATCCCAGTATGTCCGTTTACCGAGCCACAGCGCCTTCGATCGCCCCCGAAACTCCACCGCCAACGCCAGACGCACCGGAAGAGCCAGGCGTCGAGGAGGACGCTCTGACAAACATCGCTTCCAGTGCACCGGTCACGGCAACACCAGCATCGCCGGAACGTGCCCCCGGCAGAAGCGAAGATGAGCAACAAGCAACCTATAGACCAGACACCCACGACGAAAGACCTCGTGCACGCACTGAGAAGAGGATAGTTCAGCTTCGGTCGGCGCAAAAGGTAATTCGTTGTTAACTTTTTTTTTATAAGCGAGAATATGGTGTTCGTAGCGAGATAAATGCCAGTTTCCTGGAATACTTATCTACATTACACTAATAAATTAACTAATATTGATTCATTACACTAATACAAATTACAAATTATTGTCAAGTGGTTGTGACGATAACCTATATTCTACTATTTCTTCACTATCGAATATTCCGCTTTTCCCTAAGAATAATGATATGTACTTGATAATAGTGCATTCCGAAGTGGAGTATAATTTGAAATTTCTACTGGAGGCCTGAACATTTTACAAACGTAAGACAAAGAAGAAGCTAATTATTTCATGATCATCATCGCCCGTCGCTAAAATACACATTTCAAGATCCAACGCTGGTTATTGGTTAATATGCCTGCTTAACAAAAGTTGAAGTATAACAGAGATAACAACCTGTCGATAGAAGTAGCCAAACATTTCATTTTGAAGTTCAAATATCAGATTACTCTTAACATTCGCTTAAAACTAAAAAGCTCGATCCTTCCAAATATATAGAAATTAATTTTCCGTATTGCAGCATAGTATGAAGATCAATTTCAATGAAAGTTTTGAGTGTCAATCAAAATTACATGCAGGTTTACGAGAAGAGGACAACCCAATCACTGAAGAGAGGTCGCCTGGAGAGAAGTAACAAGCTGAGGGAAGTGTTGAGCGTAAAAGGCAAGCGGCCGCGCCGCCAAGACCGCTTGCGTATCCAAAACAGTGGCGCGAACAACAACCGGAAATGCTAGTCATTTGATCTCAGGCCAAGGTGTACTCATATACTTTCTTCCTAAAACGCGAATAGGCATATAACAGAAAAATCTATGTTGCATTGAAATAACGATTAAAAGCAATTATTTAATAAGAAGAAAGAGAGGAAACCAGTGAGAAATGGAAAAAATAATGAGAAAAAAATAAGAACAGAGAAGTTCGTTTCTAAAACCCCTATCTATCTATCTATTGCTCGGTGGAACCCGTAAAACACTAAAATCGTATAAAGCAACTAACAAACAGAAGCTAATCGAAATACAAAGAAAGAAAAGGTAGGAATAAAAATCTCGTGGAAAAACAATAGAAAGAAAGAATATTAGCGAAGAAGATTAGGCGAAAGTGTGGTTATCCTCTCTTATCAAGTTTTGTTAGTTAAGCCGCTCATCCGCGTACAAAAACACTGAAACAATTTCCTATGCAAGAAGGGTTCGTATCAAGAAGAAAAACTAATATCACTTAGCAAAAACAAAACAAAAAAAAAAAAAAAAAACAAAAAAAAATGAACAAAAATATTCGATACGAACTTGGTATCTTGCTGATGGAAAAGGAAGAAAAGCGAAGAAAAAAAAAAATAAAAGGGAAGAAAGTATGAGAAACGTTATTGGTTCGCGGTGAGAGTCTCATCTATAGAATATCTCGTGTATAATGGCGCGTGTATGGTACTCAGTTGGATCGTGTGTATAATTTTTAGCCTCTAGTATGGGCAAATGTGTTTTTACTCGTACGTTTAACTCGTTAGTTTTTATTTAAGTCGTTCATCAATTTATGCGCCTGTGTAGCGTAACAGGAGTATAACTTTTAGTGTAATAACCGAAACCTGATCTTATTTTTTCCCGAAAATCCCATGGACGTCGCTATCCTGCTTCTATAAACAGATTCGCGATGGTGCGACTTTCAAATGGCCAGAACTTCACTTCGGGACCATACCTTTTAGGTTCACGTTACGATTAATTTCTACTGGATTTTATCAACTATAAATGGTTGATTATAATTACAAACGTAGTATAATTTATGCGTTACCTTTTAAAACGGCTCCGAAGATAGCTGATAGTCGTAGAACGTCCATTTGATAGATGTCGCTGTTCTTCGTGGTGTCTTATCTTTTTGAAAACACGGGTGTCACGATTAGACTGCGGATTTTTTTGCATTTATATGAAATTTAAATGTGCAAAACTGAACGGAATACACGTGTACAAAAATATCTAGAATATCCAAGGTAAAGTATCGAAATTTCTATTTAAATTCCATCATTTCACTTATACAACAGCGAAAACAAGAAGAACACAAAATTGCCTAAATGTCCACAGTCTACTTGCAACACGTTTTCCTCTAAGCAATAAAACGCTGTCAGACAAGAGACTGTAGCAAATGTTTGTCGATGGACGTTCGTCAATAAACGTATTTATTTAGCGGCACACATGGTATGGTACTATCAACTGAATATCGATTAAACTAAGCGTACCGTTTAGATAAAGTGAAAACGAGGATGACACACGCGTCTTGAAGAGAGAAAACGGAAGAAAGCCTTGGCTCCTCTCTCTAATCGTCTCAACGAAAATTATCAAAACTCTTGTCAATAGTTCTTGGCCTGTCTTACGCATAGATAGAAATCTAAAGCTAAAAGTTGACGAGTAAAGATGATTCAGTGTCTCGTAAAGGGACAGAAGCAAGGCTTGAACACAAAATTCTTTCTCTCAATCTGGAGAATCGGTCTCTATATAGCTGATGCGCGTTGTAGCGCAGTTTCAAAGTATTCGCTTTTCGTGGAAGGATCGAAGGATGAAGCAAGTGCAAGCTGTCCTGACCGAACCCAGGGATCTCGTTGACACTGGATTGGTCGAGTCTCACTCGTTGAGGATACTTGTACCTGGGCAACTGGTTGGACAATTGGCCCTCTTGCATAATTGGTTATTAATGTAACTAACAATTGCACTCTCAATATTATTATATTTATTGAAGTGAACAAAATTTTACTCGCTGATTTCGTTTGTTTATCAGTAGTAATGGACTATAGATGCTGTAACGGCTGTGGGACAAATTCCTGGTTAAACTAAATTTTTTTTACAGTTTATAGTAATTGGATTGTAAGTGTTACAGTATTTAACAAATTGAACGTATTGTTTCATTCTATCTTTTGTAATTAATACGACGTGTAATTGGAATTCATTAGCTTGACAATACCGATTTAATTGTGCAAGAAAACCCTGAAAAGAATTGTAATTGTCAGTTTGAAACTCCTCAAGGTGCTTAGGGCGGACTGTTTTCTAATTTATGAAAGGAACATAAGAAACCTAAGTTAGGTTCAGACAAGACAAATAAACAGTCTGCTTGCAGACGTGCTATGTAATCTTGAAGAACGTGCCAGAGTTCAAGTACAAGTATCATGGCCATAATAGCGAAACAGCTCGAGGAGAGAGATTGGTGTCGCCAAAATTGGACTTTTTATAAATTCAGACTCGCGTGTCCAAGTATCAGTGCGAGATTGTGCAATATCGTCACTATTATACAAACTCCCCTCAGATGATTTCTTCTATGAAGAAAACCCGGCGACACCACGTTCAATTCGACAGCAATCTCGTTTAAATGAAATTCAGACTTCTTTGAAGTTTCAAGAAACCACAGAATGCTAGAGAACAGTCACTGCCTGGAGTGTTTCTTCGAGAGTTGTTTCGTCAAGGCCCTAGAAGCTGGATATCGTCCAAAATAAAAAAAAGTAAAAAATAATAATAATAATAATAAATAAATAAACTAGTAGCAATAGAAACTCGTCCAATCAAACTATTGGACGATAGTTGTCAGACAGCTGTGATTCAAACTGAATTCGACCTCGGGCAACCCTCTCCTCCGCAAGGAGAATAGCTAATCGTGTTTCAGACAGGAAACTTTCCTCCTTTGTGGTCCTAGGCTCGTGAATTTTTCTAAAAAAAAAAAAAACAAAAAAGTAAAAATGGAAAAAGGAAAAAAAAAATATAAAAAAGGGACTTTAATTATTCCAGATCCCACTAGAGATTCTTCTAAAGCATTGTAGCCGCCATCTAGCGAGCTATTATAGTACTTAACAGCCTGATGTGATCTGGAATAATTTAGGTTCTCCTAGACATTCTTCATTGAAGCAAATTTTTGGCGTATTAACGAAGGAACCGAAGTCGAGGACCGCATTGGATCCAACTCGAAATCAGTCTGATTTTAAATGACGTTTCTGTAAATAATAATTAAAGATGACGAGTGTCGTGAACGATTAAGGGCTGCGTTCGTTGGTTTGCCAAGCTGCACAAAACTATAGTTCGAAGGATAACGAAGTGAGAGATTATGAAGGATGTTCCTTGCTCTCGCGGTTAATTCATGTGTACACGTGTTATATAACGTTTACCTTTCTCTCGTAAGAAACAGTGTTCGTCCTGAATAAACTCATTACTGCTGTGTAATAAATGTATTAGAAAAGAAAACAGAAAATGATAAAAAGAAAAAAATGATAACGAAAAAAAGGATTGATACGAGAGGAATAGTGTTGATGATTGGCAAGGTGATTTTTGTGGCGAGAATTAACATACGATTTTATGACATCTTTCATTATCGTATTGAATCATGTTATCTAAATGTATGCTCGTACACCTTGACCGTATAACGATGGTTAATAAAACATTTTATGTCGCTAATTGTCGACTTATTTTGATAACTTTCTAAAATAACTTTCCCTCTTCTTCTTTCAATTTTTTAGATACTTTTAGTTAATCTTAGATAGCAGATTTTTTTAATCTTCACCTTGACAAGTATCTATCGCTTTTATTACAGTAAGCCAGATAAATCAGCAGTTTGTTTTATATATTATATTTTTAATCAACAGAACTATAGTACTCGTCTGATAAAATATTATCTCTGGTATTTTCGATAAAATTGTTGTCGTTCGAATGATTTCTTATTAACTAGTTTTTCCCACTGTATTTATAATTTCATCGTAAAATTTCATTGGCTATGCCTTGAAAAATAATTCTTTATCGCAAAGAAACCTAACCTCTTTTTCAAACTACTCTAGTTTTAACTACACTTTTTTATATTTGTTACTTACGTTATACTTTATACTACTTTGTCTCTCCTATTAAAGAAATTCATCCAGAATAATCAAAGACAAGTTGCCGGCAAAAGAAAGGATCAGTGTTTCTACATTTAGAGAATTTTCGAGAAATTCAGACAGAACGTCAGAGATGAAAATGAGCTGAAATGTAACGATCGATCCTTAATTGGTCAGATAACCGCTCAGTTCTTCGTCAGGTCGTTTAAAATCGGCTATATAGCTGCAACTATGCACAGAGTGAGGTGTCCTGTCTTTTGCACTGAGAATCGAGCATAGATTTCCATCGCAGTTTAGATTCAAGGACATCTCTCTTCTTAATTCTGTGCATCGACCAATTTCATAGTCCATATCGATCTCTCTGCCTCGTCGATTTTTGCTGAACAAAAGTTCCAGGCTGTAAATAACGCTGACCAACTCCTCCTCCAGTTGAGGATCACAGGAAAACGAGACCATACCTGGCTCGCAACCGGGAGCGCCTGTTACAATTCATGAATAATCATGTGTTAATCAATCGTGGCCTGAATCGATAATTCATCGAGAGTTGGAGGAGGGTGAGGTTTTCTATCTTTTTTCTCTTTTTCTTTTTTCTTTTTTTTTTCTTTCCAATTCGATGATCGCGACGTAGAGGTTATATTTACATAAAGCAGTATTTATGCATTGGAAAGAAAGGGGTTTTGAATGTTTTGTTATTTTGCTAATGGTTGATGTTGCAGTAAATATTTAATACATTAAATATTTAGTATTAATGTTTTTCAAATATTTGCAAAGAATTAAGCGACAGCAAGGAAAAAATCAGAAGTAAAAATACTAATAAAGAGCGAGATATTTTATTCGTAATAAACGAGCATTTGAATTAACAGATGTAATAATACCATGAACTATATTTGCGAAAAATGATGAGAGAATCGAAGCGTTGAGTTTTGTACTGATAATAAGTAACCTTGAGTGTCCTGCACAGTTTCCCAGCGAACCAACGCCTCTTGCAAAGGTTTGTATAGCTGTCGCCTGTTAGGACAGCACCAGTTGGCCACTTTCGCGTCTAATTGTACTCTGTCTTCGGTGCCTAGTTGGCTCCAACTTAGGAACAGCTGCTTCAGTCGCGGCACTGTCATAGAACCCCATCATAAATACGCATCTATGGCCAGTTTACAGTCATCAGTCACCGATATAGAATCAATATAGTTCGTAAACAAAACATTGAAAATTCTGTCATGGAAAATAGCTATCATTTTAGAGAACTCCATTTATTCTGATAAATTCATAAAATAAACTCTCTTTTTTTTTTTTTTTTTTATAAATGGAGCGTCGTATTTCAAGAAAAATCCCTCGATCTTTTTTCCTTCTTTTTCTTTTTTTTTTTTTTTTTTTTAGAAAATTGTGTACACACCTTCTGGTATCAGAACAAATATTGTGTCGCATATCTGCTCGAAAACAGACTCTTCCATCGATTCATTTTCCTCGTTCTCGTGGCTGACGGTGATCGTGGATTTAGATTGCATCGCATATTTTCAGCCCCGAGGGAATTCCTGTCATTTTGTCGACGATGTACGAAGTCAAACGAGAAAAAAAGACGAAACGTTAACACGCTCGCGGACAACTTCATTGGAAAACGATCGTTATCCTCTGGCTTTTAACACGTTCATTTGCTAATTGAGAGAACTTTATTATTAACGCTATACGTTGGTGAATAATCCACATAGGAAGCTTTTGATAATTATTTTATCTCGTGTTATATATCAATAAATAATTATTGGATAAAATGTTTTATCACATTACGATTATCTATCGGTGTAGTGCTTATTAATTTTGTTTTCCTTCCAGCTTTTCGACATTATCTTTTTATTTTTGTACTCGCAGTTAGTTATAAATGTTTATTAAACTTTTACGAGATACTTTTTAGATTAAAGAATTATTTGTATTGAGGAAAAACAGAAGATTGTAAAGGTATCCAATGAAACGCAGTGAGAAAACCAGTAAGCTGATATTTAGACAATTTTTAGTAATTAGAACAAATTGTAATATGGTTAATATCGTTTCGATGTATTATAATATCCTTTGATTATTCTATTGTGTAATCTCAGACTCGAACCACGCGGTTCGTGCCCATTCTAAATTTAAGTCCCTTTAATAATTTCACTATTTAACTCAATTTATTCACTTGCAAATTTGAAATGTACACACAATTCAAAAAAAAAAAAAAAAAAAAATATTAAAAGAGGATATCAATTCCCGAATAACCTATTTTCTAATTTTTCAAATGAAAATTATTCCACTATTAAGGTAATTGTTTTGATTCGCGTTTCTCGGCTGCTTCCAAGATTCGAAGTATTTCAAGATGGAGGAACAAGAGTACATCAATTGTGAATTACAAGGAATGCTGGAGGAATTCACGAGGATCAGAGACGTGTGACAAACATTCATTTCTCTTCGTTCAATCTTTTAATATTTATTTATCGGTGTTCTAATTTTCGAAAAATCAACAGGCGTATCTTGCTTTGAAATCTTATTGTGAAATGCAAGAGGAAGCTATGTCGATAGAGAAAGCACGTTCCGAAAGGTTACAAATGAATTTGGAGAAACTTTCCACGACTTATCTGCTTCTAGAAAATAGATATAAGTCTATCGTTGAAAAATTGCAGACTGAAAGGGACGATCTTCGTAAAACAAACGAAGAGCTGAAGGAACAGTGTGATCATTTGCGTCTGATCAATGCAGAAGATCGTGGTGGAAACAACGACCAAAGTAAAATGATTACTTTATTTATTTAGCAAAGTAAACAGCGATACAGTTATTTGTTTTACTTTATATAACAAAGTAGGCAATAAAATGATAGTTATATCGTTGTCAACGTAGTACGCAAATTGCAAGACGAACTGGAAGTTCTGAAAGCCCAATTAGCGATGCAGGAAGAGAAACACAACGAGAACATCGCGTTGTTAAAACAGCAACACTTTGATGAACTACAGAGATATAAAATGTTGCTGCAGAACAAAAATGTTGCTGCAGAAGGAAAACAGGCCTCCACATCTGTAATTTAATATTTTCTACTTGAAGAATGATCCACGAAATTTGCAACTTCATTTACGAACCAAATGTTTCTTCCTCTTTTTTTTTCTTTTTTTTTTTCTTTGAATCAGAGAGAATCTAAAAAGAGAGAACGTCCAAAGAATTTGGGAAAGAATAGAAAGAAGGTGTCTTTCTTTAGGTATTCCTATGAGCTTTTAGTTTTAACTATATATTTATTTTATTCTTATAACTTTGGAATTGTTTTAATTTGTTCTATTACATTTTATAATTTGTAATTTATGTTATACATTTATAATATTAATTTTTCTATTAATCTTAAATTTTCGATTGCAATCAACTTACAAAGTAATTTTATTTCCATCTTCTTGCTACATTTTTGTAATATTCAAATTTTCTCAACTTTCTTTATTAAGTATTATATTCATAACATTAAATTCGTGCAACTTTACATTCCCGATGATATCAACTATAGATGGCCAGAATTGGACATAGAAACAATCAATAACGTGCCATTGGAGGCGCGCAACGACAATGAAGCTGGAAATAGAAATCGTGCTACGAAGAAGAGGAAGTTATTTCACGAAGACAGAGACATTATAATAGACATTTCTTAAAATAGGTATTTAGCATTTATTATTTTTCATACGAGACACAACTATACTACGATTTATATAAAATACATTAATTTACTATGTTTATAGTAAATGAAAAGTTAGCTTCTGATTTTCGTTTACTCGAGTAAATTAAACTATGAATAATTTTTGGTTCGATTTTAAGTTTCTTAAATACGTACATACTAGTATTATATTACATAAATAATTGGCGATATTTCTAAGTATCAGTATATTAGTATATCCGAAGAATAAATTTAATACTTTCTTTGAAAAGAAAAATCCTATTGACAATTATTTTCGGATTTTTCGATTCAAAGAATTCCAGCTGTTCGTGTAATCGATTTTTAGATGTCCATATGTGTTTAGGTCCAAATGAGGTGGTGGAATAATTTCTACCATGTATTTCTCTTGTTCCATCGATGTGTATTCTTGCTGAGAACGATAATCTGGCATATCTGTGAAAACAAATTAATAAGAAATGAAATAAATATCGTTTAAATAAATCGTTGAAAAATATCAAACTATTGTCTAGATACGGAAAATTGCAGTATTCCAGATTATAAATGAAACATATTTTAATAAAACCAATTATAAATTTTGATTTGGATTTGTTTCATAATTCATAGATAAAACTTTGTATTTCTCTTTTCTTCAACGGCGTCAGTTTCATTGATATACTTGATACAGATATCTAAATCACGAAGAACCGTGATCATTGAAATTGCTTACCTAATTCTATAGAATCCATTGGCGGAAGATTAGCGTCGACGCTCATAGATCTACAAAAATAAAGAAAATCACATATGGATCTCTAAAAAAAGAAGAAAAATAAAACTCATCGAACAATCGTTTATTAGCATAAAAATCATTTGTAACAGCTAAACTTCGTGTCTTTATAATGACAATTAAAAAAATGGGAATTTGACTAAGAATTTCAGCTATTCGATATTACATCAATTATTCTAATCTGGCTATTTTACATAGTTTTACGTATTATGCATATTATGTAAATTCCTTAACATTTCCATAAATGTACAAAAGTGATAATAATTCGAATACCTATGAAGCTGTGCCATTGAGGTAGACTTGCATTTGTGTCCAAATCGCCTATGGTCTTCCATGAATTCACCGTGTCTCGCTTCTGAAACGACATTAAAGACCATTTTAAAAAAGCCATATAAATGTTTTGAAATCGATTACATGGACGTGTTCTCATTTAATAGACTTGACGTTAGACCGGGTGCGGAGGAACGTGCGGATTCGACGCCCACCGACGCGACGCCTTCCTCTGCGTTTTCTCGTATCGAGGCTCGCGAGATTCGGAACGAGGACGTGGAAATCGCTCGCGATGACACGTGTAATTTCGCTTAGACACTTTCTGATGCACTCGCACGACAGCCAGAACAACCTTCTCTTACAATTTCTGTTTCCTTTTTCTAAGTCAGCTAATAGAGACAATTTGAGGTAAAAGGAGAATTTCTTGTCTATGTATGTTCAATGGGACATTATGTTGATGATGGTATAGTATGGGAATGGCGTTGACGACTGATACTGATTTAAGAGATAGAAGAATTACTTAGAAAGCGAATTTGGAATAGCCAAATGAAGATTTGGATGGAGTTAAGAAAATGTTTGCAGAGCATCTGCCCCCATACGTCTACCACGCCTGAAAGATATACAATCAATTTTTTAAGATAATAAACCCAGAAGATAATAATAAAAAAAAAATGGAAAAATAATAGTGGGTAATAATGATTTACAGCACTATGATTCATTCAGTTCTCTATACATACACAGAATCTATTTAGTCGCATGTGAAAGCAGAGAGGCAATCGAAAGCCGCAGAAAAATAATCGCGTGTTGAAATCGTGCGAGGATGCGACACTAGCGCCGCGTGTCACGATTTATCATTGCGATTGCCACTTTCTAGGGCACGATAGAAATTGTGACGCGTGCACCTATGAAAATACGACGCATATCGAAACGTGTTTGCTGTAACGCTTTTGTATTATCGGAAATAATTGTTCTCTGCATAATCGCTTCGTTCCAATTATCTTTATCACTCGCAAAATGTTTGAGATAAAATTTGCCGGTCAATAAGCGGGAATACGCAAAGTCGAACACATATAACGAACATACAGTATATTTTCACGTACGCGTTGTATACGGCCGAGATTTTAATCAACACAGACGATTGGGTCGATTGTTTATATTTGCATAGAAATTACATATCTGCCAAATATGTGTACGCGTATGTAATTTAACACGCGTGTACAATTTCAAATATTTGTTCTAGTATTGTACAGTTCATAAATCCTGTATTTTCAATGCGTACATCGAAATGTGTTATGTAAATGTGAATTCTGTTATATCATACACGAAACACCTCTAACAAAGCAAAGATTTCACGCGATACAACTTTCGATTAGAAAATTTACGATTGCCTCTTACTACGCGCAATCACTCATAATCAATTCTATTTCTAGCAGTCGCTTTAGCAGACACACCCGACAAGTACAAACATTCGAACTGCCACAGACACTTACGAGTATCAAAAGGCCACAGCTGAAAAAGATTTATTACGATATTAAATAGAACGTTGTGAATGAAAAAATAGCTGGTTTCCTAACATTGAATGATAAACTCTACGATAATTGACGTAACTGTCATAACCTAAAAATGTCGTTTCTTAAAACACTGTAAACAGGGTATTTTAAAATAGATTACGACTGTTACGATTAAAAAAGAAAGAAGAAATGGACACGCACCGGTTAAGGAGGAAGAAACGGTTGGTTTGTTGCCATCGGCAAGGTCCAGTTCACCGTAACACGACCATTAATGGGATTCCTGAACCGGACCCGAAACGGAAATCTGTTCCTTGATCAAACGCATTGGTACGTGCAGAGTCGATACAACGCGCCAATTGCATAATCTCTTTGAATCGTAACCAGTTCACTGCGTGTAGGAATATCAATTATTGGACAGAGAAAACGCGCTTCACCACGACTTGTGGTTTTCGACCATGCGAATTATAGTTTCACTTAATAATAGTCAGGTACAGTTTTGATTATGTATCTTGCTTAATTACGTACTCTATTCCTGCAGGAAAAAATTTAGGATATACATAAACATATATGTAACAGGATACACGTATATATTACACATGGTGTTGTTAAAAATTGTTCATCTTATTAAGAAATTATATTCGTTATATTAAATATATCATATATATATATATATTATATATATTTAATATAATGAATATAATTTATTAATAAGATGAACAATTTTATATATATATATGATATAATGGATTTTTAATAGAATGATTCTGGTATAAATCCATATTCTCCGTATTTATTAGTTTTTATTTTTCCAGGTAGTATGTATTGGAGAAAGAATTGGAAATCAAAATTTGAATTACAATGTGCCAGATCAGCGTAGAATTTCAGGACGCGGAAATTCGATTTTAAAAACTTCCGAGCTCTGCATTAAAACTGATGAAAAGTTTATCTCGTAAAATCGTTAACGATCTTTCTGCTTTAATTGGAGAAATATAACAGAGATATAATAAATGGCGTGGAGATATTTCTCGGATAAACTCGGAAATCGGGTCAGGAGAAATCCGCAGGAAATAATGATATGGATCGTATGGTTCACTTGCTACGTCGTTCATCTATTTAGTCGATTCTAAAGTTAACAGCAAAAAATTGAGAGAGTTTTAATGAATGTGTATTCAGATGAGTTTCTTCCTGTGAGACATCCTTCCTTGCATAAACTCTTTATGAAGAAAAAGGAACGCTATAGCCGGAAAATGCGATAGACTGAATACGAACTGTGTGAAAGCAAGTGAAAATCAGTAGGTATCACGGTTTTCTGATCAGGAATATCGGGTCAGTATAATTATAGACTTGCTTACAGACCTAGAACTTCCGTTTTCAAGGTCCAGATCAGAGTAGAATGTATGTTGCGCATGGTTCTTTAGTGGTTTCAATCTGATTCACTTCTGATATTGGATATTCTCATTGTTTAGAATATTAGAATGTTATGTAAGAATAATTAATTGCAGAATACAACGTGCCCCCGTGTAAAGTACAAAAGAATCTAAACGTTCACAGATCATAGATTGTCAAATGTGACTTAACGTCGAGTCTATCTTCGAGACGTATCAATTTTCTAATTGTATAATCATATAACCAGATCTTTGATGTTCTATAATAGAGCTGTATCAGATAGATAATCACTAGACAGTTCTCTGATACAACGATATGATTGGTACAAAGTCAACCTATCAAAGGGAATTATCTATCAGAGAACTGAAATGGTTACCAGATCACAGTGCCTCATAAAATACGTATCAAAGTAAATCATCGAATAAAATGAACCATTTGATAGATAAGTGATCGCTAAATGAAAGTATGGAAATTAAATTAGGCGTAGAATTTATTCAAAGATAAGTAGCTCTATCACACACTGAAACTCTTATAATCTGAAGATATAGCAGGCAAACTGGGCTAAAAATTATTTAATACAAACCAACTAAATGAAATAATTACTAGAAATCGACGCATTGAAGTCGATAACGAAGTTATAAATACAAGACTGCGTATAAAAATTCACGAGAAAATTATAAGCTTTTGTGTCATAGTGAACCATTTTTATGGATCAAAGACCATTCGACCATAGATAGTATCGGTATAGACCACAGTATACCACTAGCGAGTGTATAGTAATAGTTCAATTACTTATTGTTAATCTATCAAAGTACTATCAAAGAAAGATATCATTAATGTTATCAAAGAAAGCTATCAAGAAAGCTATCAAAGAAATCTATATATCAAACAACTACGTACATATGTATATCTAGATGAAGTGAGTTCTAGCTTTCCTTCTGAAAACATTTTCTGTTGTTTCCGTGTCTAATTCACTGTAGAGGCCTCGATTTGATGAGTGGCGAGGATTGTCAGGGAAAAAGCAATTAATCTTACCGGAGAGAGGCGCGTAGACCGGAAAAGGGGCGACGTAATCCGGTACTTCGTCCTCGTAGATTGGCTGATGATAGTAGCAACTATTGTTCGTGAGTCTGGCTGGTCCACAATACAATTCTTCCACGAAAGCAGGCGCGTCGTAGCCAGGTTCTCTCACCGACGACGAGTACCTGCAACGTTCGTCAGCTACTTTTGCCATTCGCACGCTAAATTTTTATTCTGTTCTTTTTTTTTTTATCTCAGACTAAAAATATACCGTCATTAAAGATTTCTGATGGTTCTAGCTTTTTGTTTTGCCAGTGTTAAACTTATTGGCAAGACAAACGCTCATAGTTCATACAAAGGTTCATGGATCATACAGTAAATGCAGATAATAATGATCAGGCAATGGGTTATTGTAAAAAACAAGAACTGTCGAATAATTTTCCGGAATTTTTGCTGTTACTAATCGGCTAAAATTTTACCGTGAAGAACGAACGACTAAATTATAACATTTTACGCAAGGCGCTCTCTTAACTTTTTTGTTCTATGCCACTTTCATTTTCAGAGTCTCGTACAACTCTATAATTGCATCGAATAATGATGATAAATGTCCAAAAGACAATGTGCTAAAGTCGAATCGTGTAATTAAACATCTGTGGTTAATATACATCGACAATTACAGTGCATCAATTATGCTTAATATATGAAGAACACAGGGACTTTGATTTTTAGGTTATCTTCCAATATACAGACAGTTCCATTTCTCCAATTTCAAATTCGCAACGAATTCTTTCTTAGACTATTATTTCGGATGATAAAATAGAAATATATGCAGCTTATAACACGTGATCGATGTATCAGGAAGATAAATATTCCTTAAAAGTAGTTTTTTTAAGTTATCGTTTGATACAGAGGTCGTTTCGTTCGCTTATTTTCAAGCTACCTTATTTTACACTTAGGTCGTTCTTTCAGTTAATACAGTGAAAAAATTAGTTGGTAGCAATAATGTAATGTAACGAACGAATCTCTTCAAAACTACCGAGAACGATGAAATACCTAGCGTATAGGAATAACAAAGATATCTGAGAATGAAAATGAATAAAAACAACCAGTAGACTGGCATAGACCTCTGAAACATTGAATTTTCGTTCTGTAGCATAGATAAACCTGTCGGTTAAATTGAAAAAAGATTCGAAAGGTAATTAAAACAGATTTATAGATCAAAAAGTGAAACGCCCTGTGTAATTGTTCTCTGTATCTAGTTACACAGTAGTTATGAGACAGTTGAGCCATAAATCGACAGAACAAACTGAGAAATTGCCTTTTTAAGGCAGGCCATAATTCTTGCCAGCAGCAATCTCTGTTCGAAATGTTCTCTACGCCGTTTTTTTGCTGAATTACAGGCAACGCGAAACCACTTGAGGGATTTCGCCTTTCACTAAACCCGATCCGAATGATCGATTTAAACAGCGTTACGGGGTTCAATGTACCACGTTCCATCGCTAATGGACGGCTATTACGATTAAAGGAAGTGTCCCTTTCCGGCAATTAAATGCCATTGTAATTGCGTCTCGTGATCGTTCGAACGTCTGGTTGCGCAATTTTTTACGCGCGTATCTTTTCTCGTTTCTTTTTGTCTCTTTAGAAATAAGGTAGCTTTGAACAAATTTTTCGAAGTTCTTTGATCTCGCTGTGGTAACTTTTCGCACGTGTTGAAAATATTACTAGTTGTTTAATAAACACAAAAGTACCCTCGTCTAATCGTGTTGCTTCTAATAGAGAAATCTCTGCATCGTGTTATAATGTTTATTTTACTAGGCGAGAACTACCCTTTGCTTTTTATCTTCGAATTTTTCTGTCCAGATTTTTATTCGTACTTAGAAACATAATGATCGCGTCATTTTCGAGAATCTTGTTCTTAGTTTGCTCACGGTGAATTGTTAAATTTTCCAATATCGCAAGAATTTGGCAATAATTTTTAAGCATAACCTTACGATTTTAATGTAATTATTTAAAAAAAAAATATATATATATATATATAGATAATGAAAATTTCAATCGTACAATTATTCGCCTAATTCTAAATATCCTCACTTTCCTTTGAATTAGCTAATCGTATGATTATCCATTCAATTTTAAGGTTATGTTTCGTTTCCTTCGTTACTCGTATCCCTTTCAAACATCGAAAGTATAAAAGTGTTCGCGTGGCTATAAAGAACAATTGCTTTCGAAAATCACGTTACCCCCTATCGAGCGAAAGTGTGCAAAGTTTAATAAGTACTACCATACGAGAGCAATGCTCAAGAACACAGCGCCCTACTTTGCACCCGCCGATATCATCTGTCTCGAGCAGATTCCAGCTTATGAAAAATATATTGGGTTAAACAGACTGTGAACGAAAAGAAAGAAGAAAAATATCAGGCTCGCAAACGAAGTATTATATGGTACTTTACGCAATTCCGTGGAAAGATGGATTATCAGCAGTGTTATACTAAACAGCAAGCATGATTTATTTACGAGCGTTCTGTTGAAGGAATTCAATGGTATACACCACTCTCGGTAATTTACCATATACCGTTATGACTTTTTCTTTACTTTTTAATCTGTCGATCTTCTAAGTTCTCTAATCAGTTCTAATAACGAAAATTACACGTGTGTTTGATCGACACGTGTTTATTCTGATCAAATTTCAAGTGTCAGTTGTTTGTTACACTGAAACTACTAGTGTTGCTGTTCGATTAACCGCATTCATCGGTTTCAAGCACTCAGGATCCATTAACATTCCCAGTTCCACATGGTGTAACGATACAAACATTCTCGAATTGCATAGTAAATTAGAACACAGAGGGAACGTAGATAGATGTGTCGTAATTTGAAAGCGAACGATACCAATCATCGTATCTGTTCTGTGTTTCGAGAATTGTCCTTGTTAGCGAAACGTAATTTTGAGAATGGAAGATTAATTCGAAGAGGTTATAAATCGTTCCACGCAAAGGATAAGGTTGTTGTAATTTTATTTCTCGGTTATCCCCAATTTTATCCTCGATTTTATTTTTTCTAGGAAATAAAAATTAATACTAAGAAGAATCGTTAATTTTATCGGAAGGATTAAGTCTCTTTTATAAGGATTTAAATTCTACGCAGATAGTTTCACATTTATTCGATTTTTCAATCTCTAGTCCGTTTTTCCTCTGATGCGAAGATACACGGTCTCTTATAGGACAGTTATGGGTAATTTTCATTATCAGATTGGCCAAGGTTGTAGCCACGCAGAGAGCTTCGGTTCTCGTCAGGTTGCCCAAGTTACACTGCGTTGGGCATGGTAAGTGTTTAGATAAATGACGCTTAAGCACTTTGCGTGCGCTGTTGGAAGTAAAGAGGGAAGCAGCGGATTAGGGGAAACAGCCGTGATTGTCCAATTTTCTGATTAGAGTGCATACCTGCATTATCTTCTAAATATAATTCCAATACTTTAATTATTAACCAAATGATCCTATTATCAACCAACTAACTTAAATCCTTCTCTCTGCAAGACGAATACTACACAACAATCATAAAACGAAAGTGCCACACTTGATCGGAAAAAAACTCTCTTTAACATGATCGGAAAAAACCTTCTTTAACATGATCGGAAAAAAGTTTCTTTAACACGATCGGAAAAGTGACCATAAATTCCATCGGCCTAATGCGGTTAATGAGAATGTTATCAGGTTGTTCTTGAAATTTGCTCACCACCACTCACCAATATTCAGAGTGAGCAGACGCTGCTTCTTGGGATGACCGATAGGTGGGTCGACGATGATGTAGCGGCATCTGTTGCGCCAGACTGGCGACACTATGCCGACGTAGGTACACATAATTCTCCAAATCCCACGGGTCGACATAGTGTCTGCTGGCACTTCCAGAGCTGTATGCGTCCCCGGAGCTACCAACGGAAGTAGAACGCTGAGAACCGATCGAATCCCAATATATTGACGACTCTACCGGCATTCTTATCTTTTGCTTTCTTCCTTTCAGTTTCTTCAGTATTTTGTCTTTGAGCAGAATTTTCGGTGGTATATTTGGAGAAATTCTGGCTTCTTCTTTTCGGCCTGTATCTTCAGTCTGTACTTTGTCCTTATTATTAAATGAGAAAGAATTTTGAATAGGAACAAGTCTGTGTATCGTTTTCGCTATTCAATAGAATTTTCTAGGGGAATTTTGAATACTCTTTATTCAGGTAGTCGTTACAACGTGATACTGTAGACCGAGAAAAAGAACAGAATCTACAGATTGGAAAAATCCAGGGTTGAATGAAAAATCAGCTACATGAAATTTGAATTTAATAGAACTCGTTCGTTCTAAAGATCAATAATTAAATTCTGTCAATTTGAATGAAAACAGTGGAGTACTCGATCCTTCTAGATGCAAATATCATTTATGTTACTGTATATCGATTATATATCAATTATCGGTAATAAAAACAATTTTTCTTCTAAAATCCATGACCAACTTTAAGATTGTAATACATAATACGTGATAGACAATATAATCGCCTAATTAGTTAATAATTGATCAAAATACTTAAGGCGTGAGAAAGCTAAAATAAGTTATACACTTTTGAAATAGGAAGGAAAGAACCTGTCAGTCACACGAAAACACCAGAAAACTACACACTTGACGGTCTCGAAGATTTAACTTCTGTTCGTTCGCGTTGTGTTCGTAACGATATCGAGATTATCCGTTTCCGGTCGGTCGAGGAGACGCATTGTGCACGGCACGAGCACGATTTCGCTTCTGGATCCGTTCGACTCCTCCTACTCCTCTTCTACTACCGGTAGCTAGCTCTCTTCGAATACAAGTGAAACCAAAGACTTTCACGCCTGCGCTACCCCACCTTCTTCTGAACCTGTTGCATCGCCTCGTTGCACCTGTAATCGTACATACGATTGCGTTTTTCGTCTACTCGAGACTGTGATAGTCGTGCTTTTGGACCACGTAAGCCATACATTTTCCAATAGTTTTCCTTACTAAAGCAAGTTTTCTATTTCGTAAGATTTCTTCTAATATAATAAGCTCTTCTCTACTATTCTTTTTTTCTTTTGTTTTGTGAATGAATTGCATAGAAGTTGAATAACCTATCTCAAGGAGCAGATAAAACGATTATGAAAATTTCAAGACGTTTTCACGCAATTCCTAAAATCGAAGTTGATGATAATCGCTGTATAACGAAAAAACTAATGGAATAATTAATTCGTGATTAATTAATGTAATAATTATTTGAATATCTGTGAATGTTTCCATTAAAGTTTCCAAAAAGGCACAGCCGTAAATCAATCAAAACTTAAACAAGCTACATTCAATGAATGTCGTTTCTGAAATGTATACGAACGAAAGAACCATCGAGACGACGTTCTTGCAGTGGCTCGTTATTTCTTTGAGCAGCAATTTAAACTTCCCATGCGTGCCACATGATTACGCAATAAACTTTCATCAGCCTTTTCAAGAAACGATCGTCAACGCGACTCGTTTAATTACACGTACGTAGACACGTGAACAGATACCTGTTGCTTGATACCCCAGGCGGGTCAATTAAATCGTATTACCGGCATGATTCTACGAAAAACACGATTGAGGAGAAATTACGTAATTACACGATCATAGAATTGAACATGTAAGACTATCGTAATAAAATACAATATTTCATCAAGCTTGACTAATTATAGATAATCTGAGCTAGTTTTATCGAGTTCGTTGTACTTCGTTCTCACGATTTAGGTTAGGTTTGGCGGGAAATTAATATAGCGGCGTCGATAGAGTTGTAGGCATTGTTTACGAGCATGTATACTGTTCGTTCATGATTATGATGTAAAGAGATTTAAAGACACGTACAATTTTTAACGTAACCAATAATTTGCAAGTTTTTAAGTCACCGTGATACGATATACAAATATCGTCTCATGTATTATTCATCGTCTTTAAATTAATCTTCGTAAAATATCCCACTTCATTCTCTCTCTCTCTCTCTCTCAATATCTTTGAAAATTTATTTTGAGCACCTCTGTTCTTGTAGACATTTAAAAGTATTGCTGCGTGCATTTGAAACATTTAAAAGTGCGGATATTTTTGCGAACGATGTCTGTAGAGTCTATAACACGCGTTAATAAGAGAAAAGGAAAATAAAGAAAGTGACGATAAAATCAGTATACAAAATATAATTAATCGATACATTTAATACAATCGAAGGTTCAATCAATCACAAGGCAGCTGTAAAACGTAATAACGCTATGATCACAAATGAACATCAGTGGGTACTAGATAAAAATTAATTAGAATTACAAAGTCGAACTGAAGGTTCTTTCGATAATCACAAATAAATAATCAAGGGAAATAGATTTCTTCGATTTTTTTTTTTTTTTTTGTCGGTCAGCTGATACATTTTGTCTCTTCAGGGACATTGGTGCGTATATCTAAGTTCTTTTTAAAAATTCAATTAGGATTTCAAAAATTACTATGGACGTTGTTTTGAATAAGTACTCTTGACTGTATAAAGCCCTTTTATTTTATTGGCCATATGTTACTGCTATCGACGAACAATAAAAAAAAAAAAAAAAAAAAAAATACAAAATTCTCCTTTAGAAAAATAAAAATAAAAGAGCAATCATCTTTATCTGCCTTTAATAGATTCGTCCCTGAAGAGATGTACCATGATGGCGTCCATAACAAAATACTCTTATTTTCCGCCCAAACTAGCGAACATTCACCAGGTTCCGGTCTATCGAAAACTGAAACTGGTAGAAAGCCGGAATCATCCTCTACTTTCCTTGATGCGTTCAACCGAACACCGACAATTTCCGTCTTTGTTCCTTTTTCGATCAGCCATCTTCCTGTTTCAACGTAAAGGTCTATACATCGATAGCACTCGGACGATTTTTTTTTATTAAAACATTAATCTCTCACGATTAACTGGGAAGAGCAGAATTTCTGAATATTTATATCTTAAATCCTCAAAATTCTGACGTAATTCTGTACTTTCATAGGTTAGATTCGGTTGGAAGATTCCTCCATTATTGTGTATGTGGCGTTTAAAATGTCTGCGTAGCCCGATGATATTTATGGAGAAATCTAGGCAAGCTTAAAGACGGTGAGAAATATTAGATAGTCATTATAGTAACATTGATATTGAACAACTATAGTGGTGGATTGTTTGGAAAGTTTCATTGTGTTTTTTCAAGTTTAACATGAATTTGAATAAATTCCAGTTGGAGTTTATATTTGATAATTAACTCTTTGTTTGATCATCTTTTCGTGGTATTTGGTCGTAAGAGGGATAATGCTTCATCAAGGTGGCGCTAGGGTTTTAGGCAAGCCAATCTGATTCGCTAATAATTGCCTGAAATTTGATCTGGTCTTTGCTCTTCGCTGTCTGCTAGAAAAATTCATGTTAGGAAAAGAGGAGAGATCTTTCGAAACATGACTGATTAAGTCAGTAGGCAGCGAAGAATTTTCGAAAGAAAATTTATTTATCGATTAGTGGATAAAATTTTAAATTTCTAAATTTTGAAACTTTTTTAAACTTTTCTACAGACTTTCCAAACAACGTTCAATAATAGTCAGAGTGGTAAAATATATAACAATAACTTTCTAGATTAAAGGCTCGTTAGTTAGAAATCTCCTCATCCACGAATCACTTAGATCCTATGAACCCATAGAAATCCTATAAACCCTAAAAACCCATCATAAGGTTTAGGGTTAGGTAGTATATATTTCGCTAACTTCAATTATGTGTTCCTTCAATTATATTCCATTAACATTAATTAACCATAATATATTGACCATGTAAATGAAAGAAATCCTGGATCTCAGGTCATTTACGTTTTATTGGCGATGTATCGAACATTTTTTTCGATCCATAACGGCAGCCATGACACACAAGCGTCCGCGTACATTTTAGGAAACATTGGATTAAAATAGGTTAGGAATCGGACATTGGATTTCAAGGAATTAATTAGAGAGCCTATCTCGCATGATTTTTCAAACACGAGTTATCTCATCTCGACTGAACTTTCGGTATCGCGATGGAATCGCGCGCTTTTGTATTTTCCTGCGCGCTCTGTGCACACCATGATCCAACTATATCGAAATGTCAGTCGATCAGGTAAGATGTGTTCGTGGAATGGAAATGGGAAACTCTGTCAGTGTCCTATTTTTATAGTTTCCTCGTTTATTATTTTTCTATTTTGTTAAAAACGGGTTGACTTAGAAAAATAATGACTTTTTAGGTTAAATTTGGAAAATAGCGATTAGGTGGCTTTTGTCGTATGACAGTCACAGTGTTTCCCGTTTTCATTGTACAACTTGTTTCTGTACAGAAAGGAATTTTCATAAATGTATAATAGTTTTTTTAATTATACACTTTTTTATGGATTAAGGATAAACCCTATTTTAACATTTTCCTTTAACATGAAATTGAAACGAACAACAATTCTTTCGAATTTCTATTGAACCTAAGAAATTTGTTGATGACAGAAAAATACACAAGAAATTAAATCTAGCATCAATTTCAATCAAATTGCAATTTTAAACGGAAGAAATCTGCTATTCTTAAAAATTGATTTGACCAGTAATCGATGACGTTTCAATTTATTGAAAATTTAATGCAAAGATCAATATCAAAGGAAACTATCAAATATGTAACTCCTTCCTGCACAGAAGAACACAACGGTAGTGAAAGTTAGGAGAAACGATCAAGCACACGTCCCAATTACACTCGAACGTCTTTTGAACTAATTGACCTCGCGCATTGGTCAGAAAAAGAAGAAAAAGGGAAAAAGGAATCGTATAATATTAACTCAGTCGCTAGAAACGGCTATGTACACTTCTCGTATTAGACGAGTATAACCTAGTCGGTATATCGCTAATTCTAAATAAGGACAACAAATCTTTCTCGTTCTCTCTCGCTTTCTTTCTATTTCTGAACGCTAGAGCCTTTAGTAATGCATATCACAGTTACAAAAATTCAACGCTTCTCGCTACTTGGCAATCTCTTTCCCCCCTGTATGCAGTATCAAATCGTTTTTATACACATATACATTTACAGTAGCTCATCAAAATATTCGATCGCTCGTAGAAATCTTCCTATATATATTATGTAATAATATGTATAAATTTCATTAGCGTTGCAATGAGACGGGAGATTGGTTTCAAAATCATTACGGACTTGACCAACATAGCCACGATTTCTCATTATAATGCTAATAAAATTTCAAAATTATGCAAGGTGAGACGGTAAACATAGTACAATCGAGCAGGGGCTGATTCTACATGAAAAAATAAGTCGAAAATGTAGAATGCAATTTTTTCATACGATGCTTCGTTTCCGAAAAAATCAAGCTTGAAAATTTGTCGGATGTGCTCTAACTTGACCACATACCGCGCAAGTATGAGTAAGTAATCAATACGAGATTATTATACACGCGGAAATACTTTCGAAACTTTTCCGTTCAATGCCTCATTTCGAAGAAAATAATGTTTGAATAGGTTTACTTGAAAACGAATTGGTCTGGCGTGTACCCGAGCACGCGTGACACATTTTCTAATTTACTTTTCTCGGAAATGCAGTTTCTTCATTTTTGCCTTATTTTCAAATGCATTTTAAAGCCCGATAAATGTCGATTATTTATCCTTGTTCAGACCGGAATTAGATCTACTTGGAAAATTTTCAAACTCGATTTTCTCGAAAAAGAAAAATGAAGAAATGTTATCCCGAGATTTTTCCTTATTTTTTTTCCACGTAGAATGGCTCCTTACCCGATTCTATTATGATTACCTAACCCCAACCTAAACTCAACCTAACCGCCGCACCCCCTGTATAGCATATATATAATATATATATATATATATATATATATATATATATATATATATCAAAGTTTTCTACGATAAGTATGCAAACACTTTCGTGAGTCACTGTATTTCTATCGGACTCGAACGCTTTCGTCAGCCACGATTGCATTGCTTTTACTCGACAACCATGTGTACGTTTAAGGCTAGAACTATGCCAGACCCGAGACAGTTTTTGCTCCAACTGTCAGCTAAGCTGGCTTTGTGTGTCGATCGTGCAATTCGAATTGACAGAATGTTGCTTGCACAGAATTGTGCCACTCAGGAATTCTCTATGTGCTTCTGGATTTGGTCAGTTGGACCCGAAGCTCTTTGCAATGATAATTGGTCCTTGCTAAACTCTTAGAACTTGTTATACAATAGAATCTTCATTTATTCAAAGATATGAAATAATATTAACACGATGACGATTTGCGGAGCGACACTAGCGCCGTGAGAGCGTCAACTTCATTTTACTTAATTTTAGAGTTTGCCTCGTTTCAATTCGTATATCGTGTTTCACGTACGAAGATCACGACTGGGCCATTCTCAGGAGGTCGCGTTCATCAACTTCATAAATTGAAATGTACAGATAAGTGTCCATGTTTAAATTTATCTTAGAATTGATTCTTATTTGTACAATTTTCTTGCAATGCAAATCTACAAAAACTTGTAGTTGTTTAATTGGCGGACCAAACGAAACTTAGATCGTCAAAAGATATAATCTTTAAAGAAATGACGTGTCCTTTGTTTATTCACCATCAGTTAATAAATTATGGTACAAGAAATTATGGAATTATGCTTCGTTTGAACGACAGAAACTAAAGTATAATTTGTTAAATTATTTTAAATGAAATTATTGTGCAAGAGAGTCCAATAATCATCAAGCTAAAATTCTTCTTTTCTAACAGAATGATTTAATTGTTCTTGCGACAAATGAATTTTTCGTCTAGTCATCGATGACACTATCGATTGAAATTTCTCTGCTATTTCCTTGTGGAATTCGATCATAAGAAGTCAGGCGCTTACAAGCACTTTCACAGTGATACTGTCATAAATATTCATGAAATAACAGCCATGGAAAAGTTCCCATTTTTTTTCACGGAATTCACAGAGCTTATATGGAACACATATGGCTTTTCTGTGAGATTTACTTGCGGCCACGTAAATCTATTTGCACACAAGCAATTGTTGACGAGAAGAGCTTCAGATTCCAACTGAAATGGTCGAATATAGTAACCGTTTAAGTCTTATGACCACTTTATTCATTTATGGTGCAAATATAGAGAGATGTGTTTTTGTTTGTTCTTTGAGGAATGTTTATACAAATTACTTAGGTAAATATATAAATTCCAATTGTTCATGCATATAATTTTCTTTACTTTGATAGATCTTGTCTAAATTCAATTTAGTTTAATTTGTAATTATCAATTAGTATACAAATTTAAGAAACATTCTATAATCTTAGTGCTTTGAGAGAAGTGGAGATTGGTTTAAAAATATCTTGATTTAGATTGCAGCTTTAGAAAATTATTCTCTCTTTATTTCAATTATTGCTTTAACTGCTGTAACGAATGCCCTACTCACTTTTGACATTCTCTATATTTTTGCATATTGGATACAGCGTGTGAGTTTTTCAATTTTCCATAAATGCATGAACATTCACAATCTTAGGAAGACTCTCTTTATAAATAAAGATACAAATCTTTTTACTAGCTTCGCTAATTAAATCCTCTTAAAAATACAGGATTCATTAGAATATTTGATTTATTCAAAATATGGAAGAATACTTTCATGGCATGAAAATTACACCATAAATAAATAACATGTTCATAAATCCATTGAAACTTTTTTATACAAACAATGAATACGTTTACATAAAAAAGATCTTGAGTATTCTAACACAAAGAGTATCGATTTTTTTACAATACTTCAAAAATTAATTAAATTTTCCTTCTTTATGAAAATTACTCATTTAAAAAATCACTGTTGAACGATACTTTTACAGAATAAAATAAACAATATATAAATCACATATATACTTTCTGTTTGATAAGAAGCACATATCCTAAAAACTATGTGACTCGAACATTCTCCAAAAAAAAAAAAAAAAAAAAAAAAAGAAGAAGAAGAAGAAGAAGAAGAAGGAGAAGGAAAGAAACTTACTTTCATCCCCAGCCATCCTTCTTGTCGTAAAGCATTCTGCGTCGATGTTGCAGTTACACGCTGGCTCAAACAGTAACAATTTTATTTTCTACTTTCGGAGATACGATTCGCTACGGTAGCTCAGGCAATTTTTCTTTATTTCTTTTCTAATTTCTGGAATGCAACTTGTGCTCCTTCGGTTTTACCAAATTATAAAATAAGAGGGGAGTAAAAATAAAAGAGAGAAAAAAGTAGAAAAATATCAATACTCATTCCCTTCTCGGAAATTATTTTATAATCTTTCATAGAGCCTCGAAAAATTTTAAATATCCTATATCCGTCTCATAATTATGAAACCAGCCCGAAAATGTTCTCTTTCATATAATATTTCTACAAATTCATATTTTCATAAAAATAATTTAAAAAATAAGATTCCGGTAGAAGATTGTTTTCTTTTTCTATTAAATAATACAAAGAGCGCGAATTAATAATAAAAAGGAGATAAAAAAAGATAATAAACGGTTTAATATTATAAAAAATTTGAATTTATAGAATTTGGTATTTTAGGCTGGCTTTACGTTTATGAGACACGGTATCATAGTCTTAAGAAGATGTCTTTTTCAGGAGACAATTAATTATACTCGGAGCCCGTAGCCTCGTTTTACGCATTGTATGGCTATCGTTTATAAATACATATACCTATATTTACTGCTATAGTTACTTTACAATATCTTCAATAAGAGCGCGCTCGCTTTTAATATCTGGCTTCATTTGACCTGATCTAACAAAAGGGAAGCCGCTAAATCTACATCGTATTCAGTCTGCTTCAGAGCACCCTCGCACTGTTGTCGATCTGCCAAGCCCAATCTGAAATTACAATAATTGATTGCGTCATTTTCAGAACGTTCAGCTTCATTGCACAATTTGAAAACCCATGATATTTTATCCCAATAGGTTACCGAACAGGCAATCCATTAACATAGAAATTTTATCCAAAAAGGGTTTTTTGATTAATTTATATAATTGAACTGCGCTTTTTAGCATTATGGTTATGAGAAGAAATCCGAAGGATTTACAGCACAACGATAAAGTCTTTCCTTGCCTACGGTAATCTTCTTTACGAGATTGAGATAAGCTATATTTATTTTGTGTCACCGAGTGGTCCTTAATGGATTAACTGAAATAGTATAATATAACAAAAAGGTTTCCATTTTTGCTTCCATATAATATATGTACACTGCTGCCCGAAAAATGGCAGTCGGTTTTTCAAATATGGCTGCACTAGATTCACAATTGTGGTACTTTCATAATACATAAATTTTTAATTTCTAAAACACACAATGATTTCAAACTTTTGGTCTATAGCCCATTTAGCGTGAAACTTATACGATCAAGAACTTTCCGTGGATATTTATTTGGAGAAATTTCGGGAGATCTACAAATAGATAGCAATCAAAGCATTTCTTATATCTTGTTCGATAAAGTTTCACGAATTCTACGATTCAACAAATATCGAAAGTATCTTTTATATGTGGTTGGAATATATACTCGAAAGATTTTGACATCAACGTGATAATTAGTTAAAAAGTGAAAGGAATATTAAACAGTACTTTCTCAGAGAAAAGACAGACGTGCTGAAATTCTAACCTTTCTTTTCGAAACGTTACGACCTGTTTGAATACCGGAAATTATGTAAATAACTCGATTAAAGAAATATATATAATTTTCGAATTAAATATAAGAAATCGCATTCATAAAGTGGATTATGGATGACATTCAATAGGAATAGAAGCTACTCTTATATCCAAGATCAGTTAAAAAAAGAAAACACGCTGAGTCTGCCTTTAACCTACAAGACACTAAGACTGTTGACCACAAGCTACGTATAATGTTTCAATGTCTTGCTTTAGAATAACACGATATATAAATCCATGAGAAAACCATGAAACAAGGAGTTAAAGAAGGGAAAACGACAGATAAAATATTGTAATTTTACTAATACCAATTTCAGAAACCAAAAGATAATAAAAATTGTACTAACTTAACCCAAATTTAATTTAAAATTGACCCACGTCCAATTAACTCCTTGCCATACCATTAAACTCGAAAGAATCGAAAACCCAAACGTTTCGCCCGAATGGTCGGGGAAAGAGCCGAAGCGACGGAACTTGAAACATGAGATCGTGCGACTGAGTGTGTAGATAGCCGCGCCCGTGTTTACAAAAAAGACACCATTCGATACATTCATACTTGACCGAGCGAGAGTCGTGATATTCGCGTTTAACATGAAATTAGACCATGAGCCTGACTCGTGATATTCAGGTTTGGCTCGAAATTCTCATCACGACTCGGACTCGTAATAGTATGGCAAGGGGTTAAAATTTAATCCAAACCTAAGCCAAGCCAGAAAATAATAAAAATTGTACAGATTCGAAAAAATCCTTCAAATCCGCATCTCTCTTCTCATTAATTTCCCCAAATTCGCAAAACCATCCAACCAATAATTCAAATTAATTTCAAACTTACCTAAAGAGGGACTCGATCTTCGCCTGCCTGTCTTTCAGGATTTGTTTGGCCGCTTGATTAGTGTCCCAGCCAGTTGCCTGTAGCGCGGTGAGTATTTCCTGTTGTGATGCGTCAGCTGCCTCTCTCTGCACCTTCATTACTTTGTTCGCTCGAAATTCATCGTTGAGGGACATGACCAGCTGTTGAGAGGCCGCGGTCAATGGGGGGCTGACACCAGAGGGGTACGCAGACGTGGAGGGGGCTAATTGAGTATTAACGACCGTCTCTGTCATCTGAGGAGGCAGACATCTAGTCGAGGATGCTTGCAGCGTCATGGCGCCCTCTTGAGGCTGGTTAGTGT
Organism: Bombus fervidus; assembly: GCF_041682495.2. NCBI lineage: Eukaryota > Metazoa > Arthropoda > Insecta > Hymenoptera > Apidae > Bombus > Bombus fervidus. The sequence continues at coordinate 8,600,705 of NC_091531.1, read as the reverse complement.
GCGTGAGCTGAAGTAGATTGGGACTGTTAGCCAAATTGCTAGCTAAATTGGACTTCATTGCAGTCTGGCCTTGTCCAAGATCGTTTTGAACCGATTTCATTGGACTCCACGTTGCTGGAGGCGGAGGATTGTATACCGGAGGCTGCTTCAGGTGAGGACTAAAGTCACAGGGGTGACCTTGACCAAAAATATTCCTCGTAGACTGACCAGAACGAGCCTGGGAGCTGGCTGCAGCTCCCTCCAAGTAGTGACTATGACTTAGATTGCTGGCTGAATCACCTGCACCCGATGTACTAGCTGCATAATAGTTTCTTAGAATATTCTGCTGCACTGTCTTGTTATATAGCGTGTTAAACTCGTTTTGAGACAGTTGGTCTAGATTTGGTACAGTCTGTTTCAACTCTGCGTACACTTGTTCAGAAAATACCACATTTGGAGGCTTTGAAACGTTACTGGAGTGTGCTTGATGAAGATCATTTTGAATCTGCGTTATCCCATGACTGCCAGTTGGTAATGTGGGATTTGGAAAGTGGCTAGCCTGGTTTGCCGTCGGTAGCGAGTTCTGTGCGTGGTTAAAGGTTGGCTTGGACACGTTGCTAGGAGCTATTTGCAACAGATTCAGATTACCCTGAGCAGTACCATAGGCACTATGCTGCTGAGCTTGAGACTGCTGCCAGATTTGACCCACCATCTGTTCTGTTGCCGTTTCTAAGCGTTGTTCAGGCTGCGACCTGGGAGGCTGCTGTATGTTCGTACTCTTCGATGACCAGGAATTCTGAACCTTGCTAGGTAGATTGGTGCTTCTATAGTCCATCTGAGGAGACTTACGTTTGATAGTCTGAGGTGGAGGCCTTAATGCTGGAATTGTACTATCTTGTAATTTATTAACAGACGCATACGGATCAGACGAATCTGGATTCTGTTGGCTGGTGATCATGTTCTTGCTCGCTTCTTTTTCACCTAAATGCTTCTCCAGCTCAGCTAGGAAAGTAGGGTCCAACTTTTTAGGAGAAACGTTGCAAGAATTAATTGTTAGCTCGTTCAAACTTTGGGCCAAGTCGTGATTCGATTTTGGTTTCGGAGGACTCTCGTTGGGAGCCACAGGTGGAGGAGGAGGCGCGTCGGAGCTTTGCAAGTTCCGACTAGAGACATTCACGTATGTCTGACCTTCGCTTTGCATATCCTCGGGCCAATTAGACCAATTCGCCATAGGTGGACTAGGCTTATCGATCTCGCTATAATGATTCTGACTATACGCATTACTTTCCTCCGTGTCCACGTTCACGTTCAAATTGATACTATCGTTTCTACTCTCCTTGCTCAGATTAAGGGAATAATGGTTCACATCTGAGCCGGACTCTGGTGTGAAATAATTTGTACTGTCCTGGCTGCTACCGCCAACGTCCTGATTTTGTACGTTTCCGTACGTTTGCGTCTTGAAATACCTACTACTCACGTCGGAGGGAACATGACTGTAATATCTCGAATGAGGCAGCTTCATAAACACCGAGGAAGTATCGAACGGATCCGAATAAGCCGGGTCGACGTTGCCAGGGAAGTTGGCATAAGTTCGAGGATCCTCGTCCTGCCAACTCGTCTGTTGTTGCCGTTCCAAATCGTCGATTGGCTCGTCGAGGATATTGACGACTCGTCGACAGGCAGTGTCCGATTGCGCCTCACTCGTGTTCACCATCTCCTCAGGGGACAGATCTATCAAACTGCCCTCCTGACTGCCACTAGGAACAGAGGCGTTCAACGTTTTCACAGGACTAGCTCCGATATCATTCTGTAATTTTGTATAATTGAACTGTTTTCGCGATCTTGGTGTACCGCAGTATTTATCCTTCACGAGACTATCTGGAGGAACAGTTACTCCAACGACGTCAGGTGGCTCCATAGGATTTCGAAGATACACGTCGTCGATGTAAATAGGACTACCCCAACTTTTACCAAAAGGTGCACCATGACCAGTATGGATAAAAGAATTCTCCAGTGGCTTGCTGATGTCCTCACGCTGTTTCCGTCTCATAGGATCGACAAAACAACGAGGGAAAAGCCCAATTTGAAAACTTCGCTGGTTCTGACCCTTCCACCAATAATTCTCCGGCCGTCCGTCTAAAATGACTATCTGATCACCCTGCTCTATGGTCATTTTGCCAGCCATCGTGAAGTGACTGATCGCTTTCATCACAGTTGGCACCATTCCTGTGAGAGAAGATTTTAGAGAAGCGAAGGTTGGTCGTTCTGAAGGCTCCCTAGCCCAGCAACGAAGCATTAATTGGTACATATCTGGTGGTGTTGCTTCTGGTTCGTGTAATCGTTCACCATCCTTGTCTATTTTTCGAAGAATCTCTGATCCTTTTAAACCTATCCACGGCTCTTCACCAAACGTTAACATTTCCCACAATGTCACACCAAACATCCACACATCTGACGCGTGACTGAATTTACGCGCTTTCAAAGATTCTGGAGCACACCAAGGAAACGGCACTTTTTTATGTTCAGTCATCACATAACAGTCTTCTTGTTGCGGCAGTGCTCGCATTAGGCCAAAATCACCGATCTTCACTTTGTCCACTGAACTTAGAAGAACGTTCCTACAAGCTAAGTCGCGGTGCAGAAAACGTTTCGCTTCTAAGTATGCCATACCCGTGACCACTTGCAAAGCGTAGTTACACAACGTTAATACTGAAATTTGACTGCACTGTTTTCGAAGATAATCGAGCAGGGCACCCAGAGGGGCTAGTTCTGTCACCATCATCATCGGTTGTGATAATACTACTCCATATAACCTGGAAAAAAATTTATTTATTCAATTAATATTGTCAAATTATTTTACTTTATTGGTAGACTGTGAATTTTTATGCATTTATTAAAGATTTGTAGCGGCCCATGGCCGCAAACGCCATCGCAAACGCCCGTGAAACGCCATCTGAGGACAGGACGTCGTAAACGAATAAATCCTGAGACTTACTAAAAAACCCATGGGCCTTCGAAGAGAAAATTTATTATTTTATTGCCTACGGGTTTTTCCATCCCCACCTCGGAAGGAAATTCTCTCTTTCGAGGACCTCGGAACCCTATAAAAAGGGGAACGAGGAAAAGAGCTCGGGATAGTCGTTTATAGTCGCTGATAGTCGCACGGTTAGTCAGTCAGACAGATAGCCACGGTTAGTTGGTAGCGAGTCTGTATCGAGTTTATATTAATTCTGTATCGACATCGTCTGAGCTCGACGTGTATCATGTTACGATCTAAAACGACGCGCATTCGATATCGAAATAAACATTGTTTAAGTTAAACACCGGAGTACTTTAATAACACTCAACACGTCCTACACCTTAAATTTAATATATAAAATATTTCAAGTATATCACTCGTTACAAACAAATCTTTGTCTAGGTTCTATTTTTTAAATTATGTTTATAAAAACATTAATCTACATAAGAATCCACAGTCTATTTTCAAAGATATGTACCTAATGAGATTGTGATGATCCAACGTGTGCATTGCTTGAACTTCTGCCACAAAATCTTCGATAACATTTGGCTGAGTCAGAGCATCCGCCTTCAGAACTTTTACAGCAACTGGTAATATCCTACCAGAAGGAGAAGTCCATTGTCCACGTCTCACTACACCAAAACTACCATCACCCAGTTTATCAGACAGTGTCACATCTTTATCTTGAATGAGACATGTTAGCACTGATGAACCTTCAACTGGTTGAGAAGATCTTTTATTGCTTTTTGCGCTACTGCCAGGCCTGATCTTGGTCATCAAGCTTTTCTTCCATTGTGTGGTTCTCTTTTTCTTCACTGCTTCTAGTAATCTTCTAATACCTGGCTTTCCTAATCCTATCTGTTCGAGATCTTCCGGTTGTACATGGTCAAAGTGGTGTAGTCGAGTGACTTGTAGGTCATCTCTTATTCTGGTGAAAAACTGTGAAAGTTGAACATCGTGCAACAGTTCTTGCAGCCATTCTGTACCCTCATCATCTGCCATGTTCAATTATTCTAATACCCTGAAAGGAAGAAAAATGGATTATAACGTTTGTTTATGTAAATACACAAAGAATAAATGAACTTGGACATGAAACTGAATATAATTACCATAATTGGCACATAAAAAATAAACGAAAGAAACATAGTACAAGGAAATGATTTATTTATTCATAAATTACAATATTAATACAAGGATCAATTCAGTGGTAGGAGAAAAACAATTACTCAATAATGTTGAGTTGGTTTATTTTTATTTCCACACAATGGATACATATGAGACAATTAGTAACAGAGGCTTACGTAGGTATATAGAATGATACAAATATGTTATTTATCATTCATTTTTGCCTCTCCTTGAACAGGAAATGAGATAATGTTTAGTCACAAGGAGAAGAGTTGTTGGCACATGCCATGCCATGCATTGCTTTGTGCGCACAAAAAAGCCTGGCATAAATACTAGATCACACCAGACGTACCAGATTAATGCTTTTACGATGGTGAGCTTTCATGCAGGATAGGAAAGAATCTCAATCATGCAAGATGTATATTCTCTGCCTTTCTAAACTATTTTTAAAAATAATTCAAGGCTATGATAGGTCAGAAATAAAAACACTAGGACCCTCTTGCAAAGTTATTTACTAATTGATATGTTATAAATTTCTATTGCAATCTTATATTGAATAAGACAATCAGCTGATACTTGTAGAATATTAATTACTTCATTACCAAATTTATTATCATTATACAAATCGTTTTAAAAAGAATAACTTATAACATTTCATTAATAATATTAGTAAATGTACACAAAGGGTTCATGTAATTAATTTCAAAATAAAAATAAGAAGGAAGAATGCGTTAAAAACAAAAAACGCGAACCACAACAAATTAAAAAAAAAAACACTACGTGCGTCGATTAAAGTAGAAACATGTTAGATTCTCAAAGATAAGAAAAGAAAAAATGAGATAAGTAGATATGGTCCTGAGGGGGTAAAAACATCGATTACCTTTCGATGGAGGAAAACAGTTTGGAGAGCAGTTAGATTTCCATTCCGCGAGCGCGTATGTTCGTCGGAACGTGAATCTGTTTACCGTCACTCGTTGCATGTGCAACGCGGGGAAATCCTATATGAAATTGGACAGCGGCGAAATTTGAGCGGAATCATCGCCACTCGAGCATCCTCGGCATTTTTCTCCCTCTCTGTTTCTCGCTGTCTCTCTCTCCCTCTCCCTCTCTCTCTCTCTCTTGCCCCCTACCAGGCTGTTGTTGCACCGCGAACGAAACGCACACGATGAGATGCACGCACGATCAAAGAGGAAGGCGGTCAGAAAGCGGCGAAGAGCCCGCGACAACGTTCGCTTCGTCGGAATTCCGATTGCACGACGTCCAACAGACTTTCACCGTATGAATTTCTCACGCAACGCATTGTTATGTACTCGACCAACTCCGTACGGTTTAACCTAAAACATGCGCGCGATTTTTCCCACTTGAACCGAGACGATTCTTAAACGAAATGATCGACACGAGTTTCGGTGCCCGCTATATATTGTATACATCGTACTTCCTCTTATTCGACGGGTTTTCGAATTGAAATTCACGTTCGAAGAAGGAACGAGCAACCTATCTACCTGACAAAACACAGGGTCGCTTACTGCCATGGAACATGCAACGATGCAACGAAGTTCTCGTTGACGAGATGGCGCCATGTATCACGTTGCAGAAATCGATCCATTAAATTATACACCAGAATGTTTGATATTTTGATTGAGAAGTTTGCACGAGTTTTTGTAAATGGTTTTAGTTTTTAGAATTTGTAGAGAAGTGGAAGATTATTTGGAAATTTTGTGGAAATTTTTGGAAGTGAAGTTTACAGACACTTTGAGAGCAGGGAAAGTTACTAGATAGAGCAGCGTGGTGCTATAACAACACGAAGGGCGCGCGAATGTTCAAATACTTGCGTTGATTATAGGGTGTTTAATCTTATCTTAAAACTATTTTTGTTTTTCATTTACAGAGTGTGTAATACATTTTTGTAAATTTTCTTTCTTTTTAACATTTATTTATATGATAGCAGGAGAATGGCAGAAATGTACAAACATGTTATTTTTCTATAGTAAAAAGTTACGTAATTTACGGATAATGGCCTTTTAATTATTGTGAAGAAGGTTCGAGACTTTAAAAGGAAAGTATATAAATTAAATTTTAGTTTTGTTGAAAAATTAAAGTTATAGCGTAAAGAATATAAAAATATGACATTGATGATTTTCGTGAATATAGTATAATATAAATTTCGCGATAAGTAAATTATCACTGGAAATTATATTTCATTACTTTTAATGAATGATTTTTAATGAATATTATATATTTATTTTTGTTTATTGTAAACTTACCTCAATTAGCCATTATTTTAGTGTTTTAATTAGATAACTGGTACTACGTTATATTATTAGACTTTAATATTAACCCATTTTCTCAAGGAAAACTTGGACATATATACATCGATAGAGATAACAAACTTATCAGTAATAATGTGCGCAAAAGCATTGAGTAACATAGATTTCACGGAATATATTGAAGCTAAGACGCAAAACTCTTACTATTTATAATGACAACAAAATTACAGATGTTGTGAGAATTTTTAAAGATTTCAGTTCGTTCGAAGATTTGTTTTAGATCTGATTTGTTGTAATTTTATATCTGTGTAAGTTGAGAAGAAATTTTTTACTTTTGAAAGATATTGGTACGATGTTTCAACAGGTTGTTTCAGAAACACTGCATGCAGAAGAGTATCCTTCTTTTAATGACACGTCACAAACGTCAGAATTGTTCAGAAAAAGAATGGGACAAGATAAAAACTACAATTAAAAGGATCAAAATTTGTAATATGGTTATCAAATTTTTATTGATCTAGCAAAAGTATCGAGGAGAAAAGTGTTGTTAAGCGTGACGATAGTAATTAATTAATATAATAAATACAAGTGTGTGGCAATGATTTTAGTTAAAACCTAACCCCCTCGCTGTATACATATAAAATTACATAATATTGTACAATACATCAACAAAGATATAATTCATGTAATAATAAATATTATTCAAACATTATTAATTGTTAATGTATTATCGTGCAATAAATATACTCAGAGGGACAAACAGAATGGATTAAAGCGGGGGAATAATACGTACCACATGTTTGACCCGAAGATCCGGTGCACGGGCCACGAATGGTAACAATGCTAATTACTAAGGTGATAATTATCGTTATTGTGTCACCCACCCACATCGGTCGTGTGCCATGAACGAGTCCCTCTCTCGCATTTTAACCATCAGACAAGTCGACCGCCTTTTGCGTATATCATAATGAATTCATGGCGCGTCCCGACGTTGCGTCACCCCTGTTCAATAATTCAAAAACAGGTTGCAAATTCGTTCCACCGTTTAAAAAACGTCTCAACGCCGCTTGCGTCTCTCTGCATGCAAGATGAAATCTTGCATACATTATTATACCTGTGTCTTTTTCACGCCGAACCTAACCTTATTTTGTGCCTCGCTGCAGCAAGGAAACATTATAACACCTTGAAACTTATTACAGCGCCTCGTAGCTTTAATGGAGTGGAATTTATAAGAATGGAATATACAAATCTGGAATTTTCGATTTTATTAATTAGAATTCCATTTTTATTAATTGTATTTCACAATGTATTAGATATCAATCGTTTTATCGATACGAAAATAGTAAATTACATATTTGCGAGGGACTTGTATTTTAATTATTCATTTTAACGTTCAAAAGAGAGAAAAAGAAAACTAAAGGGACAATAAAACGGTTGAATTAATTATGTATTGCAAATATTCTAGATATTAAATCGAAGAAATTTTTTATTCTTATTGATATTGATTGAAATAAACATTTAATTCTTTTCATGATAAATGAAATTTTTTTACTGAAATTTAGTATGAAGTTATTAGATTGTAAATAGTTTGGAAATTATAGGCTCGTATATATGATTTCTTAAGATTACGATAATGACGTGAATTCACAATGACGGCGCATGCTTGATATCGACTTGTACCAGCAACAGCTTCGTGAAACGCAGTCACAGCCGCAGCAGCAACAGCAACAGAGAATGACCACATAAATGGAGAGACAAATAGAAACAGTTTTGCTGGTAAGGCATCTCAAGAAGAATCTTTCAACAACTCTTCAAGCTTTTTTTCCAATTTATCGTACACGCAATTTTTAGTTTATTTCCATTATAATTGTCAGCCCCTTCGTCCGAATGAAACACTGAATTATTTTTAATGCGTTATTTTATTTCTACCTATTTCTTAATTTTACAATTCATGCTGCCGTAAATATCATAAATTTCAATTCCCAATCTTTATTTCACGTTGATATTTTAGTCCATTATATTTGTATAAATTATATTATCAATAACTTTTCAACTTTGAAAATAGTAACTTTTACGGTAGTTCGTCAGATGGAAAGAAAGACGTCGTATTTACCCTTTCAGTTCCACGAACGAGTAAATCAAAGCCACGTCGTTGAAATCAAACACCATAAAATTCCACGCCCCAATTGGCACACTTCCTCTAAATGATTCCATTAAGAATGCTCCAGAAAACTACAAATTCATCGAACGAAACAAGTTTCCAGACATTCTCGATTCCCTGCGGCAAGTTTCTCAGCTATTTTAAGATCTTGCAAACATGTATATATATTTTGAAAACGTTCAAAAACGTGCGACGTGTCCACGAAGAAAAGATAGAAAAGGTGCGCCGTCGATTCGCGCAGTCGCGCCGAAATTCTATCGGCAGTCCAACATTGACCGTCGTCCGTGTTCGTGTTTTTTTCCCGGCTTTCCGCCCGGAAAAATAGCCTACAAACGATAAGCCTGTTTATTTTTTAGAAAAAAAAAAAAAAAAAAAAATTGGCAAAGACTTAAAAATAGTTGCACCACCATTAAGAAAGTAAAGTACAAAGTTTATTGTCCATGGTCGAAATTTATTTTATAGAAATTACGAAATATACGAAAACTATCGTCAATTACGATAAAATTGTAAAATTAGTATTTTCGTAAAATTTCGAGATTCGACATTTTCGTAAAACAAGATAAATCTGGGAGCTGGAAAAAATTTGTTGTTGTTGTTGTTTGCTTTCTACGCAGTTTCAAGCGGATATTTCGAAATGTGTAAATTAATTTGTTCGTTCTCGTGTTTAATGGACATCGAAGTGTTGATTGGTGTTTGGAGAACGCGTTGAATTCGCGATGCCGCTTGTTGCATCATGATATCGTGTAAACAATTGGAAATGCTCACGAGAGTGGCACTCAGCATGCCACCCTCCCGTTCAGCTGCTTGAATTTCACAGTGCAGGCACTTCGGAACGTTTTCGACGACTAACCACTTGACATACACACAGAGTATGGTTGAGAGGTTAAATTCAGGTGAAAAAACAACCTTCTTTGGTATAATATACGTACGTACGTATGTACGTTATTACAGTTTATTAATAATTCGTTTAATATGAAAGTAGAGACAGTTCTCGTTGATTTACAATCATCGTAATTCAATATATTGTATTAATTTTAATATGATATTAATTAAGAGTGATATAAAATATGAATGAATATTTTATTCCAAATTTTCTGTCTTCCGATGTTTTTCAGAGAATTCGATTTCACGAGCCCCTTTTTATAAATTTAATAATAAATAATTATTATCCAAAAAATTCTCTTCGTTATTTTCTGTATTATCCTTTTACTATCTTTTTTTTTTTTTTTCTTTACAGAAATGACATTGAATGGATCAGACTATAATTAGTATGGCTCAGAATCTTAAAAATAGATCTTGGAATTTTTCGCAAAAAAGATATTTTAAATCTAACAAATTTAATCTTAAATGTAATAAATCAAACCCTCTCTAATTATTCAGTTAATTTTACATCGAAAATGAAACTACGCGAACGAGGATATTAATTACGTATTTATTATTTTGCAAATAAAATATTTGCGGCGTAAAATTTCCCAGCTTGTTCAACCACTTAACTGGAAGCGCAACCGCGCCTCCAATTTGGGGGGGTAAAGTGCATGGCAAATATTCATCAATAACGCGGTTAACCTGATCAACCGCTTGTTGAATGCATCTTGAATTAGCAAGTAGCTTTTAACACCATTTGGCACACGACATTTCTCTCATTTCGTTTTCGATAAACCCAGATAATTTAAAAATTTAATCAAACCATTTTTAATACACTGTACAGGACTATAAATAGAAAATTATTCTGTAAGAATGTAAAAATTATCGAACAGAATTTTTAATTCCAAAAATATTTAACAAATAATTATTATGTTTTAAATGAAAAATTATTGACAAAAGTTTTAATAAATATATCTATATAATTTTAAAATAACAAAGAAGTATGTTGCTCTTAGATCGTTTCAGTGAGATAAACATGGCTACCGAAGAGTTGTACTAGACAAAAGAGCCATAAATTCGAGAGGGTTTAACAGTTGAACAAACCTGTCATTCCATAGGTTTTTTCGAATTAAAAATTGTATTATTTGCCTATACCAGATTTTTCGAGATTCGTAATACATTTTTGATGCTCTAAAGAGTTTTCTTCTTTTTTATGAATTTCTATATTTTTCTTATGACTAACCTGAACTTATATTTCGCTTGAAAATGAAATATAATACTTTTTCTCGTATAAATCGACACTAGAAAGAGATATGGACGGGGAGAAGAAAGAAAAGCAGAAAATACTAAAATACTTGCGGGATTCTTAGGCTACTCTAAAATAACCATACTTCGTATCACATGAATTGATATAAACTAGATTTATTAATAGAAAAACCGAGACATCGATCGATGCTAAAGCTGCACGGACAGCATCTTCATTTTGCAACTAACTTTAAATTAATTATTCATATATTAGCACCCTCCTCGATATCCTCGTTAAGAAAACTGTCCAAACTATCTCTTGTACGATTATTAGTACAAAAAAAAAAAATAATTTTGATTATTAAAAAAAAAATAGAAAAGAAGATCGTCAGTATAGTTTAAATGAGCATTAAGCAATTATATTTATACTAACAAATTTGTTATTTATTTACAGACTATTTTGTTGAGAGGTGAACGTCATTTTCTGTAAGGGAACCAAAGAAAATTGGCAACGCGAAAATGTCCCGAACGATGGGCAGGGAAGGGGGGTGGAACGTGGAGGAGGGTGAATTTGTGGAGCAAGCGAACGACGATGTCGATGTACGCACCCCTCTGATCAGCGATCCGTGTCACCCCAGGTAAAACGGTTGCAGATACTTGAGAAACATTGATACCACGTTCCATGGACGATTACTTGAATATCGAATGAAAAACGGCTACCATTTCATTGATACAGTAGAATGGGGTGTAGTTAGATTTATCAATTTTTGTTGGTTTTATTATTATAAGTAATATATGTATATATATCTTTACTGTTTTTTAAAAACTTTTTTTTTTATGTTCCTATATATTGTTACATATAACGTAGATTGAAAATCATTTTTTAAATAAATAAATGATATTAATAGAGACTATCAGTTAGAAATTATTACACGAGTTAGCAATCACGAGTCAACAAGTAGAACCTAAAATAATAAGAATAACAAATGATAAGCATTCAGGAATCTGATTAATCGCGGAACTACCAGAAAAATCAATAAAATCAAGAATTACAAATTCTATAGATTTCTCATAAAAGTGAAACCAAACCGGGCAAAGTTAGAGACAAGAGGGCAATTAGACAATGATGAAAACTATCAATAACAAGTACCATAGGAACCATAACCTATAACGAAAATCACACATATGGAGAACCATCAAAAACTAACAAGAAATCCTATAAACTCGTCAGAAAAGGCGACGGTGTGCCCAGAATCCCCACCCCTGTCGCCTGACTCTCGTTGTAAACAAAATCGAGGGTTGAGGGTGAGGAAGAGGGCGAGTGGAGGGGGCAGGTACAACGGAGGTGGTGCGAGAGTGCTAGGTGTCGGTGGTACTCGTCAGTAGCACAGCGGTCACAGATCCTTTCGGAACAGAAAAGCTGTCCGACCTGAGCCAACCAACTAATCCTCGGCTTTGTCATCCTAACGATGGACCGGCAATCGACCATCAACATATTCATCGATCAAAACCAATAAACGAAAAAAGACATCGTCGTTCAGGATCTTCCTCTCCATCGGCCGATAAGGAACAGGGAAAATTGCACGATCGTAAAGTAATACCATAAAAGTGTATACAACAAGAGTCTTCTGACAAAGTGATCGATTGTTAGCCTTCTCTGTTTTGAGTGTCGAATACAAAGATAAACAAGTTGAAACAATAAAGAAGGTTTGAAAGGGTGGTCGTTGAGCAACGATCAATGGTCGATTGGCTGCGGCGGATCGAGAGCAGTCGCGATGCCAACGTTACACCGGTCGTTGACACAAATAGTCGCTTGAAATTCGGTTCAGTGTCCAGCTACTGCAGTTGATCCAGGGATTCGGTAGCACGGGTAGAGGGAGGATGAAGGCTGAAAGCAACAACGGATACCTGAAGGCGAGCGTGATCGTCGAGCAGAATGAGATAACCGGAGGTTCCGGCCAGGAGACGTCTACCACCAGTCACCTTCAGGTAAGAAATTTTCATTATTTAGGGGTTAGAAGTAGTAATTTGGTAAAAATGATTTATTATTCGTCCTTTCGACTGCTCATTTGTTGGCTTAATATTTTGTGGCTTTAGAATGCCAATTTGTGGGATTAATGTTTTGTAGGTTTCTTAGATAATTAGGTAAATAGGTAAATTTCTTGAGAATGCAAGGATTTGGATTTGTTAATTATCTTGAAAGAGGATATTTTGACAGAAGCGTGGCGCCAATGGAGCCATAAATTAACGAATACACAGAGTATCCTAACCTTCCCTGATTCCGCACGTGTATCGTTCAGATATACCATCCTCAGTGAAACCATAAATTAGCAAATTCATAGATATCCTAACCTTTCCTAATCCCAGATATGTATCACTCAGCTATATTGCCCTCGCTTTTATCCCTCTATAAAAATCCATTCTACCAATAATCTTAGCTATTTATTCTTTTATATTTGTCAATGGCAGTACCAATGTATTTGTTGCGTTAAAATATATGGTCCAGTACAATCTTTATAAGAATTATTATTATTTATTAGAATCATGAATGGAATAATAATTGGTAACGAAGTGGGTGGTGGCGAGGATGTTTTGTAAAGCGAAATTGACGAGGTTCTTTGGGACGACGATTCCTTTATGAGAGTGTTCGAAACGTGAGAAAGAGAATCTTAAGGCGCGATTTTCAATAGCGGCTTATTATAAGGGTTCTTTAATGTTCAATAAAATCTTATTGCGCGAATTAAACGAAAAACTTCCCAATGCTTTGAAATTACTAAAAAGACAGATCTAAATATTTTTAAAGAAATAACAAAGCTTTCATGTTGATAAAGAAAAACACTCGAACATCCCTAAAATATTTCTCAAATTTCCAAATTCTTAAAACGTTGCCAAGTTTCCAAATTGTCAGAAGAAAAAATCCAAGTATTTCTAAAAGATTCGCCGAGCTTCCAAAATCTCACAAAAATATCTTTACCAAAAAATTCCCTCGAACGGCCTTATATCCTTCTTTGGGATAGTTTTATTTTTATACCATCCCCATACCATAATTACAGTCTCATCAATCTTCATGTCACATGTACACAAAGGAAGGAAAAGCAAAATTTCCTACGACTCATAAATCATAAATAGAGGCGTCTAACATCTTTTCCATCATAGGTGACTTATGGTCCCCGTGGAAACACCACGACGACGGTTCTGCAGCATTCAGGAAACAATCGGAAGCCTCTCGGAATAACGCGCGCGACGTCGATCAGACGAAGAGGGCCAGCCAACAGGCAGCAATTGCTCGGTGTGCTCGCCGTCACTCTTCTTGCCACTTGTCTTTTCATTCTACTGCTGTTGGCGTTGAACACGAGCCGCGAATGCGTGCAAGAGCCCCGTAAGTTGAATTAGCCCTAAATGACACGATTAGTTCCGATGGCAGTGATTAATTAAGCGGCTGACAACGGCCAGCTCCACTGTCATACGTCGTCTCCCCGTGGATTTAGGTGTGAAGCGCGTTGACGTGGGATTTAGGTGTCGAAGAATAGCAATACGAGTCTATTGAGTTGATCCGAAGATTGCACGTAGAATTAGAGTGAGTTAGCGTTTGATCGAGCGCGACGGAGAACGAGTTAGGGTAGATAGTGGCATAGAGTGCGCTAGTGTAGTGGCTAGATGTTGCAATATATTGGTTTTAAGCTGTTCTTGGTAGATTGATCCGGAATTAAAATTAGTTACATTGGTGTTAAAATGGTTGGGTTAGTGTTACAGAGGATTGAAGCGAAATTGATGAGAGTTTACACTAGGTATTTTTTTAGTTTAGCGTAGCAGAGATATTATATTTGGTATATCTTATTTTAGTATAAAAATTGAACATGCTGTTATGTATGAAAATAGCTTAATGTGTATATTTAAAAATGGTTCGAAATAGGTTAGATGTTAATATATAGACATAGGTTGACGTCGTATATCGAAGTGTAATATATTCTAGAAAAGTATCTTTTTTTGAAAACAACGTAAAACAGAAATACAGTGCGTCAAAGCACAAAGAACGAAGTCTTAGGAGCTTTCATTGAAAAGTTTGTACTGTTTTCGAATAAGTCTCTTTGCAATCTTGACTCCCACAAGAATTTCTTTCTGCAGAGTTTAATTACAAGTTGATGAGACACTTTTAAAAGAAGATTGCGGAAAAGAGCGCGTCCTCGCGTGAAATTAGTCGAGGAAACTATTTTTCCCCTTTATTATACAAAGAAAGTAAATCTTACATCTTAATAACAAAAGTTTCTTTTTAAACAATAGAGCCACACCAGGCGTTTCATTACTAGAATTCTCTAGTGGATTGCAATTAATTACAATTTTCTCCGCTTTAATAAATAAATAACAATAACAATTCTTGACCAAATTTTTATTATAGTAATTCGTACAAATATTGGATTGGAAACTAAGTACCACTTAGTTGCCAACCCAATAGATTGTAAACTGCCATGATAGTAAAGCATTAATAAAATTCCCCAGTACGATGCAAACAATAATATAACCAATAAAGACAGTAATATGAAAGAAAAAACGGATCTAAAATATGTGGTGTCATTGGAAATATTCAATTTTCTTTTGCTTTGCATAATTTCCACGACAATTGTTTAGTATCTTACAAAGATATTTCCATATAGTGATTTATCGATAAATACTATTGTAGAGATATCTCGAGGAATTTCTCGATAAATGTTGCTTTGATATCTGCAATCTATAACCACGATTACACACGGAGAGGAAAGAAAATTACGTAGAAAAGAGAAACAGCAAATGGCTTTCAATGTTCAACAGTTCGTGTCAGAAGAGAACATCAATCAACCGAATCGAATCGAGTCGAGGTTATCAGCTTCTGCTCGAAAAGGCCTGTGTTACCTCATAGCCACTGATAGAATTAATCACTTTAATGACATCTATGAACGTTGGATTAAAACACGGTTCGAAAAAATATTTTTTTTTTATATACATAATAATACTTTCCTCTAATAGATGATTTATTACAGATCATTGCAAACATAAAGGATTACTTAATCATTTCCAGCGTTTGTGATAAAATGAAATATTATAGTGATTTCTTAGTAGCGTCGACAAATTTTATGGAAGCAAAAAATTGTTTTTTCTCGTCGAGTCCGTATTAATGACATGGAAAATTGCACATCTGTGCACACGATTCTCACTGAATTATTTACATTTTGATAACAGTAAACAACTTTTATTGTATATCCCTTAGAACGAGATTAAATTTTGGACGCTTGTGATGATAGTGGTTAGTTGGACGTGTATTCTCTTTGTTACAGGTCCAAACATTTGCATGACAGAGGAATGCGTGAGAACAGGTAATGACAAAATTTGAATAAAACTATTTTCCACAAATTCTTCTTTACGTTGCAAACACGATAGAAAATCCCATGAACGCCAAGCCGCGGAAAAATTCTCCGGATAATTAAAAAGCAAAAGAAGAGATAATTGAAAAAAAAAAAACAGATATTAAATACCAGATTAAGTCAATATGCAAATATTGGTTATTCATAGAGTTTCCAGATTTTTTCCAAACATTTGCATGACAGAGGAACGCGCCAGGACAGGTAATGCCAACATTTGAATAACACTATTTTCCAAAAATTCTTCTTTACGTTGCAAACAAGCCACAGAAAAATTCAGAAAAATAATTAAAGAGCAAAAGAAGAGATAATTGGAAAAAAACCAGATATCAAAGACCAGATTAAGCCAGATATTAAGCCAGTATCCAAATATTAGTTATTCATAGAGCCTGCAGATTTTTTCCAAACATTCATATCCAACGCAATTAACGTAGAATCGGGATGACGACCAACCGGATATCGAAGCAATTTCTACGGAAAAAAGGACGAGGGGGGATCGGGTATTCGATCATAGACAGGGCGAAATATCACCAGCCAATATCCGAGCGGAGGTAAATGAAATCAGATCAGTGAGAACTGATTGGTGGTCGGTGGGAATTGTGTTTGTCCCGCGACAAACGCGTGCTCCTCTCACACACGGCTACAAATCGGATTAAGCATTCCCAATGGAATTGCCTGCTGACCGAGAGGTTGGCCTGCGATTGCATTTTCATTTGTCGGGAAATCCTCTATCCGACCCGCTGAAGATACGGCATCGTGCGGTTTAATTGCAGTGGAAACGCGGCCAATCCCAGAACAAGCGGCCACATTCCTGATTACTTATTTATTCGCAGCAACACAGCAAGGCAGAGCCAATTTTCGTTTATTTATCAGCCGAATGAATCACCCTGATCACGCCAGAAATCACTCGATTTATTCGATCCGTTTGTTCGTATAAAATTAATCAGCGAATTATATGCACCCTGAATTCAGTTGGTAATTGTTTTCTTTTTTTTTTTTTTTTTTTTTTTTATATAAGACGTAGGCTTTCGAAAAAAATGGAAGGGGAACGGTGGTAGTATTTTTTTTTCGGATAATACGATGATTTAAATAGATTCTTTTTTCCAATTTATCGTGGTTTTTTTTTTATTTACCGATGACCATAACGAATCTGAGAAATCGATTCGTCTTCTCATTTATTAGAAATTAATTGAAGAGTTACGGGGATTATTAATTATCCCGTATAATAAAATGGCTACTCGTTTTAATTAACAAAGTTCCCTCTCGCAAACAATTCGGAATTAGATTAAAAAAATAGGAGAAGACAAGCGAACGATCTCTCACGATGATTAAAATTTCGAGAATCAGAAGATAACTTTCGTACGAGATATAATCCAATTCTTTTTTAATATTTCACAATTACCGTGTCTCTGCGCCACGGGTTGGTAACGAAGTGGTTCGTAGTGCTTGGTACCTGTGAACAGAGAGAAGAAAAAAAGAAGGAAGAGGGAGAAAAAAGTTGCTCGACCTGAATTTAAAATTGCTCAAAAAAACAGCAGCCTCTTCGCCAACCACGAGTGTTTAAAGAGTCTGAGCTTGCGTGTTTGTTGAACGTAATTAGGAAAACATTTCCCTACTGTAGGTTTTTATTCGCGTGCATGTTAATTACAGCTGGGCTGAGGTTGCTTGTGCAAATGCAAGTCTTCTGCAAGTAAATTTGCAATAAAGCTGAACTTTGCATTAAAGCACTTCGAAAAATGCCATTATTTTGAAATATTTCTAATGCATAATAATCCTCGGTTTACTTACTAACATTGAAAATAACATTTACAGTACCCAAAAAATACCGTTTATTTTTTATAATAATTACCTTAATAGTATAAGGCTAATTAATCCTTGGTATTCGATATCAAATTGCCCTAGAGCGGTGTTATTACTCGTTACTGATAGTTTATCGGAAGTGCAATCAATTCTGAGATCACGGTTGGCCTCGTTAAATCTTCCTCGCTCGATTGGTCGTATATTCATCGACCGTAAAATTACCCGTTTCGATTAAACGATTCGTATTACACCTTTAAACGTCGACGAGCAATATTACGAACCAGGAACAAGTACTTTCGTCTCTAGAACGTGTATGTTCTATAGTTTATTTATCTTACAAACTTAACAAAACGTGGCACCTATGAGTATAAAAAATGGGAAGGTTAGTATATACGTATAATGGCGCAATATACGCGTTACAAATATATAGTAGTTATATGAAACGACGTATACGTACATATGCGTTATCGGTTATTAACGAAGAAAGTTTTTTTTGGAAAAAAAATCTTCCATTAAAATAATTTATTGTTACGGTTTTATTATAAAAAAAACATGTGTATACCTACAGTGAACGGTTTCTAATTTTCGCGAAATAGACGCGAACGCGTCAAGTACCGTGAAAAAGATCGTCGTATAGCAAGTATAGGTTAGAAAGTCGCGGCACCAACCTGTTGACAGAAAATGAGATTGCGCAGAACGATTTTATGGCAAAATGATTGCTCACCTACACGTTTAATCTCGAGTTCTCTCGCGTTTACTTTTATATTCTTCGTTTTTTCCCTTTTTTGTTTTTAACGCTTTCATCTTGTTACCTTTGACGCGCCTCTCTCGTTGCCATCGCTGGAATTCAATTTCCTGCCCGTGACAGAACAATTCGACGTTCTTGCGCAAAGATACTGCAGCCGATATCAGCTTCGGAATTTAATATCAACGTGTTCGTCAATATGACCGCGCGTAAACGCGTGACTACGAAAATTTCCACGAATTTTCTCTCTTCAAAACAAATTTCCATTAGATAGAAATTTTTTCCGCGAAAAATTCTACACGTGGAGTATAAAAATTCTTCCATCAACTAGTAGTCAGAGATAATCGCACGTATAATACTATAGTCATTTATAGTCACGTTATAACCACCATAATTGCATTATATACAGTCATTTTATGCACACGTGTGTTAGCAAGCAATTTGTTGAACGCAAGCAATCACGTTATAGTCTATTATAGTCACGTTACGATAACACTCGATCGCTTCAGACTCACTCGTAAGTACCTAATTTCACGCGTAAGTTGTAGCTAGTCGTACTGAATAATTATAGTCACCTTGTAATTGCTTATAGCCGCGCTACGAATTTATCGTGACATTTTAGGTGTTTGTATTCGCTTTGAACGCATACGATCATGGTATAATCACTTATAATCACCGTTCACCAGAAACAGGGGAAGGTTAGGATGTCGAAATAGCGTAGCGTAAGCAAAAGTTGCATTTCTAAATTTTCACTGATACGATCATCGCGTGAAATTCGTTTCAGCCGCCAGTTTATTATCAGCGATGGATCGCACAGCGGCACCATGTGTGAATTTCTTCCAGTACGCGTGTGGCACGTGGAATCGTCGTCACGTGATTCCAGAAGATCGAAGCTCGATCAGCACGTTCGAAGTGCTGGCCAATCAGCTTCAAGTGATTCTGAAACGCATCCTAGAGGAATCACCGAACGCCGAGGATAACAATGCTACTCTAAAGGCGAAGATGTTCTACAAGTCATGCATGGACATCCGTGGGTACAACGAAAATGTTTTTCGATCGCGTGTTTCTCTATGTGACTCTATCCTTTTCTTTCTCGTTTGAAAAATATTCTCTCTACTCTGTTTATTCGTAGAAGAAACATCTTTCCTTTCTGATCTCATTGAACAATTCTGTTTCTTCTCTTCTTCGCTAGATACACCTTTCTCTTTCTATTCTTGTTAAACAATTTTGTTTTCTTCTTATTTCTCTCCAAGAGAATTTCTTCTTCCCTTTCTCATAAAATTTGGCCTCGAAGTAAGAAAAAAAAAAAAAAAACTGTTGCCACGCTAGGAAGGTGTTTCTAGTCTTTTATTTTCGCAGCTCGTATAAGAAAAATCGGTGACGCGCCATTGAAGAGGACGCTGAAATTCCTTGGCGGCTGGCCAGCGGTGGTTGGACCATCCTGGAAGCCACCACCATACCCAGTTGAAGTTTTATTAGGTCGATTACGAGGGGAATACAACGAGGGAGTATTACTAGAACAGTGGGTCGGTCCAGATGACAAAAACTCCTCTGCCAATATCCTCCAGGTGCGCCGGCAAAGTAAGGTCCCTTGGTCGACGACTGCACAGTATAACAATTGGATTTACGTTGTACATTCTAGAGCACTGTATAATAAAATTCGTGCAGTAGAACTCCATTTAGGATACAACTTTCATTTCCAATCATAATGGAATATTTATCAGTCAAAAGCGTCCACTTATTTGTCAATGTGCATTTTTTTTTTTTTTTTTTTTTACAATTAACTATATATAAATGGAGTTTTACAGTAACTTAAATAACATATAAAATTGTTTATTAAGAAGCTACTTGATGTCGTGCTTTAAATTTAAACAGAAGTTACTTTTGTTCGTGCAATATTGCGCAAGTGAAGAATGATCGAATGACTATAAATTGTTCCGCAGCTGGATCAGATGCAAGTGGCGTTGCCAAGTAGGGACTACTACTTGAAGAAGAGCAGCGAGGCTCAACTGAAGGCGTACCATCGCTATATGACGAACGTTGCCGTGTTGCTCGGTGCTAATCCACAAACCGCTGCTGAAGAATTCAATCGCGTGATCAATTTGGAGAAACAGTTGGCAAATGTACGCCTGTGTTACATTTACGACACAACAGATAATTTATTAATATCGGATCGCTCCATATGTGAATGCACCTGTTTACAGAAAGCTTCGTATAATTCGTAGCAATCATTTGACACAGACAGAATCGAAATAATAAAATAGCAAGCTGTACAAAATTTTATAAAATAGTACAAAATACTGTTTTTTTTTTTTTTTTTTTTTTTAATTTCGCTGTAGCTAAAAATATGCGTTTATTGAACGATTCGATGTATTAAATTGGCGGGATTCTTCTGCTATTGAGTCTTTTTTATTCGATATTTATTTATAATTCTATTTGAAGAATTTCATGTTTTGTCAGAAATTTGATATGCGTTACGTCGTATTGCTTTGTTTAACGGTTCGAGTTATTTTTAATGAAAATTTCAGGCGTCGATACCGGAGGCTGATAGGCACGATACATCCGCCATTTACCGGAAGTTAACGCTGCGCGAGCTGCAGCGTGAAATTCCGCAGCTGAAGTGGCGCGAATATCTTCAAGAATTCATCAACTCGCCCATAACAGAAGAAGAACCGATCGTGGCATACGCCATGCCATATTTTATGCAAATGGGCCGTATCGTGCAAAGAACAGACCGCAGGTATTTCGTCATTGTTCAAAGCTTGCGATACATTCACTTCTCTAATTTTTATACAATTTCTGTTTCCAAGTGAATTCAATTTCTTTCTTCAATTCCTATTTCTATTATGAAATTAATATGTTTTATTTATATCCGGAAAAAATTCAATAAGAATATCTGATATTTATAATTTCTTTAAAAATTTTTTTAAATACATATATAGTCACCTAAAATGAAAATTAATTAATTGCGATATTGATGAAACGTTATATCTTATTTTGAACTATTTTTACAGAACGCTACATAATTATATACTGTGGAGATTGGTGATGTCGATAATGCCTCACATGATCGACGAGTACCAGCAGAAAAGGGTCGAATTTCGGAAGATTCTGTTGGGCATACTGAGCGAGAGGGACAGATGGTCCCAATGTGTCGAATGGACGAACAAAAAGCTTGGCATGGCTGTGGGTGCACTTTTTATTCGTGACAATTTCAATCATGAGAGCAAGGTAATCTTTCCATATAGAAATACAGGGTTTTATGGTAATTCATTTAAATAGTATAACATCAATTTTGAAAATGTTTAAACACATGTATGTATATATGTATATAGAAATTCATAAGATATGAAAGATCATTGTGCGTGAGCTGCTAATATAATATTTGAGTAATTTTTTACAATTAATACAGATGGTTTTAATCTGATATTATTCGGTAATTTGTCAATTTAAATAATGTTTTCAGGAGACAGCACTCGAAATGATTCGTACTATACGAGAAGCGTTCAATGAACTCTTGGCTGAGAATCATTGGATGGATAATGAAACTAGAGCTGTAGCTAAAAGCAAAGCTGATTCTATGAACGAAAGGATTGGATATCCTGAGTTCCTGAAGGATCCTGTAGAACTTTCGAAGGAATACGTGATGGTACTTAATCTCTTCATAAATATGCATAGAAGAAGAAATGGAATTTCCAATGAAACTGATGATATTTCATTTTATACGTACGATCTGTTTCTTATCTTTTACATTACAGTTGAACATTACCGAGAATCATTTCCTTGAGAACGTACTGGCTGTGCTGAAATATGACGCTTATCATAATCTAGAGAAACTACGGAAGCCAGTTGATAAAGACAAATGGTCTACAGAGCCAGCCGTCGTGAATGCCTTCTACAATCCCAATAAAAACGACATTGGTAAATTTATCCTTTATTCACAGAAGAAGAAATATTCTTCATATTCATTTTCTTATACTTATCGATGTTAATTCAAAAAAAGTTCTTAAATAACAATGTCAAGTATCAACAGTATGTACTCCAAAGTGAGGAAATTAAATATTTCACAATTTATTTATATAATATTGCTTGAAATTATTTAGAATTTAATTAAAATATACTTTACAAGTGCTAAAGTTGTATTAACATAGCATAAAGTCAATAGTATAGTATCAAATCTTGATCAAAGTAACTGTTCCCATAATCATTCAGAATTTATTTCTAGAACGTAGTATTCTTTAGACAATAAGATTTAAATCCGACAAATAAATTTCAAGTGTTCTAATTAAACTAGCAACAATGCAATGTTTCTCGTTTCAGTCTTTCCAGCTGGTATTCTTCAGCCACTGTTCTACTCTCAGCACTTTCCAAAATCATTGAACTATGGTGGAATAGGAGTGGTAATCGGCCACGAAATTACTCATGGTTTTGATGACAAAGGGCGTCAGTTTGACAAAGATGGAAACATGATGCAGTGGTGGAACAACGCCACTGTGAAAGCTTTCAGAGAAAGAGCCCAGTGCATTGTGGATCAGTACTCTAGATACAAGCTGCAGGAAGTTGATCTGTATATCAATGGGAGGATGACTCAGGGAGAGAATATCGCTGACAATGGAGGACTCAAACAGTCATTCAGGGTAACTTACTTTATTGCATATATTTGTTGCAGTTTTTATCATATTTTCTTTTGTTTTGTTTCATATTTCTTCTTCTTCTTCTTTTCTCATATTGCTCATCTTTGGAACAGGAAATAAAATGCCCATTATTCTTGAGAATAAAGTGAAAACAAAGTAAAGTAAATGAAGTAATAACAACAAGAATAGTAAAAAAAATAAAGAAATAGAAATATTGAACTTTCCAATTATTCTACAATTTCTACTGCAAACTGAATAATATTTATTTTTGCTATATGAAATATATGAAATATATAGAAATTAGAATTTTCTTAATAGAATCAATATTTTCTTAATACAGTTTAAGATTGTTGAATGAATCCTATATTTTTTTTTTTTTTTTTTTTATTGTGATTCAGGCGTATAAGAAGTGGGTGTCGATACACGGGGAAGAACCGATGCTTCCTGGTGTGAATCTCACTCACGATCAGCTGTTCTTCTTGAACTATGCACAAATATGGTGTGGATCCATGAGACCAGAGGATGCATTGACGAAGATACGAAGCAGCGTTCATTCACCGGGTCCTATAAGAGTTTTGGGACCTTTGTCCAATAGCGAAGACTTTGCCAGGGCCTATAATTGTCCTCCAGGCTCACCGATGAATCCGACTCAAAAATGCAACGTTTGGTGAGTTCTTCCCTATCTTAGAATCCATGTGATCTTGAGATTTAAATATCAAGAAACGCTGTACGTTATTAAAATTTGTTTCAATGCACAAGACAATTTGCAATCAAAATATCGTAACTAAAAGAATTTATTTTATCATATTACTAAATTAAAATATTTTGTGTTACTAACATTTATCTTTAATACGTTTACTACATCTATTTACATTTATATTATTTTGTACAACAATTACAGGTAATGTCGGAGTTTTCGAAAGAAGAAAAATGGTCAAAGGGAGTTTATAATTGGGAATTGTGGTGCCTAGTGCTCTGAAGAGACTATAATCATCGTATTGATTGGTAACCACGATGGGACCACAAAAGACTATAGAGTTTTATTTCGTCGTGGTTCACTGTGTGTGAGTCTTCTAGCACAGCAAGAGGGTTATACTTGACAGTACAGTGTGTGCATGCGTGTGTATGAAAGAATGTGCCAGTTAAACAGAAGTCATCGAGGGTGAAAAGAATCTGACCACCGTGTGTCAGGCTAAAATTTTCATGAGTAAAAGCTGTGTATATAGATGATACGTTTTAATCGTGTATGTAATCCTTTATGTGTGATTCATCTCGTCGTGGACGAGTCTAATAAACTTTTCGATCAAATTAAAGAGCAAAGCAAGGCGAAATAGATATCATACGTTTAATTCCCTTCTCTTTACCTTCAGTCGAAATTGTTGAAATTTTAGAAACAAAGTTTGGAGGAACAAGCTTTGTACTGTTGCTGATTAATAATCATTATTAATCAAATTTACATAATGCAGGATCCAGACAGAGATTCATCTAACCTGAATCTTATGGTTTCAGATGTTTTGTATGTTTCTTTATTCATGCTATGTGCATCCTAAACGTTTTTGCGTATTTAAATTTCTTATAAATACATAGACGTCTGCAGTCTATTAATTAATATTTCCCACAATTATTGCCGAATCAAGCTTGTTATAATTTCAAGTATTTTAATAATTTAGTTGTACAGAAATCTATGAAAGTTTGCATTTGGGTAGTGTGGGAATAAAATGTAAAGATTCTAAATACAACAGCATCCTTACTTGCATTCTGCCATAAAAATCATCGTTTGGTAGAACCAAAGGTAACTAAAAATATATTATAGTACCTTCCACTTCCCTCTTCCCTGCAATCTTGCTGGAATTTTGTTTCATCAGCAGGAACATCAGGTAGGTAATAAGTCTAATGATTTTCTCTTCCTATCTTTTATAATATTTCATTCATGCTGCATTACTCACATACACCATATCTTTCATTCTATAGCACATTTCCACGTGTTCTTTCCCACATCCTATGTGCAATATTTATTGAACCATACTGCATATCCTCCTGTATATTCCATATTCTGTTTCAACACCATTACACATCCTTTACATTACAAGCAAAACTATCCATTATCCTAAAACCCATTTCCTGTGTATCCTGTATCCTGATACATTATAAATTATAAATAAACAAATACAAATACAATTGCAAATACAAAAAATGGCCACAAAAATCATTATGTTCCACTAATGGAATTTGTTTTCCACAGTCATGTCAGTTTGGACAAAAGTTTTAGAACAAAACCAGAATTTTGTATCAGGAGAGCATAACTTGTGAAAAGATGGCACAGAGAATTGTACCAGGGGGATATAAGCTTGATTTAGAATAGCTTTCTAAATGAATAAAATAGATTTTTCAATTTATTGCTGATTTACTGAAATCGTTTTATCAATATACATACAATTTACACAACGAATGTACAGCTTTCTATATTTGAAGCTTCAGTAACATAGAATATGCTTAATTGTACCGCAGTGTACAAAGTACCCTTAAATAACTAATGAATTAACAATCAATGTAACTTAAATAATTCATTGAAATTTCGCATATTTGCAATTTTTTAGTTTACGCGTGTTAGGATCGGTGAAAATTCGATGTTACTTCCAATGGAATTGCTCTGTGCATTTCTGTAAAAGAAAGTATGAAGAAATAATTATTAATAATATACCCTACAAAATCAAGTTAACTTAAATTTGTAAGTAGAGTATTATTATATATAATACAAATATAAATTGAGCGATAATATCTAACTGTGTCATCTTCAAAATAACGGTGAAAACAAGCTGCTAATATGATAATAAAAATTAATCATTTCTACCATGGCCAAAATAACATAGAGCTACATATCTGTAATGAAATAGAAGAAACATTAGATAATAATATGATGAGTAAAATATATAAATAATTTACTCACCGCTTAATATCTGGAAAATAACCAGAAACTCCTTCCAAAGTCATCCATCTCTGGCGAAGACTTCGACGAAATTGATAGCGTGCGAAGTTTCTCGATCACTCTCGATCATCCCCACCACTTTTCTTCAAATTTCTCGTTCTAATTACTGCAGGTCAGATATAATACTGAAAACTAGTAAATTCCGGCTTTTAATCAAACAAAGAAATTTAATAATCGACTAAGATTCCTATACATATTGTCTCTGTTACTAAAATTCACAAAATGAGAGGAATTTAATAATAACCGAGTATTTGTTGAAAGATTTATTCTATATTGGAACATATCATCCATACATAGCACGGTCAATACCGATCTCGCTTTGTTTCATGTAAAAAAGGTGGAAATAAAAATAATATACAACAGACAGAGGGCTCTCCCTCTTTCTCTTTCTCTCACTTCCGGTCAGACTCGCGACGCTCACCGTAGATGTCGCTTTTCTATCATTTACTACTTCTCTCAATTTACAAGAATTCTTTAATCCAAATTAGAGATCTGTACATATAATATAATTTAATTAATAATAGGCAAAAGGAGAGAAATTATTCCTAACACACTGTTGTTTCCTAGATACAACAAGAAAAAAGAAAATATCGGTATTTGTAATAGTGAATCGGTACCTATTAAAATAATGAATTAATAATAATGAAAATACAATTTCTAAATTCTATATTTTACACAAGGAAATATATTATATATATATATATATAATTTCATTCGAATATATGTATATATAATATATTTAAAATTAAGAATTATTCGGAAGAGAAATAAATTAATATACAAAATGTGAAAGAATATTTTCCAATTTTTTAATATTTTCGGAATTATTTGAACGTCCAGTGTGTGTTGAGTGAGAGAAAGTAAAGAAGAGAAAGAACATCAGTCGACTCGATCAAGTCATCCAATTAATCGCGAATAACAATATGGCTACCTGCGGTCTTCCGGTCTATGTACATGCAACGGGTGATTTCTTTATTTTCTTTCTTTTTCGTATAACGATTATACCTGGAGGAGATATGTACACGTTTTCCCTCCTTTACATTCATTTTCAAACCATCATTATTATTTAATTCAAGAAAGACTTTTTCGTTCTGATATATTGGAACGAAAATACATTTTCTGTTGAAAGAAATTTAACTTCGGCGCTGTAATTTATCCCACACGTTGTTTCAGCGAAAATTTCGTGTCTCTTTTGATATTTGTCGAGTTTATTTCAATATCTCCATGGAAATTTAAAATTTCAATGAAATTAGCAGTCAAATTTCGCGCCATTATTAACTTCACGAATCATATATAGTTCTATATCTTGCAATTATGAATATACGTATAATTAGTGCAAAACAATTCATTGTTCAATCAGGGAACATATATAATTCATGAAAAATTGTTTTTCTTTCAAGCTTTCTCGAATTTGATTTCAACTCACAGGCAGAATAACTTGTTAAATAAACATTAGAAATTAAAGGAGAAAATTGAAATTCCCAATTTGCTTCCCGTTGAAGCTCTCGTTTTCCTCTATTATAATGTTTCTCTCAAAAAAATAGTCATCTCTTTACATTTTTCTCTCTCGCTTTCTCCTATTAATCTACACCCTGATGCCCATGCATAATCGATTTATAGTGAAATTTTTTTATTGCGTCCACGAGGTCGGATACGTCTTTGCAGTTATTATTCTTTTTTCTCCATTTTCTTTTTTTCTCTTTCTCCCTCTTTACCCCAGAAAAATATATATGTTTATATACATGTATGTACGTATGTATGTATATATGCAATATGTATATTTATATACATAACAGAGTCACGAGATGGAAACCGTCGACAATAGACGATACCTTTATTTTTTTATCTTTCGCGAAATAAGTACCAAAGTAAATCCGTCGTCCTGTTTCGTATTCATATTTCGATTTGTCATTTCACGGAAATGTACAAGTAATAAAATATATTTACGATTGATAAAATCCTTGAAATTGCCAGCAATTTTAGTTCTTCGTCTACTTCTCATATCTTTTTTCTGTCCATATTTAATATATCTTTAAACGCTACGGATGTGAGTAATATGAGAAAATTAAGATGGCCAGCAAACATGGCGTCTCAGTAGAATATAACCTCTAAAGAAACTATTGGAGAAATAATTTTATTAAGATTTTTAAATTAGGTGAACTATTTCTCTTTTGTTTTCTTTCTGTTCAAAAGAATATTCATTTTTACTTATGCCTCTGCCTGCGAGTTTTTTGCTTAAATGGAAATTGTTAACGTCCATTCGTCCCTTGTGTCAATTTACGAAAACTATGTTCTTTTCTATTCTGATCAAGGAATTTTACAGCTTATAATTACTTATCTTTTCATTATCGGGGCATTTCTATTATTTCTGTCAAATTAACACGATGTAAATTTTCAAAAATTCCATTTTTGCAGTAATAGAATTTGTAACTATTTATCTCGACTCAAGTTGACACCAATAAATTAATTAAAAATATTATTTCAGGAAAATGAGGGACGAATGTGAGTTATATACGAGGTATACAATGTGACGCAAAGGTCTCCACACGCACGATATTACTATTATAATTTTTCTATTTGTATTGATTTGTATATCGAACATTCTCTTCTTTATAATTTTCACTGTCAGAAAAATGTTTCCTATGTATAAAGATTTTTGCATCACCCTGTATAAGAGATTCAACGTGACCAGACATCCTCCATGGTTTATGCAGCAACAATGAAACAAAGAAACAAGAGAGGTGGGGATACAATGTACAAAGCTAATTTACAAAGGTGTCGTTCGGTTACCCTCTGTATTTCACGGCTCGTCTCGCGATTCTTCGTCCCTACTTCTTTTATATGTACACAATGCACTCTCTTTGAACTGTATGGCTTCTGTGATTTTCTCTGTCTCTCTCCTTCTCACTCGCACACCACGCATTCTACGTTTATGTTTATTCCTGCCTTCTTATTCTTACATAATAAACGCATTTCTATCGCCATTCACCACTTCGTATCGCCAATCGTCTGAGAAATCATCGATTACAAAAGTGTTGCCCCTCGTCGTCCGCCATATGTAACGCTCCCCCCATCGTTTCTCTTTCCCCCATGAAAAGGCTTTGCAATACTGTGTAAGAAAAATAAATAGCTTCGTCTTCTTTTCTCTAGCACTTTTTCTCTGTTATTAAAATAAACTTTGAACGTTTCTTGGATCTTTCATTTTCCAGGAAAAATAAATATACTTTAACGATTCGATAGACTTTGTTGTTGGTGCAGTTTTTTAGGTTAGAATTCAACGTGGAAATCATGCAGCGCCCTCTTTCCTTATCTGTGTTCTCTATTGTTGTACTGGATGTGGGGCATGTTCGTTTTGAAATCGCTCTTCTAGGACGATTTTCTAAAATTACTGTGTTCTTGGTCAAAACTGACGAAAGGCTTTCTTTTAAAGTTCCATCTTCTTAAAACTTGAACTCCTTTTATTGAAGTTTCTTTAAAATCATTCGAGATTTATTTCTTAAAGAAACTTAAGATTTGTGTTTTATTGTATTTGGAGATTGTTGTCAAATTGTGTATTTTTGAAATCCAAGTTGAAAAAATTAACGTTTCAGAAAAGATGGCAGATTTTCCTCAAAAGCGGAAACAAAGAGGGACATTCTCCTCGTTCGTTATGACTCTCACAGTATTGCATATAATGAACGAAATTTGTGAAACAAGCAAACCTTAAACAAAATTTTTCATTTTCTCAAAAAATCGGTGCACTCGAACTTTGTACCACTCGAAGATCGAACTTGCGTGTTTTTCATTAAACATCGCAAGAAAAGTTTGTTCTTACACGTATAACGTGACGTAATTGCACGTTTTTAATTCCTACTATATAGAATTCGAGAACGTCCCAAAAACATTGACTCGTAATGTTTGTATATACGTAGCTAACTACATACCTCTTTGAATAAAAGCTGTTTTCCATTTAGTCGTTCGTTTTGGGACACTTCGAGTTCAGAATAAAACGGAGATCTTCTGAGATCTTCAGAGTTTTTTTTTTTTTCATAAAATTCTGGATTCTTTCTATTCTTAAATCTTGGGCAAGTGCAAAAATTCTGACGATTGAATTGCGATAGAACACCACTATGACAGAGTTGTTATTGACACCGGTTTATATCCGAATGATTTCAAAATTATTTTCGGAAGGTGTTTTCTTACTTTCTTTATTTGAACCTTTTGGTATTTTGTAAATTGCAACGAACCTTGAGTAATTTCCTTTTCTAATTTCGCGATTTAATACTTTTTTATATTTCTCTGTTATATGATTGTTATTTATTTTTTAAAGAAACCGACAGAATTATCGCACTTACTTGATAACAGCGTTGTTCGCGCGGCGCAACTTGGCAACCGCGCGTTGCCAGTGGTTCTCAGCCATTCTTTCTCGAATCATTGCTTAGGGGGCACTTTCGATATTAACTATTGCTTAAAAGATGGAAGTTTATTTGAGTTGATCTAGTGGCATTTATTTCGTTCCTTTAAAATAACTTATCTCAAATAAAACAGTAACAAATTTCCTTTTGGTTTCCTAGAAATCAAGAAGCAAAATCATATAATTTCTTCGCAAAAAGACAATTTTAATAATTTTGTAATCCTATAGTAGATTTCGGAGAATATCCAAAAATAAAGTTAAAATTGCACGATACTTCTAAACCTTAAATACAAAAATAAGCTAAGAGTTCTACAAAAACTAAAATAAATTTCCATAAATCTTTATAGTTTCTTCGGATAATTTTTCGAATTATTAAGAAATTTAAACGTCAGGGATACCAACTAACTCGAAAAAGGAGTCAGCCCCGTGGAACACAAACTGGCAACAACGGTCTTCGGTTCTTTCTCCAATATATTTCTCGCCTCGTTTCCTCGCAAAAAATACACATCGATTTTTTAAAAGACAGATACATTATCTCGTAGCTCCTCCCGTCCGGTTTCGTCTTCAACATCTGTCGCTCGTTTTTTGTAACTATACATTCAGGATTCGCGTTTCCTCGTCGCCTCTCACTCTACATTCACTCTCATTCTTTTCATTTACTATCTTTCATATGTTTTTTTTTTCCATCATTTTCATCGTGCAACACTGTATTATATGCTTAAGGACTTCATCGTCATCATTATCATCGTTATTCATCATCATTTAGCAATCGTTAAAATTATTGTACATTATTTAATTAGTAATCGTTAGAATATAATATTGTTGATGTACATGTGGCTCCACCATGTCCATTGCGGAGAACGCGTAAATTACTAGACAGGCGCGAACATGGGGGAATCCAGCTTCGTTAAGAATATCCGAATTAGTTGCTGGAAAATTATTCTTCTGTCGAAGAATTTTTATCTTTTAACCTTATTTTTTTTTTCTTGTATTTTTGGAAATCTTGGGCGTTAGATTTTTTTCGGATATTCGAAGAGGTTTCCTGGCGCCACAGTCCATACATAGTTGCAACTACTTTTATAGGTAAGTTTCAGTTATCAATCCCGGGATTTTCAAAAGCAGTGTTACGAAATTACAGAATTTTTTTTGGCAATTTCTGAAATGTTGTAACTTCATAATTTTGCATCTTCATAATTTTAATGAGTTTGCAATTTTTTAATTCTACAATTTTTTAAATTTGTGGTTCTCGGTTTTGCAAGCATATGAAAGTTACAAATTTCCCGACAATTTCAAACATTTTCTATCCTGCATAAAATACCATACCCAATTATTCTGTAATTCCATTAGTTACCCTATAACGTGTCTAAGGAATTTAGTCTCGACGTATTTCTTTCAAATTTTTCAAGTCTCTGATTTCTAATTCTCCGAAATTTGAAAATCTGCGAAATCAGACAGACTGGGACGTTGTTCGCGCATGCCTATCAAATATCTACGTCATGTAACTTCTATTAAACGCACACGGGCGCATTAAGACGAACCGCACCGCCGCATTGCCAATTCACAAAAAATCTCCCTGCACCTGCGCGACGAAGTAGTTTTTCCATTATATTTCATCTTCCACGTTGTTTTTCTTTTTCCTCCCGCTCATTCTGGGCGGAGTGCACGCCGAGTCCCTTTCTCTCCTATCATCCAATCTCAACCACTCTCTCTCTCTCTACACACGCATACACGCATACATACACTCGTCCACGCTCAGTTCCGTTCGAACAGAACTACTAATTGTTGTACATACAAAGTATCGCTTGCCATTTTTTGTTAATTTCGCGCGCGTGCGCGCGTTTATATGTTGTATACACACGTGTGAGGTTAGTGTTGGGAATCGCAACGCGAACATATCCGCCTCGAAAATGATTTGTCCCTCTTTTACATCTCTCTTTTCTTTAATCACAAACGAACAAATTCGTAACTCGATAAAAATTCGACTAATCGAAAATTCGCCTACTAAAATTTTACCAGTGGACCGTTGAAGGTTAATTAATAATTTTGTAATTGCTA
This sequence comes from Bombus fervidus, assembly GCF_041682495.2. Taxonomy (NCBI): domain Eukaryota; kingdom Metazoa; phylum Arthropoda; class Insecta; order Hymenoptera; family Apidae; genus Bombus; species Bombus fervidus. The sequence continues at coordinate 8,568,042 of NC_091531.1, read as the reverse complement.
TCACGTTCCACGAATAACATCAAAAAATTGCAACGACGCGGAAAAGTTTTGCACGAATCGGCGGTCCTAACCTCAAACAATTTTCAAGGACACTCGTTTACCGAAATCTTTCTTTCTTTTTTTATGTACATAATCTTTTCTTGGCTCGGGTGTCCCATTAAAAAAATTCCTACAGCCGAAAACACGAAAATTTCGAGATTAAGAAACCGTCGACTCTAAGCAAATTCGAAAGTTCCCACGCAAATCGTTCGAACGTGCCGCGGGAACGCTTCGAGCGTCGAAAATGAGGAACAACGCCACGAGAAATGTTTTCCTTCAACGCGAATACGTCTCTAAAAAGAATTTCGAAATACAATCGAATTTAACAAATCTAACCTACTAGAATCACAAATGCTTACGCAGAGTTCCCCTGCAAATTCTATCATTAATTTTAATTTAATTTTTACTTTTATCCCTCTTTTACCGATATGAAGATGTCCGCCATTTTAAAATGGCGCCTTTGTCAGCGACATCATGTTATCGATAACCTCTTAAATTAGCTTTCTTACAAACAATTGTCCGATCACAAAGGCGATTTGATTCCCATCACTGTACGCAAAATACCATGTAATTGTGTGTTTGTGTATGTGTGTGTGTAAGCATGTTTGTGTTTGTCTGTGTGCAACCTAGCGAATATATAATATATTGTATATATATAAAACGCTCCAAATAGAAATAATATTTCACTAATTATTAATCGAATACGGAGCAAAAGAACTCCTGTCAAGTTTGTTCTTCTCGATTTCTTCGTTAGTATGCGATTTGTTTTTTTTTTTATCGTTTTCTACTAAAACGTACAACAATAATTTTTTTCAGTCTAATACATTCCAAAGCACCAATTCGTTAAAGTCTCGCAATCCAATATGGCCGACACGTTCGAGTGTCTAACAGGCCACGGTTTCCGTTTTCTCGCGTTTCTTTTCGATGCACGCGCTTACACCTACTTAAAATGGAAAATAAGAACTGAAAAAGAAAAAAAAAAAAAAAATAATAGAAAAATTATAAAAAATTGGATAGCCAAAATCCTACGTATCCATCCTTGCTCTCGACTTAATTTTTACCATCTCACCCCGAATCCTCGGTTTAACAATAATTTCGTTACGTTACGATTAGTATGTATAGTAATTATCGTTACATAGTTGCTAGTAGAAGATACGAGACGCGCTTGAGATTTGCTCTTCGTATGTTTTTTTTTTTATCGAACAAGCGCACGCAGCTTTGAACATCATGTGAAGCACGATCGATCGAGTTCGAGTTGATACAGTTATATAGTTGAGAGGACTAAAAATTTTTCTTTCTCTTACGACTAGTAAAACGTAGATTCGAGTCAAGAGACGAATTTACAAGCTAAGAAAAAACGCATGTGCTCGTAGCTCGATTTTGTAAAAGCTAGTATAGTTGTCGCAAAATTTGTAATATAGTTGGTAGTGGCAGCATATACTTGCTTCAAAAGTCGCGAAATCCGTTTCGGTTCTCGACGATGAAATATTTTATACTTTTTCAAGGCTGACGATGATCGATGATACATATAGTCGTTGGTATAGTTCTTAACTATAGTTAATCATCGTCGAATATCGATTACGCGGTTCGAAATCAAACGTTAACCGATCGCAAACGTCTCTCGACGGTAAAAATATCACATACACACGAACAATAACGATTAGTATAGTTGATGGAAATGTTCGAACTACGAGGAAACGACTATACTTGCATCTATATAATGCGATTCGATCTATATAATGAAATTATGACCCGACTACGCAGAGAATTTCCTGTTAAATCGAATTATATGCGCTCAACTATACTTTGCACCCGATTTACAGCACCGTAATTATAGTTAACAGTTAACTATAGTTACGTGTCTTTTCAATAAATCGCTTATTCCAGAAAATTTTCTCTTAAATCGAATTACACGCGCCCAACTATAGTTCACACTCCTCTTGGGGGTCAAGTAACTATAGTTAATAGTTAAATATAGTTGCACATTTTTGCTAAGTCTCTTATTCCAGATAGAAAATTTCGCACTAAATTCAATTATGTATGTTTAACCATAATTCACACCCGAGATACAGCTGTCTAACAATAGTCAATAGTTAACTATAGTTACGTATCTTCTCGATAAACCAATTTCAAAAATTTATCACTTAAATCGAATTATATGCGCTCAACTATATTCCGCTCTCGATTTAGAGCCCAGTAACTATAATTAATGATTAATTATAGTTGTACATTTTCTCAACCATACTTATTCCAGATACGTTACTCCAATCAAAAATGGCTAGCTGCGGCCTAATATTAAACTTGAAACAACTCCGAGTGCTAACTATTGTCGATTAGAGACCAACTATAAATTATATCGACCGTACTTAATTTTACTTGAATTTCACCAACCGCGTTTTAATAGTTGCATCGCGGAGATATACGTATTTTCATCCGCAAAACTCGAAGGTAAAATTTCAAATCGAGACAACCATATCATCCAACGACAACTATACCTTTTCGCGATCGATCGATCGTACGTGTTTGTTTTCTTTGTATGTGTACGCGTTCTTCCTTTGTGTATGTGTGTATCCGCGTGCATTCACTGTGATACAAATACAAATGTTAGTGTTAAGTGTTAATAATAATAATAATAATAACAGCGGTAACAGGAGCAATAATAGTAATAAATAGTAGTAATAGTAGTAGTAGTAGTAGTAGTAGTAGTAGCAGTAGTAGTAGTAGTAGTAGTAGCAGTAGTAGTAGTAGTAGTAGTAGTAGTAGTAGTAGTAGTAGTAGTAGTAGTAGTAGTAAGTCGACCGGGTGCACATCCGACGAGGGCAGGTCCTACAGTGACAAACAATGACGGTACTCGTTTTAAAAAATTTTCCAACAGTTTGTACGATCATCAGTACTATACACAGTTATTTTTTCACCATATCGCGTCATTTTTCTAATCCTGTTCTCAACCATTTTCGACACGTTTTACCATCACTATGCTGTTCTTCGTATATGCCTAGCAGCGATGTTATTCCATTTTTCTTTTCTTGTTTCTTTATAATAAATTATAATAAATCAATTGTCGAGTGGTTTGTTGACAGCAATGGTTGACAGTCGATACGTGTGATGAAAATCTTTGTACGTTTTGGTGTTAGTAGTGGTAGCCCCGAAAATTTTGTTAGTCGTTTATGGTTGCAGTTATAGTCGTTTGTTAGAAATGATAGTGCATATACTTTGTTATAGTGATCTTATATGAAGTTCTTATTACAACACTGACTTATTGCCGTTTTACCGCCACACTTGTTTTCCTTCTCGAATTTCAAGCACGAATTTTACGTCATAAATAAATTCTCTTCAAATAAATGTCAGATCTTTCTTAGGAATTAGCTTTCGCTAGTTTCTCTCTTTTTTTTTCTTTTTTTTTTTTTTGATTGAGCAAATTTCTTAAATTGCAGGAAAGCATATTTCGTATAATACGAAAAATCCCAGATTTCGATTTGTTAGTAAGTGATACGAGGATCAATTTCACAAAGAATTTCTACGCTATGATTTTCAAAATGATACCAGAACCTTTTAATGAAATTTTCATTTTTCGTGAAATTGGTCCAAAATGGGTTAGTCAAAAATTCCAGAAGGGGTGAAAAACGAAGGCAATAAATTTCGATAAAAATTCTCAGGGCTCCTTACATTTCTCTCTGCCTCTTTCACATTCTCTCGTTTTACAAATAACAATTATGTACAATATAAATCGTATTATTCCACGGATGAGAACAGAAAAAAAAGATGGCGGAGAATATCGTTGCCGTCGACGTTATCATAAAACCCAGAAAAATAATGCATCAAACTACCATAACAAAGTATAATCATTTAACTTTATTTATAATAATCTTCAGCTTATAAGCTTCCTCCGTTTCTTCATTTCTCATCGTTTTTCTACAGCTTCCAATAAATTAGAACGACTCTCTCTCTCTCTCCGTTTCGCGATTAATAACAAGAACCTTCCTCACTGTGGCACTCTTACACTCTCGTTCTCGCTCTCTTACACTCATACTCTCGCTTTCTCTCGCAGGGCCGAACGTTGCCTCCAATAAGAAAATACCGTATCTCAACCGTCTGTCAGCTAATTACGAACATGGACTGTGCAGAGTCGTTTCACATCTCACGTACAAGTATCAAGTTACGAATTCATGGTGACTGATTGCCTCCAACTGAACACGTGATGTTCGTGGTAGAGGTTAGAAGGACAGGACACGCTGGACGCTTTCTTAGTAGAACTTCGATTTCTCAGATAAGTGAAGTTTATGGTTAAGAAAGATAATAATAGATTCTAATTATCCTCCACTGTTCCTTTGTTTTGTTCTTGTAACAAAAGTGGTCCGTTAAACTGTTATTTATATATTTTTTCGATTTTTCAGATTTGGCAGATTTTTCATAGATTTATAAATTTCTAGACTTTCGCAATATAATATAAATTTATACAATTTTTAGATTCTGCGGATTTTCAGATTGCACATTCTTCACATTGCCTACTTTCCATTGCACAGATTTTAAGACTTTCTTAAGGAACATTCTCCTTATTAATATGCACTAACGTTATTAAAAAAAATCTGTGAAAAATTAAAAGTCAATGCCAATATTACCATACAATAAACCTACCTACCTACTTCTGCTACTCAGCAAAATTGCATATTTTTTAAAAACCCAGTGCATGATCACTTTACTAATTACTAATTGTTATACGATAACAATTATTACCAATTATTTTCCTAATTTGAAAAGTCCATTATTCAAATTACAGTGATTTCCAATGAATAATCAAATAAAACCTTGACATAATTTCTCAACTCATTCCTTCTATCAGTCACCGTGATTAGGATCCAGAATCAGGAATATTCTACGAACATCTACATATGTGTAGGGACAGGCAAAAGGGACACCTAGGAGGAGAAACGGACAGATCAGGGTGCTCGGTTGGATAAACAGACAGACAAGAGAGATTGCGGCACGATGCGCATACATATGGTACATAATCAGCGTGTGTAATCTTTCTAGTGTAGGGTGGTGTACGTGTGTCTCTGTATGTGTGCCGTGTGCGCGCGCATACGTGCTGGTGTGGAGTATAAGTGTGGCTCGACACATTTAAAAGGAGTATTATAGTTTTGTCCCTTAAAAAACACAGAAACTCGAGTCTACGCTTGGCAGTATCATGAACAAATCGTTCGCTCGTACATCGTCGGAAAATTCGAGCGAACGCGCTATATAATATATAGATGTATGTAACGTAATATATACATATATATTTTTTGCATTTTTCATTATCTCGTTTTCGTTAATCGCTTATAATATCTCTAGATGTCGCCAAATGACGCGCGTGGTAGTAGTAGTGTGTCTCCCCTTTGTTCTTAATCCTTCAATTTTTCTCCACTCTGTCATGACTACTTTGTCGAATCATTTTGCAGCAGCGTTCGAGAAAAACGACAACTACGACACATTCAGACAATGAGAAATCGACGTCGACGGTTAACGCCCTTGGCAGTGATCGTAGAATTGCATCTAGTTTTTCTTTCGTTCAAAGTGTTCTGTTTGCGTGTGTGTAGGTGTGTGTGTGTGTGTACGCGTTTATGTTGTGTTGCTCTGTATGTGTGCGTACCTGTGTGTGTCCTCTCTTCTTCGCTCGTCGCCCCTCCACTCATACTCCCTTGCATTCTGACTCTTTTATTCTATCTTTCTCTCTTTTCACTTCTCAGCTCGCACTTACACACGGAGTAACGTGTGACCGGTTTCTGATTCGCCGAAGGATGCGGTTCACCTTGATTCCCGCCCGATCTTTTTACGTCAAACACGTCCGGCTGAGAGAAAACGTCGCCTAAGGCGAGGATTCGTATCTCAACGCCGCCATCTGACGGTTGCCGCGCAAACTTCACAGGCGCAGTGTCGGGAATCATGGCGAAGACACTTCGCGCAACGGGGAAGACCCTCGGGGATTCGAGGGTGACTCTAGACGCTACAAACGAAAGAGTGTCGATGACGACCTGCCGTCGACGGTCCGTGACGATTTTTCTGCGCTCCAAGGTACAGGGATCTCCATTCTGAGAATCTAATTTCCGCCATGCCGTTCTCCCATCTAGCAAACTGATCACCACAGATTTCATTTATTGCACGATTTTCGCTTTGGTATTGAACCAGGAGTCCAAAGGGCAATTGTCGTCTCCGATTGTGAATGGTCAAGCTCTGAAATTTTAACAGTATTATCCGTTAGGATACTTTCTTTGCTTTCTCTGTTGAAAGCAATCAAGTTCCATGAAAGAAGAGTGTGAAAAATTCTTGAGGTACGGTTGGTAGCTAAGTATGTTCCATTAACCTGTTCATCGAGTCTTTTAAAGCTGGAAGATTAAAGGTATGAATGTAACCCAAGCCACGATTCTGAATAAACATACTATTTTTACAAAGATACCGAATTATATTTTTTAAAAATTTCAGAGATATATAATTCAGGGCCATACATAGCAAAAAAAAAAAAAAAAAAGAAAAATAAAAATAGAAGATTAGATAAAGACATTATATACAAAAAATCCTCAATTAACAGGTTAAAAACAAACTATAACGAGCAAGGTTCCATAAATGGCAACGTGTAATACAACTCTAACAATAGCAGAACCTAAACCAACAAAAGCTCATAGCAAGAAACAAGTAACGTAGTCTGGTCAAAGCTTGATCATTCTAACCGAAGTTGATCCCAATTCTCGACTAAACATCAGTCTACATACATACGACACTTACGTATGAGAGAACGACTTTACAAGTCTTCAGCAATGGCGATTTAACTCGGTGAAACATCTTTGCAGAGTTTCCACTGATAATCAGAAGGGAGTAGATTTTACAAGCTGTCGCAGTACGCTTAAATGTTAACTCTGTAAGGACTCTAGAGTCCAAACGAACGTGTTAATTCATCATCGACCCGTGGATTCTCAAACACGCTTGTTGCCACGAGTCAATGACTGTTAGCTACTATACAGATGTATACAATAGGCAATGTCATCGTACTTCAAGAAAATCCTTCTGTTCCCATCACATTCTCACTTAATAGCAGAAACGGCGATGTCTAAAACCACTTGGTGTTTTTTCGTGATACAACAAATGCGGTGTGTACAGGTGTGTGCAAATGTGTCTGGTGTTTCTATACAAGGCCCCTCAGCCTCTGCTCATTGCCGGAGCCACTTGTTCCAAAGATTTCTTCATCCAATTATACCGATAAACGGTGATCCTTTTGTTCCCAAATTTGGTAACCAATTGGTCATTTTCAGATCCAATGAAATATCCAAATTTGGCTCGCAGCAATGGTCTGAGTCATTGACCGAGTTCCTAAAGGTGTCATCTCATTGATTTTGAAGAACAATGTGAATTACTTCAATGTAGAAGCAACAATCACATTGGTGGGCGATGGTGACGATGGTTTGGATATCTTTTTTCTCAGCTTCCAGCAGCTCTGTCTCGCATTTAGCCAGCACTAGGTTCTTTCCACGCTGTTCTGCGGTGTGGCAGTGTATGCCTTACGGCATTAATTTGTAGATCTTTCATCGTAGACTCGATGGGACGCGTCGATTGTCCCTGTCCGTGTCAGTTCGACCCGAGGCAACGAGGATGTCGTAACCTAATGGACGTGACGATTGGTGGTGATTATTAGGTCACGTAACTAGTCCCGAGTATCGAACATGAAACTCTCCTCGAGCCCCAAATCGACCAGATCGGAGAAAAACGATATTACCTCGATATAGTAACGTGCCACTTGTATTTTTCGCATCGTTCAACATATAATTGTATAATAGTAAAACACTGTGTCTCTAAGATGTTTCTATTTTTGCTCTAGACGATGTACTAGTAAGTCTTCCTCGTGTCCTTCTATACATATCCAGTCTCATTTTTCTCGTCATCCTTTTATCCAGATATTCGTCGCCAAACGTAAATCGCCTGTCAAGTTCGATCACCCTGTTCTTCTTTTCTTCTAGACTCGACAAAATTTTGCACGCACGTTATTTATCTTTTTTTTCGCTTTTTTTTTTTTCTTTTTGGTTTGCTCATTTAACTTACTACGAAATTACAACTGCGTACGATCAGTTAATAGCATAGAGTTACAGTGTTACAACATTGAGAATCTTAGTGTACAATGTGGCTCACATTGGTGTCTGTGTGCATGCGCTGTGTCTTTTCAAATTTACCGATTCTCCTGTGAAACCAAGTGCGTGCGCGCGTGTACGTGGTGTGTACGTGTGTCTGTCACTCTCGGTTCGAGTATGAGCCAGCTGAATGTCCTGCGATAGAGATTATTCTCAGTGCTACTTCATCCAGCCTCCTTCAGCGATCAAAGTGTGTTTTTATGCTAGCATTGTATGTCCTAGGGTCTGGCTAGGCTGTTGTAGACCCAACGTGTCGAAGCGTATCGTCACCCCCTTTTAAACCAAATTCCGTCTTCGGCTGATCTGGCGCGACCCTGTTCCATGTTTCTCCTTTAGAAAGATCCTTTTTTTTTCTTTCCAGTTTCTGTCGGTTTCTCGCGAAATCAGCTCTCACCCTTTTCTCTTCAATGTTTTTGTTCATTTACTCCCTCGCTCTTACATGCTGATCTTTCTCTCTCTTGACCCTTTCTCTCCGTCTAAACGCAATTTAATTATCCCATCTCAGTCACTCCCACTCTTTCGCTCTTGACTCTCTCGCTCTAACTTTCTCTCCCACGTTTGCACAAGATTTACTTAATATTTTGCTTGATTTTGTTGATTTTTTCATCTTTTTTTTATTAAAAAATTAAAACGGACGGTTAAATTTCATATTTTCGTTTTGTCGGTGAGCCGATGTCCGCTGCTGAAGGCACAAGGCTTTGCACTTGAACTCGGTCACCTAGCCTAGCTTCACTGACTTACTACGACCTACTACCAACTAGCCTCGCTTACTTTTACTTTACTTAACGTCCTACATTGCTACTACGCATTTTTTAATTCTCTCTTCCTTCCTTTTCCTTCCCCTTTCCCTTGCCAGTTCACGAAAAAGAAAACCCGGACGCGCGCAAATGCCAAGCCTCGTCTTCTGAATATATACCTATTCGTCGCGGAAAAAATTGTTTCCACCATCATCACTCAACGATCAACTTTTCAACCATCACTCTCTCTCTCTCTCTCTCTCTCTCTCTCTCTCTCTCTCTCTTCGAACTTCTCTTTCCACGTATAAACAATGTACATGCTAGCAATATATTATTATGCTATGTGTTGTGATATAGACTCTATGGTATCATTATGTATAATCGTATGGTTTGTTATTATTTTTCATCATCATCATCATCATTATTATTTTTGTTTCTTCGTTACATCGCACTCGATTCGTGTGTCGGCCGGGCCAGGTCGCTGCTCAACAGCCGGCCGGGGCCTACCTCGTCTCTCTCTCTCTCTCTCTCTCTCTACCCTTATTTGCTCGCACGAAAATACAAGGAGTGCGATTGTATTCTATCATCGATCGTTTATCATCGTGATTATCTCGTAGTGATCAGTCACATTCTCAGCCGAAAATTGCACACGCATACAATTAACACACACACACACTCTCTCTCTCTCTCTCTCACACATTCTTGTCTCTTAGCTCCTCTGGTTACACTCGTACTCGCTTGGTTGCTCTTACAACGCGCCCGCTTCTTTACCTTATTACAATTACACATTATACATTTACATATCGATTCCGGGGGTAGCCAGGTAGAGGATATAGTAATAACATAACTGTAGGTAGCTCCTTATTACAGTCTCTGTACTGTCTCTACATATCACAGCCTGGGTGCCTCGCCACTGCCTTCTTCTTCCTGACTTTTTGTATTATGTATCATCCTCCGCATCTAGCTCCAACTAGCACTGCCGAAATTAGCTCTCCTGCAGCCCTCACGAGGCCGGTGCAGAGCGTAGAGAAGGTGAGAAGCGAATTCTGAACGATCCGGTGCTACTCAAAGACGCCGGCGGTCTATTACTCAGGCAGTGGCATGGTGGTGCACTAGTACAGGAGGTTCTCCACGTCCACGTTCCACGTCTGTCGATGACGCTGTGCTCTGTCAGCTTCATCACTCCGGACGCTGCGCGGACTCGCGATGAAACAACAACGGTGTTAGCCGACGGGGATCGGCTACGGGGGAACTAGGGTGTCACGTCCCAGATCTCAGCGAGGAAAACTGGCAGCTTTTTGTTCTTGAACTTCAAACTGAAGCACATCTCGCTGTTCTGGTTGCCGAGGGTCCGCAGTTCGGTCAACACCGACAGAAGCTTCGCGAAGATCGTGCCGGACTTCGGCCTGCGTCTGTTGTCGACGTAAGCCTTCAACGCCTCCAAGTAGATCTCTTGGATCTTCTCGACTTTCCAGCCTTCCAGCAGGTTCGGTCTCTCTGTAAGAAAATAGGGGGATTCTTTTCTTTGTAGGTTGGGCCCATATTCGTGAACGTTGATGAGGCTGATGTTAGGTTAGTTGTGTTTGCATGAGTATTAGTCCGAAGGTATCCCTAATGATCCTGTGTATTGTATAAATAATTGACTGAATTCTTCGTGAATTGATGATGTTTGATGATGTTTGATCGAAGTGACGAGAAATTTGTCCAGATCCAAGATTCGGGTGGTCAATAATTGATTGTATACGTACCTGAGAATATGACAATGGCAGTCAACAACGCGTATTCGGCATTATTCACTTTCATGGCGTACATCTGCCGGCAGAAGTGTAACAAATCCTCAATCGTCTCGCCCATGCCTGCCACGTTGTAACTGTCCCTGGTATAAGGCTGGTTGTTGGCGAATATTATGCTGTCCGTTTGCACGTCGTACTTCCTCGCCATTCGAAGCATCATCACCTCGCTGGAACAGGCTTTCAGCAGGGCCATCTGATCCTCTCGCATCAACTCGTCGAAGCCAGGTAGCCTCTTCGAGAACTCAACGATCAACTGTACCGTCAGGATCGTGATCTCGGTGATGTGCCTGAATTTATAGTCGCTGATGTCTTCTCCTTCTGAGGGCTGATTCTGCAACAAAAACAGATATAATTAATGGTATCAAGTTCATCGTCCTTTATTTTTTGCCAGTTTCTTCGAGTATCTTTCTTTTCACAGAAAATCATTTAAAGACTATATATATGATAGCTTTCATTTAATCTCTTTTATCCTTAATTCTCCATCAGCAACTTTCCAGTACTATAACACTTTACACTTAACAAGTTATTCTTTCATCTACTCAGATGCGATTTGCAACATTTTCACCCTGTCTACTTACAGTGATCCTCTTGAGATCCTCTTCACTGGGTTGTTCGTACTCGTTCTGGAAATACACGAGCCTGTGTATCAGCTCCTCCTGCTCCGGGCTGATCGGCTTCACGTATCCATAGGGGCTGACCGGCGTTAGAATGCCGCTGCTACCAGACGTGGACAACGACTCTGCTTCCGCTGGTTCGATCTTCACGCCCATCTGATCGCTGCGTATCCCACTGCCTGGGGAACCGTTCATCGTTGTACTGTTCGGCTTGTCCTTCTCCTGGAACAAAACGTCCCATTCCTGATTGATCCTGAACTACACAGATATCTCTCTATTAAAACGTTGAGTATGAAGTGGCCTATTTTGAAAACCTGTAGAAACCTTTCTCATCCTTAGTGACTTAATATCGTTTGACGATGATCTGTCAACAGCTTACCTTCTGCGCTTTCTTTTCCTTGCGTTTGACAGCACATTGGTATTCAGGCACGACACACTCAGGCCTCATACCCACTGTCAGACACTTCTTCAGTCTGCATTCCTGACATTTGCGCCGCATGTACATATCGATCTCGCAATTGTTCCCGTATTTACACTGGTATACCGCGTTCTTGGTGATGCTGCGCCGGAAGAAGCCCTTACAGCCCTCGCAGGTCAGTGCGTTGTAGTGATAACCGGAGGCACGGTCACCACAGACCAGGCACAGTTCCTCCTGCTGCCTCGGGGTCGGTCCTTTTTTCTTCCTGGCGTCACAGCCGTCGCTGCCGCCACCTCCACCGCCCCCTCCGCCTCCTCCACCACCGCCACCACTGCTTCCATAACCGTTCAAAGAGCCAGGCTGCGACAGCTCGTCCCTACCTGCAAACACATGTTGCAAACTAGATTACAAATTGTTCCTTGCTAGAATTTGGTGTTACGATTGAAGAATAATTTGAATAACCAAAAATTGTTATGAAAATGCTGATTCTCGTTAAGAAATTCCGGTTTCTCATTAGAATTTGAGTAGGAACAACGTAGGTTGTTGTAAAAATATTGCTTCTTTTACGTATCAGTTGAGTAAGAGTTTATTTGGTCATGTGTTACACATTGATCGTTAATACCCAAAAATATTAGCTACTAAGGGTAATATGATGCCCCTGTTGTCCTAAATTCCATCGGTAACCCGATCTCCTCTGCGTTCCATAAATAGGTTAGTCTCCAAGTAGTTCCCATGAACGCCTTAGATATTCAATTTCTAATTGCTTGGCAACATTCTGATTAATCTTCGTTCGCTAATCAGAAATCATTAAAATCTAGGAGAATCTTAGAAGAATGAAGTTTCTCAAATAAAAACCGATTCTTGGAAAAATATTATCCTCCTCGTAAACTAGGGAACGTAACGGTGTGTTCGTAAAAAATATTATGAAACATGAAAACCTGTATCCTCCATTATTTTATCCTAACCTTACATGGTCCTAACCTAAAAAATCTCATTTACCGATCAAAGATTTGCAACGAGCCCAGAGACTAAGCCAAAAATTGAAGAGGTTTCTCGATTCGAACAAACTCGATGCGACGAGGTGATTTGATCCATCGACGACGAGTTCCTCGCGAGGTTTCCGATGATTACTCGGCGCGTTACGCCGCGGCTGGTGCACGCGTGTAACGCCCGTGACTCGTTCGGCCGCGAGCAAGCGGGTTCCAGTAACCTACGTGGCGACATCGCCTCTATTACCTCCTTTATCCGTGAAACTTGTCGAATGGAACGCCGCGCGGTAGAAGTCACGGTCGGTGAAAGTACGCGGTGCGCTCTGCACGCACGCGCCTTCCTCCAGCGAGGCGGAATAGAGCGCCGCGTGGCTTTTGCCTCAACGGGAACTCGATTTACAGTGCCACTATTAGAGCAAGTACAATAGTACCATGATAATTGTTCTTCGAGTCGTAGGATGTACAATTGTTGTTGAATAATTTGGTACCATGAACAAAATTAAATTCTCATCAATACCATGAGTTGTAGTGTAAGTTGGAAGTATGCGTTATTCGGAGACCGGAGTATTTAATTTTCTATTCACGATATGGATAATTTTGGTGGAAGTAATTCTGCTTAAAATACCGCTTCTAATGAATTATTGTGTCTAATAGCGCGACCGAATCGAAGAGGATGTTTCATAGAAGCAGTCAGAATAGCTAGAGTCGCTAGACCACATTTTATTCCTTTTTGTGGTTATCCACGGTGGTCACAATTTTTTATCTATTTCTCGTCTAACACTTCTAAGTCTGTGCGTTTTAAAAAACACACATGACAGAGGCTGAAGAATTTATAGGAATTCTATAAAGAATTTAAAATACAAAATCACTAATTATGTAATATAATTATTATAAAGTAACATGACATTGTAATCTCGGACTAAATATCAGACTCGATGATATATTGAAAATTAAATATCGAATATTATATCGAACGATCGAAGCTGCATTTTTTTCTTCCCGAGACTCTCTTTTTAAAGCGACTGAGTCGTTCATCGATCGAGAGATCGAGAAAGGAAATGTCGCTTCGATTTTCTCCTGTTGCGAAAAGCGAACGTGTTCTCTCTCCTTCTTACTGTTTCTGCGACGAGAAGCTTGGAGACGGGTTCCTCGGATCACCCGGAAGTACTGATCAGTGTGAAAACATCCGCCTGGAACACTGAGACACTGACCGGGCTAGGTGGTCACTCGGTTATTACCCCTTCTTCATCGTCCTCTCATCTCAACTCGCAATCTTTTCGCTGCCGATATCTTCATTTCTCCTCTTCTTTTCATCTTTTTGCTTTCTTCCAGACTTTCTTTCTCTTCTCATAAATTTCCTGCCTTTCACACCAGTTTCTGCCTTTGGGAAACATTTTCTGACACTTTTCCGCGCGATACAATATTCTGCTTCGTTAATTCTTAATATCTAAGCGGGCTGTGCTTCGAAGTTTCGTATCTTTCGAAAAAGTTACTAAATCGAGAGGTATCAAGAATACTCTAGATTTGAATTTTTTAGCAATTTCCTGTAAGATACGACATTTCGATACGTACATTCTGGAAATTTAACTAGGTTGCTTGAAGGTTTCGTATCTTTCGAAAAAGTTACTAAATCGAGAGGTATCAAGAATACTCTAGATTTGAATTTTTTAGCAATTTCCTGTAAGATACGACATTTCGATACGTACATTCTGGAAATTTAACTAGGTTGCTCGAAGGTTTCGTATCTTTCGAAACAAAGTTACTAGATCGTACCTACGCGTCAGCTAGACTTTCCAGATATCGGATAATATTAAAAACTCCTAGCTTATAATATCTATAGGAATTTCACTATAAATATTCCCTATAAATGGATAACGTTAGTTCCCTTTCGTTTTGCACTAGGAATATACCGTTGCAACATTTTAATTAGTATGTCTGAACGAGGGAACTGTCATTAATCAAATAAAAAATGTTCATCTGAAAATGTCTAGTTTATCACGAAGTTGGTACAGTTCTTACGGTTTGCAGAACGTCTGAAAAATGATTCGCTTGTAATAAATTGGTGAAACTTGGCGAGAGAAGTTCGAGGCAATCCTCTAGGAACTAGATCCAGAGATCTGGACGCACGGGAGAAACTGCAGGCTAATAAATTACCGGTATGACCTGACACTGGCACAAAACTGATACCAACGTCTGGTTTGTGTACATATTAGCAAGTAGCACATAACGATTCTATGTAGAGCGAGCAGGCTTCTCGTTTCAGTGCCCCAAA
This sequence comes from Bombus fervidus, assembly GCF_041682495.2. Lineage (NCBI taxonomy): Eukaryota > Metazoa > Arthropoda > Insecta > Hymenoptera > Apidae > Bombus > Bombus fervidus. The sequence continues at coordinate 8,553,027 of NC_091531.1, read as the reverse complement.
CAGGTTTCCTCGCTACTTAACACTGGTTCGCTCTTGCTGGTATTCTTGATAGTTTCTTCTTCCACGGTGTTGTCAAAATATAATTCAACGTTGGTTCAATTTAATCGACACTTGTACCAGGATTCAGTGGAAAATGAAAATATCCCTAGATTCACGAACAATACCTTGCAGACTACATTTCATTCGATATTCGTCTATGAATTAGTTAAGAATGAAATAATTAACATATTTAAGAATCACTCGAGATGATCTGATTGCTCAATTTCTTAGATCTAGATCTTCGTAACGAGCTACCAAAGTACAAGTTATTTTACTCGTAGTAAGTTCTTCTTATGAACTATATCTTTATATCGGTGTTACAGATCTAGTAACAAAAATAATGAAGTTATAAAACTTCTTCGGATCTAACGAAAATCTACTGTTTTTGTAGTCAAAACGTAGCAATTAATCTCCTGATAACAATGTTTCCTTTAAAATTACGTTTCCTAACCTTAAACCTTAGAATATTCATTAAAAACTGATTTACTTTTTAGGTTAGAATCACTTCGACAGATCAGTTGCCAAATAATAAAACATTAGAAGTTGAAATATTTAAAGTACGCGAAAAAATATGCGAGAATCTTTATAGCGAGGCAGCTTTCTTGCTGCTGACCTTGACACTGACTTCTTTCCACCAAGCCTGTATATTTATAGAGTGCAAGATGGGGAATTTAGAGACCGAGGAAGAGTCTGGAATTTCTCAGTGTGACTAAACAGTTTGAGAGTTCGTATGGCAATGACTTTTTGCTCGTTTCCTGAATATAAAACAAAACGTCGATCCCTATTTAAAATTCCCTATACCTCCTATATTTCTTACGTTTCCCCTTGGAATTTCGATAAATTCGAAGATTTGTACGAAGTGGTTTGAAACTCGTTTAGAATTTGAATGATGAACAAAATTTGATGAAACTCGGCGTTCGTTTATTTGGTAATAGCAAACGTTCTAGATTCCTTCCTGGAATTCCTAAACAGAGTTTCGAAGACCCTGAAGCTCCGACGTGCCACAGCGACTTGATCATACATGCAGTGGCACAGTGAACTCATCTAGAAGTTTATTTCAAACTTGTAACGCGAAATTGCTTTTCGAAATTCTTCGTTTGCCAGACGAAAATTGTGTAATGTTTGCTATATGAAATTCCCTAGAATTTCAGTACTAACTGGTATTAAAGTCTATTCGATATTACGTTTATTATTAAAATTCTAATTTTTATTTATTACGGCGAATATTTCGTTAAATGTTTCTCTAGAGAAGTTATTGAGTGGTCGAGAAGTTTGAAACGATAAATATAGATAACTAGGATTAATCTCAAATATTTTCCAAAAGTAATTTTTAAATAACTAAGAAGTTTACAATTTTGCAACTACGGAGAAACTTAATCATGATTAAATCACTTTCTACTGCAGGGTGCTTATAAAGTATAAAATGCAGTGGAAACTGCACAGTTTACGATGAAGTAGATTTCATAAGCTACAGTATCTACCGGACTGAATACAGTTAACATTGAACGTTCACGTTAGAGCTCAAATGTACCATAGAAATTGCCATCGGCCTATCTATCACACAATCTTTCAGGATCAAATTTCAAATCAATCTCAAAAGAAGAAATCTCCAGAAAGATAAGCAACAAGTTGTTCATTATCTTAGAAACCGTTAAACCTGCAAACCTTGAGATCAAGGAACCCTAATTATAATCATCACCAATTTGTTCATTATCTGCCCAGAACAAATCTGTGCAAAAAAGAGAAAAGAAAACATAAATCGATAACAATTTTACCCGCAACTACCCAAAAATCACATAAAACTCCAGATATAGGCAAACCTAATAAACGACAGGAAACCCGACGGTAACTTACTGCAGAATCTAGGGGACATGAAGCTGAAGTTGCTCACACAAAGGATAAATTCTCCCAGAAATACTTTAAAAGTTAATCATCAAAGACTTTCCTATACGTCAAACAGAAACAAATGCAGTAAATGCCCAAGAAAGTTCAATCGTAGTGAGTTTCTTCAGAATCCAGAGGACGTCGGTTCAATATTACCTAAATAGAAACCAAATCTGTTCCAAGGTACCTAAAAATTCAATTTCTTCTATATAGCAAACACAAACAGACAGAGTAAAGGACAGATAAAATCCAAAGTGGAGTCGATTTCCTCTTTGGGGGAGAGGGGAGAGGGAGAGGGGAGGAGGAGGAGGAGAAGGGGCGCACACAGATAGCATACAAGGTGGCTCTCCTGCTATAAGAAACAGATCTGCTGAAAAATAGGTAAAAAGCCAGTGTCCAAATACCATCTAAAACGTTAGACATAGGCAAACACAGTAGATGACCAAGGAAACCCGATCGTAGTCGGTTTCTCCAGAATCTAGGGGACACAGAGCAAGTGTACTCGGTTCGACGTAGCCGCTATACGACGTGGCTTGCCTCCTATACTCTACGCAGCAAGGTTTCCGTGCTGGTTAGTAGCTCTCTCACGGCGGAGCAGTGAGCGGCCTTGACTCTGGCTGGATGCCTGGCTGTGTAACCGCGCAGGTACCTCTTTTACACGCGCGCACGTTCCTCTGCACGCGTCCTTCTCGATCCTGCTAGCTTGCCTAACAGACAACGAGTGTTCGCCTCTCTCTTTCTCTCGCGCAGCCAGCTTCCTCTCTTTCCTCTCCTCTGCCCCTCTTCCTCGTTCTCTTCTTCGTCGGCTCCTCCTTCCTCTTTCCCTCTCGTCACTCCTTTCGCCTGCTCGCGTCTCAACCGATCCGCGCTGTCGCTCTTGCCAACAGAGGAAAGCTAAAACGGGCCAGTGAGCACTGCTTGTTGCAGCTGAGCCTCGCTTCCTCCCAGCCATCCACGAGGAAAGGAGAACGACGAGGAGACCGTGCTGGGATTGAGTTCCTTCTCGTTCACTGACAGCCCAGAACACGCCGATTCATTGCGGTTTTTGGCCGTTTCCGATTCACACCGAGCTTCTACGAGGGGCTTTGGCCAGATTAGACGAACGAATTGCGCTCACGGCATTGTTGTTTGGCTTTATGAATTCACAGGGCTTACATGGACACGAGTTAGGAGAACAGGGATTCCTTTATTTGGTAAATGCGAGGATTTTCGAAGAGAATTTTTTTGTTTCTTAGAGTTATCTTCTCTTTATTAGAATTTTATAGGGCGCAGGTAAAAAGTAAAATTCCGAAACTGTCTTTTACGTGATTTGACAAAGTTTCGTTTTCCACAGATCAATCTGAAAGCGCGGAATAATACAAAAGAGTAGAGAACAGCATACGCGCAGGCCTTGTAACTCTAGAAGCATTAAGTCGCAGATTGGCGATTAATCATCGTTAATTTTCATCGATTAGAATTGTAAACTTTTTTACAAAAAAATGTTCGCAAGGCGACGAAGCTAATTAGGATAACTGTTTCGTAAATTAACTTCTTTTCCCAGTTGTGAGTTGGTAGTGAGCGTTTATGAAGAGACTTTTACGTAATATTTCTCTTTCATTGCGATTTTTAGTCGTTCTCCTTATTCTTGCGTTTGTTATGTAGAACCGATACTAGGTTAGATTAGGTTAGGTTCCTTCGTTCTGCGCAACACAGAAATATGAGAGATGTACAGGAAGATCGAATACGAAGTGACTACGACGCTAGGACAAGATGGACGACTAGCGGCACATCGCTCTAACGCCGCTGACTATCATTCAGGTCTCTGCGAAATCCGGCCGTAGCACGCGAACACAAAACGCGTCTCTCTCTCCTCGGCTTCTCTTTCATTCCCGTCACATTTCACGGGTACTGCGTTTCTTTTCCACGTTAAAATTCATCGCGCGCACCAGGGGAGGCGACTTCGGCGTTCTAGCGACTTTTATGGCTAATAATATCAGACGAATTATGAAATTTGCGTGTTATGCTACTCTTATTAGATTACGTTTTCTCAGAATACTCCTCCGTTTACTCAGAATAGATGAAAGAATATTCCTTTATTCCGATTTTTACATGTTACCTCCACTTTTGTGTCTGTTGTGCATGTAGAATTAGTATTAGGTTAAATTAGGTTATGTTATCGAGGATATGATAGATTTGAATTTATATGCATCTTTCGTGAACATTCATTTTTATATAAGTTTTCTCTTTACTGTGGTTCCTAGATGTCTTTTATTTTCACGTTTGTTATGCATGTAGAATTAGTATTAGGTTAAATTAGGTTATGTTATCGAGGATATGATAGATTTGAATTTATATGCATCTTTCGTGAACATTCATTTTTATATAATTTTTCTCTTTACTGCGATTCCTAGATGTCTTTTATTTTCACGTTTGTTATGCATGTAGAATTAGTATTAGGTTAAATTAGGTTATGTTATCGAGGATATGATAGATTTGAATTTATATGCATCTTTCGTGAACATTCATTTTTATATAATTTTTCTCTTTACTGCGGTTCCTAGATGTCTTTTATTTTCACGTTTGTTATGCATGTAGAATTAGTATTAGGTTAAATTAGGTTATGTTATCGAGGATATGATAGATGTGAATTTATATGCATCTTTCGTGAACATTCATTTTTATATAATTTTTCTCTTTGCTGCGGTTCCTAGATGTCTTTTATTTTCACGTTTGTTATGCATGTAGAATTAGTATTAGGTTAAATTAGGTTATGTTATCGAGGATATGATAGATTTGAATTTATATGCATCTTTCGTGAACATTCATTTTTATATAATTTTTCTCTTTACTGCGGTTCCTAGATGTCTTTTATTTTCACGTTTGTTATGCATGTAGAATTAGTATTAGGTTAAATTAGGTTATGTTATCGAGGATATGATAGATTTGAATTTATATGCATCTTTCGTGAACATTCATTTTTATATAAGTTTTCTCTTTACTGCGGTTCCTAGATGTCTTTTATTTTCACGTTTGTTATGCATGTGGAATTAGTATTAGGTTAGCTTAGCTTAGGTTAGGTTAGGTTAAATTTGTTTAAACTAAAATATGGCGTAGACTACAGGTATGTTTCACTTCCCATCTTCTTAAAATTTCAAATGTGCCGAATAACTCAATAAATGTATGTTATTAAAAAAATATCATCTCGAAAGGGTTAAAAATGGTGGTTTAAGCCACTCCTAACCTGACACGTTGCAAAATCAGCAGAAGCAGGAGTGCACGCGGCCTTGCCCTACCCTCGGGTCCCTTTAAATGGCGGCACCCATGTCTGTTTCCATTCTGCATGACATATACACGCGCATGTAACTAATAGATGTCATATCCGGTCACGGTATACGATCTGATAAGATCTGGGAACAAAAGGAAAAGACAAGACCAACACGCGACGACCATCCTCGTAATCCCAAGATAAACATGGGTGCAGTTGCATGGAAAAAATATTCCATTCCTCTCTCTATTACCATCATAATCATATCTTTCTCTGTTAGTTATATATTCAGAAAAAGCCATTTAGCAACTTAAACATTGTGAAATAAAGAATAACAAGGATATCTATGTATTTATGTGAAATATCCTAATTCTTCATAGAAATTTTATAGACCTACGATCATGCATTTTTGGGAATACGAATAATTTTTGGGAAATCATGAAATGGTAAAAGTAAGCATTATTTTTTGAAATTCTTCTCGATTTGTCATTTTTCTATTCGTTAAATGGATTTATAGACGTCGAGCGTTTGTCTCTGAAGGATCAAACGTTAATCGCGTAGCTAGTTGACAAAATTACAAAATTAACAAACAACGAAGTCGACTAGCTTCGCTTCAGCGCTGTGTAATTGACGATTTTCCTCAAATTTACCAAAAATGCCATCAATCTTAATTTGGTCTAAAACTGAAGATAAATTTAGGACGTTCAGGTTAGGATGTATTGTGCAGAGTCTATTGTTTTGCCTGTGTAGGTTGGAAAAAGTCGAGATGGAAGACCGGAGAGACAGCAGGGGAGGGCAGAAAGCGCGCACAGGAAATCCATGAATCACCGACGACGAATTTATTTTCGTTGGAATGATCCTACGCAACCGTGGACGACTTCGAAGGCCTCGAAAACTCATTTCGTATTCCCGGTGGGCCGCTCAGCATGTTGAAACTTCAGCCACAGGACTTTAATCCGCTTCGTCTTCCCAGATTCCGTCGAAAATACTCGTTCCACCAATTCTGGTTTCCGCTTTCGAAATTTCGTTTATTTTCACACTAATTTCTCCATACCGTTCAAATTCAATGATATCCTGAGATCATCCTCTCGACATTCGCTTAATTAGGTTTTCAACCGAAAACCACGCCCCTTTTTCTTCATAAAAATATATACAAAATTAAATTTTCTAGGTTAGGTAAAAAGTCATTCTCTATAGCGTTTCTATGCGACGTAATTCTTTGTACAAAATTGAATCAAAAGCGTGGAATGAGTTTTCTTTGTACGAGACGTCGCACCGTTATGGGCGAAGTCGACTTTAAAGTTTCTGGGCTACGTCGCTGAGCGCCAAGCGCAACGATTTTCAAAATCGATTTTCTCGAAAAGGAAACGCGCTAGGAAAGTATTATCCTATGTTCCCGTTCCAATTTTTCACCTTTAATTTGTTTCATTCCAATCCATTGCCTCCACGAAAGTAACACGTAGTTTAATGTAAAAATGAATCGGGCCAAATCGAAGCTACCGTAAGAAATCATAACAACTAATCGTCCCTCGATAAAAATGTCCATTTGACTCTCACCAGGAGAATCAGTAGAGTCAGAAAGCGACCGATATCGATAAAAACGATCGTTTTCCCAGCAGCGCTCGTCGACTACCATGGAAGTTAATGGAACGAGATGATTTCCAACGTTTCCATTGCAACCACCGGTCCAGCTGAGCGTGACATTGGCCGCTAGCACCGGATAGGATTTATCCTTGAACCGGAGTAGCCACTGTGACTACTGGTCTCCACTGGCTCGGACAAGAAACTCGAGGAAGGCTGAATGACATAACAGCGTTTCAAGAAATATCATTCAGATTACCTTTAGAGAGACTACTGAACGATGAAAATTCATAAATTTTGTAAAAATTGTCCTAATAGCCAGTCAAAGACTTTAAACCTCCATTTCCAAGAATGCAGATATCAGATTCTATTTCTTCTGTGAATTGAGAATTTATAGAAATAAAAGTTAATGAAATTTTCCATATCGAGGATTATGTAGGTATCGAGAAATCCCTAAAAAGTCGCACGAACAACGATCATTAAGAAATTACCACTAAAGAGCCTTTAAAGAAAAAAGACTGTCACATTAAAATCTAACCTACAATCTCTTCTGGATATATCGCACGATCATCGTGAATAAAAAGACTCGGACATGACTGAAAATGTAAATTAAATGTAAAAATTCTCAACAAACCGGTAACACTATGCCCAGATGGTCCTATGTTACGAACCATCAGTGTCAGTTTGAAAAATTTATGGTTGGAAGGTTTTCATGTCAGTCACGCGTCTTGATTTTTGTTATCACGTTCGCCAAGGACAAAATGGCGGATAATGGAGTTGCGCTAGTTCCTTTGCAATGCACTATCGAAGAATTATCGAATCAAGACTGTTAGGCAGGCTTTACGATCCATTCTGATTTACAGGTTGGATCGTGGGCACTCTGTTACGCGAAAGTCGCCACGCGGACGTACCGGATACGGTACTTTTACCGGAGGGAATACCATCTTCGTGCCAGCGCAGAGAAAACGCGCATACCGTCCACCGCGTCAGGGTTTCCCAACCTCAAATCTCCTAGGACATTTATTCTCTCTTTTTTCAAACTCGTTTCAGATCCAATCAGAAACTTGTTGAAGTGTAGTTGTATATGCTGATCATGCAATGCATTCAGAAGAGACTTTAGGTTAGGTTTGTTACCGTGTTACTTAACCTAACAATTTTGAAAGTTTCAAAAGCCAATACTCATTATACTACAATAAAAATATCCCTTGTATTATGTAAAGTATGGAACACTAAATGAAACCAGATTATGAAACTGTAAGATTAATTGTATCAATGCAAATTGTTCAATTATGATTCGAGGATACCAATTCCGGACTAAATTGGAAATAAATAATTTTCAAGCTAAAAAATCCCTTGATTGTCGATACATCGTATGGATATACGGATAGAATAGTTAGAACACAAGACTAGAAATCCCTAGAAATTTCTAGTTACAAACTTATTAGATGATTATCCATCATCCGTTCACCGCGGGTCTGATTTTCATTTTCTACCATGTTCTTTTCATTTTTAAACTTTCACACTTTGCGCTTCTGGCCGTAATCTGGATTAAATATGGTTCTGCATCCGTTCGATTTGTCACCACTCGTACTAGTGACAAAATGTGACCACCAAGTGTCATCGTGTCCCAAATCAAACAGAACAGTAACACGACATCGATTCTCGAGTTGAATAAACTACATGACATGTAGTACTACGTCGTTAGCCGTGAAAGTAATAAATGTGACAAGGAACGTGCGATTAATCACTCTCGCGTCTTGCACTTGCGAAATGTCTATTAGTAACTGAATCTGATAGGTTGGTTTGGTGCCAATGTGACTCATTTCCAGGTGAAACTGAAATTTTTTCCCCGTCGCGTTCTCACCAATCGCAGATCGTTACGATGAAACAAAAAGCAACGTAACGTTTGATCTTTAATCACCTATCGATATTTTTGAACCAATGACTAACATCGAGCGTTTTTAATCGCAGTGGAAATAGACACTAATGTCTACATACGAGCACAGGAAGCAATCATTCGACAAGTTAAAAACGAAGATCATTTATATCTTAGTAGAATAATTAACAAATAAAATCTATATTGGTTTAGACGAAATATTAAGACATCTGTAAAAGATGATTAAACTTACATCAATTTTTCTATGTATATGTTACATGTAAAGAAGCATATAAAATAAAAATAACTAGAAAATTAGGGATTTTAATTTTAGTGCAGTCTAAACTTTAAGGCATCGATTTGCAAAAGGAAGTCGAGCGATATAATTATCTCAAATATGGCAGCAACTGCAAAAATTATAACGGGTGACTATTGTATTATTAATAAGTATGTTACAGGTAAAGAAGCATATAAATACCAATTTTTCAACGAACGAATAAAAATAACTAGAAAATTAGGGATTTTAATTTTGGTGCAGTCTAAACTTTAAGGCGTCGATTTGCAAAAGGAAGTCGAGCGATATAATTATCTCAAATATGGCAGCAACTGCAAAAATTATAACGGGTGACTATTGTATTATTAATAAGTAGAAAATAAATTGAATTGGTATAAATGTGACGGTTTGAATTGGTCATACAGAAGAATTTCAATTGCAAAAAGATACATAGAAAACACATGTCTGCTGTTTGAAACAATGTCTGCCGAAGGAAACAATATACAGATCCAATTGACGCAGAATGGTATTCGAGAGATGCAGCGAGAACGTTCTGAATATAGACCGGTATATTTTAACCCTAGCTACTCTAATTACTATCTGCTTGATGGCCAGCCAATTCCAACTTATTTTCACCGTCATTTTGTTGCAAGTATCTTTAACGTCATTTTTCTCCTCCTAACCTCAACTCGTCTACTGTTCCACTCGATGTATCGGATTAATCAAATCCCCTTTCCAACTATCAATCTAACCTTTAACGACTATAATCCTCCTTTATAGTCACCTAGGAACCATTGATTTTAAACTACTACATACATCTCTTCTTTGTTGCTTCGGGGAAGGGGAGGCTACATCATTGTCACGAGCATCAAATATTTTATTTTATAGTGAAAATAACGAAATTGTTCGTATGGACTTGTAAATTAATAGTACAGCACAGAAATAGCATTTCTAAGAAACTTTCTGTCATGGTAGCCTTTTTTTAAAATTTGTCCATTCGCGAGAACGAAAAAAATGAATGACAATAAATGTTTGGTTTGTGTAACATAATAATTCAAGTCACCTAATAGTCACCTAACAGTAGCCAACATTCGGTCCCAATATACCCTTATTAATATTCAATTTCGTCAATTCAAGGAAAATAAGTGACTCGTTTAAGAAACAGTATAACTCCCCGGATGATAGTTTCGGAGATATTCAAAGTTCCATCCAACACAATAGAGGCTACTACGCAAACTGTTCCTCGGAACAGATGAATAAACATACAAGTGTCATTTGTAAGGCCAGAATTGTTGCCTGATATTTTTTATAATATGTACAAAGGTCTGCAGAGGCTTGTAGAGCGCTCGTTCAAAGTTGAGAACCACTGCTCCACGAGTTTCTGATATCGTTTCCCGTGTACGTGGCTCGTTACCATTCCACGCACAACTCACCAACACAAAGAAAAGCACGCTCTCACACGATACACCACCACTCGATGACCACTGACGACCCACTTCTCCTGTCTGGTCGGTCGTTTTGTTGTTCGACGCTTAATCCTAAGTAGTTTTCCCGCATCGAGGAAAAGTTGCCACGAGATTCGACCGCCCGACTATCGAGAGAACGTTTCCGTCGTGTGAGCTGCAGCTTTAAAGCGAGTGCAGCGAGCGGAAACGCCGGATCCGACTTCAGACGATGAAGATTTTAGCGTCTCTGGTTGGTTTAACGAAGATTGGAAGCATTTTAAGCTTCGTTTTAGCCAGACTCCTCTTACTTTAGCGAGGCATCTTTAGTGACTTGGCTGAAGATTTTGAGCACGTGAAAGTAGCTTTTGGCTCGATTCTGTTTGCGATTACTTTATATTTTAAAGATCAACTTAGGATTAAGACTTCGACGACCAAGATTTCAGTGTCTCTGGTAGGCTAAATGAAGATTTTAAACACTTTAAAGTAGTTTTTTTTTTCTCTCTTATAGATGTGTCAATTGCTTCTAACATAAACCAAATTGATCACCATAATCTTAGCTATGTATAATTGAACGATAACAAGCATCGATATTCTTAACGGGAAAATCATTTTAAAAGAAAGATGACAAGTTGATCTGAAGACGCTTAACAGATTTCCTAAATTCCCAAACTCTGCTAGAGCTAAAAAATTCACCAGATAGACTCTCTTCGTCAAACTCCCGACTTAATTCCCTAGAAGCGAATCGTCACAATCGCGTTCAATTTTATAACTTTAAGAACAGAAATATAGAAATATAGAATCTTCATAGAAATTTGTTTGATTCAGCGAATAATAGAAATACTTCAAACCCACGGTGTTATATATTCTGTCTAACAGTCAAAGTTAAACCCTAATTTGGATAACTAAAAGCCATAGAAATTCAAATCACAAATTAACCTATTACGCCATGCTCGGCCTGAACGATCGGTCGAGCGAGATCCACACGTGGACACCTAGCCGTAAAGCTCGGTAGATCTCGATTTAGAACAAACTGGCTCACCTTATAAGGAACAACCTGATACATCAGATTATCGTCCGCTAGACGTTGCTTCCACACGATTGAGTCTCCTCTTTCTCGAGTGAGAGTGACCTACTGACCTCTTCCTGCCTCTTTCTCTTTCCTTCTTACCGCCGCCTTCTACCAATTTGGCCCTTTCCCCAACCCTAACCTCTTCACACACCATGAAACAGGAAATGGAAGGTACACGTGGAAATAACGGACCAGCCAAGTGACCGATGCGGAAATACTTCTGACTTGAAACGATTTTTTCGAGGGTTAAAGATTACGCTGATCCCTGCCAAATAAATTTCATATTCACTTGCTTTGATATTGGTAATAACGAATATAGGGACTTTTTATATAGTTCTTTTTAGGGGATTATGGTTTTGAGGTTCAGTTTTGGTACTTTTCCTAAGTGTCAAATTTAATAGAAGGAATTATTTATGATTTGCAATTATCGTTTGAAGATTATAGTTTGTCGATTCTTTTACGTTCCAAGACAATATTCCTATACGAATAAATCAGTATCGCTGTATGTATAAATGGCGAAGAGGAAAATATGGAACGCAAGGTGGACGAGTTAACTGGTCTCGGTTCAATAAATTAATAAAATTAAGTAAATATGTACGTGTTCTCTCTTCCGTTCTTATGGATGAAATCGTTCAATTTGGAACTCACTTTCGAACGGTTTGCAACAAACGGACAGAAACGAAGCGAAAGATGAAGATTAAATTCGATATTGGTAATAACGAATATAGGGAATTTTATATAGTTCTTTTTAGGGGATTATGGTTTTGATGTTCAGTTTTGGTACTTTTTCTACGTGTCAAATTTAATGGAAGGAATTATTTATGATTTGCAATTATCGTTTGAAGATTATAGTTTGTCGATTCTTTTAGGTTCCAAGACAATATTCCTATACGAATAAATCAATATCGCTGTATGTATAAATGGCGAAGTGAAAAATATGGAACGCAAGGTGGACGAGTTAACTGGTCTCGGTTCAATAAATTAATAAAATTAAATAAATATGTACGTGTTCTCTCTTCCGTTCTTATGGATGAAATCGTTCAATTTGGAACTCACTTTCGAACGGTTTGCAACAAACGGACAGAAACGAAGCGAAAGATGAAGATTAAATTCAATATTTGTAATAACGAATATAGGGACTTTTTATATAGTTCTTTTTAGGGGATTATGGTTTTGATGTTCAGTTTTGGTACTTTTTCTACGTGTCAAATTTAATGGAAGGAATTATTTATGATTTGCAATTATCGTTTGAAGATTATAGTTTGTCGACTCTTTTAGGTTCCAAGACAATATTCCTATACGAATAAATCAGTATCGCTGTATGTATAAATGGCGAAGAGGAAAATATGGAACGCAAGGTAGACGAGTTAAATGGTCTCAGTTCATAAAATTAAGTAAATGTGTACGTGTTCTCCCCTCCATTCTTATGGATGAAATCGTTCAACTTGGAACTCACTTTCGAACGTTTTGCAACAAACGGGCAGAAACGACACGAAAGATGCAAATTAGATCTAAATATTTCCATTACGACGTCTAGTAATTACACGGTGGAAGAAGAGAAACGAATTTAGCGGGAACGCGACGTCGCATTACGAGTCTGTGTAATTACGCATCCTCGTGGGGTGCAATTTGCGTGTAATTAACATCATTGAAATGCTACATTGATACCGCTATACCGGTTATTATGCGATTTCATCTGAAAAAAATGATCGAGAGACGATGTTTCTCTAAAAACGGGGAAAGGAAATAAATATCCTATTGTTGCATAAATCACGTGAAAAAAAAAAAAAAAAGGAAAATATATTATCCTACATGGAGAACAAATTTTTATTTAAATGGAAATTTACACGCAGAAAGAAAATATTAATGATTAACACATAACAAAATTTAACTTTCAATTAAATCGAAATTTATGTGAAAAAGGAAACTGTTGAAAATTTAATTCTCATTTTATATCGAAGTATATGAATGCAAGGCAATAAGTAACCCTCGAGTGATAATGTTGGTTCATAGTCGAGATATAATGGTTTTAAGTTAGTTGATTTAATTCGTAGTCTGGGTTTCATGTGATAAGGATCATAAACGGTATTTATCATCGTGACCTGTGACTCCGTAGTAGTAGTGGAGAGTTAATGAAGAGAACATGAAATATACGATGATTCCAACTCGAAATTCAATTTAAAAGACACGACATTTATAATTAAAAATATTTGTTTATATATATATCGAATTGAAACGTCACAAAACTTAATTGAAAAGATCTCATTTATTAATTTATTTACAGGAAATAATAATAATTCGACCCAATTCGAAAGACACAGGAGTTAAATTTAAATATGTATTTTTTTTTTATTTAAATTTGAGTATAATTAATATGAGATTACTTGCTCCAATAATTTTTATTATGCTAGCGATAAATTTTTTTTTTATTGTAAAATTATCGAACCATACACATTGAAATCTTATAAAAAGTCTAAGGTTAGTCGAACAAGGTTTACCAAGAAATGTTTCAACGATATTTCTGAGATACTGTCACGGTTCATTCCCCTCGAGCGTCACAGACGTGCGAACTAGACGAGCAAACCTTCGGAAATTAATGAGACCCCGACAGAAATCCGCGTGGAAACGTGCAAAAATTTCGCGACCGCATCGTCCTTTCACATTCCGTGTCGCACTTGCGATTCTCGGCAATATTCGTAATTACTTGCAAAGAATTACGTGTAATGCTTGCAAATTACGAAACAGATTCCTCATCCTCCTTACCCTTTTTCCCGCCCCTTTTTGAATTTAAATTCCCCTAACTAGAAATCTACAAAAGGAAAAAAGGAAATTTCGTCCGATATATTTAAACGACTGATATTTTTCTGAAAAGCGCTTGCCTAAACTATTATGATAGTTAATCTTCTAATTAAAACAGAAAAGCAAATTTCCAAATATTCCAACTCGCAAAATACCCGAACATCGAAAACTTTAAAATCCACCTTTCAATCTACATAACCTAATTCCTTTGGCTTTTAAAAAATGAAACCAAAATTTCCAACAAAATGCCCGATCCGTCGACGAAGTTAAAATAAATAACCGGTTAAACCTCTGCAATTTCCAAATATTCCTGCTGCCAAATTCCCCCGGGGGTGGAAAAATGTCAAAATTCACTTTTCCATCTACATAACCTAACTCCCTTAACCTGCAAAAAATGAAACCAAAATTCACGATAAAATTTCCAATTTCCAACGATCACGTAGATCAACCCATGACTTAAAAGATGACAAAGCAGACACGTAAAGAAATAAAAATTCCTGCGTCCTCCTCTATCGAGTTTCCTATCGAAGGTATGGTGAGATTTTACGAGGCGATCAGGAACGAGTTTCGTGTAGTTTCTTTTCGGTCGTATCCGGCCAGTTTCTACACGTATACGCGTCTAACGGTGCCCAATCGCCGAAACCGCGTGGCGTGCCCGTCACAACGGAATATTTACGAATCCTCGTCTATCTAGCACGTTCGTGGGCCTGTGTGCCGCGTGGCCATCGGTATTCATCCGTTCGACTGGAATTCGATGACCCATTTCGAGAGGAACGAACCACCACGTGCACGTCAGTCTCTAACTATTGGTATCTCGATTACAGCGTCGAGCAACGATCCACCACGTGCACTCGATTGCATTCACAGAACGTCTAGGGTGGGAAGGAAGAGTTCTCTAGGGTGGAACACCCGTATCGATTATCGTCGATTAAGCCGGGAGACAGGGGACACGATCCTCGACGCTTCTGCTGATCGATACGCTCAAGATCGTGGAATATAGGTTAATAATTGACCAGAGTGGTCGCCATCTTGGTATCCATTTTATGATTTTTAATGGAGATTTTATACATCTACTGAAGCATTATGGTGTAGTAATATTTTTGAAATTAGTAAATTTTAGCGTTAAAGTTTAAAGTTGGTCAATTTCTTCCGACAATTGAGATATTTGGAAATTAGAAAAGTTAGGTTATATACACACAAGAGTATAAAAAGTGGATGAATTTTTCATTTTTAGCATATTTTGTAGAATTACTAAAGTATTTGTGAGCATATTAATAACTTTTTCTGTGTATTTTTTTTCTTACGCTATACAATAAAATTTATCTGGCTATTTACCAAAGATCAATTTGCTATGATTCAAATATCGAAATTAATTCTCTTAAACTTTCATTCATTAAAAGGAAATAATTCCTACTGTATTCCAAGTATATTACAAAATAAACAAACATCATCCTACTATGGAAAACCTCTTTAAACGAGCTAACAAACTCAACTATATGTGTACCAACCACCTGAAAGTAAAAATTCCCTAGACCCTCCAGAAATAGAACACTATAAATCCAGTGTACATGTAACGTGTTTGATAAAACCTTCCTGCGTGACACGATATAAAATAAAAGAAGAAAAAAAGAAAAAAAAAAAAATATCACGAGATAAGAAAATACGACCTGTCTACGAAGCCGTGAATCATTGGCGGGGAGGGAAAAAACCGAAAGACCGTGACCCAGTTTCCGGGTCATCGGTATCGCGACTGCAAACGAAAACACAATGGTTCACCGCGTACATCGCACCGACATATACGTGACGCATCGTGTTATTTAAAGCCGCTGTATGTACATACCTGTGTTGGACAGACGTCACACGATGCAATAAACTCGTGGAGAGAGTGCAAGGATGAAAATAACGCGGCCGTGTGAGCGACGATGGGGAACGTAGAGAGGGAGGACAAAGTTTCCACCCCCGTTCTTTCAAGAAAGTGATCGAACTTTCGTCACAAAGATTTTTCATCGTTGAAGTATCACCGTTTATTTATAAACTTTTACTGCTCGTGACGATTAAATTAGTACTCTTCGACATATTGTTGTTTGAGAATTATTATGATGCAAGTTATTTCGTTGCTATTTTTCACGAGATAGCGTTCTACGTCTATTTCTAATATTTCTTCAAAAATATCAGCCCAATTTCTTGGAAAAAAATTGTTCGTATTTTCAATGCAATTAAAAATATGAACTTGTAGTATAATTGCCTCTATATACGCAAGCAGAATTCTTTAATTATTCAACGAACCCGTAAGAAGCTTCAATAGTAATAAATTCCAATATTTGTTGTATCAATCAGTTTCCAATACCATATAATAATTTTAATATCAATAGTTTTTTTTGTAAATGAATTTCGACATAAAAGTATCCAAAGAATGGAAATTCAGAGCTGAGATACATATTGCTATATGTGGTAACCCTGGAAGAGAAAATTCCCATATTGCTATATGTGGTAACCCTGAAAGAGAAAATTCCCCACAGTTAACCTTAAAATTATCCACAACGAGGTTAGTTTGACCAGAACCTTTTAATGACAGGATGTTTGATTAGTATAAAAACAGAGATATTACGAACTTTACGACTGAGATCACGCAATGAAGGTGAAGTTTTGAATAATACACAAGTCATCGTGCATATCATGCTTCCGAATGCAGTGATCTGCGGTAATTAAATAACGGGGTCACGAAGGTCGACAGTTAAACAACTCGGGAATAACTTGGTAATTGTACGTTTCGTGTGAATCTGATTTCACGTGTGCACCAAGCGAACAGGAGAACCTTCACCATGGCATGTTCCCTCGTTCAAGGATCGACCATTCTCTGTGGAATACTCCTCAATTATCGAGAGACAGTGTTATGTTTGTTAACACTGTTATTGTAGAAACGATTAATAGTATTAAATGGATTTTTGTGTGTATAAAAGTTGTTTAAAGAACATATAAGTATTATATTATATACACTACATGTCCATGAAGTAATAAATAAAAGATGTTGAGCGTCGCTCAAAGAAATTTTTTTCAACTAAAAAAAAAAAAAATAGAATTCCGTTCGACGAAATGTATTTTCAACTAAAAGATAGAGAGTTCCATGCCAAGAAATTTCGTCCAAGTAAAAGGTACAGAGTCCTGTCTGAAGAAATCTTTTTCCAAGTAAAAAAATATAAAGTTGAACATCCAGAATTTTATTTAAATAAAAAATATAAAGTTCTATTGAAAGAAAATTCATTTGTAATTCTAGAATTTTAACTAACAATAATATTAAGTATTTAGAATTTAAAAATAACAAACAATTAATTACAATTGACTTAGAATTAAACCAAATGAAACTACAAAACCAATACGAAAATTACGAAGGTACCAAATATTTCATTCGTTTAATTATTAAAAAATCTTCTCATCTCGCTCAAATCTATCAAACTACGCTTTCCACAAATTCATCCAATTAAACCAAACCAAACTACGAAAGCAATCGAAAAATCATCTGGAAACTAAAAAAAAAAAAAAAAAAAAATGCATCGTTGGGAAAAGAGCGGATACAGAGAGTCCCAGGAGATTGCCATCGAGGCCACCGGTTGCAACAAGTCCGAGAGCGTTGATAACGTGGCAAAACAGGAAAAAACGATAAAACGACCGAGTCGGAGATTAAAAACCCAGCGACAATAGCGAAAAATAAAAATCTATCAACGAGAGGAACGAAAGAAAAGAGAGACGCGTGAAAAATGGTGAAATTGCGCAATTGGCTCCAGGTATGGTGCAAGATGGCGCAATCGATGACGAACGCCATTACCGGGTCCTATGAGGTCGTCGATACTCGTTTTTGGTCCGGCACAATCGGCCTCGACCTGATTTCGTAGAGAAAAAAATTAGGTGAAACTAGGTATGCCTGGTATTTCGAAAAAAAAAAAAGGTACAGTCGCTTTCTAACGAAATCGACTGACGTGTGTAGGTCGATCACCTCTAAGGCCGTTTATTGGCTCACGAAACCTCCAACCCACTCGACTTTCAATCTTTCGAAACTCTTTTGTCTTGCTTTTATTTTACGTCTTTCGGACAATTTTTTAATGTCTTTTTTAATATTCCATATTGTATTTACGTAAAATTGTACCTTAACCTATTAATTGAAACATCTCCCAACCCATTAAGGACCAACGTTGCATTAGTGCAACGTCTCGTTTAAAATATTTTTCGATCGATTTGCATTATCGAATTCGGTTTTTTAAACATTCTGGTTATGAAAAGAAATTCGAAGAGATCGAAGTATTTATTATAAAATTATAATACATCATTTGGCCCTTAATGGTTAATGAGAAATTTAAAAGTTTGAAAAAGTCAAGGCTTTTGACGAAGATTTTCCAGCTTCTTCTCTCTTCTCTTTTTTTTTTTTTTTTCTGGTCGACTTTGTACACGGGAATAATTTCAACTAATTAGCAATTTGTCAGCTACAAGTCGAGTAAATTAATTTTTCTGTGGATTCGGCAAACAAAGTAACTTCCCATACCTACTTCTTTCTTTTTTTTTTTTTAGTCAATTAAAAGTTTGTTATATAGAAAAACCGTTTCCATGTATATTCGTCAGATTTCCCGGACTCTCTGTAGAAAACAGGCTCTCTTGCTTTTTAAATTTTTCTTTTGATAACGTGCAACTGAAATATGACCATACATATCTGTAACTTTTGCAAGCTCCCGGAACTAAAATAATATTTACAAGTATGAAATCACTAGAAATCACGAAAAATCACCAGAGAGGCCTAGAAACTTGTACAAAACTATAATCTATCTCTATTTTAGAGTAAAAATATAGATTATTACAAACTACTACTTAGAACATGTATAGAGCAATCATAAATAAACTATCGTATCTAAGAAATGAATCATCCAGAGAGTCATCGAATTAAAGGTTTCGTACATACAACATCTACATGAAATTTACTGTATCGAATATACATTCTACCAATCTTCATACGTAATATCTCTATTTTACTCCAAAAAATAACGATTATTAAAATAAAATAAAATAATTATCAAACATACAGATTTACATTATAAATAAAAGAAATTATATGTAAGAAATGGACTATCTAACAGACTTTCTCAAGTAACATGTTAAAATTCAAAAGAAAAACCATGTACACACATATTACTCTCCCTCTTAAAAAAAAGAAACTTTCGTAGCGCCACCTGAAACAGTCCTGGCACGCGGTAAACGGTACAAGTAGCACTCGTGCGCTTACGCAACGCGACAGATACGAAAAGCGTCGAGCACAAACCTTCGACGGGGGTGGTGAACGGCGATGCAGGATCGGTGACCGTTGGCAGCACTGTAGTAGTCGTTGTGGCTGTGATGGTGGTCCGATAATGATCTCCGTTCGTCTGGAGCCCTCGATGAAGGTCGAGATCCCACAACTGAAGCTCTTCGTTCTTGACAGCTGCACTTTCCGGCGTGGATGGTTGAAAATTCGGCGGTGGCGAGAGTACGCCGCTGCTTGACACTTCCGGGCTCGACTCCTGCAGACTTCCGGTGTGCCTGTTGCCCCATCGTCGCTTAACACCGGCGACAGGCACACGGGGCACCGCCTGCAGCATCTCGCCAGCCTGCTCCGCCTTCTGGACCGCCGTTTGCTGTTCCTTCGGCTCCACCGTCTCAATTTTCCCCGACACTTCCGTTGGAGAAAAAATCTCGGCCACCGTGATGCACCTTTTCACGCGCACCTACACTTGTACACACGTGTCCACCACTAGTCTCTTCCTATTCGTCAATCCGATTTTTCTTTCGAACGAAGGCGCGCGGATACGCTCTTGTTTACACGAGGTACGAGGCTACTACGCTAGTCGTTGACCTCGATAATTCGTTCAGCGACCGAAATTGCGGCAAGGAATACGAGGTCAGGGCAGCGCGAGCGAATCGATTCACTGTCAAGAGTCCATGGTCCCCGAGCTCTCACGCATCGTCTGTCTCGCTTGGCCGCGCTGCTTTTCCTCGTGCCCCTCTTCCTCTTCGCAACAGAGCGCTCTGCACGTATACACATACACGTAGTATGCACGACGTACGGCGTGTATCTGTGAAGAACGTAGACGGGGGAGCTCGTGACGGGAGACGTACGATCGTCTTCGTTTCGCCTCGGTTGCTCTCGTTTCTCTTTCTCTCTCCCCTGCTCTCGACTCCTCTAATGGCGGCCAAGCAGCCACGGAGTGTCGGTCATCGAAGAAACGGGGTCACGATCGCGCAAAAGGGAACGCAGCAGGCGCGGGCGGTGGAGGGGGGAAAGTGGGGACGGAGGGAGGGAGAGAGAGAGAGAGAGAAAGAGAGGACGCACAGCCAGCCAGCCAGCGGGCGAGCCGACGTCTATCTCTCTCTCTCTGTATGTTGCAGGCACGCCGCGTTTGCTTCTGGAACGTCAACCAGCCGAATAGCCGTGGTAGAAATGCATGATTTTCACTGGCGAAATTCTCGTTGTCTGAGGCTGCGCGCACGATCGACGAGGAACCGACAGCCAGATGAGTATATACGTGTGTATCGAGGTCACCAGAGGAACGTGTATACGTTCGTTCGAGCGAGTCTCTTTCTTGTTCGCTCCACTTTTCTGTCACGCTGATATGCGGCGGCCACTCTTTCTCCCTCTTTCGTCTCGTTTTCCTCCGTCTCGTCTTCGAGTCGATGATCGTCTCGCTCGCTCTTATCGGACGACCGAGTTTCACGCGGTGTCCTTTTCTCTTTCTACTTTCTCGTTTTCTCTTCGGCACGTACACCACCAGTGCACGAATTACACGCTTTTTATATATAATATCGTGTAAGTGTATTTCGACCGATGCGTAAGCGATCACTGCGGAACAGATCAAAAGAATTGCGACGCCTTCCGGATTTCAATCGAGCCCTCCATGCCGCGCAACTATCGTCATCTCTGCACACGTGTGCATAGTCGACAAACGTGCGAGAGCCGCGCGACGCACAACAAAACACGACGGTGGTGTTACGTTACGTCACACTCAGGGCATACACAAACGCGACACACGAATTTCAATATGTACCGGTAGCTCTCTTAAGTATGTATAAGTAATACAACCAACGAATGCACACTAACAACAGGCATACATACAGTGCACAAGAATGTTACGTGCTCCTCTTTATTATTCTTCTCTATTCCCCCTCTTCGTATGTGAAACGAATACGTGTGAATACGGGCTGCGTGTTACGCACGCGCCTACACGACGTCCAACGATGTTACTGCGTCTACGGTCCGACACTGACTGAAGTCGTACGGGCTGGTCGTGCAGGCACGAGGGTGCCCGCCAGGCTCCGACGTACCTCGGCCGACTATCGACCAATCAGCGCACGACTTCTCGCTACTTTCACTGTCGCGCGTACCCTGCACCGTAGGGTGTCCCATACCTGTGCCGCGCAAACGCGGTGTTTTCTGCGCTATAGCCTCGATGTTTTCCACCTACACCGTTTTCATTTTTTCTCCCTACCAACGTGCGTATGGTCGATTCTGCGTCAGTGTTACTTTTTTAAGGGAATCCTTTACGACACAGTATCACAATATCTTGTCATACGTATATGCAAGTTTTGAGGTCAGTATACGGGGTGTTGTATAAAGGAGGAGGAGGAGGTAATTCTAGGTGGAATAGGAAATCGAAAGGATAGTATAAGAGTTTTTTGTTTGGTGCATCGTTTGTGGGAAAATTGAGATCGAACATTTAGAATGGGTGTGCGCTAAATATTTTCAACTACTGTTTTCTTGAAAATGGAGCTTTAAATGAGAGAAATCTATTGTACATTTTCGATTTGTTTTTTTTTTTTTTCTTTTTAACGTAGAATTATGCACTACTCAGTTATATCATAATTACTAGAACTACCTAATATGTAGAACGATAATTCTTTATCAATATATATAAGTATAGGAAACTGTAACCAAATCAAAAATTTCAGTTCCTTTTACAATTTTGAGATTGTTATATTTTTTCTATATGTTTCTATTTTATTCCTTTGAGATTTATGTCATACAGAATCTGTGTGATGTGATTCTTTATGATATAATTTTGAGGTTATCACATTTATGCGCGAGTTTTCTGTATAGATTACTATACATTTCCAGCATCTTTTTTACGTTTTTAAAGTTGAAGTAGTTGAGAGAAAAGACAAAAGGTACTGTAGTTTTCTTGAGAACGTATCAAATAAATTTAACGTCTTAACGAGTTTTTAATGTCCCCCTCGAGAACAGCATACTAACTCAACTGCAATCCGTTGCTCAGTTTCGTAGAGACGCAATTAATTCGGAATTTTCTCGAATATTTATTATTCACTTTTTATGAGTAAATGTTTTTCAGGATTCGGCTGACAGCTTGCTCTGTTAAGCAGAATAGAAGCCGTTATAACCGAAGATTTTCTGAAAAGCATACGCCCACAAAGTCCCTTCGATGCAAATCTCAGCCTTTACATTCAAGAAAATAGATTCTTCCATAGTTGGAACTTCGACGTGCGGAACCTTGTATTTTTCCAATGCGTTTCAATTAACAAATCTCGGATTTCCTTAAAAATGATATTTCTCAGCGTGAGAAATTGCAATTTCCAATTATATGTTACCATTCCGCTATTTTAGAATTTTTCTATAAAAAAATTCAGAATATTTTTAACTTCTAAAATTATTTCCTAACCTGTTTTGTACAAAAATAGAAAAGTTTCTTTAAATCTTAGGAATAATACTGAACTCTGAATTTTTCGTTTCCCGTCCGATTATTTTGGAAATTTTTAGTCATCGACTTGACCTTTCACCTGCGTCTTTTCTTCTTTTCATGTTTATCGCGAACTTGGCCGTGTCTGGCAACACGAAACGATAGGAAAAGAGCCTGTAAAATACATATCGTATCTCTCCTACACAACAATCCAGGAAAAAAAAAAATAATCGAGAAGATATCTCAACTGAATGAAAATCGATAGTCTTCAACGAGACAAGAGATCCTCTTGATGAATTTGATGTGCGTTCTTGGAAACCAATTTGATGTGCGTTCTTGAACACACCGTTGACGACTCTAATACGAGATGAGAAAACCAGCACGTTTTGAATCCTCCTCGATCGAATCGATCCTCAAACTGAAGATATTTTTTAAATCACGGATAGACCAAAAGTAAACTACTGTAAAATTTAATATTAATATTTTGTCTTTGCTCGTAAAGCAGCTTTTCAAGATCAGCCGGATGAGACTTGATGATTTGCTTTTGATGAGCTCAAAGTAGACGTCGGCAGTAATGGGCACTCGATGAAATTGATTATTTGAGAAAACCAGCTTAACTCCAGGGTTAAGCAAAGAATCGATTTCTAGGAAGATTCTGATTTACTTTTCCATGCAACATTGCATCGTATTTTCCATTGTTGCCACCATAAACAAACTAGAACGAATCTACACGTCATTTATTTAATGTTCTTTTTGAGAAGAAGGGAAAATCTAAATTAGTTTTATAAAGTAAGGTGGTGGGAGGGTACCTAAATAGCAAATTGAGAAAACCAAAAGTCACGTGAAAACTGCCATAAGAGCGTGAAGAACGCGTGTATACTAAACTTGCCTTATGCCTGCCTAGTGTGTATATACTTTATGTATATAGGAACCAAGTCCTAAGTTGCAGAATGAGAATTCGATGGAAGAGGGGGGGGGGGGCACCCTTTTACTAACTTGATGTAGGGGGTTACCACCCTATTCGTGACGTCATCCACCTGTTACACCCTGAATAAATACACACGGACGCATGCGCTCGTACACCTACACACCTAAAACACACGCGTACAAACACGAGCACACAGGTATACGTAGGATCTCGCCGGGAAACACGGTGAATGTCGCGGATCAGTGATGCGCAACCTGTGGCCCGTGACCCGTTTTTCAATGAAGTTACAACCCGGTTTTTCATTAATTCACAAATTTTCAGGCCGTGCTTCAATGGAAATTACCAGCCTATCTTGTCCGATTCGATCGTTGTCCTCCCAATTTCCTACTTTTTTGAAAGGAACTCTGTAAATCTTAGGAGCGCTGAGTATTGTATTGAGTTATCTCTTTTTGAAGATTGAATTTTTCCAGCTGAATGTATGTAATTTGATCTCTGTACGTATGCACAGTTCTTGTTACGTTAAATTAATAATATTAATAATATTAGTTTTTATATTATTACAATAATTCACGCATCATACATTTATTATATTTTGTAGAAATTGATTTTGTATCCACCCGCGGTACCAATCACGAATGTATAGAATAATTACTAGATTGCAGATGTTTATGCATTTATAGAAAATTCAATATGCAAGAGTGAACGAATTACGCGTAATACTGAAACACGTGAAAGATAATAGCAAAAATAAAATCCTCGGTAACATATTAGTTATAATATTTAAAACAAACATTTTTTTTTTTTACTTGCATTCATAAAAATATGAATTTACATGAATGCACAAATGCAGCCTGATAATTATTCTTTCGATTATATATTAAGACAAATTTCCAGTCACACCATATATATTCGTTAAAAATTTTTAAAGCAATTTTTAATGGACACATTATATAACAATCGATACAGGAAGCTTGCAAGGAGTTTGCGAGCCACTGTAACAGTTTCCACAGGATGGACGAAGGATTCGAAGGCTGGGCGCGTGTGGGTGTCGCTTCATCCAGCCAGGGCCATAGGGGTGGGTCATGGCCAGAGAGAAACGAGGACAACCCTCGTCATTGGCTGAATCTAAAAGTGTGGCTGAATTTCTAAACGAAACCGACAGGCTTCTGGAAACATCCTGGGTCAGCTGTATAAGCTATTATGCCTAGTCAGGATTTCTATTTCCAAAAATTCTAGTTTCAGAAAAAGGTCGTAGTTTAACGATCTTGAGTTCAAAAGAAATATTGCTTTTGTGAAGAGACTGAGATTCCGACAGAGATGAATCACTATGTATTTTCATTCCAGTGTAATGGTTTCGGTGATACACAAAAAAAGATTTACAATTTTTTACAATTTTTTATTATTTAGATTTCATGGAAATCATGTATGATTAAATAGAATTTAATTAAATAGAACTTTTGATCATTGTCCCTTCTATATTGTCGACATGGAAATGCAACAATGTTATTAGTAAAGAATTAATATTAATTGTTAATTAATATTGATTTATTACATACAGATGATGATAACATTTTAGGTTAGAATGCTTAATTCCATTTAGTATTCTATACTGCACGCGGTAAAGAGTATTATTAATTCCATCGTGTAAAATATATAATATTATACATAATTAAACGACCATGCCACGTACAAAGACTTACGTTATTTATTACATATTATACGGTTATTAGTAAAATTTCAAAATATTTAACAAAATACTCTTCGACACACAAAATATGAAATTCAAATTTTCCGTGCTAAATATTCGAATACTTTCCTGAACCAATGTATCTATATACATTGGCGTAATAATCGTTAATACAATGGCTATTCACGCTATCCTTAAAAGAATTAATACACATAGAGTATAGACAGAGAAATTTGTCAAATACTTTCACGACCCGGTATATATAGATGCGACAATTGGCAACGCGAAGACGTTATATTATTCAGAAAAATTGATATACTGACAGAGCTATTAAAATGCAATCTATCACACGAAACGCAGCCAGTCGGCTAAATCGGTGAGACGAATACACAGGGTATTTGTAGTCCACTATTAGAAGAACGGAAGAAGTCGAGAAGCGAATACCTATTATAGGTAGTACGCGATGCGTGACTAATGGCGGTAGCCGTAAAAAGAATCATGCGAGATGCTAGGAATTCATTCAGAGAAGTCGAACGCATTAACGTTGCACCGCGATAGCGCTTTAATAACAGGCGATCCAAGGTCGATATGGCTCCGCCACTGTGAAATGTTCAATGTTCAACGATTTCACTGCGTTTCAACCTGCAAGCAACTGGCCGCCAGTTTTATTTACGCTGCCGCCATTTTCTGGACCTCTTAAAATTGCTCTGCTCTTAGTAAATTGTCCGAGACCAAATCAAAGCTTTCTTCCTGATGGTAAACCGCGCTGAATTCACGGGCAGACTGTTACCGTTGAAAGTAATTCGATCGAACGGACGTTGGTTATTTTCGCTCTAGGGAATTCCGTTCTAGGGAATTCTTGGGAAAATTCCTTTGATGCATGGCATTGTTACATCGTAGTTGAGATACCGTATGGAATATAAGTTTCGTCGAGAGTCAAATAAGTATAATTAGATAACTAAGAAAAAGCTAGGTTAATAGATAAATAGCCTGATACAAGGAGTACGTGAATCGAAATATGCGTATCGGAAGCAAATAGGAATAACAGTTGCAAAGCAAATCCCTTTTTAAGGACCTGGAATTTACCAAGTTATTTGTTGTTATACGTTTCTTCGATGATGATGAGGTTATGTGGATATCGAATTATCTTAATCTTCTAACCAAAATATTTTCTGCATCTAACCTCAATAACGTTATACCAAAGAATAATAATATCACTATAATGTACAAGCTATGGAAATTTCTGTAAGTTTTTTAATAAAGATAATTTTTACTTCGACTCTTTTTGTACGTTCTGTTCTATCTTTCGCTAAATTTAGTTTCAGGAGAAGTCTTGGAAAATCAGATTAAAAAATTACATAGAAACAAACATAAACACTGTTGCTGCCAAGGCACTCTTAAGCAAATCTTTATAATAACGGTTATAAACAACGAAACACGGTCTAAGTATATAAAAGTTATCGACACTAAGATAATACTTAAAATTTCGACTAAATTTATATCTACTGTTAATAAAAATCTTTATATCTTTTATCTAATTGCTGTAACTATCTACGATCTACAGAAAAGAGAGCCATAAACCTACAATACACAAACGAACTAAAAATATTGCTGAATACCGGTGATCTTAATTAAATTTGTCAAAATTTTAATCTTCTATAATCTCGATATTCTAATTCTAACGTTCCAAAATTCCGATCTCCCAACATTTTAATTTCTCAAAGGTCTCTGCAACCGTTAAATCAATGGAAGACAGTACATTTCGATGTTTAGACGGTTTTACTGCAAAATGACAGATTGTATATGAAAATGAGTCACGGATCAAAATCAAAGATCAAGCTGATGCGAGCGTAAATATTTTTCTTGAACGAATTGAATATAAGCCTTGAATATAAAGCCAGTAGTGTTAAACACAGTAGCATTTAGAAAAGGACAGTAAATGTATATCCTGCTGCTACTGTGAAAAGCTGAGATCAGCAAATTCGAAGATAAGAAATAAACCACATGGCTGGTCAAGAAATGTTATGAATAACATTCGAATAAAAATCTGCCATCGAGCCTGAATGCAACACCTCAAAGTGCACGACGCATAAATTAAGTGTGCGTTATGCAACAGTTTCTCGTCACCTATAAGCTATAGAGAATACTAATAGCTTCGACTAAAGAATATATACCGTCTTGATAATTATAAACCTACAAGTTCTTATCGAAGATCCCCTTGAAATGAAATTAATGTAAAATCAAATGACATTTAATTAGAAATGTCAAAGCTTCAGAGAATTTGTCTTTTAATTAAACGAACCTACAGGTTTCTATGTAAAACCTCTGAAAAACAATTTTTTCTTTTTAATTCGTGAATGGAAACAAACGTTATTATTGAAATTCTCGGATCAGACGAGGAAGTACGAGGCGCCTGGCCCAGAAACGAGACCAGAGGTCGGTGATACGTGGATCGCTGGTCAAAGATCTCTGCTCATGTGGCGTGCCACGAGGAAACGACTACCGCAACGCTTGTCCGGCCTCGTTGGATCGTTTAGCGTCGTTCACCAGCGAGCCTTAATCACGGTGACCTCGTGCCACTGTTTACGATACGCGAGTCGTCACACTGCTGATTCGACGTCATCAATTTTACCTTTCGTCGCAGCGCAACTCCGCAAATTCATTTTTTCTTTTATTAATCTCGCGCAATAGTGCAGATAATATAGAACTTGTTAAACTAAAAATATTCAACTATTATTTTGTGATTTATCGAATCTAACAAATTGTGAAATTTACATCATTTAGATTTTTATTTCAAAAATTCTATACCTTTGTATCACGCGTTTCTATGTATACTAAAAGTAGGCTAAAATAAAGTAAAATAAAAATTGATATTCTGAACGAATTTGTTTTATTTTTTTCCTCATATATATATATATATATATACGCCTATATTTATTTATTTCCATGCTTTTGAAACTCTGAAAGTGAGTAGAACGAACTATTAACTTCTCACTGATAGCCTAAAACTAACATTGATCTAGGTCAAGGTCCTAGAACGATAACAGAAGATTTGAAAATAATATTGCATCATTTGTATCCACTTTTATCTGTTAAATCACGTAACACATTATGTTGAAAGGGAAAATCATGCTGCAGATATCGAAGATAACGAAGATATCTCCTCTTAATGCACCATTAGTCGAACCATCTCATTATTCTTCAAGAACATCGGCAGAATTGCCTTGAATTTAAGATCAGTTTTTCATAGAAAGATAATAATGCCTGCTATTAAACCACTTCGATGAGAACGAAGAAACAAGGAAAATTCAGATCGGATAAAAGAAAATGTGCTATTACATAGGAGGAAACGTAAAAGAAACGTAGACATTAAGAAACGCAGTTTGATCTGCGATCGGATTTACAAATGCAAATTGGAGACACGATTAAATCATCGTTCGAGATAATCAGCGGGGGTAGAGTCAAAGAATGCGATGTTCTCACGCTCTGAAAGGCAGGACAACACAGGATAAAACAAGGTGAAAATGCAACGTAGAGAGACGATTGTGCAATACGACGGAGAGGTGACCGGGTGTCAAGAGCACCAGAGACGTTTTTTTTCGTCGCGGCGCACGTATGAATATACACTTGGAGGTCTTCTCGTTAGTAGCATTATCGGTGACTAACGATCATGATCGCCAAGGCCTTTCGTTCTGCTCGGCTGATGCACCGCTCTACTTTGTTACGGGCTCTGTCTCTTTCTGCACGCCACTTTCGATTCAGCTTTGGTTATGTCATCATCTACTATACGTTGGTATTGTTCCACCTTACGTTCTGTTATTTAATCTATTTGTGAAGCATTTACTCTGTACTCGTCATAGATAAGAAGTTATTTTGTTGTTGGTATTAAATGAATTATAATTCTATGTATATGATGATAATGTATAGGATGGAATATATTTAAGGATATATAAAATTGAACACAAGGATACATTTAATACCGAATGTATTTAGGAAAAGATGGAAGTAAAAGATGAATAAATCTGAGAATGTATAAGATCGATTAAAAAGAAGAAGGTATAAATTTGAATAAAACAAATAAAAATACAATATTCTTCTCATTTAATTTTCTGTCATGTTTTAAAATATCCTGATCTAGATACGGAAGATCCTAACCTAGAAAACTTACCTAAAAAACTAACCTAAAAAAAAAATGTCTCTAACAATTACGCATTAACACAGTAATACTTTCTATGTCTGTGTATATGTTTGTGGAAAGTAAAACAACTCCATTGAAATTCTACTATGAAGATGCAGTTAAATAAAACAAGCTTCTACTAAATCCCATTAGAAACATAAATTTCCATATAAAAATCCAGGGCAAACCCCCCATCACGCTTTCGTCAGATCCTTCTTTGAACTCGAAACTCCTCATCCAATAGTTTCAATTTGCAACCTTTCATCAAATATCCTTCAAGGATGCACGACGAAAGAAAACAACCTACCTAGCCAGCGTGTGCTCTGTGTCAGAACCTTGAACTTGAACCTGAACCGTTGCAGACCATCCCCAGCTCGGTTTCTAGGTTGATCCGGGTCAGGTGTGCCTCGCAATGGGCCTTCGAAACGAGGTTAGGGCTGCATTTCTCTCTGACCGACCCGGTCTACCTGTGAACCTTCGACGAATCGCTCGGGTGACCCCCAAGCGAGCTTCCGCGCACGCGCCCCTTCGTAATTCTGGAAACGGGACAGCTGCCGTTCCGCTTCCTTCTCCTCTCTTTCTCTCTCTCTCGCTCTCTCTCGTGCACTTCGTCATCCTAACCTCTTATCGACCTTGGTCTGTCTTTAGGTGGCTCAGGGAGCCTGCAGCAGTAGACACAGCTTTTATCTCCTTGGTCAATGCAAACAACTGGGGACTTGCTGACGACACCCTTTTTGAAAAAATTTAGCAGCACGCATTGTATTAGGTGTTATATGACGGCTGTTGATATTTGTCGATGATGGCTGCCGTGGTTTGGGCTGGTTTTATGTTTCACAAGATATTTGTATTCTTTCATGACTTTGGGTTTCAATTATGTAGGAAAGGCGTAATTGTTTGAGTAATTCTGTTGACACAACCGTTCTGGCTTTGTAGATACAAAAGCAATGGTCAGCGTGTGACGTTTACCAACCTGGATAGAATAAATTGAACTATGAGGTTAGGTCGTCATTAGATCGGACTATGGGCAAGTTTCGAAAGTAATTTATCGGCTACGGTTAGTTGAGGACAATTCTGTATTTTGAAGAGTTACGAAGCATCTCTGAACAATTGCAAAATGACGACTATTATCGTCCTTCTAATTGCTAAGCGTTAATAGAACCAAACTGAAACGCGAGTTAATTGACAGGAAGAATACGAAAGAAGAATTTCTGTACGTCCATGTTTAATAGAAAGAGAATAGACTATATCCCTATTTTAACTTGGCTATCGACACCGACTCTCGTCATGTTGATCATACTTATCGAACGAATAAAGAAACTTTGCTCGTTGCTTGTTTCAACCATGAACTATATATAGTATAGTATAGCAGAACATCCACGTTGGAATTCTTTATTCAAAAGACAGTGAACAAAGAGCAAATGAGCAACGAACACCAGGCAATCTGTTGAGTAAATTGAGGTGTTCCACGAAAAGGAAATCCAGGAAGAGGAACGACATCTGTTCCGGAGTCCCTGACCGCTGGGCTACCACATCCTCCACTCGGAATTACGAGCTCTGCTCCTTCATGTTGAGGTTTCGAATCTGACGATTTTATGATCTTTCGTAACATGCGATATATTTTTCTTTTTCTAACAAAGAAGATACAAATTTTTTTATAATTCCATGCTTCTTAAATTTTTGAAAATAGATTTTAAAATAGATGGCAAATTAAATAGACGAACCTATGTAGAACGTGACCTATAATAGAGGCCACAATAATGATGCAACGAATACAGAACACGTCACACGTATATAGCGAGAGACCTCGCACGCTAGTTGTTGAATCTTCGTAAAACAATCGGTTTCCGTCTCGAGAAGAGGCGGTCCCGATCACAACACGCGAGAAACGAACCGCGAGCCGAGAGTCGCGATGACTGGTAAAAATACCGGTCGAGTGAGTAATTCCGTGGAAGAGCTGGCAGTTCGAGAAAGAGGGGCTTCATGGTGACAAAAGAAAACATGCGTCTATCGGTTGCACATGCACCGAACGGCCTTGAACAAGCAGCGAAACCGACCGCACCTTTTCTTGCGTGCGACTCTTCGGCAGCTTCAATTTCTTTGTTCAGACTGTATTTTCTTCCTCCGATTGTACGATTTCAATCCTGTGCTTTGTATGTTATATCCAGATGGTTTTCAGCCATAGAAATATTTTCTTTTGTGCAGTTTTATTTTCTTTTTTCTCCTTTTTAGATACACACGATTTGAATTGTATATTGTTGATTTAACAAAATGTTAGATTAGTGTATTTAGTGTTTTTGGTGTAAAAGTTGGATTTATATTGGTACAGACTTGATATTTAGATAAAAATAAGAAGGTTCGGTGGGATGAATTTCTTTCGGAAAGTGAATCGTTTAAAAGTTACAGTAGATTGAAGTTAGTAGGGTTTGTTGCTTAGTGCAGCGCCCGAAAAATTTTAAACGCGAATAACTTTGATGCGGCAGCTGCTTTAGCAAAATTTCTTTTTCCAGTGTTCGTAGTTTTCCGCGGAGAACTTTTTTAAACGTAGTCTGCTTTATTTTAGATACGAACTTTCTATACATAAATTTTAAAAATTTTAATAATTCGTCCCTTACCTACCTCTATTATCTTTGGTCATTTGCAAAGTGGTTCGTTAAGAAAATAGAAACAAATGTATAGAAATCTTTGTGTAAATTTCTATACAGAATTTTGTTAGATTCGGCATCTTTTATTTTGAATCCTAACTCTCTGTAGGCGATTTTTTGAAAACGTCAAAATTTTAATAAACAAACCTTCCTTTCCCTGCCTCTTTTATAAAAATGAGAAAAATTTGAGAAGAGTTTATAGAATTTACGGGATACATATACTTTTATCTCCAACACCCAAAGGCCAATTAATATTTTTTAATTAATGCACGCCCGCTGCGCGTAAAATGGTTCTATCTCGCTATTATCATTATTATTCTCGATAATCTGTGCTTCTAATCGCAAATTGTCGGTGTCTCTGATGTTACCCGGCAATGTAGAGGAAACCGGACATGATTACGGAGTCTCTTGAAGCTTCGTTGAGCATCGCGAGGTCTCCGCCACGCATCAGAGTCTCTTTTCTCTCTATTCCCCTCTTTTTTTATCGCCACCCTCGCTCTAACATGTTTTATTTGTCATTTTTTCTCACGTTAAATGCTCACCTACTATTTCCATTCGCCTTAATTCGTTTGTCGACTCATTCAACGAGCTATAGCAACGATTTCGCGAGAAATATGACAAAATCAGAATTTTCGACCCAGGGACCATAATATAATATGTGTTCATATTTAAAACTCACCATGGTGGTGACGTTAAGCTGTTGGAGTTTGGTAATTCGAATTGTCCAGAATGGTAAATAGTACTCACCTGAAACAGAGAGAAAATAAAATTAACCATAAATTATTTTGCAACGATATTGTTAATCCTCTTGTATATTTGCATAATTTTGAAATACTTTCTACAAGAGAAACATTCTAATAATTATATATGGGAATATAATTATAGCAGAAATTGTTAAATATCGGGGATTCTTAATTATTAAATATTCTAATCATAATAATAAGAAAAATTCGGTTTATTATATATTTCTATACAATACCGAAAATATCTTTCTGAATATAGAGGAAAATTTCACGAGTCAACAATTCAATTGGACTGCGTTCACGTATAATTAATTAATATTCAACTGGGAGGTTTTTAGTAAATGCTGATGTTAATTGAGCTGCCATGAGAAAAGCAGCGTCAATTTCCCAGAATTTATATCGAGGATTGGAATTTATTTCCAGGGTCACTTTGAGGGTGACGCGTTCAGCCACCTGTTGTTCCTTTCCCACCGCTGTGTCCACCTAATTGCCATAGTTACTGAGCCTATTCTCTACCTACCGACAATTCGACCTTATCTGACACGGCTGCAACCTTTGTTCGACTTACCTGTTCAATATGATGCGCTGGATGGCGCCATATGTAAACACTGACGTCAAATCTTAACTTTTCACAAATTACATATATATATATATATGTATCAAAGCTTATACATGATACCTCTGACGCAAAAACAAGGACGTAGAATTTTATTTAAAAAATTAATACGAACACGTAAAGGGAAATTTAGCGCATATATCGAAGGAATTTTCAAATTTCATCTTTTTGAAAAGGAAGCTTATATCCGACTTTCAACTTATTCGGTGTAAAATTGTAGAAACTATACATTGGAAATTTATAACCTATATATCCCTAGAAAAGGCCATCGTTCGTCCAAATTGT
This sequence comes from Bombus fervidus, assembly GCF_041682495.2. NCBI lineage: Eukaryota > Metazoa > Arthropoda > Insecta > Hymenoptera > Apidae > Bombus > Bombus fervidus. The sequence continues at coordinate 8,519,033 of NC_091531.1, read as the reverse complement.
ATTTTACAACCAGATTTTGCCTAGGCACAAGAGCAGAGGAATAAAACGTAAAATTTCATTATTTAAAAAAGCAATTTTTTTTAAAAAAGTCGTCATTCGCCAGATTTTACTCTGCACCAAAAATGGAGCGTTAAAAAGTAACAAGCAGAGTCTCGCTTTATTATTCCTAGGGAATCGACGTTCGTTTAAAAATCACGTCTAAAAAGAAAGAAAGAAAAAAGAAATTGATTTTTAACTACCTTCGCAAAGATATAGAAAAGAAAAGAAAAAAATAATCGCTATTGTCAAACGAAAGAGCGAACACAAAGATCGAGTAACTTGGGCAAAAAGCGGTCAGGTCGGTTGATCGATTATTTCTTTTTCTGCCGTTGGCAATTCGATTCGTCGAATTTAGTGTACCTGTTCGCGTGCAGCTGGCTTTTCTTTCGCGCAAAACGCGCACAGCAAAGAGGATATGTTTTGTGGAAGCAGAGCCAGAGGCCTGGTCGTGTCTCCGACTCGTCGTTGCAAGCAATCAGAACATTTTGTTATGGTAATTTCGAGACGAACTCGGCCGGACGCCGACAGAGGCTCGTCACAAAGGACGCAAAGCTGCGGCTATTTACATTTTTCGCGAGCCATGTCCGTGAGAAGTTTCGTTCCTGTTTTACGAATCGCCCGGCTCGATTCACACGTGAAATTCACACCGAGCCAATCGCTCGTTCGATCTCTGCAAATCTCTGAATATCGTGTTACAACTGGGCAGATAATCTTTCTATTTTTATTGCGTTGGCAACGAAGTGGTTGGAGATTTTGTCAATACCATCTAGCGACAAAATCCGTAATCGCTCAGTTACCAACCTAAGATGTCTTCCAATTGCTAATATCCAGTCTTGAACAATAATTTACGATATTCGAAGTGATTAACGACGTTAGAAAATTGACAAGCCATGTATGAGTATAAAGGTACATCTCACCGGACAATTACTAGCTTTCCAACCTTTGGTCTATTTTATATTGGCAATCTCGTTCCTGCTGCGCAAGACCATCTGACAAATATGCTGGTTTCTCGCACTAAAATTGGATCTGGTTGACAGAGTGTGTAATTTGAAAAATTCTCCTCTTTGCCCATTACTACATACATGAAAAACGAAGAATAATCTCATAATATACGAGTTTCGTTATTCCACAAAAACTTGAAGCTGCAATTCTTAATGATTAAATGTCAGCTAACGCGTAACGAATGATGCTACCGTTTATTCCATGTGAGGTTAGCTTTGCTTCAGAGAGTATGGAATTTCGAAAATGGATTTTCCACCGGTCGAATAAGGAAAATCTAATCGATTATACTTTCCTCATCTATGATATCCATTCAGGATAAGGCTCGTGGCAATTTTCACATTTTCCAGTCGCCAAGCTTGCCAATTAATCGAAGCAACGAATCCTTCATTCATGAATTTCCAAGAGGTAAGCGAACCGCGCCTCTTTTCCCTCTTATTCATGGATGCTCAACGGTGTACATAAGAAATACGGCTTTAATTGGCCGTCACGGAAGGTTAATTGGTAATTTCTCTCACGCTCGCGAAGCGTCTCACGCGGATTTCTGCTTTGTCAGACATCCCCCTTTTGCGGCCGCCGCTTGGTCAGAAAAGAACCTCTTTCTCGACGTGACTGGGAAGCAGAGAGGAGGAGGAGGAGGAGGTCCGTTCTAGAGAAAACCGAAATTCGACGAGCCTCGTCTCCATGAGAATTTTTACAGACATTAAGCGAAAGAATTTACCAAATGTCCAGCTGGACAAACTGTAAAATAGAAATTAAATAATAAAAAAAAAAAAAAAAAAAAAAATTAGGAGAAACTTTTTCATTTGTCTTGCCACATCGTTTTGCTTTATAATAGAAATTTAATAAAAAATAAACTGTGGATATTTGCGCAAGTTTCCATATACATTTTTACATTATTTTACACAACACAATTAAAACAGTGAGATCTAAGCAGAAATTTCTTTCGCCTGTCAAATATTGTAACAAGACTTTGTTTGCAATATTATTATTATTATCTCTATGAAAATAATTGAAAAGATGTAACCTGGATAGAAAATTGTTTAACGAGTACTATATTTTATGTATTTTTACATATTACAAGAATACTTTTCATCTTCCATGTATCAAAATATGCAATTTAATAATACGATTTATCGAAAGTTGAACAAATATTTTCTCAATTTTTAACACCAACAGAACAGAAATTTTATTAAGCGACTCTTCCTTCATGAAGCGAATTTAAATGGAAACTTTTGCAATGTTTCTACGCTGAAAAAGGAAAATTTCTTTAAAAGAATTTAGAAAAGAGAGCAGCAGTGGGTTTTATTTTTTTTCTTTTTTTCAGAATTCGTGCTTGTAAGGCTACAGATAACCCGAGGCTGCCGTATACCTGAGGAAGGATGGACAGCCGTGACATTCCACCAGAGATTAGATTAGCTTCCACCCTTCTTCAGGATCAAAAGTGCAAGTGGTTCCAAGAAAAAAAAAAACTGAACCGTTCCGAGGAACTATACAAAGTCCAACTGTTCATCGTCAAAGAATCCTTTCTTCTGGAAATTCTGTTGTATTTGTACACATTAGACACTTGCACGTTTCAACAAAATTATGACAACGTCCGGATTTAAATAATTTTTAGAACGTTCAGAATATTGTGTAAAAATTCATTGCAGAATTTTATTTAACAATTTTTTGCAGTATTCTGTGGTTTCTATAAAAATGTCAAATAACTTTTGCGATATCAACTAGTTTTGTATAATTGAAAACTTGCGAAGATTGGTTCGCAAAAATTTCCATGTTAAAAAATGATTCTGATGGCATAATATCAATTAGGATATGAATTTTCCCCTTTGTCTTTAATAATAGCAACTTCAATTACGAAAAATGTGTTCGAAATATTACGAAGAGGAAACACTCGTCGTAAAATATGTGAATATTGCATTTTAATTTATACCTGTGATTTCACATGGGATAATCTAATTTTTACTGAAAATTTCCTTCCTCCATCTTCCAAAAAGCGAAGAATCACACTAACGCTGCTTTAAATTTCCTTTAAAAATAAAATCTTTCTAAATCGATGCAAAATATACATTACCACCTAATGACAAAAGCCTCGATCACTTAGTTGCCAACCTAATAGTATCCCTAGGCGTGAAAAAGTTACCAATAATAGAGAAAAGGAGAGATGTGTTGCCAACCTAATAGTATCCCTACGCATCAAGAAGTTACCAATAGTAAAGAAAAGGAGAGATGTGTCGTGCTACCAAATGGCATGCGATCTAGACACGTATCTCTCGTGGCGTGACAGCGATAAAAATCTTCATGCGACTCGGGCGAAGATGATGGTGGCCCTCGAAAGGGAAAGACTGCGGTGAAATGGAAGAAAGGAAAGATGGAGCGAGGTAACGGTACGACTAGTAGCGAGATACGTCGGTGGAAAGCCGGTTTAACATCGACCAGTTTCCTTCATAAATACCAGGAAAGCCTTAGAAAACGATGTTCCTGTGAATGTAGCTACTTCGTCGCGTTTACTTTCAACCCTTTGCACCCGCGCATACCTATTGACACACATTGCCTGCTGTACAAACAGGACAGATCCTCTTACGACAATCTACGACCTGTGGGTCCTACGTAAACTACAAGAACCTAGAATCGTTTTGATTATTTGTAGTAGTAGTACATTTGAGCATGTGATTATCGAGCTACGAGCAATTACAAATGTATAAATTTTTACTGCGGAAATTAAGTTCCATTATCGACTTACCCTTCGTTGATCCATTTTGTCCGAATCTTCGTAATCTTCGTATACTCGTTAAGTATCAAAATTTATAAAATAATGCTTCAGACTATTTATTTGGTAATTCTTGTATAATTTTCATAATTATTGTATCGTGTAATTGCATTCGGATCAATGCGCAGAAAAACTAGAAGGGAATAGGGAAATTCTATTTGATTAGTCTAGTGATAAAATAAAGATACAGAAGAACAGTTGTCAGCCAAAATTGGATACAACTTGCTTGCTATACGCAACGTTTATTTCGCATAATCGACGATCAAAGTTTGTTTCGTCCGAATATTATCACATAACCTAAAAAATTGTAATATAGTGCATAACCTAAAAACTCTTAAAGTAATCGTTATACTTATCTAGTAACTTTAAAATCACCAAACTACGAATATTCCAATTACAATGGTTACTAGAGTAACCATCCTAGTAATTCTAGGAACACTAAAATAATCAACGCTCCTCATCCATTAGAATTTCAAATCTGACAATATAGTAGATCCTATGAAAATATCATGAGCCGATCATGTTAATCTGTGACTGGAATAGCTACGATTGCATGTGGAATAGGAAAGGCAGACGGTTGGAGGCTGGATCAGCGACGAGACTCGACGTTTCCCGGGGCTTTCCGCGATCGAACCAGCAACGAGATACCGAGCACGTGACTCTCGGTGAGGATTCGCGCGGAGCGACCTGCATTCCGCGTTTAGCATTCCTTCCTTGACATCTCGTCGCTGCTCCTCGTCCCTCTGTTTCTCACGGAGAACGCTTCAAGGCCGGGAGTGGGCGCGGAAGGCACACCCGAGCATGCTAATACACGACCCTGATCGCCGATCGACGCGATGACGTTGCTCGTTAAGCCGCTTATACGGGGTGTGTGATAAGTGAACTACGAATTTTCATGCAAATTCATATCTTGCGAGGTACAATTAAAAGTGCGGAGTAGAAAACCGGTAGAAAATCGTCTTTTACCGAGCGAGTACGGTAGAGTCTCGGTTATTCCAGACCCGTTTAACCGAAGTGTCCGTATTATCCAATTTCATTCCTCTCGAAAGTTCAACATAAAGAACGCGAAAGTGTGAACAGTCACGTTAAGCGTGAACGTTACCTAAATGTTTCTTTTACAATTTCATCGCACGATTTATTAACAATGCATGGACCCTCTCGTATTATTCGAGTTTTCCATTATCGGAGATAGGTTAGGTCCATGTTCGTTTTAAGTAAAAGTGTTTCTAAATTCATAGAAATATCGAACGGGATAAATATTTTGAAATTTCTGACAGCAACAACTTTAGGACACCCAGTACATAGTTACACCGAGGTGTTAATCAGACCAAGTGCAGTGGTCGAGCATTAAGTCGCTTTTGCGCATCCTTTCGAGAGCACAGCCCAAGGCGAACGTTTTTTTCTTTTGGGAATCGCATCGCACGAAACACAACATAAATTTTACTTTTCTATTAAGAAGCAAAGATACGATCTTAGAAAAGAATAATAAGAAGAAGAATAATTCATAAAGATCACCTGTATTGTCTATTGTTAAATACCAAGAAACCTATGACGTGCACGTACGTATAGTTATAAACTAGCAATGTATAGTATTTCATAGAAAACGATTTTTGTCTATTTTTGCTACATAAGAATTCGTTAATTATCAATTACTGAAAAAATCGCTTTTTACGTCTCTGCCATTTTTGTTCGCCAACCAATGTAACGTAGTTACTTTAAAGGACCCTTATTTAGGAAACACCCTATACATGTAATAACAATTTACGTAATAAACTGTTCATCATGGTAATTTGCATTTAAACCGCTCGAATTATTATTCACAATTGCAATACGCTTTCAGCCAAAATTATACGTAAAGTAATTTCGGATTCTGCTTTGCTAATTGTACAGGGTCGTTCATTAAGCGGCGGCAATTAAAAAAATCGTAGTTACATCGACGCCAATGGACGATAGAATAAATTCTGCGGCATTGCCGCGAAGGTCGAATGTGGGCGCTCAAGATGACGATGCCACAGGCGCATAGAATGACGAATTTATCCCATCCCGCTGCACAGTTCAGCCTGTGCAATTTTCTAGTTACGTAGGCCTCCAAAAATACTAACTTCGTACTCGTCTCTCGTCAAATTATAGTATAACCTCACCATACCATTGATTACGATTTCTATTCTGGAACTTTCCACTCCAAATAACAATCAGATAACATTAGAGTTACATTTAAAAAGTTTTTCCAGAATTTTCCAAAAATTCTGTATCTCCAAAAGTTTCCTAGCTTTTCCAATATTTCACACTCGCAAGAAATCTTCCAATAGCAGTAGTAGCTGCTAAAAGCTTCGGACAAAAATACAGTATATATAAATCCATAGGCATTTTAGAAGATTCTCGATCTATCGATGCTTTTAGCGTGTAAATCATAACCTCAAATTTTCGTCGCAAAGAGACTTCTACCAATTAGGACCTCGTTCCAGTGGCACCAAAAACACGCCGTTGCAAATCGAGTGGCGAAAGAAGCCGGTGTGAAGCGAATTGTTTTCATGGATTTTTAGTGAACACGCAAGGACAACGATCTCGCGTGATAATCGACGCAACAAAATTCAAGGTTCGACCCGTGCACACGCGTAACGATTGGCTATTTTTCCATCTCATTTTTATCGTACTTAATAACAGTTTTAAACGCGATTATTTTTAGCCAGTTGTTCTTTCGCGATTGTTATATCACGACCGATAGGTAAATAATTATCGTGCAAGCGAATGCCGTTTTTGTACAGGTTGTTCCAAAAATATTAGTCGAACTTCAAAAACACTGAAGCGACGCTCGACAAAAGAAGTGCAACAGCGCTAAAAAACGTGGATCAAAAATATCTGCTATTAGATTTCAAGTGTAAATATAAAAGAATGAAATGTATGTCTTGAAAAATGTATTCTTTTGTATACGAATTAGACAGCAGATTTTTATTGTTTTATGTAGAACTTAAAAATGCAAAAATTGATAAACTACGTTAAATTTGTATTTTATCTAGCGGCATGAATTTCTGCATACGTTTAATTTTTTAAATGGTGTTTACAAAAATGTGAACTTCCAGAAACATCCGCAGTCTACTGATATTTTATCTTGACCTGATTAAAAACTTTCTGTCTCTGATGACTCCAGATTTTTGAAACAGCCTGTATACAAAGGTCAACAAAATAATAACAACTAGCGACACCACGGAGTTCTCATAGTCTCGAACGAACTGGCAATATCAATGCTGAGTCGCCATTAAGTTTTATCTACACGAGTATAGTAATAAAGGAATAATAGTTGCTGCTTGTTGCACTTGCTTCCTGGAAACAAATGTTTTTCTCTTCTCTTTCCGTCGGTTTCTTCTTCATCGAGAGGAAAAACCACAATCTGTTTTCTAACAAAACCACTCGATGGCAATTTCGGCGTTTCTCGCTAATTGTTTCCTTATGAGGTTCGTTTTATTAGTCTGACTGGTTGAGAAAGATTACCCAAGTAATTTCCATGGATTTGGATTCCCTTCAACGCGAAATTGCTTCGTTCTCGTCTCTGTGCAATTCCATGGTTAAGTGGTGATTGTGAATTATGTATTTGCGTTAAATGCAGCGGTTTTGACAAATTAATCGCTAGTATTATTTTTCCCTTTTTAATAAATGATAAAAAAAAAAAGAAAATATCTTTGCTTCATTTAATTTACGATTAGATCAATTTAATTCTGTTTGAGTTCTTGCTCGCGACATATTTGTTTACTTTATCCTCTTGAAAAGAATAAATTCTCTACATTTGAAAATCTAAAACAAATATTTACAAATATTTACTACAAATATTTACTTTAAAGACGTTGCTTATTCAAGATGTAATATCGGACAACAGGAGACACAGGCAAAAGAAAAGAGACGCTGACCTGCGCAATAAACGCAAGGTGGTCAGAATAGTGGCCACAAGTGATCATATCGGGTTAGGTCACGGTCGTTAGCCCTACAAGTATGACTTCAAGTCTAAATAAAGCCAATTAACAGAGTTAAGGAACACAAACTATAAATTACCCTTGTTAAGCTACAACAATTTCCGATAGTTTTACTGCTATTCTAATAATACTTTAATTACTTAACGCTTGTGGTTACAATTGCGTTATACTATGGCCTACTATATAGTAAATTAAACCATTCAGCAGTGCCATCTATTGATTTGAAGGTGCAGACGTGTTTATGGTTGCATATTCCTTTTATTTTACTTTCATCCTGCAGCGTCAAAAAAAAGTGAGAATCTTTTCTAAAATTATTGCAACGAATCTTACAAACTTTTGGAAGTAATAGAATAGAAAATTCATTAAACAGAATTATTTAATAAACTTTTCGTATAAGCATCGTTGAATTTGTGACATTTGTCTGTATCATTTTGTTAAAAAGACATGTAAATAGAAGAAAGAATGTAAATTTATTTATATCAATTTTTGTAATAAAGCTATTCATGTACCACTACGGTTGAATTCATCTCATCTTTCTCTATAATTTAATTTAAAAAAATCTAAAGTACTAATCAAAAATATGACATTAATATTGCAAAGAAAAAGAAATATTAAGTTGCACGCTAAAGTTTCTACATTTATTCCTTTACACCTCAAACATCTGTCAGTATTATCAACAGTGTAAAAAAGTAAGCCAATTTAAATGAAACACCCTATACAAGTTATACATCAATTTACTTTCCCATCATTCCAATTCCAATTTAATTCCTACCAACCAGGTATACCAATAAAACTCCAAATCCCTGCGAAAGCAAAAAGAAAAAACGAAAAGATTAAATTCCGCGGCAGAGATCCTAACCTCAATCTCTACGATCCCGTTCAATCCGCCTCAAAGAGATTGCGAACGGATTAATGGTTTCCCGTTGAAGCTACGCAAAAACAGAGCAGAGATGGATAGATAGATAGATAGACAGATAGAAAGAGGCAAAGAGAGAGAGAGAGAAAGAGAGAGAATAGGGTAAGGAAAAAGAGTGAGAGAAGCTAAGGCATTAGAAGCATCACTGACCTAACATGTCACGCGTAAAGGCCAGCCGTGACGCGTGGAGATCGCGCGGATCAGGTCAAGGTTGCATACTTTACAACAGTGAAGCAGTTTCCACGGAGGGAAATGGGGAAAATAGGGCACCGGTGACGAAAGCAACACGTTAATACCCCGGCTGTGACGACAGCGAAAGGACGACGTGTCTGCCGGGCTACTTGCGCGCGACCTAACCAAGCTTCACGCAAACTTCCTGAACCCTGGAACTTTCTAACTTTACCCAGCATCCACGGCGTCTTTGCCGTTTTATCGATGGTCATCCAGGTTGCCCCCAATTTTAACGCACCTTCAGCCTTGAATGTATAATTTTCTTATTTCATAATATAATATATGTACGTGGTGTTCCATCCGAAATCAGTCGGAATTTCAAATCGAAGAATTGTCAGGAAAATAGTAGGAAGAGCAAGAAAGACAGAATTACACGGCAAGGCGTAGAATTATAGTATTTATGAAATCGTTCTGCTTTGAGTAGGGAGTTGAGTCTTGAGTAGATTAAATTTAACTGGAGGCCTGTGACAATGCACGTGGGCTCGTGCACCTGTATTTCTAAATGTACGTAACAATTATCGCACAATGGTTAAGTCATGATACTATGGGTTACCAGGCCATAAAGTCATAAAGGGTCGTAAAATATTTCAGGTTCAGGATAAAGAGAGTGACAAGAATACAGGTATATAATGAGGGTTTGAAAACTGTGACAGGGTTGTACAAAGGGATTCTTTTACTCTATACAGCACATTTTGAACGAACATTTCATAATTTTATATTTGTATTTTGTATTCTAACATTTTTATAATATATATTTCTATATTATAGTTTCATAATGTATAATCATTTTTCTATTTATTTTACTTCAAATTCAAGTAACATTCTTGCGTTAATTTTTCTTTCCGATTTTCTAATAATATCGGAATATTAATTAATACCTGCAATCTTCCTACTTATAAATGAGATCTTCTTACTTACAAAATATAATTCTGTTTCTTACACGCTACTTTAAAACAGAACACAAAGTACAACTCTGAGCTGCAGCTCTAAGACATCAATCGGTACCACCACTCAATGGTTTAATCCATCTGGAGCTGCTACTTTTAAGATAATTGGCTCGCTAAATTCCTTTTATTAATTAATAATCTTAATTCCCTACCTATACCGGAAGACTATGATTTTATTCAGTGAAAAATAACGACACGTCTGTTCGCTGAATGACGACAATAATTAACAATAATTAAACTATAATAAGTTGCACAATGACGAACGAGAGCATCGGGTTAAGGGTTGAAAACAGAGAGCTGGCCATGAGCGAGTGATCACAGCATGAAAATACAAGGGCTGATATCAATCGAGCCACTGTCCTGACCGTTCACTCGTAAAGGCCACTCGTGACGCGTGTCGCTGATCCCAGACACACGTTTCCTCTAAAGGTTGCACATTTTACACTACGTAAATTAATCGACAACATTCGTGTATACGCCGTGCAAAAAGAAAAAAGACACAAATTACGTCAGGAGGGAACATCTCTGACGAAAGCAGCTTTAAAATGCCAACAGAATGTGAAGCGATGAGAAAAAAAAAAAAAAAAAAAAACAACGAACCCCTGAATACTGGTCTTTGTCACTAACTGCCTCGCACTTTCTATTAACATTTCCACTGTGGATTAAAATAACGATGCAATAATTAAATATTGCAAAATTTCTTCAAATTTTGTTAAATATCTATTTTGGATATAACTACTTATTCGCTGGTTGACATATACTCCCCATATGGTGGTTTTTTAAAAATACAAAATGGTTCATATACCGTAAGAATTATAAAGCTGAGCAAGTGTCCAAAAGTAGTGAAAAATATTGCACGAGCATAGGTTTCTTATTAACACTAGAACTACACTAGAACTAGATAGTTATTTCTACCAAAACCAGTGAACATGACTGGTCTTTAAAAAATACCTAATAATAGAATATTTTATATTTATTGATTTATTACTTTCTTATAGAAGCAATTCCATGTTACGCGGTACATTTTTGGTATTATTAATCCACGTGGCACCATGATCCTTAAACGAGGGCTGACACATTTGCGGCGGATGATGCGAGGAGATTGGATTTAAATTATAACAACGAATAAGATTGCTTTTGCAACCGTCAAGTGTATTTAGAATAGATATTAATATAAAGGTTTATAAGTACCGTCGATAGACGTTCGTACAAAGGTAGTCGCGAAGGTAGATAATAAAATGCTCGCGGATAACTCAAAGACTCGTACACTCCGTTAATTCGCAAATAATGACTCGGTAATATCTCGGTAATAATTCGATGACAACAACTGCCCGCTCGCGATCGTGTCTGTTTATTTATACCGGTCGGGGGGGAGTCGGAAGATTGAAATTGGTCTTAGAACGACGGTTGCCCTTCACGGCGACGTTGTTTTTGCCTAGAGATAGTCCAACGCTATTTTCGTGTGCGAGGCGGTGTCCGTGTCCGAGGCACAACAACAACATGAGACGCTCTCGCTTCGCCTCGTCCTATGACTCGTATGTAGCTACACATTTATGAAATTGTAGTATTGGTCAGTTTGACTAGTGTGGTATTTCTAGCGTTAGCATCTAGCGATCTAGCGATCGAAACGGAATTTTCCTGATAACTGATATCGTCATATCGAATGATACGCGGTAAAAATTTGAAAAACGTATGGCAAGTTGTAGAAAACGAGGAAACTGGTTAATCGGGGTTCGATAAACAGATTGCAGCACCCTTTTACACTTTGACGAGTATCAGCAATTTGACTGCTATTGGTAGAAGTAGCCTTGATACAAAATTATTTTCAGTTTGAATATATAAAAAACAAAATAAAATTCACTATATTATTCTTTTAGTTATCCTTGCAAAAGTCATTACATCACTGTGGAAAAAAAATATAACACGAGGTAGAAATTTGAAAATAAAATTGTAAAAAGTGGTAGTTCTAGGGTTGCGAAAAAGAAGGGCAAGTTTCCTATTCAGAAATGTAAGTTTCAAGGACTTTATTAAGAAATTGAACGACTCGAAGTTATTGGCAAATTTTCAGCGAAATTTTCCGCCATTCGTTTCAACAAATAAATAAAAGAGATGATTTTGACGAATGACTGTACATCTGTTCCTTTTCCAAGAAATCAGCAGGAAGCTCAACGCCTCGATAACTTCAAAATCCAATTACACATCACGTCACGGTAGACATAAGGCAATCATCGGAGGAAATTCTTCGATGAAAATTCGAAATTTCGCGCTAGATGGTTCACAGAGCGTTTGCCATGTCAAAGCGAGGGTTCGTGGTCGATAAATTCTGCAGCCTTCGACAGCCATGAACGAAGGAAGGATATCTACGAATCGAATTCCCAAGTGAGCAGTGGACCAGGATAGGAGGGTCGAGGATAACCACAGGCGTGGCGGGAAGCTGAAAGGCGCGGGACAGGGAAATATGTCGATATCTAGCTATGACCTAGTTGTCCCAGTTGCCCGGGAAAGTGGCGGCGCGACGCCCAGACGATCCAAGAAACACAGTTCTATGTTAATTTCGAGACATGGGTCAACAACCTTCTCACAATATTGTTCCATTTACAACTGAATAATTATCATTAAATACCAATTATTTTATATAATATTTCTATTAGGTATTTGTGGATGGAATTTTCTGTGTCGCCATTTGGAGATCATAGAAAGCAATTTATATGAATGTCATAGCAGCGATTGTAATTCTCAAGTATTAAGGTTGTCCGAAAAGTTTCTTTCGTTTCATAAGCTGATAATAAACGAACAACAATTTATGCTTTATATTATTTTATTGAATTGAACCTATGATCCATTTCGATTCTATTTGTATCATTACGTTCGTGAATAATTCAATAAACTAATATAAAACAAAGATATGCGTGTATTTTATTTCGTAAAAGGAAAGAAACATTTCGGACAACCCAATACCATGCTATTTGTCCTAAGCGGCAGAAATATATATTTAACGTTTCTAAAATATTTGCACGGCCAATGAAAATCTAATAAAGATCGTCCCAACTTAAACAAGTAAACGTATCCAATATTTTTATATGTAAGTGTTTTCTTATACATAAAAATTTAATGGAGACCTATAGAGTAAGAGTAAGCAATATCCACGGAAAACTAATGAAAATATTTCTGTTATATAACGACTTCGATGGAAACATTAAAAATTAGGAATTTAATGTTATTCACAAAGAAAAAAAAAAAAAAAGAAAAAAAAGGAAAGAGAATTCTGAATTTTTAGAGGAAGCAAGTGCGTGCAGATTTTTAATTTTTGAGAACAAGTAGAGGAAATTGATATCCACAGAAAACCTATATTGTGCAAAAATTACAAAAAAAAAAGAGAAAAAAATGAGATTGTATCTAGATGGGTCAATATTATTTGTCAAAAAATTGTTACAAGGACCATGCGGCAGTTTAAACTTGCGAGGTCTAGTTGCTGTTCTTGGGAAAGCCTCCACAGCTGGTTGTTTCCGTTAACGGGTATCGGTTCCAGGATTTATGATATTTTAGCGGGTTTTATAACGCAGAATGACGGTTTATGGGGTAGGTGGGGTACAGTAACCCAATTATCAACGGAAACTGCGCACACCGAATCGAGATTCACGACCCTGACCCGGCACCTTGGGTCGCGTATTTTCACGGAAATCATTTTCCACGCAATGGGCGGAAAACGAGTTTTGCACGTGACACACTGGCCGTCGGAGCGCGCTGTTCTTTTTCCAGCTGAAAACACGACAATTTATCGCTTTCCGCCGGAACAAAAGGCATTCCTCGCTCTCTGCTTTATGACTGGCTACTGCCAACGAAATTTAATAAAATTTACTCGTTCATAGCGAAGCAAAGAAAAGTGGAACTTTTTCTATCTGGTCGCTGATATTTGGAAAATAAAAAAAGCAAAATAAAACACCAAGTTTTTTCTATTGGGTTGGCAACTAAGTGATTGCGATTTTTGTCGTTAGGTGGCATTGACAAAGTCCGCAATCGCTTAGTTACCAACCCAATATATCCCATTCATAAATCACATAACCTAAAATACTTGATCCCGTGAAAAACGTAATAATTCGTTTAAATGATCAAAGAAAGAAGCGATTAATTAACTTGTACGGTATTAGTACTATCATATTATTTATTAGCATTTTGTAGGTTATTTGTATCTTGTAATTTGCTTAGTTTTACCAACGATATTAATTTAGTTGTACGAGAGAGTCCGAGGTAAAAGGGATGAAAGTAACAACGATAAACCACATGTGGATTAAAAAATGTAGCTCGTGCTTGTGTGTTTTTATTTGTTTAAACGGTGGACGCAAATAACTTACGAGACGTAACTTATTACAGGTTCGTCGCGACTTAGTTGCACGCGGCCATTTGTTATGAAATGTAAGAAAGCCGCGTTACTGGATACCGAGATAATGTTAAATCTTAAATCAAGACGATTCCAGAAATTCTTTATTACGAGAGAAATTGCCGTAGATGGCAGTGCGCATCCTTTATCGATATAATTTACGAAGCTGAATCAACACGGACAAAGAATTCTCGCAAGATACGTATTACATATGTAGGGAGCATATACTTTATATTATCACGATTAAGCTTGTTAAGGGAGAGCTTTCTACGTGAACATCACGGGAAAAAGAGCAATTTTAAACAATCTCGATATTCGAAATTCAATAAAAATTTATCCTGTCAATTTCTGCTTTTTTATTCGGTTTTACTATTGGAAAATAATATTGGCTACACACACACACACACACGCCAGTGTTTTCCATATGTTCGAAAATATGTTTTGTGTGTGTGTGTATATATATAACATATTTTTGAACATATGGAAAACAGTGATTGTCGTAATCAGACGGCGGATCCTCGACTAAACGGCAAATTTTTAAACAGCGATATTTTCACAGCTACAGAACAACAATTTCATGCCGAACGAAGGAGAGTTTCATTTTTTAAATTACTTTCGGTATCGCATATAACATGAGCATTTGTAATATTGCACTTGTTTCTACGCCTTTGCATATTCGTATCTATCATTAGATCTACACGGTGCATCGTTAGTTTCGTTGTTGGAAACATGGCAGACATGTCAGGTATTTTGAAAAACGAGGCATTATCGTTCGGAAGAGACCGAAACATTTACAAACGTTTTTTCTGAAAATCCACAGACGTCACTATTCATACACCAATCTGCCTAACAGTATTATATTCACGATGCACCCTGTAAACTCTAGAAGCTGAATTCGAGGAAATCTGGCCAGGAGGTTGGAGAAAACTAGAGTGTCGTCGACTGGAGAAAACTACTGTTGCACTCTCCGTATGGGTAAACGTGTGTGGCAACCGTATGTACGATGCATGTGCCACGTAACAACGATAGGGTAGACAGTTCTGTTCGGTAACTGGAAAGGAGAGAGCCCCGACAGGCCAGTTAGAGTTAGGCCGCAAAAGGAGGAACGAGGTTGTAGCTAGAAGAGAAGGTTGAGGTCTGAGTTCGAGGCCAGCTTCCTCACTTTCCCACACTCGTCGCTGTGTTACGTGGCTCGCGTAACGCGCTCGCTGCACTCACAGACTCACCTACATTCCTCGCTTTGGCGCAGCACACGAGCACCTACACACCTGCAACCGTGCGTTGCAATCGTGTTGTAGCGGGGAAACCGCGCCGTTTCTCTCCACTCGCGACTTTTTTAACTCCTTACAACTAACGTCCTTTTATTTTCGCGTGTAAACTGACGTATTGGATCGGCAACTAAGTGATTGCGGATTTTTCAATACCATCTAATGGTAACATTTACTTGTTCATAGCGCAACCATGGACACGAAAAGCGAAGCAAAGAAAAGTAGAACTTTCTGCGTACGGTCGGTGATAAACAAAGCAGGAAGTTTCCTTGTGTTGGGTCGGCAACTAAGTGGTTGCGGATTTTATCATTAGGTGGTATTGAAAAATCCGCAACCACTTAGTTGCCAACCCGTACTTTCCATCATTTTGTTGTCTCATTGCGTAGAATTGTTTTCTTTTCGTAAACAAAGCCTCGTATACAAAATACTATTGTATATTTTCGATTTCCTGACGAATCATCTTTTTTTGCCTAGTGTTTGATCTACAGCATGGCATTTAAGTTAGCATTTGTAAGGTGAACTATCGCTTGTTAGCCTTCAAACGCTTATGCGAGTTGAAGCTATCCGAGACATATGGACACTTCGAGGGCTGACTTTAGCGTTTTGTTTTTTTATTTCGAAGAATTGTTGCCAACTTTCTGCTCTTATAGAGTACAGTATATAATAAAATACAGGAATCCAGTGGTGTTAAAATCAATTCAAAAGTTACACTGTCAGTTATGACTAAATAAAGTCATAATCGAACGATAGCACACTGTAAGAAAATATTAAAATGCATTATGAATTTTTAATTTCACTTTAGCTATCTTTAATGTTCCTAATTTTACCTATATTTTGTTATACTGTTAATATATACATTTAATTCGATGCTTTGTATAAGCAATACGTGAAATAAAACCATTTCTTTGTTTTTTAATATTAGTCCTCGATACTTGGAAAAATGCGCGATCGACAGCGTATAAGTTAGCTCGTCCGAGCGCGGTGCAAACGCATAGCTCGCTGTCGCGCGCCATTGGCTCAGTGTTAACACTTTATCGACCGATAGCCTATTAATCGGCTTTTTGTCACCGACGCTTACCGATCGATAGCATAATAATCGGCTTTTTGTCGCCGACGCTTACCAACCGATAGTCTGTTAATCGGCTTTTTGTGGGCAACGATCTTTCTCATTATTTGAGCAGTAATTTGTTATTTAGTACCAAGGTACCGTGCTCAGTTGCGTCAGTTGCGTTGCTTCGTAAGCTCCCACAGTTTTGTACCAATTTGAAAAACTTAGCGTTCGCGATAAACGAAAAGAATAGTATTGGAGAATCTAAACCGAAACAGAGCCGGCGCTAGGGAAAATCCGCGCCTGAGCTGCCGGTCGGACGTGCGTATGCTGTTGAACCGCTAGCGGTCGGTAAAGCGTTAAGTTGTATCGCGTTATACGACACGCACATGCAAAGTTATACGTGTATGAAAATTTGATCGCGTATCTGTATTTTTCTCAGCGTTGCAGAAAATCATAGCCGTGTGTGTTGGTGTTCCTCGCGTAGACGAAACCTCGATTACTTTTATCCAGACACCGGGGCAGAAACAAACGTATCCGCGCACCATTTTGCCATTGTGAGCAAGACGCGTGAGAAAACGGCCGCGAGCAAACAGCCAGGCTTGGATTCAGCGAATTCCAAAGATTCGCACGATAAGTGTCGTAGCATCGTGATACCGTACCGCGAGAGAGAATCCACTCTGCCATTTTCTTGGCAAAGCAAAGCGGCGCATTCCGACGTTGGTCGTGTGAAAAGCCGCGATTTCTCGTCCACGACGGGACCATTACGCCAGGAGGAACGAGATCGAATCGGCAGTTTCAGGCGATCGTAACGCCAATCCTAACCTAAAACGTGTTTCTACGACTGATATAAAACTTGACCGAGTCTACGGTTGCCAGCGCAGTGATAACACCTTTCTTGGGTTTCCGGGTTGCTGTAGCTTCTTTCCTTTGTTAAACGATAGCAGAACTTGGCGTTTCAAGAGTTTTGAGAGCTGTTGAGATTCCGAAAATCGAGAACCTACGAATATTTATGGGACCTGTGTTCGATAGAAGCGACCTCACGCGATTATTAAGTAAATTAGATTACTAAGTCGCCTAGTTGTAAAATTATGCGAACGCGCCAACGTTATTGAGAAATTAAATAAATCGCTCGGTCAGTGTGAAACGAATGTATCAAAGCGATAGTAACACGGTAAGACGATGTAGTAGGTAAACTATGGAGTGGAATAACAACAGCGATAATAATAAATGATAATGATGCAGGATTCATTTATCGAGGACGCTGATGATAATGATTGATAATGGCAATAGCGTGGTATTCGTTAGAATATTCAGCAGAAACGAATTTCTCTACAGATCATGTTTCTTCGATTAAACGGAAATATGAATTTACACAAATAACCAGAGGTGCACTTATCGAAATAGCTATAAATCGATCCGTGATTTATGTACATAGTAAGTTTCTAAAAATAGTCTCCGATGTATTTTGTTCACCTTGACGAAACAATTTATGATTTCCAGTAACGTTGCTTTTACGTATAATTTAACAACCTGATCTTGAATAATTTAATTTATACGTTACGCGAAGTCACGTTCGTTAAGAACGGGACCTACAGTACTACTGTACGTTGCAGCACATCAGCTTGGCAACTAAGGGGTTGCGGGTTTTGTCATTACAACCTAATGATAAAGTCCGCAATCACTTAGTTGCCAACCTAATATGCAGTCTAACAGACTCTGGAAATTATAGAAGTTTCCACGTGCAGAAACTTGGAGATATTTATTATTACGTAGAATGAAATATCTGATTTGTAAAAAATAAATAACCGATCATAATCGTGATATATTCTTGTCTGAGTTAATAAAATAGTTATCGATAGCTCTTGAATAATCCACCAGTAATAGAAGGCCTGTGTACCGTCGTCTACTACTGACTCACCAGACATTACATAAACGTCAAAACGACACCTCCATAATAGAGTTCGCGAATCTTTCGGCGAATCCTGTTGGCCAACGGTCAATGTCAGGAAACGTGTTCGAGTATCACATAAAGAAGAAGCAATTGCCGGGGACAATGTTCCACTTCAAGGATATCTACTGTGCACGGCAAGAGAAGGAGACGGAGAAACAAAGAGAAACAACACAGCTGTCAGATTCTGAACAAACGAATAGAGGGAGACTGGAATATCGTAGAGTCATCTGTTAAATTAGTTCTTTCTTTCTTTTCTTTTTTATTTTTTTTTTTCTTTAAATTATAAATGAAAATTGCAATTCGTTGTATCGTAAATGTTGTAGCTCGTCTCAAGGTCGTATCCTATTATTAGGCTCGCTTGAATATTCGTCGAGACTCGAGTCTAGAAAAGAATATATACTCTTTTGAAAAAAGGCGAGAATATCGGTGAGGTGGATAAAACATTCCAAGAAGAAAATGGGAAAATTTGAGACAAACTTTTAGTCCCTGTTATTCCCGCAAATTATTCATCAAACTTCCATTGAAATTGGGTTAGACCTAACCCAACCTAACCTAACCCAACCTAACCTAACCAAATTGGGCAACCTAACCTCGATAATTCTCTCAACATTTTTTATATCGTTAGAAACAAAGATGAAACATGGAAAGTTTAAAAAATATTGTAATTTTGCGAAACAGTATTTTCACTGGTAATTCGTACGAACAGAGTTTTATTGCGTAATTATAATTTTAATTAACTAACTCAGCTTTTGTTTCGCGAAAATTACAATTTCCCGTTTGAGATGGTCCATTTATTAAGATCTAAACGAACATCATAGTAATCGTTGATCTTGCTGGATAAATCAATCGATGCAGAACTAGGAACTAGAAGAATGGCAGAGAATATCAAGGCGAAACTATCGCGACAGTGTTCACGTTGATTCCCCGTTTGCCACTCGTGCTTACACATAATTGTAAACTCGGAGGGAGCTGGTGTTCATCGTGCGCGAAAGAAAAACGCAATTAGCTGCTCCTGTACCGCGACCAAGCTCCTCTTCTTCTGTTGTTTGCTTCTGTTACGCCAGCGTGTTCGTCGCCAACGACAGCAAACTGTTTCACGAGAATGAGCCCGGAGACTACTTTAAAAGCGTTTTCCTTTCACGACTCGTGTGTCTTCGTAGCGAGTGTCATTCAAGTTAATTTTAACTGGCTGGAGAATTGCTGTCATCGCGATGCCAACAGGCATTTTCAAGAAGTCTGTTTGACTTTTTATTAAAAGCGCCTAACCAGAGGGAGATATTTCCTTGATACTTCTTCTTCTGCGTGTACTTTTGCCCGAGCTTACGTAATTATGTCTAATTACACGTTCGCCGCTTCGTCTTTTTCCTTCTTTTCTTGCTTGCGAAAACTCTTTGACACGGAGACAAAAATACAATGACGAGGAAATATAAATCTTCTTCATGCGTGGTTCGTAGCAGTTGTGTGCTTGTAACTTCCCAAAAACAAAGTTTGTACCACGTTGCTACAGAGATACTATCTTTGGTTACAAAGCCAACTGCTTCACACGGTAAACCACAATTATTTCACATTTGGAAAAATAAAATTCTTCTTGGTGATAGCAACACTGTACTCTCTGTACTCTATCCTCTACGTTTCTTTCTTCCAACATCTCCACAAATTGTACTTTCAATCTTTATTCGTTAACCACGTTTTAGTCATAGTGACCTTGATCGTATTTGGTCAATAAATTTAATGGAATTTAAAATCCGTAGGAAATGCTATTACATTAAACTGTAGATTCTTAGCAAATATCAGTATCAACGTGAAACTTCTATTTAAGTTGGAAGATACTCTATACCTGATATAGAAAATCCCCTCTCTCTATCTCACTCTTTGCAAAATGCAATTTCGACGATGAGAAGGCAGCTGACTTCTGATAATTTGATTAAAATATTCAATTGAGTCTGGCGAATAAAAATAAAGATAAATTCTCAGAAACATCATGCAAGGCTCGTCTGTCTTCATACACGATGATTTGACAAAATGAATGGTCCTATCAACACTGTTATATTCTCTGTCTTGTCATCTTGCATGGTCCATCAGGATCAGCGCAAGTCCGCCGCTATCCAGTGGCGAAAAAAAAGCAAAAAGAAAACGCCTCTTCGATTCTTCGTCTGATAATTAAATTACAATCTGTAAAATAATAATATGAGATTATTTCTAAGAATTCCACGAAGAAGATTCAAGTGTATCCAAGTTAATGTTCCACTGAGATCTGACGAAATGAAACGTTCTATGAAGAAAGCGTATCTTCCATCCTGTCAGTGTTCGTGTTTCTTCAGTTCAGCACAAGCCCATCGCTATCTAGTGACAGGGAAGGGCGCGAAAGAGTCGGCTGATTTCTGATCCACAGGCGGATTTTGCAGGCAAGCGAATTCGCGACGGTGAATGTCAGACGACGATGAAACGATCGCAGTACGTAGAGAAGAAAAAAAGAGACGGAAGTGCTCAAGGACTACGGTGATCGTCGCGTCGAGTGGTTCCCATGTGGTGAACGATCATGAGCGGAGAACACGATCCGCAAGGTGTAGAATAGTGTGTAGATAATGGAAGCAGAATCGCCACGCGACTGCGGACCAATTTCGTAACCTGCTTTTCGAATTTCCACCTCCTGTCGCTTTCGTAACGATCGCTGTTCAGACACGGTGTGTCGTTTCGTAACACAGCTTGTAGCTCATTGTCGAAACTGTGGGCCCCTCAGTTTCTGACAAGGTTTCTCCGCTTGGTTAACTCCTCCGAGTCAATAGCAAGCGTGCTTTCCTGAATTCCTAAGTGGACTTGCTACGACGTTGGTGTTTATTGAATTAAACAAATTTTGTAGGTCTTGGAATTCTTGAATATAGAGCAGATTTTTAGGGAATATTTTAGGCAATGTTTTTTAAAGACTCATATCGTATGCACATTGTCGACTGTTGGAATTTTTTAAAGAAATTTCTAGCTGTTGGCACGTGTTGCGGATTTCTCATGAATTTTTCAGTCTATGAAAGTGGAAATCTGCCTGACACTTGGACATTCAAATTTTTCCTCCTCTCTTCCACATATAGATTTCTATTTCTTCTTTCCTAAGAATTTCATTTCCTAATCCTCTTCATAAATTTCCATTCAACATTCTGTTTCAATGTGTTGTGTAAGATTGTAGAAGACTGCAAAGAACTAGGATGAAAGAACGTTTACCAACAGAGATTTCCTACTTTCTTTCTCTTTTCATAGATAATTAATTAATCAATCTATAAAAGACTAAAGAAGCATAGGAAGAAACACTATAAAATCATGTTAAAATATATATAGTGCTATAAATCCATTCTTCATTCAATATATATTTATCATCAGGTGAGTCTATTTTTACACACATGATATTATGCAACATACCTGTCTACAACGTTTATTAATCATCATGATTGCAGAAGAATGGAATTCCTTCATTAACATACTGATTTATTTGTCACCAATCCATATGCACAGCAGCACTTCCTCATTTCTCTATTCTTCGTTTAATAAATGTTAGTACATTTATTTATGTATTGTTAATTTACAATGGAACCCAATGGCACGTTATACCATGCTTCTCTTCATCTTTGTCTTGTATTGTAAGTGGTTCAGTGACCATTATATATATCATAGTCGACTGTTCCACTTTACTTTAATATCTTCAGCTTCGGTACATTGTGTGAAAGATTTGTTTGAAGATATTATCTCAGAAGGTCTCATGGTTTTGGATTATTTTTTAATCTTGAAACACGTAATTCTGATGAAGCGATTATTTCAAGTTCTATTGGATTGGCAACTAAGTCAGTTACCAACTCAATAAGTTGAGAAGAATTTGTATGAAAATTTTTATTATGCATTTTTCATTCAGAAATAATTTCAGATATTTGGGATACGATAGTCGAACATTTGATACTTTATATAGAATAATATTATTCTAAATCTGGCATTTTAAAAAATAACTAAATTGTACAATTTTTATACAGTTTTTAATGCATTCTAATGAAAGAATTTTTCATTAAAATTGTCAATAGATTTTAAATAATACAATGGTCGCCGATCTAGAAGATTATTTTTTTTTTTTTATAAATGTAGCTGTTTTTCCTCGAACAGATTTTCCATTTTCGTAACTTCGGAAAACTGTTTACGCGGCTAAAGTTGATTATAAATTCTGCCGTTTCTATAGATGTAATGGACGATTGTGCTTCTACGATGGAAAATATTCTGCAGCGAGTAAAGGTTAGCGTTAACACACTTTACAAGTTTTACGCCGGCCGAGAGGAAAAGTACGCCTTTT
Source organism: Bombus fervidus (assembly GCF_041682495.2). Lineage (NCBI taxonomy): Eukaryota > Metazoa > Arthropoda > Insecta > Hymenoptera > Apidae > Bombus > Bombus fervidus. Next base: position 8,496,197 of record NC_091531.1, on the reverse strand, counting down.
ATAGACTCTCAGACAATGCGTCGATCGGTTCCTGCTGCGCACTGCCATTTCCTTTCGTCGATTTCCATTATGAAAAAGTGAAACTGTTTCATAACTTTACGTCTTCTTACTTTCCTTTGACAAATGACGCTTGCCATTGATTTGCTCGAAATATTCTTCACAAGTCCACTAAAATTTTAGTCCACTGGCTAGTTCCACTAATGATACTAGATATTGTTAGAACTAAAGTGGCTAAATGTGAGCCTAAATCTAGTCTTGAATTTAGAAACAAATATTTGAGATGTAAAAATAACGAAACATTAATATCGAATGTCAGATACAAAGTGAAATAATAAATTAATATTCTGTAACGTTAATTGAACAGAGTATTTGATACCAGAATGAATAGAAAACATTATTTAAACGCATCTACATTACCTAATTAACGGTACATTTTTACTGGATTTTATATATCCTTCTCATAAAAGAACAACCTTTCATAATTATACAAAGGCATTTTCAGTTAATGGAATATTTCTTATTATGTTTCTGATATTCTGTAGACCTTTAATTATGTATACGGTTTTATGCTACAGATTTTATGCTCGCAATTTAAATAGCGATTATCAGCTACAATAAAGGCAGCAATGTGCAGGTATTTGTTGTACTACTGCCTATGGTATTATATCATTGCTATTCAGACACTGACGTGTAACTCTAGTAACCCATATCTTCATAATAGCATACCACACTATCTAAATATTAGAATATTAAGTAACAGTATGAATATTTGATATTAAGATGAGCACCAGAAAGATAAGAATGTTGTACAATGCTGAAATTGTTAGGAATCATTTGCATCAAGCTCTATTGAGGTTTCAGATGCTCTTAAAAGATTGTCTTCATATTATAAGTAATATTAGAATATTGGATAAGAATATTAAAAATATAGCATATCATAATTGATATCAAAATAACAAGTGACATCAAGTTGTTGTTTAATGTTCTAGCCCACAAACCTGACTAATATTATAGCATGTCATTAATACTAAATCCCACTTAGGTAGACTAAATATCACACTAAAATAGCCAAATAATAAATATCAATTATCTAATACAATTTATAACGTATAATTGCTATTAATAATCCTAAAATTTTGTCTAGTTGCAATTACCAATCCTGTAATCCATTTACTACATTTAATCCTTCATTGTATATCAACCCAATAATGCATTGCATACAGATTATTATATATGTAATGTATATTATTGCCAGACTGCTGATTTTTATACATTCATATCAAAATTTAAAAACGCCAAGTGCACAGAGTGCTGTGCAAAAATATATAAAATACTCAATATTTACTATAATCTGTAATATATCAAACAAATCCCTATCTCTTCAGTTATGACTATAAAAATATAAATTTGTGTGAAAGTCGGTTGTTTAATTATTATTTATTATTTTTTTATTCATATTATATACGATTATAATCAAATTAATACAAATTATTAGTAATATTCTATGTCTACCAATTATTAGCTAATATCAAATCCAAAAAGAATTCAAAAACTGTACCTAAGCATTTTATATCTTTCCATATTGTATTTCATCAAAATAGCATAATTTTCGAAAGAAAAAAGGTTAAGAAAGATATTTCTCTTCGTCATATCTCAAAAAAGAAGAAGGAAGAAGAAAGAGAAACTGATATACAATAGCTATACTAATTCCTCAGATACAAGTCAATTTCACCAGTTTAAAAATCAATTTTCTATACCTCGACCACGATATAGCCAAACTGTCGCTGAATCCGCGAAGGGGAACTAACGCGGACAGTAAAAACTGGTCGAGCGAGTGCGCCAAGTAAACGCCATTCCTTCCTAGCGTTCTCGTGTCCTCGTGAACCGAGGACGCCTCTTCCCGTTTCTAACCAACTAACATTCCAACATCTTTTTAACATTAGAAATTGAAACCGAATTGAATACCGCTAAAGAACGAGCTACACGTACATAGTTTAACAAATATTAAAATATTTTCCATCTTATAAAGATAAGCCAACGTCGCCATATTATTAAAATTGTCAAACATTAAAAATTCAAATTTTTAAATCTCGATTGAAAAGGAACAATTTAGATAAAAACGATAATTTATATTATTTAAACTATAAAGTGTTTTTAATTATATGGTATTATTCGTCGTTAAATATGTCAATATCGAATTGGTACTGAAATGTGTGTTGTAACATGTCACTTGAAGGTAATGTATAGGTTAGAAAATTTCGTGTCAACGGTGTGGATATATCGAGGTCAATGATCTTTACTAAATGTTGCATATAAATGTTGATAAAGCGAGCATTCTACCTTTTCGTTGTAGAATATCATTGAGGCGATTAATGGATCCTTGTAACAAGCTGTCGACAATAGTTCACCGCTTTTTCACACTTTTTACGAAATTACGCCGCCAGTTCGATTTTTCAACGACCGCCAAGCGAAACTGTGCCGCCATCTGCCGATCAAATTGGGTAATACGGGTAATTCCTGGGCTGGCAGATGGCGTCACGGGACCTACTTTTTAAGAGCTACTTTATGAAATTACGCTGAGACGTTTTAAATTCTTTTTTTTTTTATTTAATTAATCATTTACAGTCAGACAAAACATGAATAATATTCTAAAATAATATATGACGAATGTAGCGCGTAGATAAGATGTTTAACTCTGATAAGATAAATTAATATTTTTGTTAAATGATAAACTTATGTACTCTAGTATAGATTTTTCTATGTTAGCTCTTTTTAAGTGAATTAGAAAAAGAATAAAAACCCAACGAATGAAAATATCAGACATATACTGTATATGTAAGATTTTTAAGCCAAGAAAGATAAGGTAAATATTCTTAACAAGATAATGAAATCATGTGTTTTAATACAGCCTTTTAAGCGGTAGCTTTTAAGAATGAAATTCCTTAGAGCAGCGCGGCAAAGTAAAAGAGGTTATATACATCGAAAGTGACATTCTAAACGAGAGACAAAAATATGATAACCTCCGATCGAAGCAATCGTTTCACTTACGACCGTCATCGACGGTAAATAGCAGAGAAATTTCTTCGATATTTACATGGAAATATTCTCAACGAAGCACAATCAATTTTTTAAGAATTTTTTTTTATTTTTCTTTCTCTTCTTATACATCCGAAAAGTTGTTTTCGGAAATGAGAATAATTACAAACAAGTGCACAATATTTTCAATCAACTTTGAAACATTGAAAAAAATTTTTCTTCCACCTTTTAAAAATTAATTTTGGAGATCAAAGAAGATTCTGTTTAATGCGAACGATTGAAGTGGCCGATTCGGTCAGTTCGAAATTACCATCTCACGAAAATTGCAAGCTGCATAACGCGTAATCGGTTACCTAGCGGTCGAGTTGTGAGCACGAGGTGCCCTTATCTGACCGTGATAACGCGGATCGCGATAAGGTAAGGTACAGTACGTCCTGGCGCCCGCACCTCGAACCAGCCCGATATCGTGCGACCTAAATTCGCGAACCTCGCGTTGGTCATCGACATCGACTAGTCTCAACCAATGAACACCTGTTTTTACCGATAGAAATTGTTTTTGTATTAGCGCTATAGACGTTTTAAGAGATACGTATGCACATATTACGCTGTTAGAATATAATTAGATTCTATTATGTTATCTTATTAGGAGATAAGGTTATCGTTATTGATAATGAGTTTTAAGTTTCCATAATTGGGTATTGATAATCGAGCGGTTCAATAAGCTATGGAATTTTTTGGTTTTTGAATGTTAATGATTTTAAGTAAGTCCGAAGTTATCCTATAATTTTGAAATATGCTAAAATCGGTTCTGTTTCTTCGAGAACGATACCAGATTGCAACAGGAACTCGGTCTATCGCGACCTCTGAACTAGCTGTTTCCGGAAGCAGTGGGCCTCGCGTGTTTCCGCGTAAACGGGCTAGGAAATGGGCCGATCCCTCTCCGGTAAAACTTACCGATGATGGGCGGAGTGAAGCTCGTTTAATTGTCTAGATATCGATCAACTAACAACCAGGATCCACGAAGAATATATCGATCTAATGAAATGAATAACTATGATCATTTCGATATTTCGAGAAATTTCTATGAAATCTCAATTAAAAAATTGGACATTCATTACTATAGTAAGTAGTAAAATACTAAAAGCTCGATTTTCAATAAAATTCCAATTTATAATTATCCATATCTTAATAATAAAGGTAAACTCGAATCCTTGCTTTTTCGAAATTGAAAGTAAAAAGTAAACTCATTGAGCTACAAAAAATTATCTTTCAGCTGTACTCTGATTAATTTCACTTTTACACAATTTACTGAAACGTGCCATTTAATAAATGAAATCAAATTAAATTAAATTAAATTTAGAATTTGCTAGGAAAAAATTACATTTAAGTTTATTTACTTTACTTAAAGCAAAATTTATATTTTCATTGAAGAATAAAATATGATAAATTAAACGATGAATTAAAATGAACTGATTCCTAACCTATAATACGATCGATCGAAACAATAACAAACAGAACGATCGGACGAAGTTTCCAACTAACGATCCTAACTGACTATTGTTTCATCGGTCGAAGCAGATAAGAAAAAATTCGACAGAAGCATGTGTCTGATGTGAATCATCGCGAAAATTCTAAGCAGGCTTCGCGATTTCGATTGGTCACGAGCTGATGTGGGTCAGGCATGGCCCGCACAGATGATACGCCGATAGCGTTTCTGATAAGCGAAGCGACTGACTGATTACGCACCGACGACCTACATCAACGCCACACGTACACATCTGTTCGTCGTTTCTCAACGATAACTTCGCATTTTTTCAATCCTCTGGACCCTCGTTTTTCTGTCAGCCACGAGATAATGGCTGGAAGACTATGTTATCAGTCAGATTCGATTCTTACCCCTTCTTTTGGATTTCTTTAGTTGACCATGGTTGCTCGAGTACAATCCAAGTGATCTTTCCTTTATATAACAATTTATTAACTAATAACGATAATAAATTCACAAGTCCCAAGTTATAGGTTATGTGGAACTGCGATATCTTCAAATTTAAAATTTTCGACTTGACATCATCTAAACCAAGTAAATTATTTTTACAAAATCTCAGGAATAAGCAATAATCCAAATTCAGTAACGATAAAACCTTCCCATCAGTATCCGATCCATTAAACGTGCCTACTTATTTTAAATAATATATAGTGTTTATTCAAAAACGTAGCCCACAATTTCCCTATACAAGAGTTTCAAAGACATTCCCAACTAATGTCAGATGACCTTTAAACGTTGTGCAAACGTGATAACAGCAAGATCATTCTTGATCTTTTCCCATAGGGAAAAGGGAGAAGCAAAAAGAAATAAAGGAGCAACGAAGGGAAAACGAAATGAACCAGAAGGACACAGTGAGTAACACAGATTTGAGGTTATGTAAGAGAGCGAGCCACAGAAAAGAAAGATAAAAATACACGATGGAAAGGTACAGGAGGTGAAGGGAGAAAACGGAGAGCCCAATGTTTGCTACAGTACAGAGAGGCGAGTCGCCTCCTCTGGCTGTCTCGCTGATAAGCGGCTGATAAGTGAACCGTTGGTAAATATAGAATGTCCCGATGTTCTCTCCTCGGCCACGTTGCATATCGACGAGATGTCTGCTCGCCGGTGTGCGGATATGTCAACGATACGTATGTTCTCCTATGTGCTCCTATCGAGCATTAAAATTGCGTCGTGACGCCACACTTTACCACTTAACCTCTACTACCGATTCTACAATTTTTCCATTCAGAAATTTTTCCACCACCCACTTGCCGATTTAATGGATCAAAATTTTGATTTGGAATTGACTGAAGTTTTTTTTTTTTTTTTTGATGATAGGATTTTTTCTACGAGTAATTTTAATCGAATATTTGATCCTTGGTGAAAAATGTAACCTCTACGATTGATCAGGACATATTTTTTTTATCGAGGATGAAAATACGACGGTTAAAAGTTTTGTTAACTTGACATAGATCGAATTTTTTTGGACGGCTCCAGCAATTTTAATTGAATATTTGGCCTTTGTTGGAGGCTTCGATCGAGTAACATCGTCACAAATGACTTGGATGTGATCCAAGTTTCCGTTCAAAGTTTTCACTCGAAATTGATTGATTTTGTTCGAAAGGTTCCAGGAATAATTTAAATTGAATTGAATATTTCATACGACCTCTACTATTAATTCAATATGTTTTATACTGAATCAAATCATGTTCCCCAAGAGGAAATAAGATAAGTTCTTGGAAGCATGATCTGTCTGTGAATAGATGTCAAATGCAAGTGCAAAACCGGAGGTTGGAAATGTACTTTCATCTGCGTGGTCCCCAGCTTGCAACGCCCCACCAGAGCTTTTGCGAACGGCTCTCCAGTGTGACTTCCGGTTCTCTAAACCAGAGGCGGATACGGACCGGAAACACCAACGGAAGGTCACCGGAAGGTCACCGGAAGGATCATCGAAGGACATTGTGCAATTGCTTTCAAGATTGCAACTGCAATTTTCATTCAACCACTAACAGATATATTCTTCTTCTTTTAAAATAAAAATAACCTTTCCTTGAAACTGTTTCATTCAATAATTGATCTGTAATGTTCACTGACATTAAGATTCTTCAATAAAAAGGGCTAGAAAAGCTGATATTTATAAGAGTAACATTTTACGAAGATAATCTCACATTAAAACAAAAAACTCGATGTCTTCTACGTTCTGTTTTCTTCCTCTTCACGATCTATCACATACGACATTTAGTGAAATGCAGTTGTACAGATACTGTCAAATTTCAATGAAAATTACATTTATAATCATAATCAGAAACATAAAATCCATGGAAAATCTTCAAATTCCAAGAACCAACACGAAGAACAGTTGAAATCTCTAAAACTAAAATAACACAGACATAACCTAAAAAGATCCGGCAAGCTTATATCCAGGGAATTATTTCCAACTTAAAAGTCCATCATCCACGGAAGATCTGGTAAAACGAGAAACGCATCAGTGGTCCACTTGTTCAAGCAAAAAGTCGGAGACCTAACCTAAGTAAGGAGGAAGCATTATAAAAGAAAGAGACGAATACACGAGAGATAAACAGCACGAAATAACCGGATACCAGGAGCAGACCTTCCCGCGCAAAAACGACTGGTTCAGCGATGGAAAATTAAATGGTTGGACGCGTGTATGCGTGTCTGCTGCACGAGTCAGAATAATAATTATATGGGCCAGTGCAGTCGATGCGTGGGAGGAACCGTGGCAACTCAACATATTGTCATTAACCTCGTCCCATCAGCGCCGCTTCACACTTACGGAGGCACACATACAGGGTGTTACAAAAATGTGGACGATATTTGAAAATCACAAGAATTTCACATTCTTTACTTTTTTTTTTGGGACAATAAGTTATGGTTTATCGGTTTCCTAATTTTTATATTAGTTAAATATATAAATTAAATATTGTAACTTGAAAAATAAGTCTGAAACGACATATATTTTTGTCTAATGAACGTAGAATGAACTTTTTTTTCATTGTCGTGATATCTAGCATTATGAATATTGTTCGCTTTTTTTCTAACACGTTATATATGGATAGAGACAGAGAGAGAGAGAGAGACTCTGTGGCGCGAGTGCATTTACGTAACTGTTGCACTAATCTGCCGCATGAGTCGATATCACGCGATCATCGGTGATCACGCCTCTCAGGTATCGACGCGTGAAGGCTGCTGGTTGAAAATCAGACGAAAGCTCGTGAACTTTGCAACTTTGGATAATAACATAGATATGCTGTATATTATCCTCTTAAAAATATGCGTTACATTTTGCATTTCTCGAATATTTTTTTCTTACGCTTTTTGCAATCTTTTTTGTGATTTTGTTTCCACTGTGGTATATTTATGTATTTTTGGTTATAATCGAATTTCTTACATACACGATTCCGTTTAATCAACCGATCCTTAATATTAAAGAAACTTTGATGAAAGTAGATCTAGTGATTAATTACTCGTAGGTCACTATCAGAACAACCTAAACTAACCTAACCTAGTCACGCCAGTATGTGTAGGCAACGATATATCGAGGAACTATAATCTTAAATCAAGATACACCTTTCTCAAGAGATCAACCGCTCCAGGCCACGTTACTACTCTTTAACATATTTCCCCACCAACGAACAACTCCCAAAACAAGCATCAGAACGGATGTCTCCTAAAAAAGAGCGAAAGGCAGCCGGGCAAGCATCAATTTCCCAGCCGATCCCCGACTCTGACGTCTCGCAGAACGCATAAGCTCTAAATAACGCGCAGTATACACGTTACTCTATCTGGTAGTATTAACCTCGCCTGCAACATACATGGCCGCCAACCGCACACAACTACCACTTTCCATTGGCATGCGAGTGAGCGAAGCCTAGCGATGGACTCAAGTATTTCGCAAGTAGGTTGGAACACTGACTGACAAGATTCGAATCCTATATAAGTATTTTAAAAATAATACTCCCAAGTAGATTTAAATGCAAATGTGACAAATTTGGATCGTTTACCAATGATCTGAGAAATACAATAAGTACTCCATGAGTAGATGAGTGGCATCTCGACACTATAAAATTAATCTTGAGTGCCGCATTCGATTCCCGATTATCAGTACATATTGAACTTAATCCCATCGCTATTTAACACTCGCGTGGCGCTAGTGACGTGTCAGTCGTCAAAGTATTAAGCTTCCATTGTGACCAACCAGAAAAAAGTTTAAGGTCCCGTTAGTTCAATACAGATTCACAAAATTAACATGTGATAATTCCAAAGTAGAATTCTCAAAGTCACAGACGCATTATATACGAGCCAAATTTTGAGTTTACTAGTTACGATTGCCAGCGTTGTTGTCGATGGTAAATCGTTAATTACAACAACTGAAGTATTATATCTTAGTATTACTGTTCGGATCCTGTGAAATGTATCTTGGGCAACGGATTGATTCGCATTTATTGGTTCATATTGAACTTGATCCCATCAGTAGCAGAGCCCTCTGTGCGTGTTGCTCACGCGAACCGTGTGCACTGCGCACGCACGCGTTCGTGTATCGCCACTCAAGGCCGTATCTGCATCCTGCTGCAATTCACACAGTACCACCCGCTATTAGCCGCTGGAAAATTCGTCGTGGGTTCTCAGACACATTCCGGGGCCGTGGAAAAAAATGGAAACGCTGGATGGATACGCGCAGTTAACCTCACCTGGGTAGATCCTCGCTTTCCATGAATTTGTCACTTTTCTTTCCTCCATATTGCCCGTCATGTTTCTAACTTGTTTTAACCTCTCTTTGTGAGATGTGATTTAATTTTCTGAATATATTGCTTAGATTATTTTGTAGAATTGTTTTAGGACTTTAGTGAATTTCTTCGTTCTTTCAAATTCATTACTTTTGAAAGAGAAGGTTTGAAATCCCTTAAATCCATCGTGTCTATTTCTCGCGACGTTGACAAGATCTAAAGATAAATGTCCCTCGTCGAAAGGTGTTCATTATGGAAATCGTTTCAAATATTTGCGAGCATCGCTTATCTTTCTCGTCGTTTGTCATAGTGATGCGGGTCCAATCGGCAACAGTCGCGAACGAAATACCCATATCGCACCAAAAACCGCTTAGAACCCCTCCGATAATGGGCTCTATTTCGTAATTAATGTTACAGCCCACATAAATGCGACTAAATAGAACATACTGTTTGTGGTAAATTAGTATGGGACATGCCAGCTGTTCTACTACCTAATTCATGCATTTAGTGTATCCTAGAGAGAAGCGAAAGTCCCTAGACCAGTTATTCTCTCAAAAAAACTCTGCAATTATTTATAAATAAAGTAAAATGACTTAATAGTATGTTAATAGGAGTGGAACTTCAAAAAATGTCCAGAGTATAAAGAGTTAAATTCATCGGCGTATCTCGTCTGAAATTCCTAACCTCAATCTCTCTTTAAAAACCACGAACGATTAAATCGTTTAACCTTCCAACTATAAAAAGAAGTTAATTAAACGAGATTAATGAAAAACGAGTAAGGAGGAGGAAGGGAAGAAACGGAAATTCTAAGTGAAAAGTCAAGTTTTACTGATAACGACTAATTACCAGGGGCATAATTTATCAATGAAATGAGCTGGCGCGCGACTAATTAACAAAGACCGAAAGTAAAAGGATGAATCATTGCGATGAGATAGTCGTCGCAGAAAAATTCAACCGTTTCTCGTGGCTAACGGCGAGGAAAAGTTATTAACGACGACAATCGATAATTTGGCCTAATAAAACTAGCGGCGCGGCGCTGGAATACGTAACCCCAGCAGAGAAAAAAGGGAGAAAAAGTTGCACCCTGCACATGGTAAAAGCAGCCAATTAGCACATGTCGCTGGGCACAGAAATATAACAATCGACTCTATTTTTAAATCGCCTCGAGACACAGCTCTTATTAGCTATTTGATCAGCTGTGGCTTTTCTTTCAGAAATATTTGGAGATATCTTTTTCAACGTTTTTTTAAAAATAACTTTACTGTTATAAAATTATTATATAGTATAAAATTGTCTGAATAAAAGTTTAATGAACATTTTTAGAATTATATTTGTTATCTGATATCAAAAATCTTAATTAATAATACTCATTTATAATCCATCGGATTATTTATCAGATTAGCAGTTTCGTTCATCCAACGAAGAAAAGAAGCGAAGAGGTTAAGTCAGCCTGTTAAATTCTCATTTGGCGAACGAATTTCCTGAATTTAAAAACCACGGCTGAATTTTCTCCTGACAAACTGCGTCTCTCATTCATCCTTTGTTTAGTTGCTACTGAAGACTCTACAAGAATTCTTTAAAATTCTTTATCTACTTTCTACCTTAGGGAATTTTTCTGCGACATCTTGTTGTCGAATCTATTATCTAAATATTTTCATCAACGTGAAAGAATATTGAAATTAAAACTTCTCAATTTTGTGCTTCCTCCTAATCAACAACTTTAATCGGTTATATTTTCCTACTTAGAAATTCATTTCCTTAGATCTACTGGATAAATGTCCACTAAAATGGCGACCTAACCTCACAAATAATTCTCCATTAAGATCTTCTTGCTAGAAACCTTACTCGTTCACGAGAGAAAATCATATTTCAAAAATTATATTTAATTGACGAGTCTTATGCGTCGATGTGACATTGAGAAACATACTGATGAATGCTATATTTAATATACATTAAAATATTTAACCGCACATATTTACTCTACCAATCTCAACTACGTATCTGTTTTCCTAACCTAATCTTCATCGAAGCTCCGTTCAACTTGACTCAGAAAATTTCCAAGACCTCGACAACAAACGTCCACCCCCAAGAGGCAATTGAACGAGCTTATCATCGGCGCCCATCGTAGTCTGTATCGCGATCGCCTGGAAGCTTCGCGTGCATCGAAGCTGGCACGCGAGAGAGCGGTGCAGTATGGCAGTAGTGCAAGCAATCACTTGGATTGACGGAAGTGGACACGAGAGACACAACGACTGCAGTGGACGAAGAGAGGGCAGAGGAGACGGGGGAAGTCTGCGTGAGAGGAGAACGTGGCCGGTGACGTCACATCCGGTAGCTGGTCGACGTTTCACTCTCTTTTTCTCTTTCGCAGAACGCGCGCGCCATCAACAGAAAGAAACGCGAACGCGTGCACTGAATTCCTCATCTGTCCCGCGTTCCTCGCTCATGCGTCTTTGCCAGGATTTACACGTGTCATCTTTCTTTTAGCAAGTTCGAAGCTCGAGGATTGCTCGGAACAGATGAGATTGATTGCTTCTGCAGTTTGACAACTTCTGCATAGAATAATTTTCCGACGGTACAGTAGAACTGCACTACATATATTATTAGTATCGAAGTTTTCGAGATAATGATAATGATAATGACGATAGCTTCGTTGGTTTCATTGGCTCGAGGACCCTCGATGAAGCTAGCCTCTCTAACAACGATAAACAACCCAACGATATCGAAGATCGAGAGCTTCCAGACTTATGCAACTCGGTACTACATTTTATCAACGTGTATCGTCTCTGTGGTCTCTGATAAAGCTAACTGCGGTACTTTCCAAACAAATGTTCCATCTCTTAATAGAGAATTCGGAATTCCTAAATAACAAGAACTGCACTTACCTATTTTACTGTTGGGACTGTAAGGATCGTAGCTGCTGGTGCTCATAGGGCTGGCGTATCCGTTGTTGCTACCGGGCTGCTGCTGCTGTTGATGCGCCAAGGGGCTGGAATGAGCGAGAGGCGGTTGCTGTTGCTGCGACTCGGTCAACTGTTGCTGAGGATTCGTGTAGACCACGTGTTGGCCCTGCAGCGTGGCGGTCGGCGAACCTGGGCTGTTCGCGGCTAGCCAGTCGTCGGGTCTGGCGCTTTTGTTACCCGCCGCGATCCCAGCGAACAGGCCACCGGCCGCGGTAACCGGGCCTGCGACCGATGAGGACGTCGTGGACGTTCCAGCCAGGAGTTCAGGCGTCTCGGCCTTGACCAGCGTCAGGGACGCGGCTCCAGCCACCACAGAGGTGATCGTTCCGACGCCTGCTACCCCGGTATTCGAGCCTCCGTTAGTCGTGTCCATGCTGGAGTCGCTGGTGTCCATGCTGGACGTCGCTGGATCCGCAGTGGCTAACCTGGAAGTGGCTGCCAACACGACACCCCCCGTGCCAACCACTCCCGACGCCTCATCGTAACGCACCGCTACGTTGCCGCTCACTAAGCTGGCCACCGTGACGGGTCCTCTGCTCACCTCTGTTCACTTGCCTCTTAAAGTCCCCTAGGGAGATTCTAGTCGCTTTTGGAAACCCTTTCTACCAATTTTCCGATGATTTTGATGAAATTCCAGCTGGTTTGTCGAGTTTTCACGATGTTTGAAGAGGTTTGAAGAGGTTTGACTGGCTTGTTTAAGGGGTTCACGATGACCTGGCGGCTTGAAAGGCAGTGGTTTTCGTCGTCAGAGGCTCCCAGGCTCGTTTTAATTGGGTTCTAACCCCGTGGATGCCGTTGGGTGCTCTGTGAGTTTGGATTCGTATGGGGATTGCGAGAGAAAGACCCAAGTTTGTCCTACGTTTGGTAGGGTGTGAGCGTGTCTTGGGTCAAGCCTCTTAATCTAACTGCTATTAATTATGCACGCGATTATGCTCCGGTTACAAAGGACGAGACTCGAATTGGCTGCACCGATTGCTTTTTGGACTCTCGTCGAGGGACTTCCTCTACCGCATCTTGAAGTGCGCCTCGAACCGCGGGCCCAGGTGCATGCTAGTCGAGTTGGATCGTCGCCCGTTGCTGTCTTGAGGTATCTGCAACAGAAGATAATAGCTTGGTCAGTCAAAATTCTTCTTGCATTATGTCTCATTAGATTAATTCAATTTTTATTGTTTTTCCGTCTGAATCGTAGAAACGAAGCAGATACCAGAAGCTGTACTTGTCGAAAAATCTGTACTTTTCTAAACGTACAATAGAGGAATCTATAACTGTACAAGCTACGCTACAAAATGATCAAACTGGTTTCTTTCATACTTTTCATAGACGCGGAATCTCACAAGATAATTAACAGCGTACCATAATAACTCTCGCGCTAGAAATAAGATCAGAAATGTCAAGGTTCAGTGTACCCAGAATTTGCATTTCAATCGTTATGGCTGCCACGTTATCACCCGGTTTATCGATAACGGATCTCAATAGATTGTGCGAAAAGGACGCGATACGTGCAATTTTACGCCTGCCAGGATGCTCAGTGTATCGATAAATATAAACTGACTTAGTAAAATCTACAGCTTGTTCTGTATCGATGGTGGGCTAATGGAAAATTAGTGAAAATCAATGGAACATTGATAGGAAATTAGCGAGCAATTAGTAGAAGAGTTCGTAACACGATCTATTTCACGCAACACTGCTCTAACATAGAATTTGTCTTAATAAAATTTCTATTTTCAAATCATTCAGCAGCCGTCGTTAATCCATAAAAAAAAAAAAAAAAAAGGGCGAAACGGATGGAAAAAAGCATAATTGTTTGGAAATTACAGGTTCCAGAAGAAATGTGTATATATAGCGTACAAGAGAGTGCACACGACACGTCATTACGTCTAAGAGGAACTTCAGAACAGCTCTCGATCGACGCCACGCAATTTCCTCCTGCGTGGAGAAATCGTGGCTAATGATACGCTTGAACGATCGGACGAGCAGCAATGAAACGGGAGCTGGATATTCTTGGTCCTCTGATCTAAACTTTCAGTCGCCTGAAAAGCGACCACCAGTGCCAATAAAGTTCTTGCAAGCTCGTGACAATCGCGACAGTTCGCCGAATTATGCGATCACAGAGCACGTTCGCCAGTAGGAAGATGAAACGAAACGTAGAAAGAAAAGGCCAAGGGGAGTTTGAAAGATTAGGAAGTCGGAAAAATTATGGAGAAAATTGTCGGGAATTGTTCTGAATAGAATTTTTAATTTAACAACAATTTATAATAAAGATTTCTAGTTAACTTTTAATTAAGTTTAATTTAAATAAAGTTTAAGCAAAGTTTAATTAAAGTTAAGTCAATTAGTAAAATTCTACAGAAATAAATTTTCACTCGACTTAATTTCGAAATAAATCGATGAATCATCATCGAGGGGAATTATTTATCCACAGATCGATAGAAAAATAGCGGGAAATTTAAAAATATTAATGAAAAATGTAGCTTCGCTTTTTAAATCACATTTTTAAGATAACAGTTTGAAACTTTTAAAATACAAGGACGACGATATGGCAAGTGGTTTAAATGTCTCAAGTGAGAGAATAAGAGGGTCGGGATGCATCTGACAGGGCAGACGGTTGTTCAACGCGGCAGAGTCACGTGGAAATTGAGCAATTGAGAAAGAAGAGGATTACGACAACGCACAAGTTGCGTCCCGGAGACACGTCGCTTGAAACAATGCAATTGTAAATTGATAGGATGCTCTGTGTCGGTAGTAGGACGCCTTTTTATCAAGTAACGACGAGTGAAAGTCGCTGCTGATCACGTGGACAAATCGCTTTTTACAATTCGCCCGTAAAAACGGTTAAAACTGCAATAAATTGCTGTAATCACATTGTGCCAAGCAAAATATTCTATATAATTCGAAATGAAAGACTATTACCTCTGGTTTATTTAATTTCAAGAAGCTTTCAACTTGAAAATTCACTGTAACACACCTTTCTTTCAAAAAAAAAAAAAAAAAAAAAAAAAAGAAAAAAGGAAGATTCTTGTTTGGTATTCGAAAATATCACTATAACGCGTTCAAATCACTTGAAACTATCACAAATCACGAATCTTCACTGTAAAAATAACTTCAAACTACCAGAAACCAATATTTTCAAAATTGCATTAAAAACACAATTTTTCTTTGGAATAAATATATGAAATTCTTGCGGAAGCTTTTTATCTTGAAATGGAAACAATTATTTGTACGAGTAGCAGAGAAGAGAAGTTTATTTCTATTTTGGAGAAATTAATTCCATTCGGTTGCACACTTCACTGGGAACAATAACAGCGACGAAACTATAGAACCACCGTAGCGATTTTTAAAAAGCAACTCTTCAATCTGAATCGCACTTCACCCACCGAGGCTTAACAGCAAGAAAAACTCGACAAAAGCACGGTAACAATTAACAAACGTAGATTTTCCAACTTCGATAAATCGTATGTACCGCGACGAACGCATTTAGCGCTCGCTGCGCCATCTAGGCTGTCCCAAACAGCGTGGAAACGAAACTAAAACGCGGCGGGAATCCCCAAATGCGAAAACCAGCGGACAGGAACGTTGGCGAATCGACGTGGAACGAGCGTTTCGGGGAGACGAGTCGTATGGTGCGACGCAGTTGCCCAAACCGTCCCCACCATGGCGATCCATAGGCCTTGAAACGATGACCAATGGCGAGACAAGGCAGAACGATTGGGTCTGCGACTTTCTACGCAACTCCGGCCTGGCTGGCCCCAAAAAGACAACTGAGAATTCCGATTGCGACCAGGTCTGCCCTCTCGGCTCCCCTCTAACCTCTTTTGTTTACCTGTCGTTTCCCTACCACCTTCTCGCTCTCGCAGCTCCATAACGGGCCTCTTACCTTTACTGGTATTCCATTTGTACATTTCGAATATACGTTACGACATTTTTCACATCTCAGTTTTTACTTTTGTAGTTGAGATTCTTCTAATTTTGGACCAGGAGGCTCCTCAAGAATTTCAATGTATTTTTTAGAAATACAAAATGTTTTTTTTTTTTTTTTTTTTAGAGACGTTTTAAAGGTTATTTTCTGGTTGTAATTATTTTTATGGAAAATCCAGTTTGTTGGTACTCCGTTTGGATTCTGACGTATTTGGAGTTTGTCGAGGATTGGTACGAACGACAGATCATGGTTCCTGTATCCTAGGCCTGATCTATCGGGCAGTACATCGGTCGTGTCAGTGCAGTCGAGACCGTGTACCCGAAAACAACGATTTATTAATCACCGTTGTCATCTGGAACACGCACGGCCGACTTCTGACAATAGCAGCCTGGTAGGCCGTGTGTCACCAGCAGAACGACCAAGCTTGCTCTGCACGTCGTTGCGGCACGACTAATCGATTATTAAAGTCGGACATGGCGCATCGGCGATGACACTCGCAGCGATCCTAATATTTGGACGCGGTTCAATTACTAAATCAGCTTCGACGGCGAGATCCTCGCTAATTAACGGGGGTAACGTCAGTGATTCGGTCGAAAACTCCGCTTTAGTTGAGAATTCATGAAAAATTGTTGGCAAGTAAAAACTTTAACATTACCCCAAAGAATAAATTAAAAATACAAATTCAAAAAATAAATGAATAAAAGGAGCAACATTTAAAAAAAAAAAAAAAAAATGATTCAAAGATTGCATCGGATCAACAACTGCTCACAGACAAAATAAAAAAGGTCTTAAATCCGGTTTGCAAAGTGTGAGAAGACTCCGCATGTAGTATGCAAATTGGACGGATCTCTGTGAGCAGGTTTGGCGGGGCAGGCTCGGCACGAGAGCTAGGAAGTTCAGAAAGTGCGACGAAAATCGTACGAGTAGTTGTGCAGCTAGTAAAATATCGATCCAATCACAGTGTACGCCCCTTTGCCCCTGTCCCTGGCGCTTAACTCATGGGGATTCTGGGTAGGGGGACAGCCTAACCTTCGACACTAACCCTGACCCACCCCACTATGGTCGCTCGCCAATTCCTACCTTCCTTTCGCCACACTCTCGCATTTCTCTATCCCTTCTTTAGATCCTACGTTTTGACGTTTCCATTTGATTCTCGGAAACGTTCATTTTTTAGGGAATTATTTTTTCAGTCCGATTGGCACTGATGACGAGAACAATGACTTGCATCGGGACAATTGACGATCCTTCGTACGCAATAGCATTTTCTAAATGATATTCGTTCAAGCGATATACCAACCTCATCCTGATCGTAGAATTTCTTTCTCGCTATAAACCAAGTCAGCCTGGTGCGGTATTCAATTTCCAATAATTGCGGCTGAAGAGAGCCGGGTCCCTTTTTCTAGCGGTACTGTTTCGTTTGCAACGTAAAAGCTGGTGAGAAACACATCGGCGTCGTCGGTATCGAAACACGTCCGGATATTATTACGGATATTGAATTCATGTCGGAGGCTTGGACGTGCGCGTCGAATCGCAAATTGAATGCGCGGTTGAATCGCGCCTGCACGACGGCAACCGGGAACAGCGTTGCGCCACGCGAAATAGTATATCAACAGGTAGCCCCTCGCGGTTTTTGTCGTATTAATGCTGTTAAATCGAGCAAAATCCTAGCTCCGGTTCAGAAATGTTGACGTGAATGGTGGCTTTCCTATGAAGGACGGTAAATCGATGATATAATCAGTTACGAAGGTGATCGAAGCTACAGTGGCTCACGAAAACGCTTTTCACAGTGAAGTTTAAGAGAAAATGACAAGAAATTCCGAGACGATAAATAAGAACATTGTAAGACAAAAATCAATGTTTCGTAATATATTAAATATATTCTTTAAATATGTTTCAAAGATTTGGCAAAAATTTTTACTACGTTAAAATATAGTATTTGTATTTTTCATACTAAGAAGTTTACAGAATCCATTTGATTTAGAAAGAAAAGTGCAATTTTTATTATTTGAATTTATTAAAATAACAATCAGAATGGGTTGCAAGCATAACAAGCAGAATAGGATTTAAGATAGAAAAATGACGCTGACATAAGTATAATAATAAAATGGGGATAAATGTGAGCAGGGCGAGTGGTCGAATTTTTTCATAAAATTTTCAGTAATTCGTGCGTGCGTTCAACGAATAGAGGCAACAACGTGTGTCCGGATTAATTTGAATTAATCAGCGCCGAGTTCGCATGGAATCATGAAGCTTGTTTTAATTTAGAACAGAGGTACGTGAGGTCTAATTATACGATTCATTTGGACGGAATTAAAAATCTTGGCTTGCACGAAATCTTTCATTCTAGTCAAAATTACTACGTTTATTGTGCATCAACTGGGGATTCTATAAAATTGAAGAAATTATTCCAAAATTGGTAAAGAAGAAGCAACATTGCTAAGTAGGTCGAGACATTCGTGATCAGACATCCTTAACGCTGCAGTCTCTGACGACCCGTCTAGGGTCGCACGCAGGAATTTTATATTCTGTCTCAACGAAACCATTTAATAACTATTTTTATCGTAAATGTTATTTTTATTTAGAAGTAGAACCACTGGTCTTCAATTTTTTCTGGAATATGGATTTTCTCTGGGTTATTGCCGAGGGTTCAAAGGTAGATTTCGCTTCCATGGCGAGTAAGAGACACGGATGCGATCCCCCTCCTGCATCCTCTAGTAGCTCGTGGAAGGTTCATGGCTCGTCTGGATGAGGGGGATTGCAGGGTGGAGGGATTTATTGCTCAGAGGTCGCAGCCGGGATCCGCATCCTAGAGCTAGGCTAGGCATTGACCTAGATGTCCTGTTTGCGTATCTAACGTCATTTTCTTTCGTTTTCCTCTCGTCCCACCCTGTCTGCACACATTTATTCTCATCCCTTGTACCACTTTTTATACACTATACCTCCTATACCGATTTTTGTCAATTTTGGAGTATAGAATTTTTAATTTAATTATTCCAAAATTTTAAGATTTAATATTGGAATTACAAGAGTCCAAATGAACAATTTTTTATATTTTATATATTATTTTTCCTTTTTTTGTTCATATGTTAGAGGAGCGAAGGTTCTGCATGTGATTCTAATTCGATGGGCTGAGACTGTAGAGTTAAGGACGTCTGACGCAAACGTCTGAATCTACTTAGAAATCATACATCTCTCACGTTTGTAGAATGCACGTTAAAACTCATTTGCATTAAATTAACTAATATTCCATTTGAATAACCGAAACACATAGTCAAAACTCCCAACTAATCACAGAACCATCCATGGATCAATACGAAGATCAGGAATCTTACCGTATGAAAACCTTGCCTGTACACGAGGAAGTTTCAACGTCATGAAAAGAGAGAAGAGGAAAGGTTGATGGAAGAGAGCCAGCCCAGGGCCAGAATCTGCAGTTGAACGACAAGTTAGGAAGAGGCACACAGGACTGCAGGGATACAGTCAGCGAACGAGGATGGAGAAAGCGAGGAGAGGACATCTAGGTCAATGCCTGTCCTCGCTCCAGGGTTCGTATCCCGGCTACAACATCCGATCAACACCACCCTACAACCCTCTTTGCGTCGAGACTCTCTCTCCCAACCATCGCGCCTCCCAGCGGCGTGTGGCGTATCTCGGAAAGACGCCATAGTTGGATCTCTATAGGGTGAGGCGGAAATTGTGCTGAGATTAAAAGGACCCGGGCAATCTTTCTGCGAGATGAAACTCTTTGACGAACTTTGGGGTAAATGTTCGGGTTTAAAGCGACGATTTATATTTTTCAGATGGTAAAAAGTATAGCTGTTATTGGGGAACGTAGGGAGGAGGAATGTATCAAGATTGTTTGATATACGAAAAATATGAGGTTAGAAAATTTCACTTAGAAAATTTATTGAAATTTTCGTAGGAACTGCCTGCAGACTTCTAAATATTCCTAGGGATATTGAATATATCCCCAGAAACTTCATAAGGACTTGGAAACCTCTTTAGGGATTTTTCACGAACCTCAAAATCTTCTAGGGACTTCTTGTTAGGCACTTCAAATTCTCATACAAAATCTATCAAAAAGTTTTTATAATTCTAAACGAACCTATTAAAATTTCAAACAAAATTGAAATTCTCAATTAGGAATTTTGTAAAAATCCGCTCGATTCGGCTATTAAAAAACAATATCCGAAATCGAAACACACATTCGCATGAGAATCAGAGATTCGAATTAATCCCCTTTATAATCACCCTGCGAGTTTCGCCCCACCCAGTATACGCGTCTGCCTAGGCTTCCTCCTCTCGTGTCTCACTCTCTCCTGGTAACTAGGCCATCAGATCGATCCTGCAGCGGCACCAACACCGCTGCAAGCACTGCCACCACCACAGCAGCGCGTCGTCTCAAGTTTCTCCGAGTTGGTCTGGGTTAGGTCTGGGTTAGATCCTCTTCGAGGCCACTCCAGACTTCGGATTCTGGCCGCAGAGGGCCGAGAAAAGATTTTACCGCCTGGTAGAACGTGTTCCTTTGGTCACGTGCATCTTGCATAAAGTTAGAACTCGTGATTCTGCTGAACCAACTTCTCAGTTTGTAGGCTTTATACGTTGGTAGCACTCGTTAACACCTCGATGGGTCGAATGGAAGTGGAAGCGGAGGAAAATGGATGGTACTTAAGAAAATCGTCCGACTCGATGGTTCGTGTAGCTTTGACGAATTTTTAATTTCAGGCCAAGTCCTTGTCTCGATATTCAACTTTGTCGATATAGCAAAAGATCGTGAAATCGCAATGAATCGTCGACCGTGATTAAATTTTAGATATGAGAATCCCAAACAAGGCTATTTTTATCGTGGGAACCTTCTAATGTTCCTAGACTTTTCCTCTATAGATCTAGTAACTTTATAGTAATAATCGTTACATGGAAACGTGAAAGCGAATTCTAACGTGAAAGAAATGACGAGTCCATTTAATTGGAACAGCCAATACGAAACACAGCGAAGAACAGTGGCCGATCTGACCTGGATGCAAGATTCATCGGCGATCATGCTCGCTGCCAGGCCAGTTAATTTTTCCACTGCATCCAGCAAAGAAACCGATGATCCTGACTATCGTTGACCCCGATCCCAACATCGAGGCCGCGATTATCGCGTCGAGCCACCGATATCAGGCCTTTTCGTTCACGTTACGACAGCCATTACGTAATCGTTACACCGGCTAGACGTTTGAAAGGAGCTTCTGTTTAGTTTTGAATCATCAGCTGCGTGATTTAAACTCTGTTCAGTTAATTACGCGTCAGGTTGAAGGAATTTGCTTCTGTTTGATTAAACATGGAATAATTTATAGGAATTTTGTCGACCTAACCTAAAATTTTACATTTGCTTTTCATATGTTTTTAAATGAATCTTTAAACGACGATGACATTTAAAAATAGATGAATTTTAATCGGAGAATAAAAGTGTTTTGCGTTTAGAATGATCTTTAATTAAAATATACAAAAATTGTATAAGATTATTGTAATTTATTGGAAGTCTGTAACGCACTATATGCATCATAGTTACAACGTCCATTTTCAATTGGAGAAAATGAACAAAAATTAGGGAAAGGGAAAGGTCTTGTAAAATGTAAAATTCATATTGCTTTATTTATAGGGGATTATTAATTACGACAGTATGCGATAGTTTCCAATACTTTTAAAAACTTTCTTTCCCATAATTCTTCTTATTGATATTAAATTATCCTGCGAACGATTAGTGTCCTTGTTCTAATCCGAGATAGATATAAGTAGAGCCTAACTGCTATTTTCCCATTTGCTGTTGATATCAAGAATGCTTTTCCAAGATACACTTTCGAACGGTCGATAAGGATCGACATTGATCCAAATGAGCGGCCTGATGTTTGCACAATCCAGGCTAAACGTGTTCGCTGTCTGCTGACCCGCAAGTAGGTCGCGGCAGCCTCCATCTGAAAGTTCATGGTCCATCGCAAGAAGAAAACACTGTGGTTAACCTCTTGTTATTACTCTAACCCTTTATACTATCGATATAATGCACGAAAAATTGTCCAGAAAATATTTTTTCTATATTTACGTGTGCTTCATAGTCAACAGATTATTGGTGGACTGATATTTTTAAAAAGTTAGTAGTTATCAGACAGACAATTGATATATTACTAATTAATAGACTGATATTTATAAAATTAGCAATAACTGGGTTATTATTAGCGAAATTAATATTTGGGAACTTGGTAGGTGAAAAATTCACAAGTGGTGGACACTGCCTGCACTGAAAATTCTCAAATTATACTAATTGCCTGATTTGTTTCAAAATGCTAATGAAAATGAACGTCGCTGGTATTAGAAGAGAAGAAAAATTGCAATATTTGGTAACGTATCCTTTGAAAACCGTAAGTTGTTATGTCAAGAGATGAGATGGAATGGAACGACATTCTCAAACATCCATCAACTTTAACGAACCAAGGAAGAATTCGTTCCCTCGCATCGGCCAATTAGAATAATCATTAAAAACGAATGCACATGTTAACCAGAGAAAATATCGGCGCGAGAACGGCGAACTAGCTGGGAATGCGGCGAAAAATTTCAATTGAATGGAAAATATGTTTTTAGAGAGGCCTGTTTTCCATTCGGAATCAAGTCCAACGCTCTTCTTCCTTAATTAACGTTCGAATTGAAATCGGGAACGAGGTGAACGTGGGAGAGCAGGAATTATAGAAAATTCTCTTCTTAAACTTGTAGATTATCCGATTTTTCATCTTTATTAATTATAGTAATAACTAGAATTTCTTTAAGCTAATTGTTAGTGGTGAATTAACGTTATTATACACGGGATTTGATTTTTATTCTAGATAAATAATGACTTTCTATGGCAAAAGTGTTTTATACCGAGCAAGGTTATTAGAATTGACCATGTTCTTCAATCTGGCATTTCATATAAACGTCGTTATCGGTTTATTGAATTGCCAGAGAAACTTGGTCTTGGTTGCATGATTCGAGAATCGCTTGGACTGGAAATATTTAAATTAAAAGATTGCGATTAAAAGCCCCTTAAAAAATATTTTACCAGAATTTAGGATCACGCCGAACAGAGATCCAAATTTGCTGATGTAGTGTTTGCAAAACGCCCGAAGCAATTTTAATCAAATTTTGATTTAATATTCTACTCATAATGCTCAATAAATTGCACATACAGTTTATTACTGAAGTTTTTAGAAAAGAAATTAAACGATAAATAAATGATAGCTCTACAGCTAGCGAATGGCAGTGGCTCTGAAAAAGTTGGAGGAATAAAGTAAGATGAGCGAAGATCGTGATTTCGTGGCAAGGGAGTTGCAGAAAGGGAGGGAAAGACTTTAAGCGGAAACTGCTGAGCCACGTTCCTGCGGTACATTGGCTAGAAGACTCGCAACATGCTCTGCTGACTCGGAATCTTTACTTTGTCTCTGGGCGAATCTCTCGAGCAAAGTCAGCCTGTAACACGGTTTCTCTTCAACGCCAGAGAGCTTCGATCGATGCTCCGTGAATGGAACCCGGCGAATGTTCCCGGCAAACTGCGTGCAATCCCTAACTTCCCTATTTTCATCCCTCACGACCACCTTTTTTTCATATAACGATTCGAAGAAAGGGCCATTGGAGGTAGAAATTGCAGAAAAGAATCTTAATTAATTTTGTTTGTAATTTTTTCCGGTCGATTTTTGTGGCTGCACTTTTTTTCTTTTTTTTAGGCGACCTTGTGAAAGTTTGCTAATATTTTTTCATTAGTATTTCTTCCCCTATCTAGTAGTTTTATGAAGTTTGAAGTGCATATTTATATGTATTTTAAATAAACATTGCTTTATTATGAATTTTATATCCTTTTACGTTCTTTATATTTTTTATAACATTTCCCTCCAAACCTAACCCCAATAAGCACGTGACTACATATATCACGTCACAATCGATCACAGCTGGTCATTAAAGCCAAAAATCTCCTAGAACGACCAACTTCAGACAGCAGATTCCCCTTATCCGCCATATTACTTCAATTTCTAACCTCTCGATCATATTTCAATTTTATCATCTACTTTGACAATCAAAAAAACTCTCGAAAGAAGAAAAGATTAACGGAGAAGACAAACTGAAAAGCACGTACATATAAAAATTCATAAACAAGAATTTATACAGCGTAATAAGGGTTTAAATCGATAAAGAGCGACCATTATTAGCATGATGGTTAGGTTAGAAATAATTTCCATGGATTTTCGCGTGGGAGAGAATGACTGGGAGCGAATTTCCCGTGTAGAAAATCGACGAGAACCAGCCATGGGAGTGTTGCCGCTCACTCGAGGCGAGAGGAAGGGGCCGAGGGATCGATTTCTCGGTTTATTCCGCGGCTGCACGGGGGTGCATGCGCGTTGCAAGTAGGGCAGAGGCGACGCCGACTACGACGCCATCGTCGAACGCGTCCGCCGCAACGAAAATGCGAGTGGGAACGTGTGAACGAAAAATCCCCACGAATGCTTACGAATTTTTCGATGACTATGGCGCGATCAACCCCTTAAGTTGTAGATTTTTTTACGCAATTTAATAAAAAAGTAGTCGTATTTTAACGACAGGGGTTGTGAAGTCTTGGATGACTATGGGAACCAAAGGAAAAATTTACGATATGGTATTAGAAACTTGGAGGGAACATGTTTGCAGAAATTCATCTTAGATTATGTTTGTTTATAAGAATAAACGGATCTTCAACATCTTTTGTAAAAAGGCACGGGGAATTAAAAATTTGGAAAGAATAAAATATGCAAGTTACGTACACTAGAAATAGAATTTGAAAACTTCTTGTCACACAATATATTTAGAAAACGCAAAGAGGAAGATTGTCTACGGACAAAGCGAACGGAAGTAGCAGGAGCAAGGAAGATGGACCAAAAAGCGCAGATCATTAAGACATAAAATTCTGGTTGAAAGGAAAACCGGTAGCGGACAAAAGACGTTGGCAAAGAAAGGAGATGAAAGACAAGTTGCCAGGGTAGTAGAATTAGTAGAAGAAGGAGAAAAGGTGAGAAAAGCTGTAGAACGAGAGTCAATGGAACGCAAAAGCAAAGTACAGCACGTGGAACAACATCAAACGCGAAGAAAGGAGAACGAAAACAAGAGAACATAAAGTAAAGAGACGAGGAAAGTCGGATTCAAAGTTCGATTACTAAATATGCAGACAAAATGTGGATTAATCTATCTCAATATGATAATAACAACATAATATATTTTGCTCTCAATACAGTAATGACGATAATTCGCAGAATTAATAATAAATACACAATTTAAGCTTTTTCGTTAGTTAAATAGAATATTATTTGTTTCAAATAAAATATTATTTGGCTCATGAACACCTAAAAGAAACTAAAGGAATTTTGTCAAGAAGAAAGTATAGTCATGAAGAACGCACGTATGGAAGAAAGCGTCGAAAGAAGCGTGGATCCGGCAAAAACGCCGATAGAGGCGCTGCAGTCGAAAGAGGAAGCAAACAGTCGACGGAAAACGGAAGGAAGAACGGAGATAAACGGCCACTCTCTCTGTCAATGCACCACACACATATCGACCTAGTTCATAGAACAAGGCTGAATGCCAAGTCACACGAACGCGTGACGTGACGGGGGACCAAAGGAGGGAAGGGAATTTGATTGGAATTGCTGCGTTCATGAGCTTGAGATAAGAACGAACATGCGAGATTTAGTTGTCATTTTCTGTTATTGGTATACGCAAGATTCGATGTATATGCCGGGAAATTCGCGATTCGTTGCTTCTCAAACGTTACATAGGGTGTTCTCAAAGAATATAGCTACTTGTCTTTTGATATACATGGCTGACTCAACATCACCGTGGTGCAAGCTAAGATATTTTGAGAATTTGAATTTAGTAATATGTGTTTCGATTACTAAGAGTATCATCGTTTAGTTTCATCGTTAACCGTTATATCTCTATCCTTTATATCGTATACTTTAATAAAGTAAAGATAACATAATAATAAGAAGAAAGAATTTAAAATCCAATGGAGATCGCGCAACGGTTAATTTGGCGGGAAATTCGAATTCAATGTTAAAGATTTGTCGACCCGCGAAAAGTTCCATTCTTGTACGAGCGACTCTATCGGGTCACGCGCTAATAATAGGGCCCTTGATATTAAAATAACTCGGGGTCGCGACATCGTTGGTCCACTCGTAGATCACGGTCAAGGACACTCGTTAGCATTTTAAGAGAATCCCTGCTCTCGCTGTTTGATCTCAACGGTTCTCCGATAACAATTAAACTCATATTTTCATTCATTCTAACCTTTAAAAATCTCTTTGACGAACTTTTATGCGAGACTGGATTTTACATTCTAACGCATTTTGTTCACAATAAGATATTGAGCATCTTTTCTTAATTTCTAACCTAGAAATGAAATTCAATCTTCCCCGTTAGTAAACCTATCGTTCGCCAACTTTTTATTTCTTAATAAAAATTGGTCAAAATATTTTGGAACAACGATTCGACGATAAAGAACGAACTTCTCCTTCGCGTCTCCTTATCACGCCGAACTGATAACGCGTATCGTTCGATGTCTTTCGATCGATACGAAACCTCTCGAAGACCCTTGAACTTGAGAGAAGGCCTTGAACCGCGATCATGGATTCGAAAGACCTCTGTAAATTCGTGCAATAAATCGCAACGATCGATTCGATAGAACAAGTTCAAGAATCGATTCGTTCGCCAATCCGTATCGAATTTCTCGGCCGAAGGAACGCGGGACGGCCGCCAGCTTCGTTATAGCGAATCGAGAACTGCAACTGGGTCTCCGCGTCTTGAAATAGCGTGTGTATCATCCAGCTTCCGACGTAAACGCGAAGAGCTACTTCCTTAGTTCGTATCTCCCGCGAAATTACCGAAAATTCATGGCGGATAATTTAAAAATATCAATATAATTAAATATTAACCTTAATAAGTATTATTGTTAAATATAATTCGCAAATATTCTTGTTACTAAATATTATCATGATATTTAGTTTCGAAATTTGTATCAGAAACCTAACTTTGAAACAAACTATGGATTTTTTATGTACATTATACAAATATCAAGACTGATTTATCGGTGCAATTATGCACTTACTATATTAAAGAAAAACCTAACCTCGCTTCCAACTTCAAAATTCACTTTTAAAACTTCTCCTAACATAATATAGTTTCTTGCTTTTACAGCTTATTTGTCATTTTATTATTACACAAAATCTGTATGCATAATCCAGATAACCTATATGCTAAATGGAGCGTAACTTTGAAAACACCTGTATCTTCGTAACGAAAGTTTGTTTATCAAACGAAAGGCGAAATACTTCCGCGAAATTCATGATACGCCGGTTGCGAACTGGCTTCCTCGGTTAAATAATGAGAATTAATTTACGAGGCGAAAAGGCATCGGATCTCTGCACTCGCGGAATTGGTTACGCGACTGAAAATAGCGCGTGTTCCAAAAACATTTAGAGTGGCTCTTCCTCGACGTTCTTTTCAATCATTGACACAAACCATTCTGTAAATGCATTACGAAAGAAAAGAAAAGCAGTTTGTTAAATTTATCCGTACCATTTAATTTCTTTTCTTAACCTTCTCAGGATCGAAACATTTTAGGTTATGTAAACCTATTTTTTTACAATTAGAATAGGTAGAAACATAATTTCGCAAATTGGATGACTTCTGTTTCGGAGATTAATTAGTATCGTAGAAAAAAAACGAGAAATTTCGAATATTTGAATATTCTCGAATTTTAATAATTATATAAATTATTATTAAATATGTAAAAATATATAAAGTAAAAGCTATCGTCGAAGATCGATATAAACATCGATAAACGTGTCTGAAATTACTCGTTAAGGTCAACATATCGCGGTGCTGGTAGCGCTGCTTAAAGAACAGCATGAACAAATGCAATTCCTATGCGCAGCTGCTCAAACAAGCCGCAGGTCTGCTTTCGAAACCATATGCAGTGTATGTGTAAAAAAAATTCAATGGCTATATTTAAAACGAGATGTTGAAGCTAGAGTTGGACTGAATGCCAATAATTATTTCGATCGTTAAAAATTTGTTTATTAAAAAAAAAAAAAAAATAGATATATTTATAGAGGACGAACGAGAATTCTGGCGTAAAAATTTGGTTATTGAAAGAACTGTTTTATTAAAAATTTCAGGCATTGAAAATTCAATAACTAACAATTTCAATTACTGAAAATCCGATTATTGAAAATTCAGTTATTAAAATAAATTGTGCTAGTATATCTTTATTAAGGATTTCTCTATTGATTAAAATATTTTATATGTCCTGAAATAAGATTTTCCCAAAAATAACCTAGAAATATTTCATCCATGAAACCACTGTCTTTGAAAGTCTCTGCTATTGTTTTTTTTTTTTTCTTACTATAGATTTATCTGATATGCAGTTTGATATTCGCGTGAGATAATCTAGTAAATTTTACCGCGTGAGAACATTTTCTAGTAATTAAACTCGGTAATACACGTAACAATTCCACTGCTTCAGTGAACTATTCTAGAGAATGTTCTTCGGGAAGCAGGGTTATTCGATACGTAATTGTCGTGCCTTCAGGAGGTATTCTAGGGAACTTTCGGTTTGATTACAATCGTCTAACACGCAATACCGGTTACAGACTAAAATAGATTCCCTGTGAATGGCTGTTTAACGAATCGATCATCGTAAAAATGAAAGGCAAAAAGTCTGTGTAACTGTTCCTCTGGAATTGATTATTTTTGACCGGTTCCCAGACAGCAAAGGCCAAGACTCGTTTCACCGTAAGCTCCCGTGAAATCGATAAATTGTGACCGACCGCTCGCAAATTCGCTTCTTTAATACGGCTTTGCTCTAACGAGCCCAATAACTCAGCCAGAGTATCGTCCATAGAGTTTGCAGTTCCATATAAAACCTTAAAAACAGATGGGAAACTTGCATTGTTAATATTGGCCGGCCTGTCATGGCCGCGACTTCAGGCCTCTAGATTGTCTGGTGAAAAATGCGGGAAGTCCCCAAGAAACTTGAATCTGACCATAAACTTTGATGGCCGAGTATTAATTGGTATTAATTGTAGCGTAAATATTGTACACAAATTTTATTACTCATAATGACTTTTAGTGGGGAAATATATAATAATAATCCAAATTTTTAATATAATGGAACATTCGATAATTGTAAATTATAAGTTTTATCGATAAAATTGGGCAACAGAAGTATCACGAATTAAATAATTCTCCATTAACAAAGAATATCTTGAAAAACCCTAGTCTTTAGGGTATTTTATCAGAATCACCGTACATTCTCTCAAGAATGATCATCTTAAAAGCATTATTATAATTCTACTTTAGGAAAGAATATTACTAGACAAATTTTTTTCAAATACAAATGATTCTATCTTTAAGAGAAAAAATTCCTTAGAGTACTTCACCTGAACGAAAAATTAGAGTATTTACGAGAAAAATTAAAACAATTGAATGAACGAAGTCGTGGAAGGATACTTGCGAGCAAGTCGATCGGCGAAAATTAGTTCATTAGTGTCGAACAAAGGCTCGAATGTGGTTGTTTAATCCGAACGAAATTGTGTCGAAGCGGCAATGCAGCGAGGTCAAGAGCCACGAATACGTTCACCAGGACCTCCTGCGGCGGAGGAGCCGCTACCTCTTCCTCTTTTCTGCTTCTTTCTCTTCTCGAACCCCTCCCTCCATCTTTCGTTCATTCTTTCCTTTTTTATGCGGCCGCACATGGCCGGACACAAGCGACCGTTTGTATACACTGTCGAGCACGTTGCTCGCCTCGGTATTTTTGCTCAGACTTGCGGAGAAATCACGACCGGTTCATCTTGAAATCACTTGCGAGCTTTTATTTTCTCTGGGTGATCGATAATTCAAAGAAATTATTAAAATGTTATGTTCTAGTAACTTTTTCAGTAATTGAAATTCCCTAGAAAAATGGCCTTACACGGTCTTATATATAACAGATCCAAAATATGAAATTTTTAAAAAATTTTTAATTATTCCAAAATTGTCTATCGTCGTTTGTCGATTCTCAAACACCTAAAGTTCTTCAAGATCCATCTTTACCTAGTCACTGCTGCAAATAACTATGGTGTTCATGGCTATTTAATTGGCAACACTTTCGACCGAAGAAAACAACCATATCGCGAATCTACGAGTGTCAAGCTCGGTCAGGCTCGATAGAACTGACATTAAGAATGCCAAATGATCGATTAAAGGCCACAGCCACGTCAAAGGTCTCGTTTCATCGCGCCTAATTGTGTTCCCCTTCGAGCCTGTTTGAAAGTGGACCGTCGATAAAGACGGGCAGAAATAACGATCGAGGAAGTGAGCTAACCAACCAAGCCAGGACAAAGGGAAAGTCCAGAAGAACCGGTGAATCTGCTGCTACAAACCAGAAGAAAAAGTATCGAGAACCACTACATTATACCCGCCATGTAGCTTCTATGGTTGTTTCGTTCTGGCAATTAAGAATGAGGAAAGAGGATTGTGACGCTGCGAACCAAAGAGTTTCCAGGGATTCTCGATAAATATCTCGTTCCTCTTCGCTGTTTTGGTAATTAAGCTGGGAACAAAGCTGATCATGCAAATGGGATTTCGATGTTCCAAGATGAAACACTCAAACTTCGTTTGATCTAACTTGGCTTAGATTACGTCTAAGTGTTTTAGGTTATGTCGAAGTTTGATGTTGGAAATATTTAGTATTATAAATCTTAATATGAAATACTAGCTCCCACTTATTATTTTACGTATGTGATACTTTTTAGGTTATGTGACATTTACAAAATGTCCTGTACGAAATAAAAGCTCGATATCTGAACTATTTGTATCTAGTTTTATTAAATCTTAAGATCGCGATTCCCTAAGAATGATCTTTTCATGGAACCTAACCTCAAAAGGGAAGTATCTAGGCAACGGTATACAGAATTACAATGGAAAAGAACTAGGAGGGGCCGAGTAATAGGAAAACGTTGAACAGTGCAGCGTTACGAAACAAGCCCGGAATAAACCAGCAAGAATCGTGGAAAAAAGAACGGAATGGGTGAGTAGTTCGCGTGGGCGCGTATAATGTTGCGAGTTTACTCGCGCCACTACGGCATACTACGACAGACCGGCAGGTTTATTGTGCCGGCGACAAACGTCGCAGAGCACATCAAACGCACGCATTACGCGTACTTGTTTACGCCATGTTTGGGCGGCCTTGTGTTCTTCAATCATTCTCTCTCCTTTCCTTTCTCTTATTTTTTCCTTCCTGTCACTTTCTATACCACTCTTTCTCCTTTCCTCAATTTATTAAAAAACAAAAAAAAAATATTTCGACCAATTTATTTTTGAGAGTAAAATGAAGTATTTTTTAATATTTTGATACTTTCATTCTTGACAAAACACATTAGTTATTCTAATACTTGAAAACAATACATGGAGTGGTTATTCGTTATTTATTTCCTTCAAAAGGAGGCAAAGAATTAGGAAAACCTGTACCTTCAAAATGGCCACTAACAAGCTTCTATTCGCAACTAAATTCCCAAAATTCTACTACTAACCTAACCTCGTCATCTGCATATCTCGGCTCAAAACTAAACAATAGCAAACTATTGTTCTTCTAACCGAAATTCCCCAAATCGTCCTTACAAAGCATCTCGTCAATCGACAATAAGGACCCAACAATTAATAGTGAAAGAGGCGTGTAAAAAAGCAAAGGGTCCACGGAGAATCAGCATAAAGTCAGGGATGAAAAAGGACCAGGCTGACTGGCAAAAAGGACGGTGAAGAAGAGAAGCAGGCTGGTCCTTTCGGCTCTCTCGCGACGCAAACAGAGGCGCGCCATGGTTTTGATCCCGTAGGAATGTTGTTGGCCGTGAGAGAAACGAGAACCAACCGGGAGAGATAAGAAAAATCAGCGAGAGACACCGGGAGAATCTGGCCTCCCTGGCGAAAGTAAGGAGGAGCCTTCGTAATCGGCCTTGAACCCAGCCAGGATCGCTGATCTCAGCCGTGAATGTAGATCCTGATAAAGGATGTGGGCGTTCGCTCGTGAAAAACGAACAGGACAAGACGTCACGCAGCTTCTCGGATTGCCGGCGTCGTTCTGGGAATCCCGAACCTGTATTCCGGCCGAATAGCATCGCCAGCGCCCTCTTTGTTGCCGACGACACGGGTCGCAGCGTTGGAATGATCGAACGTTTTCGTTTGTTCGAGTCGAGTGTCATTTGTGGCGGAAAGTCAAGCGTGAATGGGGCTTAATGCGTGGAAAGAGCGGTTCTCTTGTTGGAATGGCTTTCAGTGGTTGCGTTTTGGACTTTTATAACAAAAGCAGCAGATGGTAATTCTTGTTAAGTTGTAGGATTTATGGAATGATAAGGTTGAGTGTAAAAAGGGCTTAACGTATAAAAAGAGCTGTTTCTTTATTGGAATAATACCTTTCGTTGGTTTTGGTGGAAAAATTCATCCTCGCTGTGAGCAAGTGACGAGGAACCATTAAAAATTCAACTCGCTTAAAAAGGAACAAAGATTATTTAATTTAATTTAATAATTTCAAATTATTATTTTCTATTAGACTACACTATCCATCGGAAAGTAATAACCAATAAAAGTATTAACCTCAAAAAATATCATAACCTCCAATCGGTCCCTAAAAGAAAGAAAGGACGAAAAAGTATGAAACGAACAGCGAGAATTCAATTGAATTACGCGCGCAATTCAATTTTATTTTCGGGCTGAAAAACGTTCTCTGATTTCCAACACAGTTGCGTTATCAGTGCGTCCTGACGACCGACGTCCTCGACATCCTCCCCGTCCCATCCCCAGGCTGTCTGTGACGTAGCTTTTCTCCTTGGTTCTCACCGATGTCGTCCAACAATGCACTCTCTGCTCGGATATAACCTCGCCATTGTCCCCGTGGACAGTTTCAGACACGCGGGAACGAAAGAGGAGAGTCGGAGGAGGGAGGCTGCCACGATATCCCGATGAGATACAGAGTGTCTGCCTTGACTCCGCGCGAGCATAATGCGAACATTCAGACACGTTGTGGAACAACAAGCGAGTAATAGGCTCTCGCTTGTCTGGCTTTTTGCGACCCTATCTTTTCACTCTTGACCATGGTATTTGGTATCTTGGAATTTGGGGGAGCAATGCTACATTCGTGTCCTTTGAATTAGGTTATGTGTCCAAATTGAAAAATGTGAAACATTGAATGTAATTTGGAAAGACGAATTTTTCTGTCATCAAAATCCAAATTACAATTACAAATTAAGTTATGTATCCAAATTACATTCAATGTTTCACATTTTGCAATTTGGATACATAACCTAATTTCTAATTTTTCTGCAACCAAAATCCAAATTACAATTACAAATTAGGTTATGTATCCAAATTACATTCAATGTTTCACATTTTACAATTTGGATACATAACCTAATTTCTAATTTTTCTGTCACCAAAATCCAAATTACAATTACAAATTAGGTTATGTATTCAAATTACATTCAATGTTTTACATTTTGCAATTTAGATGACCTAATTTGTAATTGTAATTTGGATTTTGGTGACAGAAAAATAACAAATTAGATTATGTATCCAAATTGCAAAATGTGAAACACTGAATGTAATTTGAATACATAATCTAATTTGTAATTTTTCTGTCACCAAAATTCAAATTATAATTACAAATTAGGTTATGTATTCAAATTACATTCAATGTTTCACATTTTGCAATTTGGATACATAACCTAATTTGTTATTTTTCTGTCATCAAAATCCAAATTACAATTACAAATTAGGTTATGTATCTAAATCGCAAAATGTAAAACATTGAATGTAATTTGGATACATAACCTAATTTGTAATTGTAATTTTGATTTTGATGACAGAAAAATTCGTCTATGATCTTCATTGATTTGAATTTGGTAAAACATTCTATAATTTGATTAATTTATGGAGATTTACTCGTGAATATTCTATATTTAAATAGCTCGTCATTGGAATTTTATCTGTCATTTGAATAATCTGCGGTTAAATGTACTGTGATCTGATTAATCTGTACTAAGGAAATCTATGTTCTGAATATCTTATGACTCGATATTCTATGTTTGAATCATCTGTAATTTGATCAATCCTCAATTGAAAAGATCTATTCATAATTCCCCACTCTCCGATTTTCAAAATCATATTTTGTACAATTTTTCCACGCTATGACTCATGTATTTGTTTATATCCCGCCCACAAATAATTGTATAATCTCTTGTTGGCAAAATCACCATTCTCGAAATTCATGATGATTCTGTACGTCGCACGTGAAATGCAACGAAAATATTTAGTCTCGTTCAGTGGGGAAGAAGTCGAAGAGAAATTTGGCATGAGCCACGTTGTTCCATCACCATGTGACGTTGCCTCTGACAGATCTAAATTATGCATTGTTTGCCGAGCAGAATTGGTCAATTCGTTCTGCAGATGGTTGTATTTTGAGCTACCAGTCAGTGATGAATCTCGTAGCGAGTTTTATGGATTCTTCGAGGCAGCTTGATGGCTTCAGTCAGTCCTGTATTTCGTGCTCTGTTTACCATGATATTTATCTCGTTTGTAGTGAATTGGGCGTCCAACGAGGATATAATTTAATTTATTTATCCAGACAAATAGTAATTAATGAATACTGTTTAGAAGTTTAGATCAGTTTTCTTAATTATATACGTTGCATAATATTATAATAGTCATGGGGTATTCGAGCATAGACTATGCAAATCATAGATAGAATTCTCAGCTCATTAATCAACTTTTATAATTTATGAACGCACAACATTTCATCATAGATTACACAATGCACAGACTATTCAATCATCGACGATATAAATCACAGATTACTTAATCATAGAATAACAATTTCACACAGAATTAAAACATGCAAAATTCAATCAAAGAGTATAATATTTAACCGTGGATTACACGAATAATAGATTACTCAATTATAAATTATCCAACAAAAAATATAAATACTTTATCTTTGTAGAGAAAAATTAATGCATCAAATTGGAAGAGTTAATCGAGCAGTATTAAAGGCGGACCAAAGGCATTAACAGCGATTGAACCAAAGGTAAACCATACGCCCGATGTAAAATATCGAGCGAGTGCATTTCTCCTACCTATTATTCCCAGCAAGCTCGGCCTTGCACTATCTTTGCCAACTCTGACCATGCCTATTTATAGGGGAAGCTTTGAAAGTCGACGTTCAGGTCACGCCGGACTCTGAACGCCGAAATACACGCGCGACGAGTGCATTGGACAGTGTCGGGACTTCGCCCTCTTCGGGATCGACCACTGCCAACTGCATACTGACGTAACACCGTGAAAATGATATCAGGTGTTCGATCACATTCTATACTCTGTGGAGAAACTGTGACATCACTTGCTTTCCTGTGTTCGTGCTAAACCACGTTAAAATTGTATAGGTTAGTTTCGACTTAGGTTAGGTTAGGATTTCTTAGGTTAGGAAAGAAGCTTGTCAGAATTGAAAGCTTCGACGAATTTACAACTGGAAAGCCATAAATACGTCATCTAATGATCATCGTGGAAGCTTCGAGTTTCAAAGTAAATAGTTGCTTTGAAACTTCGCAGAATAGGATCGACTCGATTTCAACCTGTTGAGGCCTCACATTGTGATTGCGCAATCCATGTC
Organism: Bombus fervidus; assembly: GCF_041682495.2. Classification (NCBI taxonomy): domain Eukaryota; kingdom Metazoa; phylum Arthropoda; class Insecta; order Hymenoptera; family Apidae; genus Bombus; species Bombus fervidus. The sequence continues at coordinate 8,460,292 of NC_091531.1, read as the reverse complement.
GAAATTGGTGCACGCATCGACCGGATCTGCTAATGAAACCATCGACCTCGAAGATCACGTTAAGCCTGCTTATTTTCGTCTTTATCAACTGGACGTAACGTTTCATCGTTTCTGGCACGATCAAGTCACAGGCTCCAGCCCGAGACGTGCAATGATCCCTCGACGTTGGCACGGTATTCCTGGTCACGACAGTCGTTAACCAAGATTACGACACGCGATATCCTCCGTGCACACGTGTTACTAAAAGATCGACGTTCCTCCACCTGTATTCAATTTGGCACCGAGGCGTTTCTCAACGGTCATCTGGCGGAGATCGTTTTTAATCCTTTCGGTGGTCAGACTATTCTCGTTAGAGATGGTTAACGCTAGAATTCTAAGGACTTTATCTAATCTGCTAGCTTTTTTTAATGGTCATTTTGATGGAATATGTTTCCTATTAACATTTCCGGTAATTTATATTTAAAACGAAAATTATAAAACGCGCTCTGTCGATAAAGTGTTCGAGAATTGGTGCTTAAATAGGTAGATTTTTTTACATAAAAAGTATATACAATTTATACTCTAAAAACTTATCTTAATTAAATCCATCGAATAGCAATTAATATCCATAGAAATATACGATCTTTTCGGAGGAGGGAAAGTTGGCAGTTAATTAGTTTCTATTGAAATGTTCGATCTATTATGAGGACGTAAAAAATGAATAACCAATCAATTTATACAAAACTTTCAAAGGCTGCGGTAATTAACCAGCTTCGCTTAAAGTTTCACCATAGCGAATTAACATCAAATTATGGAGAAGTTACGATTTTAAAAGGCTACAACAAAAGGAATTTACTTTAATATCTTTCTTTACTTGCATTCTAACTTCAATTTGTCATTCGCGACAAATTTCAAAGGCTAAGTATCATTAAAATCTACTCAATTTATTTCTAGTATTTTCTCGTAACTGCCTAGGGAATTTATTTCGGAAGCTCGAGCCTGTGGTTCCCCCGGAACACAAGGCAAGATGGCGCCATATTTTACAGGCAATCAGGGGAACGCGTTATTTTCACATTGTCCGCCCGCAATTACGTCGATCGATAAATCATTCGCCGGGCTCCCTTCATAAATCAACGAACTGTCTCGAGACTGATCTTTAGCCTCTCTCTCTCTCACACTCTGCGTCTGTTATTTCGAGTGGCTCGTTTCCACGGTGCGACGCTTTCACTTTCATTTCCATTTTATTCCCCTCGACTCGTAAAGTCATTTTCTCCTTCTCCAACAAATTTCCCCCTTAATTTCGCTTCCCTCTCTCGAAATTTATCGTTGATTGAAGCTTCCAAAACGAACGATTTTAATCGATTAAAATTTGTTCTCGGATAATGGAATAAATGATTCCGGTATTTCGAAATTGCCAGTATTTTATCGTTGAGCGTAGATTAATCTAAGTGTAAAACGAAGTGGACGAAAAAATGAATCATCTGTAATGATAGGTTAAGTCGATTTCGACTATTCGTTTCGAGCTTAACGAGGGATTTTCAAGATCCACTCGAAAATCCCTTGTCAAATTTGTTCGTCAAAATCGACGTGAGAAGGTTGGTGTTTTATAAAAGTTATGTTTTTTGTTTACGACAAAGAACATAGAGAATATTTTCCAATGGTTCAATGTTTGACTAAAGAAATTTGAAATCTAAAATGTATTTTGTCTATGAACAGAATTAACACACGTAGATCGGTGTTGCGCAAAAATCTTTTTATTGAATTTTATTTCTTATCATCTATTCGGTATTTTTATTCAATTTAATTCCAATTTGCCGTTGGCATTTATTAGTAGGTTATTTAACGAATATAATCGAGCAGAGAGGTTATGAAATTCCTCGAACCTTTACAGAAAAGTAATTTGCCAAAAATATCGATTCTTGATATCCAATTAAAGAAACTAGATGATCTACCTTCATTTCAAAGAGACAGAAAAGACCAATTTTAAGTCCAATTTACAACGAATAAGAATAAACAGTCTCGAAAAATGAAATATTGTCGCAATATTTAAATAATAATTAACGATAAACGTAGACGAAATTTTTGTTACGTTTCTTCGCATAGAGATATATTAAAAATCGGAAATTGTTTGAATGAAACTGCACGGGAGAGGACAGAAACTTGACGAAGTGAAACTTATCAAAGCGAACAAACCGGGCCACGAGGAAAATGTCAGTTGAAGCCATGGCTGACGTAACGAGAGGTAAGGAACCATGTAATTACCGGTCCGTGTAAATGTCCGTGCAAGAAACGAGTGTGTTTGAGATTTACGCCTGGCGAATCGCGAACGATTGCCTTGGCCCGCATTCGACGTCCTCCAACGCACGTTCGATGCTTATCGACGCGTCGCCACTGTCGTCTCTGTCGATTAGAATATGGTTAGGATCTGTCACGTGATCTTGCCTTGTCACACGCTATAAAGTTCGTCTTCTCGTTAGATTTATTTGCTCGGAGCGAAAAATTCGAACCACGTACTTTGCAAGGATAAAACCGAAGCAATTTCTTAAGAGAAGAAAGTTCTATCTCTTTAAGCAACGATCAGAAATTTTAGACGAGGTTAGAAAGAAAAGAAAGATAGGTTAAGATCATATTCGGCATGAAATGTATTTTTTTGTCAAACTTATTATTAAAAAGCGGAAATTCCGGTGGGATGACTTTAAAGAATAAAATTTGCAACGTAAAATCCCAGCATAATTTAAAGAATAAATATAATATGCAAATAAATAAAGTTACCACAAGTATCACCAATGATAAAAATACGAATGAGACTGATATTCCTGTAAATTCGATTTTTCAACAAATTATCCACTCGAAGAAGCCTGTGATTCATCGAAATCGTCGAGATAAAATGAAGCAAAGGCCGAAGGAGAAGGAGGAGCAGAAGGAATACGGTGGAACTGAAACGTGAGATTCGAAATGCACCGTGACCTTTGAGGAGCAGGATTACGACGAACATTCTGGAGAACGTGGTCACGAACTTGGAGGGCGAGTATCGATCGCCGTGGCACGCGATGCACCTTTTCCTCTGGATCGCGATTCCTCGAGGAGCAAACACGTGGATCGTTGAAACCGGAGACCCACTTTCTAACCTATTAATTTCTTACCGGTCGAAGATACCATTGGATTTGATTTCTCCTTAATAAACACCAAAATAAATATATAATTCTTTTCTTTTCTCGCTCTTTTTTCCCTCTTTTGTCTCTGTTTAAAGAACAGGATTTCCCATTTTAAGTATAAATCTAACAATAAAAAAAAAAAAAAAAAAGTTGAAGAAGTGCTCGGTTTTAATTCTAACAGGAAATCGACAGAAGCTAGAAAAACGAGAAACAGGTTATCGTATTCGATAAAATTGAATTCTAGAGTAAAAAGAGTCAGAGAGAGAGAGAGAGCGAGAGAGAGAGAAATGTAACAATTAAAATTTATTGCAGAATAAAAAGAGGGTAGAGGATAAAATCGTCCGTTATCGACGGTGAAACGACACAATTTCTCCATTTTTGTTCACGGCGCGTGCAGAAATTACAATTGTAGAGAACCCTCGCAATTAGCCGATAGGGGATTTTCGGGACGAGGGTTTCATCCCCCCGAGGAAGCTCGCGACGCTGCTGGAGCGGAAGTGGTTGAAAAACGCTCTCCAAGGTGGGCTTGTTACCCGGCCCGATCGATAACACGGTCTCGCAGCCTCGATCCACTCGCGCTTTCGCGAGACGAAAGAGAAACAACGACCGGTTCTTCCCTATAGCGTATTGCATACTCTATGCCAGCAGGTTGCACCGATAAAGGAGCAACGATCCAAAAGATTGATTTGATCGATCGAGCCGAGATAAAATGGATAAAAGACAAGAATTTTATTTTTATTTTACATTTCATCTACATGAATGTTTTCTTTTTTTTTTTTTTTTAATAGAAATATTAATAATTTTGAAGTGATAAATTAAGCAAGCGAAAGCTGATAAGGGAGAATAGTTGTTTGAAAGAACAAGAGAAGAATAAGTTTCTCTTTCTATCTTGAATAATAATAATAATAATAATAATAATAATTGGATTGTGATGAAAATTTTGCTAATTGAAATGGCAATGATTTTACATTTGATATGCGCGTGTGTTCGTTGCGTAAGGACTGGAAAATTGAGAGTAGATTTTTGAATTTTAAATAATGAAATGTGGAATGGAAAATTTTTGTATTTTCAGAAACAGGCTACTCCATGATGAATACTTTATTTCATCATAAAATCGATTTGCATCGTATTTGATAATCATTGAATTCTCGCATTGTTGGCTAAAGTACTAAATTCGTACGGTGAATTAAAAATGAAGAATTACAGATAGATTTCCTACCTCGTGCATTTCTACGAAATGAAATTTTGTTAGAAGAATAATTCGCCCCTATTCACGATATTGCAGGTGCATATAAAATTTACAACGTCTGCAAATATTAATGCATTCGTGTGAATGTTTTATGGGAAGGAAGGAGGATTAGTAACATTAATAACATGGCAGCGTTAGCGTAGTGGTAACTAGTACGAAATCCGCGCGGAGACCTTCGAGTAATCGATAACCCTGGCCGATCGTATCGCGCCCACGCCAACTAACGTTGATGCAATAATTATACCGCAAAATAAATTACCAGCATTATCAAACGTGTTAATACGGTTACATAGTAACCACTTGCGCCGATATCGCAGTAAACCGAGCAATCGGTTCCAACTACGATATCAATTGTCCTAATAAAATATCAGTGTGATATCTTGAAAGCTATCAGAAATTGTTGGAGAAGTATCAACAAATCCAAACGAGTTAATAAATTTTAAAAAATTCCATTATACGTTAGAATCATATTTTTCAAGATATTGTGCAGTTAGCAAAAAGGTTTTAATAAATCAACGAACTGATTTAACGAAACTCTGTTGCTCTAATAAAATATTAGAGTATCTTGAAAGTTATTTGAAGAAGAACAGATGAATTAAAGGAAAAAAAAATATTTTTTTTAATAACTTTGTCAAAAATAAAATAATAACACGATAGCTATTAATAAAAAATTGTATTCACATGATAGAAGAGTTAATGGAAATATATATAGGAGAAGGTTCGTTATTCTCATAAATGAAGCAAGTAGATTGTGGCATTGCTCGTCAGACACAGTGGATCATGGAAAAAAGTAATTGCACCGTAAATTAACGGAACGTCTCTCTATCTCGGTATTGATAGTACGTATACAAACAAGTAGAACCGTATAATTCTCTAATAGAACTATTTAACCCTTACAAATTCAAAAACGATCCTCGTGAAACCCCAATCATAATCGTAATCATCGTTTGAGTCGAAGCCATTCGAACAACTTGGCTCTATCAACTGTAACCAAGCGACCAATAAAAGTAAATATAAAAAGAAGCACGAACGTAAGAAAGCCCGAGGAATATATCGGCGGAACATCGAATTGCCATAATCGAAGCGGTGATTTGGAATGAAAAAAGAATCTACCACCGAAACGATTGGAGAAACCTGTTCAGCATGGAGTCTGCGGTGAACTTGTTCGCTAGAGAGTAACTCGCGATTAGCGATGGGCTCAAGTACGTCGCGCGTAAATTTGAACATCGACCAACAAGATTCTACTCGTCCGTGAGTATTCTAAAAATAAAAACAGTACTTTCCGATAGACTGAAATCTAAACGCGAGCCCCTACGAGTACTTTGAAAAATACAGAAAGTAATTTATGAGTAGACGAATACTATTCGAACTTAATGAAGCGAATATTGGGTCTTGAATTTCATTCGGATCTGTAAGTGCATACCGAACTTGGTCCTGTTAGTAATTAACACTCGCGTGGCGCTAGTGTAGCGTTCCCAGTCGCCATAGTATCGAACTTGCATTGTGACCAACCACGAAAAAGTCTAGAGAGCCCTATAAGTGTAACATAAAGTTTCGCAGAATTAACGCGCGATGGTGTCACAGTAGGGGATTCTCCTAACCTCAAATACATGACATATGATAGTAAGTACGAGTCTGCTATTTACAATTATCATTGTAGTTGCGTTGTTCATGAAGATAAATTGACAAGTAATGTACAATAAATGAACGATTACGTCTTACACGATTAGCATTCGGAGTGTATGAAATAAAACTTGGGAATTGAATTTGATTCGAATTTATAAGTTCGTATTGAACTTGATTCCATCGCTACTCGCGCTGGTTATTATGGCGTACAGCGCATCGTAACAGCTTCACGGTGCTCAATAGCGTAATTGCAACGGAGTATGGTGCGCGTTACCGCGTACGCGATATTAGCATAATATTCCATGAGAGGCGTCCCGCGTCTAACGCGTTGGCCAACTCTAATGGCAATTATTCTACGGTGAGAGCGAACGTTGGAATCGGGAAAGGATTTCTGATTCGATTCGTGATCGAATTAAACAGAGATTTTTAGTACTTGAATATTGCAAATTTCACTTATGGAAAAATTGTCCAATTTCAATAATTAACAAAGTTCCATGGTGACAAATCGTCAATATTGCTAATTTAATTTCGTTTAAAATATACGTTGGCTTTTATATTGGCTTTGCGGTGAAAGCAGGAAAAATTTGCGAATTAATGTAATTAATCAATTAATGAATTGGGAAAGGAATAACATTTCGATTTTATAGTAGAAATATTGGGGTTTTTCGACGTGTAAATTAGCGAAAATTTCTTCTGCCAAATATATGGAAATTTTGTATTTGTCTGCGATAGAGATATGGAAAATTATTAACATCTAATTTTTGTAATAAATGTACGTAACATTTGGAATTTTGTATTAAATAATTTCTAATAATGTTTGACAAATTTAATGGAAAATGTTTAGTTTCCTCAAGAACGAAGAATTTACTTCGGTGAGATGAAGCCTTCAGATGGTCGAGGGCAGATAAAACGGACTATGTAACTTAAATCACGTTAAGTAGCTTGGGCTGTACCGATATTACCGATTAGAGCCAAGAATTACGAACACGCTAGCAATTATGTTCCCCCGCCTTTCCATCGTTTCCTCGAACACGTTCTGTGTGTTCCTGCTGACCCATTAGGGCGTGTGAACCTGACCAACCGTTCAGAATTCCGTTTACTTCAAATCTCTTTCCCTCGATGTGCAATTTTCAACAATTTCATAACTATTAATATATTATCGGAACGGGTTACGAAGATAAATTGTTGGTTTTAGTGTTCGCTTTGAGAAACTTTTGCTTCATTTGGAAACTTAGTTTCGCTTTTGAGAGTCGACAATTTTAATTATTTTTATAGAAAATTCTTTTCTTCAAATCTCTTTCCCTCAATGCAATTTTCAACAATGCAATTTTCAACAATTTCCTAACTATTAATATATTATCGGAATGGGTTACAAGGATAACTAACTGTTGGTTTTAGTGTGTTTTCGCTTTGGGAAACTTTTACTTCATTTGGAAACTTATGAGGTGAATAGGCCGTGGTAGTTGTTGTAGTTGCTGGTGTGTGGCGTGAGACAAGTTCTGCTGCGGGTGTAGATGTGACGTTGCTGGATTTTTCATCTCATTTTTGGGTTGAAGAATAAAAAATCGGAAACTCTGGTCGCCGGGATTTGAACCCGAGTTCCGAACATTCGTAACCTAAGGCGCTAACCATTGCGCTGCCTTCCTTCGACACTAGTTAGTGTCGAATGGTGGTATTTTGCTGTCGAGTGTCGCCACACTTAGTTTCGCTATTGAGAGTCGACAATTTTCATTATTTTTATAGAAAATTCTTTTCTTCAAATCTCTTTCCCTCGATGCAATTTTCAACAATGCAATTTTCAACAATTTTCTAACTATTAATATATTATCGGAACGGGTTACGAAGATAATTGTTGATTTTAGTAATGGTTGGTTAATTTTAAGTATTTTTATAGAAAATTCTTTATCTAAAAAACCTATATAAATAACTGTAGTTTGTTTAAAAATTTTCTACGACTATTTCTAATTTCCAATGTTTCCACTGACGAAAAGGAGAATGATCAAGGGGGCCAGGATAAATATCTTATCGATTAATTCTCAAAAATAGAAATAAACAATAAATAAGTCATTGAATTATTGAAAAACGAGGATGAAAAATATTCGCATTTCTGCGCCACTCTTTTCCTTTAAAAAAGAAAAACGAATCTTCGAAAATATGCATGCTACAAAAATAAAAAATTGTTGCAAAGGATCAATATCCATATTTCAGCACCGGTTTCCTGTCGGCTATATTCCTCTCTGCCTTAAAAACGAGAATAAAAATAAATCTGCAAAAATGTTATACACAGTTATCGAAAAACGACAGGGCGAAAAATCGATATCGATACTTTCTCATTTTTTTCCACCAATATATTCCACATTTTGAGAAGAAAGGGACGCGAGTGTTCGAACGTAATTGAATTATTCGAAAAGAAGGATAAATTCCAATTCCATGATCCCATTACACAAAACCATAATCTTTACTTTCATCCAACCACACCGAGTTAAAACAAACGAGATACAAAAAGAAAAAAGAAAAAAAAAAGTCGATAAATCAATATTGATATTCCACTCCTTCTATTTCATGAAATATTCCTTCGCTCCTGCAAAGATAATAAATCCTGAAGAAATATCCTTTAAAAGGAAAGGAACGATCCTGAAGGGTCGCTACAGGCACTCTATTATTCGCTTCCCTGCAAGAAACCGATCAGGGGAGAGTTCATAGTCCTTAAGGGGTCCAGGATCGCGAACAGGAATAAGAATCGCGTGTTCAACTGGCTGAAATCCTACGCCTCTTCGGTTCGGAATTAACGATTAGGAAACGAACGCGACGGGGAGCCGCGGAAATTCGAAGTGCTCCGAGAGGAAGAAGAGGCGATTGTGTTTCAAGGATCGTTGTAACGTCGCAATAAAGCCGAGAGGACGGGACAAGATACAAGTCGGCGAAAGGTGGGAGTGGCAAGGGTCGTGTAAAAGCCAAGGTAAAACGGAGTTAAATTAATCTTGAGCCCACACTACGACCGTACACGCGAGATCTTTTCACGGGGAACCGAAGCCCCGATTCTTCTTCAAAGATCGACGTGTGTCGCACGATTTTTAGAGAATGTCAGGAATCTTAGGAATTAGAGGGATTTAATTGTTGAGAATTGTGGACTTTGATCGGCGAAATAAAAATAAAGGAATACTAAGATTATATTTAGAATTGATATTAAAATAGTTTTACATTTATTTAGTAAACGATTCCTAGGATATTCGTGGATATACATTTGCACGCGTCTCGCCACTTTCTTTGTCTCTCCATCTTCCATATCACACTGCCAACGAAACAGTTCTTCGAGATGCCGCGGACACATATACTTCCACACAATCATATTCACGTACGTGTGTCACTACTACGCGGCCAATCTAGCGCACAAAATTATACATATCTCAATATTAATATCGAGCAATATCAAGGAATATCGAGGAGTAATATGCCTAAATGAAAGTTGACCGAGCGAGGAACACGGATCATTGGGATTTCAAAAATCGTCGAATATCTTGTTTGATTATAATTGATGATAATCGACATGCGAATTTCCGGGCTTGTGAATTCCGAAAGAAGAATCTCTAGCGGAACCGTCGTTCCCAGCAAAGTACCACAGATCAGTAGAGACAGAAACAATGGACAGACAAAGCGTAAAGAAAATTAAACAGTGAAAAATAGCAGAATAAATCCTAACAAAAAGAAAAAAAAAACAACTGAAACAATTTAATTTCAAGTAACAGTTCTTGAGAGATCCATCGTTTTATGACATAACCTAAAATCAGCAGAGACAGACGAAACAACCGGAGGCAACTAAAAAATTTGCGAGATTAAATATCCAAATTTAAATAAAATAGAGTAAAAAATTTAAATTAAAAAGATGTAATAAATACTAATTAACAAAAAATGTAATAAAAACATCCGACGATTCGAACAATTTGACTGGAAAAAAGAGTAACAGTTCTTGAGAGATCCATCGTTTTAAGACATAACCTAAAATCAGCAGAGACAGACGAAACAACCGGAGGCAACTAAAAAATTTGCGAGATTAAATATCCAAATTTAAATAAAATAGAGTAAAAAATTTAAATTAAAAAGATGTAACAAATACTAATTAATAAAAAATGTAATAAAAACATCCGAACAATTTGACTGGAAAAAAGACAAGCACCAAGAAACTGCATAGTTGCCGCGATCAGACGGCCGACAGCCGAAACAAGTAGATACAGGCGCGCGAGTCAGACAAGAAGTCAGAGAAGAAATAAAGAGGGAAGCATCGCTATTATTTTGAAGCAGAGGATGGCGCTGTCGGTCGGCGGCAGGCGTACAGCGCATTTTGAATAATAGAGACCGCGGTCTATTTATGCTCCGAAATCAATAGCCTCGCGTCTATATCGCCGCTAGAACACACCGGCACGCCGTGGATCGTTCAGTGTCGTTCCTTCGTTGTCCGCATGAATTCACTCCACTTATAAACGCGTCTCATTGTGCTCCAGGGAGACGCTTCTATCGTGGATCGTAAATAGGGAACTAGCTGCCGTTCAGCAGACGTCTTTTTCTTCCCTCCATCTTTTTCCCTTCTCCCTTTTCACGAGAACGCTACAGCTCGATACAAACGATATAGCGTCTTTGGGCATCTTTCGATGCTTAGGATACATTTGTTCCTCCTTCTGACCGGTTTAATCGTGAGAAAATCGTATTGGGTTGGCAACTAAGTGATTGCGGATTTTGTCATTAGGTGGTAATAACAAAAGCCGCAATCACTTAGTTGCCAACCCAATAGCCCGAGCTTAGTCGTTACATACTTTGTTCCTTTAGTTTTCCTTTGAACTTGTGTTTGGAAATGGAATTGCAAAGGTGAAAGTGGACGCCGATTTTTCGTGGTTTGGTAACGTTCACTGTACGTCGTTGTACTCGTTCAACGTGAGTTTTGGAAGACCCACGTAAATTTAGGCAACGTCGGTCTTCGGTCGCTGGTATACGACTGGAGAACAGATTAGGTAACGTAAACGTTAGGAAACTCCATCCATAGTCGCTATCTACAAAACCGAACTGAGGGAAAAAAACGAGTGAAACAGATATGTCCAAGGACCAACGTTACGACCACGTTCGGAGAACGTAGCGACTAACGTGACCGTTTAACCCAATCTGCCAAGAATCACAAGCAGCCAGTTTAACATTGACCAGATGAAACCGTACGCTATCGTCGATACGTATAATTGAGAGACCGGGCGCAGCTGATAAACTGCGTTGAACAAATATCGATATTGCTGGTGAAATAACCAGTCCAGTCTCATGTAGATCGCTTCTTGGTCCGTTGGGAACGGTCATCTTTAATTACGAGAACTTACTCAGCAATAAGCGAGGCGACTCTCGTGAGAAGGAACCGGTCCCGGGACCACGAAACCAGAATTCGCCAGTGAAGCTTGTAAAAGAGAGAGGAGGATGAGAAAATGGAGGATATATGTTGCTTTCACCGCGACGCAATTAGGGACGCGATCCTGGATCGCAATTAAGAGGCCGTCAATTACAAAGGCGTGCATGAAAACCTGTAATCCGTCCTCTCTGACGTCTACTAAATTCTCCAGTCTCCGTCTTAACTCAACCACGCCGCCACACGGCATTTCTCGAAACTATACACGCCGCCTATTTTATATAGACCTTCTCCGAAATGAACTTCGCGATGATTCGTAATCTTAATTTTAAAGGTTGAGGTTAGGTCTCGGTTATCTACTAGGCTTGGTTTTTGTGATCGTTCAAAGATTTTTATTTTCTGACAGCGAACCGTAAAATGACCCAGTGGCACTTTACTTTACTGGCGGACTTACACACAGAGATCCAGAGAGACTCTTTCATCGTAGGAGATGTAGAAGCCCAAGCACAAACGGACGCCCAAAAATGACATAGAAAGTTTTCAATTTGTAATTCTAGAAATGTAAAAAGCTTGCAATATTTTTCAATAGGCGCGTGGAACATTTTCAGTTGCTAATTTAAAAAATCTTTTCCAAAAATTTGCAACCTATAGGACAAGGATACGGAAAGTTGGAAATATTTACAACAGGAATATGAAAAATTTGCTATTTTTGGGGCAGAGACATTGAAAATTGAAACATAATTGCAAAAATATCCAAGAGATTCGACATGCAACCTAACATCGAACCAATAAACCGATAAAATTCGTGAAAAATTTAAAAGTCCAAGTACAAGCAGGATCCAAAGATAAAGAATGGGATAAAAGAAAGAACAATGACCAGAGGAGATTGAGATCTCAGGATTCATTGTGCGACGGCGGCGTGTAATCCGTGTTAGGCCTGTAAACTGCTCTGGCAGCCTGTGATGCCACCAGGAAGAAAGACAACGAGTCAGAACCAGGGATGATAAAAAGAAAAAAAGAAAAAAAAAAGGGGGAAAGATAAAAAAGAAAAAAAGGCCGCGGAAAAAGAGAGATAGCGAGAGAATGAGGTAGGTTGGGAAACGAGGGGGTGGCTGGGAGAAGCCGACGAGTGTTGAGACTGTATTGATTTCCATTCCGGCCCGTCTGGCTCTAGTCTAGCCCATATCCGGTGTTCTTCGTGCTCTCGCGCCGCGACGCACGTGCACACGCACCTTTCGATCTGCTCGCGACGGTCTGGTCCAGTGTTGTTGCGACACCGTGTGACGCTGTTGGATGACGCATTCTCGTTATGGGATTATTTTAAAAGTAGCGCGCATGCCAAGAAGCCAAACGCAATTGGACTAAATGTAAGTAAGGAGAAGTGCGACGAAGAAAAATCGATGATATTAATATCTTTTCGGTAATCTACGTTCCAGTAATCCTGGCATAATCGGCAAAGAGATTTTACGCGAGAAGTTATTCGTTTCTGGTAAAATTGAACTTGAAAATTTGTTTAGTAAACGCGAAGTTGACTAATTACCGATCGAGTACGAGTGAAAATTAGCAAGAGATTATCGTACGTGGATAAACAAGTAAAAATGTAGAATATTTTTCTATTGAAGTTTCTTTTTTAAAAAGATGGAACTTCAAAGTGTTTCGTCAACAACGACTAAGTAGTCAGTATGTGCAAGAGTGCCAATACGTTGAATATTAAAATCGAGTATCTGAAGAGATAAATCAACAAGGATAAAATATAAGGAAAATCACGATACCGAAGGATGAATCATTGTTCCAGGAATTGGTCACGGGCGAGTTGTACAAAGATGAAGAAAGGGGAGAATCGTAGCAGAGTCGGAGGGACGAAGAGAGAAAGGACGAATGAAGCGATTCAAAGGTTTGCGTTGTAAAAACGAGATAACCAAGACCAAACATGGACTTGCCGGCGATTTCAGATGGAGACCGATTCGCGATCCTTTTACGGCTTGGTTACCTTCCTGTCCCTCGTCGCCCAGTCTTTCGTCTGCGTATCTCATCCACAGATAACTATATCCCAAATTCTTCGCTTCAAAAAACTCTGTTACAATGTCTTCTCGATGTTTACACGCAGCGAATTTCAACGTTTCACGTGGAAGAGAATTCCACCGAATCTTGCTCAAACCAGCTTCAAACCTAACCCAAAAAGAGCAATAACAGGTTAAGACAAAACAACTGAAACTTAACTGAAAGTCAATCCAAACCATCGCGAGCAAAGCAAATCAAAATAATTCTATCTAACTCGCCTGAAACATTCTCACAGCAAACTATGACAAACCAACCTAAGCTTCCTCAAACGTACCCCAAACCCAACCTAACCCCCACTCTACTTCTTGTCTCTGCCAATAGGGATTGAGCGAGGTGTCAAATATATTTGGTACTTTAGGCAAACCAACTATGACAAACCAATCTAAGCTTCCTCAAACGTACCCCACACCCAACCTAACCCCCACTCTATTTCTTGTCTCTGCCAATAGGGATAGAGCGAGGTGTCAAATATATTTGGTACTTTAGGCAAACCAACTATGACAAACCAATCTAAGCTTCCTCAAACGTACCCCAAACCCAACCTAACCCCCACTCTACTTCTTGTCTCTGCTAATAGAGATAGAGCGAGGTATCGGATATATTTGGTACTTTAGGACTCTAAAGCAGAAGCAACACCTCAAACGCAACAAGAAATACCCGGTGACCCTGATTGACCCGAACAGGATTCCACACGGTCCGTCCTCGTGGTATCGAGGCATAGTCAGACGCTATACGGCTAGAGGCACGCGAGTAATCGATAGTCCGGTTCACAGGCACGCCCGTCAGTTTCCACGCGGGAAGCCAGCAGGAGTCGAAATCCGGCGCGCGGAGACGCAAAGTGTATATAATCGCAGGAGCGTGCCAACGTGGTCGGTTGCGACACTTGTTTTGTGACCTGGATATCTCCACTCTATACCCACTACCTCGTATACCCAGTACCCAGTCGCCTCCCCGGACTGTCCCTTTCCTCTCTTCGGGCGTCCCGCTGCTACCCCTGCTCCTTCTGCACCGAGAAACAGAGACCCGTCGATGCCATTCGAATATCTGGTTCACCGTGCCTGCCGACCGCATGCCGCTCGTCCCACCCTTCGTTGCCAACCCCCCTCTTCGCCGCACGAATTCTTGCAGGGAACCCCGTGACCTCAGCTTCTCCATTCTTCTACAGTAGAATTCCATTTGTCAGAACGAGATTTTAATTAATGGCCGATTTACTGAACTTTCTGCTGGTTCGATTCACTTATCTCAACGCGAACTTCTATTATGCGAACGAAAATGTTTGTCCCCCGACAAGTTCGGATAAGTGGAGTTCTACCATACTCGATCTACCCTGCTCTAATTGAGCGCTACAGTACTCATACGTGCACCCCGAAGCGCACTACAGACGTGTTAAAAGGTTAGTTTTAGAGGTTATGTTTGTCTTTTGTCTCTGGTTCCATTGGTGAGATTTAGGGATTTGTTTAAGGAGTTTGATGGGACGTAGAATGTGATTAGAGTTTGAGGTTAGGTTATAATTTCCTGTTTTAGGGCTTCTTTAGAGGTCTAGACGTCTATAGTCATTAAACATTTGACATTTTATCGCAATTACTTCATACTTCATAGAATTAGATTATAAAATATAAAATAATAAATTATGAAATATAAAATTTGGTAACTAGCAATGTTTATACGTTGATATACATCTATAAAATTTTGTGCAACTTGTGCGAATGTTAGGTTAGGTTAAGTTCAAGGTTAGATTTAAGCATTCATCTTTCTTAGGTCTCTTCAGTTATGAATGTTAGCGATTCGATATTGTAACATCCTGTCAGACGTACGATATTGAAATTTGAATACGTATTTAGAGTTTACGTATGTATTTAGAGTAATTGTTGCACGAGAAACCTGTTCTTACTATGTAAATCGATGCCATAATACGTGGCACGTGACTAAATATCATAAGGCAAGGGTTAATCTCAAGTTTGCGTGCATCGTAGAAAATTAAACAGAAAAAATCGTAATGCATAGCAGCGAAAACTTCTTTTTATTTAATGCCGTTGATAAAAATTAATAAGAGAACGTTATACAATAACATTAACGTTGATCATGATTAAGGTTCTAATACTTTAACACGCCATTTTTACTAGATTTTCAAATCTTGAAAAGATCTAGAAATTCCTTTATTTCAAAAATTAATTATTTACTTTAATATACGTATGCACGAACAGCCATTAAAACATCATAAAACCAAGTTACAAGGTGACATTCGTTTAGAATATCCCAACTCTAATTTTTCAAAGTTCAGAAAGAAATTCTTTTATTTAAATGAATAAAAAATATCATTTCTCTACACTTATCTCACTACTACTATTACATCATACTCATCTTATTATTTTCAATGCTGCCTAACCTCAACCTAACCTCAACCTAACACTAATCTGTTCTAACTGTTCTTCCTTTAATATAAAATAAATTTATTTTTAGAATAAAAGTAGCATACATAAAAATTGTTACAAATACAAACTAAGAAAAAAAAAGAAATAATATTTCTAACTATCTGAGGCTTCGAATCGATATTTTATTGAATTATAATGGCTGCCCCGATAGTATTGCGAACAATTGACCGGAGGAGTTGGCGCGAAATCACGAACGGGCTTCGTGGGACGTAGAAGAGGTAATCGAAGCACGTGTGAGCGGACGGCGTCGAGAATTTCAACGAGCAACCGATAACTGTAAACCAAACACTTTTTTCTTTCCTATTGTTCCTCTACCGTCGATTCTTGTCGCGATTTTCGATCGCGTTGCTTCTCGAATTGGATCTTTAACTCTAGTTTTCTATCGTTTGATCACCAGATCGTGTATGTTTATTTGCATATTTTTATAGACACAAATGAGAAAGATAGAAAATCTATAACAAGTACTATACTGTGTATGTTATACGCATTTTTTTATACGTTCAAACAGTTAGGTTTGAGGTTAGGTTAGTTAATTTGAACATATTCCAAACTGCTTTCGTATTACTGAAACTATTCTCTAGCCAGATGGCTTTCTCTTAGTCCTAATCATAAAAATATAAGTTTGCGTACAGATCTACAGTCTACTTCTAATCCAGTGATGACTATAAGCAATCAAACAAAAGCTCAAACTGTACGAGACACTCAAACAGAACCTGTTTCTGAATTTCGAAATATCCAAAGGATCTGCCAACTAAGCGCAATTTTTATAGACACAAATGAGAAAGATAGAAAATCTATAACAAGTACCATACTATGTATGTTATACGCATCTTTTTATACGTTCAAACAGTTAGGTTTGAGGTTAGGTTAGTTAATTTGAACATATTCCAAACTGCTTTCGTATTACTGAAACTATTCTCTAGCCAGATGGCTTTCTCTTAGTCCTAATCATAAAAATATAAGTTTGCGTACAGATCTACAGTCTACTTCTAATCCAGTGATGACTATAAGCAATCAAACAAAAGCTCAAACTGTACGAGACACTCAAACAGAACCTGTTTCTGAATTTCGAAATATCCAAAGGATCTGCCAACTAAGCACAATAAATCAACGTCCACGCTCTTCCACGTTCCTCGACATCGTGAAAATAGTCACGTGTGCACGAAGAACGCGTGGGAGGAGAAGTGGAAGAAGTTTGAAGAAGTTTAAAGCGAACACATAGCGAAGCTAGGAAGGCAGTAGGGACTAGGCTGTCGAAGGCTTCTTAGAAAGCTGTTAAAATGCGAATAGCGTGGCCGTGAACGATACTCGCGAAGACGAGCAAGCACGGGAAATTCGTCACGTAAACGCCGGACAATGACTCTCCTGCTACCTGTGAGCCAAACGAGTCGCCAAGATACCCGTTAGTTGCTTCACCATGAAAAACCCAACGAATCACCTACCGCAGCGCGTGTTGCGCTTGCACATGCCGTGCATCGATACCTAAATCGCTATGAATTTTGCGTTTTTATATGACCTCGACACGATTACCCCAGCGAAAACACCTGAACCTGGCGATTTACTAGAATATACTCTCGCGGAGTATACAAGAAACGTGACAGTGGTTGGCTTTTTCTGAGGATCCAGGAATTTCAATAGTCATGCTCCTCTTGTATATTTTATGTAGCATGGAATAATGACACAACTACAGGAAAGTGATTTTTCTAAAACTTGTAATTCAACAACGAGGCAAATGTTCCACAATGTTGGGATTGAAGCAGTTGTTAGCATCCAAGAGCTAGTTACAATTTCAAATTAGTTAGGAATGATATTATCGAAGTTTACCTCTGAATTCATTTCTATTGTACAGTTACACAATTCTTGTACCAAAATCCAAGACTGATATCCCACAGTTGTATCAAAAAGTATATTAATGAATAAATTTCACGGTATACAAATTTTGTGCTTAAAAAGTAGCACAGAAAAATAGTTGACAGAATGTTGCAAAAATATTACCTACAGAAGATATTAAACCGTCATTTCACAGAGATTCAACAGTTCAAACTTGATCAAACCCTGACAAGATGGACCCAAACTTGATTCAAAGCTGCCAACTTTGCCAATCTTATCTCGAATCTGAAAATTTGATGGCTTAACTTGAACTTATTTCAAACCTATTCAAACTGCATTCAAACCCCATCCAACCTAGCCAAACCTGCCAAGCCTAACTTCGTATTTCAATAGCTCTTCAATCATATTTTCATCACAGTCTGATCAACGTACCTATCTCTGTTACTACGACATCCTGCTCACCTACTATTAATAATTTTGTCATACTTTAATCTTCCTTTGAACGTAAATTTAGGTTAGCTGAAGATGAAATCTAACTAATAAAGTTCGACAATCGTGCAGATCGACGTCAATCATTGTGTCGAGCGATCAGAGTGGAAAACGAGGCCAGGAGGGCCTGGCACGTGTATTTCATACGGGGGCCTGTCGAATAATAGTCACGGAACTTGTGCGTTCGTAAGTGAAAGTGAGAGGCCTGGGTAGATTCGACCGAATGTCGAGCAACGATCGTAAAAAGAATTCCATAGGATAATTTACACCGAGCGAAGCGAGGGGAACGAAGAGATCGACGCTGTTAGATAAAGAAACTGCGAGAAGGTATCGGATACCTTTCACTTGCGAGCGTGTGACTGCCATCGGCGTGGATCGTCGGCTTTTCGTCCACCCGTGGCCGCTAATTATCGCGCGAGAATGAAGATTCTCGTTGCAAGATAGAGACTCTGGTAAAAGTTCTGCCGCTTTCCGGATCGTGGATATTGGACGTTCGTTAACGAAACACAAGGCTTGCGTTTTCGTGAAAGCACCGCCGATGCGATATCTACTCCTGCGTGAGAACCATTTTCGCAACACGTACCGATCGATTGTAAACCCGTGTATCTTCTCTCTTTTTCATGGTACGCGTTCATACGAGTGTGTTTGAATATGTTTGAGCGCGTCTCTCGTGGTTTGAGAACGAGCGAGAGAATTAGTTTTCGACTTGCCGAGGATCTTCTTTGTTACTTTCCCTTGAATATTGAGACTTGATGCAAAATGTTTAACGTATAACGCATGATAAATGTTTGATGATGTTTGATATAGCAATATGCCTGATTTTTACCACGCGCCTTGGTCTGTATTTTCGTATCTGGTTTCAGCAATTTGTATGTCCCTATAGTTTGATATATATTCGGTAGTTTGTAGTCCCTGAGTGTGTTTGTCGTGATTTGACGACGAGGAGAAGTAGATTCGTCTCGTTCGTGTCAGACCCGTTCAGAATGTACTTTGTTACGGTATATCGAGACCGAACGAAAAATGTTCGACGCGATAGCTGAACTAGATCTGTATTAGGGATACTTTATTGATTTTTTAAAATCCCTCTTGAAAAATATTGGCGCATACATAACAAATATTATTTTAAATAGACATTTCTAAATGCGTGAAATTTTCTAAAAAATACTCAACGACTGTTTCTTATCGCCATTAATAAATTCCTTTTCTAAAGTTCAATATACTGTGCAGAATGTTTAAAAGCAATGGAACTCGAAGAACCAAATTACAGTGAATATAGGTTGGAGATTCAGTTAGACGAATTATTTGAGAAGATCGTCAAATTAGCGCAGACGAATGAAATTCTACTCTATAAACTATCAATTCAAAGAACATGAGACTCACCTTGATCGTATATGTAGAACAGGCTCCGCAATTGCCGAGTAGATTAACCGTGAAAAGTAGAAGTACTCTAACCGTAGCGCGTTCTAGAATTATTTAAGCACTCACACTCTGTTGTACGATCTTCTTCTCTCTTTTCCTCTTATCGACTATCGTTTATTACTTTTTAATTATTATATACTCTTATCGATATCGTTATTATTCTCTTTGCCCTTAGCTGTTACTTGTCGCCTTTCAACAGGCTGCTTTTTGCTATTTTATTACTATCGGTGTCTGTTTGTGTGTCTGTATTATATATACTCATTTATTTATATAATATATATATATATATCATATAAATTATTCTTATAAATATATCTGTGTTTGCTGCAGGTACTTCGCTGTCCTGGTTCGTATTAATCGATTAAGGGGCTCGAAGGGGGAGAGGTACCGTTATCAACGAGAATATTCCTGATAAGATCTATATATCGGCGCACCACCACGATTCTTCCTCTTCAGATTCTGTCCAACCTTGGACCAAGTGGTTCGTAACTTGCTCGATCTCGATCTTGATCTCAAGAGACCGCTCTTCTCTCTCTTGCATACGTTCACGTCCGTATACATACAGATAGTCACTGGGTTTGCCTATGTTTTATGTGTGTTTGTGTATGTTTGTGACTCGCAAGTCGAACGAAACTGACGATTATGATTAAAACGTTAAAACTTCTTTCGTCTCTCGTTAGATCTTTTATTTTCTCTGTATAGATTTATATATATAATATATGTATAACGTTGCTATTAATTATTAATATTATTATTTATTATTATTTGTATTATTATTATTATTTGTAGTCGCGTTCTTCCGGAGGGGCCTAGGCACTATTACGCTGCGAAAAAGAGGTTATGTTTGAAGGTACTTGTACGCACGAGGTATATGTTCTCAAGGTAGAAGTTATATTTTTTTTTGTTCTTTTTTTTTTTTAATGTACAGGAGCGATATCCCGCTGCAGAAGGAGAATGTCTTGTGTGTGCTCAACCTGGCCACGAGGAAGGAATTTATTTCTCAATGTTTCCCCGCTTCTTTCCTTCAATTCGATCTTTTCTTGTTTTTTTTTCCTTTTTTCTTTTTTCAAATTTTATGGCGTTTTAATCGTGTGCTTTTCTCTCCAAAGCACTGTATCTGTATTTCTCTATCCCTGTTGATGTTTGCCTCCCCTTTAGAGCTCGCCTTTTTTACTCCCTCTTTCTCTTTCACTCTCCACCCTTTTCGTTTCTTTCGTCGCCGTTTTCGTACTCAGTTTCTTCCACTTCTTCTTCTTCCGCCTCTTCCTTCTCGTTTTCTTCCGAATGGTGAGCCTTTTCGCTTGACGATCGACGGCGGCGCCCTCTACGTCGCGGTACACGCTCTCACGGAAGGTCAGAAGTCGTTATCACCTCCTCGAGCTTTCCCACTTGCTAGCCACATCGCCCTGGGCCCCGCTGCCGCCCTCCTCCCACTGGTGCTCAACTACCACCACCATCTGTAAGCAAAAGTAAACAAATAAATAACATCGTTTTAAGAATATTCTTCTTTTTGAATGGATTGATACGAGAAAGTTAGGTTAGGAACGTAAAAGATACGCTACGAACGAATATACGTTTACAAGTCTCGAGTTTCTCGATATTATACAATTCCTAAGAAAATAAACTATATTGTGTGGTTTTTATCACTGCTTAACCGCTATCGTCTGCAACCAGAGAAACAGGGTTGTTACATGATTGACATTGTGCGAAGAGAATTAAATTTTAGCATCGGTGTTCCTTCGGGAACATAAATTTTGAATGGATCGTAGAAACTACCCTTTAACCTCTGTACAATTGGATACTGTTATTAACCTTTATTATCGCTTAACCTCTGTTTGTCTAACCTTTGTGAAATTATTATCGCCTAATCATCGTAATATGTATGTCTGACAATGCGGACAGAGAATTTAATTTTGAAATTAGTGCTCCATTAGATCCAGGAATCTTGAACACATAGCAGAAGCTATCCATTAACCTCTGTACAATTACCGTAATATTGTCTACTTGATACAGTACTGATACTCTCTAAGGAGAACTAAATTTTTGAGGTTAGAGTTCATTTAGAGTTTTCAAGGCTTCGAACAGATAATACAAATCATCCGTCCAGATCTTTCAAAATTTGAGTAATACTACATAATCGCTACAACGTAATTAATGGTTAATAATCTAACCTAAAAAGGATGATCAAAAATTTTGCAATTAATAATTTTGACCATTATAATTGAACGTAAGAGGAGCCAGGAAATTTTCTACGAGAGAACGTAATATCTTTCAAAATGGAATGGCGCGCGTTTGCCAGTGGATTGCAGGGCACGTTGCTTTTAATGCACGTGCATTTCTCTGAGGAGTCAGAAAATTAATTTTCACGGAATACGCAGGCAAAGTGGAACGCACAGGCATAGTCTGAGACCCCCGAACGATCCTGGCAAACCCGCCACGAAGCTGATGAATTTAATATGTCCACGATTACCCATCCCAATAATGAAACATTTCTCTCGTTCCTGAATTACGAGAAATATCGTGCAAACTAAAAGACAAACCTAACCTAGTAACTTCGATCCCGATCTTTTTTAGAATTAAGGTTATGTTTAAGGTTATGTTACGATAACTCAATCAAATGCATTCTTTTTAAGGTTCAGTAAAATACGAATACGAAAAATCAAAAAAACGATATTACATCAAACATAATATTTTACTCCCTGATAAATAAATAAAAATACGATTTTACATCGAATACAAATGGTACGATAAAATCGTAATCCCTGGAATCTACAAAATTTCCTCGTACGATTTCGTCGATTGTATTACCCAACATCTTGTCGTTACATCTATAAATTTCTCAACGCAAAAATAATCTGCAACACACAAGGCATAAAATTTTACTGGAGTCATGTAAGAGGGCCTGGTCAAGCAGGATCTCGTAATAATAATACCAACAGTAATCGTAGCCCCTTCGAGGGCAGCATTAGAACCAACCGTCAAGCCAGACCATAAATAGAAGGGTAAATACCCTATAAATCAGCGGTGTGGCCTCGATCGAGCGGGCAAAAGGGAAACAGGGCTCCGTTTTCGTGCTCGACGGCCCTGAACGCGTCAGAGGAAAACATAGAGACGGCCTGCAACGGAGGGTTTCACGGTATTTTTAATTTCACCCTCTCTGATCGTCGGCCGAGGCGCGCGCGCATACACACACATACACACTCGCAATATTGTATCTATGTGTGGCCATTTCACGTGAGAATGGAACAAAGAACGAGGCTCACGCATCAAGCCTGGTTCGCAACGCGACGGCCACGGCCCTGTGGTGTTACGCATGCGAACACAATGTGCTACAGACAATGCAGCTCCCTGGACCTACGTCAATGCGAAATTAAACTGGCACAGTGGCGACCCTGTCCCTCTTCGATCTCCCTAGGGAACTTGCAACTCGTATATTCCACTTCAAATCGCGACTATATGAGCTATTTTTGGGTACTCTGATTATCATCACCGAGGCAAATAGATAGAAGGCTCGTGTGTATGCACAGACAGGACTATTTATGTAGACTTGGATCGTTTCTAGTGAAATTAGGAGCTAAATAGGAGTACTTGAACTGTGACTATATCAGCTATTTTCGGATGCAGTGATTATAGTCACTGTGGGAAGCATATTTTTAAGTCAGGTGGGACTGGACCTGTACCTTCGCACTGCTTTAAAACGGTAAGTTTCAACCACGCAAGACACATAACTTTATCAAACAACAGTCTAGTCACCGATAGAAGTATAATTCATAACGACTATAACGAAAAATAAACCAAAAGAAATTCTCCCCAAATTCAGAGACAGGTTATAGAAGTCACATTCGTCGCTTCCTATTTATTACCAACAAAAATTCCAAATTTCCTATATCTAGGGATATTCTACAATACAAATAAACGTCATAGTTACGATTTATACGATCAACGATAATTGTGTTTATTCAAAAACTTTATCTCTCTGTACTAAGGCCAGTGATATTCGACGATATACAATTTCATACTCATTTAGGAAATGTATGGTATCTTCTTGGAAGCATGTGACCACACAGAGCACCATTGCAAAATGGCGCCACGTTTGAATTTTTAAAAGACTGTAAGACGTGTTACTGGAATAGCTCGAAGGAAAAGTTTTAGGAATGTCTGTTTCGAGAGAAATTCGCGTATCTCATGCACTCACTCGACTTTCGAAGTGGTTCCTCCGTGTAACCGCGCATTTTAGATCGAATCTCCGTGAATCTACGGCGGACGGTTGAGGCTGGATAAGCGGCCTTTTAAAATTATTGCGAAAGATGGTGGCGGAGATCGCGCGACTACAAAAGCCAGCGACGACGAACGTCGCTATAGAGAGGAGCCAGCCGAATATCGACGATGGTAATTCACACACAATGGCCGGATAAATTACGGGCCGTTTATCAAAGATTCGAATGGATAGCATTCGCGTGAAATACGAATCTAGTTTGAAAGAAAACGGAGAATTGTTTTCGCCATTGTCTTCCTAGAAACGAGACCCCCTTTTCGTAACGAGCTTTTTACTAAGCAAAAATATCTCGAAAATACATCAGATACTAATAAACAAACGTATTAATTACAATTACAATGTACCGTAACACAGACATTTTATATATCGTTATAATTGCATTTAAAGAATAATACAAATCTAAAATTTGAGTTATGCGTTAAAAAATTGTCGAGCATATCGAACTTGAAGGTATGGCTACGCGTCGAATTAAGACGCGTCCTCAACGATCCCGTTTGTCACGGTACTCGACACGATTGCATCGTGGCACGAGACGCGGCCACACAGCGGACAACGTATGCAAATGAAAACGAAAATGGAAGGCGTCTACGCACTTCCGGACAGATGTCGAGGCGCTCGGGCACATTATTCGCCCCACTCCCCTTTCCTATTACTCTCCTTCCTGCATTCTTTCCTTCCCTATGCCTGATCTCTTTCCCCCCATTGTCCTTCGACCGCTAGCAGCGCCAAGAAGAATAGCAATGGCTTCGATAATGTTACTTGGCCGCACTTGCGCCACTGCAACGTAATTTTCTTGCACGGAAAAGAACAGTAACCAGCTCCCCGTGAATTTGTCATTTTATAACCAACCGGGTTTTTAACGCCAACCGTGACTATTACTTATGAAAATGATGACCAGGCAGATTGAACGTCGTAAGTGTGATTGTAATAGTGGAAAATACTCGTAGTATTCGTTTATGCGTGACTATAACTGGTCAAAGGTAGGAATGATTCTAATAAAAATAAATTACTACCTGCAACCGTTTCTACCTGGCTATTTGGCAACGATGATTACATAGGATGAATGATCGCAGCAGCGTTAATGTTATATTTCTAATATTCACCTATGCGTGATTACTTGATGCAGACAGGTGATTATAAATAGTCGGACGCAGGAACGATCGTAGAAAGGTAAAGTTAGTCGTCGAAATGATTCTACGTGTGTAAAAAAAAAAAAAAAAATTCGACGAAAGGAATTATCTTAACGATCTATGTCACAAATGTCCACTCGTGTTACGCCATAGAACGTGTAGAAGGACGTGCGACCGAGTGCCATTTGGTCAACGAAGCATCTAGAATCCGCTTGGACGTAGGGAAACGTAACACCTCTATTTTGCAACACTGACAGCACAACGTTTCAATAGCAGGCAAAACAGGCCCCGTCTCCTGTTGTGATACCCAAGCTGGCAGTTGTGATACACGGGACTATCCGACGCGTGAAAAAAGAAAAAACAATGAACATAGCCACCACAGGACGTGCATTCACACACGCGATAGTCAAAGGACACGCTAACAGCGTGGTATGAGTGAAAACGTATGGCTGATCCAGACAAGGTCATTCATAAGTAGCTCAAGTTCAACTAATAGTATTGTATTACGATACCTACGGCCCTCTTCCTCTTTCTTTCTCTCTCGTTCGGGCCTCCTCCGTCATGCGACCTTCTCTCTTTCGCCTGGATCGTTTCCTTCGTTCACACGAACGAACAATACCTGCTGATCACCGGTTAATTAATTCGTTCTGTAATCCTCCGCCGCTTCTTACGCTCTTCCCGTCATCGTGCAACTCCTTCGCGATCGTTCATCCAATTCCATATTCTTCCGTTTGAAATGTTTAACTGAAACGGCTGCGAAAACGACGACTGCAACGTGATTTCGTTATATTTCAAGAATTTTGCGGCGCTGTTCGTCAGTTTTTATCGATCGATTTTTCTTATCGATCGAGTAAGACCAGAAGAAGTGCGATGTGGACCCCATCATAACGACAAGAATATGGCATGTCGAATATTATGGAACGCGCAGATCCAAAGATTTGCTGGGATTTCTCCGGAGAAATTTGTATAGAAATTCTGCTCGTTAGAATTCTCGTGAAAATCCCTAGCCTATTGATAAATCCGCTATAGCACTCTTCCCCTTTTATCTTTCCTTTAAGTGGAAATTAATCACAATGTATAGAAATTGTGCTCGTTAGTATAAGAATTCTCGTGAAAATCCCTTGCCCTTTTATCTTTCCTTTAGGTGGAAATTAATCAGAATGTAAGCCTAAGCTTCGAAATACCCGAAAACTGCTTCAAATACGATATTCATAGAATTCTACCGATACTTACTAAGTGGTTCCTCGAAGAGGAGTGGTTTCTTGTTTAATTCAAGTCCCACAGGGGGAAATTCCCTAGATATATTGCCTGCCGTCAACCGAGGAAAGGAGACAGTGCTGTCACACAGTTTCTTCTCTATTCCCACGACGACGTGTCAATGATTCTCAGACTTGACAGACCTCTCCCCGAGCCTCGTCTATCCGTAATGTTACATAACCTCACAGTTATGGCGCGAGTTATGGCGAGGTTCCCGCGCGAGTAGACGCCCGTTTCCTGACATCCTCGCCGAGCCAATCGATTTCTTTCTATCTGTTCGCCGGATATTATCGCGACCTTGTTGCATAGAATGTTCGAAGACGTTCCAAGTTTCTGGGGGAAAAATAATATCTGTTGTCCCCGGTAAATCGCACCAATCGCGATCCGCCTTGTCGTTCGGTTTCTCCTACGCACAATATTTCTAACCTATTCATAAAGTTTCGCAATATATTTCTAACCTATTCATAAAGTTTCGCAATATATTTAGCGCGGTTAATTTCCCCCGTCGAATATCCAAATACAGCGTATCTCGTTGAAGTTATTTTGAAAGAAATCTGCCGAGTCTCGTCAAGTGCAAAGACCAGAGTTCTAAAAATCTAGACCTAACCTAATCTAAACTTCGTTCTTTATTTGCCAAGCGTGCTATAAATTCACGTCTATTTGTATTGTACACAAAGATGGTGCGAGAATTCGCTGCGCAAGATCCAATGGAAGAAGCATGAAAGTTTATCAGCGATTTTCTAGAGCAAGCAAACAGGTTCACTTTCGTGCGACTCGAGCATGGTCAAGGCTGAGTGTTATTACGCTCTCTCGTTCGCCGGCTGCAAATTACTATTTTCTTTTTCCTTTTTTCTCTCTCACTGTCTGTCCAAGAGGATCCTTCGCCGCCGTGTCATTGCCGTGCCGGCTATTTTACGTCCTCGCAATCATGCACGCTCTCATTGTCCTCGTAAAACGATGTTTCATGCTCGACCAAACGTTTGCGTTCGGCTTGAATTGGCGAAAGAAAGGTGAAAATAAAGCGGACGTCCTTTCTTACTGAAACGTTGCAACGTCCTTTGGGACGCAACGCTGACACGGTTCGCTTTTTCAGTTTCTCAAAATATTCGTAAAGTTTATGGGTTTTTGAACATTCGCTAGACTCGCGAAAACCTAACCCCAACCTAACCTCGATCGTTTAAATAAAATTCTACGTTTTCTTTTTTTTTTTTATATATAATAACTCGATTCTCGAGTAAAATTAGCGAAGCTACAAGAGCGTATTTTACGTCGAAAGAGTGGAATGTATATATTGATGATTCACGTTTTCTCTCGTGCAAGCAGACCATTTTTTATTCGTCGAGAAGAAAAAAAAAAAGAGAGAGAGGAAGACGAATAAGATAAGCGACACAAAGAGCCGGTCCGCTTGTGTACCTACATCGCATATACATACATACGATTAACGGCCGATCGATAATGTATTCCGCTCGAAAATAAACTGACCTATACCAATACCGATGTTACCACTTCCGCCGAGTGACCCCTCGTCTCCCGATAAATATTTACGCGACTGCGAACTCCAGAGTTGCGAGTCGAACCAGCCATCGAACGATCTCGTTAGTCATGAAAATTCTACTGATTAACATTCAGACATAGAGATCCGATACACATATACGAACTGTGATCCGAGGTTAATAGATACGCGGACTATATATAGAACGTCTGGAAATTCTATGATTTTTATCGTCTCGACAAATCTTTTTCCAGTTTATAGAACGTAAGGAAATTTCTGCGATTTTTATATCTTCGATTCGAATAATTCACCGTCGGCGATTTATATTATACGAATACGAGTATAAATTTTAATGGAGAATTCGTCAAGTCAAATTGTTTCTTAACCTATCGATCGAGTTAATATTTTGTAAGAGAGATCTTTCTTATGGTGGTCGACGGAATAATTCACCGAAATTTGGAGAAAGTAAATTAACCTTATTACGCGTAACGTTGTACGTACGTATAACGGCGTATGAGGCAACAAAGTTTCTCGCTTCGAAAGAATTAACTTCACCTCGAGTGTTTCTTCGATATCGCGAATTACAATTTATCTCGCACGCAAGGTTCCTAATTTGCCGATCGGAACGCAGTTTCTAAGATGGAACCGATAGCAAAATCGAAAACTTTCGAACGACGTATTCAACGAACGCAGATCTTTTTGCGCCAACATAATTTTGCAAGCAGTTCCTCGGCGAAGGTGCGTAAGAATGATTAAAAAATTGATGGTAGTGCGTAGTGGTATTTGTAAGAGTACGAGTAGAAAGAAACCGCAGAAAGAACGTAATCCAATAACGTTTCGAACCGAGCAGCGAACCCGATGATCCCCGGGGGCAAGCAAGAACAAAGGAATTCGAAGGATACTCGCCACAAACGCTGATGGCCGCGTCACGTTCGAGACCACGAGACTACTTATCCAGAATACACCGAAAAAACTGCATCGACAGCGCCATTTGGGCCGAACCAAGTGTCGAGGACACCGGCGTAGACTCATCGCCACTTTATCATACGAACGTGACTTCTTTACGTTTCTCCAATCCATAATATCGAGTGGTATTTTTCAGCTATTAAGATCAATCGTACTTCTATCGATTGACAAACGTAAGAAATAAATTGAAATTTTCTGATTTCCACGAGACCCAGGGAAAAATTGGAATGGACACGTGGACGGGAAAATTTAATTTTTTGATTTCAATAAGAAGAATTTTTAAGAGTTTCGCTGGTACTGACAGGAAGATAAAATTTGTCTTCCTAGGAAGCTAGAGACCTAGGGAAATACGAGAAAATTCCCTAAAATTTGTGGGATTATTTGTCTAGGGAATTCTAATCGGTGATCAGCAGAATTGGTTAGAAGATTTCATAGGTTTCACAGTCACGCATTCTAGGGAAACTTTTCGGGAATTTTTCAGCAACTTTGTGAATCTGACGAACGATCAACACCAATGCACTCGACACTTTCTTTTAAAAATTGTAACTTCCTAAATGGTTTCACAGGTCTAAGACACAGCGTATATTCGACAACTTGCGTCACATTACAAAAGAGTAAAAAAAGGACGAGTTTGTACGATTTGTGAAATTTTTAGTGGTTAACGTAAACCGGTCGAAATTAAAAAAAGGCCGTTCGTGTTCGTTCCGGATATAGAGGCGGACAAACGAGACTCTATCGGCTTGAACGTGCATGCCCCAGGAACTCACCCTTGAAAAGGCGAGCAACATGGGGATGAGGGAGGGCGTGTGATCCAGAGCCCTCGGTGGTTGCATAACGCGCGCGTATAATGCAATTGCAGGCAGACTGAAACGCCCATTAGCGTGGATGGGAGAGAAAAGAAGCGACGGATAACCGGAGGCCACGTTGCGTTGCGTGAACAAGTGCACACGCGTGTACGCCGAGGAGAGTACGCGCAACCGGTGTTGAGACGAAACTGCTGGCGCAATTTACGAGCGACCCGCTCGAATTTCGTGGCGCGTGTCCCGTCAACGATCGTTCAACGAACGTGAACCGCCAGGCGAAACTACGCTCCTCGGTTTCGTGATCAGTAATCGCGATACGGTCCAATAAACGGAACCGAGCCAAGAGTTGTTTGTAACCAAGTACTTTCCAGGCTGATTCAGGTACACTGTTTAAGTTCATCGACTCTTTGATGAAAAGTTTATGAAAGTTCGTTACTAGACCGATGTATTTGGGGAATTTTTGCGTTCTAATTTTCGTTTGGATAATAAACCATAAACGTTGTTCGAATCGATAGATGATTAAATGCATTTGGAAAAGCGCAATGAAGAAGCGATGCAAGATCTAATCTAACCTAACCCCAATTTTTAACCGATATGTACACAGCCTGCCAAATATCCAAACGCTTGGTGATTAAAACCTAACCTAGTCAAAAATATCCCTAGGACAATTAACGACGGTCTCTAGCTAATGACGTTTCAACAATTTGCAAACAGAACGAATCGCGTGATCATTTCTCAACAAAAAGGTGCAGTCATTAGCCGTTGAACTGTAAGCGTTCGGAACGAGAGGAGAAGGAGCACGTTTGGAAACCCGAGACGAAAAATATCAGGCAGAAACTGGAGTTCTGGTGGTCTATCGTTAGATCGCTAGATTCCTCATACGAGAGCTTAAAAGCGAAGTCTACTGTTCCATTTAAGCAATGTAAAACCAGCGTGCTGGATTATTAATGCAACTTTCGCGTGAGATAAGCAAACCTAACCTTTACACTCGTGACTCGGCTGCTTGTGCCGACGAACATCTAGTCCGTACTGTTTCCAATATTGATTTATCCTAGCCACTGTGTTCGAGGGGATTCCTATGATCGACAATGTACACCATAAGTAATTGGATACTTAGCGCGATTCACTTTCGATTATTGCTTTTTCATTTATACTGAATAATATTAAATATACGTTTTATCTGTACCTACTAGCTGTATATGATTATATTTACACGCTTACGTTTATTCATTTCTTAGCTACTTGTCACGTAAAGACAATATCGTACGAGAGTCGTTAGGAGAGTCGCTTGAAGTAGAATAGGACGTCTATATACAGACGGTATAGTCCACTGTATAGTCTCAAGCAGGGAAAGCCATTCCGGAACCGGGACGTTAGCGAGAGAGTAGACTTTGTTTATGTTCCTTTTTTTAATCGCTTTACATATGTATATCATTATTATTAATTAAGTGCTATACTAGAAATTTTATTAAAGACAGAGGATTCCTTAGGAATTTCTTTTAAACGAGATATTAATAAATCGTGTTAAACAACGGTTGTCAGACGTTACAGGTGTTTTCGGAACTAGTTTAAAGAAAACGGTAATATGGCGCGCGTTTATAACGATATCTCGGTGAACGAAACCACTCCCATAGCTATTAGGGATTCATCAAGCGTCCAGGGAACAAAAATGCATCCTCAGCTATTGTCCTCGGTTCGTCCTTACTACATGCTAGCGATGCACATTCCGGCCACCGTTGCCAGAAACGGCCAATCTGCCGTCATGTTACTTTCGGCGTGATCAAAAATTCCCTATCATCAAGTCGCTCCACTTAACCAATAAATATCCCATAAATATCCCTCAAGCTTTCACGTTTAACTGACAACATGATACACGAAGACGACAGCGCCATCTTGATCAATTGAATTAATATTATGCAGGAAGTTTTACAAGTTGACATTAACATCACGGTTTATAATCTGCTAAATTGTTAATAAATTGCCTTGTATAAGGGTAACAAGTTTAATAGTAGAGAGTTTGATAAAAGAAGTAAACTCGGGCAAGTAAAGTTTTAAAATAAAGATACAAAATTCTAAGATTAGATTTCCACAATCTGTAAAAGATTATAAAATTTTACAAATAAATTATATATTGTCAAATAATCGCTAAACGATATTGTTAAATATTGAGATATTATAGAAAAATATCTAAAGATGGAAATGTGTTAAATGTTCGTTAAGATTTAGCAAAAGAAACAAGTGGAAGATTAAAGGGTGGTATTTTCTAAAATTATTGAAGCTTCCAATTCCATGACTTTCCTTGAAACTGTCCCCACGAAAAGCACTCTAACCCCAGTTGCTGAAAGCGTGCTCATTCCCCCATTCATTGCCCACCTTGCTCATCATTTACGAGTTCTTTCGAGGCGTTCTTTCATCGTACGTGCCTCTACGCATCGTTCCCTTTCGTCTTATGAAAGCTGTCGAGGTTATGACACTTTCTTTCATAACTCATCTACATTTCAATTTTTATTGCTCAATTTAAATATTTTTTTATGTATGAAATAGTAGACTCGTTCAATATTTATTTCATTACAGGTGAGAAGCATATAAAATAGTTGAAAAGTAAGTTGTCAGGACTTTGAAGAAAAATTGTAGAAAGTTAAAGAAGTGGAGATGAGAACCACTGACGCAAAGACCACACGAGTCTATCGTCCTCAAGAACTCTCGGTATGAGCGAGCAATGTTTTCAGCTCGGTCACTAGTGCCAAGGGAAAGCGCCCACAATGCAATCGAGGAACCTACCATCTCCCACAAAAACATGAGCTCGTGCCTACACTTGCATCTACCGAGATGCTCGAACAACTCGCGAATATTTCAAATCTAAACAAGTTTAACTCAATGCGTAATCTTTCAGATTATAAAATTATTAATTACCGAGTAATTACATTTTACCCAAACTAATTTACGATGTGTTCGTTATTATAGCTAAAAGGTTAGAAAGATGTTGTGTAATAATTTGCAACATGTGCGAGGAAACCGATTCTAACCTATAAGAAACTAAATATACCCTATACAAAATTTGTCTAGGAACTTCCAAATTATTCAATTCTCTCAACAGAAACTAATATTCTATCTCACGATAATCTGATTCCAAATTGTTTAACATAACTCCAATTGTTTTAACAACTGCGATGGTAACTGGGACCCACCGTCAGCTGAGTTTGACCCACCTAAAATTTTTCTAAAAAGATGCAAATTGGTCTTTCTTCTAATAATTCCAATATTAATCATTCGTCCTATACAAAATGTTTCGAAACAATTCCAAATTGTTAACCGTAATCTTACTCAACTCGAACCCGTCGCTGCATGAGTTTGGCCTATACCGCGCACTCGGTCACTCGCACTGTCCACAGAGTCCGTCGGCCGTGTGTGCATTCACCAGGCCATCCGTACACGCATATCTCCACACAGCCAACCTGAACGCGGTGGAACGACGACGGCGGCGAGGGCGAGGAGAGGACCTCGAGCAGCGCGGCTGTATATGTGGGCTAAAAATGATACGCTGGTTGAGGTGACGTCATGCGAAGTTAGTCCGTCTGCCGACGATTGCACTGGCTGCAGCTTCGCAGTTGTTACGCCCGGCAACGATGTGGCTCTGGCCGGCGTCAAAGTCGCCGCGCGTACTATCGTCGTTTTCGCGCTTCTTTATGCGAGTGGCGCGCCATCGGATCCGGTTCTCTGGCTATGCTCCCGAGGATCGATCACCAGGGACGGGTTCAGAGAGAGGCCAGAGCTTTGTTCGGTTGAATCGATCCGGGTATATAGGTTCTTGGGCGACGAGAATTTGGCTGGTCGTCGAGCAAGGTCGAATTCTTTAGCATCGATTTATGAGCCAATATTTTTTTCGTCTTTGCACCTTAACGCTTGCTTATCGTGGTTACATGTCTGACCACGTGCCTTTGATAGGTTTTGGTTAGGATTGTTGGTCTTATATCAGGATTATGATCTGTAATGGCTGAAGCAATGAGTGGAAAGAGGTTAGGATACATTTTTAATAGATTTAGTGTCCATTTTGATGTCTGAGTAATTTTTTAATTGGAATTATATATTAATTTGAAATTGATATTATGGATTGCGATGATTTAGCTGGAAAAGACCTTTTGAAAAGGTTAGGGTAAATTTTGGGCAGGTTTATCCTAAATTGTAATTATAAATACTACAAATATGTGGTTGTTTATTGAGTTTTGAATTATCGAGGTTATGATTTGGGAATTGTTTCAAATAAATGAAAAATCTTTAGTTTCCCAGAATCTGACATCCGAGTTTGAAATCTCAGATTTAGGGACCACAGATCTCTAAATTCTATGTTCTAATATTTCATGTTAGTTTTGAACGCTACGTTGTCGTCCTCGGTGAAGAATCGCTCGTAATAAATTTAATCCTGAATATTCGCCGAATCTTGTCACCGCGACAGAGATCAATGACTGCCATCATTGTTGAACCGAAAAAAGAGATAAACGAACGATTTGATGACTCTCAAGAGTTAATGAGATTTATCGATGGGACTATTGACCCCCTTTTTATCCATTCTCCAACAACTTTTACAAGCCTTGGCAATTTACGAAAGTCCATTACTTTTTACATCGAAAGGATCGAAGATATTTTGGGGAATCGATGCTTCACGGTTCAGTTACATTGAATGGCTTCATCATGTTGTTGGACTGGCATCAAACCAACATTTGACATAATTTTATATGCGCGTACTTATATCATGAAATAAATAATCGTAAAGTAAAACTGAGAAATTGAATATTATATTTACTTATTCCACCTAAATTTTTTAATTTTCTTTCAAAATTTCTTTTATTACTTTTATTTTCTCCAATCAATTGTGTCGAATTTCTTTCGTAAGAACTGTACTTGTAAGGCTTTTTTAACAACTATTTGGCGAGGTTAGTTACTAAACTATAAAACGTAGAATTATTTCCTTCGGAATATTCAAAAGTTTCTCTCTTACGGAACAGAAAGAAATCATATTACAATAACAGACTCAAACTATGGTAGAACAAGTTCCAATTTCCATTAATAGAGGTTAGTTTGCTAACGTTGATCAAGATTGTAGTACGCGTAGTGACTTTTTCTCATTTAATTCGTATCGGTGAATCTCAGTGGAAGAATATAAATTCTGCTCTAGTGCCACCAGTGAATATCAGTTGATCGCCACATCAGCTGACTACGAGCCGCGTCAAGGCTGCTGGAGAGATCAAATGAATAATGTACCCCTTTCAGCCAGCTGCATAACACATCTCGTATCATTTTTAACACTCGTTCGATAATAATGCGCGATCGAGCACGCTACAAAGTATCCTCATGGTAATTCTCGTGTATTCATTACGGCAGGAAAGCAAAAAACGATTTACGTATCGTCTGTTGACGCTAGGTTCGCTCGAGAATCAACGTGGCTCGATGGATCATCGTATGTCGTCCGCGAAGGCAAAGAGGAAATCATATTATCGAAACGATGTCACCACGTTAATATCAGCGAAGAAAAATATTTATACGCGGAAAATATTTATAAACGAAAATAAAAAGTGGAATAGACTGTGTCTAACTCTGTGTGCAGATCGCTGAAGCTAAACAAGCTGCGAGAAGCTAAATATCTGCTGAATACGCGTGAACACCGTATGCCAGTTGTCTACAAAGGGGCCTGTTTACAAAGGAAATTATAAACTGGGTAAAAATTAGATTGGTTTAAAATCAATGTGGAAATAGTCATGAAAATATGTTTTAATGTTTTTAACTTTACATACAATTTTTATAGATTTATAGTAATAATTCAACGCATAACCTATAAATAATTAATTCTAACCTATTCGAGGCCAGCACAATCAACGAGCATCTCTCAATTTAATTTATAATTAAATTGCAATAATAAGTAAATTTAATAATAAATAATCTTAAATCCACGTTCAATATTTCCTAACCTAAAATATCTACTACAATGTTTCTTCCTTTTCAATCTGCAAATTGAACGATAGAACACAGAAGGAGTTTCGCCGGGAAAGAAGAAAGAATCCACTTGGTTCGATCTAGCGACCACCAATGAACATGTCAGCCAGAAATACCTTGCACCTAGCTATCAATTGCGTAAGTATCTTGCCAGGCAAATAGTTATTGACCTTTATTGCCGCCAGAGTCAATGTAACAATGGCTCTCAGGTTAAGTTATTAGAAACACCACATTTCACTTTGACCAGGCCCTTCGTTTCTATTTCTATACTCCTTAAGGAGAACATGTTGCCATTTTATTGAAAGTAAAGTCAACTGAGAGACACTGGGCTCGTTTAAATCCAACAGGCGTCGCGAAACGAAGAAATTGAACAGCCGAGACAGTCGATTGCGTTTTTGAAACGCACCGTCGCGAATTTAACCAACTTTGATTCTATCGTTGCGCTAAGAGTTACGAATATTTACAAATTTCGTATAAAACTATTAACAATAGTAAAATTAAATCAATTACCTATTATAAAACCAATTAAAATTCATAGAAACTTAATCCCCTATGTTAATCTTGCTCGAGCCCAATTCTTATCAAAATTCTTAACAAACTTCGATATATCCGTTCGCAGATCTGAATCTTTCGTGATCTGTTCTTTAAAGATAAGATTACGGGTTCAGATAATATCCTCGAACCTCTACAATCGACGCAGGTAATCGAGTTCTAATAAAATAAGTTATCAAGTAATAGAAGTAACCAGAACTTTCGATCTAACCTAAAATTCTAACCTAAAATTCTAACCTAACTGAACATAACCGAAATAATTCTGAGAGGTTATAACAGAGAGAAGAAAAATTCTGAGATCAGCATTTGAAAGAACTGTGTAAAAAAGCAAAGAAATAAAGATTCTTCGTGCTGAAAAATAAGATACTAAAATAAAATGTTGAAATCGAAAAATTTGGAAAATCGGACGGATAGAATAAAATTTCGCGTTTGCAAGCTTCAAGAAGGAATTACAAATTGGTAGAGATATTCCGAATTAAATCTCATCGGAAGAATTGCCATCTACGTGTAATTTTCCACAATACCGTGGAATCGAGCCGATAAGGAGCAATTTGATCGTCACACTGCATTTACCTCGAGCTGGTTTCCGCGCGTGGAAAGCCACGAAAGCGAATGTTGGATAACAACAATGATCCTCCCGAGATCCATCGACAATATGTAAACCTAATTATTCCGTACGCCCAACCGTAAGCCAGCCAACTTTCTTTTATTGCGTCGTCTAAAGCGCTGTGTAAAGCTGATATCTCGAATTTACTCAGCGTTTCTTCGGTTTAGCTCGGATTAAGTCGTCAGATCAATCGATCGTGAAAAAAATTCCCCTTAATGATATAATAATTATTTCGAATGGTAGGATCTAAGCGATTTAAGAAAATTTCAATTTTTAATAAATTCCGATATAACTGAATTTAAAAGGAATTTATAATTAAGTGAAAAATTGAATATATTAATGTTTTGGTTTAAATTGGATTTTTGCATTTAATTAACAGATGATAAAGTAAAATTGAATTGGCTTAATTTTGTGCGAATTTTGTATTATTTTTGTTCGTATATGGACATCGAAATGGATGAAGTTGCAATTTCGAGTTATTTTTGTCGTCGAACGGAGAAAGACTTTATCTGAAGGCAAGGCAAACACGATCGTATAATTTTATCAGACAGCCTGTTACGACATCGGCGAGGTCAACGAAATGCGTTTTCCAGCAGAACGTACGAATTGCAACTTATCGCGAATATTATCTGGTAATTGCATTACGATGTTCGAAGACCTTGCGAGAAGTGTATCGCCAAGAAGTTTACGAGAAACCACGATTATTATATTTACTCACAAATTAAAGTCATAAATACAATTTACATTGCTTTTGGAGATTAACATTCCAGAATAACTGAGAATAATAACCTCTAAAGTTAGTGGGTAAAATGAAATTTCATTTCAAATCATTATGTGATGAATACGACGACTGTTTCGAAAAGAAACTAAAGAAACGATTGTTTTCGTGATACGTAATTTTATTGGAAAATCCGAACTTAAACTAAAGTAGATGTAAATACACAACGATATACAATATCTCTACGCAATGTTACTGTATAAAAATATATAACCTACCAATTTTGTATTACTTATTAAAACCTCCTATTTACGATTGATGAAACTTCCTAACCTTAATGTTCAAGATCATCGAGAAAGTTCTCGATCGATCACTTTACATATTACATATTTACATTTCAAAACTCACAACATCCTCCATTCACTTTTGTTCGAAACTTCTAACCTCAAAACCCAGAATCAAACCATAGAAACTTTATACCAATACGCCATTCCTATTCTTTGCCACCAAAAACACCTTTCACTCTTCCTCCTCATTTATTTGACGCATTTATATGGTGTTGTAGATACTTTTAGATATCATTAGTATTTTACACATTTTTATACCTTTCATCTTTCCATAAATGTATAAAATTTCAAAAATCAATTGGATGTAACATTGCAAGTAAAACCTAACCTAAACATTACCAAATCACTGAGAGAGAATCGTGAGTTTCACTTTCTACAAATCTAATTTATTTATTATATTACAGATTTCATTTTCTGTATATGATAGGTCTCGTTTTCTATAAATATAATTTATTTATTCCAAAAAAAATCCATTATATGCTATATTCTAACGCAATTTTGGTAAACATACTAAAGATCAAATGTCTAAAAATTTTTTTAAATTAAATTAATTCGCAATCTACTTATAATATTAGTTAAAACTCTTGACAATGTAGCTTTAGGGATATAAAGTGAAAAATATATCCGGAAACTTTCGCGCACGACCGTATCTTTCACGGCCAGGTCAACGATATTTCACAGCGAAACACGTTGAAATGTCGCGGGTTCATCGTTTTCCATTCGTGTGGCCACCGTCTCGGATTGTTTTCGAGACGCGTCGTTTTATCGGAGAAGAAGAACCGTGTGGCGACACGATAAAATTAAATGTTCGGTGGCTTGACCCGGCTCGACTTCGCATGATTATTGCTCGAGTTGAAAACATTAGACTCAGCTCGAGATGCACCGCGGCGCATACTGATTGCGTCACGCTCGAAAAATAGGCACGCGTCCCAATTTCGCGAGTGTTTTGACCGGACGTTTCTCGGTAAACGTCCGTCCCCTGATTAACAGACGCGACACTCGACGTCAGGTTGCCAGACCTCTTTGATCCGCCGCCGATTTTATCGGCCATTTGCTTCGTTGACAAACGAAAATGTTGCACTCGTTGATAGCACCTTGCTTCGAGATGATGCCGGTTGGAATTTTCGCGATAGCTTTCCATATTAAAGTTAGGAAGTTTAATTGGGAATAAATGGAGGATCTGGATTTAATTCTTGGTTAGAAATTAAATCCAGGATATTTAATGTTTTGAACTATAGTCTGGTCAAATTGTAGTTAGGTTTGGATCAGAATGACAAGTTCAGACTTTTAAAGTTTGGTACGATATGTGGCAACAACAGGGAATTCGTGATATCCCTTCACAGACGAATGTCTATCATGCAATTTGTCACGAAACTTTTATATTAAACTATCCTCTAACCTCCTACCTCTATTTTACATCGTTCGTCAAAGATACAAATTCTCGCATTTACCAGAAAGGGGAAAAATACCTCTTCACACAAAAATTCCCTAGAATCACAAAAGGCAGAGGAAGTTTCAAGCGCGTTTCATGCTCCAGTAAGACGTGCGTCGCGTTTTAAAAGGATCGTCGTCGAGCGAGACGTAATCCCTACGGCGAAGATCTGGCTCGCAAATGCCTCGGTGGCCTGGTTAAAAATGCATTTCGCCCGAGAAGGGTTTCCCCGTCCCGGAAGAGGGATAACCTATGCATGGATTCAGCCAATAAGCCGAAAAGGGGTCGGTAACATAGGGAATCGGGCGACTTCGGTCGGTCAGGCAGAATGAATCGCACGAACGAGCTCGAAATCGAAGCGGTATCGATTCTTTGGCTAGCGAGGTAGCTTGAAAAAGAGAATAAAGAAATCCTGCTTGCTCTGTCCGGTTAGATAACACAGGGTCACCAGGTCATCTTTGTCTTCCGACAACATATCCCTGGTTTCCCTGGAATAAACTCGCGTATATCATTGTTACGCTCGCATATTTCTGAAGATGGGTCGTCGCCTCTATTATTTAACTAGAGATTGCTGACGTATAGCGATGGCCTCAAGTACGTCGCATTCGCTCACTAAATACGAACCTTCTCTAACCATTCCAAGAGAAGAAGAGCGGCTTTAAACTAGACTCGAACCTTACTAGCAAATACGAATCCTCTACGAGTACTTTGGCAAATAAAGAAGCAGCCCCAAGAGGAAGAGATATCGGTCGAGTTGTTTTGAAACATTACGAACACCTTACTAAAAATTTTCTATTCGTTCGAAACTGTTTTTCGCGACTACTATATGGAATTTGGTCCGGTCGCTAGTTAATGCCCACATGGCGCTAGTGTCGCATCATCAGTCGCCATATTATTAAGCTTCCATTGTGGTTAACGAAGAAAAATCTTAACCTCTGTTGATACGAAGAATCGTATATGATCAGTATGTAGACCGATGTAGTACTCGAGCTCTATGAAATGAACTTTGAGCTATGAATCTGATTCGAATTTATAGGTACGTTTTATACTTGATCCCATCACTAGCGATGCACTCTGTGACTGTGACAGATATGCGAGGCGCATGCGCCCTTCGCGCGCTACGATTCTTTTCGTCAAATATCTGATTCCCGATTGTACGTTCTTTTTCCCTTTCGGTCTTTTATATTGAAAGCAAACATTGGCGATTAAATATTTTCTTTGCGCACTCGCACGGCCGAGAATAAGCCTGATAATTCGAGCGAAAGTGGATGAATAAGAGCGGTTGTTTTCGAATTGTTGAAGATTATTGTGGTTCGAGTTGATTTATCAGGGAACTAAGCTTTGAAAAACAACGAGTCGGAGATATTTCAGATTCTTGGGAAATGATCGATTCTAAATGTATCGAAGATTTTGTGCGAATCGCGCTGCGTTTGTTAAATTGGTTTAAATTGGTTCAATCGCAGGAGAAAGGCGGGGGGGGGATGAAAATTGTTTGTCTTATATTTATTCCAAATTTATCCTACATTATAAAGTTAGATTTATATTGAATATTTATTGTTATTTATATACACATTACTTTCATCTATTCGTAATCATAAAATTGTACAAATTCAGAAAAAAATAAAAAAAATTCGCGTATTTTTAAGAAACCAAATAAACGATTAAAGAATTTAACTTTTACTGTTTCAGATACATAAACCGGCCTGGCATTATCTAGTCTGTGAAAAGGAGTCACGTCGCTAGTGATTATTCCGATCTCATTTGCATTTGAAATTTCGCGTTTCGTGAGACTACGTCGATTTAGACTTGGCCTAGTTACGAGTTGGACAAACATCGTTCCCTGAACTTTAAATTACCGCCTTTTCTGCATAGTATCCAGTCTGCAATTTTTCGCGAAAACAACAACAAAAAAAAAAAAAAAAAAAAGAAAGAAAGAAAGAAAAGAAAATTCCTTTATTCGCTGCTATAAATCTCTGTCAGCTGTTACGTACGCTATCGTCCATAAGTATTTGGACACCTGGTGCAATTCGGCTGATATTTTTGTTATATTTTTGCAGTCTCGGTCGTGGAACGTTTCTCTACTGTTAATTCTTTACCACTTGCCACAACTGGGATCAAATGCTCTGCTAAATTTAAACTGATACTAGGAATAGCTCTGCATAAACTGAAACTCAGAAACTATACCTGCATCGCTCGAGTTCCATGTTTATCTGTAACGAATAGCTGACATTTCATAAAATTTATAGAAACTTTTGCAATGTGGCGAGAAACACGCATAATATATTTCAATCGCTTTGAAACCGCAACATCGATTAGTCACACTTAACGTCACCCAACTCGCATATCTTTTCGTCATCAATTTTCGCCTATCGCTCATTATTTATTTATACCGATTAGTATTAAATATCGTTAACGTTACTGTTACTATTAACTATGTCTTTATCAATATTTAATATAATTGTTTATTTATTAATTTATACGTTTGTATCTGTCGACTTTTCAGCTATGTATTGTGGAAAGACAGTATCGTGCAAAAGTTATCGAAACAGAGTTGTCCGAAGTAGAATAGGACGTCCATGCACAGACCGTATAGTCTATTCGATTCTCGATTCTCGCTTTCAATCATATTGCTCTTTTATTTATATTGATTAATTTGAAATATTGCTTTTATCAATGTCTATTAACCGTACATAGTTGTCTAGGATAAAAAGATCAGAGGTTAAAATCAGGTGTGAATTGATTTTATTATTGGCCGATTAAATGTAATAACAGGAGCGTGTAGCGCGTGAAGCAAATTTCAGCGGGAGAACGGACAAAGGCCTCGCGAGGTAGTCGTCGAAAGGAAAATAAAATTTTTTTAGTTGATCAAACATTTTGGCCTCGGACGAGCCTCGATTACGAACGCCATAAACATTGTAAAATATACGAGCGGCTGAAAACACGGTCATAAAGTACTTAAAGGTGAATATCCATTAGAATTCTCCCATTCGCGTTGAACCTGTGTCGATAAAAAAGAACATGAAATTTCAAAGTAGAATTATTCGAATAAGAGAATAAAAAGAATCTGATAAAACTGAAAAAAAAAAAATTGAAAAAGCGAAAAACCTAAAACGAACGTTCCGCTTGAGCGAAAGTATAAAAGTATGAAATACACGAAGGTATAAAAATCTAAAAATCTATAAAATCTAACCCCAATCTAATTCAGCTTGCTAAAAATCCAGAATAACCGAGGGAGGGCTGTAACTTTCGTCAGAAAGATCGAAAGGATTTATCCCGCGATCCTTTCGAGTGAGAAATTTTCCAAAAACAACGAGATGAAAAACGAGGTAAATAAAAGTATCGATATAAAATAAAATAAGAGGAACAGATACTTCGCAAAGTTGTTAAATCGGGTGTGCAACTGGTGAAAAGTCTCCTTCGATGCAAAGGTACGAGAGAACGCGTGGACGAGGCGATCGACGACATCGTCTGGCCGTGACAAAGGGATTTTAAATTTCAAAGCGGGGAGAAAAGAAAAGGAATCGCGAGAAAAATAGCAGAGCTGCAACGCGGTCACGGTGTAGAAATCGGAACGCTAAAGGCTGTTTTTCAAGTCGGCGTCCGTCCTTACGTAACTACGCGGCGCGCCGCGTGGTGCGCGTGTGTGCACAAGCTCGTTCGTGTACAGTGTACACCTAAAGAAACAGAAAACTCGTCAGAGAACTACAGAAGGCAGAACACGGTGACCCGTGTTTATCGCCGTCTTTTATTCCTTAAATCTGTTCCACACGAACCTACACTTTTATTATTCTTCCTACCAATTTCTTTATCCTTATTGGTTATTTCCTAATGTTCGTTTTCTATTCGAAATACCAATACGTTCTTTGGTCGGCCATTTAACAAGATTTACTGAGCAAAGAAAGAAAATTAGCTTGTTTTATCTTGTTCCCTATACCAAACTCAGAAAAGTCGATTAAATTTTCAATTTATAAAATGTCTATCCTTTTTTAACAGAAAGAAAGAAAGCTTAGGATCGTAACGCTACCGTACGATGATAAGGGAATTAGATAGAATTAGATAACGCAACAGTTTTTTTTTTTTTTTTTTTTTTTAACATTGGGACACTTACGGAGAAGTAAATCAATTTGAAATATCATCGGGAAATTACCAAATGTCTTATCATAGAACACACGCTCAGTGTCGTGCAATACAAACTTTTCGACGAGACTTATTCGTCCATAGACTTTGTCGCTTGTGTTACACAGTACGCAAGTTGAATTGTCTTAACCTAAAATGAATCGTCGATTGGAATTCTGGTGGATTCTTAATCTGAAAAATAAACAAGTACCGCGATACTTATGAGTAATGAAAGTACACGTATCTCGGCGTGGAAGAAGCGTTATTCTTGTTGGTGTGACGACACTGGATGTGCACCGTGATAATGCACGGTTCTTATCAGCCTCCGCAGGAGAACCGTGAGCTGCCTGTGGCTACGCAGCCTTATCGCACCCGCTATCGATGTAACATCGGATAAAACCACGACTCGAAGAACGCTTTGAGCTGTTCGAAAGAAATATATCGTTGAAAAAAATTCGAGATTAAAAGAGACGCCTGGGACAAGCTAGCGAGTGCAGTGCAAGCAACCGTTCTTCTCTCTGTTCCTCTCTTTCGTGCAGGGCGTTGTGTTGGCTGATCAAGTAGGCCCCCGGGCCACGTTCGAAAAAGTTGAACGAATTTTGACGATACGCGAGAACGTAATACGATATCGTTTGAAACATTAAACCAGTATTATGACGAAGGTTTGCGCAGCATTTAGTTTCCGAAATTGACGAAAAGGATAATACTCGGGTCCGTAAAGAAAACAAAGGAATTGAAAATTTCTAATCAGCCAATTTTAAGAATCTGATGCTTTTAAATACTACGTTCTTAATAATTGGGATTTTCCTAATTTCTAAATGAATTAATTAATTCTTATATTTTTAAGACTCGAGACTTTTTTTTTTCTTAAATTTACAAAGCTCAAGGCTGTAAATTGGAAATTTCCCGTATCGTATAATTCATAAATTGCAATTTAAATTTTAACGTTTTCCGTTCACTGCGCTTGAGAATATTAGGTAACGAACAAGAGATAATTTCGTATTCGACGATAAGCGATTTAAGACAACTGGAACGGTTTTCCATAACGTTTCTAAAACACGTTCTCTCGTTATTCTGCA
This sequence comes from Bombus fervidus, assembly GCF_041682495.2. Lineage (NCBI taxonomy): Eukaryota > Metazoa > Arthropoda > Insecta > Hymenoptera > Apidae > Bombus > Bombus fervidus. The sequence continues at coordinate 8,415,912 of NC_091531.1, read as the reverse complement.
ACGTGCTACTTTTTCTAAAAACATCCGCGTCCCTTGAGCATTGGTAACTATCTGAGAAAAGAACGCTCATACGATTCTCGAACAAATGGTAAATTTTCAGCGAAAGATCGCAATCCGCCGTTCCATTTTCGATTGCAACACGTCCACGAATCTCCTTTCGCAAAACCTGAATAATTCTTCAGCTATACCACGCAACATGACGAAATTCACCTACGTTTTAGATTAACATTTATATCGACGACTTCGATTCCTTTTTAAATGGACATATCAGTTCAGAAACTGTATTATCGTACTGTGTACTGTTTTATCGATAAAGATCAGGCTCGAAAAGATTGCAAATTCCTTGCTGGATTTTGACAATCGTTTCAGCGAACAGAATGGTTATTGGAAGCTTGCGAAACTATGGCTTCACTAATTTCATTGCGGAAGGTTAGATTTTTTTTTAGGTTAGATTCAATGTTTTGCCGAATATCGCGACGGAACCTCAAAGCAATTTCGCTCGACCGTAGCCTGTCGGTGGTTGCCAGATATTCCATCGAAATTTACTATATTGCGAAAATTTATTTTCACAGAAGGTTAGATTTCCATGTGAAAACGAATTTTGTTAACGTTGAAAAACTGACTCGCAAGAGTCTGATATTGCAAAGTGATCCGCGATCGAAATTTACTATACAAATCTACCACGAGAACATACGTTTCAACAAAAACTTAAATATTCGATAGATTTGAGCTGAATTTCCTTTACATTCGAAAGATCGATTAACTTGCCTCGACTAATATGTAATTCAAAAAATAAAATATTATCACGCGATTGATTTCTCCTTCCAAAATTATTATAATATAATTATATATAATAATTTTGGAAGGAGAAATCAATCGCGTGATAATATTTTATTTTTTGAATATATATTGAATATATAAATATATATTATACATTATACAATATATAATAATAATATGTAATAACTATATATAATTATATTATAATAATTTTGAAAGGAGAAATTAATCGCGTGATAATATTTTATTTTTTGAATATATATTGAATATATAAATATATATTATATATTATACAATATATAATAATAATATGTAATAACTATATATAATTATATTATAATAATTTTGAAAGGAGAAATTAATCGCGTGATAATACTTTATTTTTTGAATATATATTGAATATATATATTATATATTGAATATATAAATATATATTATATAATATATAATAATAATATGTAATAACTGTATATAATTATATTATAATAATTTTGAAAGGAGAAATTAATCGCGTGATAATATTATTTTTTTTATATGTAATTATATATAATTATTATAATGTAATTATTATAATATCCTCTAGGAAAAGAATTTTCCTAAATTATATTGAAAAAAAAATAGATTCAGAATTATATTTTACTTCGTTATATCTTCAAACGATACGTTAGAGAAATTATATCTTGTTAAGGACATTCAAAATTTTCCTAACAAATATCGATCGTTTGAAAAATCGTTGGTTCGATCTTAAAAACATTTATCGACGAATCGCTATTCTAAGATCCGTTCGACGAGCGTCAACCACCGTTCTCAATCGAGAGAGCTTGCTCTGGGATTCGTTGCAATCAGTAACGATATCTGTAGATTTAAATTTCCAAGCGACGGCGGCCAGTCGTTAAATTTGAATTTGTAATAAGAACGTTGCGAGGGACACTTCCACGCAGAAAGCCTGTATCGTGTTCTCTCTACGACCAATCACGGTTATCCATCTTCCTCGTTTCCAGTCAAATCGTTACTCTCTCGATTAAATGAACAATTTATAAGAAACTATCTGAAATAGTAAAAAATACGAGGAAATGGAATTACAAAGGAAAGAGAGAGTGCACGTTGGAGGATGGACAGAAGCTGTTGCGTAATTCGATTATATGGAAGTTGAATTTTGTAAATGAAATTCTTCGTGGAAATTAAATATCAACATTATGCCGCGCTAGTAAAATCGAAAGAATATTATTTGATTGAAATAATATTGTCGGCGAAATTTTGCAAGTCACCAGTTACAAGTTGTCGGTCTTAAAGCAGTCTGTTGTATACAGTCGTACAAGAAACACGTTTCTTCGTAGAAAGAATTTGCGATTACAAATTACGAGTTCTTCGACTATTACCCTTTGACGAATCATTGGGAAATTGTAAGAACGGAAGTGGAGCTTATTATACCTGGAGAAAAATCGCGAATTTCAGCAACCGAAAAATCTGAGATTCCGAAGATTCAAATGTCCGAATGTTTGCAAATTCGGAAATTCGAAACTGCGCGCTTGTAAATTCGGAAATTACAAAATTGTCGAAACTCGAGAATTTGACGCGTTGGAAATCCGAAATTTTCAAATTCCGCGATTCTAAAATTGGAAAGCCCCCTCCCCTCCCCTCCCCCACGGCTTATACAAAATTGAAAAATCCGAAATTTTGAAAACTCGACGAGCGAATATTTTGTAGTCTGGAAAGTTCGAAACTTTTCCACCTTGCGCGCAGAGAAACGCAAAAGCTCGCGCGTTCGAAACCTATGGCTCGTTTAAATTTGCAAATTTGCAAGTTTGAAAGAAATCGTCGAAAACCGCGAGAACCAAATTTCCACCAAATCCAAAGTATTCGTCCCGAATTCGCTTCTGTTGAAATTTTCATTAATAACGAATTAATATATTGCGCACAGAATACAGCAGCAAAAGCAGTGAATTTTCTGCACGCTTAACACGCTTGTTTACTCGAGTCAACTGGCCACTGACCACGGCAAAATTGCGCGCCAGGATGACACCAGCATAATACGGCGTGTCACCGTCTCGCGGTGACACAGTGCGCGCGCGAAAGAATTCGCTTTATGCACGTAGACGCAGTCATAGTTTACATCGCTATAGTGACGCCTATGCACTATTCGTCGCAGATAGGGCCGTATATTTTTAGAACGTATTCTATTTCCGAGAGAGGTGGGCTTGCGATACGCTCGGCCGATATTTGTCGCGAGTACACGCGTCTCTCGCTATTTACGGGAGGAATCGAAAGTGAATCGGAATCCGACTCTACTCTCGCGAACCAGCCACTTTCGTTTCATTCATTGCCACAGATGACGAACGTGCAATAACAATTTTTATATAACACGCGTATATAGCGTGTTTGTGGAAAGCAGATTTTGAAACGTTTGCGAAGAGCTAGATCGAGCCAGCGAATCGTCTGACCTTTACTTTTGAAGCGAACAGTTTCATTTCTCTCGCCAGGATCTGCATATAATTTGAAACTCTTCGAAACCTTCGATCTAGAGGTTTTAATCGCGAGTAACGTATTTGCTACTTTGTTGCTCGATATTGAATACACGTGTATCGTGTTTCACGATTAATTCGCACTTAATTTTAAGCTGCGAAATGGTCGTGTCATTTACAAAGAGAAACGAATCTCAGGCGATTAAATGCTATCGAATACGTCGAATATAAGTAGAAAAAAAAAAAATAACAAAAGATAATTTACGATAACATTCACGTTAGTACGCCAAAGCTTTGGAAAAATAAAGGGAAAATTTTGCTTCGATCTATTACGATAAATAACCTCTTAACAACTAACGTACGAAACGTCCAAGAAAATAGATATGAAAATAGAGTAGAAACTGTCCCAACCAAGTAAACAAATACGAATAACAACCTATCGAATTGCGTATCTTAAAAATTGCATAAATAAGTATGCAAATACGAGTATACTCGTAGTGAATGAAAAATTGATCAAGGATCTAATAGAAAGTAAAATGACGGATTAATCTTCGATTCATCCGTGCCTCAGATGCAAAAGATAAATATCAAATGGAATTAATGAAAGAACGGTATCCCGGTTGGGAGGGAGTAAAGCAAAGTTTATCCCGGCGCATAAATTGAACGTGACGAGGGAGAGAGCGCGGTTAGGGTGCGCGCGAGCGCGCACCAACACACTGCCGACCCACTCCCGGTCCCCGATCTGACCTCGCGCGCACATTCGTTCACGAACCTACCTCACTTTGCCCCGCGACAGACGTAAACAAAACCGTGCAGCGTCCCATAAACAGCCATCTATACACGACATCGTTATTAAACCACCTCGCGCGTCTTACTTCGCGAACAATTAAATAACGGAGAAAATAACGACAAAAGGCGAAGGAGAATCGTGTATTTGCGTAACGAGGATTATCTAATTATCTAATAGCAGCCTATTATATTTCACGGAGGAAATAATCGAGAAAGAGAAATATAAATAAAATCTTCTTCCGCCTATGGTAACTGCTAACCAAAAAAAGTTATTCTATAAAGAGGCAATGTACGATATGATTAATCGGAACGATGTGTACGCGATAAGTGTGTTAACTCGAGTATCGAATTTCAAAATACTGCAAAGAAAAGTACGTGTCTTTGTTTCTTCGAATAATTATAATCGACGACGAGGAGGAATCGGTGGACGGTGCCTACGCGCGCAAACAACTTGCATCGAACTTTGTCGGTAAAACGGAGGAAAGAAAGAAGGAAGGAAATATCGAAATAAAATCGTGTTTCACGTACGTCGGATCGGTCGTAAAGGACGATATATAGACAGTTAGTTTACAGTATCAAAGTTGCGAGGCGTCAAACTCGCCGAAAAGAAAAAAAAAAAAAGAAAAAAAAAGGTAAATAAAATCGTATATAAACGTAGGATAATTACTGGCGTAAAGAAATATATACGCGATGAACTTAGCGACTATCGACGAATCAAATCCTATCTGTTCTTCGTAATTGCGTAATAAAATAATTCACTGATAAAATAATCCTGAAAAACGTATACAGTTTCGTGGACGATAACTACTCACATAACGAGGTGTACACGATGAACCGACGGTGGCCAGCGAGCGACACGGTCCCCTCGAGCACAGGCGCCAAATCGAGAAACACTTGCACTGCGTTATTACAAATACACGTGTGTCACACGTCACTGATTTTTCGTATCAGTCTGTCAAATACACCACGAAAGAGGAAACGATGCACGAAATCCTAGAAGACGATGAAAATGTAGGAGCACCGGGATCGTGGGCCTCGCCTCGCCTCGACGAAAACCACCGCACGTCCGCGCGTCGTTTTCGTCTGCCTATTAAGGGAGTGTTCCCCTTTGACGCACCACCTCGTCGATATTTACTTTTTTTTTTTTTTTTTTTTTTTCTTTTTTTCGCTATGTTATTCTCGCCGTCGTTTCACTCTCCGTCGACGACATTCACCGTGGTGGTCGTGGTTTTCTATGTATCGGTGAAAGGGGAGCGACGTTGGTTCGTGTCTCGCGTGTGCACGGCTCTTTTTCTCTCTATACGCGTGTTTCTGTCTATCCACTTCTCTAGCTGAATTATATCGTTGCTTCTTCTTTTCTTTTTTGTTCGCAGGTTCAGAGACACAAAACACGGGTTACGGGGAATATTATATACACCGGGTGGCCGTATACGCGAACACGGCCAAACAAAACAGACCAGAAGACGTTTTCGAGCTATTACGCACGTTACAAACTCCGCTCACCGCTGAGAGTGCAAGCGCGCGACTGCGGCGCCCGACGCCGCTTATGCGCCGGCCGACTGCTTCCTGACTCGGCCGCCGTCCTCGACAGTGGCGCCACCGGCGAGCCACTGCCCTATCACTGGTCGCGCACCGAATTTTGGTGCCTCGAGGCACGCAACGCGTCGCCGCGCCGCGCCGCTCTTTCTTTTACGCGTTTCCGCGCGACGCCACGCTTTTCGCCACCCTTCGTCGGACATTGTCGGATATTGAAATAAGAGCCGCGTATACGACTCGTACGAGCTCGTATATGAACGAACGAACGACTATATAATAAGACTGGAAATAGCGAGACGAGTTAAGTGAAAGGGGAAAGAGGTTTTGGAAGTTGCTTACTGGAAGGTGGGTCAATAGACGCGCCATCGGTTCGTCACTCATAAATTATGAGATTATTTGATATTGCTTTAAACGTTTACGATTCTGCGAAATTAAATATATGCAGGAATGCACGTTTCGTAGAATTGTTTACGATAGCTGAATGAATGTTTTTTCGAATTCTACGATGTAGATATAGAGACGAGATCGAGCAACTGATTAGCACACGTCTATTATCGACTTTTAAAAGAATTCCTAGATTAAGCGTTGTTATATCAAAATAATGGCTTCCACGATGATTGCTTTCCTAATAAACGAGTAATCTAAACATCTTTGATTTCAGACATTTTCACCGAGATATTTTGATATTGGCTTTTCCGGATAAACAATCGTGTTCCACGACAGATCTGAAGAAATAGTTTTCGATGTCTACGAAACGTCGGCTCAAAATATAAACACGAAGCGTGGCTGAAAAATTGACAAACGATTGTTTACTCCGAAAAGCGAATATGAGAAAACGACCCGACAACAAATCGTATTCTCATGCTCGTAAGAGGAGTAAAACCTTATGCGTAACAAAACTACAACTTACGATGGCTTTCAACAAAGTTTGAGCGAAACAATGCGTTTGAGCGTCGACTATTCACACGGAGAGCACAAAGAGTCCGTCATTCGCGTGTCTCGTATTTTGTATCGAGTTCGATGCTTAGTTAGCTAGAAAAGTGTCGACGATGCCTATAGAGACGATGAAAAAAAAAAAACACGCGCGAAGGAGAAACGGCGATAAGGTTTCAGAAATTGTGCGACACACCGCCGGCAGCCGAGTTCATTGCTTTGCTGGTCAATAGCCATTCCGTTTCACCGTCAAAACAACCGGAGCCTTTATTAATTTATAGCGAGTGACTCAATGGCTCGAGCGAAGCTACTGAATATCACCGTACGCGTTCTCCGAAGCCAAACGGATCCTTTTTTTTCACACCTGCCATTCGGTTAATTCTCATTTACTCTGCAAAGTTTCCATACAAATCCAGAGAACGTTGTTTCGCTAATTCACAGGTTAATTCCATTGCTAATTAAACATACCCTTTAATTCGTATTTTGGCATTTTAATTGTCAGGCATCGAAGGAGAAATTAGACGTTTCAATATAAATTGAAATGTAAATTTCTAACGAAAGAAAGTTAATTGTGTCAAATAAATTTTTTTAACGATCTCAGCAAAATTTCCTCGTATACAACGATTATCGACGAGTATATTTTGAAATGGAAAGAATTTGCGTGTGCCAAATGGAAAAACAAAATTGCCAATGTTCAAGAGTTCAAAGCCTGAGAGAAACTTCGCCACGCGTATTATCTCATCGGTCCCCGAACCCACATCGAGCCCCAGCTCCAAACAAGCTGGTTCCCCAAAATAACCCCGCCCCTGCTCGGAAATCTCCATCCAGGTCCAATATTCAAGTGGCCACTCCAGGTGGCACCCGCTGGTTCATTCCCACTATCCAGCATCGTTCACGCGAGCATCGGAAATTGGGCCAGTGGAGCACTTGGCCTCTCTGACATAATAAAAACCATTCTCTGACTGTCTCGTCTACCTAAATAACAGCCTCCATAAAAACGAATCACGTGTGGCGTCAAGTATGCAGATATAGGGATTTCGTTGTCGAAGTGAAATTTCCTGGCCAGTTTCGTGTCCGACTAGCTCCTCCGACGACCTCCTCTGACGAGCAGGAGACACGAACGAGTGGAAGAGGAGAGAAGCTGCGTGGAAGGTTGCCTGCATTCTCTCTGGTAGGCAATCTGTGGTAGGAGGCATATAGGACGAACGGATGGAGAACACCAGCGCCGATGTTCGAGCACGTTGCTGGAAAAGGGGCGGCGAAGGGAGAAGGGAGGGAGAGGGGGAGAAGCGTGATGCAGAAAGAATGGCGAGCCAGCGGCTGTGCAGGCAAACGAAGAGAGAGAATACACGGTTTGCTAGGCGAAGAAGGAAGAGACGAAGGGACGAGGGGAGGGAGAGAGACTGGTGAGTCTTGGACAGGCAAAAAACAAAAGTGCATCGCAGCAAGATGGCCGTCGACTGAACGACTCTCAAGGTTACGCACTCGCATAGGGGAGAAGCCAGCGAATCAGCCGCTTATGGTGTATGTGTGCCAGCGGACTTGGCCGAAACTTCGTGCCCCGTTATTTATTTCGGGATTTTGCGCGAAGATGATTTCGATGAGAATCGTCGTACTGGGAAATTTCATTTCAATCGTCGCTGGGACCGTTATACGTGGCTTCGTTTTCGTTGGGCGAAGTACCAGAGAAAATGAGAATTTTCCAGCACAGTTTATCGAGAAAATTCGATTTTGTAATTGGGTAGTTGGTCGTTAATTACGCGGCTATGCGTCGCTGGTTCGTTAGAATGGTTCACCGTGTGGTTAGGTTAGGGTTAGGTGTGTTTATTCTAATAGGCTCTACACCGACTCGAGCACTTATTTTTATGACGTACTACAGTAATTTACCGTATCCCTGTGGCGTACCATCTTCGTAGTCCTTACATCGTTTACCATTTAAGCTCTTCGATTTACCGAACGTCGGACGAAGACGATAGAGATTTTGCTGTCGGACGACAACGAACGCATCTTGGTCGCCAGAACACGGTACCCAACGCGAGCACGTTCACCGGAGACGGAATAATGGCCAAGCAAAAAGGACGAAAGAAAAAAGGAACTCGTTCGCCGGTGCATTGCTTGAAAGCTTCCACGGCCGCTTCTTACGGAGCTATTTTCGCCTAGCTGCCGGGTAAATTTAGTACGGGCAGACCAGTTTCTCAGGCATAGTACTCAGGGTATGGTCGATTTCTCCTCTTTATGCTTCAGCCGAAGAGACACGTCAGGATGGCCGAGCGGTCTAAGGCGCTGCGTTCAGGTCGCAGTCCACTTCTGTGGGCGTGGGTTCGAATCCCACTTCTGACAAATTTTTTTTACATCCTTGCCCTTCAAACGAGCCCAACGACCAAGATTCGTTATCTATGTCTGTCCGGTGCCAATTATTCGCACCGATAAAACGATTTAAGATTGTTTCGTGTCGTTCGTTCGGGGACCAAGCGGTACGGGACTGTTCTGGTCAGAAAAAACATCGTCCTATCAAACGTACACGTTTTAGGCTTAATTTTCGGGACGAAATAAATAAATATATTGGGTTATTCGACGGTCGAAGTCTTCCGACATTCTCATTTTTTTTAAACAGTAGAAATATAATTTCAGAATATTCGAGACTTAAATCGGTACATATTTCGTGTAAAAACTTACGCCTATGTCTATTTGTTTCACGATCGTGTCACTGAATTTTCATGGAATGTTCTTCGAAATAATGTCGTTTTCCTACATTTGGAAGATAAATTGGACTGATTGAATCTTTGCGCTGCTGCTAGATAATCTTGAAAAACTATTGCCGAGGATATCGAACAATGTACACAGTCCAAAAGTCGCTTAATCAACTTTTATCTAGTCTTCTATTAACCCTTTTAGTTGTATGTACTCTTATCTGTTCGTCAATTAGTCCGACTACGGTTACGTAACTCTACAGTAGAAACAGACCAGACATCGGACAGTGGTAGGTCAATTCTACTTATTGTGAAATCCTAAATATATACTTTACGGTTTAACCATACTTGAGATATATTTCTTCTAAAATATACATTCATCTATATTAGTACGCGATTATTACACAACGTTGATCGTCTCCAATTAATTAGACCAATATCTGTTCTACATACACGTCACAACAACCTATACAGAATATTCTGCTCGCAATTAACAGCTGCAACGTGCAAAAGTTGGCGGTGTCGATTCCGCTAAATTCCCTATATCGCAAAATCCTAACTGTAACCACTGAACCGCGTGGTGATCGGTCAGTGGCGCCACTGCCTGTTGAATTATTCCCCGGTAGCCTGTGTATGTAGCCTGGAACGTGTCTGTGATCCCGGTTGATTCCCCCTCGCTCGTAAATTCGCTTGTTCGACGTGACGATTTCGCGAAGGCGAGGCAAGTGCACCGATTTCCAGTCTCTCAGCCACGTTTCGTTGCCCATCGTGCATTCCTCGGCCCGTTTCTCGAGCGGACTGTACACTCTCGTCCCGTGTAAGAGTCAGAACAGTACGAGGAGGCGGAGGAAGAGGCGGTGGGTAACCTTGGTTGAGAGCGTAGACGAGAATAGGGGTAACATAAGGCGAGAAGATAGGTGAAATCAAGTATGTGTGTGTGTGTGTGTGTGTGTGTCTCGGTTATGCGCGCGTGCGTGTGCCTATGTGTTGGTCGAAGCGAGAAGAAGACGGAGAGTGGTTTTATGCAACGCATACTCTCTTTTTCTCCGCGTGAACAATAACCTTAGAGCGTGACGCGTGCTCGCGCGAGCACAGTGTCACGATGCGGGTCCATGTTTCCCGTCACGCAGGTCGACACAGTTTTCTTAGCCTGTTCTTTCTACGCTACGCTGCAACTACATTTATCTAGACCCGTTCGAGGGGGACAGTTCGTGTAACTGGATCGTTCATGCACAGTGACAATTTGGTTTCCATGCAGCTGGATTATCGCAAGATTTTAGTGGTTTCAGTGAGAGATGTATATCGAATTCCTGGCGAATGGATCGAGAATTTTTATGAAATTTCATGATTTTATTAACGCAATTAAACGAACGAAACGTACATTAAGATTTATTCCGTCCATTAAATGTTCGAACAAACATGGACGAGCTTCTGTTATCCGATGAGAGGTTAGAAAGTAACTCTTCAATTATCCTAGCTCTTTCTAGGGATTGGCTGCGTGTTTTTGGTCCGGTATAATTATTGATTGTCGTGGTGGTTAACGTGTTATCTTTAGGGCAGCAGTTTGGAACAGGTGTGAGTTAATTACGAGAAAATCGCGTGACTCGCGCGATCGTGGACTGGAACCACCGCAGGGTGCGAAGTCTTTGTATCGTGATTCCCCTCAGGAGGATCGAATAGCAATGCAATTATGTAATAAGTAACCGGTCGATACGAAGCAAGCCTCGATATGACATGAAAATGCCAATACATCGAAACCTTTTTCAATAATTCTACGTTTCTTTCCATCGTCCACTCTCATCGACATCGGAATAACGAAAATCCTCGTGACAATAGAAAAACAGTTTCCACTATCCTTTCGCCTCTCCTCTCCCATTCACCACGTCCAAAGGCTAAATAGAACCAGGTAAATCGTTTCCCGCGGCAGTGAACGCACCGTTCAGTTTTATAACGCGTCGGAGAGGAAAGGCGAGAGAGTTTGCGAGCGCAGTAGAGCAGTTTCGTTTGAAACCGCGGCTGTACCAGCCTCGCAAAAGCGAACGAGAACGAGAACGAGAACGAAAACAAGGATACGAGAGAAACTGAAACGAGGAGAAGACTCGCGTAAGAAGAAAAGAGCGATGAACATAAGCAAAGAGGTTAGAAAGGGAAGGTTAGATAAGGAGAAGGAGAGGGAGTGAGAGAAGAAGAAGAAGAGGAGGAGGAGGAGGGGGGGGATCACAGAGGCGAGCATGGAGATGCATCGAGCGAGGACGAGAGTTTTGAGGGGGGGGGGCAGAGAGGATGTTCGGGGGCGGAGGGGGACTTAACGTCGTCCTTAGTTCTCGGACGGTCCGGCCTTGAGACGCAGCGACGCTCAATGCGAATACAACGTCGCCTCGTGCACCGGAAACTGCAATTCTAACTGCCTAGCTCGAGACTCGAGAAAGTCGAGCGGCTACTGCTGGACCTACGTAAACCGATCGAAGCCGACCTAACACATTTTTGCTGTTTACTCGCTCGCACGTCGCCCTGTTAATTGTCTAACTTGTCTCCTACATTCCTAATAATAATTATCGATGTAGCTGATGGATCTGTTTACCACGATATCTCGGAAACGTTGTTCGCTTTATTAGTACGAATTAATGACACGCTGACTTTCGTAGGCGTTGTAAAACAATAACCAAATTAATTTCCTCCGTGTGTTTCAATGATACACGAACGTTAACAAAATATATTAATTAATAGAAAATCAACGATACGAAAGTACCTGGGTACTTGCTGTCTTGTTATTTATTTTATTTTCTTTATATTACAATACGAAATATAAATTGTTCACGTATGGGCTGAACCGATGTAACTAAGTTACCCAATTAATGTGTTTGTCATGCTACTGGTGTTAACGTATCGGTAAGGCGATTGTCTGTTCGTAATGCAGCAAGGAAATGCAAGATGCTTCTCTTCGATGGAAAAAGATATGATATATCGTTTTCAATTAGAATCTTCGCCTTCGTTTCTCGGAATGCAGAGCGTTTTCGCGCGGGGTGACTGAGTCATCCTCGTGTAGGAAGTAAGGGCATCGGTTCGTTAGGATTCCTTACATGTCACTGGGTTACTATACTCGCATTCCGCGCATACAACGGAAGTCTTTAGTATGAAAGAAACTACTTCAGAATCTCGAGCGTCGTTCATCACACTGCACACCGGCCTGCGCTGAAGGGCTTCACCCATTGTGAATTAATTTCCTGTTTCTTTCACTGGCTCTCCGCGGCTCTGTACAGTTACATTCGATAAGATCAACCGTGTCGCGTGGCCAATGGTCGCCTGCAAGCGAAATATTCCGAGAAATACGGACCAACGTTGTATTCTTCGACTAATCGCTGGAATAAGGATGTTCGCGCGATTATTGGAAATTCAACGACGGAAAACTCTGAAGATTCACAAAACGCGTACAACGTGTACTAATGTGAAAATAATCCAAAACATTGATCGTTTCAGATCCGACGATTTCGTACGATTCAAGAGGATTTTCTTCGTTCAAATTCCGATACCCTTTTGAAACTTGAAATTTCGAAATTTGTATTTGTATTTGATTAAAAGCCACGTATCCGATTTTCTGATAATCGTACGTAAAGTGACCGGGTAGCACGGTAATTATTATTGCGTAATAAGCGGACTATTAAACGAAGAATTAGAAGATGGACGAACGATTCGTTCGATTATTAAAAAGTCAGCCGGAGGATCGTGTCCGTCTTATGCAACAAGGCCCTCGTAACCGCTTCCTGGAAGAGGCGCAGAATTCATTAAGGGTAATTGGAGGAGGAAGAACCGCGGCCAGGATTAACTCTGCCAAGGTCAGCTTTCGTTTTTTCGCGAAACAGGTGCATGGCAGGGCGGCGTGTGTCCAAGGTCGCGTAATAGGGCGACTCGAAACACCAAGATCAGGCTAGAAGCGCAATTTTTTTTTCGAGGCATCTGTGGCCCTTGGCCACCTCTCTCCGCAACATATCCGGCACACCTTGCTCCCCTTTTTCAATCCTCCTGTTTCTAGCCCACGTGGCGTATCTGCGTGAGAAGAATCCGCGAATTTACATTCCTACGTTCGAACCAATTTCCTCTCGTATTAAAGTGGAAACGACTGAACCATATTGCGAGTAGCCCAGTTGCAGCAAATGGTCAGGTAATGTCCAAGGTCGACGAGGAATTAAATTTCGAAATTCTTGAGATGAGAAGAAAAATGTTTGCGATTCTAGTTCCGCTATATTTTTCAGATTGTTTTTCGTGCGGCTGTGCTTTCGCACGATCTACTCGAGAATAGCTTGCTTTAACGTGGTGATAATTTTCCTGCCGTTTACAGGCAGAAGAGCACGCGTTTCTGTGACGAGTCGCTAGACCACACATGCACCGCAGCGAATCAGAACTCTGAACGTTCTACTTAAAAGGTTAACTGCCTCGATTACGAAGAATCCAGCGTGGAAACGAGAAAAAGCAACGGCACGTGGCGAGCCACGCTTTTCGAACACTTTCCATGAAACATTATATTTCTTCCTCCTCCGACGACGACGACGAATAATAAAATTAACGGAAAAGAAAAAAAGATAATTTCATCGGCGCAGTGTATTTACTGTGTATTTTTCTCACGTGGCATTTCTCTCGTATTATTACGAGACGAAAAAGAAAGTTACGAATTAGTTACAGACTCGCGTAATAGAGGGCGATCGTGTTTTTAATTTTCAAAGAAAAAGGCGGGCGCACGCCGCGTGCCAGGACAGATTCAAGATACAAATAGGCGAATAAACCGGCAGACTGCTTGGCGAGGGCTCGCGCGTTTACATAATTTTCCCATTCTTTGAGCAGAAGAACGGTAACGCCAGCAGAGAAATTACACTGTTGATAAAAGAAAGTGAAACTTTTTAGGCGACTCTGGTGAACGCATTAAACCTGCTTTCACGTGCCACGCGTTGCCCAATTCACGGATTTTTATTCTGTCTCCCATAATTGTCCTCGCTCGTACTTCTTCTGCTATAGGCAAAAGAATAATTCCTTTAATTTTGACGACATTGAAGTTTAACTAAACGGAAGGTTCACGAATTTTGCAATTTCGATTCCTCGGGATTCCAACGAAAAAAGAAGCATCGTACCAGCCTCTCGACTCATTTTTAAACATAGAATCACCTCGAAGAGCTAAAATTTCCGCGACTCGTCTACAAAAAAAAAAAAAAAAAGAAAAAAAAGAAGAAGAAGAAAAGAAAAGAGAGAATAGACTCGTCTGCGAATCAACCGAACAGTCTTTAAACTAGCGAAAATTGAGCGTGTCAACGATACGAAAGGTCGATCTTAAGACTTGGTGTGCGCGTTGAGTAAGAATGTGAGAGAGAGCAAGGTGAACCATTTTACGCAACACGGTCAACCGCAACGTCGCATTTTTCGCGAGGGACCGGTCGAGCCGGGTTTTCGTTCTTTCCTTGATTTTCGATGGACGTGTGCACCACGAAACACGATTTATTTATAATCGCGGCTGAAACGTCAGCAGAGAAACGTTGAGGGATATAGGATGACAGGAACGGACACGGAAAGTGAGAACGTGACAAAACAAACGAAAAACACTATATAACTGCTTCCCATAAATAGCCTACCGTCCACAAGTATTTGGGCATTTGCAAATTATTCCAACAATAACAAATTTCAACCTTCGATCCTATCTCGAACGCACAGATGATGAATATCGCTGATAAAAATTGTTAACAAATTAAATCGTTAATAAATAACGAATTAAATTAGCAAAAGATATTACTCGGTGCAAATAAAGCAGAAGAAAGTAGAAGAAACCGAAGACGAAGATGTAAGCGTTCTAATTTTCCTTCCATGTCGTTCCTATCATTTTTTATTCATTTTCCACGCGAAATCAGCAGGTTGCCGATCGCACCATGATGACTGGGAGGCCGCTATTACGACGAAAATATTGGGACTGTGCGCATATTTTTGAGCTACGGTGTATGCGCAGATAGAAGGGGAGAGGGGAAAGCAAGGTGGGAGAGTGAAAGAAGAACGAAGGGGAAGGGGACAATATGTGCAACTGCAGTCCAAGGCCAAGCGATCGTGACTGGTTTAATGGCATTCGAGTCGCAGCCTCGAGTGCAATTATAATACACTCGGGGAATGTGCATCCACCTTTGGTGCTCTGACATACACGTTCGTGTGTGCACACAACTTCTTCTCTCGCTTCTCTCCTCTTTCTTCGTCCTCGTTTACCCACCCAGTGTCAGCGATATGAGTTTAGGAACGCGAGTTGTTCGCAAAAACGCACGGTTCAAGTTAGGTGGACCGATAGTCGTTTGCTGGTCATATTGCCTTTCGCGAACAATCAGCTGCGACTGTGGCTAGTACCGAGTTTTAACTGTTTGTGTTCCGAAAGAGATCGAGGGTTTGAAGGTGTTTGGCTTGGTGTCTCGGTTGTATTCAATTTGGCTTAAGTATCGTTAAGGATCTCTCCTTCGTGTTTGGCTTACTGTACGTATCGATGTTTAACTTAGGTTTCTATAATGGCGACTATTGGCTTACGGCTTCGCATCCTTGAAAAATTTCTTGCTGTTTGAGGGAGGTTTCTATCTACGAGTCTCTATGTTGTTGGTGTTCGATTTAGATTTAGGTTAAGAATTGCATGCACGTGTCATGTATTTGGATTTAGGTTAGGTATTTTCAGACCTCTCTTGATCTTTGGTTTAGGTTTGTATTAAGTATTTTGAAGGATAGTCTCTTGATATTTAGGTTAGGTTATATTTTAGGTTATATTTTTTTATTTGCATCGAATGAAAAATTCAGAATTTGAAACGACATAACCTTGTCGCTAGAATGATAAATTTATATTGTCAAATATTTTCAATATAAACTTCTGTGCTGATTTTTCAATGGAGAAGTACTTGATTTTATTTATGTAATAAAAAGCAAGTATGGCAGCTGGTAAAACGCAAACCAAATATTTCAAATCGCCGTCGGAGCTTTTTAATTCCCCGTCGGAGCTGCGAAATTAATTTGAACGACCAAGTTGGCGTGCAAAAGAGAATAATGAAAACGGAACTCGATATAGTGGATCGATTCGACCATCGTCCGTTTCATTTCCGTATTACTCGATAAATGTATGTACACATAGTTAGAGGGATAACACAGTAGTTTCAAAAGCAAATTAGATAAGGACGAAGATAAGATTAACCCTTTGGGCGGTAGAGTTCGAGAAACCGACGGGTTGTTCAAAAAATTTTTATCTACCGGCAAACAAACGTTATTTCTCCAGAGATAAAAACTTCTACGTAAGAATAACCGGAGACCGTTTCTACCGGACGGTAGACGAAACTTTGAAAAGAGATATAATTTTTTTTTCTGTCTTAAAAGTGTCTAAAATAGCAGACTTACCAAAAAGACCCAATCATTAGAAGAGCGCCAAGAGACATCTAGAAAACAACAAGAAAATTATAAAGTTAGATTTACAAATTTAATTCCACTTAGAAATTAAAGAATATAATTGGACGTAGAAATCAGAGGAGTGTGAAAAATCTACGAAATCGAAAGACGACGTATTATCCGGAGACGCAAGACCTAAAGGCAGAGCAAGCGGTCGAAATTCGCGAAAACCTGTTTCGGTGTGTGCATGTGTACGTGTGTGTATATGCGTGGAACAGCGGCAGGCTGCTTAGAATTCTACGCCACGGCGATACGTTATTCCGGTTTCTCTTTTGCCAAACTGCACGCGAACTGGCGGAGTCTCGGCGAGCCTCCCCATTGGCGGGAACATGGCGCAATCAACGAGCTACGATCTGAGCGGCCCGCTCTTTTTATTTCGCGGATTAAAAAGGATTTAAATGTATCATTTGCATTGCAAAGAGTTCCGTCGTGGTCTGACGGCCTAGTCATTCTCTTCTCCACCTTTTACTCTTGGAAAAACGAACCTCCCATCACGATAATTTTTTAGGTTATGGCCGTTGAATTCTCTTTTTTTTTTTCACAAAGCTAATACATCTACTGATTGCTTTTGTTCGAGCAAATTATTTATCCATATATTTACTTCTATAAATTACTTCGTTATCTCCTTGTACTGTAGACAAACGTAGACGCGTCTGTCTTTTTTGGAAACTCTCCTATGAAATAAATGCAAATTTCCTACTAATATCGTAAAGTGTTTCCAAATTTCTTACTAGATGCATAGAATATCTCCAAACGAGCTACCAACGTATAACCACGATCGTTTATGCCCAACTTTTCCAAATTCCCCATTAGTACTATCTAGTACCAACTAGTACTATCGGTATCGCAGCGCAAAAATTCCCTAATTTCCTTACTAATAATTCAGCAAGCATACAAATACCGCTATGGCGACGACATACATTCGTTGGAAATGCACGTCTAAAATTCCTTGCCCGAACTCGACCAATCGACGAAGCCGAACAAAAACCGAGAAGAAGTTCGATCGCGATCTACCGACCTCCCCGAGAGACCGGCCAGGACTCCAACAAGCCTCCGGAGGATATTAAAAGAAAGCGCGCGCGCGCGGCATTTGGCCGCCGGTTCTTGCGAATTAATTGGCGAGTAAGGTGGCTTGTTGCATGGTCGTGTTTCATGGCCGTGGCCAGTACAGTACAGGACAGGATAGGACAGAATGCGGTGGCCTAGGCGGCGCGCGTTCGCAGCGACGCCGAGCGTCGGTCTGCGTGCGTGTAACGCCGCACTGCGTTCCGAACTCGCGGTAGGACGTAGAATATCCCGCTGGTATTGATCAAGGAGTGGTAGCGGGTGTTCTTGAACCCTGCTGCTCTTGCTCCCACTTTACGATGCGAGGCAAAGCACCGAGGCTCGGCCATTACCTGTACGCTATGTGCCTCGATGTGTACAGCGTGTACCATAGACCCGACATTTATACGTCGCGTCGTTCAAACCAAACGGAGGAAGGGTTCTCGACGCGTTCGTGACAACGTGCCACTTTGTCTTGCACAGGCTGAAGTTATTGGGACGACTTACGCTTTGGTGCCGTGGAATCAGAGAGATTGCCTTTCTGGGGAATTTCGTTCTAGAAATAGAAAGGCGAGTCTCGTTGTTCTGCGTAAAATATATGGGACATGGGAAAAATTGATCGAAACGAGCCAGACGTTTACGAGGAACGGTGCAACTGATCGTTTCGCTACGACGAAGTCTGTACTTTGTTGTAATTAAATTAAGGTACAACGAGTAAGATAGGAATAAATATGCGTCCAAGTAGGCAAACTTTGAAAATCATCTGACACGAATAGGAATATACGCGTAGAATAAAATTCATGAAAATAATGGATTTGATGTAGGAAGATTAAAATATAGACACATTTAAGAAAATCGAAGCGACTGTAGTCAGCTTCTGCTATAGAAGGGGCGGTTGGATGACTATGGGTCGCTTGTAACATTGCAACAATGAAAGGGTTAAAAGTATCGACTGACACGTACTGTGGGCCGGTGTCGACTGAACAGGCAGCTCGTTCGTGCAACGATATTTATCTGTGCCACGACAAACGGCCGTAGGTGGGCACGCTAAAAGCATTTACGAGCGAACCATGATGCGTGACCTTGCTGAGACATTGCACCGGCGTAAACAGAGGCCGCGAGCGCAGTCGTGGGCGTGTTTTATAAATTCGCTCTATTGGCACGCCTTAAAGGCAGCCTGGCTTCTCGTTAAATCAACGCAACGTGACCCGGTTGCGACAAACCAGAGCAAACAGCGTTTGCTTCGACCATATGCTACGAATTTTTCTCTCGAATGTAAACCGATAGAAAGTACCAAAAACTTACAATGCTTGTACGAAGGATTTTTCTTTTCCAAAGTTGGAAATTCTCGGTACTTTTTCACACGTGGCAGCGATCTCGCGCAGCGCAGGATGTTTGAAAATTGCACCACGCCTTTCCAATTCCTCTATCGTTTTGGAATGCCTTCGAAAAAACGAAGAAACGTACGCATCCAATTATTCCATTACCCAGGATAACCCGAACATTATACGTAGTTTACGCCACGATCAAGCACCGTGCTTTCACCAACATTAACAATAGGAATTCAATCCCCTAGAAAATCCAGCTATTTTGTAATAACAGGCTGGCCAACGGTGAACAAAACAAAGACCCGAACGGCCGATGTAATCGGGGCCTGGCTCTGACGAACAAAAAAAAAAAAAAAAAAGAAAAGAGGAAAACATCCTGAATAGATCGGCCATCCGCTGACGCGCGGTGTGCAGTCTCTCCGATAATTTCCAGCCGAAAGCTCGTGTATACACGCGGAAAGGTTTTTCTCTCGCGACAACGTAACAATTTCGCTCGATGATCGAGGGGTTATGCCAAGGTGAAACGCTTGATTAAAGGTTAACTTGGGCAACCGACGATGCGGGTACTTGGCCGGCTGGCTAGTGATTTTTACGTGACGATGTTTCGCCAGACTAGCCACCATTGACCCTTTACGGTTACCAGAAACTTGTTAAGAATCGGCTGGACGATTCAAAAATTCCCTGTCGCGAACTTTATAGGTTAGATTCGGTTTATCGTGCGCTTTTAAACGAGTTTCAATTCGGTATACCGTAATAGGGAAATTAATCGGTAAACTAGGCCACTGTTTAATGAGAAAGTTCTGTAAGCATGAAATTACTGGCAAGAGTCAGCGAAGAAAAGTTAATTTCACTTAGAGGCAATTTGACGGTAGATCGAATGCGACCTTTGAACGTTTCGCTGTAATCGACAACATTGGAAACAGTCGTTGCCGTGGTCGCTGTGCTTTCCGTCAGGGTATAACGTCCTCGTGCTAAAAACGACGCAATGTCACCGCGCGCGAAAATACGCGCCAGGTGATGCACGCCATTCGCGGAAATCGGTCGTACTAAAAATACCAGCGAAACGAAAGTCAAGTATACGCAGCTGTTCGAACGATCGCCCCCGTGTTTACAACTTTTCTACTGTTTTGTCGATATTAATGACTTCGATTGATTCTAGGAAACCTTAGACGTTCTAGGAAATCTTTGCTGCGAATCATAAGCCACTTTACGGTTTCAAGGAACTTTTCTTGAAATTCTGAAAAATTCTATCGATGCGAAGAAACCACTTGACCCATCGTACACAGTGTAGCGTTTAAACGAGGATTCGCGACGAAAATGATAATTTGCTGGCCAAGTTCGTAGATCGCGGGTTAGCAGGCTACGTTCGCGCGTTCCATTTGGACGAGAATTCGGTACAAAGATGAAAAACAACGCGTATAACGTGCAGTTTTCCTGAAACTCGATATCAGAGGATTCGACGCGAGCAAAAGTCTGTTTATCAAATCTTCGCTAGTATTTTCTTTACACTTTGGCTTGCTTGAAATATCTTGAGTGTTTATTTCTTTGACTAACGCCACACGGCAACGTTTAAGTAAATAGTTGCGATGTCGAGACCGATCTTCTCATTCCTCGTAAGTGTCGAGCAGAAATCCTTTAAACAACCAAAATTATTTGAAATTTAAAATTATATCTTGGTCCATATGTAGCAAACACTATATCACTAATCGCTAATCGATTTTGGCGAGGACTGATTGTTTACATTTCCTGTCAGTTACGTACAGGCTGATGATATCATCGAATAATAAGATCAAAATCGAACAACGATTATTTCGATGTTCGGCCGCTGCGTGCAGCACTGTGCGTTGTAGGAAACTTAATGTATTTTAGACAACTTTGTCGATCATAAAGGTTCTAGCAATGCAGATTCTAGAAACTTTTGTATCTTTTAGAAATCTTTGAACGTATGGTTGCACGTTCCCGGAAATAACAGCGTTTAAGAAATTCCAATAGCTGTGCAAATCCTGAGAAACGAAAGACTTAACCTCAAACACATGCTGAACGAATCGACGAACACGACGATCAGTCGAAACGCGAGGCAAGAAAGAGGCAAAGTCTCAGTTAGATGAGACCTAATTACTGAGAACACGTATAACGTGGAAACGAAGGGAAGAAGCCGACGAAGAGAAGAAATAAAAGGGAAAGTCAGCGAACAAGGCAACACGCAGTCGTCTTTGTCGTTCTACATTGCCGTGGAAGAGGACGAGGATCTCGGGGAAGGCCGCAGGAAATTGCTCGGCAGCAATAACGACCCGACTATAAAACACCGAGGTAAAAAGGTGGATCGAACTGGAGAACAGCAAACACCAGAGGGAAAAAAGGAACGATCGAGGAAGAAGGTTTCCAGAGGCGGATGAAACGCGATGCTAGAATTTCAGGAAAAAGTGCAACTGAGGTAAAGGAGCGGACAGAATGCAAAAAAACAGCCATTAACGGGAAGAGCAGCAGCGAGAAATATCAAAGATGATATTTCTTTCTTTTCTTCTTCGGGGAACAGGGGCAGCGGATGAATGAAAGGGAGGGGAAGAGTGAAAGAGACGAGGAACAGGAGGTCAGGTTCGTTTCAACGACCGAGTTTACTGGCCGAGGGTTAAACTCGGTGGAACTGATCTGGAAGCGACTGATAGTCGATAGAAATTGTCACCAGAAGTTGATATTGTTATCTTCTGGAACATTGACAATCCTGTGGCTTCGCTTTCATCGAGTGTCATAGTAAGTATCTGTAGAGTTGTACTAATCATAAGAGAAAATGAATTTGGGCCTAATGTTACTTTGCATGAGTTGACAAATTCATTCTCGGGAGATGAGCGTGTTTTCTACCGTCCTCATAAATATGCTAATGTCGTTCATTACCCATCATAAATATGCAACAAAGCGAAATCTGTTAGAAGTGTATTGGAGCCTCTTTAATTCGGCCACCTGTAACGGTCGTTATCCTTCTCCCTCTACTGTTCGCATATTCTCATTCAACGTTTCTTTATTCCTACATGCCAATTTATGAATCAATATTTTTATTTTTAAATGTCCCTAAACTTTCTCAAAATTCTCATTATAGTAATGATTCCTGAATTTCTTGAACATCATTAACAATACAAATCCCAAATTTATGACAGAAAACTAACCTAAATTCTCTTCAGGCTATCTCCAAACTGATTAGCAATTTCAATGCCAAATTTATATGACTAATTTAAATTTTACTCAAACTTTCACTAAAATACTTATCCTCGATCAAAACACATATCACGGTTCCTGAATTTCTTGAAAATTATTAACAATACAAATCTCAAATTTATGACAGAAAACTAACCTAAATTCTCCCCAAGCTATCCCCAAATTGATTAGCAATTTCAATGCCAAATTTATATGACTAATTTAAATTTTACTCAAACTTCCACTAAAATGCTTATCCTCGATCAAAACACATATCATGGTTCCTGAATTTCTTGAAAATTATTAACAATACAAATCTCAAATTTATGACAGAAAACTAACCTAAATTCTCCCCAAGCTATCCCCAAATAGATTAGCAATTTCAATGCCAAATTTATATGACTAATTTAAATTTTACTCAAACTTCCACTAAAATACTTATCCTCGATCAAAACACATACCTTTAATACCAAATTTACGATAAACACATAACCTAAAAATTTTCTAGTTTTTCTTGAAAACGTCTATAAATATCTATAATGAATCCGAAAATATCCAACAGCCAGTACATCGGTACGAGTCCTTTCCCAGAAGGTTGAATCCATTACGACCGAAGCACGATTCGCTTCTTCTGCGTCGTCAACTGGAATTAGGAGGAGGAACAGAACTTGCTGAGGAGAAGCGACGCTGCCACCTCGGGAAATAGACCGCGTTCCTTTACGAGCGTTGCAAACGATCCGCTTCGAGTCAATCTAGGAGAGCAAGGACGCCGACTATGCTATCGATGCCACACCACCATCCAGTCATCGCTACACTCGATTGCGTTCGCGCGTCCATAAGCCAGACACGCTAACACCATTAAGCTATCTGGCGTCGAAAATGATCGTTGCACCGAACGATGGCACGTTGAAGCGAGAGATGGTGAGATATCGATCGATTTAAGTTATTTTGAAGCGATGGTAGGATTTCCAACGATTTAAACGTAATCTTGATTGACGTCTCGTTGGAAGACGATCACCTGTGGATGGTGCGTTTCGAATAGTAAGAAGGAGGTTTTTATCGCGTACTGTGATGCGTGTAAATGGCGGAGAAATATTGCGACGCCAATGAAAACTCAAGAGAAAATTATTTTTCGCTTCTCTCAATTTTTATTTTCATGTGGATTCAGTGTAAGATCGGTTTTGGTCTATCGCTACATACTGTGATAAATATATATGGCAGAAAGGTATCGCGGCTCGGATGAGACCTAACCTAAAAATGTGTATGAAGCATTTTCGATGTAATTTTGAAGATTAGTGTGAATTATTTACTCTTAAACGTAGATTATGTTACGAGTATGTATATTACTAATCATTTTTGGTTCATTTATATCAAACTATGGCGCATATAAAAGCTAGAGAAGCATTAGGATGAAAATGAAGTTAACCTAAAGATAGTATGCGTATATGAAATACCTATTTTTCGATTTAATTAAAAAGATCTATTTTTATTTTTGAATAAATTTCTGTACACCAGATTATTTCTCGTCGCTTCTAGTCTTGACGTCACCTTTCAAGCACCATGACGCTTTTGCTAAATGATACAAGTCCGAGACACTAGACACTCTGTCTGTGCGTCGAATAGCGTGTTCAGAGGATGTTGATCGTTTCGTTCGAGAGCATTTTTCTGTAGATCGTATGTGCGTAAACGGTAGAAGGAAACGTCGGTTCGTTCCTGCCCGTACAGTACATCTCTGGTATCAATGGGGTTTTTGCGCGTCTGTTGTCATAGAAACGGGTGTGCCTACCCTGTCGAGCGACTCGAACCATCCCCAAATACCAGCCTCGACGCCACGTGGCTCTGTACCGAAAGGGGAAATCCTCGTGCGTACACATGGAGAGCGCAGACCTCCAGCCTTCCATCGTTCTTCGTCGTTTGATGTATGTACACCATACCGGGGAACCATGGGAACCTGCTACATGCTGCTGATATATTGACGTGGCTACGATTTTGAAAAACGTACCGGTTATGCCACAGTGCATTGTACTCGACTATCACACGCGCGACCTATGGAACGTGTTCCATTTGGTTGCTTTCAGATGGTTGATTTTCGACCGGTTTACGATGGTTGATGGTTTCGTCAGATCAGATTGGAACATTTAACGAAATGGAAGAAGATAAGGCAGATCGATGTTTTGTATAATTACAGATAATGTGTCGTTCAATATCTAGCCGAAATAATTAGCGCTAGAAAATTATCTTAAACCTAAAGCATATTTAAGACAGCTCAAACTCGATCAAACTGCGAACCTAACCTAAATATGCGCTTCTCATCCCAACGAACGAACGTACGAATGGAAGAAGATAAGGCAGATCGATGTTTTATATAATTACAGATAATGTGTCGTTCAATATCTAGCCGAAATAATTAGCGCTAGAAAATTATCTTAAACCTAAAGCATATTTAAGACAGCTCAAACTCGATCAAACTGCGAACCTAACCTAAATATGCGCTTCTCATCCCAACGAACGTACGAGTAACACTCGGCTGGCTTTCGTCCCAACTACTTTTCACCCAATTCAATTTCCAAACATTAAAAACACTCTGTACAGGCAGCCGGCCGAGTGCACTTCACCCAATTAACGTTTTTGATGGGGCCAATTTAAAGATCCAGCAGCTCTGTCATGCGCTCGCCTATGTGTTTATCCGCCGTGTGGCAATGGGCGCGGCGTGACACAGAGTGAAACTCGATAGGTTCGTGTTCCGTTCGCGTTTCTTCGAACCGTGTGTGCATGTGATCCGTGGTAATTATCCGATATATATCCAACAGGCTAGTCCTACGCGCATCATCTCATCCATTTCAGAGAAGGACGCAATTTTTCCATCCACCCTGCTGTTAAATGGTTTCGGTGCTCTTCCTACACGTTCCATCAGCTTCTCGTTACGAGCTTCCCCGAGTTTCTGGAACAACCCTATCGCGTCGTTTCGCTGTTTGCAGCCCGGGTTGAGTGCCGATGCAAATAATCCTCTCTGCTGTTGGCAAGTTTCACGATCGAATCATCGCTGCCAGGATTTACTGGTTAATCGATGACAATCCTCTCGATTCTGTATGTGTTTGAACGAGTAGTTTGGTGTTTGGTGAATTCGAGACGAGTTATGGATCTTTCATAGCTTGGTAGATTTCCCAGGGTCTGTTAGGAATTTTTATTCGGAGTATTAAACCTCGAGTTTATTAAATTTCCCTATTTACTTGAAACAGTCTACGTATCTTCCTTTTCGTATTTTCTTAATACGTCACTTATTTATTTATTATGATTTACTTTTATTTATTATTACTTTACTTATTATTTAGCATAGCTGTAATTTCACATAGACGGAATCAAACATAATCAAACGAATTGCACTACACCAAAGTTTGGGTCTAAACATCGCTCTAAGCATCAGGAAAGGGCAGACGATCTGATAGTCGAAACATGTACAGTTCGCGTTGGTTCACAAATTCGTATTCGCTATCGATTTACAACGCACAGAGAATTATTACTCCCCTGCTGCTCCCTAAAGCAACCCACAATTACAATTCACCTTAAAATCCCTCGAATCCCTAACATAAACTACCTTAAAGTATCAGCGAATTGTAAATCCCCCGAAAAAGAAGCGAGATCGAGTCTTTACTTGGCGAGCTCGAACAAAATCATTCCAACAGACAGGATCAACGGAAAAGCAATAAAATTTCAGGCCAACTACCGTAAGAACGAGACTGGCAGGTGTAGGCGTAGCGACGAGGGGAGTATCGATGGTGTTGGAGGTCCTGAAACCGGGGTTGTTAGCCGGCGACGACGATTCGAACCACGTCGTCGTGGCGACCCACGCGTCGGACCTCCCGCGAGGTTCTCAACCTTGTTTACATAAATCATCAGAAACGGTCTGGATCCTCGACAGACGCGGCTCTCGCTTCGTCCTTCGGCCGATACAACGACCCCGTCTCGAATAAGCCCAACCGCGAGAATAAAAGCGTGCCGACAAAGCGAAGAAGGACGTATACAAGGCTGGCCCACGGTTCTGAACCGAGTTCAACGAGACTAACGGAGCAACGGTGCCTGTAAACCGAGAAGACAGGGGTTTCATGCACTACATCCGGTTTAAAGGTACGTCAGAAAGATTTCAAAGGATCGGGATAGTGGTTTGGTCGAGGTCTATTTAGGATTTCTGTCTGGAATATCAGGCTTAATGACACTGTGCTCTGGATGATACTTTGCAACCAAGTCTCGAATCTGCAAGCGAGGCTTCCTCAAAATTCCTATGCTGCAGATTTTAAAACAGAATTTTTGGGTTAGCTCTGCTATTGGCACTGGCATTACCTCTGGAAGCGAAGCTTATTTCAAATCCTTAACCTGACAGTGGAGACCTCTTTCGTAAATTTCGAGATTCCTCTAGTTTCTTAATGGTTCAAACCGATTAGACTAATTGTAAGAGACAACAAACATGAAAATATCCTCAACTGGGATACGTGTATAGAAAGAGCTCTTCGTTGAATATGAAAGACGCTAATAAGTAAGCAAAGCAGTGCATAAAAGCAAGGGGGGAGGGGACACGATCGCATAAAATATCGCTTGTAAGGCGCAGTGTCTGAGCTATGCAACGGTGGCGGACGGGCTGTGCGACGACGCAAAAAGCCATCAGGGAAAGGACGCGGGGCGTGACGGTGAGACTGAAAAGAGGATGAGAAACGAAGCGACTGGACGATAAAGAAGCGGCTAGAACCACGCTATCGCGCTGGAACGTTTTCGCAAACAGTGCTCGAAGACGTTTCGTGCAACCGGTACACAAATAACACGAATCATTCGCATGAAAGACACGACGCTTTCGCGTCCCGCCCTAAAAATACGCGTCACCGCTCGACGATGCGTTATTTTCGCGAATACGTATCCTGCTGCCTCTCGTGTATAACCTCGATACGAGTCTCGTCGAGGCTATGAACAATCGTTCGATCGATGATCCGCATCTCGTCGACTCGAGGCACTGCATGCGCGTACTTTGGAAAACTTATTATGGCACTGTGCTTTTAAAGAGATATACCACGTTTATGGCATCACAGGTTGGTGTTTGATCTAGGGATTTTAGAAAAGTTACGGGTAATTGGTTATACGAGATAGGTCGAGGCTTGTGCTACCAAAATTACGAAATGAGGTCAACTTCTCACCTAACCTACCACTAACGTCATTCTCAAACTCGGTCTTTTATCGTTCGTTGAATAACAAAAATTTGGTAATTTGCCAGGTGCGTTTATCTTCTTAATGCTCTTACTAATTTCCGACAAAGAAATTTTTCTAAGGTAATGGCGATACCATACTAGGCGATTCTAACCTAGTTTCTTATTAAAATTCCATAGAACTTGTACCGATCTGCAGCCGTTTCGTCGATATTAATAAATATCTATACCCATTCCTATTCACTTTCAAATTTACCCAACGTCGTGCTAGCAATCGGATTAATCGGCTCGTTACAATGCTAAAATTCCCTATAAATACCCAAGAACCTTCATAAATCACCGTATACATACTGCACGCTATCTATCACCTAATCCAACCACTCTATCTCTCTCTGTCTCAACAACACACACACAACACCCTATCATACCTCTACAACCTGCTCGTCCATAGCCATAGCCTCGCCTCATCTTAACTAGAGAAAAGTGTCGAGGAAAACTCGGACTAGTGGATGGTGGGGGAGTGTAGTGGGCGATACGGAAGAGCCAAACTGATGCCAGGGACCTGGAGGATCGGCGTACGGAGTGCAGAGGGCGCGTCGGGAGGCAGGAGGGCGCGGTCTTGCACGGAGGGCAGCGGAGGGAAATCGTGGAACGCGAGAAGGAAGGGGCGTCTGCGTCTGCGACCTTGGTTGGGGTCGCTCCAAGGTCGCCAGAGTGCCTCCTACCCCGTGACTCCCCTCTCTGGCTGCCGAGACGAGGCTGTGCTCTCTTCCCTCGTCACCCGATCGGCGGGCCTCCGCTTGAAACGGGACCGCAACTGCGTACGCACCGCACGCGGCACCGCCTCGCTCTCTCATTCTCTCTCTCTCTCTCTCTCTCTCTCTCTCTCTCTCCTTCTCTCTCTCTCTCTTTCTCTCTCTCTCTGCCTTTGTGTCTCTTTCTCTGTTAGCACGAGCCTGTGTATGGTGTCGCGAGATCAATGCCAGGGTCAATGTCACGGCTACCACGGAGCTACCTACCGTGTGCTGGGTCGCCGGGTTTCGGCCAAGCCCCGGGCACCCTTCCCACCACATGAGACACGTCGGTCAATGAGCCCCGTCATCGCGATGACCTGGACAACTTTTCGTGGCTTGTTTGCTGTCAGGTGGAAAAGATCGTTTAACGCGATTGACTATCACGGTGGCCATCGGTGGCCCACGTCTTGCCACATTTTTCACAGCGATTAGAATAAAATAAATTTCCTGCGCTGAGAAATATTCTTAGGTAACACCGTCGGAGATGAAGTGCGTGAATATAGCAGGATACTTTGTGGCTGCAAAGAGAAGCTTCCCTTCTAGAGGAAAAATATGTAAAATTCGTGAGGCGAAGTCTTTGGGCACGATAACGAGTGTTTCCAAGAATTTTCAACCGAGAATATAGAAACAACGATCCAATAGCCTGGTGGTTGGGTGGCGCACACTGCCAAGCAGTTACGCAAGAGCGAAGAAGCAAGGAATAATTAGGTTTGGACGAACGAAGCCTCTTCGAGGACTCTGACACCCCCGCTTGGCTACCAGAATCACTTTAAGCCACCCTTTCAAACTTGTTTAGAGAGTTTTACCAGCGAAAGCTTGCACGGTACAGCCCAATATTATTTTTAGAATCTTATTGCCCGGCTTTAAAGACAATCTGCCGATAATTTAAAGAACAACGACCTCCTGTCCGACGACAGAAGCGTTCGTATACATTTTTCCGCGTAGAATTTCTTTATTTGAAAGATCGCGTTTCCTGGAAATCCTGAGGCAAACATTAGACACTGACTGTCGAGAAGCTCGATAAATAAGTAAACAGGACTAAGATTCCACGTGCATGGAGCCATCGACCTGCCGCTTTTCTTACAAAAGAAACTTGTTACGCTCTGTCTCGATCTTATCTTCATATTGTTGTGATTCGAAAATAAATCTTATCAATAATATGCGATATACATCGAGTGTTTCCTGTTGTTGTTCCCATACGGTTCTTTTGAAGTAACTCGAACCACTTGACAAAATACGTATATAATAAAAAAGAGGAGTAAACTGAATTTTATGAATCGACTTTTCTCGCTGTCAAACGGTACAATTTGACGACTATGATACTCCTATGATAGGAAATAATAATTCATTCATTCTCTTATGCTTAATTAAATATACTTTATGCTTGAATGATACAGGAAAGAATTAATAATGGCAAGTATAAATTTATATTTATCTTATTTATTTATTTTCTCTTATGATAAAAACAACTATATTGTTTGCGTTGAAAACATGTGAAAATGAAAAGAGTCGAAGTGGTCGCCACCTCTAAGAAAACTCTACGTCGGGTCTTTAGCTTTCTCAAGCACCGAAGCCATCGACAGCGCCTAGACAAAAGACTGCGTCGATGGTAAACCATAAACGGTACACACGCAACGTTGGCTTCAGGGTTTTTCAGTCATAGGGTAACACCGCTAGAGTGCGGATCTGGACCAGCTCATATTGTATTCCAAACTTTGTACTTACACTTTAATATTCAAAATATATATATGTCGGAGATGAAGGGATGCCGGAGCCTTTCTTTCTGAATATTTGGGAAGATCCCCGATACTTTAGTCCAGACTTTTTATTATAGTCCTACTTAAACGATAAAACTGAGAAATAGCTGTTTATGAGTCAAGTCAATTATGATTGTCCGAGATTTACGACAGTGGACTTCGGCTCGAAGTGACATAATGGGGTCACTGAACGTAGCCACGGTCACGGGAGGGACGTGTACCTAACAGAGGTATGAAGTAATTAAATAACTCTCCTTAAAAAACAGGGATTGACCCGAGGAATACGGAGAGGAGTATATAAGGGCAGTTCCACTTGGACCGAGGTGCAATCCGATAAGTTCGACTAGCCCAGTGAACACGTACATCGAGTTTATAATCGCAATCGTCGTCCCGTTAACCGTTATTCGTTATCGAACCTAAATTCATCGTCATAGGCATCTCCAGCACTCTATCATCGATATCGCTTGTTAATTTTTGCAATACATTCCCATAAACAAACGTCATCTGGTATAAGACAACTATGGACAACTCGCAGCAAGACTCATCACGCGCCCCGTTTTCCAAAGATGATCCAACATATATATATATGTCGGATTATCGTTAGGACTTGGGTTAGGGACGTGTAATGAATCTTCACAGGGATTATTCATCCTTGTCACACAATCGAGGTAGCGTTTATTAACACCAGTATGGATGTTACAAGATTGGCAAGTGGCCGCGGTAATTAGACACTAACGACAACGACCTTAGGTTCGATAACGAATCCGCGGTCAACGGGATGACAGATGTACTTTGCTCCAAAGTCTAAGTCGGACTCGACTTACTCCTCGCGATACAAGGATCGCTTGACTAACTCTTTATGGAAACGTGGACTATTCACCGATCGTACAGACACTAGATAACTGACTAACGAGACTGCGAGAAAGGGAATGACTTTCCGTCACGATGACGCTGCAGAGGAAAACTATGACGGGGTGTGCCTAAGGGCACGAGATCATCGGATTCGTCGAGGAAAGCCTCCGCTCGGAGGGTGAGGGAAATGGACGTGGCTGTTAATTGGTTAATTTCTATGTTGGTGGTTGGAAAAGGATGCTAGCCGCCCTTGAGAGAGAGTTCCTAGCGGCAAGCGTCGTACGCGAGGAAAGCGGGTCTCCCGTATCTTCCCGCAATAGGCGACAGATCTACGGGCTGATAGAATAAAGACTGTTTGTCAATTTGAATGACCTTAGTTAACTAAATCCTAAGATTTGTAGCGGGTCCTCAGGCTAGCTGAACATGTACTGTGAATGATGCATCGACATCTGGCGATCATCTTGCACGAAGAATGGGGTCTGGTGTGGCGAGCCACTGGGCCGTTGGAACGTTTACTGTTAAGTGTCGGTACGGCTAATTCTTTGGGGAGAGCTATGCAATTCTATATCTCAGTTAGGTGGAACGTTCATCCCGTGACCGCGGCTACGTTCGACGACTAAGCTCGTTATCTCAAGTCTCGAACAATTGTGTTTGGGTTATTTTGTAAAGGCTACAGTATTCGGGTTTTCCAAGGAATTCCAACGGGGGGGGGGGGTGTCCTTTCATCTCCGACATATATATATATTTTCTACCTTACAATTTATCCACGCGATGCTTTGTATTCACATACATGCAATAACCTTAACGAAAAGGATAGTGGCGTTAACACGTGGGTGTTGAATCGTTAATTAAACAAATTTTCGACGCGTGTTTCCGATCACGAAGCACCGTGAGCGGATTCGTAGAGTGAACGCTCTGATAAATTCACAGAGCCGTGACATTGACACCTTATCAAAGAGCGGTTGCTCTTATCTGGGCTGGTCGATAACACGCGTAAAGAGCGAACGTTCTCGTAAAATCTCGAATATCCAACCGACTGTCGTGCCGTTCAACGACCGTAATTCAATTTCTAATAAAATCTTGATGGAATGGAAAGCTGAATGGAAATGCAAACAATCGTGAAATATACTTTTCCTTCGTAAAGTGTATCCGACCTGAGAGTTAAAAGGTTATTTCCTTAGAGTATTTCGATTTGGGAAAATTGATTTTTCTTGTACGTCGTGCAGAAGCCTGTATACCTTGAAACGTATTATACGGTATGTTGGTTAGGAAATTTTATAAAAAATTTAATAGGAATTATTTTTTAATGAAATAGTTCGTAAACTTTCTCTGAAAACCACTTAACGCGTCGTAAAAATGTCGAGATAAGATGCTTCGTATTTTTTTGAAGAAAAAATCTTTAAAAAGATAGCCAAGTTTTATTTTTAATAAATAATTTAAAGCTTCTTTCAACGAGTAATTTAAAATATATTTTATATTATAAAATTATAATTTTCTAATGAATATTATATTATACTAAGGTATTTTTCGCTAGTAGAATAAATGCAGAAGTAAGTCACTTTCGAAGTGCAGAACGAGACGCTTGATCTTGAGAGCTGACGTCATTTCTCGCCGCTATGTTAAGTGATTATTCCTAAACAAGCCAGAAATAAAGGGGTATATACGGTTCACAGCTTATTGAACAATTCAGAACGGTTCGTGCATCGGCCGCCTGACGTAAGTGTATTTACATCGGCTTTTCGAAAGATACGAAAGCATTTAAAAATACACGATCGATCGCGGTTCGTGACCTTTCCCTAATATCTCATCTTTCGTTTGGTCGTTGTCAGCGCCAGGTATGGAAATACGAAAGGACAAAAATTCACCAGAATCTTTCTTCGACATTCCGTAAGAATTTTCACGTTGTCAAGCGAAAATAGCGAAGAAAATGAATTTATCTTTCGCCATGAAACACCCGTGATCGTTGTACAAAATTTACCTCAACAGTATTATCTCACGAGTATTACAAACTCAAAAATAAAATAAAAAATTCCCTAGTATATAATATCGTCTTTACGACGTATAGTTCGATCTAATTACCCGAAACACCGAGCAAAAGCTCAACCAAGAATCTTAGTCCAATAGCCTTGAACGCTACAAACACGATCGAACTTGAAATTGAACGACTGGTTTTAATTATGATAACCATAATTTTGACAAGCACAAATGGATTACAGAAATCGAAGCTCGAGAACTGCTGACCTTTCCATGAAGAATTGCATTAGGACGAAAAGTTGTGGAACGTTCTTCCTATTAATCGAAAGCACGCGATCGAAGAGGAGTAAGAGAGGAGGGCAACGAGTCGCTAAACAGGCGCCACGATCGTCCTTCAACTCTCCACAGCGAGAATGAACGGGTTCACGGTTCACCCCTTCTTTCTATGCCAGTTCGTGGTCACCACGTTCCCCTTTCTCCCTCCGTCTTCCTCGACCGGGGTATATTATGATCTTGTCCAGAGGCAGACGGCCTACAGACTTAACGATCGATAGAGCTTCCCCGTTCCCGCCTCTCTTCCGTACAACGTTCTCTTTCCCTTGTGCCGCGCCGCTTGCGCTTCTACCCCCACCACCGGCGCGTTCTCCCTCTACGCCAATCGGCCTGCGCCAGGCCAACGATGGCGCGTTACACGCAACGCGCTCGCAGTGGCGTCGACGCTCGATTTCAAATATTTGCTACGTTGGCCGATTTTAGTCGATGAAATACGAAAAAGTACACGGCTCCAATGTATTCGAACACTTGCTCATTTTTTACTAGATATATTTCAATTACAAAACTACGCTCAAATCAAGATAACACGATTTTCTTCCTCGTGATCGTATAATAGTATACCACAAGCAGAGTAAACAGATCGTCGAAATACGAACGGTATTGCGCTATATGTGGTATATATGTAATAATTGGAATATTCGACTATTGTATGACAACCTCTTTATCTCCAGATTGTTTTTTCTTTTTTAAGTACGTATTACGTGTGTGTCTAAATATCATAATTCTTCGCGTTTTTCTTCCCACTAGTCATTTTCACAGCCTTGTAGGTATTACCAGGAAAATGTTATACAAAAAATTGTTACTTTTGAAGATACCTCTAGGCGATAGAATATGGACCTGATTCGTTCTTTTGGACAGCACATTGGTCGAAAGCGTCGGATGTTCAAACAACAATCACATGGTAACTGAGAGGAAATCACATAGCAAGTGAGGGAGGGAGTGGGCACTGCTCTTGCATGCTCGCCTTGTCCCGTCTGTGTCATCTCGCTAGCCATCTTCTCGTATCGTCAGTGGCTCGTAAAAGTACTTGAACGCTTACTAAAATACGTTATTTAATAAAATACGATGGAGAAGTTCCACGTCTATAAATCGGAAGCAATTTTGGATACACGCCCACAAGTCCCCCACCCTGTACGAACTCGGTCTTGGAAGAGTATTTTCGACCAATCCAGACATGTCCTAGTGAAATTATGGCCTAGGTCGGGGATGTCGCAACCGCACCACGCGTTTGCATTTCTCCAATTCGATATCTTATCCTCAAACTCCTCTGTTTTCATCCACCCCGAAGGAAAAATAAGGGACACGCAGGGTGCAATCACTTTGTTTACCTGACAGGACAGTTCTTTATCCTCATCGAGATGTTAGTGCGAATTTGTATGTATTATTATATTGTATGTATGTATTATTTAAGTATGAATTTTGTATTACGAGTGAAATGTCTCGAAGGTAAGTTCTATTCCTTTTTTCTTTTTTTTTTTTTTTCAGAATTTGAATGCAAATGGAAGGGTTAAACGTACGAGCATTTTATACTAATAACAAGAGCTTTACGTAACGAAAGTCTGCATTCGCTAAAGAACAGGGGAAGCTTCTACTTTATTTATTAAAGAAAGATTAAAAGGGTAGGGAAGATAAAAAGCTACGATACAATACGAGAAATCGATCTTCCAACATCAGACGGCTTATACGAAGACAGAGAAAGTTCCTTTCTACATCGCGCTACGAAAATAACCCTCTGTAATGCCACGTAATTTCCAACTTATATATCCATATACATATATAGATATACGTACGTACGTTTCTTGCGTTTCGTTTCATGCATATCACTGCCCTATTCTAGCTTATTAATAAACATGTATAGTACGATATAGTATAGTCATTGTACATGGAATATGGTACATGGTACATGGTACATGGAACGTGGTACATGAAATATGGTACATGGTACAAGGTACATGGTACATGGAACATGGCACACGGTATATGGTACATGGTACATGAAACATGGTACACGATACATGGTACATGGTAGACGATACATGGTACATGGTACATGGTACACGATACATGGTACATGGTACATGGTACATGATACATACGTGTAATACTCTGTAGCGTAGTTATCATAACACAACTATGAATCTTTCTTCTTTACTATAAACCATACACTTTCCTTTGCCATTGTACATAAAATATTTCTATCGCGGGTCAGTGTACGTAACGAAATGAATAAATTCGCGAAGAATTAACAACCGATTCGAATGAATTTGGCTCGACTAACAAAACGACAGTAAGTCACTCGCTGTGGATAAAAATGCAGCTTTCTGTGGATCTGATATAGCGATAGTTATCGACTATGCGAAGCAAAGTCGGTCGAGCGTGGCGTCGCGACGCGTCCAGGAACGAAAGCGCGTCCGGGTTGGCGGCAGAAAGGGAAAGAGGAGCAGTGAGGGAAAAACGGAAAGGCTGGCGACACAGTGGCACCGGTGCAGCGGCCGAAATTTAGACCTGGCCCGTGGGGCGTCGCGACGCCTAACGCGCGGCCAACTGCACTACCGTCAGCCGCGTTTATTGATCGACCCGATGCAACCAAGCTGGGCCACAGCTGGCCGGGCTTACCTCGTTCGTTCCTTACAAGTTCGAACCGTCTCTATGCCGCGTTGCCGACATCCTCGCCTCTATATATCTACGCTCTGTTTACTCCCCGTCGGGAGACCTATTTTCGAACCACCCAGCGTCAATTATCGGGATCCACGATCGAAAACACGATCCTTCTCTGGACAAGGTTCTTTTTTTTTTATAAACGAAAGAACGGACAGAATTGTTGGTGCAGAAGAATCGTTGAATTCGTCGAGCTTTGATATTTGTGAATTCGTCACCAGGTTCGATCGATAAAGATTGATACATCAGAATTTAGACAGATCTTCGTGCATCGTCAAAGTTGCTGAATTTTGATATCCACGAACTTCCGTTTCAATTATCGTTTACATGGTAGGAATGGGAAAATTGATCGAGTCTGTGTGCGAGTTTTGTTGAGTAGTTTGACGAGGATCGATAAACGAGAAATTTCAAGGCAACGTATTTTCATAGAATTACTGCAATTTGGAAAATGTATTTTATCGAACGATAAATGCATCGTTCTTCGATTTTGTTAGCGGTCGAGTGCTACTCTGTAAATAAATAAAACCCGAGTGAATTGCCTGGACAATATGCTCGATTTTTATCAAAGAACGTGATTGGTACCGAGAACCGTGAATCGGAAAGAATTGCGAAAAAATGACACGGTTTTACTCGCAACGGTAATAATGGCACGTGTTAGTTCAGAGAATACAACGGTTGCAAAATAGAGAAAACGTTTCAATGGAGGAGTCTTCCAGTAGTATAGGACGCTAGTGTCTGACTATACGTGCGTTACTACTGTAGAGCAGAAATCTATTGTGAAGTAGAAAATAATCGACAATGGCAGACTCGGTGGTGTCTGACTCTTATAGGCCGCTTCTACTTTACGATTCCTACGCGCTGCGCGGCCTTCGTTTAAGCTCTATAACTGAAATTTTTTTTCGTGAAAGGAAGAAGAAAAATGCTGAACTTAAAAAAAAAATGTAGCGCAGATTACGAAATTTGTATTTTAGGAAAACGTCGAGCAAAGTTGAAACATCGAACAATTTACATCGAAAAATCTGCATGATCTCAAACGATCTTAAAATACGTTATTTTACGTTAATAGATACATTTGTTCATAATTTCCTAAGTGATTTTTCAATCTGAATATTTCCTGGAAATTTGATAACCGCGGAAATTTTTTTACTCTAAATATTTCCCGAGAATTTCTCTAAATATTTTCTCACTCTGAACACCTTCCGAGAAGCCTGTTCTTCTAAGTGTTTTCTGTCGACTTCTTTGTGTATTTTATTATTCCGAATATTTTCCGAGCATTTTCCTCGAGCTTCTCCAATTCCGAATACCTTGCTACCTTAAACGTCTTCTGACAATTTCCCTAAATGTTTTCTTATTCCTATTACCTGCTGGGAATTTTTTCACGAATTTCCCAATTTTCATTACCTTACGACCTTTGCTTGTTGCGAGAATTTTCCTAAGCACTGTTAGCAAGATGATACGGTTACACTGTACATGTGAATGTGTGTGTAAGCGTGAGAGGGCGTCCAGGCCTCTTAGTTAGGACAAAAGACGATTGGCAGTCGTTTAGAAGCATCTGGAAGAGTCGGTCGACAACAAGCGTGCATGCGAGTAGGTTTACGAGGTCTTCAAAGTATAAGATATATGTATAACTGTTGCGTGCTGAATAAAATGAATTATTTGTATTTCCGAATGCCTCCTATATCTTTACAAGCACTTTCTTCTAACTAGCTTTCTACGCGCGTCTCTTTATTCCCCTACGATCGTCCATCGTTCGTCCGCTTTCGACATCGATAAATAATAATTTGTACGCAAAACATCGAATACTCTAAAATACTTGGCGCTGCAAACACGCTCGTTACTAAAATTAAATAAATAGATAAACAAAAGTTGGAAAACGCAGAATCGTAATAACTCTGTTGGTTAATATCAATGGACGAAATCGAATATTCCGATGGATTTTCGAGCGGCGCGCAGCGTATCTAAATATACAGACGTGTACCTTGCAGGCACGTCGACAGTCGTACGTATTGATTTAGACCGATCTGTATGCGTACGAGGAGAGCTTTGCGAGGAGACACCGCTCGATAACCACCCCTTTACACTGGCTTTAGCCTTTGCCAGTCGACTTACATTTCCCTCGTCGTTGTCGGTATCGTTAAAGGATCGTCCCCGTAAAATCTGCCCATTGCCACGCCTCGTCGCCAATTACCAATTCCATTCTTCTCGTAAATCTTAACCATTCCACTGACTTTTAGTATTTCGAGAAATCGCTTGTTTCATTTCCAATTCATAATTTTTTACATGCAGCTGATTTTACGAGTGGAATTTTATATTCCGCGTTGAACGCTCTTACCGCTGGTGAAATTTCATTTCACCTGACCAAAAATAATATACGCGATACTTTGCGCGAGAGATATTTTTACATTTCACTTCGTGATAGATTATTATTAGCTGTTGTCGAGCACAGTTACGAGTTATTGTCGATCACCTAACTATTATTCACCGTTGTCAATTATTTCCGTCAACTATCGTCAAACGTCACATCCTACTTGGAATATTTTTTCGTATCTAACTCCATGATAAATTATTACCAACTATTGCTATTAATTACTATGAACCTTCGCCAATTTTCACTGGCAACTATTGGCAATTATTGTCAGCTGTCGTCGATATTTAGTCCAATTTAATTATTCTAATTAATTGTTAAAATAGATAGAGATAAGTATGACAGCGCTGAGACACGATTTTCCGCGTGAAAATTTCAATAACCTCGGTTCAAATCCGTCAAAGATCCATGATTCCCAGGCCGAATAATCTAGAGAAATAAAGAGTACTATGCAGGTCCTTTTTGTCTGGTGTATAAAATTTCGTATGGGAAACAGTTTGCGCAATTGGTTGCGAGAAACACAGGAAAACGTGACAAGCAAGGAGAAAAAAAGAAGCAGACAGAGAGTGAAAAATTCCATTGGCTATAGGCGTTCGGTTTAATCACCTGAACCAACAGTGTTTCGCACTCCCTGACTCGCGTTTCGGGATCATCGAATATGTAATCTGTTGCGTCGAACCTCCTTGTAACCTCTTTGCGCGGAACCTAACGTATCGTTGGTTTGCTCGGCACAGCGAATATTTTTGCTTCTCTTTTTAAATCGGTTTCAAATCGAAAATTCCGAACGGAGTACTTGGATAAGTAGACTCTCAATTATTACTAGACTGAGGATTCTTGCGCGTGTATAGGACATTTGAAGATGCAAAAATGTACGCAATGCGTATGATATGCCAATTGTTACGCCGTATGAAGCGGCCAACAAGTCAGCCCTTGTTACCTGACTGTCAACGGCCCTCATGCCGTTATTCTGACTTTCTACAGATCCAGGGACCCACCATATACTCTAACGATAGTTTAATGTCTAACGTATATAGACGGGTCGATCGGTCTGCACTAAAATTACGGGACGTAGAGTCCCAAAAAGTACTTTACGTTTACAGCGGGCTATTCACCACTACCTGGAATTTATTACGTGCTGGTAACAATCACGAATAAAACAGGTATCTGCCATACGGAAAGAGCGGATGTGTATACAAAGAAAAAAGGGACTTCATCCCAAAGAACAATATCATCCACTACCTAAGACGGTAGAAAGTCTCCTACTCCTGAGATGGAGAAAGAACGAACTGTGAGTCGAGTCTAGGCCAGTCTGTGCCACACATCTCCCGGGTTCCTTTGGCTCTTCAAGCCCTCGCGACAGTCAAGTCAACTGTTCGTACGACAATCGGGCATCATAGCAACTCTATGTTCCGTCTAAGTAATCAAATTCAACGACTTCGCTTGTGTATGAGAGTGTGTATCCGTGCAAATTAGAAATAAATATATATATTAATAAAACTGTAGACTACAGTTTTATTCCAACTGAACTACCCCTATTATCCCAAAAGAAATACGGGGATCGACCTGCTCGTGGTGTCGATTGATACAATCGTAACGGGAATTTACGACTCCCGTTGACGCGCCTCCTCGCGACTGGCCGAATTTACACCAATATTTATAAGATATTCAATATTTATTACAATGTTTACGAATCTCAATTTAGGTGCCATTTTACTTACGCGTATAAGCAGAAAAAATGTATAATAAGT
Source organism: Bombus fervidus (assembly GCF_041682495.2). Classification (NCBI taxonomy): domain Eukaryota; kingdom Metazoa; phylum Arthropoda; class Insecta; order Hymenoptera; family Apidae; genus Bombus; species Bombus fervidus. The sequence goes on along the minus strand of NC_091531.1, from coordinate 8,376,054 downwards.
GTATATAATAATATATAATAGATATAAGCGTATAAAAATGCATGAAAATCAACGGACTTTTTCTTATCGGATTATTACGATACTTTCGCTTCACCGACGCTTACACCGTTACGCGTCACCACCATCGATCGACGAACAATTCGAAAACCAACAGTTTCGCGTGTAATTGGTCAATCGCCGACGAGCAACTCGCAAGCTTCTTCGTTTTTTTCGGTTTATTTTGGTCCCTTGACCTCTTTCTTGCTCGAAGCAACCATCTAAACCAAGTTCTCTTTCTCTCTGTTGATAGCCCGACGATGAGCGTGAACCTAACCCCGACCGGTGTATTCTCTGTATATACGTGTAAGGCATTAGCGTCATCGTACGAAATGTCAGGGTTGAATCGCTGGTAATAACCTGGTTCTTTAACCGCGCTACTATGCAGATTCACGAGCACGTATACGCGAGCAGGCGACCCTGTTATCGTCCTCGTTAACTATCATGTATACATGGTTGAGCCACGATCCGACGCATCACGTGACTCTAAATCGCCGACAGATCGCTCCTCGATCAGCGAGATACACGTTTATGGTGCGGCTCTGTTGGTATGGCAGTTATTCGTCACTTATTGGAAAAACACCGTAACAGGTCTTGGTCGTTTGGTGAATCGATCGATTTTCACTTCGCCCGAGAAAAAGGGGAATTTGTGGACTTTGAGATACATTTCCCGATGTACTTAAAATTTAAATAAAATACCTTTGTTTAAATGAAATTGTTCGCGCTTCCAGTATCTCTGTTGTAAGGTCATTTTTGTTTTAGGGCAACGTAACGACAAAATTTGAGCATCTGATTTCAACTAGTAGCTTTGGCTATAAAACGACTGTCGATAGTAGAAAGGAAGGAATCCTGTGCAACTTTCGATTTTCAATTTGACAAGATTAACATTTAACCATATAAACGTTAACGTATAGTTTTGCAGTCGATAAACAAGGAAACTATCGGAAATAAATTTGTTATCCTTTCTCTCGTCTTGTTTAAAATTTCTGTCAGTGAGAATTAACGATCCAGGTCTTTCTGCATATGCATATTTTTTGACGGAATATCATATTCTATAAAAAGATCGTTTATACGTAACCATCGACAGAATCGTCTCTTCGTGCAACTATAAAAAGATCTCGGCTGACTCGGCCGTTACGATGCAATTTACGTCAACATAGACGCGATATTTAATGATTTGATCTATCGTGGATCACGTTTGACGCAGACGTTACCCTTTATGAATAAGGGAGATTTTAATTGTCGAAATAGACGTTGTGCCTGCTATCTTCGCGTCCCATCAACTTGCATAGTTACATTTTCATCTGATCCAGCGTGAAAATAAAGCGAATTACCAAAATACAGCGGTTCCAAATAAAGATACTGTAAAAGCAGCTGTCACGATTAAGATATTATAAAACCGCACTATTTTTGCTGATAAGAAGTTCATCGACCAACGAGTAAATAAATTGGAAATAAACTCGAGGAACTTGTAGAGAATTAATTCAACGGAGAAAAATATTACGGGATTGGACAAAAATACTATTCTACCGCAATTTGATTTAATATGACGTTATACAGATAGAAATTAGATCTTTCTATAGAGATTGATATTTTAGGTTAGGCGGGCGTAAATTTAACCTACGGGGCTTCCCCGTTTAATTTCCTGCATTATTCGCGAATGTTGTTGTTTATTTAAAAAAAAAAAAAAAAAAAACTAAGAAAAATATTACGAAACGCGAAAGTTTCCACCACCATATGCCAGTACGTAAGTTCGTTCTAAGATCAACGACCTTGATAGGTTAGCTCACTTTTGAGGTTAGATATCCTAATTTCAACTTGAACTTGTAACACTCCGGCGTAGACAGAGGCTATCTGACTCATTTCGATTGTTCCTATCGAGAGATAGCTCTGACGGAGATATCACGGGTTGGTCTTTGGCAAAACTTCCTGATAACGAGCCAACAATAGGAAGGATCGCAATAATCCACCGGACGCGAAATCGTGGCGCGATCACGGCCACAACAAACTCCGAGAAACTTCGTACGAATGTTTATCGTTTGAGTCATTCGACATTCTTTGTTCAGCTTGGGCTAATGAATCTTCTGGCTGTTGTTTCAGGCACCACTGTTCGTTCAATTCACCGCCAAAAACGCCCTTTCCCTTTTTGTTGTTAATGGAAAAGAGTTTTTCATCTTCTATAGTCCGTTTCAAACTTTCTTACGTTTTCGTTGATTCGCAAAGCAATTACTTCGACGTTTATGGAAATATTGTTTGAATTTCGATCTCATCTATCGAACGAGGATATTTACGAACCATTCTCTAAAATTTAGTTGCTTTCGCGGAGTATCAGAACGATTTCGTAATAACTCGGTCGTAATTTTGTATAATTTCCTGGATCATCATTGCGTAATTCTAATTGCAGTCTAACCTAAAGGTCGACTAGTTAAGCAATCCTGAAGTCACTCAGCTCCATCTGCAAATGCCAATCTTTAGACAATTCCCTAAGTCGTAATATCCCTAGAATATTAATGGAACATAATGTCCTGAACATTTCACGTTCCAAATCTGTTTTACCAATTATTGCACCAATTTTACCAACAATTAACATCGTTTCGCGCTTCTCTAAAAATCTCATAATTTCGTCGAGGCTATCCCGAACGAAATCACCTTAAATCGATCTATACGCGTTATTTTTCTCTGTCCGGAGCAAAATGAAAGAAGAAGGAAAAAATGAAAAAAGAAGCTTGGATGTCGAAAACATTCCAGAGTTTCACGAGAAACCGTTTTGCCACGGCGAACGGCGAACTTAACAAAAATGTATCCGGTGTCGGCCGGATTATTTCTGTCCGAGTAGCCGGACGGATATTCGAGGGCGTAAAATCGAGTGCAAGAAACCCGAGGTCCCGATCGTTGACTCAGAAACACGATTTTCGCACGCGAAGCATTGTTTCCTGGTATTCGATTACGCGTTCGCTTATGCAAACAACAATCCCGCCTCTTATTATCGCGTCTCTGTTCGCGCACGTGATAAAAGTTCAAGGTGCCGGATCTCTGATGCATAACGCACGCTCACGTTCCTCCGTACCCGTTTTATTTCTGCCTTTTTACGAATTTTCATCCCTATTTATATGCACCAAATTTTTTCTTCTCGTATTTGTTTATATGATATTTTTTTCTAGAAGATATCTTACGTGTTTTTTTTTTCTTTTTTTTTTTTTGAGGTTATGTACACGACGTTCTTTTATAAACATCGTTGTCTTTCTTACGAAGAACCTTTATTTTTTAATTTATTGTCTTTTTGCCTGATTATAAATTACGAAAAGGCATCGCATGTACCAATTTTCTCTACAATTTCATAAATTAAACTCTACATCGAAACTAACCTCGTCCGTATATATAGCAAGATTGAAAATTCGTACCTACGAAGTTTGCGCATCGAATTAAGTCGAAATGTGGAGAACCGTGCGAAAGTGCAAAGAGATTTTATTTCCACGGCTCACTGCACCTCCTCGTAACTATCCATTATCTAACCAGCGTCTAAAAATATTTCCTACTACTTGTGGCAACCTTGAAAAATTAAGAAAACATTGCCCGAACATAGCTCTATATTGGAATTCCCTATATTTCGTCGATCGAACCGCATATCGAAATTTCCTAAATGGAGAGCGCTGTACCGCGATCTTGCACGTCCGTTGACGTATCAAAACTCGAAGAGTCCAACCAAAGCGAAGTTTCATCGAGCGCCAAAACGCGAATCAATAAGACTTCCGGCCTCTGTGGAGCGAGTGCACGCAGCGAACGAAAGAAATATATAATTATTACCATCGAGCCACAGGGGACTTTCAGGGGAACGATGTAAATAGAGGCAGAGAAGGTGAACGAAGACGGGGAATCGTCGATCGAAGAAAGATGGCTCGTGCTCCAGCAACGTGTTCGAGGAGAGGGAAATGGTCTGAAGAGAGACACTTGAGAGCAACAGAGAGATCTATAGAGCGGAAAGTTGCAATGCCGACCGCCGCAGCAGTTCAAGGCCTCCGGTTTCTCTCCGTCTCCGCTCTTCTAACTCGCTCTTCCTCGCTCCTTCGCTTACCCGTCCCTGTTTATTTCCTATATTCATTCTATTTTCTGCTCTCCCTTCTAAACCCTCCTACTCCCCATCCCTCGTTTAATCCAGCGAATTTCGCATTTGCATCTCCTGCTCCTCCCTGATCGCCGTCATCCTCCTTCTCCCGCTTGAAACCGATATTATAATACGAATATCTCTCGGTAGCCAGCATTCTGTTAATTTCTTCGTTTCATTGCGTACAGCGGCTGGCGAGAATCCTCCGACACTCTTGGAAATTTCTTACGTATACATTTGCAAATCTCATTAGCGAACAGACTATCGTGATTATATTGGCAAGGTTGGCAATGGATCTAACCATGTTTATACAAGTTGCAAGACATATTTTGGGTATTTTTGAAGTATTTCAACAAAGTCGATTATTCTCTGTGTTAATAAGCGACGATATGCAGCCAGACCACCTCTAGCGCTAACTGTACGTTTGAGACTACTATTCATGCGCTATATTAATTTCTCACTGTGTATATGTATGCAATAAATATCTCGTAATTCCTGTATACACTTTCAATTTCCATTGGAAATTAGTTTCAAATTATACTCTTATAATTCCTATTAAACTAATTACAGTGCGACCGTGCGAATAAATTTGACAAAATCTTACCAAAAGAAATACTTCCTGGCCCACTGTATACCTTAAACGTTTCGATACTTGAACTGCAACGGTACTTATCAACGAATCTTACAACGCGTATTAAATTATTTATAATTTAACAGCGCTTGTTCCTTCAGGCCTTCCCCGATCCCACGGATTCCACATCGTCCACCATCTTTCTCTATCTCCTACTCTCTCCCTTTCTAACCTTTCTACTAGTCTCTGTTGGTCTGCTGGCCTCTTTGTCGTTGCATTCGTTCCTCTATCCTCTCGCTTCCTCCTTTATACCGTCGTCCCTCGCCTTTATTTCCTACTCGCCTCCATCCTGCTTCTATTACGCTTCTGTCTCTCTTCTACTGACCCCCCTTCACCGCCCCTTCACCCTTCCGCAGCTAACGCCGAGTTAAATTGTGCTGATTGATACATTCTCATCGCGGATAACGTTTCCTCCTTCATCGCTGTTCGCTACGTTTGCGGAGCGCTGCTCGGAGATCGCAGCTTACTAACTCTTTAATCGTTTTCAGCGAAATGTTTCCTTGTAAATGAGGGTGCGCTACGATCGGTCGAAATTTTTCTTAAATATCGACCGTCTCGAGTTTCGTTAACAGGACTATATTCTGTCAGCGATCGTTTGTGAGGCGTTAAGGCTTCGTCCCTTAACCTTGAGTTACTGAGTAGCTAAAAACAAACACGTGCCACTTTTGGCTGTTCTTCGAGGCTGAATACCTTCATCCAAATTGCATGTTCGCGGCTCTATCTCGTTAAAGGTAATCGGTGATCGTCGGTAATCGGTGATCGTCGGTAATCGTTGATCGTCGGTAATCCGTATTCGCGCTTTTGTCGGATCGTGGCGAAAATTTTGATTTACAACGAAACAATTTCGAAGGAATTTCATGGTTTTGAAATTAGTAGGCTGGAATTGGGATATGCCCGTAGCTGACTACACACGATTCGATCCAGACGATTCTTCCTGTTTGTCTCGCTAAATCTGTCAACCTATCTATCTCTCGTACGAGATAAAAGAACTTGCATTCTTTAGGTCGTTTCTCGAGGACTTGCAATAATCTCTAATACCAAGAAAGAAGGGAAGTGACCATACCAGTCGGTGGATATAAATAGCCGAACCAGCCCTAGACTCACCCCATAAAGGAGTTCTACGAAAGTACCATGATACTACATTAATTGACAGACGAACCTAAAAACATTTCGATACGCGAAAAAAGATGACACGGTTACTAACCTATCGAATATCGAAATGAAATTTCTATGAAGTGATATTTCACTCGTGAAAGTCTTTAACGGGTTGACCGCAACTGCTGCCGGTCATCGGTGACCTATCTTACCTATCCGTAAACTCTTTAGGATCATCAAAATAAGCTAAGCTTCACGAACAAAAATTTCAGCAACGTGAATGATAATGCACTGTGAAAGAAAAGGCGCGAAAATACGAAGTGATATTTCTCAAAAATTAAATATTACTTTATTATTATTTATTATTACTTATAAAATCTGCGTGACAGTCAACGTGTTAAGGGCTAAAGCAACGAACGCTGTTCTCACGAATTAGGCTGAGAATACAGAAATAAGTGCCAAAGACACCTTCGAAGTGCATAGACTCGTTCTAGAAGAGCGAAGAGGATATAGTAGGCGGAGGTGGAACGAGACAAGCACGCAGCAAATACGAGAGAAGAGAGAGAGAGATACACAGAACACACGCAATGGGGGTTTATGTAACTCGGGCATTAGTGACTGTGACGTCACGACACCGCGACGCGATGCAACGGTCGCACACGGTCGATAGTGCAGTCAACTACTGCATTATACGCAGTCGATCATAGAGATCCATGAATTTCGTATCCAATTAATTAGTCCATCGCGATATTACAATTTTTAACCTGTCTTTATTAACCTTTCAATTCCGTGACTATAGAAGTTTCGAAATATTTCAATATTTGAAATTTATTCGCACATTTCAATTTCGCTGTAACATATATCATAGTTGGTCGATACAACGGAAACACGAAGTAGTATTATAATCTTACGACTATGCGACATTCTTGTTCGTTAAAACGAAACCGTGTTGAGCAGGGGCTGAAAATCCTTCAGCGCCACTTACCAAGCCAGAGGGCTCTTTACCGACCTATAGACAACGAGTCTCTCTTTTTCTGTCTTTAATTAGATATATACGTCGGTTTTAATAAGTTCGTAGTCACGAGCTACAATGCCCAATCACGTCCAAGTTTTCGCGTTAAAAATCGTCCTTGCAATTAGTCAACCTCGCGATAACAATCGCTATGTTTCGTATAATGCGCTCTTCAACCGTGATACACGTGGGATATAGTCCTGGGAAATATATAGAGTTTAGCATTTTGTGCTGATTTTTATGAAGCATTGTTCGATACTTTCGTGATTGTTCGTAGGAATGGGTCCAAGTGAGACTCGTTGTTCTCTTTTTTTTTTTTTTTTTTTTCTTATGCTTTCTACTCGCTCTGTTGTCGACATAATTGAACGAACTTGTTCTTGAGAGTATGGCTTAATGAAGGAGGAAGATTGCATTGTATTTGCGAAAAGTCCGAAATAATGGAATTCTACGACTATCGTAACAACGGAAATTGAAATGTTGCAAGAATATTTTTGAGAAAGTAGGATTTCTCGAAGGAATCGTTTCAATTTACGATTATTTATTAATTTTTACGAAACATCGTCCGATCATTTCGATTAACTTGATACAAAATTCTGGCGTTAAATAGTAATGAAAGTACAAATGACTCACCGGAAGACGACGGGGCAGCACTGATTTTGTCTCCTCCTTCCTAAATCGCTGACTGTGTCGAGAAACAGGATACTGTAACAGAAAAATTATAAGTGATTTATCGTATGCTCGATTCTTAAGTACAACTTTAATAGGCTATAAGGTAGCCAAGGCAATAAAAGTAAAAATAGACATATTGTATTTGAAAAATCGAACATATAGCACGCGGAAAAGTAATTTTGAATAAGTAAGGTTAAGTGTTACGGCCTCATCGAACTTGGTTATTTCGCGATGTAATTCGAGTTTCGATTCAAGACTAGCTTACACGAGGCATCATAAACCTCCACCGTAATTACGCAGCCAGACGATAAAGCGAGACTTGAAATATACGATGGATCATGACAAACAGATGCAGAACATGAAATAGAAGTGACCAATAGAAACCGTGGTAACATTTCGTTCGAAATGCTTAATACCAAATTCTAACAAATTCTACGAATAATTTCATATTACGAATGAAAGAGTAAAGTAGAATGCTTTTGTGTGTGTAAAGTTTGAAATTTATTACTATAAATATTGTATTAAAATGTGTATCTTTCTATGTGATAATAGATTATAAATTAGTCTGTATATTTCTATGTGACTTTACACGTAAATATTTATGGGAAATAGAATTTGAATGCATGAAATTCTAAAGACTGTTCATGTCAAAGACTGCATCTGTACACCACCTGTAGGGAAACGAAACAAGCACTATCTGTACATACAGATGCGCTTATCGACAGATATTGCATATCTATAGAATAAATTAAATTTTATAGCTGTTTCCTCGAAAAGTTTGTAATAAATGAAATTTAACATATAAAAATGAAAATTATATTACAGACTTATCACGGAAAATAAAATAAAAGTATAGTTTTTTACAAAAAATGAAACATGCGTTCGTTATAAAAAGAATACAAAAATGAATAGTCAAATATGAATGAAGCTAATGAAGTAAGTGAATCATGTTTGATTAACTGAAAAACATTAAAATTGATCCATTGAAAATATTTTTCATAAATTTGATAAATCGCACCATTTATAAATTGATAAATTTTTTGTGCAGTTATTATATAAAATGGAGCTAATTAATTAAAACATTTAAAACTTACGGTGCACTAAAAGTTCAAAATATACGAACTAGATCTCATCTCGATATAAATTAGCAATTACAGTGGAGGGTAACGTAGGATAATATCCTCTGTCGGTAAAACGATTCTGTAGAAACATGGCTAACATAATTCTAACTATTAGATAACATTTAATTAATGCTACCTTAAACGAAGTATCGAAGATATTTATATCTTCGATATAATATCTAGGAAAATATTTTTCTACCTTGATCTAATCATGGAAATAAAAATGACTAGTTCTTAAAAGTACAAAAAAGTAAACAATAACTGTTTCCGCCCGGGATCGAACCGGGGACCTTGTGCGTGTGAAGCACACGTGATAACCACTACACTACGGAAACGCTGTTGAGAGGTACTTTCTCAAAATAAAAGATATAGTAAACTTTAGTCCCTATTTCTTGGTTTATAAAATATATAATCTTATTTATCATTACAATTTACTCTAAATTGGAGATATGATACAACACGTAATACTGTATTCAAAATTTTATATTTTATATGTATAATATACATGTCTATGTCTATGTTTTATGTCTATATGACATATAAAAATATCACAATGTTTCTGATACTCATTACTGTAGTAAATATCTACATATATATATATATATTCTAATATAGTATATTCATATTATATCTATATAGCAGTATAAGTTATATCTTTAATTACATAGTATGATACATATATATATGTATTTGTTTATTTATTATATATTTATTATATATATACTGTATTATAATAAATGTATAGGTATTTACTGTAACGAGTATGAAGAATATATTGAAATTTCTATATGTCACGAATATTCTACAATGTAGAGTAATGAAAAAAGGTATAATTCTACGCAACTATAATATTAGAGGTATGTAACATGTTCTAAATATGAATACACTTACCCTTCAACTTTCCAAAGGTAGGAAATGCTGTAGTAAGCTGTCAACACGTCTGATTATTATCATCACTAACTCGAAGCACATAAATATTCGTAACACAACGATCATTAATATTATTAACACTCGTAAAGCCACTAATTAAACCAAAAATATCACAAGATTCCACGACGCGTACATTTCCAAATCGAATTCGGACAGAACTAATATGGAGTCGACACAAATGGATCAATTGAGTGTTTTAATATACATAAAAATAATTCTTTCTAAAATATTTCACTCGCCAGAAAATCAATTTCTCTCTACTTATTAACATTTATGTTAGAATAACTTTTTAATATAATAATTAATATCTGTAATTTCGAAAAAACTTGATCTATGTACTGACACTTGACTTCAGCAGTATTTGAATGTATCATGTGAAGGGTAAGGAAAAAGAACGAGAAACGTCCATTCTTCGTGATTTCCCATCTTATAACATATTTTGTTTGTAAAAACTAGGATTGAAAACCTATCAAATGACAACGATTATAATGTTCAAAATATCTCTATAAGATATGTAGTATTAAAGGTTTGGTGTATTGGTTGCAAATAGGGAATGTTTATTTTATACCAGAACAAAATATCGATAAAAATTATGAATATTTTATTAATCGTTCTTTTTTATGATGACTAAGGTATAAACTTCATTTTATGAACGATACAAATGGATTTATTAAATGTTGTTCCTTTTCTAATAGGCTAAAATAGCCTAAATGAATTTTATTCGTTGAAGCTTAATTATTTTCGCAATAAAACTTTTTAATTCTAATCTTGTGACATAATGGACATTCTTGTTTTTCCCCTTACCCTTCACATTAAAAAGAATATGTTTACTTGCCTGTATTTATGTATATAGGACACTTAAAATATTTAACAATATTTCCAGTGATTTAAAAACAGACGATAAAATATTCTTTTACAGAATAACCATTGAAAATAATATTATAAAACAACTATCCACTAATAATAGTGAATATTACACGCTAATCAACACCTCACGATACGCATGTCAACAAAAGACTAAATGTCCTATCGACGTTTCCTTTAGACCTTTTGCGTCATGTCGTTGTTCATTTGTTTATGAGACACTTTTTATTAAACCTATCTTTATTCGAACCAAAACTAATCTGACTCATACATTACATTACGTTTCTCTGAAATTTGGAAGCTATTACATTATATTACACATTCGTTAAATTTTAAAAATTGTTATTCAATTTTATTTTCAGCAGTAATGGATGTGTAAATAAAAATTCACAGTATTTGCCATCTCTTTCTTTCTTTAAAGAATTTGTACTTTCCAATATTTTTATTTTAAAAATATCATGAAGTTAAGTCAGATGCAAATTTATGTAAGTTAAACAATTTCTTATCTTTAGCAAATCTAAATCTATTTCGATATACATTTTAAGCTTATTTCCGATTATAAAGTACGTTTAACGTACTGCAAAAAAAGATTATTTAAAACTGATTTCTGAGTCGATAATATTAGACATCGCTCGGTTAATCGCAGGATAGTGTTATCGTCTGAGAACGAGACAAAGTATGTCGATATTGTCATTCCACGTGATACTTGGACCATCATAAGAAGCGAGGTAACGAAATGTAAACAAACATTGAAACGCTCGTCAATCTCATTCGAAAGGCGCAATTCGTCTTGTCTCCTATCGTAAAATGGGGAAAGCAAGGCATGACATCGCGGCCAGTGACATATCTGTCGATGGACGAAGAAAAAGTGTTCGAGAAGAACAGAAAATTCGTAAGAAAAAGAAGAGACGTAAAAGGGACTTGACAGATCTGCATCAGAGAGTATTCAAATCGAAGAAGGTATCAATATACACATCTGTGCATACTATTATCACATTTTAATACTAGAAATTGTATATTTTTCCTTAAATATTTTATTTATTTTCATCTATAAATCAAATATAGAAATATATGTAATATTATATCCGATAAAAGTATATTTCTAATTCTACGACAATTTTGGTTATGTCAGGTGATTGACATATGTCATTGAAAATTTTATGAGTTATTTCAATATTTTCCTCTTATTTTATTAACAGATATTGAATAATATTTGGGGATTTGAAAAGAATGTTTCGTAGACTACTTTATATACATACATATATGAAAATAAATATATACATTAATACTTTGTCATAGAATCGAATAAAGAATAATTTTTAAGTTAAGGCTATGCATCTCATGAGATATATCGATAAATCGAACAGTATGAAAATAAGAAAAGGCGCCATTCTTTCTATTTTTCAACTTCATTATACATATCACGAAGAAATATGAATGTATAATCTTGTATAATTTAACATGGTTATTCATCTTGCAACGATACAAATTTTAATAACTATTAATTTTGTAATACTTGAAGCATGTCAGAACTATTATATAAATTATTTAATAAATAAATTATTGTATATTTAGTTTAAATAACAAACTTTGTTATCATTAATGTTCGGAAATATTTTCTGAAATCGTAATAATATACGCGCAATTTCTCAGCAGAACAGGATGACATTCAACTTTTGGCTGAGTAATTTCGTTAAACTTTTGCAGTGTGTCGACATACTAGAGAAATATGTATATTTGAAAACTTGATTTACCTTCATTCATCCATTTTTATATTTATTACAATCTCTTTCAGGATAAAGAAACGAAGATCGATGGAAAATCGAACAAGGCGCCAAATTCAAGAAGGCTGTCCAACAGAATTCTTCCGAGACCTGTAAATATCATGAATTACACGCTATTTAAAAAAATTAACACTATTTACATCAATAATAAAAAATATGATTTTTTTTATTCTAGTTGGCTGGAATATACAGAAATGGTGCCGCGGGAAAAGAAATACGAAGATGTACGTCTCATAATTCATAAATATATATCGTTTTATCAAAAAAAATAATTGATTAAATATTATAATTATTTGTAGTTCAAACGAAAGCAGCTTTGAACGATTTAAACAACGCGCGTCTACAGGGAGACGTGCTTAAATTAATGGATGGTTATGACTCGAAATCAGAGTAAGTAAAAACACTATAAAAAGTTATTTTCGCTCTAATGAATGTATTTTTTAATTCACAGAGACGTTGTAGTTAAAAGTGGCAACATAGAGGTTCAAAAAGAATTACTACTCGATTCTACTATCAAAGATATTCTCCAACCAACTCCTCCTGGTGTCCAAAGCAGTCCTATTTTGGGTAAAGTGGATGGGTAAGTCTCAGGTAATTTTCGTTGAATATTTTCACACAAGATATATACAACAACCAAAGATGTAAGTTTAGAGAGTACTTAAGAATCAGATCTTTTTATTTTTTTTTCTTTTTTGTAAAAGAAAAATGAATTAAATTATTATTATAATTACATAATTTTTATAGAAGAAGAAGAATAGAAAATGAAGGACACATAGAGTTCCCTCAAAAACCAACAGAAAAAAAGAAAACGATTGATTCTGATAATTTACGAAACTTTGCATTAAGTAAATACGAAGAATTATGCAGGGTTGTTTGTTCAGAAAATTTTGAGGAACAAAATTTTCCAGACTGTTTCGGACCAGGTATCTTATTTTACATTTTTTAATTATTACAATTTTCTTTTTCTCATATTCTTTCTTCTATAGATCCGCTAACGAAGGTGAAACAAAAATTAAGAAATATTTATGCAAAATCATTTCAAAATAAATGTTTACGAGATATGATTAAACGTGGTAATATTTTGAACGAATGCGGTACACCGAGTACTTCGATGGATGATTCTTTTCCTCCAGACACTGCATATTGTCCTTCTGGGTATCCTCAAGACGCGAACTTAGTATCTGTAACTATCGATAATCCAGATTGGCATATTGATAATAAAAGTAACAAGGATGACGACAGTTTACAAGAAAGACAAAACCTATTTTTAATACCAGAAACGAATTTAAAAAAAAACGAAATTAACACGTCCAATTTATTATTTCATTCGTCTTCGTCAAACACCCTGGATGCGGGAATAAAGAACAGTTTTGAACCGGAAATGTCACACGAAAAGAATAACATATCTAACGAGGATGAATCGACAGATGTAAGCAATCGTACTTCCCTAGAAATAAATTATTCTACAAATTCCGCACGCGAGAACGGTATTATGAAATATTTTGAAATAAATGAATTTGATTGTGAGAGGATAAAGGATAAGAATAAACCTCTCTTATTTGCACAAACAGAAGCAGGATCTCAGAATAGTTCTATTGATAAGAAACGTTTAATAAAACACAAAACTCAACGTAGACAAACAGTGCATTTTTTAAACAATGGATTAAAAAAACATGTGGAAAGACAAAATTTTAAGATGATGCAGCAAGTTAAAATGAAGAATTTGAAGCATATTCCTGCTATATTACGAAGGTGTAACAATGTTGTGACGAATAATAACAATCGGCTAAATCTATTCCAGGAACCGATGCATATTAATAAAGAGTCTCGGAAAATGTTGTTCGACGTTGCACCGAAGCAGAACGTTCTTTTCACTTCGCAATCCGTGGTAACGGAATCGAATGAAGATTCAAAGAGGCCGCAAAAGTCGAAGACTGCAAACACCTTATTCGATAGTACAAAAATGAAAGATCTGAACGTTCAAACTTGCGTAATAGATTCACCAAGTATTTTTAACAATGAGATACATTTCACGAAGAATTCTTACTCGAAGCCAATGGAGTCTAAACACAACCAAACTCAGCAAAATCTTCATGTGAATGACATTTCAGCGAACAGAACAAATCCGCCAATACAAAAAACAGTAATGTTCACGAAGAAAGACTCGCGGAATATAGGACACTGTTTATACATAAACAATATAATTGCAGATGGAAAGACTGATAAGTCGAACGTCTGTATCATACGGAAAAATGTTCCTTTGCAGCATGAAAGATCGAAAAATAATTGTACTGTCTATAAACACTACCAGGAAGTGCCAGGAAATTATTATAAGGCGTATCGGTGCTCGAAAAATTCTGATAATTCCAATTATAATAGCCAAGAATTTAAAGAAACAAGCACACCGGAAGTGCAGCACGTACAGATACATAAGAAACCAATGGTTTGTGAAAATGGATTAGTAAGAAAGGTTATGCAACCTTCTAAATGTGAAAACGGTAAAAAATACCATAACGATCAACATGTTTGCTATGTGGTAGTAGATCAATGCAATGATGTGAACAACATGCAAGAGTATTCTTATAATAATGTACCTGAAATTGAGAAATCTAGAACAGTGCAGAATGGACGATTCTGCCAAGAAGATATAGCTGATGTTGGTATACTGAAAGGCGTGCAGAATTTAAAGATCTTGCCCATGGAGGAACAAGAGTCTCAAATACAAGTCGCTAACAATCAGTGTATCAGAAATGCAGTGATACTGGAGAAACAGCCGATTAAGTATTTGGCATTTGAAAACGATTCCAAAACTCAAAAAATTCCTATTTATATGCAAAGAAATAAGCACGTTGCTTCCGTCGATAATATAGAACTAATTAACTCAGGCGTTAATTATCGCGTGGTGTCGTATCCTCAAGAATCAACGCAGAAAATTATTTTCGTGCCAACATGCGAGCAGAACAAAGTCGTATATGTGAAACAACAAAATTTACCTCATTCGAATGTTACTTTTGAAGAATGCTCACATCCCAGAAAGGTAGTCATGTGCCGACCGGAAGTACAATACGTCAAAGAGTCTTCAAACGTATGTGAAGTTCACCTTCCAAAACAGAACGTGGTGGAAATAGGAAAACCAGATCGTGACACGATTGTTACTAATTTACAAAAGGCAAACAATATGAAGAGTTCGAGGCGGGGTGGAGTGAATCGAGAGGGACTTCATTCTCGACCGAATCACGGTAATTGAAATTAATTTTTTAGTAAGAAATTCCTAGTTTTTGACAGTACTTTATTTTAATTTTGATTAATTTTGTTCATTCTTTCATTTCAGAACATGATGCTTGTGTGAGGAATCAGACAATATTCTATCAAAAATAAGAATGCTGTATTAATTGAAATGTATGTTAGATACATTTTTGCTATTATATCTTAACGAGGTATGTAGGATTATTTATCTATAATTTTATGTATAATTGTTCGTTATTATGTGTTGTGTTTTCTAGTATTCACAAATATTGTATGAAAGATAGTGATACAAGTAATTGTTATTAATAATACGCTTTTATTGATTATTGTATAATTGAATGTTTTCAGGTTTATTATGTATATTTATACAAATGCGAGATTTACACAGATAAGCAGAAACTATCTTTGGAAGTTTATTTAAAGCGTATTTTGTTTTGATAAAACCGTTTGTTTAAAAATATAGAAAACAAACAGTTCTGTAATTTTTGTATGTTGCGTATAAATCGAATTTAATGTAAATTTTTCGTTACAATTACAAATTACTCAAATATTTGATATTGATGTTTGCTTTGTATAATTTCTCAAATATTAAAATTGAATGTTTAAATACACCTAAGTTTGATTCTCCTAAAAATTGAAAATTTCGTATCAAATATTAATTTTTCTATTAAATTACAAAATATTGCAAATAACTATGTTTTATATATTTAATCCTCCAATAATATCAAGATAGTTTTTAGAATATTGAATCTATTCATTGAAATTGTATTTTTATTTTAACACGATTGGATCGAAAAGAAATGTTGAAATTTACCTTATACAGATAGATATGCTGTGACTCCAACCATTCTGAGAATAATCAACACTACTTTCATAATAAATTACTAATAAAACTACTTTTTATTACCACTTTTGATCTTCGTGCCATCCTTCTTTTTATACTTTTATAATACGCGACTGCGCCAATAAAAATGCTTTACCGGAAACAGTGGCGCTGTCTGCCGCATTTAAAATATTTGAATTATACAAATTAAATTAAATTAAATTAAATTAAATTAAATTTATATCTAATGTAAACAATAAATTATATTCTATAAATTACTTATTAAAATTTAATAACGTTTTAGGATAGTACAATCAACTACGTGAATTTTAATTATTTCATCTTAAATTATAATTTTAGTATTCGAAATGTCACCTAGTGGTATATATTTAAAAAATGAGCTGGCAATAAGTACGCATTTCCTGTGTTAGTTGTAACGACGTTTTGTGGATAGTGTGGAGCAAAAATATGTAATTTTTAAGATTATGGTGTTTATCATGAATAGAAGACGGAAAAATGTTGATTCATTGAATAAATTTGGTAAGGTCTATTAATATTTTATTTAATAGTTTCTATCGCGTTGAATAATAAGTTCGTTCGTGAAGTATACATTTCGAAAAGTGTTACAAAAGTTACAAGATACATAAAACAATTTTTTGATGAAAGATACATTTATAAATAAAATACTTCTTTATTAAATAGATTTTACGTAAATAGTAATAACAATTAATGTAAATAAACTTATCGCTTAACCTAAAATTCAAGTTTGAAGCTTTCCTGCATATTCGTGTATTAACACAACGCGACATAGAAAATAATTGTAAATGTAATGTGCTGTAAACAGGATTAGCTGATAATAACGTTGCAGAAAAGTGGATGACAAACGAATAATTGCAAGCCATTTTAATCAGCTCGCGGTAACATTTTACAGTAAGCTAACGAAAATTGTCATGTTAATAGATTTTATGCTTTATTATATCAGAAATACCAACACATCTTCTAATAATTACGTTTGAACAATAATATAATGATTATTCGCTAGGTCATGGAAGAATTATCCTAATGTTTTACTAAATATATGTTTGTAGTAAATATCTAATTACCTCACGACAGTCGTTTCTCGTTACAGTGTTAATGAGATTTTAAAATATTTTATATAATATACGTAAAATGTTCCTAGAAGTGTTCAAATATTTTCGTGAGCTTAATACTGTAAGTATGAAAACGTGATGTCCTTTCTTGCGAAATATTTTTTAAGACCAACAAGTATAAAACGATTTCATTCGTGAAAATGAAAGGTGATAGTGACAGAGCCGCGTGTAAATCGGAAGAAAAATAGTCGGCTATCCCTGGGACGTGAAAATATTAAATTGTATTCCTATGGGTTTTCGAGTCGATGGAACGGAAACGGAGGGGGGTAAAGGGCATCTGAGATCACTAACCAATATTTAATCAACTTTCCAGGAGAATATTATTCTCCCGACAAATCAAGGACATATGTATCAGACCGCTAAGGGGGGTTGACGTTCTCTCACTCTATTGATATAAAAGACGTAACGCCGTTTATGCGAGTGTGCGAGTGTTTACACGCGCACGCATGTTGCCGTGTTCCCATAGACGTAGACACTAAATTTATCTTAGTGACAGTTCTTCAACGAATCCATCGATTTACTTTCCTTTTATTTATATTTAATTTACACGAATAGGTTATAGATTTTTTATCTATAATTTTTCGCCTTGAATTACACAAGTTTGTTCATTATTATGCGATAAAATTAAATTATGTATAAAAGTTATTTGCATCATTGTAAATTTCTTGTAACATTTTCTACCAATCAAATTTACCTCTATTTGAAAAAATATTATCACAGAAATCTAGTTTATAATAATCGACTGAGAAGATAAAGGCGGTATCTTCATAACGCATAAGCGTAAACAGATGTAACAGTGCAACAAAAAATTCATATTATTGTATCTTACACTAACATAACCTCTTATATAAGGTATGTGCAGGTTCGAGTTTCTATTGGGGCAGCATGGAGAAGTTGTGGGAAGGTGTACGCCAATGGATGAGTTCGTTCCTGTGTGTTCTCAGTATATACACTATGGACGATTTGGTGTTGCACGACGTACTACGTTCGCGTACCCTGGAAGAGAATTCCCCTGAGACGAGACACGGGGAAGAGGGTCGCGCACCAGGACTGCTCTCATCGTGGCCCTTTCGTGAGAACAAGTGCGAAACAAGTGTCGCACAGGTTCCTACCACCTATCTAAGGTCGGTCCCGTGTCATGTTTAGTCATGTAATTTCTCTATCTGCAGATAAATCATATTTCATGCTCTCTAGTCCCTTGGCCTTTATGTATACGATATTTGATGTTTCTACTGCCTTATGTAAATGGTTAAGAGACGTAAAAGCATGGTAATTCCATAGGAATATTATCGTGAATTTCGTTTATCAACAGTATTACTATGTTATTGTCTAATAATCATTTAGTGGGTCTAAGCACAATGAAAGATTATTTGTGTTTTGTACTGTTTAAAATAGTAATTTTATTTACAGCTCATTTTTAGGAATTTTATTTTTCAAGTGCAAAATCTATGTTCTACGGTTCTCTTATGTTTTTGAAATAACTATTTGCATTTGGATTTTATTTGTAGCTCATTTGAGAAATGGAAACTTTTCAATTTCTATGATTTCTCAAATAATTATTATATTTCAGTTTCATTTACAGCTACATATTTTTAAATTGATTTTTTCTTAAAATTTATTTACAGTTACAGTCAAAAATATTTCAGAGTAGATCTACAAAGCTAAACATACAAAATCTGTTTCAAGCAGCCCTATCTTTATTGTAGTCACCAAAAACCTGTAATTAAAAAACGACTCAAGCTCAGTCTACTCACCCCTCACCAAGGTAATCCATCATGCTCAATTCATGTAAAGACTAACGATGCCTAACATCAGCACTATCATCCAGGAAGCGAGGCACTCATTGTACCAAGGCAGCCGCAGAAGGAGCCAGGCGTAAACATACGTAGGATGGCTGAAGAGAAGCGTGGCTCTGGTGTCCAGCGGAAACGGCCTGCTCCGGAATCGATCGTAAAATCGAGACCAGGGGAGAGGGCTGGCATCATCGAATGATAGCGTTCATTCGGGCTGATGGCTGTTAGGGAGAGGTCGCCCGACGAACCGGGGGTGGCACACCGACGGGGATGAACACAGAGATTCGGAGGGCGGCGACTGCTCTCTCATCCAGCCGAGGGGTGGCACCGTGGATCGACGAATCAGCGCCCAGAGAACGTCAGACAGTGACCAAACCCGTTTCTCCGTAACCGACCGGCGGCCACACCCCCAGCGTGCACCCTCTCCGTCGGTTATTGAATTAAGCTTATCATTTGATTTTGAGGAGACCCACCAGTCGGTCGTCTCGGGCTCTCTTAAGCGGGCCGAAAAACTTCTTTCTATCCGCGGCTATAATCGCAATAATTTGATATCGCTGATCCGATTACGCGTCATAAGCTGCTATCGAGCAACCGGCTGCCGCCCGCGTCCCTTAGCTCTTGTCCGCGATCAGAGAGAATTACGTGACGCTGCCACCGTTACTTGTACACCCTGGCCTGCTGATTAACCGAGATTTCCACGACGGAAGAAACACGCCGCTGCTAGGGCCAAAAGCAACGCCGCGGCTAAGGCCCGGCTGGGGCCCTCAGTTTCTTTTCTTGCGACACTCTCATCTTCTTTTTAATCCTGTCTACGCTCAGATCCTTCGAATCTGCATGCTGCAGTGAATGGAAGAGCCAGCTGATCCTATTTAAAGTCGTGGAACTATCAGGATCAAATCAGTCAACGACCCGGTGCTAGTAAGATCAGCCAGGATCTACCAACAACCAGAAGGATTCAGTTTTATGGGATTCTGATCGAGCGAAGAGTCAAGATGAGGAAGAGATAAGAGAATTCGATGAACTGTCCAGGTGTTCCGCGCTCAGTGCCCTCGTCTATTCGCCTCTGACAAAGTCAGACACGCCTGTGACGAAGGAACTCTGCACTTTTGTCTTGGAATTTCGGTGCTTCGAGTGAACCATGGATTATTCGTACTTGAACCAGGCGGCTGCCGCTGCGGCCGCCGGTTTCGAGGCTTCTAGCTGTGCTCTGGCTGCCAGTGAAATGCAATGTGGATACGGGGACTTGAGTTCTTGCTCACAGATGAGCCAAGCTGCTTATCGTTACACGGCTGCGAGGGCTGCTGGCTATCCAGGCAACGCGGGAACTACGAGTACAGGAAGCACCACGCCGCTGGGGGCCCATCACACCACCCACTCTCATGCCCACGCGCACCACGGGGCCCATGCAACCCCCTGCTCGGTAATGGCCGCCAGATCTCAAGAGGTCCACAGACACGCCGCCTCGATCTTCCCGTCGGCCATTAATCTACAGAGTGAGTGCTTTTATCTGTTCTTTTGGGAAGAGGGGAATAGATTGTGATGAGCTTTTTCTGGACGAGAAACGTGCTTTTCTATTTTACTTTTGTCCTACATTATATTTTATGACTACGATGATTCTATTTTGTATTATATTTTATAATTTTATAATTATTTTAATTTAGTTCTTGTTTTAATATGTTAGAGATTATTTAGGATCTTGGTAGTTTTTATTTGAACATAATTTAGTTAGTACTTGAAGAGGTTGTTGTATCGTAGAATATTTCTAAGATCGTTTAAGCGATAAAGTATATTTGTTTGTAAATTTTTTCAAAAAGGAGAATTTGGTTTGACAGTGGCCCTCTTTTCTATAATTCTATAATAATTCTGTCCCATAAGTCTATATTTGTTTTGTGACACTGTCTTCCATATTCCTCCACCAATATTCTATAATTCTCTCTCTTTAATTCTGTAACTCAGCTTGTGTTATCCACTAGAAAAATTAACCAAATTCATTGTTCATAAGCAATTTCCTTTTCCCATAGATGGTACAATATCTCTTTCACCGTCTGAAAGATATCATAATAAAACTTCACAGTGAGTGTATGTACTTCGCTTCTATCCGATCTCTTTAGTAGGAAGATAAAAAGTTAACATCGCTGTTTATTCAGAGATTTAAAACCCTCGTCACCATCTTTATAAATAGTATCTTCTTGTTTGTCTCTATTACTTACACAATTTTCAATAAATATATTTTAGGACATAACCATGAAACACTAGATCCGGAAAATTCCAAAGCACCAAAATCCGTATTAATTGTAAATAAATACTGCAGAAAGAATCTAATGAAATTCTCTCTTCGATCCAGCAAACTCCCATTCCTCGAGGACAAGCGAACAAATCAAACACGCTACGTCGTTAAAACGATAGAATTTACAAAGGAACAATCAATTAGAGGTGCAGGAAGGCAGCCCTGAAAGGCGCAGGCGGGGCAAAGAAGACGGTCTTCCCCGCAGAAAAAAAGAAGAGGGTGGTCCTTCTTTTCTCAAGGGAAAGTTGCCATGGCATGGTCTCCATGCTCGAACCTACCACTGTGGTATTTCCTCTGGAAACGACGACAAGATGGCACTGAAAATCAATGGATGTGTCTCGTCCCCTCTTTCCCTCTCTTTCGTATTCTTGCTTCTCTTTCTTCGTCTCTCCCTCATTTACCGGTTCGTTCATCTGGTACCAGCTCTGCACTGTCTCATCCCACGTTTCCTTCACCCCTGGCTCACTCTTTCTCGCCCTCTCCCTCTTCAGTCACTCATTGCTATGGTTACGTTGCTCGCTATCCCAGCCATCCTCACCTATATTCTATAATCTATAAGCTACCTCGTGCTCACAGACACAGAGCTCTTCGTGCAAACGTTGCACCTTGGACCAAGTAATTCGACCACACTGATTTTCTTCATATTTTATCAGTCTCGCCAATGTGTGGCTGATTTAGAGGAACCCTGGAAGTTCTGTCTCTGACTACTGATTAAGAGAAAGTTGGGATAAGTTGATTTAGAGAGTTGGTGCAGTAGGTGAAAGTTTTATGCTAATGTAAGTTCGTCTTAGCAAGGTTCATAGCGGATTGATCAGTTCTTTTCCTAGATTTTACCAACCATGGATTGAGTTCTGAGATTTTAAAAACTTTTTAAAGAGGTTCAGGAGGTTTTGGTCAACATTTTGTGGATTTTGTGATGCATGGGTTTAGTTGTAGAAACATAGAACAAAAGGTAGTTGGAAAAGTATACCAAGAAATAACTCTTCAGGGAATTCAAGATTCGTTAATTGTTCTGTTTGCAATTAGAATTATGAATCGTGGATTTGGTTAAAGATTTTAGAAATATATGTACAAAAGGTACATAGCTAAATTGCAGATTGTGTAATAACTGTAGCGTTTGCGATTAGAATTAAAGAATATTAAATTGAATTCTTACTCTGAACAATTTCGTAACACTCTTTTAATAAAATACAAATCATTTTCACTGGTTCAAATATCTTTCTTTTCCTATCTTCAGGTGGATTAGGATATAAGGCTTACTCAGGACACGATGGTTTAGCAGAGAAGAGAAAACAACGTCGGATACGAACGACGTTCACATCGGCTCAGCTTAAAGAATTGGAGCGTGCCTTCCAGGAGACCCACTATCCGGATATCTACACTAGAGAAGAAATTGCCATGAAGATCGACCTGACGGAAGCTAGAGTCCAAGTAAGTGGTGTTTTAACTTAAAGAAAGGAGATAGTGAAACCTACAATGAACTGGTCAGCTCCATTTTCTGTAAACTCAAATATTTACAAATTCTATCTTTTAATATCCAAGAAACAGGTGATTTATTTCCACAAATTCATTCATTATAAAATTAGCACGAATAATAGTAAATTTCCAGATGCCTTTAGGAAATTAATATTTCTAACATCATTATTTTATTATATTTCACAATTTATAACGTTGATCAGTGTAGCTTCTGAATGACTCAATGTTGTACAATTCACTATCATTTTCTTTTACTCTCATGTGTACAATAGTCATAGCTCTAATTACTGTTTGAATTTGTGTGCTTCTCTTTTCTTATGATTGCAAATTGCGTTGTGAAATACAATTATAATTGAACACAACGAAACTCAACTAGTTAATAATGGTAAAATTATACTACCTTCGCCAAAAGTATATCTTACAATTATTGTATTTTTATAAAGAATATATTACTAGTCACTTAACTTAGTGACTCTTACGATAGCCAATAGGATTATAGAAATTGTATATACTATATCATTATCCTAAAGAAATCCTCAAGAAAGATTTTCTCGTATAACTTTTAAAAGGAGAATACAATCAACCCAGCGACTGTCGCAATAATAAAATTGATACTATACTTGAAAACAAGTATAAAAACTCTAACGAATTTGACGATTTTCCTCAAAAGAGCGTTCCACTCTGATTGCAAAGATCCCAATCAAGAAAAACTGGAAGAAAGAAGCTGGACAATAGATTATTCTTTCGTTGACTTTTACTTGGAGGTCCTCCCTCTGGCATCACCTAAAATGAAGCGCAGGAAACGAAGGGACAAGGGCGATGGTGGAACCCGGACGCTATGTAATTGCATTACAAGCCCCATTTTCGTTTTCACGGTTACCTACAAGTTGCTGCTTGATGGATTATACCTTCTAATGCACGTGACGGATTAACTTGAACTTCTTGCACACTGAAGATTCTGGAGGGAGATTCTCGTGTCTTCCCATGACGTACAATCGAACACGCGTTATTTATGATCAAATTAATGTGTTTTACATTTTGGCGGCTCTCGCTAGGCTCTTATGGATAAACCAGTTCTCTGTTAATCTCAAATGCGTCGATATCCATTCTCTTCGCTCTTCTTTCGTTTTCCTTTTTGGCTCTTTAATCATAGATTTTAACGGTGCTCGCCTTCTTTGTTAGTTCTGTGTTATTTAGATATAGTGGCTCATATGAGGCATTAAGATAAAAAGAGCTAAGCCACATTTTTTCTGCGAAAGTAAATTCATAGATTGAGCGAAGATTTTTATGCAAACTGATAGTTCTATGAACGCATCTAAAGCAATGGAAATTTGCATTGTTCTATTTAAAATTATAACGAATACTCTGCCTCGAGTATTTTATGATAAATTTGTACTCTCTTCGTTTTTGGCTTTTAATTGCTATGAAAGAAGAGTATGTTCGCACGTTTATCTACAAGAAGGGAAACTAATTGAAAAGTAATGTAAATTACAATGATCTCTCGTTGTCGAATATTTGGGTAATTAATTGCTCAGAAATAGATAAAAATTAAATAATCGTCGTAACGCGATACGAGATTGTATTTTCAATTATTTCAATTATTATCTGATATGTGATGTGCTCACGAATAGAATTTCCTCGTGTGATATAGGAAACATTGTAATCTGAGATATTCATAATCCTGAAAGAATTCATAGATAGTGTTCTGCATTTGTACACTAAATTGTACACTTGTTGTTTCTTAAATCTATATACTAGACAATACAATTTATATAAAAACAAATGTCAGCATATTAATAGTATTTCATGTTTCTTATTAATATTCATTGGCATTCGTGTGGGTTACATTACGTTTAATTATATTTTTCTATGTTATATACGTTCTATGCATTTTTGAATTCTGTGCCTGAATTCTTAAATCTCTCATACATGTATTCATTTTTCTTAAATCGGGTCCAAACGACATCCATTGCACTGACTATTTCGTGCTCGTGTCTATTTCAGGCTACGAATTGCTCAGCTTATCGAGTATTGGTGCTAGTAATGATTGGTGATAAATTTGGAAATTGGATAAAATTCATACATTGTTATCACAAATCTGCCAAAGTGTCAGAAAGAGTTATTACAACATTTAATAGGTGAAACAAATTCCAGCTCAGTTTCTGTTCCTTTAATTGACCTAGTAGAAACATGAATTTGATTCTCGATTCTACCTAACAAAATTCACACTTCCAATAAAATTTGATGCAAGATGAATGAATTCTATCTGAATGACTATTCACACCTACATCATTTTACATCACAAATAACTGTATCCCTCGTATTATCCCATTTAATCACCCCTTCTAACGTCAATCAATCTCACCCTCATAATTTTTAATCTTCAGCGTCTGCCTGAAGGAAAAGAGGATTATTTCGGTAATTTTCGTCCTGGAGATTGATGAATCCAAAGTGTATGACTCTTCCGTCTATTTTCTTACTTTCTATTTCTCAATTGAACTTCATGAATATAAGGATACGTTTGACGATGTCTCTACATTTTAGGCAGATGTCTGGTCTCGTTCCAAGAATAGATGGCTATCGATAGACGAGGATTATGCGAAGAACCAACGTCTTCCTTAATCTTGATCCTTCTATAATAATAATAATCATGCTTGCCAATCACAGAGGCTGCACGTTAGCGACCTGGGAAAATGGTAGTCATAGTGTGCTATAGTACACCGAACTCTTGCGACGGATTAAATTTATCACATCGTCCAAGTGACGGGGATTGCTCGTGCGACGATCATGACGACAATGTGAATGGAACTTCGATATAGCTTGTTAAACAGAATTATTATAATCGAACGTTGGTATAATCATAGCGAAGAAGCTAATGTACAGGGGCAGGTGAAAGTTTCCGGATAAATAGATTCTTTGGTTTCTGTTAGGAAAATGAAACTTTGAGATTTTTCTTGCTGAGCTTTTTGTTATTAGTTGTCTTTCGTTATGGACAAATTTTCTGTGAATCGTTTCTATGAATAAGAGGAAATTATAGCAATGGAAAATTATATCAAATCAATTGCGAAAGAAGAGCCTAATAGGTGATAAAAGGAACATTTTTTATAAATGTAAATAATAATATGTAATAAACATATAGTAGATTTCATTTTATTGACACTAGAACTACTGATGACTGCAGCGTAAAGCTTGCAAAAATTGCAGTCATTTTGTTCACTTAATCAATATCAATGCTATTAATGTACTATTGCTACAATATCAATAATAGAGTTTTGTATGTACATTACATGTATCCGTGGGATTACAGAAAAGTTTGATAAAAGAAATCGTTTGCTGTAAAATACAGCAGCAAAGTATAGTTGCTGTTTCAAATATAAAAAACGTATAAACGTTTATCAATTAATTTAATAGAAAATTAATTCACTGATAAATAGCTACTACAAATAATAAATATATATATAAATATAGAATATGTATAAATAACAAATCCAATGTTTTCAAAGTTCCACTATCAAGGAATAATTTATTGATTTAATAAATGTTTCTTTTATTGTTCTCTGCTCTGTATTTGATTGATGTGTAATTGTGAAAGCCACCATGTACCGTGGCTAGTGTAATATTTTAAGAGCGAAAATTGCAGTTGCGCCAACAAGTTTAATGTCATAAAATCTGTATTTTGCCTAATTGCGAAACAGGCTGTTCACTTTTGACACTTATTGCCAGCCGGTAAATTCAGTTAGCTAGGAACTTTATTGCTGCTAACACTAATCACCGATGTCCCAGAAACATATTCTGAAAACGTTCAGAAATTACATTATCAGGGAAAATGTAATCTCGTCGATGGCAACGGTGCAAAAATATATTGCAAACAAACGAGCTTAGGTGTTTCGGATTACGATATCATCCGCGACAGTTGTTTGTGACGTAAATGTCACGAGTCCTCCAACTATAGTATTAATTATTGATCCTCCAACGATAGTATTAATAACTAAAAACATGAATTATTCCATTATTAATAAGCAGCTTAGAATATGTTCATCTATCCATTATGAAAGTAGAATTGCCAATTTCATAATCCTATAATTTCTATTCTATTAGTTCACTGATAACAATAACGAAAAATTAATTATTCTATTGTTAATAATGAAGACTGTAATCCATTTATCGTGGAAACAGAATTTCTCATTTTGTCATTGTACTATTTTTCAATCGTAATGGAATCGAAGCAATGAATATTTCCATTAATGAAGTTTCTAATTTTGTTTGAAGTTTTTCTAACTTCCATACTTCCCTGTATAATTTCATTGCTTTATAAAATTACATTATTGAAGAATAATAAATTATTTTCGCATTTCTATTAATTACATGGAGAATATGAGAAATCAATGGCGCAAGGAATTATATTTGTCTAGCTACAACCGAACATTCTGCTTAGATCGTCTGGAAACCGTAAACGTGAATGTACCACGCACGCATGATAATTAAGCACGAAGTTACTATCAATTTTCTATTAGTTTGCGGCATCACGGGCCGACCGCCATTTCTAGAGAGGTTTTCCCTGACGTAGGGTAGTCAGTTCGAATCTTCCCTAATTCCTTAGCCTGAGGTCCACCCTTAAGACATCTGGGAACTTTATCGATTTACATCACAGATTCTCGTTTATTTTATTGTAAGATATTTTACCAATATTCACCTGCAATTTCGTACAAACGTCGAATTAACTTTGAGATATTTTCTTCGTTCTTCGTAGATCGTTTGAGCAACTAAGTATTTTGTACTCTTTGCAACGTCCGTCGTTTGATTAGTTGTGAATTAACAGTGTGGCACGACACGAGAAGAAGAAAACAAGAAAATTGCATTTTTCTTATAAAGCAACAAACATTATCTGTCGTTCAAACTCTGAAAGAAGCGGAAGGAGAAGACGAACAGAGGAATTGGCAGAATTTTTTGTTAGAAATTTAACCGTGAAACAACGCAGGATGGATTTCATTAAAATTTAAAAGAAGGAGAAACATGACGAAGAAGAGGAAAAGATGAAAAATGAATAGAGCTAAAAACAAAAAGAAGAAAGGGATCTGCAGTTCTCTTAAAAACAAGTTACCTTAAATTGGAATGCAAAACAAGATTTCCAAGTAACAGATCAAAAATTCAATCACTTTATGATTGGCTCTGTTCGTCCAAGGACCGGGGCACCTCCATCGTTCCCCATAAATCAACATCTTGGCTGAGGAGCTGATCCGCTCAATTCGCCAGCATTATGTATGCTCGCAGGTTGTCTGGAACGTTAATGGAGTTGTAATTCATACGGAATGACATGTGACTCAGAACAGTGAAACGTGTCGCCACGCGACATTCTGCCACCCCTGTCCATGGTGTCATCAATGGGATGTAACACAGAATAGAAGCTACCAGAGGGTGAACAGGCTGGTGTTGCTCTGCTGGACCAACAACCGTTGCTCTTACCAGCTCCTGAGGGTCTACATTCAATTGAACAAAGTGGAACGATCTAGCCAGCTCGATTAATTCCATGGTGGAATCATTTTCTATCGCTTGAAACTTGTATGGTTTGGTGGAATATGGAGATCGGTTGGTCTTCTTGAAGTTGGAGCAACTGTAACATCTGTAACAGAAGTTGCAAGCTTGGATCTTTTGTTCAGAATGCTACATTAATTTATTGATTGAAATCAGAAAAGAATCGTAGAGTTTGCGTTAACAATTTTGAATTCTCTGCTTCGAATACTATATTCGCTTGTTCATGCGAGAATTTAGAAATGAAAATTTTGTAAAATTTATGGCTCCCAAAACTGTAAGAATTATTGTGGTAGACTGTTACCTTGGATTTTATGCCCTGGGTATTACAATAGTTAGTTGTTATATGAGATTAGAAAATTTGGAAAAGAAAATTTCTAAAATTTATGTAATACAATATTATATAAGATCTGGAGAAACTTCTCTTTTAAAACTATCACAATGATCATGATAGTCTGTTACCTTGGATTTTATGCCCTGGGTATTACAATAGTTATTTGTGATATGAGATTGGAAAATTTGGAAAAGAGAATTTCCAAAATTTATGTAATACAATATTATATAAGATCTGGAGAAACTTCTCTTTTAAAACTATCACAATGATCATGATAGTCTGTTACCTCGGATTTTATGCCCTGGGTATTACAATAGTTATTTGTGATATGAGATTGGAAAATTTGGAAAAGAGAATTTCCAAAATTTACGTAATACAATATTATATAAGATCTGGAGAAACTTCTCTTTTAAAACTATCACAATGATCATGATAGTCTGTTACCTTGAATTTTATGCCCTGGGTATTACAATAGTTATTTGTGATATGAGATTGGAAAATTTGGAAAAGAGAATTTCCAAAATTTACGTAATACAATATTATATAAGATCTGGAGAAACTTCTCTTTTAAAACTATCACAATGATCATGATAGTCTGTTATCTTGGATTTTATACCCTGGGTATTACAATAGTCACATGTGATATGAGATCAGAAGATTTTACAAAGGAGAATTGTTGTGTTGGGAAACTGTGGAAATTGTATTAAGATAATAAGATATTAATAAAGTAATATTAAGATAATACATAATAGATACCTGAAAGCAGTACATTTTTACATTATGGGACACTATGGAGGCATTTAGAGGAAATTTCTCTTCTAAATATAATTCTGACATGCTATCATCGGGTTTATACATTCCAATAAAATCCAAATTTTGATGAAATTTTACTTCCACGAAATAACAAGTTTTCAGGCGTTATCAAAAGCTGTGGCAGAGATATAACAAAGGAACACAAAGGGAACTAGAGGAGAATCGAGTAATTTAGAGATAGACAGCCTTGGGAGAGTCCTGGAAAATCAACATGAATTTCTTTTCCCCGGTGGGACACAGTCGAGTACCGTCACGGGAAGTTGGAGGGTGATCGGGGAGCAGTCTCTGACGAAGGGTCTTCGCCGGTAAGAAGAGGCAGTGTACTCAAAAAAGAGGAGAAAAACACACTTGGAAAAAGTCGAAGCAGAGAAGAAATACAAAGATGTATTCCACTAAAACGAAGACGTAGAAGAAAAATAAAGGCGTCCTCCTCTGGGAGCAATAAATATTATCATCTTCCATCTACATTAATTAGACGTCAGTATTTTGTATCATGATAAAACTAATTACAGTATAAAATGATAGAATATACAAAATAGAATGAGAAGATCATTTGTGAATGAAATATTCATAACTAAAATGAAAAAAGACATTCATAGTGTAACAATCAATGCTATTAATAATTCTATTGTTAACAATTCTCTTCTGATAATAGAGAAAACACAGTCAATGATTTTGTCTATGATATATAGGAAAAAGATCCACTAACGATATTCCAAAGCAACAGAAAATAGCAGAATACAGTTTGCAGCCAAAAGGAGAAAACTAGGAGGAGTAGCAGAAAAACATATCCGGCGTAGAAGAATGAATGATAAATGAACAGGGAAGATGTAGAAAGATCAAAAAGCAACGACGAGATAGGCAATAACGCTTCCAACGAAAGGATCCTCGTTGGGAAAGAGGCAAGGAAAGAGGAGAGAAGGGGGATAGGTTGGCTCGCTGGCATCGAGGGATGAAATGGGGAAAACATTGGAGCTGGCTCGACTCTGGTAGGCCGAGGGTGGCTGATACACAAGGGGCCCATGGCCGGAGTGTGCCCTGGTAATTGCGAGCTCTATGTAGATCCACTTACGGTGATTAAAAACTGTCCTGCTGGGTATCATCTACGGAGAACGACGTCGACTGTTGCAAACACACCGGTGCACGACGGTATTCGCCGTTTTCCATGAAACTCCTTCGACGCTGGCCTGCGCGTTATCGCGCTGATGGTTCAGATTAAGCTAGGTAATTAATGTTAAGAATTGTCTGGAATTGTGCGGAATACAGGGACTGGTATTTAGTTGCCAGTTGGAGGACCGTCAAGGAGGTGCTAGAGGAATTTAGTTAATGCGAATATATGTGGATGGCATGGGATCTTTTATTTTTGTTCGAATTACAGAGTGAAGTTTTCTTCCTTATTTCTTACTGTGAGGACAGAGAAGAAGAATTAATTGGTTGAGAGGTATTCTGAGGAAGTTATCTTGAGTTAGAGTGAGGATTTTTCGTATGACGCTTCCATAGCAGCTATTTGCAATTAGAAATTGATAAGTGTTATTGTTTCTTCTGTATTAGATGTTAGAATATTTGAGAAACGGATAAGGTGGTAACGACATCAAAAAAGAGATTCTAATAAAAAAAAAGCTAGTAAAGAGCATCAAGAGAAATTGTAATAATTTAAAAGGAAACGTGCAAGGGTATCAAGAAACAATCAAGAAGAAGGCTCCAGCAGTGAAAAAAGCAGTTTAAGGAGAAGAAGAAAAGGATTCCACTCCGTGTAAAAGAGAACTTGAAAGTCAAAAGGAAAGATAAAAGAGAATTGCTGTGATGAAAAATAGCAGTGCAAGATACTGCAAAGAAATTCCAACGATAAGAAAGTACAGGAACTTTAAGAAAACGCTTGTGGCAATAGAAAAGAACCAGGGCGCACAAGCTTTAACAAAAAAGAACTCACAAAGACAATAGAAGGAAAACTCGATAATTGAATGAAACGATAATAAAAAAGAAAATTCCAATAATAAAAAATCTCACAGAGCCTGTAGCTAGGAACTGAAGCACAACTACAGCCGAGATACGATTCTGACCAAGATTTCTGGGATTCTCATACGTGAATCAACTATCAATTGCATTACTTAATCGATCTTACAGTACTTCTCATATCTAAGTTACTATGACTAGAGTCGAAAATACAGTTTCGCTTGGCTTAAGTAGTGGAACACAGCAGTGACAGCGAACCGTGACGGTTGTGGTCAGACACGAAAGTGGATACGCAGTTAATGAGATCTGTCTATAGCGATTTATTCATCAAGCTGGGTGGCATCGGCCTGTCCGATGCATCTCTTAATCAAGATTTTGTCTCTGCAGAGCCATGCGTTTCCGTCCCGAACTTATTTGGTTAATTGAAGAAGGTAATTTCTGACGGCTGAGAGTGTAGCAATCACCATCAACTGCAATTCTATTATCGAACGTCTGATTTAGTACCCTTAACGAATCCTTAACCGTTCCGGCTTTATTACTTAATCTTTAGACGAGCAAAATTGGAATTAATTTTATATTAATAAATCAATAAAAAAGTCACGGTAAAAGAAATTGTTTCCCATTCAAGCATAGATAAATATCGTTATTGTACGAATATTTGGAGATCAATCGTATTAATCTATTTTGTAAGATCTATTATCGAAACTGATATTTCTAAAATTTGAGATTCTAGTTTGAGGTTCTGAATACAGTTTTGCTCCGCGACAATTCTATTTGTCGTTTGTTTAAGAAGGATAAAGACAAAGACAGTGAGCCTAGAGTCCAATGATCTCCCAAAGCTTGAAACTAAAATTGAACGTTCAGTTCTTAAATAAACTTTCAAGTTGATTGGATATTACATTTCGCTACTTTGTAACACGCCAGGTAAAATTTTTCTTCGTCTTGCGGTAATTCTATTTGTCAATTTCATTTAGTAAAATTAACAGAGAATGTCTAATGATCTTTCGAAGCTTGAAATTAAAAAGTTGCATGTTCTAATTTTTTGTTGATCATCGATTAAATATATAAATTTCGCTACTTTCGCAATTTCTAGATGAAATATTTCTTATCTGCATAACAAATCTCTCTCTCTCTCCACCTGTAATAAAAAAAAAAATTACAAAAATAAGAAATAGCAAATAGTAATCTGCTTCCAAAGCTTAAGTTTAAACGATCATATGTTCGAGTTACTTCATTTGTATTATTCAATGAAATTTGAAAATTGCGCGTTTTCTGATTTATCGTCAAAGCGGAAGTGATCAGGCGTAACAGTGATTTCACCTGACTTCCTGCCGTCGTGATATTGATAGCGCCGCTTCGGATATATCCTTATAACTCGCTTAATGTGACGCATCGAGAGAATCTTGGACGTGCCGTGAATTTTTCACGAGCTTCAACATCCTCCGGTATGAAAAGCGAATCCTTTGGTCTGATCGGGCGTCACATCTTTCACTTTCAACGTCCGCGTGACGAGATCTTAAAAATTCATCGAACGACGGTCAAAATTGAAATTAACATGAAAATCAAATAAGCAAAAATTACGTTATAGACGGATGGGAAGTGGTGAATTTGAAATCTGAGAGACGCGTTTCCGATCGTTGCGCATGATCCTTTCTCGTCGCTTTCCTACGTAAACGAACGAAGTTCCAGGCAGCTTGTTCTTTTTTCTAATCTTGTTATCGTACTTTTCTAACTTTCACTTCGCTTCTTGCACAAATTCTTAGCAGTGTCGAGCAAGTTGTTTAAAATTCGAAAGATTTCCAAACTCTTACTGTTCCCGCCGGAACCTTACCATCCGTCGGCAATTTCTCGCGTTCCAGCATTTTAATATTTATTTTGAGGTTACTCCGTCTGTTAATTCGATTACTTTCATATTCCTGAGATTTTCTTTTCCTAAAGTTATATTTATAGTTACGTTGGTTTATAGGTTTTAGGTTTGTGAAACTTTATATTTTTTAATTATTTTACAGTAACTTGAATTTTCTCAAAACAGGTGAAAAGATTCTGGGATACTTATCAGTGTTTCTACTTACATTTTTGTTATGTCACGTTTTGACAAGACTAAAAGAAAGAATCATAGACCTGATAACAAGACGTAGATGGTACAAAGTGGCGTCAAATTTTCGATCTGTCGTATATCTGTCTCAATGGTTCGATAAAATATTCTTCACTCGTCTCACGACATCCCATCACGCTACCACGTCTTTCAATTCTGAAATATTCTTGTTTTCCTGTTAGGATCTCCGTCGGTAAGTTGGGATCAGCCCCTCAGGGCGGCAACCGGGCAAAATCCTTTGCTAACCTATCCAGAAGGAGGAAATCACTACGACTCACAACCGTTAGGGTTAATCTAACGAACAAATACACCGCAAACTTGTTTCTATCGACGCAGAATCCCTAATGGTCCGTCCATAAACTTCCACCCTCTCCCTACCAAACTGTTTACGCTTGCTTTCGAAATATCCGTTCTCCTTTCCACTTAAATTACAAAATCCAAACGTATTCATATTTCAGTTGAAAAAAACGTGTTATTTGGAAGAAGGAGAAGATCGAATGGAGCGTAGATCTAATGACACTCTGTTTGTGACTGCGATGACCTCGAATACTTTGGATGTTCCAGTTGCTGCCAGAACTTCTAATTTCGTCGTTTTCTAGGTCTTCGTTTAATCGGTGAATTTAATTGCATTTATTTCTATGTATAAAATCGTTTCTCTTTTTGGTTACTGTTTTTTTATTTTTTTTTTTTTTTCTATCTATAAATTTTATTCTCTTCATGCTTGTTCAATCGGTAAATTCAATTTCATTTATTTTTCTAGGTAAAATCATTTGTGGTTTGGTCGCCTTCTCTAACTTGGAATCTATTTGGTTGAAGTAATCTTCGTAGTAGACTGGTTAAATTATAGTAAGGAATATTGCAGAGAAATAGTAATTTTCATTAGCGTTACGAGTCGAAGTTCTAATAACCGAGGAAAGTTGCCTCGACGGATCCGTCGCTACTCCTTATCCTATAGACATTACTTTCACTGCCACCGTCTATTTCTCCATCACTTTTTACAACTTACAATCAACAGCAACCTTCGACAACAATTTTTTAATTGGTCCATTTTAATGCTTTCGTCGATTCCATTTTTCCTTTAATTCTCTCTGAAATCTATCAAAATACCTGTTACAGGTTCTTCAAAATCCATAATTCAGGATTCAGAGGTTCTGGAACACGCGAGAATTCATACCCTTAGGAAATTAGTGATAGAAATGTAGAGGGTTGATCATACGAAGAGGAAGAAAGTTTCCGAGGAAATATTTTTCAATGAGATCGTCATCTTACGTTTTATTACAATCGCCAAGATGAGGAATGTCGTAAATCCGAATGAAAATCCCCTGCCATTGTTATTCCCTCGCACTGTCGAAGGTTTAAATTAAACTGAGGATCACTGGCAATTTTTAATAGCCGTTTAATAAATGAACAGAATCTTTCAACCGCTTTAACCTTACCAGAACAGTGGCATGAAAAATGGTATTAATATTCGACGAGATTTCCAAGTTCTCGTTAGTTTTGAGGTATTTTTGGTTGGGAGAGACACGGATGGTTCAACGAATGTAACGTCGTTGCTGACTGTAGCCTGATGAAATTACGTCACCGTCGGGCAAAAACTATGTGACACACGCAGAAAGCCGCGAGTACGTGCCAGTGACAACACTAATAATTCGTATTTGGCCACCGACCAAACCCCGAAGAGACCGTAGAGCATGTGTGCCGTTGTTTGCCGAACGGACGACGACGACAGCGTGAATTAGGGAGACTACGTGCCGGCGTTAATGTTAAATAAATACGGTACGCCTAAATAAAATGCAACGAGCCGCACCGACAGATGTCCACCTCGTTTTGGATAAATATTTAAGCCTCGCTTTACGCGCCCCGTTGTCTCTGCTTCGTTGCTTTCCTCTGCTGTCAAACAGCCCTCGCTTGTCTTTGCAAATTTTTCTCTCAGCCGTTTCGGCTACCTTCATTTCTTCAAGTTTTTGCCACAGACTTTCGCGGCTGGCTGGCAGCTACTCCGTTGAATTTCACGCAAAACTTTCAAATATCTGTCCACATGCTCGATATTTGAAATCTTGTTGTTTGTGGGAATTATAAAATCAACGTGAAGCTGCGTAAAAGAGCTAAAGGATATCACAAGGATTCAGCGAGGATAAGAAGGATCAACGGTATAAACCTAAAGAAATCGCAACTGCTACTGTCTGTTTGATTTCCTTGGGAAATCCGTGAGAAAACCTAGCGAAATCTAAAGCTGACCTCGCTATCGACTGCCAAAATCATCCTCTGGTTCATCGCTATAAGAATTCTAATAATCATAATATCAGAAGTGAGAAGACGAAGGATGAGTAACGTTAATCCCAAGAACCTGCCCATTCTTTACCTTCCAAAAAATTCCAAATGACAGTCTCCTTAATTCCAGAAGCCTGCAAAATCCAAGCCTAACGCCGCTGTGTGTCAAATAGGGATCATGAAATCATCATTGGGTTAATCGAACGGTGGAAGGTGTGCAACACGCTCCACGTTCTTCTCAAAGTTTACACGAATTTCTGGAACGGAGAAAGCGCGGCTGTTGAGCAGAAGCAGTAGCAGCCAACAGCAGCAGCAGCAGCAGCTGATAAAATCCAATAGCAGTGTTTGCCGTCCGGAAAGGGCAATCACGTTCATCATGGTGTTCCGCGCCCCTGACTCTCTGAATCCACCCCTTTCCCCCTCTTTCCCGGCTTCTACCACTCAGCCTGCTCCTACAACGCAGCCGCACCTGGAAAATTTAGGGGTGGGATCCACGTGCGCTCATGCCGAGGAACGAACGAAAGGGGATACAGAGAGAGAGAGAGAGAGAGAGAGAGAGAGAGAGAAAGAGAGAGAAGATGAAAAGAGACGAACGATGACGGGAAGAGGGAGGGCAGCTTTACTGGTCAGATAAACGGTAAAGCAAATAAATCCGCTACTTTAACATGCAGGTCACCGCCGCTTTCCGTTTATTTTATTCGTTAAATATTTCATTTGGCCAACTAGAGCCAATTACGAGCGCTGCCTGCGCCGACGTTTCGCTCTGACGAGCTGGACACGGACATGACGCGCTTTTACGCCATCCAATCCCCTCTTTCTCTTTGTCTCCGTGAATCCATAGATGTTTTTGGTTGGTTTTTCATCATCGTACATGGTCGCTGGAATTTTTTCACTCGAAGCGAATGTAGCAGCGTAGTAAGCAAATGTGTCGAATTGCAGAGTTTTTGCTATTATACTGTAGATTGTCTATGGTAAAAGAAAACGATACGTGCAACAATGAAATGGAAACGATACGTCAATTAGGATTTTGATGCGAAAATTCAGTTTTGTAGAAAATTATTTTATACGTGAGAATTGGAATATTCCAAAGTGAAATTCAGAATTTTAACGAACGAAGGAACACGATAATTGAAGACTAGTCAAGTACATAACTGATATGTGAGTAATTCAAGCAGTTAAAATACTTAGTAACAAATTTTTACGTACATAGGTTCCCTTCCTTCACATTTCTTCTGATTAAGGTGGAAATTAACCCTTTGCACTCCTATGTAGAGTGTGACTTGACGTCAGTTTTTATCTCAGGAGCTACTTTATCGAGTCCCACTCGACATTCTTTCGTATACAAATCAATAGATGTCGCGCGCATATTATCGACGCTCTTACCGAACTGGTTTATTTACCTGACTTACATCAGTCAGCTCAGAGTTTGAAAATTGTATACCTGTCACCCTTTAAATATTTACAATGAGTTAAAGGCGCGAAATAAACAAGGACTTCGACAGTAGTG
Organism: Bombus fervidus; assembly: GCF_041682495.2. Classification (NCBI taxonomy): domain Eukaryota; kingdom Metazoa; phylum Arthropoda; class Insecta; order Hymenoptera; family Apidae; genus Bombus; species Bombus fervidus. The sequence continues at coordinate 8,338,532 of NC_091531.1, read as the reverse complement.
ATAGTGATGACTATGCAAGAAATAGATCTTGAGTATATAGTCGCTGAGCGTTAGGAGCTGCTGATAACGAAATTGAAATAAAATTCGGAGTGCAGAGGGTTAAACGTGTTGGTCTGTTTTCTAAAGAAACGAGTGATAACATCGTAATAATCGATTATATTAAAATCAGTGTAAGTACAAGTATAGAGATAGTTTATGTATACCGGTCGTAATCGTCGCTCGTTCAATGCTCGTAAGTCGATAACAATTTATTAGGTTAGCAACTAAGTGATTGTGGATTTTGTCATTAGGTGGTATTGCCAACCCAATAACTCTTCAACTCGCTAACTGTTCAACTATTCGACTAGCTATTCGATTGTCCTAGAAACCACGTTATATCGACGGATGTTATTATAAAAAGTTCAAAGTTGGAGTTCGTATGTAACTGCGGTTGGCGATTGTCAGTAACGACAATAATATTTTGTCCGCAGTTCGTTTGGCTTTAGACCTTGCAAAACAAAACAATGTTGGTATTCCAAGGCACAATAATATTAGTTTCTGCCGATTCAAATCTTTCATTGATTCATGTGCCGCTACAAAACTAACCCTTTGCACTCGATGGGCTTTTCGGTCAGGCGTAGCAACAACTCAAGGTGATATATGACGAGTGTTTTGTAGGTAATATAAAATGATTTTATAGAAAGATTAACTTAAAAAAACATTACATTTTAATAATCTATATATATTTACATCTCCGAACATATCATTCTTTAATATTTTTTCTGTATTTTTTTTTTTTTATGATAATTTATAGAACATCCGCCAAGATGCATCCTTGGCCTGTCGGGATAAGTATTACAATAATAAGTTGTTTCGTGCCTTTCTCCTGCTTCGTTTTGGTAAGAACACACCTTACAATCCTTCTTGTTGAAATTACATGGAGCTTTCCATTTAACCGAATTCCATCACAATTAGCAGTCGACGTCGAAGCTGGATCTCGCGGTTGTCGATTATCTCCTCTCAACTGGTCTACCAAAGTTTTTATAAATCGCAGGTGATTAAGTAGCCTTTCGTTCTTTTGATTTTTTACAGAATATAAGAATTAATTAAACAAATTTCCAAATCCATTTTTTTTAGAGTTTCTAAATTTACGAAACTGTAATGCTTCTGCCACCATCATCGAATATGAACTAACGTCGGAGACGTTGCCAGAACCATAGTTTCGGAAGAATTTCAGCAGAAATATTTCATCTGCAGCTTAAAATGTAACATTTCACGCTTCATAACAAACAATATAAAGAGCCAAGGAATCTATTTACGAACCAATACTGCGCTCTCATCAACTGGGGAGGTGGAAATTTAGCATAAACAGAGACTATCGCCTCTCATTCCCTTCTCAAGTTGCCACCCGGAATGCCGTGGCCACGGAAAATAACCTCTCGAATGCAAAGGGTTGATACCCTATAGCTATAAGAACTCTTGAAGAACCACGTTTAATTCCTTCACAATTTAACCGAAAAAATTTGTCTCTTCAAAATTTAAGTACTCGCATCAAACCATCCAACGTTCCCTCTCTCATACATCCGCCTCTCGTCTAAAAAAAAAATCTTCAAAATCTATGTCCTATAATTGCAGGTATGGTTCCAAAATCGACGTGCGAAATTCCGGAAGCAGGAGAGGCTGGCCCAGCAGAAGTCCACGTCCCAAAGCGGCATAGGGGTAGATAGTGGAGCTTCCAGTCCCGTAGGAGGCAACGTAAAGGCAGAAGGTCGTTCTCCGAGAAGTCCAGCGACGCCACCAGGTAGCTCGAACAGCGTGATGTCTACGAACGAGGCGAAACCAATTCCGAATCCGAATCTCGTGAGCGTGAAACACAGCAGCGACACGGCTACGGAAGGAAACTCACCCAACACACGAGGAAGTAACAGCGGCGGAGGAACATGGGGCTCCTGTAGCCCCAGGCCCTTCTCTGCAGCGTTACCTCCGTATCTATTGGATCCGCTGCCTCTGAAAACCGCGAATCTCTACTAATCGTGGCGACGAAACCGCTCCATCCCGGCGAAATTATGTAAATATAGAAAATATCGCACGCCAGAACGAAATACGAATGCTGTTCAGGCTCTTCCGTCGCAAGGTCGTTTTCATTGGTTCGTTGGACGCAGTCGAGCTTTCAAGCTTTCCTCGTCAACGAAGCGATCGAAGGGAACAGCAACTTTTTGCTTTTGGATCCTTTCGGTGAGATTTATTTTCAGTTAATTCTAATCCTCTGGAACTTTAAACGGTCAAACAGTAAACTTGGAGGTCTAAATATTGAAATATTTGGAACTGTAGATACCTAAGACTTTGGTATTTGAAGAAGCCAAGTATTTGAAAGTCTAGATATTCGAGGATCTTGTGGAATTGTGAAATTCTGGTATTTAAAATTCTAGAAACTTCAGGGTTTGATATTTTGGCCGCCTAAATATCTGTAGCTCTGGAAAGCCAAGCGTTTGGAATTTTCTAGATGCTTGAATACTTGGAACTTCAGATGTTTAATTGTGAATTTTGATACTCTAGATATCTACATTCTTTTTCTGGATTCCTCTAATGAGAATTGTTTTTACCTACGTTTGATCGTTTACTTTGACAATTTATTTCATTATTTTTCTTCATCGCTGTCTGTATTCGTTGCTTATTGTTTTAATTTTTCATTAATTTGGGGCTTTTATTTAGATAAATTGGATTCTTCAATGTTTTTATTCTCTTTTTTTTCTTCATGATTTACAGGAATCTTTCGTTTTTAGACATTTGGTGAGATGCATTGCTAATTACATCTGCTTTTTATTTCTATTGACCTTTCGTTTTATAATTTCTTTCAGTGGTAACCGTCTGCGTTTGTCGCCGATTGCTTTAATTTCCCGTAAATCTAATCTCGTTGAAGTAAACATAACTTCTGATTCCCCTTTTCCTGGCGTGTACAAAGTGAGATCACGAGAAACGACCTCGATGGAAGATATTTACGATGATTCGAAAAGATTCTCGCTGGAAAACCTAGTGATACCGATATCTAAGTACCGTCCTACATTCCTCGTTGATTAGTCGATGAATGGGTAGCATTTACGTGGATAAATCGCACGCAAAGATGTCTAAAAACAAAACCAATCCGGAGCAAGTTTGCGAAGAAAGAAGCCAGGAAAATTTTCCAAAGAGTGTAAAAGAAATTTGAAATGTAACTTGAAGGTAGCAAGATAGAGAATTTCATTCGACTATCAGGATGAATGTTTTGACTTTAGACGTCTTAAAAGCAACGAGGAAAGACCGTGAACAAAGAAAAGATCTGAACAGCGTTCTCTACACCACTTTTGTCAAAGTAAAAATAAGCGACACGTTATGGAGGATATCGATGTGGCCGGCACTTGTACAGTTGTTGCTATAAATATAGAAGATTAGTGTTTTACACCGTAAACTCATACTTACTGGTCCATCGAACAGGGAGCAAGGATTCTTTTCCCTTCAAGGTGAACAAAGAGAAGAAGAAAACGCATGTTTAAGAAAAGAAAAAAAAAAAAAAAAAGAAATAAGAGCGAAAGCTAGATTGTAGCTCCACCGACGTGTGTATCATTGGCCATTCAATATACATCCACAAGAATTATACATTAGCGTAATAAGATTTATTAAGGTCCATTCGTAATAAGGTGTATGTTAGTCCGTGTCCCTGACGATACGACAACCTTTCTGAGTGAAAGCGATCGAGAGAAAGAGTGAGATAGAGTGAAAGGTAGGAGAGAAGAACGAAAGGCAGCCAGTTCCCGAAATGGTCGAAGGAAAACTTATCGCTGTTCGTTTCGCGGGAATTAAATCCTTCGGTCGAAGAGAAACGACGCACGTCCCATGAAGCGCGTTTAATCTTTAAGTACCGCGATAGACGTCGTTAATCGATAGACTACGGATTTTTATGCGAAATTAAATTACCCGACGTAGCTGGTACTTCGATAAGCGTACCACGATTTTCTTAGACTTTTTGAAAGCCTAAAAGGATAAAAGAATTAGACACAGACGTGAACGTCTCAGGTTGCGCATGGAGGATTAATAGACGAAACGAATGCAAATTCTAATTACTTTGATAAAATCCAGGTCTCTCGGTCGAGTTCGCGAAGATAATAAATTCGCATAAAAATCCGTAGCCTGATAACCAACAGCCTGGTGATTTATCAAGCCGAGAGAAAAGAAGGTATTTATTTTACACGAACAACTAGCCAAATGTGATCCACCGATCTCTGTCCGATCTGTGTTCAGGCCTTGTATCTATTTACGGCTATTTAAAGATTAAATCATTGATGATTTCCAGCATCCCCTAGGAAACGCAAATTCCTACGAGAATCTCGCAGTTGGAGGAACGTGTCGTTACTCTCTCGACGTTCAAACATATTTTTATATAGTAAATGCTTCGGGTCTATCGTCTAGAAGAATTATCGGTAAGGATGCGCCGAGGCTTACTTGAAACGATGACTTTTCCTTCGACGAGGTCTTCGATCAGACACAATTGGAATGTCGAGAATGCCGTGGAAACGACGTTTCGCCGCTTCCCTTTCCACGAAAACACAAGCCAACCCTCTGGTTTGTTTTTATCTTTTTTTTTTTTTTTTTTTTTTTTTTTTTAGTTCTCTTATTCTTTTTTTTCTCGAAATATACATTTATTGAAAATAATCATATTCTGTATCTGTTCTTTTTCGCTCGTCATTTCTGTCGTTAACTACAATTGTTGCTGCTGATTGCGGTCCAGGTATTTGTCCTTTGTACTCTCTGTGTCATGCTCGCCACGCCTTTTCCCTCAGACAGCAGACCCTGACCGGAGAAAGTAGATGGAGTGGAAATTTGGCCCAACGTTGGTCCCTGACGGAAGTGGACAGGATGCTGAGTCTGCTTTCGAAGGAAAAAGGGGAGGACCGAGCTTCGATCCCGCGAATTTTCGCCATACAAAAGTAATAAAAGCTTGCTCGTTTACATGTGATTCGATTAATCGTGGTATCTCGGTCGTTCGTGCGCCACGTCGCCGAAGAGCATCGACGAAACGTGCGTGCAGTCTTCGTTACGATCGAATAATCGGTGTGTCGTCGTTTAGCGAACAAATTTCTTGGCTTTCTGTTTGATTTCTGGAGCAGCGTGTTTTTTCGTCACTTCGTCGGAGTTAGTCGAGGAGTCAGGCGTCTATACATATACATATTCCTATACACACGAATAAACGAAGAGCCCAGTGCAATATCGCTTGCCACGGTTCTGGTCGTTTATTCGGCTGTATATGGCGGATATAATTATATTTATGTGTATATTTAAATTTATATATATATATATATATGAGACTGGTTTCCAGCGTTTCGACGTTCCTGAAGAAGTTAGGCCATCGTCAGGGTACCCGCCCCCATGCCGAAGCCTACACCCTTCGGCCCGAAATTCCGGTTGTAACAGCCACGGCAGTAAATGTCCCCGTCCGGGGCATCGTTCAGATTCGTAGAGTCTAACGAACGGTGGCACTCGGCACAGCTGAAGCAGCGCTTGTGCCACACGCGGTTCTTCGAGATCATCTGCTCCGCAGCGTACACTGGGTAGCCGCAACGCGCGCACCCGTGGCCGTCGTTTCGCTTCTGACCCACCTGAGGCTTGGCATCGATGCTGCAACGATTTATGAAAGCGTCAGAAAAAGTTACGGACGAGTGTTCGAATTCTGTCGAGTAATTGGTCTGCGATCAGTGACTGTTTAGAACTTAACATATCTGTAATTCTCTCTTTGGATTCTAATCACGTTATTGATGCAGATTCTCAGACCTGCCATGAAGAACTGAAAACTGGGAGGATCACAAATATGTCATCTATTCGTCGTTGAAGTTTAAAATCTGAAGTTGGCTGTCTCTACAGGCAGAACTACTGTTTAAATCGTCGGATTAGAGCGAAGATACTCGGATTCAGGACGTTTCAGTTCACATTAATCGGCCAATTAAGCGTTAGAAACTTACTATGAGGGAGCGTGATCTCCATTGGTTGAAACGAGAGTCGGGGTATGTCCGAACCCAAATCCTTTGGGTCCGAACAGTTTACTGTAGCAAGATCGGCAGTGGATTTCCTTGTCAGGTCCGTCACAGGCTAACATGGAGTCCAGAGGTCGATGGCATTCGGCACAGTTGAAGCATTTCTTGTGCCACATAGTACCTTTGGCGAGCTGTTGTTCGGCGGCAAATACCATGCCACCACAGCGGGGGCATCCCTGACCAGCTGGTGCCTTGATAGCCGTCGTATCAGGATTGTAAAATGGGCGAGTGGCTGATATTTCTTCCTCCCTGAAAGAAAAATTCTCTTTCGCATCCTGTTCTTTCCAGAATATTCCCTTTTCGTTCGTCGTTGTTCTATGGTACTATGTTTAAACACCTGAGACACTGCAAGCTCGAACGTCTCACACTCTAAACATCTCGATGCACTTGGGAAGCCAGAAGACAACTTGTTTTCTTTTGGAACTCTAGATGCTCGAACGATTTGACACCCAAGTCTTTAGAATTCTAGAAATCCAAGTGTTTAGAACTCTAAAGACCCAGACGTTTGAAATTTTGCAAAGCCAAGAATTCAGGACTCTCGCGAGCCAAGTGTTTCAAGCTCTAGATACCTAAACATTTTAGGAATAACTAACGAAAGTAGAGAGTTACTCACGTTAGGCCATCGGTTTGTAAGAATCCCGATCCACATGCGAATCCGTATCCGTGCGGTCCCCATTTCTTTCCGTAGCAAGTCTTGCAGTAGACGTCTTTGTCGGGCCCGTCGCAGGCGATGATAGAGTCGAGAGTTTTGCTGCAGTCGTGACACTTGTAGCATTTCCTGTGCCATTCGCGGCCCTTTGCGAGCACCTGTTCAGCAGCGAATACAACGCCACCGCAACGTGGACAACCTTTGCCAGGTGGGGCCTTGATTATGGCGGTGTCGATCACGGTCGTACGAGGAGCAGCATCGCTGTATTACAAAAATTTGACCAACTTTTACCATCGACCCTTTCGGTCACCGATATCAAAGCATCGAGTTGCACGAACGACAAAATGAATTGTTTAAAAGTCGAATCTTTCCATTTCTTTTTCTTTTTTTTTTTTTTTTTTCATTTTACAGGGGAAGCTCATCTTTATTGAGAGGCTCGATGATGAAATTCAAATTTATTCTCGTTCAAGCGACTCGACTCTGGTTTGAATACTGGCAAGTGACGAAAAGAAAAAAGCAATCCATGCAAATGACCAGCTAGTCCATACCGATCGGCAATTAACATTCAAAATTCTCAATGCTAATGAAAAACACTACTGAAGAGGTTTAGAATGCAAGTTGGTAACGTGTCAGATACGAATGGTATATTTTCTCGGAATTTTATTTTATTTTATTCTTTCTTTCTTTTCTTTTTCTTTATAGTACTATCACGTTTGGAATATACGAGGAGGAAGATGCGTTTAGTGCACGATGCTGAATTAAACGTACCAGAGGTGTTATTTACGATGGTGTTTTAAGAATTAGTATATTCGACACTCGGAAGCAAATTTAGCGGCTGAAAAATAAGACAACGGTGAAGGTGAGTAATAGCGCAAAGCGTTAAGGCGTCGATTCCTGTGTATGTATGTATGTACACGTATATCCGTGAAGACACATGCAAACGTCCGTTCATTCCATCTTTCACTCGTCCGGATTTCTTCAACTTTGAGAAGTAAATGGAGCTCGACCGACTGCTCGAGCGAACTCTTCTCGCATAATCAAACTTTAATCGAAAGACAAATTACTCCATTAATCTACTCGTTATATGCGAAGAAGAATTTGAATATTCTCCACTTGAGAGAAGAATTTGGAAAACCGCGTTTGGCGTGAGAATTAGTCGAAAGAAAAACGGTGCACCCTGAAAATTGGGCGGTCAGGCGGACAGACACGCGCACACACACATAGAGAGATGGAGTAGCTGATAATGGAATAGCATAACTATGGGGGGCGCGTACCCCTCGTCCTCAATATCGCACTGCAGCCCGATCCACATAACCCCAGCATGGCCAATGCCTCGCGGACCGAATTTCTTCGGATAGCAAGCTGTTAAGCAGACAAGCGCATCATATATAGTGAGAGTGTAGAAGCCGAGGCGGGATATCTCTCGTTTATTCCCGTCTCAGTCTCGGCTCTGAAAACCCACCCATTGGCGTAGCAGTCGCTTTGTAGGGCACCACCACCCTGACCATAGCCATAACCCTTCGGTCCGAATCTCTTTCCGTAGCATACTGCAGAGAACACGTGTTAAAGGTATCTGCTCGTTCTTGACCTAGTTGCCTGACGTCCTCAGAGTATGGCGTACTTGGATGTGTTCTATATATCCTTGTACATCATCTTCTCTTAGTCTTCGTCAATTTTACACGTCGTTAATTACCGGTCGATACTCGTCTTTAATAGGCACGAGTATTCAACATCGATTTTTCGTTTAGATTATTCTAACACCAGGGAATTTATAGAGTTTCTGGTAAATGTAGGTTGAGCTAAAGTAGACTAGATCGCTAGTAGACCAGAATATAAGAACAGTGTGAATCGATGAGTCATGAATTATAGGAGGACACAGGTTGAGCAGAAGCAGACTAGATTGGGTACCGGTAATGACTGCTACCATATTTGAATGAACACATCCAGTACTTCATACCTGCGGATCTTAGAAAAGCGTAACGTACTCACCTTTGCAGTAGATGTCCTTATCAGGACCTTCGCAACAGTTGACCGAGTCTAATCTCTTGGAGCAGTTGGCACATTTAAAACATTCCTTGTGCCATTGCTGCGTGGCACACAAAGGGACGTGTGTTAGTCACTGAAACTGGGAGGGACCGCAACGTGTCTTACGTTCTATTACACATAGTTATTCCCAATTTTTGCAATCGTTATTCTCTAATAAATTTAGTTGGAAAATCTTAGTGCCTATTTCTATCGAAACAGAGACTGAGGCGTTCTTGCTGCTGTTACTTTCCAACCAGCGTCTTGAAAACCGTAACAGAAGTTGTGAGTGAGAATGAAACAAAAGGAAACAAAGGTGAGAACACTTCCGGGGGCATCTCAGGCCAACACGTTGAACCTCTCTCCTGGAAACAAGGCCTCTCTCCCGTTTTCCAAAGGAAAACACGTGGACTAAGTCCTCTTTACGTTGGAGCTCGTTTTGTGTGACTATTTATGGAACACTTTGCGCCAGTGTATACCACGGATCTTAGTTTTAACTATGGACCATCGCTAAAAAGGATACAGAGGATGGACCAAAGACAAAGGATGCAAATCATCACTTAGGTCCACCACTGACTACGTTACATCCTCTCTCTAACTTTTCTTTTAACAAAGATATTTCATTGAAATTGAATTCTGGTTCTTCACATCGCCATTGTGAAAAGCAACTTTAGGAATTTTCTTGGTAATTTTTCCTGTCATTTCTTCCTTCATCTAAATACTATGACTTTACGAACCTTATTTCTGCACTGTGATAAATATCTTTTTTAAATCATGGAAATTTTGCCATTGTGCTTCTGTAGAGTATCTATTATGCTAATAATATATAATTAGCACCTTAAGAAAGTAATAAACAAGACAAAAGAGTCGTATCTAATTCAATTACAAAGTTGTGGATCTCACAATAATTCTTATAGAAACGATTAATTCTTGTTGAGTAAGTAGCACATATGTATATTATACACCATAGTTTCATTATATTCTATCCATTTCTGGTTACTAGGATTATTATCTAAAAAGTGAAAAATGAAAGCTTGCAGAATGCGAAATATTATTAAAAATATTACTTAATCAAAGAATGTTCATTTCATTTAATATTTCTTATTATCTGTTATTTTAATTTCTCTTGTTTTTAGAGAGAGTAACATACTCATTGACTGACCTAAGTATCTTCGATACACATTTGGACAGTGTGTGCAACTGAGATAAAGAAACGAGCAGTGAGAAAAAAGAAAAAATACAGATTTGTTGGATTGCAACAGATACCTCGACAATATATCTCGCGATCAGGACCATCGCAATGAAGCGTCGAGTCCAGAGACCGTTGACAGGTTTTGCACTTGTAGCATTGCTTATGGTAAGCCTAATCACAAGAAGTAGGAATAACCATGGTATCTCAGGGACAAATTTCTTCTCATGATCGATTCGATAGAATATTGGTCTTGGTACCGCGACGAGCCGTACGTAACGAAAGGGTTAATATCCTAGCTTGAACTTGCAAACACAAGATACTATCGATTTGTATCGTATATGTTCGTAAAAGTTGCTTGCAAGCACTTGATGTACCTCCAATTGGCTAACGTCCCCGAATGTCGTCATACGCGTTTAACAATAGACTAGAAAGATGAGACTAATTGAGCTTTCTCTTGAACATTCTGAAATTTGATCTGTGACGAAGTATCGTTTGAGAATTCTGAGAATGAATGTTTATCTGTTCTTCGATTCACTTGTTATATAAAATGACTTTAAAAAGAATTGAGAAATATTGAGAAAAGAAAAGACAATTGACACATAGAGGAACAGCTCGACAGCTATAGCGAGTGATCTATCCTGCCCAGTTCCTTTCTATCAAACACTTCCGTAAATCTTGTCACTTATACACCAAGATCAAGATAACTATCGAAATTTATTCTCGATAAAAGACCTTGACACGAAAAGCCCGTCGACGATCGCATTGTGGAACTTCTAAGCTCCATGATCGATCAAGGTCGCTTAAGATTCTATCTGACCGACGTACGGTGACAGCATATCGAAGGTAAAAAGGCCGGACAGTGTCCTAAGCAGAGAAATTAGCCTGCATCGACTTAATCCGCGGATTGTTCCAAGTTATTTTCCAACATCGAACACGGCAAGGGCCAGTTGGTCGACTGCCAAGCCCGACGAAGACAGGAAAAGCTCTTGGGCCGGCACCAACGGCAACAAGCTGCCGTCGACTCATCCTCCAAATTCTCTTTCCGCTCTTATTTTTTCCTTCATTGTTATGAAATTAAGCGTTTCGTCAGACGAGAAGATTACGGAGGCCCGTCACGCTCCACCAACTACCTGGCACCTTGTCAGCCAGTGATCTAGTCAATTTTAGCATCGCGTAGCGCGAGGCCGCTCTCCAATGCTCTGCATACGCCACAAAATTCGATCAATTTTATCTTGCGTTTTCTAAATGATCAAAAACCAGTGTTACAGTCTAGGTCTGCGCAAGATCGAAGCTACCGTGTTTCGACACTGGTCCTTCCAGAACGTTCAACGGAGTAAGATTAGAAGTGACTAATCGTCGGCAACGAGATTCTAAGAGGAATTCGTTCAGTCCAATTGGCGGCTCGATTAATAACTCTGGATTTCACCAACTGTTTACAACTCCCCTCTATTTGGATCACTCGGTATCGGGTTGCCTGAACAAAAATAAAGCGGTCGCGGGCTAAGAATACTTTGTTAGTAAGACTTCTTCCTCTGGTTTCTTCTACCAGCTAGACATAACTTGTGGAATTGTGGAGTTTTTTTAGAAAGTGCTCTACAGCTCTATGGTATATTTAGATAGCCTATGTGTTTTCTAGTCAAATAGTTCAATCTCAGCTACAACTATTGTAGTCTGTTTAATACGGTTGCAAGGAATACTGAAACATCTTCCAACCAAGAAATTACCATTTTGTCTTATCAATTGTACAACTTGTAGCAGAACATTCGTACGACTCAAGTGGAGCATCCTGAGAACAAACGTAGACTTTTGACAGCATTCGATACTGTCAGCAAACATTAACAAATTTGATTCGACTTCGAAACTGGAATATTTTTTTCTATGGCTGAAATATTTTGCAACGTAGACTTTTTGTAGATTTTTCGTGGAGCTTGACAGCGGCTTTGACGAGTCGCGGTACCAAGGTATAGCACAATGTCTCGAAAGTGAATGGGGTGAGCAATTCTGTGGAAACTCACCCTTCCTCGAGCTAGCATCTGCTCGGCGGCGTACACGTATCCTCCACATCGGGGACAACCTTCCCCTTCAGGCGCCTTCGCGATGGCTCTCGGTTCCAGAACGGCGTTCGATCCCCTCGCGAGCTCCCTAAAAACGTGTCCCTTGTAGAGATCAGATTGTCACTCCTGGCTGGTGTCATAAGGTCAAGCTGTGATTTCCAATTGGCGTGCCAGCGCCCCACATTTCCACCAAAAATTATTCATTCTGAGAAGATTTGAATTAACTTCTTTCACAGCCGATTTTGTTTTCTCTTTTCTTTTGTGTTTTATTTCTTCCAAAGATGTTGTACGATCGAGATAAAAACTGAAGCTGTTTACAGCAGGGCTCCTTAATGCCATGGGGATAAAATAATAGAAAATGTTGGAAGTATTCTGTTTGCAACTGCTTGTTTGAAATTTGTTCATTATCTGTACGTCTGCACATTTAATAGGAAATATTGAAATTATTAGTGAAAATTATATTATAGAGGTGTTTCAACATTTCTAATCAATTACCTGTCATTCTGATACACTTCACGGTTGCGTGTAATAAGAATACAAAAGCTTTCTCCAGCATCTGTCAATAGGCAATCAAGGAATATTAAAAGATATAAGAATCTTTCAGTAGGTAACCAACAATTATTGAAAACACAAGATTTGAGAATCTATGAGTAGGCAACCAAGAATTATCAAAAATACAAGCTGCTGTATTTTCCAAGTTTCATTGATACAGATAATAATTAGACAAGATATAATTTCTCTCGTTATTTCTCAATTTTTCATCACCATTTGCGACATTTAAATCAACACACGGTGTGCCAAAAAATTCTGAAATTTCAACTTTTAGCTATTTACGTTGGAGGATAATTTTAGAAAAATTCCAACCAGCTGCAAATAAAAACAAAAAGGAAACGTAATTGCACGTCACCGGCTGCGAAAATGTTAATTCGCCATAGGACACCTGAATTAATTTCAATAAATTCTTTGAATCTTTCTTTTTGTTTTTTTATATCTGGTTATAAAATTGACTTATGGGGGTATTATATTATTGGGGGGCGTTGGAACACCGGGGGTTTGGGGAATCACCAGGGACAAGCAGACAGTACAAGAAAACACCACTGCAAAAAGCAGAAGAGGGAGGGTCGACCAGTAAAATGACGAAACTTCGAATCTGAAAGTGGTTCGGTGAGAGAACGTGAACAATGAATTTCCCAGATTTTCCTTCGAGATTCGATGGCAGTTTCCGTCGTCCACGGGTCGACGCACAAGACTCTAGGTGAACAACTGATTACCAGAAACCGGTGAAAGAATAACAACCCGGCTGTTAGAGTGTTAGGCACATGTTAGTAATCGGTTAGTGACCCGTTTCCCCTTCGCAACCACGCAAAAGTGGCTTCCGCCGAGCCCCGAGAGGAGAGCCAAGAAGCGGATCGTGTGATAACAAGAAACCAAATGATAATACGTTTTATTGAGAAAAAAGAAAGAAGTGAGGACAGAGCAAGAGGCGCAAGAATGAAAAGAAAGAAAGAAATAGATAGAAGTAAAAAGGGAGATCAAAAAAAGGGATCCAGAGGAAACCAAAAAATAGGATCATAGAGTAAGCTGAAGAAGGTTCTTGATTAAATCAATTGAAATAATTAAATAAACTGAAGCGGTTCTAAAGAATTCTCTTACATTGTTGTTTTTTTTTTTTTTTTTTTTTTTTTTTAGGAAATAGCTGAAGGAGGAAACCGAAAAAGCGTTCATCTACGTATAACATCTGTATGCGTGTGTCTCTGTAAGCGTGCATTATTTGTATGTCTATTTACGTATATTGTATGCGTGTGTACCTATGTATGTATGTATGTATGGAAAATCGCGTCTAAACAGAAGCACCCATAGAGTTAGACGTGTTAGCAGGGTTACGGGGTTACGTGTGTTTGAAAAAAGAGGTACGAGAGGCCGTGCAGGTGTGTACCGCGGATCGAACAACCGAGATACGTTTGTCGTTATCTGTGGATGATAATAGTTGTAGGGAAAAAAAAATCACAGAAAAAAAAGAAGAAAAAAAGACGTTTCTCTGAAAAGTTTCAAGCGATTGGTTTCCCTGTGAGGCGGTAAGAAAGAGAAAAGGCAAAGAGAGAGTCAAGAGATAAGATAGAGAAGAGAGAGGCGGAATCTGACTCGGTGCTCACCATTTTTTTCTTTTGTTACTCGCTAGTTCCCTTTATCACGAGGATTTTCGAGGGCAGGCTCGTGATAAAGCGACAAATATCGTTCGATCATTGGCCTCCGGTTGGCTCGCACTCGGCGGGGCTGGCGGGGGTAGTAGGGTATCTTTTTGCTTTTTTACATTTTTCTTTGTATCTTTTTTTTTTTTTTTTTTTTTTTTGTTTCTTTCGTTTACTCGACTTTTTCAGTCAGTTGTTTGCCTTTTGTTCGCGCTGTCGTACTTTCTTTCCTTTCTTTCTTTAGACAGAAGAAAACAAAGAGAGACGGGACACTCGAAGTTGGGGGGTGGCGAAAGGTGAAATTGGGGTTTGCTAGAACTGTTAAAAGAAAATTGGACGGGCCTGGCTCCTGTGTACACACAGATTTTTCGTCCTCGAACCGCGTTTGCTCGGTTCGTTCTCCGTTCTTGCATCGATGATGCCAGGTGGACATTTTTCAGCACTTTTTTGTATGACTAAATGTTCAACTATCTATATATATATATGTATGTATATATAGAGCTAAGTAGGTGTGTAGGCACGTACAGTGGGTCAAAAATGTTTTTGACATGTACCAGATTTATAGCTTCGACTTCATTTTCCATCTGTACCACAGTAATCCTATCGTCTACTTGAAATTTTCCTATCTTTCAACTATGTCGTTAGGAGGATCCATTCGTTTCATGGCAAGAACATTTTTGTCCGACCGTCAATGCGTTTGAAAAAAACACTCGAAGCAAGTGTCAATGAAGAACACCAGATTCTTCTGTTTTTTTTTCTTTCCCTTTTTAAGTCTTTTAATGGCACTTATTACAGATGGTACAAATGATTCTATAAACTAGCGTAATGTAGTGTAGTAATCGCATAAAAGAAACGAGAAAGAGTATATATATATATATAGTAATATATATCTGTATGTATATAGATAGGGGTTGAAAAAAAGAAAAAAAAAAAAGAGAAAAAGACGACCGTTCTTAATCCAGTCGTTCACACGGACAGAGAGAAAACGTGAGACAACAACGAAAAGAAAGAAAAGACGAAAACGAAAATAAAAGAGAGGGAAATTGACGGAGAGAGAAGACAACAATGAAGTAAGACAGAGGGACAGAGAAAAACAGGTGATACAGAGAGAAAAAAAAAGAACAAAAGAAACGAAAATAGCGAAGACCAGAAAAAGTACGGGTAGTTAAACGTGACAAAGAGAGAATAGTCGACTAGATTAAAACACAGTTAATTATCAATTAATTATAACGTCGTCGTCGTTGTCGTCGTCTTAGCATCACCATCACCATCACCATTATCACCATAATCGCTGTCGGTGCCGATGGACGACGAGAGGATCGTAAGGAGAGTGAGGAACGAGCGGAGTTGAGGTTTGTCCAGGTAGCAGTCAGGAATCAAGGACCGTAAGACAAGAAGAAGAAAAAAAGAAGATGGCAATTGAAAGGTAGGAGGGTGAAAACGAAGAATTAAAGTTAGAAATTCCGAATGATAATAGAAATAAAGTCAGGCTAAAAGAGAGATTTTGTTGAGACAGAGAGGGACAAGAGGTTACAGAGACTCTGGAACAGGCCAAAATTTAAATGGACCACGTAGTTCGACACAGTCGTGATGCTGTATACACATAAACGCAGACGCATGCTCTCGGTCCTTGGGTTCTTAGTAGGCTGCCTTTGCTTCTTCCAATTTCGTTTCTTCCGGATACGGTTTATTGTACCAAGAAGAGGATCATGCTGTTGGATCATTGGGCTGTCGATGTTGGTTGAGTCGGTCGTAATTCATTCAATTTATGGTAATTATTTTTTTTTTTTTTCTTTCTTTTTAGTTAACGGCACGTGTATGGCTCTGAATGGGAGGTGGTCTGATCGTACAAACGACTGAGGGGAGAATCTTGGTGTTGTTTTTTTCTTGGTTTGGGAGAAAATAGGAGTTAAGGCTAGGTCAAAAGGGTGAGGAGAGGTTGGACGACGGGCAGGTGCACTCACTCGCTACTCTTCAAATGTTCGCCCTGATCCATGGACAGGCAACCAGCGCCTCCACCGAAGCCGTATCCTTTAGGACCGAACTTGCGTCCGTGGCACACTTTGCAAAATAGCTCACCCTCGTGCTCGGAGCAGTTTGTCGAGTCGAGCAATTTGCCGCACAGACCTGCAACACACAGGCATAGTTCGTTTGGCTTCCACCTAATCCATCATCCTGATATTCCACTCGAATAAGTGGATTCGCCCATTCATGGCCGGACTATACTTAAAGCATCTGTAACGCGAGAATCTTTAAGAATCCCTTCTTGAAATTGGATGCGTGCTCGGTGCAATTTGTATGGGAAATTCATCGTCTTTTGTAATAGGATCGTTTCAAGAGATTGTGGAATATGTGAAATTGTGAGAAACAGTAGCCGAAGGGTTGTCTTTGCGAGGGTAGGAAAGCGTTGAATGGAACTTGATGGAGCGAAAAAGTGGTGAGCTCTTGTGATCTTTATTTCTTTTTTTTTTTTTTTTTTTTTTTTTAAGGAAGTATACTCTATTTCATATCATAAGCTTGTTGATGTGTTTATCTATGTTTGAAGCAGCTTGAGGAACCTTTTGATGGAAAAGTAATGAATATGATGATAACGAAAGAAAAGTTCATGACCCTATTGGATTTGCTGTCTAAAAAAGATTTAAAAAGCCATTTTTAACACAAATTGGAAGAACACAGGCTTAAACCTGGCATTATTTGTCACTGGATCGAGTTGACAGTTTACAGGCTTGTAATTCAACTAATATAATTAGATAGACAGAATGCTTCACCTACTTTCTTCACTGGCTGCATCTTGCTAATTACGGAACAGCCTAACCCAGTTGAGAGTTAAATTTATCAAGATTTTCTTGTAAAAATCGCATGAACAGTCCACAGTAAAAATCACGAATTTGTTCCAAAATCCAAACCTAATCCAGATCGTTGAAATACCCAAAAATACGTTTTTGTAAAGCCACAAAGTTTTTATACAAAGGTACAAGCTGATCATTTTGACTATTCTAAAAAATCTAATTTGAAATTTTCCACAGATGTATGATCAGCCATAGTCTACCAGTCGCTATAGTGGAGATAGCGCTACGACGCTAACCAACAACACCATAACATAATAATCCATAAGCATTCAGCCAAAACTTAGCCTTATTTGATAACAAGAAAAATAAAAAATCCATAGTTAGATGGCCTAAAATTGTTAAATGCATAATCATCTCCGATCTATTATATTAATTACTATAGCCACTAATTACCAGCCCTACTTCGACCATTAACCAACAGGCCCGTAATAATTATTTGTGTAATTATTAATTATTCAAAAAATGGCCTGATTTTATAGGAAACAAATTTGTTTAAAGCTAAAATATTCACGAATAAGTGACAGTAGCGGCTGAAATTTTCTATGCAGCTTATTTCCGCTGATACCTAAAGCCGCGAATGAATATTCAATGGGGGTTGCTATTTCGAGTAGGATCACGAAGTCCGGATTTTTCTCGGCGAGTTCGCGCGGGTCGTTGCACCCTCGGCTTCACGTTGGGTGCCGGTTCTATTTGATTTCTGGCTAGCATACAAAACTAATTAAGGCCAAGACAAAGCATCCGGGACTGGGATAAAACTTATTTATAGAGGCGGCTAATTTTAAAAACGGCCGATGGTGTTTTTGCGCAATGGGGTGCCTCGGTCCCCACGACCCCCGATAATTCGTCGTTCAATTAAGAATTTCTGCAACTCGGATTATGCCCCTGTATCGATCGGTTAATTATAGAAAGAAATTTTATGTTTTCGAAGCAATCAAAATTTCAGCGAATTTGTATCTTCAGGTAGATAAGTTAAACGCTTTGTATAAAATTTAATCGACACTCCTGATCCTAAGTTCAGCGGAAAAAAATAGTTTGAGAATGTATGACGTGGTATGTTTGTGGAAATTGGTGAAATTTGATAGAACGAGAAATTTTATGAACACGTTGTATCAACATATTATTTAATTGGATGGAAGAAGTTTGAGAATGTTTGAAGAATCTTGTTTGTCGAAGTTGAGTCTTGAATCACCGGCTAAAGGGAAATACGTAGCATACTCTCGGAATAGTAACATTTGATACAAGCACTTACCACACTTGAAGCACATCTTGTGCCATTTGAGTCCACCGGCGACGCGTTCTTCCGCGGCGTATACGGATTTGCCGCATTTGGGACACTTGGGGTGTTCTACTGGCTTAAAAGGCATCTTTTCTGTACTGAAAAACAAAGAGAGATCTTCCATTATTATCAACTATTTTAAAATATTTCATTTATTTATTTTTTCCATATGTTTGCCACTTTTCTATAAGTATGAACATTTTATTTATTTTCACATTTTTCAGATTATTTTCCAAATAATTAAAGATCAAATTTATCCTATCGTGTGCTGTGATGGAATATTTTACGAAACATTACGAAGAAGCTCGAAGCAAGAAGATTGGAATTGAAATGTGGAAAGTAAGTCTCGTATTTTTCGTATATTTTACAGTGCATAAACAACGAATAACAATAACACCGGTAACTCAGCCACCGATTACCTAATCCCGCAAGAGGAACATAAACAGTTTCAATCTCCGCCCTACTGCCGGAGAACGAATCTATTTTTACCAAGTTCGAATCGCGACGCGTATTCTCGGTGGCCAATAGCCGCTAAAGATACGAACAAAAGAACAAAGGCGAAGAAATTAAATTTCTTCAGGAATTTATTACAATCTTAACATACTGCATGTTAACCCATTGATAAAACTAATCTCAATTCTTCATCGAACGATCTGTATTCATAGAAACGGAACGAAGAACGTAATGGAATGATAAAAATTGCAACAATCCATTCTAAGAAAAGGCCACACGGTTCCCTTAAAGTTTCGTTAATCATCATTCATACGTCGCAAGGAGCTCTTAATAGAGATGATAATAAAATTACCCTAGAATGAGAATTCGATACTTAAATATTGTAAGGCAAGAGATTTTTAAGTCCTATTTTTCGTCGGTCAAAGATAAAATGTCAGGCGAGCTTTGAAAGATTGGGAATTTTTAAATTTCCCGCCACGTGGCTTAACATAACCTAAAATAAACAGAGGAGTAAAAGGCTGAGGAGTAAAATAAACATGAGGACAAATAAATCAGTCGTGTGCCAAATATCAGAAGTTCGTATTGCAGAGACAAACTTGCTATTCGGAATACAAAGTTGCAAATGTGGAAGTTTCGACGATGTGACTTTTGGAAGCGGCTCTGCTGACGAGTATACTGACCACGGTATTAGTAGAAACGCTAGAGAGACCACGAGAGATCAGGAAGAGAGACAGAGGATTCTATATCCGTGCAGACGCAAGCCGGATCGCGAAGCCGTATTAGGGAAGGTGCTAGATTCTCCACAACGCGGTCGCCATTACCCCTACCTTCGCGTCCAGTTGGTCCTTCCTAACCTATACGTCGTTTTTCACGTTATCTATATCTACTCTTTCAATATTGTCTAAGATAACAAAATTATCCAATTTGTGACTCGACTGTAACCGATGAAATATTCCAATGCCTCTTCGGTATTTGCAAATCTTCCTAACCTATACTTCGTTTTCTTCCATTTGCCTCGGTACTTTTCCATCATGATCAAGGACGATCAAATTATTTCATCGTAATTCGGCCAACTGATAAAAACTTTCATTGATTTCCTAACCTGTATTTCATTTTCTCTCATTATCTAAAATAACAGAAATATCTTCTCGTAATTTCGATAACCGATCAGGTTTGAGAAAGTCTTGTCAATATTTCGATCTTAAATAAAAATCTCCGATTGACAAAAGAAATAAATTTTTGGAAATATTGAAAAGTGATAATTGTCGATCGTAAGATCTATGATGAGCCTAACGTGAATTCTAAACTCGGATCTCGTCTCTTCTGGTGAATTCGATTTAGAAACTTGGTAACTTAGCTTCCAAGTGTTCTATCGGGTGAGTCATGAGGAAAAAGTAACGACTTTGCACGCGGTTGTTTGTACATACATATCTCCGTCTATGTTACATCATAAGAGCCGAAGAATGTCTTCTCCACCCCCGTGTATACTAAATCCGGACGATCTCAAATTTCATCGCGTTTTAGCGAACCCGTCACGCGTTTTAACTTTACGGCCCGCGTAATTCTGCTGTGTGAGACGCGTCTGTCTAAATGTAGCTTTCCACTCGGACAAACATTCTCATCAAATTTTCCGATCCTCTGGCTTAACACCGAACATTACGAAAGCCAGATTGTCCATCCTCCGATTCGCTTGAATTCTTTTAATTGCCATTCCAAGAATTCTTCGTAAAATATACTTCGATAGAGAGAGCTTTGCCTGAAAAATTATTAGCTCAACGACCATAAGAAGAAAAATATGATAAGATAAACAATTTTGTCAATTTTCTGACTGTTGCGTCATTTGTTTGCCAAAAGAGAATATTCTAATATAACGTTGTCATTTGCAGAGAAAAATGGGGTAAATCTACAAACTGCAGCGTATTCAAAGAGCCAAGGATATACTCTGTCACATGAAAGAATTCAAAGATACTATTCAAATTCAATGCTGTAGGACCTAATGATCTAAGGCGAGAAAATAATCTGCTCGTAAACCAATTAACCGCTGAAAATGTTTCCAATGCTTGCAAGGTACTAAGCTTATTTTCCACCAAATGCCAGTATCTAAAATAACAAAATTGAAGTGTTTCGTAGGTCGAGAAGCGTAACAATTTTGCCTGCTGCGATCTTCACTTTGAATAGCAACGTAATAGAAGAGGGATAACTGCAAAATTCTCACTTCCAATATGATCCTTATTATAGAAAGCAACTAGCTACGAGTTGGAATCTCCAAGTGCAAAATTATCCAAACTTAATAGAAGAGGGATATAACTCCAAAGATCTCACTTCCAAAGATCCAAAGATCGAAAACCAACCACTCTCTAACGTTTTCTTGGAAGGATCCTGAAAATGGGTGTGTTGTAGGTTGTACGATGATGTCTGGATGACCGTGGAACACTGTTGCTTGCTTGCTTGCTGCGTGTACTCTACTACTCACCACCGGATGTCGGGTTCGAAGTCACGAAAATGAAAATCGGTAAACTCGGGGAGGAAGACAGGCGTGAAAGATGAAAAAACACCGAGTAGCACTCTACACCGCACTAATACTGGATTCGAATGGCTGTTCTCGCGTCGTGCCCGTCCTAGTCATAGCCAGACCTTTGCACACGGCACGTGTGCATCGGAACGTCAGTGCTGTTGACGACAGCGTCGCGGCGGCAAGAGGGAGTTACGCTAGCCGCCTTCCATCTAGCGGGGGTGTTACACTATACTTTGGGATACCGAAACGGCCGCTACTCGTTAACTCGCTTTTCTTTTCTTCGCATCTTATCTCCTCACTCTCTGTCGCTTGATTCCACAACAATTCCAAGCGATCATATTTATCTGAATTTCTATCTTTATAGACACAATCGGACGAACAACGCATCAGCTCCTATTTCTTTTATTTCCATGTTTTATACAATTTTGCACGTTGCGAGAATTCTGTGCAGCTTCGCAGCTTTAAATGTCACGTAGAGTCCAAGTTACATGGTACATGACTGTAGCTCCTTTTTGCTATGGAATGTTCCACAAATTGTGAGTATTTACTTGCGGTAGAATGTTGCTTTTTGGGTATAATTGAGTAACGTTGGTTCTCGCTGCTGCTCACATCGGTATGTTTCTTGTAGAGGATAATGAGGTTTGCAAGAAGTTGCGACGTTCAGGACATGTTTGAAATTTTAGAATCCAAGTTACATGATATTTGGTGTGGCTGCTTTGCGTCGTTGAATATTTCACAAACTGGAGATGTTAGTGTTAGAATTTTCAGGAAATTGACGTAATAAAGAGATATGGAAGTTGGTGGAGGATATTGGACATTAGTCTATTGCTGCTTATTGCTGTGCAACTTTTGACAAGTTGGGAATATTAATGCCATCAGTGTCGCTTCTATCAATGAGTCGTAAGAAAGTTAGATGTGAGATAGTAGAACCCTTGTTTTATGGCTGCTTCTGTTACCGCCTGATAAGTAGTCTAATAGATCTTATTCTATGATTATTAAATTATTAAGATTAAATTAGGACGAAACTTGATGCTACACGAAGAAGAACAATTTTATAAGAACAAACGGTATGAAAGAAACACAAAGGGACAGTAGTACAAGAAAATTTTGAATAATCTTGCTCTTTGTACCTGGTGCTCACTAAGATCATCGTCTCTAACTAAAATCTAGGTCAGTTACATTGAAAAAGTTGTAATACAAGCGACAAGAAAAAAGAGCAAATTCTTTTTTCTTTAAAGAACCATCTTTTTCTGCAAATATCCATTTTGCTAGGAATAATTTGGTGTGTAACGATAGATGGTGTGTAGAAGATGCTGCAAACATTGAGATAACAATCGGCATACTTCGGAAACGTAATATTTACGGCAGGAGAAAGAGAGATATTCGCCACGGGAACGTTAGAGAAATATACAATAAGATGGGCCACGATTTTGTAACACCGTAGTAACGGCGTGGATTTTTAGAAAGAAACCGGAACGCAGCGAGAATATATCTATAAACGAACCGAGAGAGCAATGAAAGTCGAAGCCTGTAAGAAATTTCAGAGAAACCTGAGAACTCTCTACGCGAGATTTTATTTCATGGAACGTGAAATACAGGCCTTGGAGGAGGTTCAAGGATCTTTCTCGTTCAATCTTTAAACCTACTCTGTTTGTTTTATTAACGCCTTTATAAATATTCCAATTTTTATGTGGCTCAAACTTAATCAAACATAGATTAACGCTATTATTTATCATGTTGTTAGAGTTGGTTCATTTCACTTTCATCTAAATCTACTCCATCTTATTATTTTTTTTTTTTTTTTCTAAATATTCAAGTTTTTACGTGGTCTAAACTCAATCTCGATTTCTACTCAAACATAATCAAACCTGAATTAAGCTATTCGTCGTAATATCGTTGGAATTGTTTAATAATATTTCAATTTCGTCTACATCAACTTTTTACTCCTCTACATTTATCGTTAAGAATGTTTTTCAGATGTTGAAAATTTGATATCAAACCTAAGCCCAAACTAAATTAAACCAAGCTATTTGTCATGATATTGTTAGCGTTGGTTTATTTCAGTTGATGATTCGCTAGCTTTTTCAAAATGCAGCGTTTGAATCATGCTTCCATATTTTTTTACTTAGCTCAAACTTGAGTTGGTTTACTTCAAACCGTATCAAACTTCATCAAACTTGGCTTAAACGTTGATCGCTATCTCTTAAAATTGATATACTCTTTTAATCTGATTGAAAGTTTGATGAGTATAATTTTGGATGAAAATTCAGGAGTGTTTGAATAAGGGGCTAAAAATTTGTCAATAGCGGTCTGAATCATGTCGATGACAATGCGCCACGTATTTTGGTATTCGTTTACATTGTGCTACACAGGAAAATATGTTTTCTGAGCGATGAACCAGCGAGAGAAATACCAAAATAAATTTATTACTCATACGTTTTGGACTAATTCCCGGGCCCTAATGGCATTCACGAATTACAGCAACGCGATACCATAATTTTTAAATTAACACCAGTCGAATTGGCATTCGTTCAATTTTTAACAAAATCTTTCCCCCGACTTTTCCCTTCAAAAGGTAACTTTCTCCTCTATCGTCATATCGTTGATTATAATTCTTCTTCTCCAATGAAAACGAAGAAATTTTTCAGGGAACTAACTACATATATTAAGAGACTATAATTCCGAAAAATCTTAAGGCCAAGAAATTCCAATTGATGGAAGGAAATGCAACACACAGTCAGTATAGGACAACATGGGAGAACTAACTAGCCACTTGGAAATGAAGAAAAATGACGTTTCAAGAGAAGCTTGATAACCACACATTTATAAAGAATTTCAATATGCAAAAGTATACAAAGTTCATATACTGTAGGAAAAGCATGCACAAAATATCAAAAGCGAAGTAGCTCTCGTATTATTTAAATGATACGAATACAAAATTCTACCTTACTTTACACCTGTACGTAAAGATACGAATTTACTTCAACATCCACAGTCTATTGGCTTGGCATACCCAATAATAATAATATAAATTCCATATAGAGATCACAATTTAAATCAATGCTGAAGAGAAGAGCTTTCAAGGAGCAACATCAAAGTATGAGCCAACCAGCTCAAACGTTAAATTTTAAAAGAAAGCTTCCAGACAAATAAGTGCATACATTAAGACTGCGTAATTATATAAATTTTGAAGAGGAGAAATTCCAAGGGCTGAGACATTTGGACGAAAAGAGTCCAGCACGGTGGCTTCCTGAATGCTGAGCTTGCGTGGGCGTAACCGCGGTGCGATCATATACTCGGCGAGCTTTTTACATAAAGCCACGTGCACGCATATAAGTCTTTCTAAAAATAGAAATTTGAGCAAGATACTATTAATAGTGGATGAGTGTGTTGCCACAGTGGATGTGTGCGTGGCTCTCACTCGGTTTTGCTCGCTGTTCGTTACCGAGCAGCTTTTCGGAAAGACCGCCCCTAACCAAATGAAAGAAAAACGCAATTCGATCCTTAGCTACCACTAGCCCATTTTCGCGCCGAGATAAAAGTCCAACTAGCCTTCCTCCTATAACTTCGACCTTGTTCGTTATTTCATCGTACGAGACACTAAAATTATAAATTTGATCCTTCCGATATGAACATCGAGAATGATAAACGTAAACGTCGAATTTTACTAGATTTTTCTGATGTTCGATGATGTTCTATTACTCGATAATTGAAGACAAGAATAATATTTGCCGAAGTCGAAAAAGTGACAGGAAAAATATTTTTTTTTTTTTTTTTTGTAAAAGACTGAAGATATTTTTGATATTACCAGAAGGATGAAGAGTTAAAGATTTATTCTTCGCTTAAATTGGATTTATGATTTTGCTGGAGTTTAAATATTTGTTAAATAAATAGGTAATTAAGTAAAAATACGTGACGGAAAATTCGCTATCACGATTTTTAAATTAGAAATAAACCGTAGTATTTTATTTTAGATAGAAAGTTGAATCTCAATTTTTACTTAGGCCAGTTTATCATCTCGCTTCTTTTTTCTTTCAATTGGGTTTTATCTTTTTAAGTATTTTTTTTTTTTTATTTATTTTTTATTCTATAGGAAGAAAATCACACGGCTATTTAGATATAACACGTGTGATCTCTTATGAAACATTCAACCCTAACGTTTTCCGTTGCTATTTTAACGCGTGGACAATAAAAAATGTATAAGTACACGTATATAATTAGAACGTTATCCGGAGACACGTGACACGTCACCGCGGAGCGTTGTCTCGCTGATTGACAACGAAATTCGATTATGCGCCTGAGAATGGATGTCCGTTCAATCGCGTCAAAAATAGCGGAAAGCACAGCAAAGAGGAAATGCTTAAAAATTCATCGTTACACGAAAAGTGCTCGCTTTATATATATTTAACCGAGAGGTGCAACGATCTCGTCGTGTATCCATTATGCAACGCGACTGCAAGGAAAATTCATGAGATGTTCGATAAAAAGCTTGGAAAAATCAAGTAGGTAATCATACAGCATAATATATTAGAATACTCGATTCCTAATAATTTCTATGGATGAATCTCTTTTCGGTATTCCTATTTTTATTATTTTGTTGTTTTAATTTTGTCATAGGAAGGAATTCGAAATAATTAATTAATAATAAAATTCTCCGTTGTTCTTGCTTTAAACGAATAACACATAGCGTAATATGCTAATTTGTAATTATCCTGAATTTTTTTTCCAGAAGATATAACCTAAAAACTTGTGCAATAAATTTTCATGGTACTTTGAGTAATGGGTGAAGTGATAGCTAAACTGTTATCGCTGCTCGAAGCAAATCTCTTCAGGCGATGAAACTCAGCTGATAACAAGAGAGATTTTGCACAACATCAGAAAGGGCCCTCTATTAGCAGCCATTAAATTAAGCCAGTGCACATAATGCAGAAATTCTTGACTTGTTCCACTTGACCGTCTCTCTCCTTCGCTCCTCTTCACAGGCTGAAATTATTTCCGTCCCACTGCGGGTGTTACATGATCACGGAAGAGCTGACTTCGAGCCCATCCCTCGAATATCATCCATTCAGTTCCCTAGTTCATAGAAACCTGCGCCATTTCTCTTCCAATCTAACCTTATTTTCTTTCGTAATCCAAGGAAAATTACGAAACAAAATTTTCTACATTACCCCATCGTTATATAAACCTAGAAAAATGCTGATCTTTGGCTACGTTTAACTCGGTTTGACTGTGTTTAAACTAAACTTGGTATATCAATTTGGACATAAGCTTTCCCTTAAATCTAACCTTAATTCTTTAATAAGCCCGTAAAAAGCCTACCACAAAATACTCCATTATCGTACCAACCTCTGAACCTAAGAAAACACTGAAATCTCTCATTTACATAATTGCCCTTCGACTTCTACGCGTTTCTCTAACCAAAGATTCATTTTTCCACGCGAAATCGCGACCAGACCTCGCAAGCTCATTTGTCTCCCAGAAGATAAAGTAGAAATCATGTAAAAATACCGCGTGTTTACAAACACGAAGCGATATAAATAAAAAGAATAATCGGCACACTTTCCCTAAATCTTGGATTCTTTTCAAAGCGTTAATGCCCCGACGATGTGAAGTTCATGGGGATTTCTTGAGAAATAACGAACGTCGGTTCTTTGGATGGCGAGTTTGTAGGACTTACTTCCTCGTTATCACAACTGGTTCAGAACACGAAGCTCAGGAAAGCAGATATAAGTATAGAAAGAGGACGGCCTAGTTGCCATCGCGGCCATCCGAAATATTAGAATAAGCCCACGCGCGTAATACAATCCCGTTGGTAAGGTAACCAAATTTAGCATGTGACTTAGCAGACGCCCTCGAGACACTTGCACGCACGATGACTCAGCCTGAACAGAGGAGAACAGAATCGAAGGAAGAAGACGAAAGGGTAAAACTGACTGGGTAGGGGAACTGACAGCAGAGAAAAAATAGTGATCTTCGTTGCACAAGAGACTTCGACTGATTTTTGGAATGCCTGGTTTGGCTATGAATTCTCTAAGGTAGCCTATTATGTTGGTAGGATTGAGAAACAATGGCGAGAAGGATCGATTTTTCTTTTTAAAGTTCCTTTACATTTGGTAATTTGATTTTTGGATCTACATTTAAGTTTAATGAGACTTTAATTATTTAGGAATATGAATTATGATTCTTTTCTGAGTGTGTTGAGTTAGGGGTAAGTTATGTTAAGTTTGAAATGTCTCTCGCACTGTATTCGATATTACACCGAAATTGAGTCCAGTAAGGTTAGATTTACATCAATCTGAATGGAGGTTATGATTCGTTTTGGATTAGTTTATTCGTAGTTTGGATTAAGTTTGATAATTTAAGTTTATCATAACATAATTTTGATAACTAGAGCCCGATTTAAAATTCCAAATTTATATCCATGATGAACCAAATTCCCTAACTTATTCGAATTATGAGTCCACTAATATTGGGCTCTAATTTAAGTTAGCATCGTGCCGGGTTTAAGTATCCAAGTTTGTCTTTCACGTACTAAGTTGCAACTTAGTACATCTTAACTTATACCCACGGTGAATTAAATTACCATGATTGAATTCCAGTCTAAGTTAGCTTCGTACCGGGTCTAAGTTAAGCCTGCGTTTAATCTAGACTATCTTTTGCAATAGTCCTTGGTCCGGTCGTGGTTAGGTCAGGGTTGGATCGGAATTAGAGGTAAATAAAGTCTGACAGGAGGTTCTCGATGTAAATCTTGAGTACTTAGGGTATTTTTTCCAATAATCCTTGGTCCAGTCTAAATTTAGTCCGGCCATAATATTGTTCCTAAGCGAAGTTCAAGTTTATTATAACTTAACTCCGGCAGTCATTTTGAAGTTTTCGTCGTTTGGATATACTTTGTCCGAAATAAATTGGGGATTATATTCGTTTTAGAGCCACATTAAGCTCAAATAGATCGGTATAAGTGGAATTTCGGTTCAAAATTTCTCAAACTTATTGGATAAACAAAAATATCCTATTGATCACGCTGAACATTTTTATTTCTGAGTTTGCATCTCTTTGTTTCTATTCATTTTTGCTTTTCTTTCTTCGTTGGGATAATAAAAATGTCATTTGACGTACCACTAATGTAATGTTTTGTTGGAGTTTGAATCATGATACCTATTGTTCATTTCAATGCTTAGTTCAGGACAAAATTATGATCATTTTTCTTTCTTTCTTAATTTGACAATTTTAATAAGATTTTTTTTTTAATTTGATAGAGATTTGTAAGAAATTTGTCTCGTGGTTTACAGTTTTACAAGCGTAATACCCTGATTAATGTCATGGCTTTACTTAAGTGAACGACCTACTTACAAAATGTTGCAGTTTGGCACAAACACAATGGCTCTCATTGAAAGAGATTGATCACAAGGAATTTTCATTATAAGATATGCTACTCTAACAGTGGATTAATAGTTAAGTGGATTTAATGATTACTTCCATTTTAAATAAATACAAATATTATTTCTATTCTTGCAACATTGTAGATTTAGGTTATACGTTTTAAACGAGTAGCTACTGTGATTACGTTTGAATGTGGTTTGATCAAGTTTGAACTAGGTTTGGATTCTTTCGAATTTGTATAAATTTTGGTGCACATATACGCAAAATTTGGCAAAGTTTGTGTTAGATTTAAGGTAGATTTGCGTAAGTTTGAATAGAGGTGGATATAGATTAAGTTCGAATAACTATAATAATAGTAACTCGAGATAAGTTTAAAGTAGATGCTCAGTTTCAAACACCCAAGAGTCTGCGAAGGCGAAGTGTTACTTCGCGGTTGTTAAAAGTAGAATCGAGACACAATGATTAGTGACGAATTATACATTTCGCAAACTGGTGATTCACTAACTCTATCTTGGCTAGAACAAGATAGTTGGCCACAGTATTCTCGTACATTCCACGTAAACAATTTTCTTAAATCCTTAAGATTTCGCTTTCTTCCTGTTTGTTCGCTGCAACAATGTCATATTAAAATACTTGAAATTCCTAGAATAAATACTTTAATCTAGTATATTCCAAAAAATAGAAATCTTCAAATTTTCTCAGAATACCTTTAAAAAATTGTCTCGGTGTCAATTAACGAAATCAAAATTATTATTATTTAATTCGTCAAAAATCTAGGAATCCAGAAATTCGATGTAATAGTTGCGATAAAAAAAAGGACAGAATCGTGGAAACACTTTGCAGGGCGACAAGAAATCTGGTACAGCTCACGGGAGTTAATTATTGGAAGATTTACGACGCAGTTTCCGGTAGCCGGTTGCCTATCAATCACAGTGAAATATGCGACCCATTCGCCATCGAATTTTGGCTGATCGAATTTATCGTGCTGGAGAATTTATGTAAGAAATTTTGCTGCAATGTGCCACTGAACTGTTACTGTAATTTCCATAATATCCATCATTTTATACGTCTCGGTACTTCCTTGAAAAGAAAAAGATAACACATTATTTGCTGAGATAATTGTCATCAAAGAAAGCTCTAATTCTTATGTTTACGCGCTTACTCGTACGTAGTTAAATATAGAGATTCATTATTCACTAGAAACCACTCTGCCAATATTACTTGGATAATCTTCAATTCCATTTTCCAATGACACAGTCAGCATCCTAATTTTGATGCAATTTCGCACACTTTGTTGCGGCCGCCACACGTCGAACATCTAGCTTAATTACCTGCCATTGTTGATCAGCTTTTGCGATGTAACGTTCGCCGAATTAATCGCTCGGTTTCACCTATGAATCGTTAATTCGAATTGATGTAGCCATGTTCTATTAAATGATACTGTATTTTGGAAATATTAATTATTGATCGTTAGGACATAAAGAAGGAGCATTCAGTCTATTCTCTCACCTTTTTCGTTAGCCCAAATCTACTCCAATGTGATATTTTCGATAAGAATTCTTCCCGAACCTTTTTAATCCTAACCTAACTTAATCACATCGTGATTCCTATTTAATGAGATTCTCCAGAAAGCATCATTTAAAATCTAACTTAACCTACTTTTTCTCCCAATCTAGACCCAACCCAGAACCAATATGGCATCTTCAATGAGACTTTATCCGAAACTTTTGTAATCCGAATCTAACCTAACCTCGTCATAATCCCTGGTACAACGCAACTTTGTAAAAAGGACCATTTAAAATCCATCGTAACATACTTTTATTCCTAACCTCCATTCATGTTCAGTAATCTATCCTAGTCAAAGACACAACACAAATCTCTGTGTTAATCATTTAACGTCTAGGGTCGATTCCTCAACCGACTCACCGCTCGTTAATCGCTCATTAACGCATTCGTTAAACGTGACAAAACAGATTAGTCGGCCCTTGTCGCACGTGCGACAATTTATTTCGCGGCCGCGGATATTTCGGTGGCCAATAAAGTTTCCTCAATAATGATGATATCTGATAGGGATCCGATAATAGAAAGGCAGACTAGAAGTTAGGCAGCCGGCCCAGTTTTTCATGTAGCCGTAACAACGCGCGCGCGAACGCACGGGCTCACGCTGACAAATATTTTTCAAGGTAACCTAAGCTGAAATATACCACCTCGACTCCTCTGTATAGCCGATTTAATAATTCCCCCCTCTGGCTGCCAATTCCAAGTCCGCTCACTTGTTACATTAGAGTGACATAATGACTCGGTCGCACGCGAATCGCTCTGGACACTCTCGCGAACGCGTTACGCAAGCCGCGGTCGCGTGACGAAATAACACCGTGATCTCGGTTGTGTGGGCTTAACTTTGCTGGAAATATAGGGTTGTTTCTCGGAAATGAATTTTTTAATATTTGGAGTTAGAGTTTCAGTTTTAAGGCTATTGCAATGTTTCTAGAGCCAATCGGAATTAATATCAGTGACAGATTAGATTGAGGTTAGGTTTCTGTTACACAAACGGTCCTTATGATTTTAGAATTAAGAATATTTGGCTCCTTGGAAGATGCATTTTTAACCATGGGCTTTTGGAATTTTTCAATTTTGGAGATTACTGTAGCCATTTGTTTACTAATATTAAGCAAGTTTATATAATGATTTATCGAAATTAGAACGTAGTTTCGATTCAAAGAAATTTCGAGAAACAAAGAAACCGAGAAGTTGGCCCGCCATTTCGCCTGCTGAAATATGAATATGTCATCCGAGAGATTCGAATGTCATATGCAGTTTCTAAACGTCCTGCAAATGCCAGGAATTGCATACGCGGTGTAACATGAATTCAGGAATAATGTACCATAGTTGGCATGAAAAACGAGCGAGGCGATCCTCGTTAACCACAATCTTGCACGTCGAAAACCTCGACTACAGCAACCATTATTTTAAAGTAACTTTGAATTAATAACACGAGAGTTAAACATATCGATAAGCAATAATTCGTTATTTTTAAACATAAATATTGTACTCAAATTTTCAAACTCTAAATCGAAAAATTCCAGTTCTCAAACTTTTAATCCAGATTTCAAATTATCAAATTTTCAAATTTTCAAATTAAGGTCCAGGAAATTTTGAATTTCTAGAACCACGAATCCAAAAGTTCAAATTTTCAAGTTTGACGATCTAGAGTTTTCGCAATAACTCTGTTGTGATCAAGGAGAAATTTTCCTCCCCTGATAAAATTAAACGAACCGACAGCCAACTAATTAAAATTTCCCTCAATTTTTTTCGACAGCATCCAAAATTGTCTCGTCCTCGCATCGTTTTATTTAAACGTAGTAGCTAAATATATTGTTGGTACATTGTTTACAATCTCCTTAGATCACTACAATATTTAAATCGCACATCGCGTAACCAACCGGTGCCAAGATTTGTAAATTGGGAAATTTAGTAAGAGACGAGTTGTAGAAATTTAATACGAAATCACTCAAATTAACTCTCCGCATCTTGAAGAATACCGGTAGGAAAGGGTTTTAAATTAAATCCTGGTGCCGGATGCTACGACTATGGCTGGCGCCATATCAAAAGGCACAGTTGCTTCTCACGCCAAGTATGTAAGAAATGAGAACGACTACCTCGATCATGTCTATTCCTGAGTCCAAGTTTCCTACCCTGCTTAACTTCGTTTCATTTTATTTCATGTTCACCACCAAGAAAAAGTTACAAGTCGCGACAATCTCATTTCGAGGTTAGTTGGCCATTTTTCAATCAAACCTGTTTACCCTCTCCTGTCAACTTCGTGCATACCACTTGAAACGTTCAGGAACGCTTGAAACGTTCTCGTGTTTGTATATCGTTCCAGGAAATAAGATGAGTTTCAAAGATGAAAGATTTAAGACGGTATCTTGATATTTGAAAGTAAAATCACGCCATTTTTAGGTCCCTTTCGTTTCTTTTCTTTCAGTATGGAGGTCAGCTGAATCAGAATGCCAGGTTAATTTAATTTAGATTTCTTTTTCAAACCTGAATTATCGATTAATGAAATCAATAATTGGAAATTACTAACGTCTATGTCTATGTGTTACGTCCGAAAACATTGAAATGTACGGATGGTGCAATAAATACTACTACTGTACTACCGTCAGTAGCGCTTATCTCTTTTTTTAATTGAAAAGGTAGAATTTTTTAAAATGTACCGTTCGATGATTAATTCTTTGTTGTACAATTTATTTGGAAAAATATTTCAGTAATTATTAATTTCAGTATCTTTTTAATCAAAAAATAAGATTTTTTAAGTACAGAACAATTAAAAGATACAATTTTTGCAAACACGTCGTTTCAAGTCATTCGTCTTTATACTTTATATCAGGGAATACTTTTTATTGTTGTAATTTCAATATCAGAATATAAAATGCACATATGGTTGGTGTAGAGTCATCTACTTGCAATTACGCCTGAACTACGATATTTTTGCAACTCCGCTATCCGCCACGTAGTGCCATCTTCTTGAAACGAGTGTGAACACTTTCGTAGACCATACGATGGTAAAAATAATATTACCATTGCAATTAAATATACACTCCAATTAAATTTAATTTTATACTATTGATATTCGCCTAATGTTTTACACAAAAAGCAATATTCTTCGTCTTTTTCTATTTGTATGTAATTATAAAGATTAGATTTTTACACAAAATTTATTTTTAATGAAAAAATTAATTTACAGGAGAAAACAGTTTCCAAATTTTCTATGATGCTTGAATCTGTGACGATAATCAAGATTATAGCAAATAAAGTTGTTTACTTGTGGAAAAATACACTTCTTGCATATAACTGTAGCAATAGTAACAATAATAATATGATAAACGAGTAGAGGGGCATACTAAGATAAAATAAGACTACGTCAGCTTGTTTTATTTCTTATTTAAAACGTTGTACATCATTTTTATTTTTTTATTCTTTTTTTTTTTCTTCTTTTATTTCCTCTTCATGATTTTATAATTTAAATTTAGAAATGCAACAGATGGACTAAATGAAAGTCCTTTAAAGGTGTCTGTTATAAATACATGTGATTACATTCGCACCTAACCATGATACGATTCCTATCTTTATCCACAAGATTTATTATACTTATACACGTCAATTTGTCTGCATAATTCACCAGAATATTACATTTTCCCGCCTCCAAAATTCCAATTCAATTCCAACAGCCATCCCCCTTCAATCGATCTAAAATTAGATTCTGAATTTTAAATCAGAAGCTTTTAATTTTGAATATTCTGAAATCCTTTATTCTGGAACTTTATAATTCTAACCAAAAACTGGCCAAAAGAAATGAAATTCCCCTTCTAAGAAGAATGCTCTGCACAATTTTTAAGAACGCTGAAACCTAAAAATTCGTCTAAATGAGGGACCTCTAAATGATGGTTTTCAAATTCCTGGAATCTCCTACAACGAGATTTCAAAACCTAACCTGAGCCACAGCCAAAGAGAATTAAATTCTCCTTGCAGGGAATCCTCTATAGAATTCTGTACAACGTCAGATCTAAAAAGTTCTTTCAAACGAAATATCTGCTGCGTCAAATTTTCTGCGATCTGTATACACTAAAATTCGTAATCCTAACCTAAACCATAGTGAGGAATAATTAAATTCCATTTGCGAGGAATGCTCTGTACATTTTTATAATACAAATCGAATGCCGCGCGCGGGCTTTTTCAAATTTCAAATTTCAAATTTCGCATCCTAAGCTAAAAATTAAGTTCTAATTAATTTCTATCGCTCGAGAAGTCCTGTAAAATTAATACGAACTTCGGAAGACATCAAATCATTCTTCGTCTATCGTTTAAAAAATTAAAAACATCACGATTTTTACCTGAGAAACGAATTATGCAACAGATTTCCAAACGTTTACAGTTGGCAGTAAACAATAATTTTTCGTTCTGTAAATAACACCACTATATCCACAGAGTCTGGTGCAGCGGATACATAGATGTCGCCAATCTCGGGTGCTCATTTCATAACCGATACGTTTAATTATTCGTGATTGAATCGTTAAAGCTGTCGCTGAACGCAAAATGGTAGAGACTATCAAAGGATATTAGGAACGATGATGAAAGACGTTCCTTCGCCGCTTTTCCAGAATTGTGCGGCGTAGATTCGCGCATCTGGAATGAACGAAAATAATTTTAGACCGGCCTGTTACGTCGAAGGCCGTGGCAAACTCTCGAATCTCGCGGCAGATGTGTCTACAACCGCTATACACAATGCTAATTACAATATCACTATTTTCGTGTCGTCTCGAAATCGGAAGCCAACACGTCTCGCTGCGATTTCAATTTACTTCCACCTGTTGTTTATCGTCAGAAAATCATTTTTTTATTATTATTATTATTCTCGTAATACGTGGGTGTTTTGGGATTAAGTTGGAAATAGTTCGTCTTGGTAGCGAAGATTTGCCCGAACGAATATCGTCGTAAATTTTAGGTCTGTGATCCACCGATTCTTCTAACCTTTCAGTTTCGAAACGAAAGTTTCTAGGTATTTAGGTTCGAAAATTGTATTTACAAATTTCAAACTAGACATTTTTACGAGATCTCGAACTTTTAACTTTCTACTGGGAAACTTTCGCGATTTTTAAATCAAAGATATTTCGAATATTTCGAAATCTTCTAAATAGGAGAATTTCTCGATAGAAATCCTCGAAATTCGCGTATCTGAAATTCGAAATCTGCGATATCTCAAATCCTTATCCGAAGCTTAGTTATCCCCTAACCTCGAAATGTCTAATTTCCAATATTATTGTGTTGGCAACTAAGTGATTGCGGATCTTGTCATTAGGTGGTAATGACAATCACTTAGTTGCCAAGCCAATACAAACCACATAAATTCTTCAAAAATTCAGTTACTCGTGACGAGTTTAGCTTCTATCGAGTAGAAGCAAAGTTTTTATCGAATACGATAGCCCGAATCTAATAGTATCTGTAAAACAACGATCGTGGCTACATTTGCCAGAACAACGGATGTATGAAACCAGTTCAAACATTTGTTCTGGCTATCAGTGTACACACGCGCCAGCCATTCAGAATCGAAATGACAGCAGAGAAATTTCTTACAAATCCACCAACTACAAGATGCATCTACACTTCAACAGGTAATACGACGTTTTTAATAAATCTCGTTGTTTCTTAACAAACTCCTTTTCCATTAACAAACTCCTATTCTCATTTATTCTGACTTAACCCGAATAGAATGCAGTCGTTCGTTTATTTGCTTCTCTTTCTATTAGAAACACAAGAGTCTAGACTTTCTGTAAATCATCGTAACCTTCGAGCACCGGTGTATTTTTATTTCCAGCGTTCTAATTATACTGTGAGAATGTGGTCACGCGATTTGCCAGAATTCTCTCGTTTCTCTACTATTCTTCAAAATTCCTTCTATCTTCCCTTTGTTTCTTTTTTCGAACGTAACGTTGATCGAATTTAATCGTCGATTAAACGCACCAGTGACGACAGGGACGGATCTAGAAATGCCGGAACACGAGGCCTCTGTGATT
The DNA here is from genome assembly GCF_041682495.2 of Bombus fervidus. Taxonomy (NCBI): domain Eukaryota; kingdom Metazoa; phylum Arthropoda; class Insecta; order Hymenoptera; family Apidae; genus Bombus; species Bombus fervidus. The sequence continues at coordinate 8,302,335 of NC_091531.1, read as the reverse complement.
TCTGATGTCTGAAAAATTTCTATCCTTCGTCCTTCTTTCTTCCTCTTTTTTATCTTTTATTTCGCGCGATCAACGCAACATCGATCGAATCGAATCATCGATCGAAATGAAATTGAAACGCGCCAGTGACGACATAGACAAGGACGAACGTATAGACTCGGAGAAACGAGGTCCCTGTTGTCTGAAAATTTTTATCCTTCGTCCTTCTTTCTTCCTCTTTTTTATCTTTTATTTCGCGCGATCAATGCAACATCGATCGAAATGAAATTGAAACGCGCCAGTGACGACATAGACAAGGACGAACGTATAGACTCGGAGGAACGAGGTCCCTGCTGTCTGAAAATTTTTATCCTTCGTCCTTCTTTCTTCCTCTTTTTTATCTTGTATTTTACGCGATCGATGCAACATCGATCGAAATGAAATTGAAACGCGCCAGTGACGACATAGACAAGGACGAACGTATAGACTCGAAGGAATGAGGTCCCTGCTGTCTGAAAATTTTTATCCTTCGTCCTTCTTTCTTCCTCTTTTTTATCTTTTATTTCGCGCGATCGATGCAACATCGATCGAAATGAAATTGAAACGCGCCAGTGACGACATAGACAAGGACGAACGTATAGACTCGGAGGAACGAGGTCCCAGTGAAGTTGAAGTTTCGAAAATAATCGCGATAATTCGGGAATTGGCGGTATTCAGAGACGAAAAAGACGAGGATCTGGACGTTGATGTTTCTATAAAACACTGGCAGCCGCTTTAAAAACGCTGTTAACGTCCATCCGGAACGGCCACCGTCACGTTTGTAGTATTTTTACACCAGCCTCGAGAATACTCTAGAAACCGTGGAAAATTTCGAATGACGAAACGACACGCGGCAATGACCTAATAAGGGCGAGGATAGATACAACCAATTGTTTGTTAAATAACAAATATATATTATATATATTATTTAATTACAAAATACAAAATAAATACATAATATATATATATTTATATACATGGTACATACAAAGTATAAATTTTCTTCAATCTAAACCTGTTGATATCGCGTTGATTCACTTTCCTAAGAGGATCTTGCGGGTGGCACCGATACTTTGGCCAGATTGGGTGGCACCTTTGTTGGAACCGGCCTGCAAACCGATCATCGTCTCACCGGCGCGCAATTGTTCCTCCGTGAACTCGCGTTTGCATTCGTCAGCGGGTTTAGGTCCCAGATACGGTCCTTTCCATTCTGGATGCTTGTACGTCTGTGCAGAAGATTTTATTTGTAATTTAGCGAAACTTGTCGTGGAATAATCAAAGGATCAAAGCAACGAGAAAAGCGATTATAAAGGTGAAGCTAAAATATTGTATTCTGTTACAGAAGTTAGACATTGGAACGATTGGAAATTAGAGATTGCAGATGACATGGAGTTAAACTAAATAATCCACTCGATGGCATAATTAGGCTACGCGCCTATTGAATACCACTGATCCGGTTTTTTTATTAAACTTACCGTACGACCAAGAGCAAAGAGGGTCGTCACCACCTGTGCGATGTCTTTCTTCTCCCACAAGTCGACCGTTTGGAACACGTCAACGTCGTCCACGCCATATTCTTTCAAAGCTTTCTGGAACCTGATAGTAAGAACCTTGGAAAATCTCGTTTCATCTAGCTTTATTTATACAATTCAAACTGCAGATATTTATACAAATTAGTGTTTTTATCGATATCATTCGGAAGAAAAAGGAACTTACAGCAGAGGCAAAATGCTTTGTCTATTAAACATTGCAAAGAACACTATACTTTGGATATTTTATAAGTTTTTGAGTGTACGCGTTTTTACAGCTTCAAAGATTCAAACTTATTGTAACTTTTAGGTGATTTCCAAAATAGACTTACGAGTTGATATTTTCCATCATTTTGAATTGACCACCGCTGCTGTTGATCTTGGAGACGGATCCAGGGGAGATCTTGTTCATCAGATGACACAACACCTGTCCATCCTTGATGACATCTTCGAACGCTTCACCTGGTGGGAATTTCTTGCCCAAAATCGACTCGATCCATTCTTGGGCCTCTTTTTCCTGCTCTGGGTTACGCTTTGCAGCGATCTGCAACGAGACAATCGGATGAAATCACTGTTTTCACGAACTATCGTTAAAAAATAAATCATCTTCGAGTAGGGAATTTCCTCTAAAATATATCGCCTGTATAATTGCCAAAAAGTTCCGATAAATACCGCAAGGATTTCTTTCTCGAAACTTATACAGATCACTGACGAACCATCCACGTGAAATCCTTCGAAATTTCACGGAAAAAGAATTTTCTGCAGAACACTCGTCGAATCCAAAGAATGAGCAATTTTAAACATCGAAACACCGATATCGATTACGAGATTCACAATGATTTATTTCAATCGCCAGTGAAAAACACGGATATCCGGCTCGGCCCAGTTCTGAGCTGCAAAGCTCAGCGCAACCCTTTGAAACGTAGAAGCTCGCCTGAGACAAATTCATAGACTTTTGCGTGGAACGATTTTACACATTTGCGCGGCACGGAAATTGGCAAGTTCGTACAACGCAAATCCGGAGATTTGCATCGCACGAGTCAAAGAATTTGTCTCGTACAAGTTGGAAAATTTGCATCACACGCAAGGGAAAGGGTAGCAGGGACGAGCGGAATATTCACGATGGATGGATTCACAACAGAGGTGGCAGGATGCGACTGAGCGAAATAAAGTTGCAACGATCTCGCACAAGGCAAAATGTTTCCGGATTCTTCACGAAACGAACGTTCGATGCACGAAAATCCTCGAGCTCATACCTTGGCGCGCACTTGTCGTTCGAGAGCCATTCTCGTGCTTTGCGGTGCTTGTCGAAGAGGACTGAAATGCTTGGTCCTAGAGCCGATCCCTCTTATAGTGGACGAAGATGGCGGGAACACGGCCCACGCTTTGGAGGAAACTGTCCAACACCTCGGGTGCAGACCTCGTGTGTTTCGAAAATGACGACGCCACGTACGTGTCCATGTATCTATGTTTACCAGTGTAGGAGTACATGCTTTCCGCAGTTTTCGACGATCTAATATTAGCGGCTTATTCACTTGGACGTAGAATTTCCAAAATCGCCACTGCCAAGCTGCGCCTCCACGATACACGCGATAGTTGTTCCACGTGCGACAGCATTGGAAAAATCATGCGTTCGAGTTAGGTAAATTTGATCCAGTAACTTGTATATTGTCGTTGTATTACAATGAATTAGGTGAGGTTGCAGCAAGTGATTACGCGCTGGAAGCTGCAAGGGGCAGGAGATTAGGATGGTTTTGCAACTTGTGCAAGTGGAAATGGGATTACCTACTTGTTTGTGTACTTGGTCGTGGATCGGAGTTTCTATAAATTGTAGCCTTTTCGTGCTTTCATATTTGCAGATTCGTCAGGAATTTTGGAATTTCTGTAGAATAGATTCCAGGCATTTGTATCACGTAGGCGATTAAAGGTGCTTTAGAAACTTGGAAAAGAGCTTTAGGAATTTGGAAATAGGTGAACTGTATTGCTTGCTGCTTGTGTATCTGCCTGTGAATTGGAATAAATTATAAATAACTTTGAAATTGAGAATTGGGTGAACTGAAATAAATTGTAGCTTTTTAGTAGTCTGACTTTCAGGATTGGTGTGTCATAAATTCTGAAATTATGCATACTGTATGATATTAGAAAGTGTTATAATAATTAACCAAACATAATATAACTAATTTGTTGAAAGTGCTGAAATTTTGTTGCTTGTAAAATTCTCCACTAGATTGTAATAATGTTTCTCTTATTGCTGATGTATTATTTGCTCCATTTCGGTGGGAGCACACTGTGGACTGCAGTGGGTGGTGATGGATTGAGAGGCTGACTAATTCTAGACAGTTCTCCTTCCGCTTTCTTGGTCGTATTACTTATTCACTGTGTTGCTTCCTTTCCACGATTTTAATAACTACTCGTATTAAACTTAGCTACTTGATACTATAATAACTAAATATGAAACAAACAGTTAGATTATAGTTGCCAATAGATGCAAATTTTGTAAATAAATCTAAACTTAAATTAATTTCTAAGAAAGATACTACACAGAATTTCGATTCCAAATTAAATTAAAAAACTGTTACATACCACAAATAAAAATTTCAATGTAGAATTAAATTAAAGTTGAAGCTGAGCTTTAATTTTCTTAATATTGCGCTGGAAAATAAAAGACTTCGTCATCTTTCATTTCAATAATAAAAGCCACAATTATTTCAAATTTCCTATTAACTAATTTATAAATTTGTAATTTTAACGAAAAATACGATTTTTATTTCGTTCCATATTACGTTCCTCAACTTTCATCTACAAGTCGCCATATTGTTATTCAAACGCAGTCCCTCGCTGCATTCTACGCTCCAAATATTCGACAAAAAACGGGAAAAAGGAAATTCGATTGCGCAAAGAGTATCAGAGGTTTTTTCTTTAAATAACCAGCCGTCATATGGGTCGAGTTATTATTACGTTGATCCACTTTTTGAATTCACGTGAAGAGCCAACAGATTAAGGATGAAAGCCCGCCAAAAGACGGGCAATTTAAAAATTCTTATTTAAGATGGCGCTCTTATAAAAGAATTGTTTAAAATTCAAACTTAAAAAGAAATCTTTTTAAAAAAAATAATAAACATAATGTAAGTATATAAATAGAAACAAGCTACATCATTTATCTCAAACTAACATAATTACAGAATCTTTTATATTTTATATATTTTTTAAATCATCATTTGAAATTTGAAATTATTATCTCAATAAAACAAATATATATATATATATATATATCTTGAAATACGTGTGAATGAATGCACAAAATTTAAAGTAGCCAGTATTTATAGTTTTCAAAAAAAAAAAAATCATTGCCATTTCTAATCTAAGCTTAAAGATATTCCTAAAGCTGATTCCTATGGGGATTTTTATTCGCGATAACGGAGCATTGCGTAATGAACGTAACTCTTATTCCAACGATATGGAAGATTCTTCACTGGCGAAATCGCTGGCTACTGACTCAGATTTAAATATAATCGCGGCATCTTGCGTATTTCCATTTCCCCTCTTCGTTGTCAACGAGCAAAATTTTCGTCGAAATCCAATAATTTCGGTTATTTCGAACACGTGATCAAATCGAAAATCATTATCGTTCCTAACGACCATTTTGTAACTTGAGTGGCTGTGCCATAATCGTCGACACCTAATCCCACTTTAATTTGAGCGCGTTTTACGATTTAAACGCGGGATCGTCCGGGATTAAATCCCCACGCGTCTCATGATTAATTATTGTTTTCATGAGAATCCGCGTGCGCAGGTGGTATTCAAGGTATTCTATTATTACTGTCTCTTAATTGACTTATTCAATGTTACAAGAAATTCAGAATGTTATTACATAGTTAAAGGATTTGGAAATTTTATATATAGGAAATTTATTAAATTACTTTTTAAAGAAATTTGCTATTATTTTATTCTAAAAATTCATACAAAAGAACAAAACTAATAATCGATATTTTATCACGTAGAAATATGTTCCCATCTAACTACTTTAGCTTACATGAAAACAGTGGATAATGAAATAATTAAGTACTTTTTTGACAGAATTTTGTAAAGTAAGTTGTTAATGATACTTGAAATGCGTTAAAGTTCTTATTATAGTTTCATTATTCTATAATTCTATATTAGAAATTAGAAAGTCTTTAGTAAACAATTAGAGGAAATAAACAAAGTCATGAAAGATTTTAAAAAATGCTTTCTGCGTAATTCTATAATATTTTAAATTCAGCTACGTTATAATACAAAAACAAGTCCTTAGCAATTTAAAAATTAAATTCAAAAATTCCCTGCAGACGGCGCAGATCGTGGCGCCCTCTTATGAATCAGAAAAATTATTTCCCCATAATCTGCCGCTTTTCGAGAGCTTATTAAACCTGGAGGAAAACGGAAAGAAATTTTGAAGGCGTAGGTTGTTTTTCAATTATTTGCCAAATTCGTTTCACTTGTTCGTCGTTCTTTTTTCTCTTTTCATACTTTGATTCGCACCATAGAACGTTGCAGTTTAAAGCGTTCCAAGTCCAATTGTGTTGTGATGCAAAAATGCACTCAATTCTAACGGAAAAGTTTTATTTCAGCTCTTCGATATTCATCTTCTTTATATTTTTACTGATTGTTTTATGAAATTTATCATTTTGTTAACAATGTTACGATACTTAGAAAAATAACACGATTAATTGTGACTTAAGTAAAGTTGTAATTAGGTACGCTTTTTGAGGTTATGTTTTTGTTTTGTAGTTACACTAGTTTGACAGAAAAGTCAGAGTGTTTATTTAAAAAGCATTGTCTTTTTATTTCTATGTATAAAAATAAGTAATTTTATGTACAAAGGACATAAATAAACTTTCTTATGTAATAAAATATTGTACATTTTAATAGTAATTTGTGTGACTTTGATGTAGAATAGAGTTTGATAAAATTTCATTTAAATTCTTTTGTTTATTGTAAACTGTACAACAATATTTGTATGAATGAAACGTTTGTTGATTTCAATCAGTAGGATTATCACCAAAGAAACATGGCACAAAGGTTTCCTGTACCAAATACAGGAAATAATGGCCCTCCACCACAAAGGTATGCTGCATCATCTGTGCCTCCTAATTTACGGCAGTATTCTAGCCCAAATTTTCCTGTAAGTATATAAGAATTAAGAAAATTGAATTAACTGGAACAGTAAGGAACTTCTAGGTTAATTTTTATATAGATGCAGCAGAGATCAGGATTTACTCCTCCTCCACAAATGGCTAATGCAGGTCCTGGACCAGCCAGTATAATAAGAGCTAATCAACCATATTCGAACATGCGTCAAGGACCTATGCCGACTCCACCTGTTGGAAAAAGGAGTGCAGATCAACGTATTCCTATGTCACAACAGAAACCGTAAGTATACTAACAGTGCATGCTTTTATTTAATTTTGCATCCATATTTTGTATTACTTTGCTCATTAACTCATTGCATTAAACAATGTATTAACTAATTGTTTTTATTGGAATAAACTAGCTTTTAATATTTATGATTTCGTACATTTCAAAAAGCAATATGTCAATTAATTTTTTATCAATTTGGTTGCTTGATTATTAAATTGTTAATTTATTTGTCATCATCAAAATGTTAAAAAGAAACCATTCACTGAATTCACCAGGAACTTCACTGCATTTCATAAGCTTAAAAATTGGTTTATTGATTTTTGAATCTATGATTTTTACACAAACTCATATAGGTATTTTTGGAACAGTGATTTTTCACATTCCACGTCCAAGAAGAAGAAAAAGCTAGCAGACAAGATATTGCCACAAAAAGTGCGTGATTTAGTGCCTGAATCTCAGGCTTACATGGACTTACTTGCATTTGAGAGGAAATTAGATGCGACTATAATGAGAAAGCGACTTGATATACAAGAAGCACTGAAACGCCCAATGAAACAGAAAAGAAAATTACGAATATTTATTTCGAACACGTTCTACCCAGCGAAAGAGGCTGGCGAGGGTGAAGAAGGTTCGGTTGCATCCTGGGAACTTAGAGTCGAGGGACGACTTTTAGACGATACGAAAAATGATCCTAATAAAGTAAAAATCAATTTATTCTTAGATAAGAAAACCATAGATCATTTGAAAATGAAGGATAATTCATTTATATTACAATGATTTTTAGGTAAAAAGGAAATTCTCTTCCTTTTTTAAAAGTCTAGTTATAGAATTGGATAAAGATCTATATGGACCTGACAATCATTTGGTTGAATGGCACCGTACATTGACAACACAAGAAACTGATGGTTTCCAAGTGAAAAGACCTGGAGATAAAAATGTTCGATGCACTATTCTCTTGCTTCTCGACTATCAACCCTTACAGGTAACATTTCTTTTAAATAAAAGGGATGTACCAAAATTTGTAAAATTACAAATGCTTAACATTCTAGTTGTCTCTGACAACTTAATTTAAGTTAATTAAATTTTCCCAATTTGACATCCTCTGGTTCTCGTACATCCTTATTAATGAATAAAATAAATGTAAGCTGAGTTAGAATTTAACAGAAATGTTTTGGTTGCAGTTTAAACTAGATCCTAGATTAGCCCGACTTCTAGGTGTACATACCCAAACGCGACCTGTTATCATCTCTGCTCTTTGGCAGTACATAAAGACACACAAACTTCAAGATAGTCACGAAAGGGAATTCATAAACTGTGATAAATATCTCGAACAAATATTCGCCTGTTCAAGGATGAAATTCGCGGAAATACCACAGCGTTTAAATCCGTTGCTCCATCCTCCAGACCCGATCGTGATTAATCACGTTATTAGCGTCGAAGGTATCTATCAATAATAATTTTGAAGTGCGGATTTGTATGCATCTACAGAAAACTTGAAAGTGTGAAATTGCACAGAATGCGCATAGTGTGAGAAAATGTATAATATATCCAAAGTATGGTGCTTTCTATAATATTTGATAGGTAACACAATTTTCTGCCGAACCTGTATTTTGTAATTATGTTCTCAAAAATATGAATTTGCAAAAAGTCCTACAATAATAATTAAGAAGCGCACACCATATTCCATATTTGCAAAAACAAAAAATAACCATTTGTTCTTTCACGGTCTAAATCAGGTACAGAAACGAAACAGACTGCGTGTTATGACATAGACGTGGAAGTTGACGATACGTTAAAAACGCAGATGAACAATTTTCTGTTATCGACCGCAAGTCAACAAGAAATCCAAAGTCTCGACAACAAAATCCACGAAACGGTCGAAACGATCAACCAGTTGAAAACGAACCGAGAGTTCTTCTTGAGTTTCGCTAAAGATCCTCAGCAGTTCATCAACAAATGGATTATCTCGCAAACGAGGGATTTGAAGACCATGATAGACGTTGTTGGCAATCCAGAAGAAGAACGTAGAGCAGAATTCTATTATCAACCGTGGGCGCAAGAAGCAGTATGTAGATATTTCTACACGAAGGTTCAACAGAAACGCGCAGAATTGGAACAGGCGCTCGGTATAAGAAATTCATAAGTATTATCGAAGAGGCTTCGCTACAGTTACGAAGTAATTATATCGAACAAAAGAAATTATTAAATAAGTTATTAATAAAGTATTTGTCTAAACAAAATTTCTTATTTATTAAATTTGTATTACAAAAAATGAAACAAATAATATCACTTCAGTTATTATTTATTATATGTTATTTCAATTTTATCTTAATCAGAAGCTGAATATTTTAGAACAATGAATAAAGTAATTATAGTAGACAAAGTAAAAAATTGGTTAACATATATCTTATCTCATAATCATCATTGCTTAAAATCTTTGTTAGTAATTTATTCCCATCCTTAATAGATTACCCTTTTCATATAATTACTTCGCATACTGTATGTAAAGTATTTATATAAATTTTTCTCTTGTTCCAATTGCAAAATCGATCGATTAACGTGTCTTACGCTTCATTCGCAATGCAGTGTCACTATGACATTATAGTACGACGAGTGACATATTTTTAAGAATAAGAAATGATGTATAGTAATCATAGAGGAATCTCATGGATAACAAATTTATTTAGTACGAATACGTATATCGATCTCGTATATCTTTATTCAAGCTAGTTTTTCAGAAGTCTTTTCTATGAGGATATGTATCGCAATCCGCTACCGCGCATTATAAGTGCGAGAAACTTCTGTATAATATAATGAATAAACCTTTGATATAATTCGCTGAAACCATTTTAAACTGAATTAATCTGAATAAATATTTTCAGTACAATAATGTAATTACTACAGTTAAGATTTCATTTCTTTTCTTGATTTCTTTTTAATTTTTAATGAAAGATTAAAAAAGTTATTAACTATTCTTTTGCGCCTCACTACAAAAAAAAATTGATCTTTTTAGAGTAACCTGCGCTTATAATTGTGAAGTAATAAATTTCCAATTTATTAATATTGTATACTGTAATTAGTTCATTGGGTGAAAGAAAAGGAAAGAAACTAGCCATAAATTTTTCTGTTATCCAATTCTTATTTTGTTTGTGCAAGTAAATACAATCTCTTACATAATCAGTACATGTTGATGCAAAATATGGTTTCCTCGTGGAAACGGCAATATCGCCAATTTAAAACGTAAGGAACAAGAATCCTAAATTTCTTATTCTTTCCCTATTTTTTTTCTGTTTTTTTCTTTTTTTTTCATCGCGGAAGTTTCAATTTTATTTCGTCAGTGTAAAAGTGCTTTCCCCTCTTACTTAAGAGTATTATGGATTAATTTGATTCAGTATTACAACATTAACATTCCAAGACATTCACACGAGGATGAGAAATTCCAGTGCCATTTTACGGATATAAATTTACGTCTTTCATCGTGTTTTCCTCTTTTTCTTCGAGACATTAATGTATTCCACGCATTTCTTGCAAAACACGACTCGCCGAGAAAATAACGTTGAAATCGCATCATACCAATTACACACGAGTTTCCTACGCCTTTCTTTTTTTAAAGACACGAAGCCGGAACGATACATATATATTACGAAACATTCTTCACATGCCAACGAGCATTACACGCAAAGCACTTGATTCACGTTTTTATTTTATAACGCAGGATGAAAGAACAAAGGAGCCAGTTTCTACAGCGACATTGTTTTCTGGTGATAAAATTTAAAAACTTCATAATCTTCTTGTATTTTTTCCTCTTCTCCGTTTTACGTGCCGATTCGATGAACATAATTCTATCGAAGGTCGCATACCGTTGTACAACACTAAATCACAAGTGCACCAATTGATTGTATCGTTTCTAGTACAATAAACTCTGATTGGATTCTGACGTCTTCGTTCGACATAAAAATCAATCGCTAAATACGTGTGTCATATAGTCATATGACTCCACTTGATCAAAAGTGAACGAATACGTCACGATTGCACCGTTTTATTATGAGATCAAGGTTTATTGTATAGTACTTTTGTTTTTTTACTTCCCTAATCTTAATTACACATTCACATATATTTTGTCGTATAAAGTTTTAAATATATATAATTGAGTGACAAGACCTTTTTTTCTCCTTTAATTACACGTTATTCACCTAAATGGAAGTATATTTTTTTGTTTGAAGGATGGGTGAGTAGAAAGATATTCTAAACACATTTCTCTATGCCCTCAGATCAAGTCTACAAAGATCACATTTTTGCCAAAAGACAAATGGCAGCTGTGAATCTCTGTACACTCAAATATATCTCGTAAAATGATAGTGTGATTCACTAAGTCTTTGCTTGGATAAAATCATTCTTGTTTCTCCACGTTTTCTTCTTTTTTTGTCTGTTCTTTGAATGGGGATTGATAGCACTAGAAATATGGCGTACGAGGTAGCCACAGAGTTCTTCTAGCCATTTCTTTCCTTTTTCTTTCACGTGAATATATATTTTTAAATAATCACATCATATAGGTATTGCTTTTTACGTTTTTGTCCAGCATAAACAGAAAACTTTTTGGTTCCCCGTTCAACATCCGATACTGTGTGTATTCGATCTTCGATAATATATCCATCTTATCCATCCTGTTTTGCCACTTACTGTGATTTCTGTACGCATCTATATTATAATATATGGTGTCTAAGAGGAAGGTAAATTCCACTTGTGCAGTCTTTTTTTTTTTTTTTTTTTTTTTTCATTTTTGGTTTTAAGTAATTAATGCGAGATACATCGGTGCAAGAGATCCTTTGGGTTATCCGGAAGTTTGCGTTAAATTCACTCCCTTCCTCTTTTACAGTAACTGTGGATACATTTTACACGATAGCTCGTATGTTAAATGACTGTCGGTAAATCGTATAAATGTCACCTATGATTGCGACTCTGTTGCGACGGTGAATTATTGTTTCTTTTCATAACACAAACGCTAATTTGTACTACATATAGATACACACGAATAATTCTACGCATTTACAATTATTTTATCCAAACGAGGCCGTCAGAACAGAGGACTTGTACATTCGTTCCATTTGTTCTTTCTTTTTCGAGACAAATACGCGAATTGATCTATTAAAGATTCATTAAAGATGATCGACCGATCATTTAAACGAGTATAACACGTCTATAAATAGAAATTTAAAATCTTGAAAATTAACAACATGATTATATAAGTAACAAAGTAATTTAAAAAATCATCACTACATCGTCGTTACAATATAAAGAATTTAATATCTTTCTAAATGTAGGAATGTTTTTATGGTTTTCCCTTCATTCTTTTTTTTTTCTTTTTTAATTAACGACTTAACAAGAACTTTGAAAAATTTCAATCAACAATTATCCAAAAGAAAAGAGGAGCAAAATGACAAACTTACGGCAGAGTTAATTTCTGCTTCATGATAATTTTCAATACTGATTCGGTACTGGAGCAACGATAGGTGTCATTTCCACGTTTTAATTATTACTATGCCAGTGATAATATCATCTGAAACATACACGCTTTTATTATATTATCAAACAGATTCCATCATTTTTTTTTTTTTTTTTTCGTTTCTTTCTTTTTTTTTTCCCCTTTAAATTCATACAAGCATTCGATGCGAAATTTTGCATATCTGCCCCCTTAAAGTATCTTCTACAATAAATAAAAAAAAGTTTGTATTAATTCACTACAACATAAAAAATATTAATCATTTCAAACTCAATCATATCCTCAGTCGTGACAATTCAATGAACTTAGGATATGCATAGAAATTATTTGATATAGTTACAGTGTTTTGGAAGTATCTTTGTTAGTTAATCATCCCCTAATAACATAAATATTACTACGAACAATGGAGTATAGAATGCATACAAAACTAGAGTGTAGAAGAACAAACGTTTTCTACTATACATCACACTGGATGGATCGTACAGCAAGGCAGTTCCGTGTACTGTGAGATTTATTACTTGATATGCGATGCGCACATAAATAACTAACAAAGTTAGCCGTTGTACTGAGATAAGTCAGATACTAATGCTTACGATTTCAATATGAAATAATATACGCTAGAATAAAAATGTGCAGAGTCATTTGATGGATTAGATTTTTTTTCATTTTCTTTTCCCCATTATGTTCGATCCAAGTATAATGATAAATTGGCATTTAAGTCACGTATGCGCGCGACTCATTTAAGGCTTGAATATGTCTTTGACTCGTCCCAAAATCTGAGCAAATTTGTTCATGCTTCAAAAAAGTCCTTGCAAACACGTAAGTGTTAAGAAGAACGCGGAAGTTCTTCAAAGTGTTTTAGCTTTTTCAAGTAAATCGTTAATGAATTTCTGAAACATATAAATAAAGAGATGAACTTCCGTTAGTGACAAGGCCCCAGTTTATCAATCAAATTATTCCTCTAAAACCATAGATACACTATAATCGAGCTTATTAATTCATTAAAAATACTAGATATTATATTCAGGTATATATTAGTCACAAAGTATTAAATTTTGGGAGAAAGGATATTGTTACAACAAATAATTGCAAATTTATCAAGACAAGCTTAGGAGCTGCACTTACATTTACATCATGTGGTGGTTTCTTTGTATCAACCAGTAACTCCTATAACAACAAAATAAAACAATAAATAACAATAACTAATGTGTATCAGCTTTGATAACAACCATCTAATCTAATGTACTTATACATACCTGCAAAAATCTTCGTCTATGATCATCACTGTCCATATCAAGAAGTTCATCTATATCTATTTCAACTTCCCGATTTTTACCATTTTCATTCTATCAATTAACAAAAATTGATAAATAATTTATATCTATGTAATAACTTCTAGTTACAAAGAGATTAATTTTAAACTTACAACTGATTCATATAGTTTTTCTAGCTCATCAAAGAGCCACATTTCGACTGCAAGTCTTTTACGGATAAGAGACATCTGATGAGACCCATACTTGGCTGTTAAGAATTTTTCCCTGCGTTCCTTTACCTCACCCTTTTCACTGAAAGCTACATGCAAATTCGCACGAGCAGGACTGCGTTCTGCTGTAAGTACTCCACCTCCTTCCATTATAAACTACTGAATAATTAGAAAAAGAAAAATTAAAAAATATATAAAAAATTGTGCAATAAAGAATTGTATGAAGAAAGAAAATAAAAAATGCAAGATACATTTGTTAGTATAGTATTCTTAAAGAATTTATTTAAACATTGTATTATGTATGATATATGTGTTTAATGGGATATGTTAATAAAACAATTAGAATAATAAAGGAAAGGATAGAAAACAAGAAAAAGATATATTACAGTATATAAAAAATATACAAATTTTTAATATTCTATATAGTATAGAATATGCTTATACAAAAAATAATTGCATAAAATAATAATATATAATAATTTTCAATCTATATTTATATAGTTATGCGGACAAAAATTCATTTTAAAAAATGAATAAAAGCTAAATAGAAATTTTGTTTTTTTTATTTCTTAATACAATTTTTTTCTTTCTTTTATAGAAAAATTATAACTTATAACTAAGGTGTACCGGTTAGAGGAAGCATCGTACGATGATAATGTGCGGTAAAAGTAAGAAAGAAATGTGGGAACGAAATTCTTTCTTCACGGAGTCACATCCGTTCCCACAGACTTAATTATGTGCGCGATTTACTTGATAAAAAGTAGCCGCGTGATCGATCATTGACAAACCGAATCGAATTAATCGGAGCAAATAATTATAGCGCCCAAACCAAGTCGTAAATCATAAGCATACAGAAATTTATTTCTCTTTAACTATATGCGTTTACGCACATGTTAGCCGCGTTTTGCATGCTACAATAAACAATAGGCTTATTATCTGAAGTTATTGAATGCAAATGCAGCCTCGATGAGACGCGACGCTTTGATTACACAAACAGCTCGAGAGCATCGAAATAAAACTACTAAGAATACTTTGATAAAACTGTGAGCCGGCGAATTAAAATGAAAGAAAAAAAAAGGTGCCGACACTCTTGTAAATAAAGCGACATTAGTGGATTCGTACTTTGCATTTTAATAAATGATCACCGACTCATGTCAGCATAAGTATAAACAAAGATCAAGTCAATTATCTACCTAGAACTCAATAAAATTAATAGGGAAACGAGAGAGAAAGAAATATTGTTAGCGCGCCTTCGTACGATCACTTGATATTACTTACACTCACAGCTTCTATTTCAGAACGTACACTATTCGAGCCGTAATACAGTATCGTAATGCCAGAATCCATACGAATAATAAACTTTCCTGAAGTTCCTCGACTATGATAAAACTTTACACTAACTATGATTACCATAGGATGCTCGAAATATCACTATCTTATAGCAAATTACAGTAAGAATTGGCTAGGAACATTATAGCGTGGGAAACATATATAGTGACATTGTTGTCGATATGTATCGATAATCGACAATATCAGATCGCAGAAAATTTTTATATTTGAACCCTTTAAAATTTTAAATTGTTCTAACTTACTCAATGTAGGATTTTAAAATTAATTTATCTTTAATATCTCTGATTCTGATGTTAAATATAGACTTTGTAAAATGTACTAGATTAGGTAAGTATTATCATTTCTAATATTACTATCCGAAGTACATTGAAGAAGTTGAATGTTAAAAAATAATAAAAAATATTGAGCGTGAAATAAAAAAGGGAGTATCGAAATAATTATAAAGTCAAAAATTGATGAAACTTATTTATTAATCAGAAATAAATCAATCTTGGCTTGCATCAACATTTTCTGTCTGTAAACCTTTGAAGGAAGCAACTGGTATATACGTAACAAGGGTGTACAACTTATTTGCAGAATCTTCATCATCATTCCTTCTTCTGCTCAATCGTACACGAACTCTGAATGGTACATTTCTAGAAACATAGAAATGCAAATTAATAATATAAAATACCAAAAAATTCAGACTGTGACAGTTCAGTCATAAATAGTTACAAATTAAATCAAACTCAGAAATATATAAAATTTACCTGATTCCCTTAGACCACAGTTGTTTGTTGAGTCGTGTATCAATCCTCACATCTGGAGTTCCCATTTGTTTTTCAGCAAATTTACGAATTTCTTTGATAGCTCGTGGAGCACGTTTTTTAAATCCAACTCCGTGGAGACGTTTGTGGAGATTCACTGTATATTCACGAGTGACAACCTCGTTAATAGCACTTTTGCTCTTCTTCTCCTTAGATTTGGCCATTTTGTACTGAAAATAAAAATTGCCAAATTTGCAATTACAACGTGACATAACCAAATTTATTACAGTAAAAAAAGAGGAATATATAAAATAATACTTAATTAAAAAATACAAAACATGCATTCTTACAGCACTAATATATTTTTGTATAATAAAATATTAAGTTTTACAGTTGTCTAAATTATTTTATATACAGGAAGAGTAGTAAACAAAACAGCGTTACACTCGTATATTCTAATTATAAAGCATGTTATATTATCGACGATAATATTAAAATCGTGTTGTTGTGCAGTGTTTAATCGATATAATTATACCGAAATTTATTTACTATTAATAATACACAGCCAGATGTTCTCTGATTTCATTTAAAGTAAAAAATGACAATACCTTTCTATTCTGTGGCTGAACGTAAAAGAACTGAAGTTCTTCGCGTTCCTAAACTCACCAATTTCTAACGGTAATATTTTGAGAGACTTAACCTATAAAATGTATTTGTAAGACTAATGAAATTTCTGGTAACTTATGATATTATGTATTTGATATATAAATAAAAATTATTCGTATTTAGTATTGTTTCTACTTTTTCACATCCCATGAAGCCATTTAAAGCGCGTATGTTCGTTTCTTGTATTATGTAAAGTATAAATTTAATCTTTAGAGAAAATCAATATTCTATAATTATATTTATATTCCATATATATACTGTCATAAGATAAACAACATATTTTTCATAAATCAAAAATAGATAGGATAATATACTATATGTAATTACTAAATGTAATTCCAGTAGTTCATAAAACATTTTCAGTAAAATTCGATTAGTACTTTATCTAATTTTAACTAATACTTTATTAATATTCGAAAACGTAACTTATTATGTTATAATGTATTATAAATCAATATTTTATAATTATATTTCCTCCTTATATACATATATATAATTCTCTCTCTCTATATATATATACTTTATTTCTATGATACAATCTTTTCATAAATAAAAAGTAGATAAAGTGACCTATTATTAATTTTACTTTTTATTAAGTGAAACATTTATAAAAACTTTTTATTAAAATTAAATTTGAAAGAATAGCAAAGATAACTTTATAAACTAATAAATGTATATAATTAATGCCATATTTATTTCTTTACAACTGATACTTTATTAATAGACTGTGGATTTTAATGTATTTTTATATTTTTGTAGGCATAAATAAAGAAATATAAATTTAAATGGAAATTTATGGAAATTATTATTATATGCATTTGTAGAATATATATAATATATCTATATAAATATAGTATAAGGAATAAAATCCCAATATAGGAAACAGGAAATAAGAACACAACAACCTCCTTGTACTTAATAGAAACTGGGTCTAAACTACAGAGAAATAAATAAAAATATACTTCTGTGTGCATTTTTATACCTTCAAATATACCATAAATGCATAAAGATCTGCAATTTATTCGTTAATAACTAATTACGTAGAAGGAAGATTTTAACAATAAAGATTCCAAACTAGATATAATATATGGCGTAAGAAAGATCGCGCCACGATAGCTTCGAGGACGCTTACAATGGTGCAAAATGGAGTCTATTAACCTGTGATGTTGATACAATTGTTTTTAATTATAAAAAGCTTTTCATGGAATTAAAATGGCTGGTAAAGTGTGGAACACAGATATATGGAAAGCATGGGATAAACATGGAAAAAATGATTTGTAAGTGGTTAACGTCCGAAAGTGCGTTCGATTAATATTGAATTGATATTGCATACTTCTGTGCAATTGATGGTTGCAACTTATCTCTCCTGTTTCTCGCTCTTCTGAAGAGTTAATTGTCAATTAACAACTGTTTGCAGCCTCAAGTTAATCAAGCACAAATTTAAGGAAGGCAACACTGCAGGTGAGATTACAAAAATTTCTCTTAACAGCTTGAGCCATGTTTCCACACAAAGTGAAAATTTTACGCGCGCTGAAATCTATCAATATTACACTTATCATATCATCAACGTTTCCATCTGTTTATGAAATAAACGATGTTCACATAGAAAATATTTCTCCCTGTTTGTTATCTGAGAAATATATTCCGAAAATTCAAAATTTATGAAATGTATTTAAGCGCCAACGTTTCTTTATATTCTTTTATCTATGAATGTCAATAATTAGTGTGGATTTTTATGCAAATACATATCTTAATGAAAAATCTCAGTGGAAGATTGTTTTACACATAGAATATTATAAAAAGTAAAAGAGTTTATATATGTGAATAAAATATAATTTTGAACTATTTCATATTTCAATCAAATTAATAAAAGGTCGATTCTCAAATTCTTTATTAATTTTGCATTATTTTTAATTTTGATATATGTAACTGTAAATTATAAATTATAAATTATGAGGAATTGCATTTTTGAGATACATTTTACAATATATAATTATCATTTGATAGTTCTATATTTTTAACATATTTATGTGGTGTTATCTTTAATTTTAGAATGGAGAAGAGGATTGTACGAATTAATTTCAAATGGAATCCGTGGGAACATAAAAAAGGACAATGTTGTTCAGACATTAGGTGAACTAACGGTAAGATTAATAGTCAATGACAATATTACAATAATTCATTTTTCCAACTATTAGTCTATTTTAGTTCTCTTTTATTTAAAATATATTTATTTGCAGAATATTGATGGGGCAATACCATCTGCAATAGTGGATATATTTACACTGATAGATGCTGAGGCACATAATGAAGAAAGGAATAATTTTTATTATCTTGTAAAAGAATCAGAAAAGGTATCATTTTATAGGATAACAAAAGTGACTGCACTACTGGCTACATATTAAAATATTTCTAATGACATAATTAATTTATCATTTGCTTCCTATATAGTTTCTCACAGATAGGATATTGAAGGAACGTTTAGAAATTGATACATTGCAAGATGTAGGAACTTTAAAAAACAAGAATTTCCAAATCAAATTTATTAAAGTGAAGACAAAATTGTAGTATGTATTTTTTCCTATTTGTTTAAGTAAAGTATTCAATATAAAAATTAAACTAATGAAGCAAAATCTATATAAAACATTTATTTACAGTTATAAACAACGGAAATTTAATTTATTTCGAGAGGAAAGCGAAGGATATTCTAAACTTATAGTGGAATTGAATCAGGAACGTCCAGAAAGTGAAGTAGCATCAATATTGGAAATTGTTAAGTCTCTTATCGGTAAAAATATTTTTTCCGATATATTCTGAATTGTATATTTTAAATGGATGGAATTATATGTATGTCTTTCTTTTAGGATATTTTAATCTTGACCCTAATAGGGTACTCGATATTTTATTAGAAACTTTTGAGAATCGACCTCAAGATGATGCGCTTTTTATCCCTTTAATTCGATCATATATGAGTGACCAACAGGTACTCTGCGAAGTTTTAGGATTTAAATATTGTTCAACCGTCAATGCTACTCCATTTTCATTGCAAAAAGTCACTGCACTCATGTTACAACATGGTGTCATTAAATTAGATGATATATTACCTTGGCTGGTACCAGATGATAAAACTATTATCAAAGAACACGAACAGGCAATGAAACAGGCGAAAGATTATGTTCGCAAGTTAAGCGTAATTTCTACGAAGGACAAAGAGGACGTACCAGAGGAGAAAGAAACTCCACAGGTATCTAAACAGATATAATTATATTTGATTAAAGATCTTATTAACGCCATTATTTTTTAAAAGGATAAATACACAAGTAATCAGAAGTTCGGATTATGCGAAGCACTTCTAGAGACAGGAGCTTGGGAAGTAGCACAAAATTTATTCAATCGATTGCCCGAACACAGTTTCACCGATCAACGTCCAATTGCATTGGCGCTGTGCAAAATGATTCAATCTCTTATCGAACCTGTTTATCGCAAGTAAATTCCATTCTAATACTTTCGTTACAGAGAATTCAATTAAATAAATTTAGAGTATGTTTTTATAGTTAAATTCTGTTACTGTATCTGCTACATTATATTCCAGAAATTGTATAATATCGCCAAAATTACAAGGTAGGAGAGTTCCACAATTAAAGAGCTCTCTTGCTCCGAAACTAATCGAAAGTCTCGAGGAGATCCACGATCAATTATTACCAATGCTCATAGTCCTTGGTCCCAATCTACATCATGATCCTGTTCTAATGTACAAGATCATGCGATTGTGTCATGCGGCCATAAAACAGTGTCCGTTAGATTCCAATAAGCAACCAGTTGATAAAAATAACAATTTGTATTACGACGTGTTGACTATTCTCGATGTAGCGTTACTGCCATCATTATCGTTTATGGACTGCAACTGTTGCGTTGCCGAAGAATTGTGGAATATCTTAAAATACTATCCATATCAGAATCGATATTGTTTGTACGCACGATGGAAGAACGATACACCTTTGCAACATGCTGCTCTTTTAAGAAAACGAGCAGATGCGCAAAAGAAAATTAAGTCTATCATGAAAAGAGTGAGTAAGGAAACCATAAAGCCCGTAGGAAGGTCAATAGGCAAACTTACACATTCTTCGCCCGGTGTATTGTTCGATTACATTCTTATACAAATTCAATTGTATGATAACCTTATAGGTATGTAAATAATTTTATGAAACAATTGCAAACTTGGAGGTCTTCATTTTAAATAATTTTTACTATTTCGTGTGTTACAGGACCTGTTGTAGATTCCCTAAAATATTTGACTAACATTTCTTATGATGTACTTGGTTACTGTCTTGTGGAAGCTTTAGCTGGTGCTGACAGAGATAGATTTAAACATGATGGCACCAGCATATCTCTTTGGCTCCAATCCCTTGCTTCGTTTTGTGGAGCCATATTTAAGAAGTATAATATTGAACTTACTGGTTTGCTGCAGTATGTAGCTAATCAACTTAAAGCACAAAAAAGGTACGTTGTATATAAGAAACTAATTTCTTTTCAGTTAGTTTGTAATTGTCTAGATTTTGTACAAGTTCTCGTTCATTTTTATGATGAAATAGTTACTTAATTGAATATTGAGTATAATGCGAGAAGTTCAGAAATTTTTAAGCTAATTAAGAATCATTATCGTTAATGCGATATTCTTAATCCCTTTCTGATTTTTGTAGGATGTAGTGTAGGATCTTACTACAATTAGTTTATTTAAAATGGATTAAACAGATGTTGGTTAAACAGGAAACGTTAGTTGTTTAACGTGAACTAAATACAATAACGTACTATAATTAAGACAACTAAATAGTTAATTTGCAACTCTCGTCACCATGGTTCCAACGCTCTTTCTCACGCGGATCACACTCTCTCGACAACTCTAGATACTCTAAAATACAACACTAGATATATTAAAAAAAGAAAGAATTAACATAGATTATAAATTTCATACATTAAAAAATAGTATTATTAGTAGATTTGTATTTTGTAGAAAACACGAAGATAGGATTTAAGTCTTATCGCTGTAGATTTAAAAATGAAGGAAAAAGAGAAAAATTATTTGATAATTTTTAGATATATAAGTTCATTTATATTATAACATCGTATAAAAATCTCATAACTATTAAAATTACGCCATATAATCTCAATTCTTATATTTTCATTTATAATATTCCAATTTTTATTTTTAAAGTTATTTAAAAATATTCGTTAGCAATCATTTTTATTCATAAAGTATTAATAATAGTATTCTTAAAGAATCTTGTATAGTAATGGCTACGAAAACCGCGTAATATTGCGCAATGGGAATAATAAATTTGAGATAAATAATAATTATCTTATTGCTCACTTTTATGTTCAGCCTAGATTTATTAATATTGAAAGAAATAGTACAAAAGATGGCGGGTATCGAAGCCGCTGAGGAGATGACCTCGGATCAGTTAGATGCTATGGCAGGTGGAGACTTATTAAAAAATGAAGTAATTTTATTAATATATTTAATTAATCTATACATAGATATCTATTATAAAAATGTTCTACAATTATACAAAATGTTCCAGGCTGGTTACTTTAGTCAAGTACGCAATACAAAGAAATCATCACAACGTTTAAAAGAAGCTCTAGCTGAACATGATCTTGCTGTAGCATTATGTCTTTTAATGGCACAGCAAAAACACTGTGTTGTGTATAGGGAAACAGATAAATCTCATCTTAAACTCGTGGGTAAGCATTATAGTAATATTTTTAATATTTTATTCTCTTAATATTTGAAAAAAAAATTTATTGACAAATTGTGTATTTAAAATCATAGGAAAACTATATGATCAGTGTCAAGATACATTAGTTCAATTTGGTACCTTCTTGGGATCCACTATGACAGTAGATGAATATGTAGAAAGACTTCCCTCCATACATTCTATGCTCCAGGACAATCATATACATTCTGATGTCGCATTTTTTCTTGCAAGACCAATGTTTGCACATGCCATTAATGTAAGTTTCTTTTTGTATAATAAATATTACAATTGTATATGAGAAAATAGCTATTAAATTAATCGATAAAGATATAATTACCAATTTAGGGAGTATTGTTATTGAATAGATCTAATTTTACATATTGTTCTCAGATTAAGTATGATGCCCTACGTAAAGCTGATCCAAATTACAAAAAGATGTCAACTGCTATGAAGCAAGCAAAGTACGCAGAAGCTGCACAAGCAGTTATGGCACCTGTTGCTCAGTCAGTCAGACCTTTACATCCATTGAAAGTATGGGAGGATATCTCGCCACAGTTCCTGGTGACATTTTGGTCCTTGTCTATGTATGATTTGTATGTTCCTGTGGAGAGTTACCAGAGAGAAATTAACAAATTAAAGCAACTTGCGGCACAAAGCGCCGATTCCAAAGATGTGGTGTGTTAATACCTTTCTATTCTAACAGCGATTTTTATAGTTCGCTTTTAAATTAATATACCTTTTTCTTTTTTCAGAATGTTAGCAAGGGGAAGAAAGAGCAAGAAAGATATACGACTCTAATTGAGAAACTACAAGATGAAAGGAGAAAACAGGAAGAGCACGTTGAAAAAGTATTTGCATATCTAAGGTAAAATTTGTTCAATTTAATATTTATATGCTCTGTGGAAAAACCTTGTAATAATATCGTTTTATTAATACCACTTTATTAGACAAGAAAAAGATACATGGTTTTTATCTCGAAGCGCAAAATCAGCGAAAAATGAAACTATAACACAATTTCTACAACTGTGTCTGTTTCCTCGATGTACATTTACAACCGTGGATGCCATGTATTGCGCCAAATTCGTTCATACTATACATTCTTTAAAGACTGCGAATTTTTCAACCCTTCTTTGCTATGACAGAGTAAGTATAATTTATTGGAAATTTACTCACTTTATGTATTACATATTGCATTATTTATCACATAATATTTAATCTTATAGCTTTTCTGTGATATAACATATTCAGTTACCTCATGTACCGAAAACGAAGCTAATCGTTATGGAAGATTTTTATGCGCCATGCTGGAAACAGTAATGAGGTGGCACTCTGAGAAAGCCATATTCGATAAGGTATATTATTTTATAATATACTCAATAAATCCAGATGATTTTATATGTTTATTCTTATTTTAGGAATGTAGCAATTATCCGGGATTTGTAACAAAATTCCGAGTTAGCAATCAATTCTCTGAAGCCAATGATATGGTAGGATTTGAAAATTATAGACATGTGTGTCACAAATGGCATTACAAAATTACAAAGGTAATGGTTTTGTGTGATGAAATTCTTTTTTAACTGTAGATTAATATGCATCATTTATACAGGCGATTGTAGTTTGTTTGGATTCTAAGGACTACGTACAAATAAGAAATTCCTTGATAATATTAATAAAAATATTACCACATTTCCCTGTTCTGGCAAAATTATCTCAAATTCTTGAACGTAAAGTAGAAAAAGTGAGAGAGGAGGAACGTGGACAACGCCAAGATTTGCATGTACTAGCAACGTCGTACAGTGGCCAATTAAAAGCCAAAACTCCAAACATGATTCGCGAAGCAGATTTTCATCACGTAGGGGATAAGGTCTGCCTTATTTTTATTACATTTTTATTTTTCTTATTTAGAAATCAATTTTTATATTTATCTAATAGACTGGGAAAACACAAGATACTTCAAATAGTGATAATTCGGATAAAGCTGGCGATGGAATATCGAGTAAAGAAATTACAAACGGCGACTCTAGGATAGAGAAAGAGAGTAAGGATCAACGAGAAAAACGAAGTGCATCGAATCAATTGCATCAGTAAGTCGAGCGACACATATTTCAATCTTTACTTCGCAAATAAACAAAAGATTTTACCGAGTTTTTATTATTATTTTATTAAATATAGTGACAGCTCGGAAAAAATTAGAAAAAAAGAAGAAAGTAAGGAAAGTTCTGAAGGGAAAGACAAACATTTAAAAAAGGACGAGATTAAGGAAGAGGACACAATAGATAAAAAAGACCGAAAATACTACAAAGTAACTACAAATTTGTTGAAAAATTATTCTATATTGTGTAATAAGTGCATTATCATGTTATTAATTTAATTACAGGAGGAACACTATTATGGCAGTGGTGTAGATAATTTAGACCGTGATCTTTCTAGTGTATCAAATAGTAGTGCTAGTTCTGGACCCACGCAAGATGGATCAGATAGAGGTTTGCATTAAAAAGTTCTAAATATTGCCATTACATAATCACAGTTTCTTATAATATCTTTTAGAGAATATAAAGCTGTGTCAACTGTTGACACAACACAAGAAAGTACTTAGGCAAAAAGAATACGTGTATTACATATATATATATATATATATTATAATTTATTCCAAATTACAAAACCGATACTCTTTAATTTCAGATGCCAAAAGAAGAAAAATTGAGAATGTACAAAAGGTGAGAATTATTAAATTTTACAATGATATTTTTCCTGTATATTTGTGTAATTTGATTTTTGATGTTAACAGGAGGGTAGACGTGCTGAGGGAAGTCTTGACAAAAAAGAGCGCTCGAGTAAAGGCAAAATAAGAGACGAACAGAAAGAATTGCGCAGGGAAAAGAAATTTGCACGAAAAAGGGTATGCCTCAAATTTTTAATAAATGACATATTAATAACATATTCTAGTTTTTTTTTATCTTGCAGGATAGGACAGATGAATCAGCGGTGACGACCGAACAGAAAAGAAGAAAAGATGATGAGAAAGGTAAACATTTTTTCAAATAATATAAAATCTGTTCTAACGTCAGTCTCTTTATATAAATAATGAGGATGGTTTTCAGCAAAAGGAACACATCAAAATGGTGATATCCCCGAGCATAGGGAAAAACATCATTATAACAAGGTTAGTAATTCTAATTGAAATTTTTCACTATTCATGTATCGAAGATATAAGAAATTGTATCTTTATTAAGATACATTCGAATAATTTCGAATACTTCATTCGTATTATATTCGATTGAATAGATTTTCTAAGGTATTTGCGTATTGTTGAAATGGTCATAAGTAGGTCATTACTTGTCTTTCCCATACGTACAAAAAACATAAAGAACTTGAAAGAAACTTGCGTGTAACAGTCCTATTGATAGAAACGTAGAGGATAACACATTTCGTAAAAAACGTGCCACACTTTTTTTCGTAAATCCCGTTACATCAGTCTTACATTTTGTCCTAAACATTTCTGCCCATAAATTAACTTTTTAATCATTTTTCTAACACTATTCCTTGACCCCTTAGTTGATAAAGACGTCCGCTTCGAGTACATTGAAAAGACGAAATGGGAGACAATAGCAAAGACCAGAAAAACTAGGTGATACTATCAAATACCCAAACGCCAATTGCAGGATAGCATGGCATTCAGAAGATTCATATGAGAATGTATTTTCAGGAAAAGTCACCCTACACAAAGGAACGTACTCATGAACGGGAGGGCCGCGAAAGCCGGGACAAACAATATCCTTTGACAATACATATTAAAAGCAAGAGAAAATATCGCAGTTCTTTAACATAAGAAAATTTTCATTTTCATTTATTAAAAAAAAATAGAGAAATATGATCCTTAATTCTGAGTACTAGGAGAAGTTCGGATCCCAAACGAAGATGATGTACAACATTGGAAAAAATTTGACTTAACATTTTATATACTACGTTTGGTGTTGCATGTAATTAAGGTAGAATTCAAATAATAAAGAAAAAAGATAGCGAATAAATTGTATATTATATTAACGTCCAATTTTATAAAATAAAGTAGGTAACAAAAGCACTTTGGTACATGTTCTATTCAGTCTTAAATTTGTACATACAATTCGAATTTTATATAATTTATAATAGGACTTATCGATGACCGTAATAAAAATTCATTGATGCGGCACTTGTTTCATTCATTATTGTTCCCGATTCTTCCTTAATAATCGAGAAGAAATATTACATTTCTTTCTGTATAAAAAAAAATCAGCATAAATATTTTATTATACAAATTACATTTATATATCTTTTTTTCAGTTTTTTTCATTTTACTTCTATTAGATTACTGTAACTATTATATCATGGAGAGTTGTTGATGAAATTATAATAATACTGATCCGCTTTCAAACTTTCTTCCTCTAGACGTTTAAGTCTCATCTTCGCATCCTGAAGAATATCTTCCGTTGAACTACTTTCGCTAATAACTGTATTTGTATTAACAGTTTGTGTTGGAACTTCTATGTTAATGGGTCTTAATGAACGTATTCCTTCTACTTGTTGAGACAACTGAAGAGCCCGTTGTGTTATCTGTTCTATTCTTAATTGTTGATCTTGGATAAGAGCATTTAATTCTTCCTTTTCTCTAGTAAGAACTTCAATTTTATCCTCTTGCTTTATATCGTTTACAATATCTGTTTGTATTTCAATGTTTTGTAAAAAATGATTAGATGATTGTATCAGATCTTCAGTTTGTACACCTTTTTGATCACGTGTTTTTTTTAATTGTTCTTCTAATTTTTTATGGTTATCTTGCTCCCTTTGCAATCTATGTAAATCAGAATATGTAATAAAAAAAAAGAAATCGTTAATTTTATGAATGCTAATGTTATAAATCATATATTATACCTATCTGCTTCTTGTAACAACAATCTTTCCTTTGATGTTAATTCCATTTCTTTTTGCAAAACTTGTTGTTCATTATTTTGCCTTCTTTCTTTTAGTTGTTTTTCTTTCAAACTCATATTATGCATAACATTCTATAAAAAAGATTTATATTTTGTTATTTTATTTTAGTTGAACTAATTATAGAATAAAAATTTGTATTACCTGAACTTGATGCAATTTTATATTTAATGCTGCAAGTTGTTGCTCAATGAACATCGCCTGTTCTTTTAACATCATTTCTCTTTTGCGCAGCTTATTGTCAACTATTTGTTTGTGCATGGATACTTTCCTTTTCAATGCAACTAATTTTTCTACATATAAACTGTGGGCTTGCCAAGAAAATTCAGTTTGCGTAGACTCATTACAAAGAGATATATTTTCTCTTATGGGCACATCATTGTGTATGTTATAGGAAAACATAGTTATACACCTTAATATGCATAAAAGCAAAGGCATATCATTTTCTATGTACTGTGATATAACATACTGTCCTTTAGGATCATGCGGATTGATACCTAATGTTTCCAAAACATGCAATATATAATCACTTTGCAATTTTTCATTACTCTCTTCCTTGCTGCCATCGTTTTTTTGAACTGTCTTAGTAGAAAAGTTAATTAACAGTGGTGCTTCACTAGCAAATACAGATAGTGTGTATGCGTAATTGTGATTAAATAAATATTCTGCTACTAGTAAATCATAAACGTACTGTTTCGCAGATTTGGGCTCATCATTTTTTAAAACAACATCTTTGTTTTTTAATGCATTTATTAAATTTTGACGAAGATGCGTTCTTATGTTTGATATTATCCCACATTTTTCAAACCTTGAAACATAAAACCAAATAATAAAATACGAGTTATCATTTATTTAACCTTAAAATTTCTTCGTAGTAATTTTCAAATTTTATATAACTTACCATTTGTACAAAGTAGAATAATATTCTGGGTCCATATTACATTAAAAATCTGAAATAATTATTATAAAAGCTTCTCTATAAAAGACTCAATTTCTTTATTATTTAGTAAATACTGTTGTATATGTATACAAAGTTTAAATCCCATATGTTATATATCGATCTGTCGATAATATTCAAATAATAACGGTTCTAAAGCGATAAATACAACATTTATATAAATATATATTAATTTATTACGCATATAGTCCTACAAAAATTGCCTACATTTATGTATATTGTATAGGAGTATCCTATATAAATTAAGTATCATAATCATACAGCGGATTTTTATGCAAATTCGTATTTTTGAGAATATAATTATAAAAGTAGAATCTCGTTGGAAACATTCATACTACGTGCATTCTGCGCAGTTTTGTACTTTTAAATATTTCTTACAAATTTCCTATAGATGTAAATTTCTTATAAATGCATAAAAATCCGCAATCTAATCATAATTATCATTAATACACTAAATTAAATAGATATTCATGTAATTTAACCAGTAAAACAACACGCAAAATGATCCTTGACGTACAAATAAAATGGAATTTGATGCGTCCAAAGAATGCTACTTAAATCTGGCTCAACTAAACAGTTATATGCAAGCTTAGAAACAGAACATTTTATTTTGAAATTTACATTGCTGTATAATATTTAATCAGGTTGATATGTAATGTTAATGGACAGTAATTAAGTAACATTATAAAATAATAAATTAATAATTCCATAAAGTATGATACATTTCAAAACATATGGGGAAACTAGACATTTTTTATTAAATTAAATCAATATTAAATAAAACAGAATCAATGCCTGATTTTCGGCGTCAGCCGGAAACAGTTCTTGACGTCTCGGAGACGTCAAAGTCTACAATCGCACATGAAGTGGATGACATCTCCCAAACGTCATTGTATGCTAAAGGTTAACAACATCTTAAAAAAGTATAGAAACACTAGCTGGATATATTATAGCAAAATACAATCTGAAAAATATCAAACAAAAGTATATTTGAAAGACATATATATTAAAGTTTTGTACAAGTTTTATTTACAAAAATCTATCTCGCACGATTGTTTATAGTACTGAAATAAATATAATAGTAATAGCTGCGTTATTATTGGTTTATTATCATTAGTTTATTATTATTATTATTAATTGCCGATTTTGAGCAATTGCCGATAATCGCTCTCTTATGAGCAAACCTTGAATCAGTCTCTTCCAATTTCCATAAACTCGTTTCTCTTGTTTTTCTTTAGTTTGTTTAATTGCCTCAACTTGTTCAGCTTTCCAAGCTTCTCGTAAAATATCTTCGTATTCAGAAAAGATTATGTTCTTACTTGAAATTATAAGTAGTAACGAAATAATAAGTTACATCATTCCTGTGATGTATACATTATTATGGTTTTTTTTCAAAATGATTTATAATTTCATTTTACAGTTTAAAATACTTTAGTCTTCTTTACGTCTGTTTTCTTATGTTTCGCCCGTTTATTAGTTGCCGATTTTGTTTCTTCCGTAAACTCGTATCTCATTGCTAGTCGCTCTCTTATAAGCAAACCTTGAATCAGTCTCTTCCAATTTCCATAAACTCGTTTCTCTTGCTTTTCTTTAGTTCGTTTAATTGCTTCAACTTGTTCAGCTTCCCAAGCTTCTCGTAAAATATCTTCGTATTCAGAACAAACGACGTAACCTTCGAGTGCAGGAACTGCACCCATACTTCCAAAATTAAAGCCTACTACGGCTGGTGCACAATCAATGTTAAGCTTCCGTGCGATTCGATTTAATCCTGGAACTACATCATGATACATATATTAGTCTTAATTTCCATTTTTATCAATCATTATAATTATTTTTATTAATTTTTATACATTTGCTGCAGAACACATATGGTACATTATATGTATCAATTAATTCTTTAAGAACTTACGATTTATATGAACAGTGCCTTTTGGGAGCATACGTTGTTTAAATAAATCAACATTTCCATACTCATTTCGTGGAACAATACCGTCCTTGGCTACTGGTGGTTCATATTCCATAGTTTGCCATTCACCAAATAATTCCAGTGGTGAGTCCTTAATTTTCATTCCCGAAAGCTATTGTAATTAAATCATTTTAAAAATTTAATTATTACAGAATAAATATTACGAATGAAGAGATTGAAATAATTATATATACTTTATCGTATTTTGGACGAGCTTTGACTATTTTATAGGCCTCTTGATTTGGTTTCACGACTCTGGCTTCTTTTAGCCAAGTTTCCCTTGAACGAATAGTATGTACACAGTGGCGAGAGTAAATGGCTTCACCAGTAGAAGTATGTCCTAAAGGCACACAATCTGGAGGATACAATGCTTCAAATTTGAGTAAATGTCTTTGAATGACGTACAATGGATGACCTTTGATCTCGCTAAGCGTTCTAGGCAAAGGTTGCTCCAACTCCCTAGAATAAATGAAACTGTCAGATAAAGAAGTATTATGATAAGTAAAAATAATTAAATATATAAAATACCTTTGCAATAGCATTTCATCTTCAGCTCTAGAAATAGCAGTATTTTTTTCTTTCCAATAAGACAAGGTTTCAAGCCACCATTTTTCATCAACTCGTTGCTTACGTGTGACTGTAAGCCATTGTGCACAGTAGCGCCTAGTCACGTCTTTTATCAAACCTTCAGAATTCCAAGCTACTACATATAATACAGGCTTTGTTGCTTTTTTCTATAACAGAGTGCAATTGTTATTACCATACTTTAGTAGATATAATATGAACTGGTTCATAAATCACTCACATATATTTCAGGTATGCAATGGATTTTTTCATCCAATACACTTGTACAAATCCAACTTTCTTCTGACTCTAAATATACTTCAGCCCAAATATCTTGCCTTTCCTTTGTTTTGTTTGTTTGATCTTCGCTATCAGAGGATACTAATTTTCTGCTTTTTTTTATGATGTTCTTAGAACTTTGTGATGCCTCTTCTTTATCATTACTCTTCCTCACTAAACGTTTTGGTTTAGGTTGAAATTCTGCTTCAGAATCTGTTGAATTTTCTTCTATATAATATTTTGATTTTGTGCCATCAACCTTCAAAGACAAATCTGTAGACTTTCTTGCTTTATTATCTTCAGAATTGATATTAACTTTTCGAGATCTTAATTGTCTTAAACTAGACATACTCTTTTCCTGTTCTGCAGATTTAGATTCATCTTTTTTTTCAATACTTTTAGTATTTGATTTTTTAGTTGCTTTGCTTTCACTGTTAGTGTCTTTACTAGTATCAGATTTGTTTTTGCCCTTAGAAGTCTGTAATTTCGAATGTATAATTTTAGCTGCTCTTTTTTTGGCCTCTGCATTAGCATTTTTTTTTGCCTCAGAACTATTCTGAATCACATTTATTTTATCAGAAGCTACCTCTTTTCCTTCCTTTTTCTTTGAACTTCTCTTTTTAGTTACATTAGATTTATCTTTCCCTGCAGTTTCCGGTTCTTTATCTAATTTAAAAAGTGGGTTATTACTATATATCCGATGAGGAGGACAAAGAGAGATAACCAATCTACAATTTAACCCCAATGCTCTCAATGTAGCAACGTATAATAATATCAATTCTTTATAATTAGAAACTTTTTTTTCTTTCAATATTTTCAATAAAGTTTCTTTATCTATTTGTTTATTACCATTACTTTGAATGGGCTCAAATGTAAATACGTGTACAAACCATTTTGTAAACTTTTCTAGATATATGAGATCAATTCTATCTTTTGGATAATTTGAAGTAGAAATCAATGATAATACACCAGCCATTATTTCAGGCTGATTTATCTGGCCATTCAAACGAAAGCCGTAAGCCAACCAGCAAAGCAATCCTACTTTCTCTACTAATATCTGAGCATCTCTTAATCGTTTCTTCAAGATTGCTTTCAAATCTGGCTTTCCCTTCTTCTTTCTGTTAATCATTAAACAAGTACCTGGTAAAACAATCTTGACACCATCTTTTGGAATAGTATATTCATTAGGAGGCTCAGTGTCTTCCTCGTTTTTTATTATTGCATCTTCAGAGCTTTTTTTGGAGAGTGAACCTATACTACACTCACCTTGGAGCAAAAGTTCATCTATTTCATTAGACGATGTAGTATCTTTTACCTCTTTTTTTACTTTTTGTCCTTTTTCCTCTTTTTCTTGTAATATGGAATGGTCAGAATGTGATTCTTTCTTTTCAATGTTTTCATCGTTCTGTTTAAATTTTTGCGAATATTCTAAGTTTTTCAAGACCTGAGTGAAAAGTTCGATATTGTTTGTTTCACTGACATCTTCGAGATCCTCGTCATCAGTGCTCTCATCTTCGGTGTCAATCCGATCCTCAACCGCCGCAGCATCAGGCTTCTTTTTCGTGAAGAAACTAGAATTCAAATTAATTTTCCGTGGATCAACCAGGAACTCATTACTGCTATCAGAACTGTCGTCTTCTGATAAACCATTCATTTCAAAAACGTTTTAAAAGCAAGAATTTTCCTTCTTACGAATTAGTTTTTTGCTAATGTCTTGTATCACATTGCTACAGTTTCTTCGTTACAAAATGTACAAAATCATGCCTTGTTTATTATATTTACTGAAATCACAATTATAAATAGAAATTTGAGTATCAACAGTGATATCATGCTTTGATATTGTGAAATTTTTTTATTTATTGAAATGTTATCTAAGTGCGTAAAAGATCACAGATAAATATGTGTGTACCTAAATACATATACGCATATACGTACATGCATACAAGCCCAAC
Source organism: Bombus fervidus (assembly GCF_041682495.2). NCBI lineage: Eukaryota > Metazoa > Arthropoda > Insecta > Hymenoptera > Apidae > Bombus > Bombus fervidus. Next base: position 8,269,206 of record NC_091531.1, on the reverse strand, counting down.
AAAGATTGAGAAAACTATTCTTGCAACCCTATGCCTTTTTGCGAATTCATTATCATTATTTATTAGTAATTAATAAATAAAAATTTATTAATTTTTCTACAAAAAGGTATTTAGTAGTTTTCGATAAAAGAATTGAGAGAACTATTGTATTTTATTAAATTTCCTCGACTTAAATAAATATACAAAATCTGAGAATTGTTAGTCAATCACATAAATCGAAAATCTGGTTATTAAAAAAAGATAATATTAAACATATTCTTATTAATCCAAAAATTTCCCATTTATTTTGTATGTGTATATAAGATTTGAAAATTTTTGTAATAAATTACTATAATTCCAATAGAGGGCATTTTTGATACATCGATAGGTCACTCTTCAAAACAAGTGAATCTAGACCATAATTCTATTTAAGCTCTGTCGAAAGGACGCTGATCCTTCACTTCAGTTTTCGTCGAAAATGGTAAGGTAAGAGTACTTCATATTTTATATAATCCATAGTCATCACGTGCATCATTACGAAATATCATAAAAATACGACATTTTTCAAGCAACAGATATTTCAACATATCATTTACCATTATATTTTCTTTAATTTGCTATTGCTTTCTCAGAATTTTGATTTTATATTTTATGTGATGATACGTAAATAGTCTCGTTCGTATGATGTATTTCTTGATTACAACCTAGAAATACGACTCTGAATATATTAACGTGTATTCGATTGATTTTCCTGATTTAATTTAATGAATCATTTGGAATTCGATTTATTTTTTTTTCTAGAGTTAGTTTAAAACGTTAAAATTAATCAGAACCGTGCTTTGGATGTCCTCTTGCTGATCAACTTTAGTTTCGGCTTGTTTGCAAGTTTTCTGGTGAGTATCATTTCTTTAAAACAAGTTTTATTGCAAAAAACAACATTTATTGCAAAAATAGAATATCTATTTTTAATTTGATTGCATTAGCTTGATGTCTGCTGTGATTTTCAATTTTCACTTCATTCTTCTCTAGTTATTTTTCAATAATTTTGTGAATTTCATATTTTTATTCTCATGTTAGATCATCTCAGATTAATTTTTCAAACGTGAACTTCATTAAAAATTAGTATTTCATATGATGACATAATACTGCCCCAGTCTGAGTATTATATGAGTGATTCAGTTTTCTGAAGAGATTTATAAAAATATGTATTCAATTTATTTAATTGAGCAGTATGTAAGTTGAGTTTGTTTTTCTTTCTAGGGAAAAGATGCAAGAAATAGAGTTGCAATACATTGTAATAAATTCCATTGATAATCTTGGTAAGTTTTTCTTAAATGGAGTAAGATTTAATTTAAAATTATATCTTTTTTTTATGATTTATTTGAATGAAATATGATGATTTATATAGACCGCCCCGGTCAAGCAGAAATATAATGTCGATATTATATACCTGAATATTTATTATATTGAATATGATTTTTACTCATAATCTTTAATAAGAAATATATTACAATATCTGTTTGCTTATTTCAGATGCGAATAATGAAAATGGTTGAATATGTACCACACCTATGATAATATAATATGTATAGGATAACTATGGGATAAAAAAGATATATAACATGAAGTAAGAAAAGAATTTAGACTTTGAAAAAGAAAAGAAAGATATTAGAAAGGTAATTTAAAAGCAGTTTATTTTACAATATAGGCATAAAAGTATTACAAAAATTTTCTATGATGAGTAATTGAAAAGTTATCCCTGTCTTACATGCAAACATGGTGATATTCTTTCACTGATATATGAATTTAATATTATGGAGTTTTTGCTAGTAATATATTTTAATTATGATTAATTCGAATTATTACTTTACAGGAAAGATGTATTCACGAGAATAATAATTAAACCATGGAACCTTTTTTTTAAAGATAGAAAGGTAAATAATTTTTTTTATTAATAAATATTTCCAAATTACAATACTTTCTTTATGATGATACCTGACAAGCATATGTCTGAGTAGATTTGATGTTATTTTTTTTACTGATTACAATTTATTATTGCAATTAAGTTGTAAAATATATATTTTTTAATTTAATGTCTATAACTGTTTTTTTACCAGATTCTATAATTTACTTGAGCACGACGTGTATCATTTTTCAAACAAGGTGAGCAACTGTATAAAAAGAACATAATTTTATTAGGAATTAAGATGATGATTTAATAATATACGCTAATATGATTTATTATAAAATGATTACATCTTGCCCTCACTGATTTCCAACTTTAATTTATGCAATTTTAATATAAATATGTTGATTTTAAAAAAACTTATTTTTTGTCCATAGGTGTTTTTCACATATATTAATTACAAAGTTTAATACCCGAAGACAAATAATAAAAAGGTACAGTATGTTAAATAATTGAACAAAAAAAAATTCAAATTCAGTTACTATAGTGATGCTTTTAATATACGCTATGAGCTTTAGTGATAATTAGTTTTTCCACTGAATTTAAACTATATATATATTTTAAATTATTTAATGATATAAAACCTAATGTTATTAATTTTTGTTTCAGATAAACTTGGAAGACAGGAATTGAATACCAATATGAATTTGTTTTTAAACTCATTAAGTCACATGTATATATACCTTTTATGAATATATACGATTTTCTAACTAAAGACTTTTGTTCTTGTTTGCATATATTTCTCTACAATTTATACAATAGAGTAAGAAAGATATATAAGGATAGATAGAAAGGATAGATATATTTTCCACTACTTACTTTCACCATAGTTTATTACTAGTTTTCCTTCATATCAATAAACATGTAAATTGATACCCGTATATTAGACAGCTATGCGTAAACATGTGTGCCAAGTTAATAACTAACTCTCTATTATGGAATACAGGCCATTAAAAGGCAAGGTTGACAATTACACTGGGATAACTGACCACAAGGCTGATATCACTATATTATTATTGGTGGCTATCACAGTGGAGATAGCTGTATGTATATGTACATTACCTTACAAAAATATTTGTACACTTCCCACAAAAATCTTTTATGCATACATTGTATGTGTTATATAAAACTTCTTGAAATAGGGTTGGATAGGCTGAATAATATTTTCTGTTTAATTAATAAAAGATGTATAATATATGTCATGTGAATAATATTGTAAAGTAAAACAAAGATAGTTCGGACTAGATGAATTATTTTATTGTTAAACACAAATTCACAAAAAGCCACTGCTGCTGTAAATTCAAGTAAATGCTAATAAGATAATATGGTAGAAAGTAAGATGATTCAAACGGAAGAAATATCGAATGATCAGATATGTAATTCAAGGGAATTTACATAATGAGTATTTGTTAATTTAAAAGTGAGTTTAAGTGCGCCTATAATTACAAAGTAATCATTTGTCCATTTAGTTTATGTTGAGCACTTGCACTTAACTAACGCTAAGGGCAATGGTTTTTGTAAATTGCTTACTTTGCAAACAATCGCAGAATTTACATATTCAAAGATAAACAAGTATAATGTACACATTTATTAAAAATTCATGTGAATAGCTATATAATACATTGAGTAAAAAATATACAATTGATAAGATAGTAAAAATAATCTGATAGCGATTCGAATAAAAGTTTGTTTGTGATTTCACAATTTTTTACGAAATTATAGGTAATTAACTAATGCAAATATAACACTACCATCTATTTTTGGCTTCAAGGCCGGTTACGTGGAAACTATTCTCAAAGAAAAATATTTCAGGCATAATAAAACAATGGACACACCAATATTTAACTAGTGCTGATTATTTACAGATTTATCTTACGAATTTCGAAATTTCGATCTTACACACTTCTTTAAGAAACAATAACAATATCAGAGTGTAAGACAGAAACAATAACAATTGCGAATCGAGAGTATTAAAATTTGGCCCATTTACATAACCGGTATTGCAAGTAAAACAATATGCATATATGCATTCACGAAAGAACTAAAATTACACAGTAAAATAATGTATTAAAGTAAAACATTTATCAGAGACCCAATGAAAAGAAACATTTTATGCAAATGTTTGATATTTTAATATTTTTTTCTTTCTTTAATATCTCAGTGGAAAATCCTAATGTGTTACGGTTACATTAATATACCAAGACCGCGACGTTTAAAGTTTGAATTCTAAAAAAGATTTTTATTTAGGTTCGTTAAATAATTGCGTTGATATGGATGTTTCCTTGTTGTGTATCAGGGTTTTAGGAACCTCTAATCCTCGCACCTAATACGCTGGTCTAAGATTCTAGTTTGAGACTGTTCTTTATGAAGAGCACTTATGCATCTCTTAAATTTTTTAAGGAACAAGTTTCACCATTGGTCTTGAGGTCCAATAATTTGCTATTTTTTCATTGTTCTTTTTTTTGTTTTTACTAATCTAAAACAGATCAGTAAAGGCAATCGATCGTAAGAGTTCATAAGCGCTTGTCTAGACAAGCTGTCAGCACCACCTTTTCAATGTGAATGAGGGCACTTGTGATAATTTCGATAATCTGTGCAAATAAGCTAAGAATTATAACCACTCTACACAGTAATAGTTACGTACAGATACTAGACATTTATCGTACACTATGCCACATGTCATAATTGTAGTTGGTAGTCGGTGAGAGGATCGAAATCCTTTTGGTGGCTGGAGTTCGACGCCATAACGTATCCCCACAACCGCATTGCAGCCGCACACACTTTTTGTATCTCGTCGACTTCCTCGAAATCGAGATCTGTTCGCCAATGAAAGGGTGCTACTTTCGAATTTCGAAAAGTGCTCGAGACACCACCCACGTCGTTCTTTGTATGAGTATCTAAAAACTTCTTCACGTTCACGTGAAAATCCAAGCCGTAGAAATTGTACAGTTCCTTCACATGTCTATAGGGGTCTACAGATAAGTCTTCGTAACGTACCACCCTGTTAAATAAAAAAAAATGTTATTTTGAAATATTTGTAGAGTATCTATCATTATGAATGTAGATAATTAACTTAGATAATATTTATTGCTAAAGAGAAGTATACCTAAAAGTACGTGGATATTTTTTTATTAGTCGAACAGCTGCACTGAAGTCTGAAACCATGTCTGCACATACTAATGCAGGGTTAGAACAATCTGGTTCGGTCGGGCACCATTCTCGATGCTTTCTCGATTGTAAAATTCCTCTTGGATCGCGAATCAATAGAACTAAACGTATTCCTAAACTGAACAAATTATTGTTTTGAGGTTTGTCGCATTTACACTATTAATTGAAAAGAAATTGAGCTGCGTTCTTACTTTTCTTGCTCCAGGAGTTTCTCTGCAGCGCGCAATCTTAAACGGACAATTTTCATTGATTGAAAGGGGAATAATTTACAAAATTTCGAAACGAATCGTGGATCCCAACAAATCTTTTTGTGAATCTGACACTGTTTCCATAGATGAGTATTATGATTGAAGACCCAAGGATGCGTTTTACCATAATCCAAATATCGATCTAAGAATATTTTTTTAGATAATTATACTGAGAAAATACTTATCTATATTATGTATTAACTTAAATACCTACCAAGATTACTAAAGTCACATCTTAATAATGCTTCCAGGTTCCTAAGAGCTTCGTCTGCAAGTGGTGGCCCCCTAATTTGTACAATTCCAAAATCAAGAAGAGGTTCATAGTGGTAAAAATTGGCCGGATGTGCGTTGATCACATCTCCAAAAAACGTACTACCGCTTCTCCAGCTTGTTAAAATCACACTTCTCATGGGTCTCCCTCCTTTTTCTAATACTAAGTCTTCTAGCTTACTATAAGAATTATTATATAATTACAAGGAAAGTTTTGTACATTAACTCTAGAAATGAAAATCAATGTACCTAACATTAACTCCATATTTTCCATTGGGATATTTATACCCTTCCATCTCTCTTTCAATTGCCTTTCTTTGCTGATCGACAACTTCTTGTATTTCAGAAAGTGTAACATTTTCAATGGACCCTCTAAAATATGCCTATAAAGCACACATAATTTATAATTAAAGTCTTTTTCCATTTATACACTTTACATCCACACAATGCAAACAAAAATAATAGGGTATTTTTTGTAATTTCTGTCCCCATTACCATATTAAATGTGTTAACTGTTAATTTCTTATTGTGACTGAAAGGATTAATCTCAAGATAAATATTCACTTACCTGAACTTATCAAAAATAAAAGAATGAAAAGAAAAAAAAAACAATTACTTTAAATTCTATTTATTATTTTCGACATTTTTCTTTAAATGTCCTTTTATTTTATACAATGGAGATCAGCTTGTAATACATATTCTACTGAACAAAACTGACAGTTTATGTAAATCTACATGCATTCTGCTTACCGTTACTGGATCTTGAATTTTGATGATGCGTGGCCTTATTTCCACATCCTATATTGAAGAAAATATTGATAGTTTAGCATACTGAAAGTGCATAGTATATTGTGAACACGATAATGCTGCTGATGTAACCAGGACAATATCTTTCTCCCTCTTTCATTATATAGGTAGTGCATTAGTATCCAAAATATGCTAGTAGCGTGAACAGAGTTCCATGTACATTGTAAAAAGAAAATTAAAAGTGCAAAGAAAGATTTGTGCGAAACATGCAAGACATAAAAAAGTCATAAAAGAATAGAAAGCTTCATTACTCATATATACACGTATTTTCCTTATAGCCATTTTTTCATAAGTAATCATTCCAAACTTGTATTACATTAGTATAAAAGAAATTGTGCATTAATATATAATGACTGTAGAATATTAAAATATTTACAGTGTTTTTGTTAATTTTTTGTACAATATTAATATCAAATTACCCCAGTGATTTATTAAGCAGAATATTTTCAGTGTCTATCTTATCTAATACTGCTTGAACCAAAAAAAGAGGGAAGGAAATGGTGGAAACAGGGAGAAAGAGAGCTGGTAACTGTTTGCGATGGTTTGACAGTTCATTGTTAGTGTACAAGTGGAAAAAAGTTAGGTGCAAAAGTTAGACTTTACCGTCAGAAAGAGCGTGTTTGGCGTGACTCAATTTAGAGCAATCCCCACCTCCGATTTTTTACTGACCGATATCACCGGCTGCAGTCGATGCTCAAGGTAGCTGCTGTAGTGTTGATTAAATGCTAAGAAGAAGATGCAAAGGGACGCCAGGCCTATTAGACCATAGAAGCTCAGTCGTTTTGACATCCTTGGTCCTATGGAAATCACAAATATCTTTGTAGCACTGTAGTACGAATGGAACATTGAATGTTTCTTAATTAGGACTTTTGCTCATTAATGATATCACAAGCTGTTATCTTATGTTTATAGATATAAACACATGTCATACACATTTAAATTCTAAGCATAAATGTGCAAGTTATACTTTTATCTTTTATTTCCAGTACAATTATGATAGTTGAATCTCATTATAGTGTTAATGAAATTTTAAAATGGCTTCTATAACAGAAATAAGATTTTATAAGAAATTTCCACAACTGTTTAAATATTTTCACAAACCATTATATCTTATCTTAAAACTAATAGCAACAATAAGAAGTAAAACAAAGTGGAGCTAATATGTATACGAGAATTACGTTAAATAGAAATTTCACCTACATGATTAAATATCATTAAATCGCATTAAAAGACCAATTAACGTCGCGTGATTTGCGTGGGTGATTTGTTATCAAGTCGTATATCATTAACAAAAGTTCCAAATCCGTGGTAATATTTTTATTAATATTCTATGGCAGAGAACGACTACACCGTCGAACCATGTTGTAATATAAACAGCTGATGTAGAATAAATTCCAAACAAATATCAGCACCGCAATAAAACGTCAGACATGTTAATGATTTGCTGCATGGCCAAAATGGTTCCAACAACAACGAGATCTCACCTCGGGATCAAACAGTTCGTTGCATTTGGACACTTCCAGCTGTGAGTTATGTGACTGTCGAAAGACCTCACGTTTTTCTTAACATCTTAAAGTAGCGACGGGAAGCACACGACCAACGTGTAACGTACATCGTGGTCCACTGACGCAAAAAGGCCCGTATTGCGGCTAACATAAGGTAACCACATGATCCACGGGTTCACGTGTATGTAAGATCTAGTAGAGGCAGATAACAATAGCGTCAAGTTCAATATATAAATATGTACTTACACTAGCTTATGAAAATATTTGAACATTTACTACACAATATTTTTATGTCTATATTGTACGTGTTACATAAAAATATAAAATATTATGTTATTTAACGTAAAACGCTATATACAATATTTTGAAATTTGAAATCATTAATACTAATGAGATAAAACTGTTGTGATTATATTGTACAAATTTGAAGTCAGTCTGAGAGTGTATATATGATTTTAATCTTTACTAATACAATCATGATAGCTGAATTTTATAACAGTTTTAATGAAATTTTAAATTTTCCTATATCCATAACAGACATCTACAAGTATTCGAAAACTTCGTAAACTCGTGTATTCTTAAATTCGAATGAAATTCAATACTCAAGTTTCACTTCATAACTGTGAATTTTTATGCAAATAGTTATTTTTATGAATAATTAAAAAAATGGAATTTAGGTAGGAGATTGTTTTATTCACTAAATATTGTAAAAAGTACTATACTTTGGGTGTTTTATATATTTTTGCATATTATGAACTTTCTGTGTATTTTTATATTTTTCAATTTCCCATAAATGCGTACAAATCTCATAATATACAATGGTCCGTATATATTGTATGTACCTGCGATTTTTGCAAGCTGTTTTCGAACTTCAGAACGAATAAATACTTGTAGGTTTAAAAAATCTCTGTTACAATAGTATTATGTACATACTTCAATATTAGAATGTTATTCTATTCTTCTTCTTCTATTATTCGATATTCTTTCAAGTACCAATTGAATCGTGAGGGCGCAGACGGAATAAAGATAGACGTGATATGCACTTTACACACAATTAATTTGCTATTAACGTCAAGTTGAAAATCGCTTTAAAAAATAATTCAGATAAGTGAGTGAGATTTTGTACTGATAGTGGATAAGATAAAAATCTGCTGTGCGGGAGAGGTCGGTATTACGATGATGACCTTACCGATCAAAATCAATATGGCGTCCAATTTGCGTAAACTTACGATATCCATAACTATTTAAATAACGATCTCTGTGTTTTAAAATTAGTATTCTTTGACTCCACTCGTCAAAATTTATCATATATAATAAAAAAGGTCACAAATTTTGAATTTCCCAAAATGAAGTTCAGACCTAATTTTACTCAGCGCTAACTATACGTAATCCATCTAACTTCATCAACAAACATCTGTAACCAAATCTCTAAAAAAATTTCCAATTACAGTGGAACTCCGTTTATATAAACTTCAGTATTAAGTTGATTGAATGATTGATTGAGCCCAATTGAATTATCTCTTACAAGTTGAATGGACATATCTGAAAAATCATAGTGAGGAAAATAAGCGAATTATATATATCTCGAAAAATTCATATAAACAAAGTCCCACCGTGCACAACAAATCGTATAAAAAGTAAATGGCTGTTCTTTCGGAAAAATTTATGCTCCGATTTAAGCAAAACTTTGAAAATAGATTTCTTTTAGGCAAAAACAATGTTTTTCTTAATATATTTAAAGAAATAGGTTTAGAGAAATATAATAAATTCCAAATGAAAAATGATGTGTAAAACCATATATATAAGGAAAAAGTGATTTACGACGAAACAAGAGGAAATTTGGTTTCAGTTTGGAAAACTGAAAAGTTATCTTAATATTTGGATCCCCGACAATCCTTCTCTTAAACACTTCTTTTATCTCCAAAGAATTCATTTTCAAAATATCAACCAAGTTGGAAGACTGTAATTTCGTCAAGAAACTGGAGGAAGATGAGGAGTTCGTCGACTATCAGTGAAATTCACGGAAGTACGCCAGACGTCGCCACAGCTGCCTGGGGGTTGGCCATGGTGTTGATGGGCCCAGCAAGGCAGTCGGATGCTGTTGCTCGAGCAGTGCGGTCGCTGTGGAGGGTGTAACACTTTTGAATCGCATGTTTCTCTCGTCTCCCTTTCTCTTTTGATACGATGTCACGCTCTTAGACTCGGATTTTTCGGAGTCCTCGCATCGTTAAGGTCTTGGTTGCGTCTTCACACGCGTCGTATCTGTTCGTCTCTATATGCTGGCGTATTTCTCCCTTACGGAGCAGCCCGAACATACGCACTCTACAACGTCGTGGGGTATATTCTCGAATTGCGTAGACCTCGTGATCGTCGTGCGTGGAATAAGCGTGAATCCACGCGAGTTTCGGTTAGCGGGCACTGATCGTCCGCCGGTGAAAGAGACGTGGAACGCGAGCACCGTGCATCATCAGTATGCACGTTGTTCCCCGCTTTTTGTGACTGGACGTGATTGGGATAATTCTTGGTGGCACTCCACTGTGCTAGGCTCCGCTGCGTCGGCGACAGGGTCGAAAAATCGTGCGCGACATTTTTACCAAGCACTCGGCCACGGAGATGTCACGCTGAAGAGACCTACGGTGAGTTCCTTCGCTTCACTTTGGATCTGAATTCAGATGGAATTTTAGCGGTGCAACTGGTTTGACCACTTTTTTCGGAGCCAGGCACCCGGTGTTTTGATGAGGATCGGTCGTGGCGCTGTTTGTACCGGATAAATTAGGATGGGTCAGAATGTATCTAATACTTGTTGGTATAGGGGTTGGCCCCATATTTAGTAGCTCAGCAAATATGAATCAAAACTATAATCGTTATAGCAAAAATTTAAGATGTATGGTTAGACTGTGGATTTATCGGCATAATCTCTCCTTAAGTCATATTGTATTTTTTTTAGTTGTGTTTATAAAATTTGAAATTTGTATAAATATCTATAGTTTACATAGTTATGGTATAAGAATTCATATTTGAATTTGTATCATTTTGGTTATGAATAATCATTATACAATATAGAAGATGAAAATTTTGCTGGTTACCGCTAATCATTATGAACTGCGAAAATAGTTATTGGTTGCCAATAATTACTTTTGATGCCAGAAACTTTCTTTTCATTACTTCCGATTATTGACAATTTTTATGAAAATCATTGATAATTATCTGATAATAATAATAATAATTAATTATCGAATAGGAATTTATTATAATGAATATTATGACGAGTAATTAACACTTTTTGTAAAAATTTGTATTTAGGATTAGGAAATTTACATTCGCAATTCTGTTAATAAAAATCCGGATTCTTAATATTATAGATTTTCTATTGTTCTAAACAGATAAATATTAATTTATTATGCTTTAAATATTCTAATATCTGGCATTGCAGTATTTTTTATAGTCTCAAATACGTCAATAAAAGGGGTTTGAAATATTTTTACCATTTTAAAAAGATAGGATATGAGAAGTTGTTACATTTTTCGAATGAGAGAAGCGAATACTGGGTCGTTAAACTCGTACTTCACTCGTATGTATGTTCGAATTTCAAGGTATAACGGTCACCACGCGATTCATCGAAAGATTTGACACGCGTAAAATCGATTCTAATAACGGTTTGCAAATTCCAGCTAATTTCGTTCAAAAATATCTACAAAATTTTAATTTAATAAGTTGATATTGTTAACTATCTAGAAAATTTACTATATATATCAAATTTTATAATACGCGTAATAACTTTAATGTTATAAACATTATAATAATCCGATGTAATATAAACTAAGTTTAAAAAAAGACAGAAAAGAGGGTAAACTTAACAAATTCACATATCAGCTCATAAATTGATATAATATTATCTTTATTGAATTTACTATTTCTGAAGAAGGAGGGAAAAAATATATTTCGCAGATGAGGTAACCTTAATAAATTCATACGTATATCGAGCTCGTAAATCGATAAGTATCGATAGCGTGGGATCAACTTTAATTTAACACGCGAGAATTGTGAGATTGAGGTTAAATTTCAATTTTCCTTAGTAACGTAATTTTTCCGATGAAGATATGTACGCATGATAAAAAAATGGAGGAAGTGGCGAAGTAAAATCATAAAGCGACAGGATATCCCTCTTCTCGTCTCCTTATTCGGTTTTCTCGAATTTTCTTGCCAGGGATCATTCGTCCGAAATTTAATTGCGTGTCTCCACTTTTTGGCCGTAGTCCAAACGGTAAAAACGAAAACTGCCGGTGAATCGGGACTCGCAATGCGGTGCAGGAGAAACGATATGACGGAAAATGTACTATGAAATTCCGTGCAATCGTGCCAGACAGTAAATAGAAATGGAAATGAAAAGTTTTTGATGGATTCCGTTTAACCCTATACGCAATCACCATACTGACAAAATATATGGGGTGTTCTAGTAACATGGTACAATCGGTAAGGGAACGGTTCTACATAAAAAAAAAAATACAATTTTTTTCATGTATTTGCTTGGTTTTCGAGAAAATCGAGAAATTATCAAACATATTTCAAGTCTATCGATGCTAGAATAATATTAAATATAAACAATAAAGAGCTACTGTGTTTTAAAAATAGCTAAAATAAAAATATGGAATTTATATTTACAATTTAAAACCATAGGGAATTTAATATCCTGCTTACACTATGGCGTTCTACAATTAAAATGAATTGAAACCGGTTTGTTTTATGTACATGTTGTTTAAACATACATTTACTAAGGTTAAGGTTTTGTAGTGAGGTTATCGCCGATGACGCTATTTTGAGTCTAATAAATATTTAGACTATCATTCTTTTTTTATCGTTGCGCAAAGTTAAATAAGAATAGCATCTTATGCATGCGAAATCCGCGGACGTAATACCGTACGTGACAAGAATTGGGAATATACTTGCACATGGCGTAGATAAGGGACTATGTTAAATATCACATTTATGACATTAATTGAAAGGTTTATTAAAAAATTCTTTTCCTAGTGATTTGTATTTACTTCAAATTCAAATTCCTTTTATATATATGGTAGTAGTAACAAAGCTTTTTATTATGTGCTAAATATGCAAAATTAGTAGAATAAATTCAATTTAATTATTTATTATTAGTAAAAAATAATGCGAAGCGCAATTTTTTTTAGATTACAATGATATAGTGAAATAAAGCTCTATAGGATAAAATGTAATATCAAGTTGCCTATTTTCAGTTCATTATAAGATCATGTCATTTTATGTAATTTTACAATATGTGGATTTATAATTTTATAATTTATATGATTGTATAATAATTTTATAATTTTAGTAACTATCACTCTGTGCTAACCCCTCTTTTCATCAAGTGAAAGGAAAATAACTAAGAATAATACGAAATGGAACCGTCTCTGTATTATTACAAAAATTCAATTTTAATATTAATATTAATAATGTTATAATAGTAATATTGAAGTTTACAAAATCCAAATAAGTTCGATAATATTTTTCTATCGTTAATTAAAAATTGTTTCAAACGCAAATGGGCTAGTAACTTGCTAACTATATTGGTTTAAAGCATTACTACCGCAACCCATGAAACCGAAAGTAAAACTTGCTAATTTTAAACATGTAACTCTGTAACTTCAACTGCAAACAATTCTGAAATTCGAGTCTACAAAACAACTTGCGTAATATTGACTTTAGTGATTTTTAAAAAACCACAAGATATGATCTAGGGAGAAATACCTATATGTGGTATATCTAAATGGAATAATTATCTCTTATCTAATAACCAAACGTCATTGTACCACTTGGGACCTTCTTATACAATCAAACTGTTAACAGCGAGCAATTATTGTATACTTAAACAATTATTAATGAAATTGTATAAGACACGACTTCTACAATTGTACAAATTACAACTTACCACTATCTTCTATAATAGTAACAAATTCAATAGTAACAAAATTTTACAAACAAATCGTACAAATTATAAATCAACTGATAATCTAATTTAACGTAAAATTATAAAATTACTGATGTTAATTTACAAAATGTTAAGTTACTGATATTAATAGTTGATAAATTCTTGTGCAAGAGGATCCGGACGATAAATTACCGACGAAAAATCACTATATTTTTTCGTTGCATCGAGAACGGTGTGTAACGCAGGTTAGGTTACACCATGTTTTTACAGTGTCCCTTTGTCCTCCGGTTTATTCGCGTTGTTTCATTTTTCTCGTAGGCGGGGAAGTTTAATAACCGGAATTATAGCAACTTTTACTCGAAATACGCTGAGAATGTTCGTGATTTAAGGAAGGTAATTGTCCTCGACAGGCAACGCGCATAAGTCGACCCCGTGAGAAGCATTAGTGAATGAACTGTGTAGAAAAATACTCAAATGCGAAGCTTGCGTGCCGTCTGGCTTGCTTTGTTGAATAAGTTCGGGGGGAAATGGGAGTATTATAATCGATAGAGAGCGCACTCGTCCGTTGATTCATCCACGCACTGTATGCATTATTTCTGACGATGATTATAATTCCACTTTTTCGATGCATCGTCAAATAAAAATACGCTTTTTTACTGATGTACTTCTTCCTTGGTACTTGCAGTTCAATTCATTTGTTTTTCGTCGACTGCAAATAGAAATTATTTAATTTGTTCATTGTAAATAACATTCTAGTGAATTGTGTTTATTTAACATTTAAAGACCATGTAATTTTATTTTCTTGTATTTTAATCCATTAAGGGCCATTGTCGTATTGGCGTATTTTCGTTTGCAATTTTTTTTTTAATCATTTTTCACTAGGCGTCGAGTTCTATTCCCTAATATATTGCAGCTATGAGAAGAAATCCAACGATACGCTTGGTATCTTTCTTTGTCAAAAATAACATGGATAAATATTGATTATTGACACATAAAATAACACCTTAGAGGGTAAATAAATTACAGAGAAAGGAATTCACTTTACAAAAAATGATCATTTATTGATCATCGTGTTTACATTTATAATGGAATGGCAATATTTGCAATTTAATTTAGCTGAAATATTGGCACAGAAGGTTAAACAAATCGGGAAGCTAGTTTCAGGGTCAAGAAAGAGAAGTTTTAGAAAAACATCTTTCAACAATAGTTCCTTGGAATTTACATCTATAATGGAAAGGAAATAAGATTTAAGTGATTATTGTAAGAAGTAACAGGAAGCCATCCGTAACTCGCAGAGCGAGTGGACTACGAATAATAAATAATAAGTAGTGGAATGGAAATGTTTAGAACGAGAATTATTTTTAACCGGTTCGTTGAAGTTCTGTTAACCGCGTTTTGTCCGTTGACTCTCCTTGGTTTTTTCCCTAGCCAGCTAAAATGACTCACAATCAATATGGTATACGCAATACTAAATGCTGCTCAGTTATTGATATTCGCGGCGTTGGACGTTATCCGTGTCTTTCTCTATTATAGAAGCGAACTGACCCTATTGAGTGGATTACCGAGTTGCCGCATAAATTTCTGCGTTTCTGGCTTATCTTCATTTGTTTTCTCAAAGCACGCAAATTCCTAACAGGAGAATCGCAGATTCCTGATACACTAACCAGAAATGCAACTGGGATAAGATTATCATCGGCTCCTTTTACCAAACAAACACCGGCGAGCTGCACAATGCGATGAAACGAAATAATTTCGCTTTAACAGACGCTTTTCTCGCGAATACATTCTGAAAAATTGATTTACGTAATTCAGGGGAATAAGGTTGCGCTGTACATATATTCCATTCGTTAGAGGTTAGATCGATACTTGAACTTCCGGTATCTGTAGACCTTAACATTTGTAGGATTCTTGACAATTTTAATTGCATTGCTTTGAAAGTTCTAATTTGGGATTCTTTAATCTTTAATCTTTGGATCTGACATTCTTTGATGGAAAATTTTTAGATTTGGAATTCTGTAATTCAAATTTCTTCGAATAAACATTTTATTCATTTGGGATCTATTAATCTTAAATAGTAAAATTTACAAGGTTTTAATTTTAAATATTTCAATTTCTAAGCTCCTAACCTAAAATCTGTTAACTTGGAATTTTTAAATTCGAAACTATTAAGTTTCTCAAATTTCAGGTGGCAATTTTTCTAATTAAAAATTCTGGAGTCAGTCATTTTTCTAATTTTATGTTTTTAGCTTCACAGTATTTCTAACGTTAAACCTTTTAAGTTTCTAATTTCAAAATTTTACGTCCCAATGCAAGTGTTAACCATACTTGCATAAAATTTCATTTTATCAGAGTTTAAATTTTCCTTTGTCAAACGTTTCCTGGTAAAAATGTTACCCGGAATTTAGCGAAATACTTTACCTTCTTTGGGGAGTCGGATTACTCACCAAGTCCAGGTCGCCAGCAACTGTTCGTTTGCCAGCGCCATAAGCAAATAAAGTATATGCAAGAACCCGTAAATATACGGCTGTGTACGCAGAGCGTGTTTTACGTAAAATGGCGTCCTCATAGGGAGATTGTTTTTCGGTCGAAAAGAGTTAAAATATTGAAGCACAGTGGTTAACCGGGGCTACGACACGTGTGTGCCATACGGTGTTTGTAATTTGACACCATCGTTGTCCGTGATACGTGAAATTGGGGTTAGCGTCGACCAATTGCCGTAAAAGTAGATCGTTTCCAGTCTACTTTTCATAGCTCCCCTAAAACGAGAGAACCTGACCGATTTTATTGGAAAGTGTCAGAAAAATAATCTTTAATCTCAATCTCTATATAGAGATTCCGGTTTCTTAACTGAGATATTTGGAAAGATAAAATCGAAGAAAGTCTGGAAATAAATTACTTTGAAGCTAAATCTTATATTTAGTAGAAACTGAATGTAAATTAAACTTGTTGGAAGTAATTTTAGCTTTTAAAAGGAGAGTAGACTATTATAGTGCGTCCAGTTATTCATTGGTTTTATCGAAACAGGTGATTGGAAAGGTAAATGGATGGAAAAATATTGTTTTAAAATATGAATTAACTTTATATAATTTTTATAAAATTAACTTTTATTGCAGACTGTTTTAGTTTCTAGTACTTACTTACTATGCTTAATATAGTATGGTATAGTGTACTATACTATATTTAATATGCATGCGCCGGTGATTATGAAAGTGACCTAAGTCGACAATCTAAAAATAATGAGTCTATCAGTTATTTTGCATTGCGTCTATTTACATTACAGTAACCTGAAATCATTTGTGCTGTGTAGTGGAAATTGAAGCGTTTAATTGAGTTGGTTGTTGCTTCGTTAAACAGAATTCAGTTCATGCATCAAATGCAAAACTTTGATGTGAAATGAAAAGTATATGACGTAGGTCACTTTCATAATCTGCGGCACATATATTATACCACAAATGAATTTTTAATTTTCTAAGGAAATGTTTAACGTATAATTGGAATTAGATAGAATGGGTTATACATAAGTGTTCGATAAATGACAGTGTCGAAAATTAGATCTTAATCAGGCGTAATATCTTCTTCGTTAAACCTAACCTAACTTTGAATACATAAGATGAATCTAATTCAAATTTAAATTTAACCTAAATTTGGTTTGAACCAAATTTAATCAAACCAAATTTAAATCAAAACCAAAGTAAATTTAGACTTAATTTACATCGAATTTAAGCTTAATTTAAATTAAGTTTAGATCTATTTCTAATCGAATCTAAATCCAATGTAAACTGAACTATTTACTCTTAATTGAAGTCAAATATAACCGTATAACCTATATGAGATATATTTTAAGTCTTGCTACGACTTGCCCAGTAATTATCGATAAAAAAATTGCTAATTTGATATCGCACGTCTTTCACCGTAGAAGATTTGATCTAAAGACGCTTCTTTCATGTGTATAAGGATAGATACTCAATCGTATCTACGATTCTAACGAATTATTAGTTCATTATTAAATTTAGTTTTACAAATTTCTGACATATTTTTACGTTTCTTTTTATGATATTCGACCATTTGAATTCAAAAATACCAGCTTTGAATTTGAAAAAATTTAAGTTTGATTGTAGTTTATTTCAATTTTAATTTGGACATAATTTTTTTTTTCGAAGAAATTATCTTCTCCAGCAGCATTAGAGCAATATTATAGCGAAGGAAGAATTTAACCTAACCTAGCCGAAGATTCACCGAAATTTAACCCAAGTTTGATCCAAACTTAACCTAACCTGAAACTCTAATACTCTAATGTGAAACCCAACCTAACTTACGACCACGATACTGATTTAATACTTGTACTATTTTCACTGCGAATGTATTTATTTACATCAAATATTCAAAATGAGCATAATTTAAATAAAATCTAACCTCAAATTCAGATTGGAATTGGCCTATAATAATTACTTTTATTGCGAATAGATTCTTGTTCAAAATAACTTTTGAAACAAAATTAACGCTCGTTTGAAAATATTTTCTAAATTCGAAACTGATGTCCCTTAAAAATTGATATGTCAGCTATTACTAAAAGATATAAAAAATTCAATGCTTCAAAATATTTAACTCTTCGAAATGGAAGTAAACTTTATCCAAAAATTTTATCTGAGCGTAAAAATAAGAAAAATGTGAAGACTGGGTAAAGATGAAAATTGAATTTAGGAGCTTTTTGAATAAAATAAAGTTCGACAATCCCCAAAGGAAATACGCTGCGACGTGCAACTGCGACCAAGTTGATCAATATTCAAAGAAACGAGCAGGAAGGAAGGAAACTTTGATAAAATCAACCGCATGGTCTCTGTGGTTCTCACATCATTAATTACTATGTTGTTATATTTCGTTTCCTAATGCGACCAAATTACGACTTAATTCCTTGGGGCGCGTTAACTATCGAGTAGCCATTGGTTATGACTACATCAGAACATCTAGAAAAGAAATCAAGTGGAGCATCTTCGCTAATCAGTACTTAAAGAAACAACGAAGTAGCAGAGGAAGCTTGATAGGATCCTTAGGGAATCCTTCAAAGTTCCTTCGTCTGTGAATCCCTATACTCGTGGCCACGAGCAAATTATCGAATCTCGAACTAATTCAGCACTCGAGGATGAAGTAAACTGGCGAGAGAGGTTCCGTACAAAAGTAAAATAAATTAAAAAAGTTTTGTATTTAGGAAGATAATGCAGGATCTTGGGGTCTGACGTAATTGAGAATGAAAAAGTGAGTTTTTTCGAAATGGAAATATCAAATGGAAAAGCTCTATTCGATTTATTTTTACACGTGGAATAACCGTTTATCGTATTGTCCCTATTCAATTCGGAATTACTTAAGCGCACACATATCCGACAAACTTTCAAACTCGATTTTCTCGAAAACGAAGCTTCGAACAAAAAATCTTTATTCCACATTTCCTGCTCATTTTTATACATAGAATAACCTCCCATCAAATTATCCTATCGAATTCAAAGTTAACCAAACGCGCACATATCCGGCAAATTTTCCAACTTGATTTTCGCGGAAACGAGACGTCAAACGAAAAAACATTATTCTAGAATTCTGACGTATTTTTGTGCGTAGAATACCATCCTGTCCCATCATAACGCGTGTCTCGTGATACCCCACAAAATATGTAGATACGCCTATGAATAAATACCTAGAAGATTATTCGTTACCCTTATAAAACGTTCTCCATTACCGCACACAACGTACTTCATCGTCTGATTCATCCAGCACGACAGATACGCGATACTTCTTTTTTCTCACGGCTAACGAGTTACCTACATAAGTACAAAGAACTCTGCGCGTCTCTTGGAGCGTGCTGGCAGATTATTAAATATTTACCGGAGCCGAGTATATACGCTATCCGTTGGCTGGTAGCGGGCAGGCATGCATATTCCATCCGGAATGACGCAGAGGTCGACTAACATCCTCGAAACGACCTTGACGTCCAACACGTCGGAAGGGGAAACTAGAAACGGGGACTAAGGTGAAAGCTCGGCCTTCTGTCTTACGTCGACGCAAAGTTGAGCGGACGATAATGATGATGACGCCCAGGGACGCCGTTTTTATCTGTTCGACACTGGTTTACGGCACCGATTCCCTTTTCCAGAGCATCGTTAAATCCTTAAGAGATCATGCTACTTTAACAGTAGATTTACCAAAGGTATTCAATGTCAGTTAGTCGCTGAATACCTATTAAGTGTTCCTAGATAATTCAGCAGGTTTGTATTACTGCTCACAAGTACATATATATATTTTTTTTTTTTTTCTTTTTTTTGCCTTCCCTCAAGAGGATTACAATGTCTTCCATTTATGTATCACACACAATGCTCGATACAGTATAGCGAAATATAGTAACGTATATCCACTGAAAGGTACACACACTTGTCGATAATAAAATTTCAAATTATTATAATAAAATTTCAAAATATTTCATCTAACATGTACAATTATACGCATAAAAGTTTTCTGTAGCAAATTGTACGAATACCTTCGCGAGCCACTGTACGTCCGCCAGGGACGTGCAGGAGTTTCAAAGGTTTTATAGGGTCCTTAATGGCTTCAAATGGCACTATACATTTTGTTACATACTACTGGCTACGTCTTTTTATTGTCTATAAAAAAAGGCATCAAGGTACTTGGGTTGAAAATTGAATAGTTTTAAAAATACTTTTCCAATTTTATGAAATTGATGTGTTACAAGTTCATATGTTTCCCAAACTAATTTTCTAAACAATCTTCTACTTTCATAGAGAATGAAAATTAGTTCTAAGAAAAACTTCTTCATAGAGAAATTATTGGCTCCAAAAAAATATATAATTTCGTCACAAAAAAAAAAAAAGAAAGAAATGAATTAAATATCTTTCTAGAACAATTCAATTAGCTATCTTTTTTTATTTTGCTTTAGTCTAGTAACAGCCTCCTTTTCTAGGAAGCGTATCAACAAGCTTCCCAAGTATGTACATAAGTGCGTGATTACTTTCACGACTCTTCTTCACCTTTCTCCATCTTTTTTCTCTGCTACACTCTTTCTCTCTCTGATATTCTCGATATAACGAGATAATGCCATCTGTGTGATCCTGATTCAAAGATAACACGTGTGTATACATTCGCACGATAGGCTGGCCTGATGTAACGATTATGTAACACTTTCATCCGACCTACTGACACCCACAGGCCCGGCCAGTTTTACTTTCGACTACTGGAACAGAATGCACGGCCGCCTTAAAGACGAAGAAAGTGGCCAGACCTCTTAGACTTTCCCCATTTTCACGGTTCCCTGGGATTCCTTAGCACACTTTCCCGCTACACTCGGCTAACAGCCTGCAATAGTAAGAATCTCTCGCAGAGAAACTACAGCGCACCTTCTTGGGCCTTTCTTGCTACTTGATGATCCGATATTGAAATACCTTTTGTAGGACTGGAATTCTTTTTAGATTGTGAACTTTCACAATAGTTACTAGATCACATATTTGTGGTTCTGAACTTGGCTAACAGGCTGATAGGGTAAGAATCCTTGGCAGAGAAACTGCAGCGCACGTTCTTGGGTCTTCCTTGCTACTTGGTGATCCGATATTGAAATATCTTTTGAACATTTTGTAGGACTATAATTCTTTTGAAATTGTAAACTTTCGCAATGGTTGTTATTGGGTTGCCAACTAAGTCATTAGGTGGTATTGACAAAATCCGCAATCGCTTAGTTGGCAACCCAATAGATCACATATTTGTGGTTCTGAACTTGGCTAACAGGCTGATAGGGTAAGAATCCTTCGGAGAGAAATTGCAGCGTATGTTCTTGGGACTTTCTTGCTACTTGGTGACTCGATATAGGGATATTTTTCGGAAATTTTGTGAGGACTATGTTTTTTTAGATTTGATACCTTCACGATGGTTATTTGGTGACTATTTGTGGTTCTGAACCAACAGATACACTGAGGGATAAAAGAAAATTTTAAGGTTAGGTGGTCTTATTTTAAAACTTAGTTATAACTCATAATGATGTTGCGTCTAGGCCCTCTAAAAAGGTATAAATGAGGATAAGTAGTGTAAAAGACACCAAAATTTTAGAAAACAGAATTATATTTGATAAAAACAATTAAATTAGGTAGGTAATATAGATAAGTGTTATCAATATTCTAAAAGATGTCCACTACTCAAGGTACTATTAATGCAGTATAATAGCTATTATACATAAACATGAATTTTAAGCTTGCTTTATCAATCAGTGTACTTGCATACTATTATACAGGATGTTTGGAATTTTTCTGACGTTTTAAAGCTGAGAATTTTCTCTTTCATATGTCAAAGTCAGAATAGAAGGTGTTTTCCTTGAGATGTGATTTTAATTTTTTTCACACTTATATATACCTACAAAGATAAAAAAATTTATTGATTAAAAAAAGATAATTTCGAAAACTGTTGTGACAAAATTGGACATTTCATGTGGTACGTTAATTTTACATCGTTAATTTAAATGTAATTGTTTTTATAATATATTGTTCGAATTCCTTTAACATTTTATATATAAAAAAAAAAAAAATACTGTGGTTGGGAAATGGTTAATTTGCAAGATATTTCTAATTGGAAATACAATATAAATTTGACCTATTCGAGTTATATGAATCGCCCTGTATAATTCCATTAAAAAAGTTAGTAAATTCATCGATATTGAAATTGATACGAACAATAGTCATAAATATAAGCGACGATTTTATACAAAATTTTGTATGAAAATTTCTCTTCGTGAAGCATCGTCGATGCTTCGACAAATAATGGAGTTTACCTGTGAATAGTTGAAATCTTCGTTCACAAATACACACTACGACTAAAAGCTCGTAGAAGATGCAAGAAGTATAATACGTGTCCTATTGTTTGCAGAAGGTGGTAGTGCGCAGCTCGACTTTCCAATCCAATTATTAAACGCAATGTTTGAGTTTCCAATTAGAATCCGTATTTGACTTTCCAATTGAAAGATATATCAGAGCAAACGATTTCGCAACATTAAAAGTCTATTTCTATTTTTTCCCTTCTCGTTTCAGTGCCTTTGAACATTTATTGTATAGATACTTTAATGGCTATTTCCACGAGTTTCCACAACGCAAATCCCTCTTATTTTCTTTGCAGCGTATCTTCGACAGATATAAAACATTATATCGATGCTTGAATTTTACAGAAGTATAGATTTAACAAAGATATCAATTCCATTCTTATGGTATTTCCACAAAGAAATTAGAAGATATTTCCAACATTGAATAAGGCCATGTAAATTTCTCTTTTCTTTTTTTTTTTGTGAAGAAATAATAAATAAGGAATATTTATAATATGTATAATACGATGGTATTCTTGCTCTGCATGAGCATTAAAAAATCCAAAACCACACGTGGAAGTGAAAATTCTCAGTTTGAAAAACTACACAATGCCATGCTATTGGGTTGGCAGCTAAGTGATTGTGGATTTTGTCATTACCAGCTAATGGTAATGACCTTTTGTTATTAGGTGGTAATTTATATCTGCAAAGACAGAAGTATTTATCGAAGAAAGGAAGTCTCAGAAAATTGATAAAGATATTTCTCGAGCAAAGAAAATATTTGAAAGAATCGATGGAGAACGTTCTCTCGTCTGAAAAACAGTCATACATTGAAAGATTAATGTCCTATGAAGCAATCAAATCCAATTAATGGCTGCACCGATTTAATGAGTCGAATCTATTTGCAGTGGGTAACTAAGTAACGAGTATAATCATCCGCAAAAGAATCTCTAGGATTGCAATAGATATTTTAACGTCCTGTTTATCGCGCGAAGGAACGTCTGTATTAATTATTTCGTATAATGAGGCAGAAATTGCAGGTGCAGTTACAAATAGAAAAAAAAAAGAAAGAAAAAAGAAGAAGAAGAAGGGGAAGGGGAAGGGGAAGGGGAAAAAGAATTTTAACGATTAGCACGGAGGAAGCACAAGAGAAGGTAGGAGATAATTAATGATGCGGAAACTGACCTGATACGATCAACAAGATTTTTAACTCTACTTATCGACAATGTAAATCAACTTAAACAACCTTCAATTTCCTGTTCGTATCTTCTTTTTTTTCCGAACTAAAATAGTACAAACGATTGAACTATGTACATAATTCGAAAACACTTGGATATATTGGGAAAGTACTGATATCGCGTTAATGCGCATTATATTTATGAATAATAAGTTTATAAAACGTAGTAGCAATTTTCTACGATCCTACGTTTTCAAAAACGATAAATAGTATTTAGATAAATAGTAACAATTAAGTGAATGATAAATTTAATAAATAATGTACAATAGTAATAAGCAAATAAATAATAATAATAATAATAAAGAAATGTAATAAAAAATAAAAATAAATAAATAAAGTAATAATTAATAAATCAGCAAGCGATAAATAGTAGATAAATAGTAACAATTAAGCGAATGATAAATGTAATAAATAATGTACAGTAGTAATAAGCAAATAAATAATAATAATAAAAAAATGTAATGAAAAATAGAAATAAATAAATAAAGTAACAATTGATAAATCAACAAACGATAAATAGTAACAATTAAGTGAATGATAAATGTAATAAATAATGTACAATAGTAATAAGCAAATAAATAATAATAATAATAATAAAGAAATGTAATAAAAAATAGAAATAAATAAATAAAGTAACAATTGATAAATCAACAAACGATAAATAGTAACAATTAAGCGAATGATAAATGTAATAAATAATGTACAGTAGTAATAAGCAAATAAATGATAATAAAAAAAAAATGTAATAAAAAAATAGAAATAAGTAAATTAAGTAACAATTAATAAATCAACAAAGGATACATAGTAGATAAATAATAACAAATAAGCGAATGATAAATGTAATGAATAATGTACAGTAGTAATAAGTAAATAAATAATAATAATAAAAAATAGAAATAAGTAAATAAAGTAATAATTAATAAATCAACAAACGATACATATAATTCCTACAAATATAGTTAACAACGAACAAAAAGTAATAAATAAATAACAGTATCTAATGCAAGTAACGGAAAGAAAAATTAGTAGAAATCTCTTACCTAATTGGAAATATTTTTTAATTCAATGATATAACACGAATATATCGTTGTATCGAATTGCGAAGTACGTACGCACATATGTAGTAAGAATGGTAGGAACGAGTTCGTACAGTGCCTGCACGGTGTGTATAACGCTCTGGAAAACAATTATCTCGAAACGATCAGAGGCTGCTGCCACGTTCTCCTCGCCTAGCAACGTACGGTTAACAAATGTGAAATATAAACGTCAGGCACGCAGCTCGCAAACTTGCAGAAAACTATATGAACCAGAGCTGTACGTGCATATAGTTGTTAGCAATTTCATACAGGCTGTGTTAGATTGAAAAATTCCCAATGACACAAAGATAATAGTATTTGCTTGAAAAAGTTGCACAATTGCTATGATTTCTAATATTACCATATATTAATTGCCTTTGGATAATTTCGACAACTTTTGGCCAGTAATTAACATGCGAAAATTTTCAATGAAATATCGTAATATTTGTACAGTGATTCTGAATTTTAACGTTCGTATATATAGCAACACGATTAATGTATTCCAACATTAAAATTCAGAACGGCTGTACAAATTTTGCAAGAAATTTATCTTTAGCTCTGTCTCGTTTAAAATTCTCGCTTACCGAAAACTTCCTCAAATAATATTGGGTTGGCAACTACGTGATCGCGGATATTCTTATTAGGTGGTGTTGACAAAATCCGCAATCACTTACTTACTAATCCAATATACAATTGACATATCAGCAATTAAAGATGCGTGAAAAAATTCACGTTTAAATAATTTCTCTGCTGTTTTAAAATTCTTTTCCAATTCGAAAGGAAGAGAGAATCAAAGAGAATCAGAATCAAAGCTATATATATCGAGCCATACACTCTTGAAAAATTATCAGAAAATTTTCCAGAAACCAACAGATTTCTTCGTATCCTTTTATAAAAATTTTTTTCTTATATGGAAACTTTTTGATAAAAGAAGAAGAAATTTTTACGAAAAGATACGAAGATATTTGTTAGTTTCTGGAAAATTTTCTGATAATTTTTCACGAACGTGTGGCTCGATTAAAAGACACGCGAAAAAATTGGCAAATCGTTGAAGGCGAAGTATCTGCGAAAAACTAGTGTAAATTGAGATATTTTCAAAAATTCGCTCTAAGAGTGGAGATATATTTACGAAGACGTTTACACGTGATATTTACAAAGTATAATAAAATATGATAATACACACGTCGAAAATATGAATTTCTTCCGGCGTTATAATTTCTCTTTTCTATCAAAATCACGCGTTTTTTTTTAACGCTTGAACAAACGTGCGAGATTAAGTAAATTGACGTAATCGTTCGCCTTTGGTTGTTTAGTTAAACAACATGTGTCTTGTTTTCGTGGAAATCAAAGCGGAAAATTTGCAGAGAGCAAACGTTTATCAGTTAATGTAAATTGATGGATCGTGATGATCACGCTAGTGACGTGTTATACCTGTTTGTTAAACAATTTCAGACGTCAATTGGACCGAATCCGGCGTACTTGTGTCAACGATTCGGTTTCAACACAGCTCACGTGACACGCGAAGTTTCTAACGCGTAAGTGACACACACGTTATTAATCATTGCGTAATTAACGTTACTTCATTTAACGAGAGAACACAAGAAAGACAGAGAGTAGAAAATGTGACTCAATCTCCTTGAACATAATATAGCCGATTGACTAGCTTTTTTGACAAAAAAAAAAAAAAAAAAAAAATCCTCGTCTACTTTCGTGTGTCCTTCGAAATTAGAAACTTCCATTATACGCGAAATAAATGATAATTAAACGAGGTATTTAGAAAGCCACTTTAAAATGAATCATAAAGTTAACCGTCTCGAACTGCAGATCTTTTGCTAAAATTATTCGATTCTACAGCTGTTCTAAAAAATTTATCGAACAGGCAATTAACACTTTACCGACTGTTAG
Organism: Bombus fervidus; assembly: GCF_041682495.2. Classification (NCBI taxonomy): domain Eukaryota; kingdom Metazoa; phylum Arthropoda; class Insecta; order Hymenoptera; family Apidae; genus Bombus; species Bombus fervidus. The sequence goes on along the minus strand of NC_091531.1, from coordinate 8,242,265 downwards.
CGGGTCAACAGCATACGCACGTCCGACCGGCAGCTCGGGCGCAGATTCTCCCTGGCGTCTGCTCTGTTTTGGTTTAAATTCTCCAATACCATTCTTTTTGTTCATCGCGAATGGTAAGTTTTTCAAATTGGTATAAAACTGTGGAAGCTTACGAAGCAACGCAACTGACGCAACTGAGCAAGATACCTTAGTACTAAATAACAAATTATTGTTCAAATAATAAGAAAGATTGTTGGTAATAAAAAGCCGATTGATAGGTTATAGGTCGGTAAGTGTCGACGACAAAAAATGGATTAATCGACTATCGGTCGGTAAAGTGTTAACATAATTCTTACAGGGCAAAAAAGCTATATGGGTCGGCAACTAAATGATTGCGGCTTTTTTTATTAGGTGGTAATGACAAAATTCGCAATCACTTGGTTGCCAGCCCAATAGTAGAAAACCACTGCGAAATGGTCGCTGGTATTTCTTATCGAATTTACTCGATTCTTCGGCTCTTACGAAAAATACATCGAGCAGACAAAAATAGATAATTATTGTTTGCCAGGAGTAAACAGAAGCTTAATTAACGAAACGAGGACGCGGAATCTTTTCAGAAATAACAAGTTTATTCACGTCGCGTGTTTGCGAGACCTCGAACGAGGAAAAAATAAGTAATCAAGGAAAACCCAGAAACGTCATCCTGAGAAGGATAATAAAACGAGTCACGCCAGATCGCTATACCTTTCGCCAATTTTATCTGTTCGACCGATTGCGGATTTTGTCATTAGATGGCAGTGACAAAATCCGCAATCACTTAGTTACCTAAGATAGCCACTCTCACGCCATTTCGATAGAAACAGCGAGGCAACGAATTGTCAGATGGTCGAATTTCTTGCTAATTTTAGTTGAAGAAAATTAGTTCGCTCGATCGTTACAATTATTACTAAATTGTTCCATCAAAAAGCTACACTCCGCAAGTGTACACAGCTGAAGCAAGATACGCGATAGAGTACGAAGAATACAGAGAAACGTGGATTAAGTAAATAGCAAATTTGGTGTCGAGTTCGTATTGGTTTATTAAAAGCAGACGAAAATGTGGGAGCGAGCGAGCAAAGGCAGCGAGGGCAGAGAGAAGAGCAAAGAGGGCCAGAAAGACAGGTGAAGTGCGTGGATAAAGACGTGAACTGTGGAGAAGCAGAAAAGTAGACGTTCCGAAGAGGAAATTGCGAAATTTCGTATCGAGTAAATTTGTTATCGATCGTTTCCCGATCGGTCTGTCGATTCACTAAGATTAAATTGGTAGATGGCGTTTAGAAGTCACTAGCCATGGTACTTTCTTCGAAAGTAAGAAAGAGGGGAACAGATCGGACAGACGAAGAACGAGCAGACAGACATTAATGACTCGCGTTGTAATACGTGGAACGAGGCAAAAGGAATAGGCGCGAGTGTATAGTTTCAGAACCGGTTAAACTCCCGCGACAACCTTGAGCAGAAGTCTCGTACAGGCCAAGCCGAGGCAGACCACGTTTTCACCGCGGTGGGGAAGCCTTACAAATTCTAATGGGCAAGTTCACGGTTCCTCAGTCCGTTACCACCAGTGATAGTCCACATGGGACGAGTTTACAATCGCCTATACGTTTTTCCAACTACACCCTCCAGCGATCCACTTTCTCATCAACTTTTCCCATCGCAAGCTACCTCCACTGTTAGATAGGACAATCGTTGCTCTACGTATTCAACCGTCGTATACAAAGTGGCAAGTTCGTGCATACAATCGTACAATTTGCAATGGAAATCAAGTAGACCAACGAAGAGACGAATCTTATTTGAAATCGAAGTTAAAATATTAAAAAGGGGTATAGGAAAAGTAACATAAATTTTGAGTTTCGTCTATGGATGAGAATGAAAATTTGCAAATGTGGCATTTTTCGATGGAAATGCGATTCACTTGTTGCATTGGTTGGGAACTAAATGATTGCGGATTTTGCCATTAGGTGCTATTGACAAAATCCGCAATCGCTTAGTTGTCAACTTTATAGGTTATACAGGGAACCATAAATCCTGTGGCGAAGTCTAGAGAAGCAGAAAGGGCCCCAAACGCTTTGACCTGAAAACTGTGGGAAATTTGCCATGCGGCAAATGCAGAAAAAAACCACAGTCCAGTAACAAGGAACGATGGTAATGGTAATTTGGATCGACGAATAAAGAAGTATAGCTCCATGCGGCATTTACCGGCGGAAGCCAGGGACAATTGCAGGATGGAAGGAGGCGTAGAGGGTGTGGCGATCGGACATCGATAAAGCGTCCTCGATAACGTCAAGCAGAGCGAGAGGCGGCCCTTGAAAATCGTGTTATTCATTACGTCGCGTTGCTGGCTGATGAAATAACGGGTAACACGGCTTAACCAGCGCATGCCAACGTACTATAAATAATCGCGCGGACCCGTTTCCTGCTACAACGTTTAATGCGTTGCCATGGACAAAGTGATGTTTAGCCTGACGAGCAGTCGTAAGAACCGGACGCGAGAAAAATCGGTGGTACCCACTTGCGTACCTGTTCTCTAAAAGTACCGAGACCAGAGTTGTTGCTACCCGACAGTAGTGGGGTGCTTGGGAAGTACCTAACATGCTGACAATATGGCGGTCTTCGAATCAGCTGGCGTTGATCCTATTTCGGGACTGTTTGTCGGTGTATTTTAAAAATTTTCATCGTCTTTCCTTTGTTTCGCTATTTTAGTCTCCTGTGGGCAGTAGACTTGATTGAATATTTATAGATCGGTAGAATATTTATAGATCGGATGGATTTTCGAAAGAGAAAAGCTTCAGACTCGTTCCTATAATGTGGATAATTATTTTGTTGCAGTTAGTATTTCAAAATTTGCTATTAATTTTATTTAACAGGTTGGTCGCCGTGTCACCCATATATATGTGACGGCCATGCTTCCGTGGGGGCCCTGTAACCCAAATATGGGTGACGCTCTTCTTGTTCGAGTTAATTAAATATAGGATATTATATATAGAATATACAACATAAAAATATTAAAAACACATTATACCATACTTTTTATTAATTTATATTCTGGATGAAATATTACATTATGCTATGTCACATGGTATTCGTTAAAATTTATTATTAAAGTGGTACTTTCTTCGTTCATTGGAGAAGTTTCTATTTAATTCTGGAAGGGGTAGGTGAAGCTTTTTTGGTGACGACGATCCATCCGAAGGAAACAATTTTATCGCGAGTTTTCAACGCTGAAAGTAGAAAGAGAGGGTTCAAATGAAACACGTTCCTCGGAGCGTTAATTAAGCGAAAGAAAAAAGAAAAAAATACCGACGGGAGGAAAAACGGGGGAGGATTTATTAGCAAAAAAGCAGCATGGCGGATTAATAAAGCTCGAATGTCCGCCCGTAGTCCAGCATTGAATAATTTATGGTCGGCAGAGGGGAAAAAAGAAAATGAAAACGGAAGTATAAAAAAATAATTAAAAAAAAATTATATTACCTGGACCCGCTGAATCTACCTGCACGTCCGTTCCTTGTGCATCGTCCAGCACGTCGTTAAGGTCGAAATTGTCTGCCTTTGAACCGTAGGATGCGCCAACGCTTTAATACGACGCGTTTTTTAATCCTCTCGTTCGAATTTTCGACGCGTGTTGCATATATTTCGATGATTTTTTGATGATACGAAAAACTAGCGTAGGAAGAATTTGTCAGTAGCTGGTAACAACTACTGAAGAATTTTTTATCATCCAAGCTTTTTGCATTTTCAGTTCATCGATTTTTTATATTTCACATGTCGAGGATTTTTAATATTTAACATTTCCATGATTTTTTAATGATACGAAAAAATCGCAAAAGAAAGAACTATTTACGATAGAATCAATAAGGAAAATGATCACCTTACGTAACGAAAGAATCGTTATCGATAGATCGGTATTTTAAACACTATGAAAAATTTCCTAGAAAAAAAAAAAAAGAATCAAATTAATTTAATGATCGATCCAGTGGCAGGCTGGATCGCTTAGGAATCTCGATAGTTACGAAGGCGGACACCTGACAGATTCCAGCTGAGCGTGCTTCTTACGTAAGTCTCGGAAGATGTGCCAATAGGCATTAGCCTGATTTATATAATCTCGAATAATTTAATAAATTGCCGGAGAGGCTTCGATCGCGTATTAAAGGGACTCGGTCGTTGTGAAAATCGCCAGACCAAATGGAAATTGCCCACGGGATATCGGGTACTCTGGTGCACTGGTGCGTGCACCTGGGTCGGTCTCGGATTTCGTGCACCCGATACATCGAAAAACTTTCACGCACGGCCACGTCCGACCGTTCTTGTTTTTTACCCTGAAAAAATTGGGATCGATGGCTACACAGGAGTTGAAAGAAAGACTGTTTGGTCTACTGTGCCAATCGTGATTTAAATGGACAACTATATACATATATATATAGGGAGGGAACATGAGAAGCTCGTTTTCGGTTATCTTATGACCTCTGGGATTTTTTGCTAAGCCTTGTGATTGTAGTATAAAATGGGTACTAAAGGGAAGACTATTCTGCTTGATTTTATGATTTTTGTGACTTGCCATGGTTACCGCAATTGGAATATAAACTGGGTGCTATAAAGAAGATCGTTCTTGTCGATTTTATGATTTTTGCGTTATTTGATGAATACTGTGATCGAAGTATGAAATTGGTACATACGAAAAGACTGATTTGTCTGTTTTTATGATTATTTTTTTTTTTATGAACACTGTAACTGAAGCGTAAAATGGGTATTATAAATTGTTGAGTTTATAATTTTTGTGTTATTTTACGAATTCTGTAGCTGATCTATAGTATTCATCTATCAAAAAAATACTATATTATCTAGCCTGCAGAAAGCCTGGTGAACTTATAGAACTTATACATCTGTCTTCTCCGATTCTGATGATTTTTGAATATGTTGTAGAGCTCAAAATTTTGAACAAATTTTTGTTATACTTATAACCACCGATCGCGCTTAGTTTTCGAGATATTCGCAAAAAGCTGCAGGTACCTCTAGGGTTTATTTCTGCCCATAGTTGTGCGTCTGTGGTATTGGTTCTGTTTATATCACATGTTATTTATCTTACTATTTATATTATTACATTATTTATTATTATATACCATATATTATTTATCTGCAGTTTATAAACGAGAGTCAAAATCGTCAGTTTAAAGGCCTTGTGCACAAGCAGCACCTGTAGTTTCTTGCGAATATCTCGGAAATTAAGCATGATCGATGATTACATGTAGAGAAGAAAATTGTTCAAATTATCGATTTGTATAATATATCAAAAAATCATCAAGATCGATGAGGAAGGAGCCATTCTGCAAGTTCACCAGAAGATTAATTCACGCGAACCTCACCAGTACCCGGTCAAACGATTTCAAAATCTAATTAAAAATCCTACGCTCATTGTTATTTCTTTCGTTCGTCTAACTTTATGTAAATAACATTCTGTAAATTAAATGAATAGCAACGAACGTGCAATATTAGATGAAACTTTGAAACCGGTCGTTTGACCAGACCTGGTAAAATTAGAGTCGCATTAACTTACATAATCGAAACAAAAGTTCTATTCTGCAAAAGATTTAAAAGACACGTGGTCATTAAAAATACTTACGCAAAATTGTACTATTACAAGCAAAACGCGAAAGGCGTGGAGTCTAAATCGAGATATGTTTGATCATTAATCGCAAGGTAGCGAACGCGTCATACGTCATTCGTTTACTTTGTGTTCGTCATTTTTACGATGTGTATTACTGCACGCCTCGCGATTCGTTTATAAACCGGGCTAGGCGATAACGCGTATTAGTCATCGAACCGTGACGTACGACACGAGGCGAGGATAATGAACGAGTTTGCAATCGACTGGCGCAATTAGATTCGCACGAAGATTAAGCCGTGCTTTCGTTCAATGCCATGGAAGCCTCGTTTAGAATCCCTTTTCACACAAACGAAACTCCTGCAATACTAATCATCCGCTCGTTAACACGCGAGAAGGCGAGGCGTGGTCGTGATGCGAAATTTTAATTATTACATTTGCTAGTACGATCTTGTCTAGATGGATAAGCAACGATGATCACACTAATGCGTCTGTGGGAAAATTAAAGACGCAGACCAGCTCACGATACGTAAAAACACACAAGACATCGGAAATAAAATAGGATGACTTGGCAATTAAGTGATTGCGGATTTTGTCATTGGTTGGTATGGACAAATCCGCAATCACTTAGTTGCCAAGCCAATACATATTAACATAATACCGTGAAGTAACATTTTCTTGGTGACTTATATAATTATAACATATATTTATATATATAGTATATAATAATATAATATAATAGCAAATATAATAAAATATAATAAAAATAATAAACATAATAATATAATATATAATATATAATATATAAATATATATTATAATTATATTATAAGTCGCTAAGAAAATGTTACTTCACGGTATTGCGTTAATATCTATTGGGTTAGCAAAAATAGAAAAATCGACTACATGCAGAAGAAATATATATTGTAAGCCTATAATATTTATTATAATATATAATTATATATATGTATTATAGGCTTATAATATATATTTCCTCTGCAAGTTGTCGGTTTTTCTATTTTTCAATCTTTAATCTGGTCTTTTTCCAAAGTAATACCGAAACATAATTCAGGTAATTCAGGTTCGACAACGTGATCGGGCATCAGGATACTATGGCTGCGATTTATTTATAAAATATTTTCTATCAGCCAGTAAAGTGGATCGATGATAAATTCATAAAATAAGAAAAGATGAAGTTATCGTTCTTTGTTCTCTTAAATATTTAGTTCCGAATCATATCGATAGCTAATTGAAAAATAGTATTGGCGAGACGCAGTTCACAGCCGACAAAGGTAGGAACAAGTATTTATTGATATTCGCCGTCTATGACTTCTAATATTCTTTTAGAACGAAAACTGGATAAATTATCCGCTTTAGAATTCACTTGGTCAAGCGACAGGACGTAATTTGTAAAACATCCAACGGGAGATTTATCATATTTATATGGATTTATATGTGCTGCAACAGGTGGAATAAATGGTAGGCTAGGTGATTCTCGGTAGAATGCATAGTGGAAAGGGAAGATTCGAAGAACGAAATTTTTCTGTGGCTTTCGCGAGCGTTCGAGATCGCTGGTAGTCGATAGCAGAGGATACGTACGTAACCGATTGCAAAATCTGATTTTCTTAACTTGTTCGAAGCCCGTGTCACGGCGAGTCCTACGCTTGCCGAGCGTAATCCAATTAGCGACGCATCATGTGCGCTTTTAAAGGGAATTCATGTCGACTACGCTCGGAAAGCAAGCTTTTCCTTTATTTTCTTGCCTCTCCGCAATTTGTCCGAGAGCAGCGTGAAAGATTCGCGTTTGGTAAACGATTATGCCTGATATTGTTTCATCGAATCGAACAGAAGCTAGGAACGAACGAGCAAACGCAGTGAGATCAGAAAGGAGCACGAAGGAGGCCCAGAGGGCACGGAAAATCAAAGGATGAAGAAGAAGCCTGGGTAGAACTCAGGTTCTGAGGTAGAACTCAGGTAACCCAGAACCCAGGTACCTCGGAACCCAGGTACCCCAGAACCCAGGTACCCCAGAACCCAGGTACCCCAGAACCCAGGTACCCCAGAACCCAGGTACCCCAGAACCCAGGTACCCTAGAACCCAGGTACCCTAGAACCCAGGTACCCTAGAACCCAGGTACCCCAGAATCCAGGTACCGCAAAACCCAGGTACCTCAGAACCTGCTTCTTCTTCTCCTTCCCTCGATTTCCTCCCGGTACCTGAACCTGGGTTCTACCCCAGGACCTGGGTTCCAGCCCAGCTTCTTGTTAGAATCCTACAGACACCAAAGAGCGTGCCCAGATGGTGTCCGGATATCTGAGAGAGCCCGAGAAACTTCGTAGACTTGGTCAGAGTGGATCAGAACCGGATAGATAGGAAGACAAAAGGATAGAAGAGCGAAGTAAACAGAGAAACTGTGGAACAAGTGTTGAATAATAGAAATTGAGATATTGAAATGCATTTGGAGTCAGATGTCACGAAATGTTCGTATTTGGCTGCACTATAGGGGACACAAATTGGTCGACAAATCGACCCAGATTATCAAGAAATAAATATTTAATACGACGCTCATCCAACGAATATCGCTATAGTCGTTCCGCCGTTTGCAACGTCACCTTTTATTTTCCTTTCCGACTTTATTGATTACGTCGAGGCTCTCCCTCTCTGTGTCGCCCTTTGCTACGTGTCCCAACGTTAGAGTGGCTTTTTGACCGGTCGCTCACCTGCTACCTCTTGCCCTCTGAACGCACCACCTCTCTTGTAACACATTGGCGATGCAATCCAGGTGGAAAAGGGTCAGAACGAAAGCTTGCGAAACTAACAGTACGACACGTACAAACACGATGTCTTTGGGATACTCCTGGATTAGGGTGATTCTGTCCAGTACCATTAGAACCTATTGGCTTGTGTAAGGTCTCGTAAATAGTGATAATTGTGATTATTACGGTCTATTGTTAGCAACTACACACTTAGCGATAGCTAACCCGCAGCTGTTTAATCTGATCGTAATTTATGAACACGCTCATAGGGTTCAGCTAGGACCTCGGTAGGCTGGTCAGGTGAATGTTTGGCAAATGGATAGTCAGTCACTGGAAGGACTATTTTCCGCTTGCGACTTGCCAAGTATCACGGCGCTCAGAGGTCAGCTTTTACATGGAACCATACAAATGTTTTTTAACACATTCGTTTAACTATCTGCTATGAGGTTTCTTATAGAAAGTGTGTAATCCTTTTAAGCTTCGTTTAAGTCATTTACGCGATACTTTGTATCTGATTTGGTATAATAAGATATAATTGATAATTAAATAGTTAGATTAAGATAATTAAAATTTCTTTTCTATCTGTTGTGTTTTCCAGACACACACGGTAACGAGCATTCTCCATTCCTATAATAAATTACAGCTGATTCATTGTGCAATGAACCTCTCGTTTAAATGGACGTTTCAAGAGATAGAAAACAGCTGTGTATGCGTTTTCCGTCACGTGTTCTCCCATCAACAATCGTCCACATCGATTCCATCGTTTTTCTCTTCAATAAAAACCGATGACTCGGTTGTTAAACCACATTTTTCTCGCAACACGTGGCATTGACACGACTGTTCGAAGAAATCACGTTACTTAGATGTTTACAACCCTTGTAAGAATTTTATGTTCGTATGTCGTCGAATGATCATGATTGATTGTAATGTACGATGTGTACAAATTAACTTGTCAAACGTTTACTGTCTCTACCTTGCTGCTTATGCTATTTACACCAGCTAACGAATATGCTATTTAGGTGTCATCAGGATATTGTTAGCAGGCTTATGACTCATTATCTCTATCTTGAAGGCTTCGACTATTAAGAAGCAGTGGGACACAAGTATAAGTCATAATTCTTCCCATAATAGAATTAAGTGTTTTCTTCTTGGAATATGGTAGAAGTCTCGTTAGTCGTCTGTGTACTTTTTCTGCCTTTTTTTATCCTTGCAATTCTCCATGAACTTTTGATCTATTTTAACGTTCTATCAAAGTGTGGCGGCACTCGACAGCAAAATACCACCACTCGACACTAACTAGTGTCGAACGACGACAGCGTAGTGGTTAGCGCCTTAGGTTACGAACGTTCGGGACCCCGGTTCAAATCCCGGCGACCGAATTTCCGATTTTTCTTCTACGCATCTAAAATGCAGCAGAAGAAAAATGTAGCAGTGTACCCCAGCAGCAATACCGGCGACCCGTAGCCAGAACCTTTCCTCATTTTACACTACTATAACGCACTATCACTACAACTATACCGGCCAGAAATAGCAACAAACAAACATTATACACCTCAGAAGGTTTCATTGGTTTGTCCCATCCTACGTTAACTGTGACGAGGATCTTAGGATCTCGTGATGTTTTCTAAAATAAATTTCCACTTGTTGGAAGAAAATTCGATTGCAAAGGGAAATGGCGAAAAACTAAGAAAACCAGAAATCTTCTTCAGCCTTTTCAAGTTTCAGGATGGTAGGTACGACCTTTTGATAAAGAGGACAGTGGGGAAAACAGCAATCGGATTGACCTTTAAAACAGTACAGTCCGGGAGAGACTACTCATAGCAAAGCAGCCAAATATAGTGTTCGTATATATTCCACATGTGAAATGTCATCGGTGATAATTCATGGTACGTAACATAGTTAAGTTAATAATTACATCCTATAAAAAGTTGAGAATACACATGTTTGACTTTGAATGCCATAAATGCAGGAAACATGTAGGACAAATGGGGGGATAATAATCATGGTAGTGGTGTATTTATCTGACCTTGATTTGTTGCAACGAAATTTTATTCAATGGCTGATTAATTATGTGAACGTAAGCTGTTATTATGTGAAGAAAAAATAATAGGTAGAAAAATTGTCGAGCTGCTGAAACAGCAATTATTAAGCAAATTAAAAATGTGTTCAGCTGTTTAAGAAAGACATGGCTTGATGAATTTCATTTTAGGTTTATTTGCCCAATGATAAAAATTAAATGGCTGTAGTATAATTAACCGTAGCACAATCAATTGTTTTTTAATTAAAAATTAGAATAAAAAAATTAATAAGATATATACTGTCTCAGATATATGTAATTGAATGAAATTTTTAGTAAAAGTGCTGAAATAATTTTATGGCACGATAAGACCCTATAGAATTTTATATTAATTGTTATAATTATTTTGTTTTAAATATTAATATTTAAATATATAAACCAAATGGTTTATTGGAAATGGACAAAATTGTCTTCTGAGCAATTGCTCAATCAAATATTATACTTGGTCCCAGTCTGTAAAATATTTGTCTATAACAGGAACACACAGAGGAGCAAATAGTTTAATGTTAACCAATATATCACAATATCTGACTGAGATGAAATATAAAACTGGTCAGGGGACAAAATAGTTTGTATAATTGGAGTTTGTGCAATACAAGAAACAAGCATTTGTCTGTCCTAGGAACAATTATAAATTATTTATTGTAGTCAAGGAAGAATGAACTATTTGTTGTGGTCAAGAAACAAATAATTGTTTCTTGACAGACAAATAGCTTGTATTTATTTGTTGACTGGAAACAAGTATAATATATTTGTCCAAGAAAGTGGTCAGCGGACAAAATAGTTTGTATAGTTGGAGTTGGTGTGTAATAGAAGCTCACCAATTTTCCCTCGAATACAAACTATTTGTTGCTTGACCAGATAAATGGAATTATATTCTTTAAATCATTGTACTGTATGTTTTGTCATTCGATTATGCCGTCCAAATGTTCAAAGACACGTAGAACGACCATGGTCCACTTACGACCCTCTCTAACGTTATGGGGACTAGTACAGAGCCGGTATACGCAGGTAGCTGACAAATTACTCGGCCAGACTCTGTTTAAATTGCCCCATGACCGCCGCACTACGTGCGTAACTCACGTTGTTTGCCCATTAACGTCGATCATTTCAAGTATGCGCATCTATGTCACGTATGCTCTGTAGATCCATCCTACCTTTCAATCGGGCCATTCTCTGCTCTGCTTTACGTCCATGAACTCGATTCGACTGCTCTCTCGCGTCCCCCGAGCTGCAATGATGTAATATGAACGGCCCGACCACGTGCTTCGAACTATTTCTCCAACTCTCGATGATTCCATGGCTCCCCATAGAGGAATATGGTGTGGTAATATAACCATGGTACAATCGACGAGAGTTTGATTCTAGGTGTAAAAACAAGTGGAAAATATAGAATAAAATTTGTTCGTACGACGCTCTGTTTTCGAAAGAATCCAACTTGAAAGTTTGTGGGCTATGCGCGCACCCGGTCGATTTAGGGATAAAAGTAACAAGAGGTTATCGTGGAAGTATAAAAGAGTCGACAAAAACGAAGAATAACGACGAATGATCGTTTCAAGGTTTCTTCTTCTTTTTTTTTTTTTTTTTTTTAGAAAAAGCAATTTTATTTCATTCTCCAACGAACAAATGTTTCCGTTTATATTTGGATCAATTTTGGCTTTCCTCGCTATTTCTACTTTAGCGCAATTTTACTTTTCTTAGACTCTTGAGTACCGGTACTGACTAGTCAGCGTTCGAAGGTAAAAAATTTGATCACCGAGTATAATCCACCGAGTGGCAAAAACATACTTCAAGGACCGGTTTAAAAATTCGAAAGGAACGATCTCGTCAACTATGTAATAAAACAGCGTTTATGCGCAATCCTGATGTCACATAATACTGTATTACGCAATGCTCCAAGTCATCGACGATCCGAAACACGTGTTAACGATCGACCTTTTTATTCCTCGGGCAAACGTGAGTCCTTCATCGTGCGGCAATAACCCGATAATGAAAATGTATCCTTGACAACGATTCATCGTTTATCCGTGTCTTGTTCTAGACCTCTTTGTTTTTATGAAATCGTGGAGCGAAGAATGTTTCGTGTCAAGGTGCATTCCAGATCTGTTTTTCCCATGTCAATACTCTCACGGTATAAAAAGAAAATATAAATAAATAATTGGAAGCAACTGAGGTTAATGTTATTAGTTTAGCAAAGTTTGGTTTAGACCAATTCAAACATATTCAAACTTCGTTTTTCAAACTGATTCAAACTGCACGTAAATCTACGTTAAAAAATAAAGATATTTCATAAAACAATAAGTTGTCAGCGAATCCTGATCGAAGCTCAATCTAGTTCCAAACTTGATGCGACTAACTCAAACTTGCCCGAAATTGAACTCGAACCTACCCCACGTTCGAACTGGATAAAATTTGAGACTGAAACAACCATGAAAATCCCAACTTTCTCAAACTTAAGACGTCGTTAGTTATAAATAAACAATGTTTAAAATGAACTTTTGTAATTAAATAAATCGCAGGTGAAGATAAAAAAAAAGCGACGAAACGTACGGAAGGTTAGGATGTTACGGAACGAAGCGACAACACGGAGAAACGATGAAGAAAGATATCGTCCAGTTTTTACAGTTACACTTTATATCGTAAATTTCAAAGCGTAGTTACCTTGTTCACGCTTATTGCGTGACTAAACAGCCGACGGCAAATTGCACGGTGCAATTAACAGAAATTTTCAAACTAAAAAACAAGCAGTCGCATCCATGTTTATGGACGATAATTAATCGCAATTTCCGACAGCCGGGCACCAATTCTAAATATTGAACATGGTATTTATTATGCTCGTAATTATCCGCGATCGATGCCAATTATTACATTTCACAGAAAGAAATGTTTTTCGTTGTAATTTCCATCGCGTGCACTAGTCGCGTGCATTTGCCCACGTGCACGTACATCACGGCGTAATTGCTGCGTGTGTTTATTTTCTAGTGAATATTATAGAAATGGTTGCTTGTAATTTGCAATTAGCCCAAACTCTGACAGGATAATTAAATTATTGGTTTAAAGGAAGAAATGTAATTGCGCCTATCGAAACGTAGGACAACGAACGTCCAATTGTTTCGTTTATCGTTGGACAATTAAAGTTAAGCGTTTCTGTTAACGGTAACATCACAGGATTGTATTTAATTAAAAACAAATGCACGATATAATTTATGAACAACTCGGTGAGAAAGAATTACTAGAACATTCTTTATTTTATCGTAAGAGGAAATAGTAAAGAATTAATAAAAAAAAAAAAAAAAAAAATAGAATGCTATCAAGAAATAAATAATAAAATTAATAAGAACTCCTTCCCTAAAGTATAAAACGAGACGTAAGGGGAAAGAAAGATAAATAGCAAACGATACACTGTCGATATGATGATTTCCTTGAAATCGAACATAAAATTGATAGCGATATTACTATCTTTTCTGCCGTAGAACTAGCGTGGAACGAATCGATCAAAGGATGCGTTTGATTAATCTTTTCATTCGGTGTTATTAATCTAGCTTATATTCGAAGAAGATTTTCTGAACATTTTGTGCACTGCAGACGTGAATTCGCCTCCTTCTTACGGGCTTCATGCGGCATCCGATAAAAATCTAAAATAAAATAGTAAAAAAGAAAAGAAAAAAAAAAGAAAGCAATGGATTCTATAAAGGAAATGTTACGAAAGTGCCTTTACGTTACATGCTCGAATAGTACGAAACCGTTATCGACATATTACGATATTGATCGCTCGATAAGTTAGTTGCGACTTTTAACGAATTTGATAAAATAATAAATTTTTCTTAGTACCTATGACTCAAAGTCGATTTTCTTGAAAGTAGAAATTCGAATGAAAAAAATGTATGGCATATTCCGTATCCCCTGCAGGTTGTACCATCGACACACCCTGTATATATCGTTATATATTATATTTCATGAATAAAATTGGAAATTGTTACAGAACCTATTTTTCTAGTCGTGTTCATAGAAATATGAAATTCTGATATACCGGTTACGCTATAGTACGCTATAGTATTATGAGACGTATGATGTTATGGCATAGAAAATCGATTAACGTGCCAAAATGCCACGTGGCTAGCAAGTTCCAATGTGTTTCCCAAGTTTCACCTGGTTTCCTCATCGCTCTGCCATTGTATTCTATCACCGTTTCATTACACTGTCAGCTAACATTCTATTCATAGCAATTACCACTTCCCATCATAATAAATGCCCGAGTTTAACCTTCTTTCGGTCTCTTACACTCTGCTCCTCCTCTGCAACTGAACTCAACTCTGTTCGTACTTCGAATTAGAATTAATTAGACGCTCGAAAAGGTAGCCTAAGATGCTTTACGTAAAGTATTAAAAATTATCGCGTTAAATGCAACCTCGACTGTACAAGAATCGTTTCTTTTCTTTTTTTTTTTTTTATTGTTCTGAGTTTGATTTTTAACTTTGACAAATTTCTTCTTTCTTCCTGCACCGGGTCAGAACGGACCTCCAGCGAACTTCTGTCCGCTTCTTTGAATTTTATCGAATTGAAATGAGAAAAGAGTTAGAATTCGAATTTTCAAAATAAATGACGTATCCGATCTCGATCGATCGAACGCTCAGCGCTTTGAAACAGATGTTACGAAACGACTGGGTCGAAGTGGACCCGGACGCTTCTTTAAATTTTGTTAAATTGAAATGAGAAAAAAGTTAGAATTCGAATTTTCCAAATAATTGACGTATCCGATCTCGATCGAACGAACGTCCAGCGCTTTGAAACAGATGTTACGAAACGACTGGGTCAAGGTGGACCCGAACGCTTCTTTGAATTTTAATGAATTGAAATGAGAAAAAAGTTAGAATTCGAATTTTCAAAATAAATGACGTATCCAATCTCGATCGAACGAACGTCCAGCGCTTTGAAACAGATGTTACGGATCGACTGGGTCGAAGTGGACCCGGACGCTTCTTTGAATTTTGTTAAATTGAAATGAGAAAAAAGTTAGAATTCGAATTTTCCAAATAATTGACGTATCCGATCTCGATCGAACGAACGTTCAGCGCTTTGAAACAAATGTTACGAAACGACTGGGTCAAGGTGGACCCGGACGCTTCTTTAAATTTTAATGAATTGAAATGAGAAAAAAGTTAGAATTTGAATTTTCAAAATAAATGATGTATTTAATTTCGATCGAACGCTCAGCGTTTTGAAACAGATGTTACGAAACGACTGGGTCAAGGTGGACCCGGACGCTTCTTTGAATTTTAATGAATTGAAATGAGAAAAAAGTTAGAATTTGAATTTTCAAAATAAATGATGTATTTAATTTCGATCGAACGTTCAGCGTTCTGAAACAAATGTTACGAAACGACTGGGTCAAGGTGGACCCGGACGCTTCTTTGAATTTTAATGAATTGAAATGAGAAAAAAGTTAGAATTCGAATTTTCAAAATAAATGACGTATTCAATTTCGATCGAACGTTCAGCGCTTTGAAACAAATGTTACGAGAACGACCGGGTCGAAATGGACCCGGGCCGTTAAAGCATCGTCAGCCTGTCGATCGTACGAAGAAAAGATTCGATTTCTTGACTTGTTGCCTCTTTCCAAGCGAAACGATCAGGATGCGAGCAACTCTGTAATTTCTTGGCCGTTGCCTCGATAATGAGCCGGTGAGTCAGTCGTTTAACACTAGCCTCGTCCTCGACTCCGTGTGTTCGATTTTTGCTCAGAGGACTAGCGAGCGTAGAAGTCTGAAATACGTTCGTAACAATCGAACAAATAAATTCTCATCGCGTCGATTTGTTGAATAGATCCTTTCTTCAATTTTTAGGGACGGCGGGGGGAGGGAGGAACTTTTAAAATTTATTTTCCACGCGTTCTTGGCGTCGCTTTTTACGTAATCGTGTCCTTTTTTAAGTTTCAAAAAAAAAAAAACACGATGTTTCTCGTTTCGATTTTACCTCTGAAACCTTATAAATTAAATTGTATTGTTAATTTCAGTTAATTTTATTCAATGCGCGTCAACAGATACAGATACATTGCATTTAGAATTGAATTTTCATTGAAACATTTCCCACATTCAATATGCTCGGTATCAGAGGAATTTGTTAATCTTTCATTTCCTGTAGCTGCCATTGATTTTGAAATGCCAATGATAATTCATTTTTAACATGCTTCGTATCTTACGAGGTCAAGAAATCACGGCCCTTATTGTCAGTTATCGTCAGAAATCTAAGCGACAAATAATACAAGTTGAATCGTTCCTCTCAGTTATCACGTGGTCTTGCACGGACACTCGTAAAGTAGCCGTATCCCTGCTCCATAATTCATTTCATCGTTACACGACCGACATGTACACGTGCTTTTTCGTGGTACGCGACACCAAAGCGTGCATCGATCCCACGACGATCGAATGGAAAAAACGTAGATAGGAAAATGGCACTCGACAACTTTCAAACTACCTTGCTTGCTTTTTTATTATTTCACGAGTAAAGATCGTAGCGAGGAATTAGAAAAACTCCCATCATACTAAACTGACTATAGCAAATAACTTCGAAGATCTTAGGACTGTCGCCTTCTTATGCTTTATCTATCGTTCGTTATTCGAGTTAGAAAATAACGTGGATATTTTATTTAAATATGTATGGACAAACACACCGACGTAGAATGCAAAAATTGATCAGGATCTTCGAAAGATTCAGTTCGTACGAAGGGATCGTCGAAACGTACGAATGTCGTTAAAAGACAGTCTCCTCCAGATTTCTTCGCAAAAAAATTAGTGGAGCTCCCTCCGATAGTGGTTGATATCTCTGCAAAATTTTAGGCCGGAATACGCAGCAGTTTCTTTGGAAAAAATTCGAGAAGATTTGGACCTGGGCCTATCGTAAGTTCTCCGCAACTGTATAGCGCGATAACTGTCTTCCGCGACTGGGTATAATCTTCAGCTCTTCTCGAGCTTTGATAGATGAACTTGTAGCAAATATCTCAGCAAAATTTTAGGTCAATATACGTAGTAGTTCGTTTGGTAAAAATTTGGGAAGATTTGGAACTGGGCCAATCTTCGCCCTGAATTTGATAGAATTGGTTAAGAGCCATAAAATATATTCGATATTCGTGTTTCGGTAACAACGGTGTCACCTGGACGTCCTCGCCCTCTTTCCTTTATCGATAAAACTTACCTAATTCAGGGCGGCGCTATTATTAAAAAAGCGAACCGGTGAAACGTTTGAATTCTCGCAAGAGTACAGCCTGTTACGCGCCCCTAGCACCAGTTCTAATTTAGAAATGGGTGGGATGACCTGTATTCGTTAGGTCCTATCAACTGACCTTGCTTTATATCGTACGCGTTGACTATCGCAATTTCCTTAATATCAGTTTAGAAACGCGCCTTTATCTCACAATGGATCCCCAAGCACTAAGGGAAGCGTATGATGATACTCCTCTATCAAAGTTAATTGCGTTCGAGTGGCACGAATGGTTTAGAATTGCGTGCTTGATGGAACAACCTATTGTACCGTAGAATTACTTTCTTAAAGCTTTTTCAATAGATAAATTAGACGAATAACATGTAGATCTAATAGGCGAATGGTTTTAGTAGACTTCGAACTAACGACGCACATTGTGCGTCGTGTGTTTTCTAAAAGTTACTAGATTTTCACTAGACTATTAGATCTTTATTTTAACGTTTGTTTATTTTGTATTATTTTATTTTGTTTATTTTCAGTACGAAATGTTCACGTTTGTTTGCTGTTTCTGCACAAGAGAACATAACGATACAGTTTTACTAAAAGTAAATACGCTTGTCATGATTTTGTGTCTTAAAAATAAGCGTAAATATTGAGAATGAGAGAATCAAGCGACACCCTATATATTTCCAAATAAATCCCCACCCACATAAGAATTGCAACCAAGAAATAACTAAGAAAAGATGTCAGAAGGACCTAGATATTTATTTCTGAGCTAAGAATCGACCCAAATAATCACTTTCTAGACCTTCGTAGTTTGGCTTCTTAGAGCGATCGTTGCTTCCGGGTGAAAACGACGTTCGTTTTTCGCGATGGGCTTCGTCGCAGGCCTAAATCAGCACTGGTACCAATGGCTCGTTAATGAAATAGCCGCTGTTCGAAAGGAAACGTTCAATAGCCACTAACGATCACAGTTGGTCCAATTCCCTAGCTGCCGATAGACGCTAGAAGTGGCAATTCGATGGCCTGAATTCGAAGTCAAAGACGTGTGTCTGCTCGTGGACACGTTGATACGTACCTAATGTTACCTTGTAGAATTGACCATCTTTGATTCACGTTATAGACGATAGGTTAGTATGCTACGTTGTTATAGTAACTTGTAGCGCTAAATCGAAAAATAATCGTATTACTGTTGTAAGATTATTTTAGTACGTTGAAATGAATTTCAAAGTATAATAGTTAATTAAAAGTAAAAGTATTCTAAAAAGTATTAAAATTATTCTACTTTTCAACTTCTTTGAGATTTGAAATATTTTTATTTTAGAATTTTACACGCACACGTTGACGTCGATATATTCCACGAATAACCTACAAATTGTTTTAGACTAAGATAACCTAAAATTAAATTCGTGATTAATATTTCACGATATTACAATGTTATTTGACACTAACCTTACTCAGTCGGGTGACCTGTTTCAAAATTTGATCTACAATTAAAAATTAAAATAAAAATTTTTATGTAAATTCTTATATTAACAGAAACTAAGAAACTGATCAATCAGATAACATAAGAATTTGCCTAAAGTTAGACGAACAAAAGAAATAGCAATGAACGTACAATTTTAAATTAAATATTGAAACCAGTCGTTTGACCAGGTCTGGTAAGGTTAGTGTTAATGATAATAATATCTAAAAAGATAACCTTCGTATAAATAATCTACGAACAATACATTAATATCTGTAGACAACGTCGTGATGATATTTCACACTTCATTAGGACAAAAATAAGTCGATCGTTCCAATTTGTTTGAAAACCCGATAGTTCGGATAGGAAAAAGAACCAGGCGTCAAATGAAGCAGAAGCTTCCGGTATCAATTCCTTGCGGAGATCAAACGGCACTAGGGAATTCCCAATTCCGCTGGAAAGAAACCGTTCCGCTATTATATTTCTAATTGAATTCCTGGTCGATGCACGAGATAGCTTTCAAGCTGATAACAAGTCTATTACCAGGCATCCAAAGTAATACTAATATTCTTTGCATTGCGAAACACAGAGATAGGCAGATGGAAGAGTGGCAGTACCAGAATAAAAATACCAACCTAAGAAAATTTAATGAAACTTTCTTCGAAGAGGTCGAACGACTAGTAGATGATTCTCTTCTGGTGGCTAATGTGATTCGAACGGCGATGATGTTACCTTAGGTTGGGAATAAACGTAAGATTGAACAGATTTTGAGGTTATACATCGAGTTAATATGGCGATGAGGAGAGAGTTACTATTTCGTTTCTGTAGTGGCATTGGTAGAAAGTTTGGTAACTTTTATTCTGTAATTAGAATCATTTAAATAATTGTAATTTTTAATTAGACGCAAATGCTAATCTTCTTCAACTTTTGGAGTTTCGACAAAATCTTTGGAATCTTCCGTCACGCGCTTGACGCTGTCAATTAGACAAAAAATAATTCAAATATTTTACAATAATATAGATTACAATTACAGTAAAAATTTAGACTAATTAAAGTAGAATTACAATTAAGCACGATTTTAAAAGGATAATTCTATTACTTACCAGCCTTACGCTTGTCATTCAAAATCGCCTAACCCCAACCTAACCCCAATTAAATAGAGCATTTTATTAGATAATCGGAAAGTATGTGAACTTAAAGCCCGATTAGAATATATTCTCCGAATCTTCCTCAAGTTTCGAGGTTTCAAAAATTGGTGTATTTTATCATACGCTCGAAACTAGTAATTCGTTAAAAAAATAATTACATCGTTTTACAGCAATACAGGAAAACCACTCGTTTGACGAAGAAAAAACAGATTCGTCATTTTTCTGGAATTTAGATAAAGATCTTTCTAAACTTTCAAAATTTCAAAAAGGTCATTAGAAACTTTCTAGCGTACGCTTGACGTTAGTAATTAGTTAAAAAATTATTTCCATCGTTTCACGTTGATCCGAGCGGGCTGCTCGTTTGACGCAATAATTCCAATAATTCTCAATAATTCCAATATATTTGGCAACTAATCCAGCAAAGCTATCTAAACGAACGTAAGCCGGCTACCATTCGGCGCAAAGCAGATTTTCATCAAAATCATATGAAATTCCAATTAGAGGCAATTTCAAAATCACAATTCTATTAGCGATCACCCGGTATACATCTCGTTCTAATTTCGTTAATGAATTCTGCTTTCAACGTATCGATCTTGATCGCGATTCGAAACGCCCACGACGTCCGGCCGTCCATCCGGCTGCTTCCGGAAGTAGGCGTAGGTGACCGAAATTGATACGAAGGAACACCGAATCCAGAAGTTCTCGGTTACCTCGTTGTCGTTTACGTGTCCTATCGCTGCTATGTTCAGAGGCAAAACGTTGTTTCGCGTACTACGAAACAATGTTATCGCTATTCGTTTGATAGTAAAGTAGATATACCTCGTACCTTCTGACGCACGATGGACGCATGTCACGGTAGAGCGAAGATAGACGTCTTAGCGAGAAAGTTCCTCGTTTTTTTGACAGATGAAAAATTTCATATTACGCGATAGAAATATCTCTACTGAAAGTATTTCAGAAACTCTTTTGATAGAAATTTTCCAAATTTGCTTGTTTCTAAAATTTCTGCCCTCTCTACATACAAGGTGTCTCATTTTTATCTTGTCAAACGATGTCGATATATTGTACGATTAAAAGACACGAAATAAATAATTTCTAAAAATATTTCCACGCAAATTACCTGAAACATTTGCATATAGTGTAACGTAAAATTTTCCTGAAACTTTTTTAGCTTCAAATATTTCTATAAAAATATCTGTATTAATATATCCTATAAAACGGTAATTTCCACGTAACTGTTTCTATTATCAAAATATTTATAAAAATCCTATTTCAAGTACCTTCGTCGCTGTAATTACCGGCAGCAGTAGACCGATATTTGTTTCATCTTTACTTCGTTAATTTTACAACAGCTCTGACTTGATTCACTTATACGGAATGTACATAGAAGAAAGAGAGAGAAAATTTTATTTGTAGGGGAAGAGACGGGGGAGGGATTCATTGCCGCTGAAAGCTCGGAACACTCGCGGGGAGTTTGATCGTGGCAGATAATGTGGTTATCGTGCGCGCCTGCATAGGAAACCATTAGGGGTGATGCGCGAAATTTCACCGGAAGCGGGACAGCCGCGGCCTTTCAACCCGAAAAACAGCCTTTTCATCGACGAGTTTACAAGTTTGCCATGTTTGCGTGTAAATATCATTTTCACAAAATTAATCAGAAAATTTCTAAATAAACCACGATAAAAGTACAAATATTACATATTTATGCCTGTTTTTGAAGTTTCAGGAAAAAATTTCGAAAATTTTCTATTAAACGCTCGAAACTACCAATCGGTGAAAAAAAATTCCAATATTCCAAATTAATCGATCTGACGAAGAGAAGGAAAATTTATCAAATCTTTTTCAATTTTCGAAATTCCAAACTATATCTTTAGAAATCTTTTGTCGTACGTTTACAAGCAATCGGTAAAAAAAAAAAAGAAAAAGGAAGAGAATTAATTGAATTCCATGAAAAGGCGTAAAGATCTCTTTGAATTTCTGAAGTTCCAAAAATTCTTTGGAAACTTCGCTTTAGTATACTCGACGGTGTGAAAAAAGAAAAAAATAATTCCAATATCCCAAGCTGACCGAGGCATACAGCCGCTTTGAAAAAGAAAAAAAGCAGTTTCACTAAAAAAAATATAAAATAAAAATATTTCGTCAAATATTCAGAAATTTCTGTAAACTTCGATTCTGTTCAAAAAGATGTTTCGTCCGATATTTGCGAATTTGCAATAAACATTTACGATTTATTTATATTTATATCGTTCTATTATATATATTATAATTCTACAATTCTACTAAAGACAGGAATGTTACTAACATTATTTCTTTTATTTTTTATTTATTCGCCATATTTTTACAGTCTTCGTGTTTTAAATACAAGAATAAATAAAATATTACAATTTTTACCGACCAACGCTGTTTGTTTCAACATTTGCAATTTATTTGTTTTACAATATATAAAACATAAAATTTTAAACAACCAATATCGTACTTACAGTCTACTTATTTTATAACCTCACCGTATTCGTTTGCATTATTGGTTGGCTGTTTCGCATCAGGTTTCCAAGATCTTGCCAACATAGCCAGTAGAGCGTAGAAACAATTTCTTTCTACTTTATTCGCTTTCTACGCCATCAGTTTAGAACGCAGACGCGATTTTCTCTCCCCTCCTCTGACGATCCTCTCATTCTTATCAACATAAATACACGCTAGTATACTTCGTGTACTTAGAGCGGCGCATCCTCTGCGGAAGTGCATATTAATATTGTGCATCACGTTGGCTGCGCGCGACAAGCGAAATTGTTTTTAAACAACCCGCCGGACTTTATCGCCGGAACCAATCGTAATGGTTAGCGGGAAACGAGTTACGATTTACGATTCTTGGAACGTTTGAAAAATACATTTTCAAGCCGATACCTTTGTCAGAATATCATCATCAGAATAATATGAAATAGCATTAAGAATAATAATTTATTTTTATCTAAGTTCCATTAAGTATACTTCTTATCGTTATAGCCTGATAATAACCTCTGAATTCTTTCCAATTTTCTTCCCGCCCCTAGCCTGTACCATAACCTCAAATGGTATCAACGATGACTATTTACAAAGGAATTGTTGTTTGTCGTTTAGAAAATTTAATTTATTCCAAGTTTCGATAAGATTGGATTACTTATCTAACTCAGATTTAATATTTCATCCTGTATGATAATAGGTGAGTGATTATCCCAAACTTGGCCTACGTTTAACTGTGTAAAAAAGAGAAGGAAAGAGATAAATGGTTTGATTCAAGTGAAACTTATATCTTCGAACAGACATTTAGATAAAACAAACTTTAGAGAAATTTAGCCCAAACTTATCTCAATGTGAATAACCAAACGCAGACCTGGCCTTAAGGACAGACAAATAGTCTGATTCAAGTGGAGAAACTTTTACCCAAACGTAATTCGAATGTAACGCAAGAGTATAAAAAGATGCACCGAAATCTAATGGGAATTTAAATCAATTCTAATCTAACCTAAAATGTAACCTATAAACCTAACCTTGCGTATATGTATAGGAAACGTGATTTCTAGTTGAACTCACAAATTAAATTGTTCTATCTGAATGAACCTATGATACAATATAAATGAAAGACATAGATAAGCATGGTGTCCCACTATCGTGATTCAGTCTGATAGGATCTTTTTCCATGGCGTAAAGGGAGATAAAGCGGCTATTGAAGCGGCTATTGCCACGATGTGACGACAAATGGTTTCAATGTTGTGCCCTCGACGTGTACGAGTCACGACTACGTAACATCTCGTACGGTTGCACGGTAATTGAGTGCTGATGAATCATTCGTATTAACAGTTGCATCGATTTTCTTGCCCCCCAGCTGCGTTACACCGCGATGACTTTGCAATACGACAAGTTCGTCGACCGTTCGTCTCGTGTCTTCTCTTCGCGTCGAGCGATTAACTATACAGGCTGGCGTAATCGTTGGTCGAAACTCACGAAACGGTGTCCCATTCTCGCTACTTTCCAAAGCTAATCAACTTCTTATACAACGTTAAATCATTTGGTAAATAAAAAATATATTATACAAAGCATGTAGTTAATATGAATTTAAATTGAGATTAAAGATGGCGTACGTTCGATTCAATTAAAAATAGAATTACATATTACCATAACTTCTCAGAAATGATTAGATTAATAATTAAGTTGAACTTAGATCCAAGTAGACTTAAGAGTCAATTGTGGAGAAAACATATATTGGTGAACGACATATCGTACAAAGTAAGTGGTTAATGTGAATTTGAATTGAGATTAAAGGCAACGTAGATCAAATCCAATGAAATTTACATTTTGATTATAACATTAAATTATAAGATCAGAATATAGGTTAAGTTAAATTTAAATCTAAATATAATAACTTTTAATTCTGTCCAACGGAACAGATATCTAATTCAAAGAATAATTAAAATATAGTGAAGACGTAATTTAAATCTAATGAAAATTTAGTGCTGTCATAATCTAAGCATAATTAGAACGTAATGCAAGCCTGACCAAAATCTAATCAGAACGTAGCTGTGAACGTAATCCAAGCACATTGCCGAAGCCTGAAACCCTAACCTAAATTTAGCTTTATCCTAACGTTCAATCAAAATCTATATCGAACCTAACCTAAACAATTGAAAAACACGCTCAAACAATTATCTATCGTCACAATAAAGTAATAAAGGAACTTTCAACAACAAACAGACAATTCCTCGAGTTATAGGTTAGTCACATAAAATTCTAAAAAAAAAAAAAACTTCTAAAAACACTTTTTTCAAATCGTGTATTATTTTCTAGAGAGTCAAGAAGATTGGAAAGTTATGGAAAAAAGAATGACGAAACTAGGACTGTCCCATTACCGGTTGATTCATTATCCTAATGAAGTGCATACCAAGCTCTAAAATCGGTCTCGGAAACGTCTTCCAGCACGCGAATACTTTTTCCCTTTCTTTTCCCCTCAATTTAGAGAATGTTTTACATAATCAGTTTAAATATCATGCTTAAAGATCGAGAAATTGTATTCCCACCCGTTAATTATGTACCTTTTAATGCAACACAGTTGGCAATTATATTCAAGTTTTTCCTTAGAGATTGCGAGTCCCGTCGGAATTTCGATTAATCCAGCCTTCGGTCTCCCATCGGATAATCGAGTTTCTAACGTGTTATTACGCGCACATTATTTCTACTAATGTTATACATGGCGATCGAGTCAACGTAGAATTTGCAACGATAAACTGTAACATCGAGCTCGAAGGGTTCAACTTCCTCGCTTCTTACGTTTAAATACATTTGCATTAACGGTATCGGAACATTGACTGCGAATAATTTATCACGAATTCGTTTGCATTTAAATAAAGGAATAATTTCATAAATTATTTTTAGGTTAGAGAGAGTGCCACATAATTTGCTGTTTAAAAGTTTCGTACGAGCGCGTCAATAGAAACGGCGCATGGCAGGTTGCCTGACGCCAGGTGCCTAACTCTTAAATTTTTAAACATTCTTTACTCAAAAATGGAATAATTTTGGATATATGTTTATTAGACATAACGATAGACATACGATTTATCGTCTATAGTCTTGTAAATATTCGATATATAGCGTGTCTCGAGATAAATAAGAATTAAAAGAAAATCTTACTCGTATAAATAGTAAATAGACTTTCACGCAAAAAACTTCAAGTTTCGACTATACGCATAATTAAGTTTCACCCGTTTAATCGTATTCATCAAAATATAAATGTTCGCATTCTAATGACACGAATCAAGAAACTACCTTAACCTAAATACCCGATATCTACTCTAACCTATCGACACGCGTAAATAAACCAAAGAATCTCCACGAACAGATCTTCTGTAACATCCTTCTCTAACAAAAACCACATACCTGCACATTGTGGCGTAAAAAATTGCAAAGGCAATCGCGAAGCTTAGCGTAAATCGGTTTCCCCTCCGTTGGATCCATTCTCGGGCAATAATCATCGGAAGCAATACGTCGTTTCGCGTGGCTCCCAGTACAACGTTGCCTAACTTCTTCTACCGACGTGCAATTCAACTTCAGAAACTGCTGTCTGCTGTATATATATATATATATATATCGTATTAAGTCGCGATACAAAGTGCCGTGCCAATTTCCACCCGGTCGTCGTTCGTTGCTAATAACTGTGCGCAAGAATTGTTCGACGATTGAGACAGGCCTTTGTACAGTTGCCTGGCAGCGATACAAGGGTAGGAATGACAAAGAGCACGCTCTCAGATAATGCCAACCGAAAGCAAAGGGGACTAAATGGCGGACGCGTTGTGCATGTGTTGCTGTTAGGCTTTCAGGAGTTACAGTACTACTGAACTTCGGATTGGTCCGCTGTTAATGTATCAGGCAGCTGTCGAATTGCTGTTCCTTTATGGCAACTAAGTGAGTGCTGATTTTGTCAATACTACCTAATGACAAAATCCGCAACCACTTAGTTGCCAACTCAATAATTGCAATTTTTTTTTTTTTTTTCAATTTCTATGAAATCAACCGTTTTACTTGAATTAATTTCTTATCTACGATCTCAAAGACACAGGACGTATCGGATGCGTGCACCGATTACAGTAACCAACCAGTAGTAATTTGCTTCATCCGCAAGATATCATAACGATTATCATACTGTAGACATTTCATATATTTTTCTGCATTATATTACGCTTTCGTAATTCCTATTCAACGCACTTTTCTCTAATTTACGATCAACGAAGTCGTTGAATACGGCCTCGGAGAAGCTCGCAGCTGCACTAAAACTCACTTGCCTTGCAAATCGCAATAACTCGATACCGATACTAATTTGACGCTCGTAAAACGAAACATTAATTTTACGGCTATTTTTCCTATCTCTCATAATGAACCGTGTCGAGCATTTAATAGCCCGGGATCTTACAATGAAAGCATCGGCATTGCTCGTTGGCAGTCATCGATGCGTAATAAAAGTGGCAAAAAGAATCGATGCCAACCGCAGAGTGTCATTATCACCGATGGATGGAATTAGGTAACTGAGTTACTAACAAGTCGTTAACCATTCTCTGGGCTGCCGTTTCAGAATGCATCGCCCTGGGATCACGAGCCGGGTTTGTGCAATGGCCAGTGAAATCCACGTAGGCCCGGTAGAAATTATTAAACCTGTTATAGACGGGGTCGTTTGTTAATCAGGGACTGCTTTGGTCACGGAGTTGATAAATCAATAAAGACGAGTTAATTTTAGTCAGATCGTTTGACACTGCCACGAGCAAAAACCGATAATGCATTAAATCTTGAATAGAAATTGTAATTCCACGAATATAATAAACAAATACAAATGACAAACATGCTACGATAATTTTACTATCTACTTCGTGACGTGCTATTTGACAAATATTATCCGTAAGCTAGTACAATGTATTTGCGAAGTTGGTAAACATTTGTAACACGGCAACCAATTTAGTGACGTAAAAATCACTAGATCAAAGCGCGATCTAGCTACAATCAACTACATCAAGATAGAATCACAGGGATCACCGAGTAACTGCTATTAGAATCCAGAGAATTTCTTGCCAATTCGAACGAGACTGGCCAGCAAGCTAGAAGCAAGGCTAAAGAGTACTTTGTCATCTCAGAGTAGCAATTTCTTAAAACACCTTCAATCCGTAGAATACGTTGCGTTCAGATCGCCGATGAAAGTGCGATATATGAAAGAAAAATTGAATTCGGCCGTAACGAAGACTAATTGGTGTTTCAGAGGGCAACCAGAGGGAGGAGGTCGAAGCTGTGGCCAACAATGCTCAGATCCTGATCGCGGAGCATCAGGGGCCCCATAGGGGTGGGGAGGTGGTGGAAGAGAACAGCAAACGCATCCATCTGCGCTTGGTTACGATCTCCATAGGACGGTAACCGGTTCGTGG
Organism: Bombus fervidus; assembly: GCF_041682495.2. Taxonomy (NCBI): domain Eukaryota; kingdom Metazoa; phylum Arthropoda; class Insecta; order Hymenoptera; family Apidae; genus Bombus; species Bombus fervidus. The sequence continues at coordinate 8,214,076 of NC_091531.1, read as the reverse complement.
TCCTGGAGGAGGCTGGCGATGAGCATGTTGAGCATACTACGTAGAAATTGGGCACTTCGGGTGTCGGTGGTGCTCAACATCTGCGTGTTGCTCTACGTGTGCGCCCACTTCGGCTCCTCCGGGCCCTGGATCGAGGAACCGCCGACAAATTGGGCGGCGCCGTTGCAATCCGAGACCTTTGGCGCCGTGGACCTCGTAAATGGTACTCAAAAAGGCGCCACGTCGTCAGCTGTGCCTGCCATCAAGGATGCCTCGAACAAGAGCGCACGCGGTAACACGACCAGTCTAGCCAGGGCGAGGTTGCTCACCACGAGGCCAACGACCAACGAGGCCAAGGCTGATAACAAGAACGGCGACGGGTCAGAGCACAGGCATAATCAAACGGTGAGTAGATTTCTACTGAGTTTTTGGCTACGCTGTAGCAGGCAAAAGAAATGTTCAAGCGCGTACGTACCACTGTATTCGCACACACTTTACACCTTAGATAACACTTTAAACACTCAACTAACGCTTTGAAGGCGAATAAGTTTGTAAAAGTTGAGCTCTGAGATATTCCAGCTCTGTTGACAGACTGGTAACATTAGTTCAGTGGATGGCGCGTGGAAGAAATTTGGAGAAAATTGAAATTACTAGCAGTGGATGTGAGGATGGCACATGGCCTAGTGACTTTTATATTTTAGTAACTAGATACTCTTCTTACCATGCGAGTAACAATGCTCGATTCTGTGATGACATTCGTTGTGTTTATTTGTGACGCGCGTCGATTATAATTTTGCTTTACGATCTTTCTTTCACTGTGGCTCTTACTCTTTCCTTTTTTTTTTTTTTTCGCCACTGTGTACAAGCTATTTGATGCGAGTAATGACTGCAGTGGTGCATTTTTGTTTCGCTAAATTTCACCAATAGGGGCAACCTAAAGCGATAGGGGTCCGGTAAAGACAAAAGGATGGAAAGGTGGAAGACTTGACACATGGCAAACGAGAAGCAGAAAAATGGCTTGCAATAACGCCTTCCTTTCAGACGAGTAAAGGAAAACCCAATACAATACGATACAATGGAAAAGTGAGGAAAGAAGGAACGTTCGCCCGCTTAGTGTGAACGCGCCATAACTTGTTCAAAGAGGAACGTTACGATGTGCAAACAATACGAGCATTGAGACTTAAATAATTCAGCCTCTAAGTAAAATTACCATGGAACAATGTGTGCATTATTTTGAAAAGAATAATCTAACGCAAGCTATTCAGCCATCTTTCTAACGGTTCTTTGTAGTATCGCCCATATTTAAGATAATGCCATGAACTAAATAGAACCCAGAGGAACTAAAGGTGGATTTTTTTAGGCCGTCTGGAGGAGCTAAATAAATATGACGATAATATATAATTGAGAATTTAAAAGGTTAATGTATCCTGTGTCTCAAAATTTCAACAAACTCATTGTTAGTGGTATACTCGATTTTCCACGAACAATTCCATATTAGCTTTTCCATATATTTCTATATTAAGCTGCTTATACATATGCATAGCATAATGGAAGAGTGGTGGTAGAGAATATCGCCAACAAGTTGCAAGAAACAAATTTCCTTTGAGGAGGAAAAAACGGAGTAGGAGTATTGTAGGAGTACAAATTCATAAAAAAAAAAGAAAAATAAAAATATCTGTGGAAAACCCGGTATGCGTCACCTGTTAGTTCTAAAAAGAAACTCAATGTTCTGTTCGTCTAGATAGCTAGCACGAACAAAGGCCAGGAAACGATTAACCAATATTCGTTGGTACTTATATTTTTCACTATAGAGACGACGTTATGACAATGTAACGTTGTGATTTCTAGCATTGTTAATAACTATTTAGCAAGGTAAATTGCACTTAGATTCTATATCATAAAATGACTAATCATGATTTGAAGAAGGAAACACGTCGATCGAAAGACTGATATTGAATAGTCAATGGTAGTAGGTAGGCCTTGATCAAACCAGATCAAACGAAATCGACTCGAATCGATTATGGTCTTAGACCATAGATTATAAACATTAAGTATCAATGAATTATTCACAGGTAGGCTATTTATACCGTCAACCATAACCAATTTCACGGATCGATCGTTGTTTCGATCAACAGCTCTCCGCGTACCATTTGCTAGCATCACAATCTTCAACAGATTACCTCGGTTTCGATCGATAATCATGTTCGATCCCATGCAAGTAACGTCGATCGCGCGCGTTGCCGCGATAATTGAGCAAAAAACGACGAGAGAAATCTCGTCCTATCGGACTTTCCATCAAACGACTTGCTCGGATCTCGGATGACTAATCCGTTCTACGACTTCGTTCTACGTCTTGTGTTTCTGGGTGAAGTTTAACATCGTTGTGTCAACACCATTCTGAAGTAATTATCGAAGGAAAATAGATCCTATTATGGTTGATTGTGGAGTTGGTATTAATTAAGCGTGGTACTGGTCGTGGAAAATTGATTCCAGTTGCACGTGGAAAATGAAATTGATACTAATTGAGCGTAGAAAATGTGTAATTGGCCTTGGAAAATTGATTCCAATTGCACGTGGGAAATGCGATGCCGGAAAATGGATTCCAATTGGATATGGAGAACTGGTTGAAATTGAATTTGAAGTTGATCCCGGATAATTGATTCTGATTGAATGTAGAAAATGTGGAATTAATTCCGGAAAATTGATTCTAATTACACGTGGAAAATAAGAATCTGATCACGGAAAATTGATTCTGATTGGATGTAGAAAATGTGGAAACGATCCTGGAAAATTGATTGTAATTAGATATGGAAAATTGAATGTGCAATTGATGGAAGAAAATTCATTCACACGGGAAATGAAAAGTATGAAATTGTTGGCGGAAAATTCTATATGCAGTTATACATGGAAAATATGGAATTCATCGTGGAAAAACGATTTTAATACTAAATGAAAAATGTGGAATCGTTGGTAGAAAATTCGATAATTGGATATGAAATTGCTCGCGAAATTTTCCACGTAGAATTGATTTTAATTGGCTGTGGAAAATATATCTTTCACAAAAAGCTACTGATAATTATAATACTAAAAAAATGATAGTACTTAATATTATTTATAATTATAATTACTTATTAAATATTTTGAATTTTCATAAAATTAGTAAAGTTCAAAATTAATGGTGAATCCTTTGATTTCGTGACATCGAAGAAATTACGTTTCGACAGGGTCGATGCAAGCTGTATATAACAGGAATATGAGCCAAGTAGAGGGTTCTTGGATTACAGAGTGCCCATCGCCGTGGATATTTTCTGTCCCGGCCTTATCTCGCTAGATCTTATCGCGGAAAAAAGTGTATTCTGCCCGAAACAATCGACTTTCATCCAAAATTTAACTGTTCTCACCGTTGGATAAGAAGTGACTCGACCTCGTTTAAAATCCTGATCATTGGATAAGATCTGTCGACCCTTTCAAGAAACTACGTCGGGTTCAGAAGTGGTCGCTCTTACATTGTCGTATTACATGCACGGTAGTCACGATAACGTTCGTGAACTGAGATTCGAGATACTAGCTGTAACCATTTTTAACATTAACTGTACGTTACCTGACTACCCATTCACATACATAACAGTCCAACATCATTTTAGTAACCGCGTTGAAATTGTTTAATCTACCATGAATACTGAAGTTTCAAGTTACACTACCTTCAAACTACTTCGAATTACTTACCTTCAAACGTTTCGAAAAGAACTTCGGTTCGCATAGCTCGTTGATAATGGGAACGGCAATGACTGGAATATTTCCATCAGTAAGAAAATATAGAAAGAGACGAGATTTAAAATAAGTAATATTGATGCCCAATTTCAAAACACGTCGAATTACGCCGGATAAGTTTCGTCATCTAGAAGTCTTCGCGAGTCTGTATAATTCACCGATTGTTCGATATACGTAGATTTAAGGTTAGACGTTTAAGGTTAGGTTAGGTTAGATTCTTTTTTTTTTTTTTCGCGAATCAAGTTTCTCGTAGTTTCCTAGGGGAGTGTAGAGGAATTAAGTCGCGTAAAACCGGGCTCAGAAGCCGCTTCCTACCGCTTTGCAGTTCAATATTTCAAAAGGGAAAACTTCAACGTGTATCTCCGCCTGCCCCCTTCCGCCTTTCCCCATCCCGTCACTCTGCAAAATTGGAGCGAAAGCTTTTACCATCTCCTTCTACGACCTTTTCTGATGGATACTGCTGCAAGAAACTGTATCTAACAATAATTTAGTAATAAAGGGGAATGCCGGTAATGTCACGCGCAAAATTCACTATAGAAGATTGTGAGGAAGTAAGCGAGGCAACCGTTGTGGTATTATGTTTTATCGAGAATAGGTTCAAGAGTGAAATTGCATCGTGTGACCTGCTTATATACTGTTACATTGTATTTGATATCGTATTTGTTTCCTATACCTCGATGTAAAGGAACCATTATTCCCTAGGAATTTATCTAGGGATCCCTATAATTGACAAACATTTTCCTTTCAATTGGAACCACGTTTTAGGTTAGATTAGATTTTCTAGTTGATTTTGGTTTGGAATAAGTTTGAAGTGATGTTTTACTTCTCACTTGAGTCAGATTTGAGGACCAATATTCTTTGTCAGGGTCGGAAGACTTAATTTGGTTCGCCTCGAGTTCGCCAATTAACCAATTTGGTATTCCTGTTGCAGGCAAAGAGCGGTTTGCCGGTCGTTCAATCATCGATGAGCCTAAAAGAAGCGGTACAGTGCAACGAGAAATCCTTGGAACCGAGGAGGGCGCAGCGAGGTGATTACTGGGTCCTCTATAATTACGTGCCGATGAGCATGGCGGTGAGATGTTGGGAAAGCGTGACGTACACCACGCACGCGGATTACACGTTCCTGGACAATCTGGAGCCGTTGCTGGAGCGATGGAGAGCACCGATATCGATTGCAATGCACGCCCCTGGCACAGACTTCGCGGCGACCCTCGACGCCATCAAGTACTCAAGAAACTGTGGCAGCTCTCTGGTCTCTCAGCTGGTCACCTTTCATGTATTCTTCAGCAGCAAACACGTGCCAAAAATGGTGAGTATTAATGACTTTCTTCCTTTCTGTATCTTATTTATGTCCTATTTGTTGGACCGATTAATGTTGCATCTAGTTTGAGAATGTTTGAGTTTACGTTTTGAATTATTTTCTAATATCTATCCTCAGTAGGTCGTTATTACAGAAGCGTACGGTTTGACATATTGGAAAAGTAATAAGTATAATCAAATTTAGGTGCTATTTGAATTTTATTTCTCTAATTACAATTTTATTTCTCTCGACTACTCTCAAAGAAGTTGGAAAGAGCAAATAAATTATTCTACTTCGCACAATCCTTAGAGATTTCAATTTACATAAATAAATAAATAAATAAATAAATATTTTCTTACATCGAGTGCTGCTTTCTATACACCTATCAAGGCGCGTTCCCTAACCTCCAAAACCCTCATAGGTTGCTTGATCAACATCTTAGGTTTCACAGCCGAGTAGAATTTTGGTTTGCCATACTTAAAATGAAAGTATTTAAAAAAGGTTGGCATAGTTTCTGGTTCTATTACTAAACAAGAGCATTCCGGATCAAAAACCATCTGTTCCCTAAAAACAGGCACCACAGGAGCCACGATCTCCTTTTCCATTTCAGAAACAACCACTCTTTGAGGTATAGGCTCCACAAATTTCTCTGTACGAGTAATCTTCTCAACAACAGGTACGTCGATCTCTTTCGGTGAAGATTGGACGATGTTTACGTTGGTTTGAGAGCCTCCTTGGCCAGGGTGGATCACCTGGACAGTCTTGGTGTGCTGAGGACCCACTATCACGTTTGCAGAAGTTTGATCGCGTTGAGGCTGAATCACGTTCAAAGTTTGAACTCCTTGCGAACCTGGCTGGATACTGAGAGTTTGAACAGAGTTTGGAGCCTGGATGCTGAATGTTTGAAGAGGTTGTGACTCTTGGATGATGAAGGTTTGGACTTGAGGACCTGGTTTGATGCCGAAGGCTTGAAGAGGTTGTGGACCTTTGATGCTTAGTGTTTGAACTCCCGGAGAACCTGGCTTGATGTTCAAGGTTTGAACAGATTGTGGAGTTTGAATGCTGAGAGTTTGAACAGATTGTGAATCCTGGATACTAATAGTCTCAGAAACTCCTGAATTCTGATTGATACTCAAGGTTTGACTAGATTGGTCCTTGATGTTGAATGTTTGAGCAGGTTGTGAAGTTTGAATATTGAGAGTTTGAACAGATTGTGGATTCTGGATGGTGACAGTCTCAGAAACTCCTGGAGCTTGTTTGATATTCAAACTCTGAATATGTTGCGAAGGAGTTTGAATACCGATACTCTGAGCTTCTCCTAATACTTGGTCCATTAAGAATACCGATTTTTTGGATCTTTCGGTGTCTTCTCCAGTCTGTTCTATCTCTAGCTCCTTCTTGTTTAATTCTTCTTTGATTTCTTCTTTCTTCTCCGCTGGAACTGCTTGACATAGCGTCAAACCAAGTAGTGAAAGCACGAAATACGTGTTAAAATACATTTTGTTGAATTTTTTATGTGTTTCTTCGTGAAACTGTGAAGATTCCGGAGATGAGGCTGGTTTTTAAAGGAATCCACGAGATTTTCTCGGCACGTTTGATATGGAAACCACTCACGTTTTGAAAACACGAGACTGTGCTGACCGTGCAGAATTTCGATGTTATCGGGTCACTTGTTGACGCTTGCCGTGTATTCAATTCGGTCGAGTTTCCAATGCGTGACATTCACGCATCTTCCGCTATTTTGCTTTTTATTTTCATGCTGTTTATTGTATTTAGACGTATGTTTTGACGATGTTACTTCTGATACCGTGAATCGGTCCAGCGTTAAAATCTTCAGATAGGGATCGGAGTGTCGTTTGTGTTGCGTCAACTTTCGTTTGTAAACCTTTTCAAGGCGAACTTTTACTTTTTCTAAATGATAGAAATTTTATTAAAATTTTGTAAACAGTTGACTTAAAAATTGATTGTGTAATGTAACGAAGACTAAATTTCCCTTGGGATACTATTCATATTAAAACTCTAAAAACTTATCAATAGAACAACGTCCTAGAACTATTTAAAAAATTACAGAAAATAATAATCCAAAAAATTGACCTACTTTCTCCTAAGGATCCAAAAAGAATATAAAAAAAAATAGTTATATAACTCACTTTTCGACAGTCTTAGTGTTAAGAAGATCAGACTAACAACAAGAGCTCGGGTCTAATTCTACCTCTTTACGATCAAACATTTTACCGTAATATGTTTAAAAATATTTTTCAAAATCATCCTGTCCTTTCACTACCGTTAATAACACGTTAAATCTTTGGCAATAAGTTACAGAAATAGAACTAGACGAATTAAGCAAAGTAAGTGGATAACATTTTGCAAAAGTGAAATGACTTCGAGACAGGCGTCATGAGAAAATAGATTGGCAAGAGAAGCACTTCCTGCGGCTGTACTTTTCTGTGGCGAAACTCTGTTATTAATTCCTTCTGTATCACGACGTAACGTCGATACACGTGCACGTAATTAATTAGAACGCGAAATCACGATTGCGACTCCTAGTACCTCGGAATACGTGTACCAATTACACGTGTGAAGGCTCTACTTTGTTTCCAGGACGACTCTCTTACCGTCGTATTATGCATGCACTGCGGAAAGAAATAAACAGGCATTCCCTATCTGCTGCTGATTGGTTCCACGGTTTAATTACCACTTTCCCGACCTTTCATCTTGTTCCACTTTTTATTCTGTCTCGACAGAAAGTATTGCATCGTCTTTCCAATTCGTCTGCCTATTCGATGCACATCTCATCTTCTCTGCTATCTTCGTCTAGGGTCTTGAAAATGAACGTTCGAGAAAAATATATATTCTAGGGAATTTACTAACGTACTAGATATCTGTTTTATTATATTCGCTGGAGAAATAACCACCATTATCGTTATTATGAATTTTAAAAAATATTGGTTACTGGAAATTATTTTCTAATAAAAATTTAAGCAACTACAAAATAACCAAAAAATAAAATTATCAAGTATAACCTTATACATATACTGTCCAATCTCTAAGCTGTTATTATAATGCGTGGCACAATCTGCTTTCTGAAATAGGTACCCCCGACCGAGAAAGTTATGTCCGACTCGTATAACTGCACGCTGGGACCACCGTGGGTGAATGTCACGCTTTCAAAGATGTATAAAAACGAGAAGAAGCTGCTGTACCCTGTGAACGTCGGACGTAACATAGCCCGTGAATCGGCGCCGACGTTCTACGTGTTAGCAAGCGATATCGAGCTTTACCCGAATCCAGACTTGCCCGCGAAATTCCTCGAGATGATCAGAAGGAGGGATCAACCCGCCCTCTACAAACCTAACCCCAAAGTTTTTGTGTTGTCCATCTTCGAGGTGGACGAGAAGAGTCAACCGCCTAATAATAAAACACATTTGGTAAGTTAGAGTTGGAAAACCTTGCAAATTTTTAATGTTAGAAATATTAAAGTATTCTTATTATATATGTAAGAATATTTTATATTCTTAATGTTGGTATTTCAGTATTAGTATATTACAATACATGTCTTTAAATAAGCATATTTATCACTTAATCAGGTGTTGAAATATTGGAGAAGAAAGTCACTAGATTGTTAGTGTTCTATTTAACTCCCGTGTCGGATTGTACTTTCCATCTAAAACTTTTATTTTGTGTTAACCTTTTACGTTGTGACATTCGCATACAGCCGAATGCCGCTATGCGACCGTTCACTACGGGATTTTATTTTAGTCCACGCACGATATATCCATAATACGCAAAATATCCAAAAAGCTGAAGATCGAATAACTTAAATAATTAATATTCTTTATTCTAAAATTTTATTTACGAATAAAGCTATTAATTATTCGTTGTTGCAAGTTAACCTCGATTACATTTACCTTAAACTAACTTAACCTAACTTAATTTCACCGCAGATATAATCTAAATCTAATTTAACCTAATTAGCATTTTGAAAAGAAAAGAAAATGTCGACGAAATCTGCTAATAAGACCTCGATAAAAAACGCGAAATGTCTGCACCATCGTTATAAAATCTTTATATCGTTCATTTTAAGCTGGATGCAGTGAAATTGCATGATGGAACGTATTTAATTACCGGTGAGAAGCGATCTTCACGTTTTTTAATCAGAGAAATACATTTTGCTGAACTTGGTTCATTCGCATTTGACATTTTAGTTGAAAACTGAACTTGGAGCTAATTAAACGGATGGGGAAGAGCGCAATGACGGCTGCATAATATCCGACAATGCGTTAAATGGCATGAACGCGAGGGTCGTTTAATCAGTGGCGCTTCCTTTGACCGTGGACCTTGATACGTACAATTAACAGCGTTGCTGTGAAGTGCAGCTGGCCGCTGGCCGCACTTCTATGAAACATTCAATTCAATTCCACCACTTCTATGCACTATTCAATTTCATTCCATTTTTTCAAACGTCGAACAAGCCTTATTTCATTAACCGTGATACACACTGCCTCCTGCCCCTTTTTTTCAAAGCATAATCAGAGAACAGCGCCTCTTCAAACGGTGGTAAAACTGTAATAATTAGAAACGGTGAAATTATAGTCGCGTAAGAAGACGTTGAACCCGGATACTTTTGTAAAAAATGTTGTAAAACCGTTATCCTTTCGATGAATTTTTATGACAGAATTTTATTATTATATTATAACGAAAACTACCTTGTCCAACTAAACGTAATGAAAATACTATACTAAATGATGTTATATAAATTATATAGTATACAATTGAGTTCGATCAAAGGTTCTTAAACATTAGTATTTAATTATATTGGCATATTTAAAAATTATTTAAATTAATAATAAAGATTAATTAAATTAATCTTTGTAAAAGAGAAAAATTTACATGAATTGTGATAAAAGTTCCCAATGTGAAAATCAATTTTTCATTTCCAAATTTTCAATACTCAATATTACCGTGAATTATATTTATCTCTTCTCAATTTCTTGTTAGTAAAATTATGAAAATTATAATAAACAATTTTCAACGACAAGAGTCTTTTTTTCCTTGCTAAAATTTCAATAAATTATAAATTACGAGATAGCTACATGTTTGTGAAATAAACGGTGATTTCTATATATGTGGACTTTCAACGTGTTCTTGAACAACATATATATGCATATGTATATATATATATATATATAGTAGTAGATATATATATTTATATCTACTTTATATACGTAAAAATATGTTTTCAGAAATTTTGAAAAAATAAAAAAATGTATTCTTTTCGTATAAAAAATAATGAAATAATTTAACAAATAATTCTCATTTCAGGTTCAGATGCTGAAGGCCGGCACGGCAATTCCCTTCCACAAAAAGTTGTGCTCCGGCTGTCATAACGTTCCTCGAAGTAAAGAATGGCAAGAAGCTCCGGAAACGGAGGATCTTCACGTGTTTCACGTTGGCAAGAGGACAGGCAGTTTCGTTCATTGGGAGCCGATTTTCATCGGCAGCAATAATGATCCTCTGTACGATGAGAGACTTAGCTGGGAAGGAAAAAGCGACAAAATGACACAGGTGCAAATGATTTCCGGCTTATAGAACGACTTGTGTCGATATAGTCGCGACCTACTTTTATTTTTACTCGAAACTTTCAAAATATTCGGTAGAATCCCAGGCAATAAATATTTCGCAAAAAATTCATGAATTTATTTTCGCAATATCAGTGAGAAATAATTTGATGTAGAAAGTGATCTGACACTCTCAGAGTTAATCTACATAGAGAATCTATTCGTCCCTAAATTCGTGAAAGTGTAAACAGTTTATAAAAAAAAATATTTCAACATTTGGTGTATAAATTCTTTCAAAGAAATTACCGCCAATGCGTTTCATATACTATGAAACGAAAAAGGCGCCATTTGTAAGAAAGATTCATTGATCAATTCTAAAAGAATTTCACGTCATTATACACCAAGTTCATAAACTTAAAAACGGAAAGAAAGGAAAAGAAAAGAAAAATACATACAAGATTTGCTAAAATAAGGTATCGACGGTAACGTATGGGAAAATAAAAGATGACCGAAAAACCGTCGATTCATGTAATATTCATAAAATAACCTCTTCAATGCGATTTCTCTGGATGATTAACCCAGTTTGACTTTCGTTTTAGGGTTACGCGTTGTGCGTCCTTGACTACGATTTCCTCATCTTGGACAACGCATTTCTGGTCCATCGTCCAGGCATTAAGATCTTCAAGAAGGATGTTCACCGGGAGATGCTGACAGCGAAAACGAACGCTTTGATAAGAAAGATTATCATTCCAGAGTTAAAAATTCTTTATGGAACGAGAAAAGGTTGTGCCGTGTAGCCCGTGGAGAAACGGGCACAGCGAGTGCTCCACAGGTGTTTTCCAATTAAGCGGCAGCACCTGAGATCATTCTTGACACCAAGAATGTCCGAAGCTCAGCAGAAGATCAACGATGGTCATAGCGCTCAAAGACTCGTTTTAATCGCCCGTGACTATAAGGACCACGCCCATCAGCCGTTTCTGGCAGTTTCCGGTGTCGAAACTAAGTTAAAGAACGTTCAGTGTGACTAACAAATGTCCACGATTGAAAATGATGCCAATTGAACGGTGCCGAAAGTAATAGTTACGCAGGTTAGGTTCCGAGGACGCAACCTCGCTAATGTTCTCTCCTCGTTGAAGCAACAACGACGAACCTTTTTTCTCCCCTTGTTGCTGAATGTTCCAAACGATTTCTTCAAAATACATGGAACATCAATAAAAAGGTTCTTATTGTTGCTTCGACGAGGACACGACTTATGGTTTCAAACTTCTCCTATGATCGTTAGTTCCTGCAGTTCCTCCTCGTTTCTCATCGCTGACTTCTTCATCTTCTTTGCAGTACAAAAGTGTGATGGCAGCATTAATTAGAAAAAAGAGGGAATATTAATGAAAAATCGATTTGTCCAGAGAGACTCAAAGAGTAGTATAAAAAATTTTGCTTTCTCACGATGATCATATTACGTAGTTCGTCTTCGTTATGAAAGGATCTTGTTGCGCATATTTTCACTTGAGAACGCGTTAGGGCGAACAATTGTACATATTTAGCGTTTTAAAACGGTGCCTCGTATATACTTGTACATTTACAAGAGTGTTGTGTGGTTTGTCGGTGAACGCGTGCATTTTTTTTTCTCATTCCACGATTTCCCCAAAGAGGAAACGGAAGCCGTTTCTAACGTGAACGACTGTGGTCATAAAAACATGCCAAAAAGAAAAAGGTACACTGCTCAAGTCGACTAAGGAACACAGTGTTCGCATAATGAGAGAAAATATCTTTACTTTTTAATTGCTATTGATATTATTATTTGGAGCAGTGGATGTTAATAACCAAACAAAAACTCTGTAGCTCAAATTTGGATGAAAACTGCATTAGATTAAAAAATTGGTTTCTATAACTCCCTAGAAAATTTATTCTAAAAAAAAAGAGGAAATTATGAGAAAATTATTTATTATAACAGTGTGCAGAGTTTTGTAAAGTTTACTGCAAAACTGACTCAAGCCGACGTTTTGTCGACTTAAGTTTTAATTTTATGCATTTACATGAACATATTCGCAGCATTTTTTCATTGTTTTTAAAGTCAAGTATCTTGTTTAAAAAAATAGAAACATACGAAACCAAATATAACTACTAGGTAGTGGAACGAAAAAGATGTAAAAGATGTGATGATCCATTACGCACTTGAACAACACGTATGAACTACCCTTATATTTAATTAACGACATAGTTTCGTTCTTGAACGAATACCGTGGTAAAAAAAATCAAACAGGGACTATTCGCGAATATTTTACTCTCCCAAGACTGAAGAAACATTTGATAACAGTTTACTAGAACATTTATCCTAAAGACCTTTAATTAAAGAAAGTCAAGTCATTAGTTATTTAATGATTCTTTTATTATAGTATAATCAATTAAGGCTAATATATTAACCTTTCTTTGTATATCTTTCTTCTATGTCTGATAAAAATGAATTGGTGCTTCCAATGCTAGATAACAATTACAGCAATCATGAATGGAACGTTGCATTCGCTTTTACCATTAAAACGAACATTGCATTTGCTTTTGCCATTAAAACGAACATTGCATTATACAAGATTTCTCATAATTAATAACAAAATCGATAATTAGATGACTTTACGTACAAAAATGAATAAAAAATATAGAATAATTTTCTCCAAGCTCTCAAAATTTTTTTTTTTTTGACACATAAAAATGCATGTAAATTTTTTATCATTATATATAAGAAGTAATAAAAAATATTCATAGAAACGTAAAATATTTTTAATAAACAAGGAATTATTTTCTCGGTCTGTATAAAAATACAACTTTCAACACAATCAAAATTTAATTAGACGTACAGCTCACTAAGTTTTAATCCCATTTTTATCAAAGAATGTTATTCTGCATTTTCGATTTATTTTTAGTTATAGAATGGGAAATTGTTATCGATTTTACCATTGATTATGGGACACTTTGTAAACAATTGAAATTGAAGAGAGTAAAAATAAGTCTCGTGATGAATTTCACTCAGCTAACTAATCATTTGGTATCATTTCCCACGAAATCGTGCAAGATCTATTTCGTAACTGTACATTATTTGTGCTAATACTTTTACTCGATAATTACTGGCGAGGATTACGTGTGCGGAATATGTTGAAGAAGGAAGGCGAGAATTTTTATGCAATTGCTATTTGGTGTATTATTATACGAGATTAACTTGAAAAACTCTTCTTTATGAATGTATCGAATGATGTATGAAAGGACAATGTAAATATCTCTATATGTTTAAGTATAAGTACATAAGTATGACGTAACTGGTACTACTTTTACACGATTAATTAGTCACTAAATGGGAATTCGAAATTCTAAAAAGATATATTATCATGAAATGTTCGACGTATCCAAATATTTGTGAATTTTCAGTAACATTATTTTTCAAGCCTTACAGATGATAAATCATAATATTTTATCGAAGAAGATAGCATAATGGTACATATTTATGTCTGCTATTTTCGATAATCAAAACTTTGTATGTATCTGAGACGGCTTAGTTACTTATATCAAACAAAGTAGTATTCCCATTTTCTATTTTATTTATCATGTAAAGCCAACAAAAGAGAATGCCATTGTTTAATGTAATACTTTTATTTAGCCATTTAAATGTTATATGTATAATATGAAAAGAATATTCTTGTGAAGGATGGGAAAAATAATAATTAGAAATGAATTTTAATTTTTAACTTTTATTTTAATCAGACTGTGCAATTAATTTCCATTGTAATGTACACCGTGTCAAAAAAAGAAGATTGTCAAACAATGACGGTAAATGAGTGAGATAACGATGAAAAATGTGCATATTCTATATCATTAAGGATATTTTCATTAATGAAAAAACTAAGTATGTATTTTTAAGTAATGAATTGTAAATAAAATTTAGAATCTTTTCCATAAGAGTAACTCGTTCTTTAAAGAATAAATAACTTTTTTAATGTGAGTACTCTTAATGGCGTGTAATCATATGAAGTGCACACACACATATAACATTACATACATATATTTGCAATATTTTTTTTATCACCGCCCCGTATAATCTGAAAAAGGCTATACACGTGTACATATGATCTTTCATGATAACAACACTCATATAGCAAATGAGTTCAGTGAAAGGTTTCTCAAATGATATTTGAGATGAATTTTTGGGGAAAACGAGAGTCTGACTCGTGTTTTTGTGATAACCCTAGGGCACAAACTGACTACTATTTTAGTAATTGTGTTTCACTGATTGTAAAGAAAAACAAATTCAATTCTCTAGCAAATTATTTAACTTGTAATAACAGTGAAGAAAATTTCATTTCTACATGCGGTACTTGAGTCCTCTTTTTAAATTTGTAAGTCTTCTTATGAATTATTTTATTTCTTTAATTACGTAATTAGAATCTAGCAAGGATAACTTATGACAATTGAACGAATCATAAAATATCATTTGCCATGATCCATGTATGAAAATATTAAACAATTTTTTTAAAAAATTATTTTTTCTTATTGAAAATTTAGTAAACGATTCTTATAATGTTCTATTAATATAAATAATTTGAGAAGAAATAAAATTGTAAGTGACATGATATTTCCACAGAGGGTGATTACTTTATTTTCTTGAAAACTCAGAATTCTATGAAACAAGTTCCTTTCATCCTCTTGCCTTTTTTTCCATTTATCGGGGCTTTGCAATCACGTATAATGATTGCTCATAAGTAATAACGTGTATTCTGTGCCTTATCGTCTTTGTCATTTAATGCGTATGCGTATACATATGGTGCATGAGAGTGTGTTTGAACTGAAGCACGTTAAAATGCCGATTCAATTACTCTAGATAGTTAATTGTAATAATAAACGAGTTTCATGGTGTAATAAATCTTTGAAATATTCATGGCTACAAAAAGAAAAATGAATTACATTTTTAACATATAATTGATAATCCATGATGCATAATTAATTCTTGTTACTAATTCTTCTAATAGCGTGGTAAATTTTACTATGCCACATCGTTACGTCGAATATTTTTACATTTTCCCATTATTAATTCTTTAGAGATTCGTTAAGATACAATTAAATATTTTACAAAATTTTCTTCTTTGTATGTAATTCATTTTTTTTTTTTTTTTTAATGAAATATTTTCAAATGATTTGTAACACTTTGTGATACATTTTATTATTATGACTAACACATTGATGAATTCAATACACCTTTTGTAATAACAAGAAAAGGATTAATATTTCTCCTTCTATTGGATGTTCAGTCTGTTATTGTATCAATTTTTTTAAACTTCATTGATTGTATACTGAATTAATCTTTTTTAATTAGGCACTTTTATATAAATGAGTACCAGGCTGCAAAAACATTATTAAACTATGGAAAAAATAAATAAAAACACATATATGTATTACAAATACTAATGATACAAATTTTCTGTGTTGTTACACTGTTGTTCGTAAAGCAATGTATTACTCTTAAATAATTTTAGACTATGATCCTTTATGGTAATTCAAATATCTTCAATTTGATGAAAACTTGTAACAATTTCCATGTGTCATGAAAATTAAATTAGCAGAATTGTGCAATCACACCATCTTTTACCATATTTATAAAAATATATAAAATCTGCTTTCATTGTCAATACATTTTATTATTAAAGAATTGTTTTTACATTTTGGCATAGATGCATTAAGTAATTCAGTGTTCTTAAAATGAAAGTTTGAATAATCAGAATTTGATATAATTCTTAAAATTTATACTAATTATTAAATGAATGTTTTCCTTGCATAGAATTCTGAAGGATATATTAAAATAATTAAAAAAGATATAAATATAATGTTAAAAAAGTAGTAATGCATACTTTCTAGCATATATTTTAGGTTTACAAGTTTCAGTATTATCTTGTAAAATTACAAATAACTTTTATAAGCTTTGGATATTCTATCTGTGAATTTAATAACAAAAAGAAAATAAGAAAGAAAAAGAAAAAATGTGCACTTTATGTTAGATTATATACAAGTATGTATGATAATTCTTCTAAGGAATCATATTCTGTCGCTTCTTATATTTCTATTTACATTGTAATCCATCACCAATACTGTATTCGGATATATTTGTATGAGCGATGGTTTCAAAACAAAGAGAAAGTATTTATTATTGATATATAAGTTAAATCAATATCTAGCATGTACATTGTTATGTATGATATAAATTAACATTATACCTTTAAATATATGTGTATATGAGCTAAGCATATTCGTGAAAATGCCTATAAATAATATTATGAAATCACAGAAAAAGAAAAATCTGACTTATTTGTGTCTCTGTATATATGTAAAATTGTATTTTTTCAAATAACAGCATAGAAATATAAACAATCGTTTAAATTATTTGTGAAATATCCAATTTGCATCTCAGTACCATATAAGTTTGCTCAATTTTATTTTATTTGATAACTGTGCATAATTTCAGTCTTCTAAGAAGTATTTAAAACAATAGAAAGAACAGTGAATTAATTTGATTCTGTACTTTAGTAAGAATTGTAAACTTTTTAAACGTTTTTTATAACATAAAGTAGATAAATATTTTTTCCATAATTCAAGAGTTATATTCAAGTTTCTAGGCAAAGTACAACGAAGGCTTATGCTGGTATTCGCGAAGAAAATATTTTACTAAAAGCATTTGTATATTTCAGTTTATTTAATTAAAATATACAGATTTGAAACGTGATCACACATTTGTTCGAGTATGCCTCCTTCAACCTATGCTTAACCTGAGATAAACCGCTATAAATTTCCACTCTCTATACAATTCTGTGTTCCTTTCTTAAATCTTATTTCTTGCTTTTCCCGTTTATTTCGACTCTCAGAGAAAATACTTAGTTTTTCTATTTATTTGTTTTTAATTCACGTCCTATGTAACGAATGTTAAATCTACAAGCGCAGAACTAGACGGATCCTTTTTTCCTCGTCCACTTCTACATTTCTTTTCCTTCGTTACTATTATAATTTCTTATGTATATAAATAAACGCTAGCGAAGATTTTCTTTATGTCTCCTATGAGCACAATCATCTAAATCTTTTTTTTTTTAATTATATCTACATGTAGACGACTTACAAATATATGCGTTTTTATTTTACAATATGTATGTATATATATGCGCCTATATATTTATATATATTTACATACATATACAGTATATCTATATGTATAGATAGTGCTACTTGATCGCATGCACCAAGAAGAGATAGTGAATGTCCTTATTTTATGTATCTCAGATTTTATCTACCTTACAATATATTTCCTTTTTATCATTTGGTGTTTATATTTTCACTGGGTAATAATGAGAAAATTACTTTCTTCTTGGCTCATGATATATGTATGAATACACTTTATACATATATATATACAAATTTCAATGGTAACTATTGTAGGCACGTGTCATTATTTTCTTTCCTTTATCATACTATTTTCCTCTCTGTTTTTTGAAATAATTATGTCTCTCTCTGCACTGTCTATAATGAAACGGAAATATATAAAAATATTGATAAATTCGTAAAAGCATACACTTCTGAATGTTTTCATTTTCTTTTCTCGCTTGGTCAAATAATCCCAGAGAGATGGTAAATTTTCATCAAGTATGATCACTGTACTATTTCTATAAAAAATATTCCAACAGATAGAAGTTAACTAAAAATCATGTTATGAATAATCTTATTTTAACATAAAACACCCCCTAATCTTTAACAAACATTACTCTAGAGGACATACATATGCATATGGAACAAAATTGTAACACGTGGATGAGAATTTACCATCTCAATCTCTCTGACCATATTATTACTTCAGCACACATGCAACCAAACTTTTAAAATTATCCTGAAGTAAGTTTCACGTTATTCGCAAATTTTAAATAAACTTAAAAATAATCACCGCATTCGTAATAAATGAAAAAAAGCCTCCAATAGAATATGTTTCTATTTAACGATTTAAGCACACAATTATACGAAACATCTGCATCTCGATCATCGTTTTAACGATTCACTGTTCAACAGATCTCTAATTTTGCGAACTTCGAAAGGCGACTCCTGTAAATTTTTTCGAGCAAAACGCGACTCTGCCAACCGTTCTTTCTCAGTACCCACGGTCTGCCCTGTTTCACCCATAAAAATATACATGAACCGCCTTCTGATCGTTGCAAAATCGGGAAAAAGCTAAAATTTGTTAAAGAATAATTGTATACCCATAAACAAATAAATTTTTCAATTCTTTCACTCAACCGTTCGTTTTCTCTTTTTTTCAGCTGCTCTAAATGTAATCTAAATTTTGTATCGCATAACAGACAGTCGTTTTTCGTACCGCTTCGTACCAAGGTAGACACTATTCAAAATTATCGACGTGATTAAGCGAACGAATAAATACTTACAATAGTGAATACAATAAAATCGAACTACCTACGAGTCCCTTTTTTTCTTTTTTCCTTATTATATCGAAAGACTTTCTTAGATTTTGTGCTGTCATTGTATAAAGTTAAATATCCAAATTTCATGATTATACACGCCCGTTTCCTCTTAATATCGATCGAACGAATCTTGAACAGTCACCTCCATGTTTGGCCAAAGCGGATCGCTGATTTACGTACCTACGTACTAGATATTTTCATTTTTTTTTTTTTTTTTTTTTTTTTTTTTAAATCTTACTGTAAGCAAATCACATTTTCTCTTTAATGACTTGTTAATCCTCTTTGAAAGTCGCTCCCACGTAAAACACTGGAACATGTAAAGGAATCATTCAAAATAATTTCTACAAACCACATACGCACTCTGTAGTTACAGTTATCCTTTACTTCTTTTACTCTCATACTCACACATTTTATACATATGTTCGTGTTCCTTATCTTTTTCTATTTCAAGCTTCCTCAAACTTTACAATTAACATTTTAACAAGCTAGTCAAACATTAGAAAGCATAGAATTAAGAAAGGAATCATTTAATATTAAGCTGACAATTAATGATAATAATACACCACCTTATTGGTTTCAAAAAGTTGGAAATTATTTAAAGAGAATTTTTTAACAGAACCTGTTTTAAAACTATGCTTTTCGACCTAGTACCCAACAGGTCTTAAGAGCTATTCATGCAACAAATTCAAGTTTTTATAAATTGTCCTTTACAATATCATCTACAATGTATTGTACAATCTCTCTAATATTTTAATATTCGTTATACATTACATTGTAAAAGGTCTAACTTTACTTATGTTAAAATAGTAATTTCTTGTTCCAATTGTTGGTAATACTGGGTTCCAACTGGTTTTTTAATCTTAAACAATAATAAAAGTCTTAATATGTTATAAAATAATTACTAGATAAAGCAAATGTTTAGATTATAGTATTCATTTTAATCCTACAAGGTGCTATATTTTCTTAAGAAAGTGAAAAGTGATAAAAATGTACCTAGTTAGCTTTCTGATGGCAAAATCTATTCAAACAAAGTAGCATGGTGATCTATTACTTGAGAAAGAGGAATATTTTACTCAAACTTGAAAACCGATAACACTGATTTCTGAAAATCAAAAACTGTTCAAAAATTATCACTACGGCATGAAAAAAAGGAAATATTGCTACATTCGGGAAATTACATACGTGGATAACAGTAGAGATTATTTCAATGTATATATTATAATCTGCAGGAATAGTATATACAATTGAAAAGAAATACGCATGCAATTTACGATTGACGTGACAGTAGAACCTCAATTATTAAAACCCCGATTAATGGAACGATCGATTAACGAAAAATTCGATTATTGGAACATCGATTACTTAACGGAACGTTCGATTATTCAAACGGGTTGTCTAAGATGTAAGCAAGAGAAATATGTGTTTATGTCCAATGCGTGTATGTATGTTGTGTTTTCATTTCGGTTATGCTTCCTCTTTCTCTCTAATCGCTATTCATTGTATGTAGGTATGTACGATGTCTTTGGGTTATTATTAGCATTTATAGATTAGATCCTATTAGTAACGTTCTTATTGCTTACTACACACTCAGAAGCATTCGTTGCTTTAAAAACGAGTTTAAGATGGTTCGAAGCACAAAGAGAGAGGGTGGGGGGAGAGGGAGATAAATAGATAGATAGAGATAGAGATAGAGTACGGCTGCTGAAATAATAACATTGAAAAAAGTCGCCCAGTTGGCAGCTAAGTAAGATTGGGAAACAAAAATGAACACTGAAGAAAATTGTTAAATATTAATTCAAAAGCTTTTGTATTTGTGTAATACTAATGTATCTGCATGTATCTACAAAATATTTCACATTAAATGATCTTCCTTCGTATAAAAACAGAGTTACTCGATTATCCGTATGGACGTGCCATATTTTGTTTTGAATAATCGTATTAATGTATGCATTTTTCCAAACGGAACATGAAGAAATACGTTATACTATTCGATCGATTCTAAATATCTTTCAACGTGTGAAACTATGCAAATATGAAAAATACGATCAACTCTTGACCCGTAGTGTGCCGTGGAAGTAGTAAAACTTTACTATGTATCGATAAGAAAATTGTTTTCCTACTTAGCGTCCTCACATACTTATTACTAACAAATTGTTTTAAGAAGAAGTTAAAACTATTCTAAAATAGGAAACGATGGAAATTGTTGATGATTCTTATTTTTCTTTGCTTTTTTTAACAATTGGTCCGTAAAATGCAAACCCAATTCCACCGAGACATTTGGAAAATTGAGACAAGAGCTTGCCTATAGCATCTTCAAGTTTCAAGATAAAATGCAACAGTATAAACGAGAATAGTTAATCTCTCTCAACTAGATATACCTTTCCATGGAGATGAAAAGCAAGATGCAAAGTGAAGAAAAATTTGTTGAGGGTAAGAAATAATACCCTGTTTAATGTAACAAGCAGTGTAATTAATGTACGTTACCCTACCTCATTTTCCAAGACGTTTAATGCGAGATCGCGTGCTTAATGACCTAGCACTTGGGTTATAGGGTGATTTGACTCTCTTAGCCATTCCGGAACTAGAATTACATCCGGTGTTCGCAGGGCTAATCGTAGAGCAAGCTCCGTTCCCAGTATTACTGCTAGTTTGCTTTATACTGGACGACAAGGAGGAAGAAGACCTTACTCTACTTGACTGTAGAAATCCATTATTACTAGAATGCTTCAATTTACACGGTAAAGAGAGCCGACTTTGCTTTACTATTCCGTACTGATGTACTAATTGTGGAGATATCGTGTGACCAGTTATGTCTACATTACGTGAGCGTAGTGTTTTTACAGGTGTCGCTGCGATAGTATCCGACCTGGAATAAAAACAAATACAGATATATCAGGTAAGGAATTGCAAAATCATTTCATGCAAATGCAAGCTTAGTTTAAATACAAATTAATAGACACGATAAAAAAAGATCAAACGATAAGGAAACTAACCTGAGCCAACGTTGCGGAACAGTCGTATTATCTGAAGAACTTATAATAGACACGGTTCGCTTTATCCTCCGCTCGTTACAATTATTCGATCTATTACTTCTTCCCTGATCCCACTCTCTTGCGCTGAGACTAGCAGCCCACAATTGTTTCAACAGACCTTTGATAGACGGCCTTCTGATAGCTTTCACTGGCGTAGCTTTTTTCTCCAAATTTCTTTGGAAGCTATTTAGCGACGACAGCCTTTCCTGTACAGGTACAGTGGTAGCAACAGCCGTAGAACGAGCAATATTGGAATCCGTGCTAGGCCAGCTCATACTACTACTCGCGTCCTTTGTGGCTTGATTCGCTGGATCATTCTCGTCGACCGGGTTTGGACGATCCTCCGAACGTGTCCTCCTTTTAACGCATGGTTCTTGTAACATACATGACTCCTCAATCGTGTTAACTACACTCTGTGATATTGCACTGTGTCTTCGTTTAGTAGAAACAGCACTACCGCTAGTTTTGCTCGTCGAATTTCTCACACCTTCCTCCACCGTGTTTCCCGATACCGACAATTTTGTACTACGCGATTTAAGTCTAGAATTTACATATGTTTTCGTTTCCAACGAACCAGCATCCCCCAAAGTATTTCGCGAGTGTGCAGTTAAGCTGAGCCTTCTTGTACTTCGAACGTCTCTTCTTGAGGTTGAGAATAATGTTGTCTGTCTGTGACGAGATCCATTTAATATGTTAGCTTTTACTTCGTTCTCATTACAGCTAGTACTCGCTAGAACTACTTCATTGTTCTCTGTGGTACTAGTAGCGACTGTGGAAGAATGTGTACCATTACATTCACTAGAAAATGCACTTTGGTGTATCACATTTGAAACGTCAGGATCGTTTTTCATTTCTATCTCAGGTGATTGCCGAGATGATCTCGAATTTTTCTGCTCATTTAGTGTATTATTTTCAGTTGTCCTTATTGGTTGCCCCTCGATGGTCTTAGTCTTTTTTACTTCTGCCTCAAATTCGAGACTATTTACTTCTATACTGTTCTTTAATATTTCATTGGATGATAATTCTGCAGATTGAACATTTCCATCATCCAAATTTTCTGAGATATCTGCATGCTTTTCATCTTTTTGATATTGATTTTCTTCAATTTTTTCTAGAGGTGTACATATATTTTCTACATATGATTCCTTCTGATTCCCCTCAATTTCATCTGAAAAAGCTGGTATTTTAAGATCAACATAATGATTTATTATAGGAGAAGGCCTTGGTATGCTTGAAGAGACTTGATTACAGTTATGTCTTGTTGGAGCTTCTGCAAGCGTAGCAGTAGGTGTATGCATAGTACGATGTGTCACGACACACTCTTTCTGGCTCAATATAATCTTTAAGAACCAAAAAAACAAATTTGTTTATCAATCTAACCAATATCTTGCTTTGTATCTTCCAAATCATTTTTTCCTTCTTTTAATGATATTATTAAAGAGTTGAAGTATAACTTTTAATAATACATACCTCACTACGAGATGGACCTGGTGGATCTAACATTAATGTAACCACGCTTGTATTATCTGCACGTAGCCTCTTTAATGACCATTTCTCCAAAGCTCTATCTACTAGACTTTTCGAAGGATTTATCCATAGTTGAACATTATCAGCTTGCTGTTTAAAATAGGAATTACAAATATGTCTTTGTATGTTTAATATCTTATTCAAGTTCCTTTTAAACATACCCCATTACATGTTTGTTGAGAAGCAATCAGATGTTTCTCATTATGTCTATCTGCAGCTTGGACAATAGCCACTGCAGCTTGGGGTGTCAACATATTCCACAAACCATCTGTTCCAAAAATAAGGCAACGATGTGATTCCACATCAATCGCGACTACTTTAACATCTGGTTCTGGAGACACAACAAATGTGTTCAACTCTGAGTTGTAACTCCAAAGATCACCTATAAAATACGAGGTTATTAATCATCTAATGATCCATACATTCTTATAGGTTTTTCCCTAATATTTTAGTAGCAATATACCTAAGGATCTAGCAACAGCAAGAAACGGAATTTCATCTATATGAGTTGACCTTCGAACAGGTCCTTTGTGCCCAATACGAGGTCTGTTCCAAACAACTCTTGGAACTCCAGACTTGCTAACAACTTTACCACCAGACTCACGTATCCTCATCATTTCTGGCCCACTTTCCGGCTTATGGTCTTTGGTCAAAGCTTCTGCACGCCATTGAGGGTCACCGTCTACTTGGTATCCCAATATTATGCCAGAATCTCCTACATGACCCAGGTAAATTTTACCTTTACGAATGAAGGCTATACTAGCCGTGGTCCCAGCCGTAGATGGTAATCCGGATGCGGTTCTCGGCCACTTGTCTATCACAAAAATACATTCTCGTCAATATATATTTTTATTGAGAATTCCTGTCGAAAACCACATTCTATGATTCTTTGCTTCATAACGAACAAATTGCCCATAGAAAAACAAAAGATATCGAATATTTTCTCTCAACTACTTTTTCTCAGAGTTCGAACTTTCAGGTTAGCTCGGATTACATAACCTAAATTCTAACCTAATCGGGCACAGGTGGTGGGGGAAATACGCGGGACAATGAGAGAAATTCTTCAAAAAATAGTAGATGCATTAAGTTTCTTTGTAAATACGCGTGAAAAGTGATGAAATTTGGCGGGAAACGAGTGAAGTAGTAGAAATAACGGAACAAATGGCGGAAATAAGATTCTTACCAAGCTCCCGCCACATCGCATAGTGCGTGTTCACGTATCCGTCTTTGATGGCTCGCAGCACATCCTCGTCCCGATCGCTCCAAAAGTTTTTCTGCTTGACGATAACGTTCATCAGGTGTTCCTTTGCAAATGTGGCAGCTTCGCCGCCACCGTGGCCGTCGAATATCCCGAAAAAGGCATACTCCAGATCTTTGTCATCCGGTGTCGATTGAAAGGCCACGCTGAACATGTCCTCCATGTACTTACGACCGCCCTGATTACAATGTCCGGTCACTCTTAGGTTAACCCCAATACTCAACGGCATGATGGAACACGCCGGTGACCACGGGATGTCAAGAAGACGAAAGTCTACCACTTCCTTTAACTACGCACTGTTTCGACACTCAACACGCACAGGGAACGGAAGCCTCGTATTTACTGGGTAGGTCTGCGCGTAGCTCGAGGGACGCACACATACTCCAACGATCATGGCCCCACACGGCACAATGACGTTGCGCGCTCCGGAGTAGGGCAGGAGGGGTCGTCCCCTCCACGATTTCACCGTCACCAATGCGCCTACCACTATACTCCGACGTTTCTCGAGA
The DNA here is from genome assembly GCF_041682495.2 of Bombus fervidus. Taxonomy (NCBI): domain Eukaryota; kingdom Metazoa; phylum Arthropoda; class Insecta; order Hymenoptera; family Apidae; genus Bombus; species Bombus fervidus. Next base: position 8,188,656 of record NC_091531.1, on the reverse strand, counting down.
ATCTTCAAACCGAGTGCTTTTGAGCAACGCAATTTATTTATCTGGGAACCTTCCTTAACCTATAAACTCACCTTTATTAATCTACCTTATAACTATAGAAAAATTATTTATTATACCTTAAGAGGTAAAAGTAATCATTCAAATTGCTACAGTATAGTTTGTAGTTATAATGTAGTAGTGGTAACTTCTGAACATTTTAGGTTTTCTACCGAGCCCTGCTAACGTCCTTCCTTAAGAGTTACTTTCGACTTGATAAATTTCTTAAGTTTCAACTATAAGTATTAACTACCTATATAAAACTAATTCTTAAAGTTATTACCATTATTATTTCATAATTACAATGTATATAGTATTGGTAATTTCTGAACATTTTAGATTTCCAACTTAACTCTGCTATGTCTTTTATTACAAGTTACTTTCGAAACGACAAATTTCTTAAGTCTGAGTTATAACTATCAACTACCTATACAAAATTAATTCTTTAAATTATTAGTGTGGTCTATAAATGGTCTTTGAACATTTTAGGATTTGAACTTAACCCTACTACATCTTTCATTATAAGTTGCTTTCGACTCAGTAAATTGTTCGAATTTGAACCAGATAAGTATCAGCCACTTGCATAGAAGTAATTTTTCGAGCTATTAGTATGCATTGTAATTACAACGTAATATTGGTCTGAACATTTTATATTTCTAATTTAGTCCTACGTCCTTCGATTCAGTTGTTAACAAATTTCTTATGTTTGATGAAAATACTGGAATCACTCGTTACGTTAAGTATTTTTGTAAAATATTGAATTTCCGTTCTGAGACAGAAAAATTGCAGTGGCAGGGTTTCAAATCGATTGGCGCGCAGAAAGTTCCATGCGGAAGCGTATACGATATATGTATATATTATCAATGCGTTCGATAATTTGCAAAACGCATCATGTATACGTATTTCCAAGATAACTATTCCCGTTAGTTCGATTCTCATGTAGCATATGTTCCCCGACGTATAAGTTAACGTATAGCGGTTCCATAATCACGATTGGACGATTCGATTTGCCGCGCTTCGAATTTAACCGGGAAACTAGATGTGCCCCTTTGAAATTTCCAAAAACTCTCCGTAAACAGCAACTTGGTAACATTACCTCGGTTATATTACCCTCACCGACGACCACCACACGCAGAGCGGTATCGCATCCCCCTTTCGTTTCACCGTTTCCGTCCATCCCCACTGTCGTGGAAACTTTTACCCCTTCCCTTCCCCCACCATTCCCCTGACATAGGGCCGGCCCATCAACGTCGCGGTGCTATTCATGCCGCGCATCTCGGCTCACGCAGTTGCTGCGTTGCCACGTGTCCTCCGACGAACCTGAACTTTCTTGTCCAGCTGGTGACTCTCGAAGTCTTGAACATGTCTTTTGCAAAATTCTTTCCAAAATTAAAATATAATCTTACATAAATGCACATTATAACATATAATTACCTTAATTATCAAATTATCATAACTTTTTGTAAAAGAGAACCAGATTGGGGTAAGGATAAATAAAATATGGAATACTATAACATATAATATCTTCGGTTGTTTCCAGATTTAAGTTTCCCTCTTCGTTTGAATATATATTTGCATGTTTTAATGTTGTAAACATGTGACACAAGTTTGTAAGGTATAGATATGTCGAGTATATAATTTGCTGTTAAGGAGTGTAGAATTATTGTTACGTTTTTTTAGGTGGTTTTGCGGACAAAAACGGGAAATGAATGCGAACCAAGTGAAAAGCAAACATTCTGTTTTGCCAGGCTGTGCAGTTATCTCTTTCCAAGAGCAAAACACGGGGCACGTGTTTGAACTTGTTCGCCTCACGAATTGGCAACGCTGTACTTCGTTCAAAATAGCACTCCCAGCTGGCGGCTTTCGCTTAACATCCGATAGGCTATAGTTTGATGAGAACTGTTTTTGACTTTATCGCTAAAGTAGAACCGTTTTCGTTCATATTTTGTTTTCCGATTTTGTTCGCCAAAAACCACGGTTAACAATTTCTATGATTCGCTAAGCGATCAGAGATACGGTCGATATGTGTCATCGATTGCATCATCTCTTCGAAAAGATGGCTGTTCTTTTCTGCTTGGAAACAGTTATGCGGAAACACGGCAATCAGCAATTAAGCTATTTCTTTCGAATTTATTATTAATATTAGATTTGTTATATGATTAGGACTGTTAATTTTCCAAAGAAATAACTATCGCAATATCTTTATCGTTGAAGTTTGATTACTGATTGTACTGTTAAATTAATAAATGTAATAGTTTTAAAAGTAAATGAAGTTTGGAACTGTCAGAACAGTTGTCGCGCTACCATCTACCGACAATTGGCAGAATTACTGAAAGATCAGATAATAGAAAATAATATAAAAATAAACGCGTAACTAAATAAATAAAGCTGCTTTTTGCAAAGCACTGAAGTCTATTTAATATCTGTTTGCAAAAACAGTATATATTACAATTGTTAAAAAAAATTTTGCTATATGAAAATTTTCAAATGGTTCTATTATACCGACGCATACCTTAATTCAATGCAAAACACTTTGCAAACAGAAAATTGCACTGTCTTACATGCCATACACACACGCACGCACGCATACACACACACACGCGACCACACGACCACACGATCTATCTATAATAATATTATATATATAAATAATCTTTACAATATTCGGTATATAATTACAATAATAATAATGAACCCTTTTCATGAATATAATTAATATAATTCAAAATAAGTAATAGAGTGAATGTCAATCTGTAATTAATCCTTCCTGAATTAATTAAATAATTGAACAATTATTGAGAAGTGTTAGCAAAATACAAATTTAAGATATATTTCATATTTTATGTTGTAAGTATAAGACATTGTATAATTAATTACTAACGAAATTATTTTATTTATTATTAGTATGAGCGGAGTTATTTTTTCGCGGAACAACGGGATGCGAATTTTAAATCTGTTTCCAACGCGACGGGTCGGATGATTCAGGAACCTTCTCAGGAATTAGGAACAAGTCGGTGCAGGTTTTGTGCAGTGTGCAGGTTCAGTCCTGTCCAGGCAGACCTAACGACATCTTCAAAGTACTGACGTGTTGTGTTACTAAGCCAAGCCGAATGCATCGATTGTGTCAGAGAAAATTGCTTGATGACGTTTGTTTCGTGATACAGTATAGCGGTCTTTTATTTCAAAAGTATCATTCACTTCGCTGTATGCATTGATTCTCTCATGTGTAATGTGTATCCTTTTTGCAATTGAAATTTGTTTCTCTTAAATGCGAATTCTAACCTTTATGTTTACATATTATGTATTTCAGTATGTATATCAGATCAAAGTAAACTGAATATCATACTTGAAATCTGACGTTACATTTAATAAATATATGTAGTTACAAGTACATACGAGTCGTCTGTGTTATAACATAATGTTCTGTCATTGATGGTAATTGTATTATATTATTAATAAAGTATGAATGAAACTATTAATATGGATAAATTGAATCCTTAATTTTTATTTTGTTTTATATGTTGGTGTTTGTAAGAATTTCTCATTTTGTAAATAAAATTTAAGACGATGTAAATATAACCAAATTTGTATATAAACAAAATCTATACAAAATAAATATACGTCTATACCTTGTAATAAATTCCCGTAATGTAATATTAATAATACGTAATTACAATTATTTTGATAATTTGATTTTTTTATATACAATATTTCCCCTTCAGTTGTGTTTATTTTAATACAAATTTAATAAGCATATAAAAACAACATTTTGGTACAAATTATATACAATTATTTCTCTTACATAATTTTGAATGTCTTATATTTTTATCAAAAGCACTATAGAAAAGGATAAAAGAATCTCTCTTCGATCGTCATTTTGCCTTATAGATTTTTGCTAAACTTGATCGCAACTTGACGGAAAATCAAAATATTGGTAAAGGTATATTCAAGAGAAGTAGGTATATGTATATACTTGGGAAAAGAACGGAAAATTAAGCATATCTCTTTGTATTATGAAATCCTACTTATTTGCTCTGCTATCAACAGAGGTGCAGAAACATTATGGAGGTATCAGACGAGGAAACGAAATTATAATTAAGAGAATATCTATATTTCGTGACCAAACAATATCGACCCATTAGCCAATGAAATTGATAATGAATAAATAATTTCAGGCCATTCTTTTATGGATTTTTCTGAATAATAAAATTTTACTTAAGTGTAAGTACAAAAATATAACGTATAATAAAGAATTCCATTAGTATGGAGCTATATGTACTATCGACTTCTATAAAATATCAGTTTCGGGCTCAAGTTTAGAAACTATATGTTCATAGAGTATTACCATATTGATGACTTAAAAATTAACGTCTGTTAAATGAATTCCATCCATTTTATTTTTAATAAATAATTTATGTTTATACATATTATGTTTCGCAACAACATATATACATAGACAGTTATCTAACTTGGCGGCACGCCGTCGCCAATTCGAAATGTATGAGTCAGCCATGCACGCGAAGAATGTACGAATCAGCCACTTGTAAGAAGTAAGACTAATTCCACGAAATACTATCATTTATGGAAACCCTCGCATTCTTGAATAACTTTAACCTTTCTTGAATAAAATTTATACATAGTCTAAGAGATATCCAAAACACAACGGTATGAAAACAGAACCAGAATTAAAATCACAAAAACTTTTATAAAGCAATCTAGCATTCTAAATCTTGTAATAACAAAATTACAAATTATTCTGAGATTCAAGGTTTAGATAATAAAATTCACTTTTATTAAAAATTAATCGTATATTTTCTTTATGAACTTTGGTAACAGATCGTGTCTTTATCCTTCATCTTTCTTTATGTCTAAGTTTGTAACAAAATATTGTTCTTTTTTCATAAAACAAATTACACAAAAGTTATGTAAGTCTTATTTGTAAGAGCGTATAACAAAGATTCCATACGAATTTGTTGTCACAGAAAAGTCCAATCTCTTTCATACCAAAAGCTATCTGTCCTAACATTTTGCACGTCCTGCACACAAATGTAAAGTAAAATTTATTATAAAATCTTTAAACGTAATTATATATTAAGATTCAATTTAATATATAAAATTTTACCTCTGCCCAAGGGCAACTTGAACTTTGTAGTATCTTTTTTAATAACTGTACCTCGTCCTCCTATATTGAAACAAATAAAGATTTTAAAATTAGAAAGACTTCACATAAATTGTACCATATAATCCGTAAAAAGTAAAGAAAAATATCAATATGTTTTATTATAATATATTTTACTGAAATTATTTGTGCACTATTTTTCTTAAATTACTATAATTAACTTTCACATTTTGTAGATAAAAAGGTACTACAATTAAACAAGTATTATTTGTATATCTTAACTAAAATAATGTTCAAAGTAATAAACGTAAAAGATTTTTATGTTTTTAAATAAATTATCAAGCCAATCCTAGCGGCACTGCAATGCTAGGCTGACTTACGACAGAGGTGGAGCAAGCACCAACTCTCCGTCAGATTCCAAAAATCAGTTTAATATTCTGACTTCCCAATGGGAAGTGTATCAGATATTAAGCTGATAAGAACAGATACTACACTTTGATCTTAGCCATAAGGCCGAGAAGCGATAACAATTCTGATTTTCTTTCCGAATATAACATCCATATCTCCCGAATTTCCTAGCGAGAAACGGTACTCGGAAGAAACCACCTAGCGGTGAGGTTTTCAACTACTTTTACTTATGTATAGGGTGTAAGACAAGCATATATCACGATTCATAAGACTGATTCTATCCTTGATTTAAGAGAGATTATGTAATTAAAGATATTGCATATCATAAACAAATTTTTGGAAATTCTAAGGCAAAGTCAATTATGTGGTATTTTTATCTAATTAATTTTCACCGAATAAATTAATAATACGGATATAATCAAATGTACTAATATTTTTCTTACACTCTATACACAAAGTAGAATAGTTGGACACCCTAACCTAACCCTAGCCAAACTCTAACCTCACCATTAAGGGTAAGTGATTTCTCAAGGCTACCGTGTACAAAGTATACATTTTCATTGACATTTTCTTTATACTCGCTATAATTTTTTTGTTTCTTGTATACATTATATCTTTTTAACTCTCCTTTGAAATATAGGTAATTGAAAATTCATAAAATATATTTAAAAAGAAAAAAATAATTTCTAGAAATTAATGTCTCACCAATTGGAGGAAAATTGGTAACATCGTTTAAAAGGTCGAAGGTCTCCTGTGTTCCACTAAGAGCTTTAGCTAAAATATTATAAAATATTTAGTTATATCGCACAGAATCGATGTAAGTAGGTCATAAAAATATACTTACCCATTGTTTTAGGTGCACGCAATGGTCGCATTGGCAAATTTAGCTAAAAGTTTGAGAAATAAATTATTTTCAAATTGTATATTTTGTACGTTCTAATCAACTACTTGGAAGTTTAGTCGCAACAGTTTGAAACACTTGTACTTACAGCTGCAGTGTTGGATTTGGATGTACCAGCTTTAGCATGATCAATTATGTCCACTTTACTCTCCATTCGTCTATTTTGCTCTTCTTTGTAAGATCGTGCAGATACCTTAGTCCTATACTCTGCAGATACCTAATTATATTGAAGAAATTTTATATTTGTCAGAATATGAAACAATATCACCCTCTCTCTCTCTCTTTTTCTCACATATTTTTATATAATGAAAATCAACAATTTATTACTCACTCCATTCACATCAGCAATTGTTATCTTCTTTTCAATTATTTTTAAAGCCTTTATCTTCAGATCAATGTTATCAGTATTTTCATTAGCAGCATCTTGCTTATTAAATTCGAGGGAATTCTTGTATGGACAATGCACACCTTCGATCATTTCAATATTCATGTATTCACAGCAATAATCACAAATTGTCATACCCCATCTTGTTACTATGGATTTGCTGCAGTACTGAGGTACATCTACAATTTTATGGAACTATATGGAAACCAAAATAAACTGTTATTAAGGGTATTATATAGTATTGTTGATTGGAAGTATTTTTTGTATGCATACTTCACACTCGAAGCCACGTGTATTGGATAAGAAGTCTTTTGCAAATTCCTTTTCAGCAAGAACAAGAGGAATGCTACGATTGTCTACGCTCCGTACAGCAGCGTTTCGTAGTTCTGCAAACAATGCTTCTATCGAATAGATTAGATAGTCGTCAACAGGTTCACCTAAAATACAATTACTAATTAAAAACGTTGCCAAAATTTTGTATTATCTTCTGTACACTGTTATAAATATTCATAGTTACCGCCTGCTTCATTCAATCTCTGTAGTAGTGATTCCACAACAGGACATAAGTTTTTCATAGTGAACAATGGAGGATACCTTCTCCCAGTCTTATTACTTTTCATAAATTTGGAGAACTTATCAAACATAAGTGCGAAGTCACTTTCTCCATCATCTAATTCTATAGGGATTTGGTGTGTTTCCTGACTGGTTTCTAGTGCATCTCTTTTCCATCCTAAAGGTATTTTTACCTTTAATATTTCATGGTATATGTTTTGAATACCATTTTGTATACTAAATTCTGCAACTGCAAATTCTGCAGGACAAAAGTCATACTTGTTAATTCCTACGTCTCTTCTATAAAACCAATTGACATGTATGAATATGAATTTTAGATTTTGCAAGTCTGTAACAAATGACAATATTAAATGTTAAATAATTAATCAATATCTTATAAGTTCTTATTAGAAAAGAAGATTTAATTTGGAATACTTACTATTATGTTGTACACCCATACAAACTATAGATTCTATGTATTGAAGCATATTTTGCTGAAATTCCTCCTCTCTCTTTTCTTCTAACTCTAGCTGAGCTACATTTTCACCAATTGTAGTTCTGTTACCTACTGTCATCTGACCTTTAATCTTGTTATCTTTTGCTTTAGTCTTATAAATTCCCTTTTCATGTGGAGGAAGGTTCTATAATAACATAAAATTATATAAAATACCATATTTTCCATTAAAAAATTTTATCAACAAATAACTTAAAAATCATTAATATCACATATTCTCTTGAATATCACTTTATATATAGGGACATCAAAAAATTAGTTTGAAAAATTTCTCAGTCAGTTATTCTACTGTTAAAATGACCTTTGTATGTTAACACAAACATTTACATTCAAATTCTTCTAAATGTTCATATTATGTAAGTATTTTAAATAATTATATATATTTTTAAATTAGAGTTATCTATTAAATTGGAATATTTTTTATTCAAAGAATGGTACGTGGTCAGTTAAATTATTGAAATAAATTGTTAAATAAATTGTTAAATAAATTGCCGAAATATGAAATATATCACCTTCCAGTCTTCGCTACAAAGTGATGAAAGTTCTTTCATATTTCTTGGGACAAGTATACCACGCTTCTTTTGCTCTTTCGCCCAATCAAGAGCAAAGAAATAGAATGCATTTTTCGACATATCTATATAATGCTCAACAATCCACATTCGACGGAAAACCGGGAAGAACTGTTCCTTTGTTTGATTTTACAACGCATAGAGCTGACATTTGTTGGTAGTGCCATCTTCAATACTGAGGAATTAAAATAATTTGAAATACGAATTACAATCACACGTTGTTTGATTATTAATTATAAATTATGGAATTTTTATATTATATGAACATTGGATAGGACATATATTGACAGGTTGGAGGCAAAGAATATGGAGAATATTAATATTACTAATATATTGTATAATATACACATTAGTTATGAAATTATAATATATAATATTTATATATTGAGATTTAGATAATAATCGTTTTCAAAAATAATTTTAATTTATTATTGTGAGAATATGAAGCAGTTCTCTCATTTTTAAGTTATTATACAATAATATATTGACAATGGAATTAATTAGAATTATGCTATCGACAATTCATAACGTATAAATATATATATATATAGAAATAATTACTATCAGTGAATAAATATTACATATAAATAATAATAGTTGATGAAAGTTAACTACATGATTGAATAATATAGTAAAAACGAAGTTAGAGTTACATATAGTTATAACTGTATATAACTGTATATATATACATACAGTTGGTCTCGAAAATATTCGGGCACTAGTATAACTTTGACTTCTATGTTCTATGTCTGAAATAAATACACATAAAAAAACAAAAATGTTTTGCAGTCTATTGAGGTATAGTATGTCTAGGTGTCAGAAACTAAAGAACTTTTGACTTCAAACAAACCGTTGTTTAAGTATTAGAAGAAATATCAGAACGAAGTGAATTTTCATCCCACAAAAATATTCGGACACCTTATAAATTATTGTTAAAAATACTAAAATGGTAATTTTTTTAAAAAAGTTGATGTTTTACCCGATACCCCGTTTGTTAAATAATATGTCTCAAGCAGTTTAATATGTTGAAGATTAATGTTTAATTAATAATTGATACTGCATGTTTTCCTTCCTCTACACGAATTTATACGAAATTTCCCTTTAGCATCTATTGTTGCTCTTGTCAATATATCCAATATGTCTAATATTCTTGCAAATTAAAAATGCATCTTTCTTCGGTTTACCTTGTAATGCTTAGGCAACAGTACATAATTAATTAATAAATATTTTATTCTTGATAAATTACAAATCAACAAATTTTTTATTTCTGATATCTGTAAACTGTATCGTAATATTTTATGTTATACGCTTTTACAACATTGTATGTAAATAGCAAAAAAAATATACTGATTTATTAACTGAGTACTGAAACATAAATCAAAGATAAATGAATTTAAAATTTGTGAGAATACTTCAGTACCGATAAATTTTCTTTGTTAATATTATATTAGCTCATGCATGTTTATTTTCTTTGCGTTTCAGTCTAACGTATGGACCTCTTTAGTTGTAACATGATACGCTACTTCTCGAAAGCATATTAGGTATCTTTTCTAGGAATTTGGCGACTACCATACCAGTACGCGCTCGACTTGTCGATGATTTCTCTCTTTCTACTTCTTTAAACCGAAATTCGCTGCATAAGCTGTGGCGCGGGGGTCAGTTTAGAGTCGAAACTCGAAGCAACTGGACGTTTGTTTTTGTTATTGTTACTTCGGGATGGGTGTTGTCTTTCTGCAGTGTAATAATAGAATGGAATTTCCTCTCTGTTATAAACATTTTTTAGTGCTGAAACCGACGCTATTTTTTAATTAACGTACGTTTCTACTCAATAATTTATTACAATCTTCTATTACCTATTATTTGATTATCTTTGTTGTGTTACCATGTTTTTAGTTGTCACATTTGCCGGTAGCTCGTATAATGAGTTTTAAAAAAACAGTTTAACCTTGACCATTGTTTCATTTTTGTACAATTTGTTCTTTTAATACATTTATTCTATTGTTTTGGTCTTTCTTTGTTGAGATCACCAGCAGATTATGAGGGAACTTAGGAAACATTAGAAGGACGCCACGAAATTAACAAACATGGCGCGGAATGAAAAAGGATGAAAGGTGATCGGCGATAAATTCAACAAGTTCTCGTGGAGATTTGGTAACATTTGATTCATTTTAATAGAGACAAAATCATTTATACGTTTGTTTTCTAATATTATTGAACAATTGGTAACGTTTATTTAGTATTCGATCAGTATACATTTTTAACGACCAATTCATAATCTTAATATAATTGATACATAATAGAACAGAATTCTAAATTAATTTCGTGGTTCATTACGAATACTAAGATGGAAATAGACAATATTAAAGAAATTATTTTATTATATTACTTAATTACATTTGATATTCACTGATAGGTTTGAACATATTTTGCGCATCGCGTCTTTTTCGTATTACGCAGCTTTGTTTAACTGTAAAAAAGGGCGCGCCATATTTTATCGGTATAAACTATGTTCGAAACTATAATGGCGGACATTCACTGTATAATTTTTATAAATCAATTATATTATGAAATCGTAAACATTTAACAATTATTTAACAATATTAATAATATTTTTAGTGTATTAATTGAATATTTGATGTTATTAATATAATAGCAATATTTTCATGAACAAACTCGGAGTTGTTAGAAGAAAAAGAGATATGAAAAAAATATGTTGCTTCTTTTCTTTAACTCCTACCCTTTAATAAAGTTTTTCTTTCAGAGAATTTTTGTGATCGCGCGCAATGCGGTCGTTAGAGTCGGTGTTTGTTGCGTTATATTATTTTCAATATTCTTTAGAGCATATAGCTCTCATTAAATTTCATCATAATAATCATACAAGAAATTAGAGTCAATGTGTTTGCCGATTGTTATTTGAACGGGCGCGGTAATATGTAGTTTTTTATTTTTCTTTTTTTTATGAATCCTTTTCTCAAACATTCGCTTTCGGTGATAAAGTGGCAGGTCTCGTAAGAGGATAAAGCCTCTCCTGGAGTTCAAGAATGTAAGTATTTTTGTATACTGTACTTTAATTTATTTTATTATTCGTATTTTAATTGATTTATTAATAGTTTCTGTTGAAATAGAATATTAAAGTTTCAATATTAAAATATACAATAGAAATGTTTAACATGGTTTGGCAATCATTAAATTCTTATCATTTTTAGATTTTAAATTTTTATTTTAGTGTTACAATTTTTAGATTTTAATTGTAATCAGTCTTTATAAGAATTTCAACTGTTATTGTCAGAACTTAAAACTTGTATAGAGTTCTATCTTTCATCATTTTTAACTTTTTAAACAATAAGCAGTATATATTTCAGAACAGACTATAATTTTTCACGTGTTTTGTTATAGGTTTTTCACTGTTTCCTGTTCATTGGGAAGGATGGAGTGGTGCTTTGCAACTAAGCATGTAAGAATCTTTGCATATTTTATCCCAATTAATATTATTCTTTGTATTTTGCTGTAATTACATATTTATTAAAGAATAAGGTCAGATTTTTAATTTTAATATTAGAATATTTTTTATTATTAAAGTTTCAAGTTTTCATAGAGTACCACATCTCATTATCTTAAATTTTTTGAACAATCATCATTGTGTGTTCCAGAACTAATTATAATAATTCATTTTTTGTTAAAGGATTTTCACTCCTTCCTCTTCTTGTTCCATCAAAAGGACCTAGTAGTGCTTCAAAAGTTGAGAATGTAAGTATCTACCTTTGTATTTTAAATTTAATTTTATGCCTTGTGTTTATTATTACTAATTAAAAAATACAACTTCATCGAAATTTGACAAATTTAAACTCATTCTTGAATGGATTAGTGTTATTAGAATTTCATGAAATTCATTATTTCAAATTTTTCAAATAATTAACGCTGTTTTTAAGAAGAAATTACAATACAGATATTTGTTAAAACTTTGTTACAAATTTCTTCCAGATCTCGCTTCTTTGATTTAATGATGGTTTCACGATGACTTTCCTTGGTTCACAACAATATAAAGGACAACGTTCTTTGCATGTAATTGTAAGTTGCATGCATTTTTGTTCCTCTAGTCACTCAATCATGTCGTAGGATGAAAGGTCCGAATCGACACGGGTGACTGGTTGTATTACGTAGAATTTTTGACGAGCATAGTGACCACGGGTATTTATTATACCCGTGAGTAGTAACATTTTCTTATCTGTGTTTTATATATTAGTTCAGGATAGATCTTCTTGCACATCGCTTTTTTTATATTAATAATAATGTCACTGACGATTGAAATATTATATTATTACATAATATTAATATAATGATATTAATTGATATAAACAGTATTATATCAAACATTAATTTAAATATTTGCAAAAGCCAAATATACATATATAAATAAAATGTGAATATTTGAATAAATAATATGTATTGAAATGACTTGGTTAAATATTTCCTTGCAGAGAAATCGGATACCCTCCGACTTCGTTGCATGAAAAATTCCAATTATTGCATAATGATAGTGACAATAATAATTTTTCTTTTCATTTCATCTTGTGTTCTCTGAACATAATATTCTAAAGAATGTAATTGTTTGTCCTTCATATTTGAATTTAAGTATTAATTAAAAAAATATAAAGATATTAAAGTTCAATTCGTACCGTACAAAGATGTATTCAATTTCTTGTGCAAGAAGAAGCTTCGCGACTGGCAGATTTTGGAATCAAAGCTACAAATTCTGAACATTGCTTTTGTGCTTTCGAAATTATGCTTTGACGAAGCGACTGCCTGAGGCTTGCATTAACATGTAATTTAGAGTCAGTTATTAAACAAACTTCTTATTCATTGTCAATATTTTGTTTTAATATGAATTAGAATTATTAAAAATATATTAGAAAATTAGAATTTTAATAATTAATTAAAATATAAAGTCAGTTATTTGAGTGAATCATTATGTTGCTTTGGTCTTGTTTATGTTTTCTATAAATAATTTCAGTATTAGAATTTTTGTAATTCATTCAATTAGTTAAAATAGAAAATACAGTAATAGTAACTTGAAATAAAATTTGAAGATGCAGAATGCAGAAAAATTAGCCCGTTAAATACAAAACAGACGTACTAATATTTTTTTTAGTTAGGATTTTCAGATTTGATCCTTTCCGTATCATTGCCAGGATCTCGCTCACGTGTCCAGGTGCTACTTGGGTGGGAGAAAGGCAATGGGTACGATGACCATTGATAAAATAATAATGTTTGAGCGACTGACGACGCGTTAGTGTATCGTGCACGACGTACTTTCCACATTGTGTGTGTGTTGTTAGGCTGTGGAATTGCGTCGTTTCAATTATTCCGTACACTATAAATTTAAATAATAACGAAATAAATCTACACAATTATTTCAATCACAAGTTGTAGAAATAGACTCGCTATTAAATATGGAATTGTAGATAGCAATATTATTAATTTTGTCATTAAATTCTAATAAATGATACCAGATTTTGTACCATATAATATTTTTTTGAAAGATAGACACACTCTTTGTTTTTTATTCTTTCATTTTTATTGTGTTTGCACGCAATGGTCCCTAGCCTTCGTCAGTCGATTTCAGCTAAACGGTACGTAAATTAGAGTGTGCATGTTGTGTGTTAAGCTCGGGTGTCGGAGGCGTCCCGGGACGTCCTCTCTAGTGTAGGCCCTTTGCGCCCGAGTGTTTGTGTGAGAATCGTGGAGCGAGTGTGTTGGTGTGCCTGTTTTGCCATTTTGTAAATACAGGGCTAGGTAGGATAGGTAGTATACTTTCTGGTGTGTCTGTTAACTATAAGTAGGTAGGGCCGGGCAGGTTGGCACAGTCTCAGGTCGGGTAGGCGCGTTTTCGTGTGACCAACCTGTTTCTGGAAATTTATTTGAAAAATCAACGGTGAAACTGGCACGAGTAGAGCATGCTCTCGTCTCTGGTTTTGCCTATCGATTTTTTGAATTTCGCGGTCGCGGTCGCGAGTGGGCTCGAAACGAACGTTTATCGCTTGAGCACGCACATGCGAGTAGGCAACGATCACAGCTGTGATCGTTGACCAGTCCATGCGCACTTCAATCAGCTTCCGCGGCTTATATTTTTATTTCACCTTTATAAGTTTTTTTTTTGTTTGCGATTTAGAAGTCTCGAGCTTAGATTTAAGTTTCAGCGGGCATTGCGCTCGAAGAAAGAAGAGGCTATATGCCGAAGAGGCCCGGCAAACTGCCACTCAAGAGGGCAACTACCAATGGCTACCCATCCTCTGGGTTATCCAGAGCATGGCAAGTCATTAATGTTACTACTTTGTTACTATGCTCGCTTTTACCATCTGTAGTTATAGTTGTAATATTTTCTTTCTTGACCGATGTACATGTCGGTCCACCGCCATATTGGGCAAATCGTGACTTTTCTCATTAGTGTTGCGAGAGATTGATTACAATCGAGTCAGAGTTACGGGGAAGTTTCGCGGCTTCCTATTAGCGTCACGGGAGACTGATTATGGTTTGAATTAGAGTTGCGAGATGACGATAATCGTGTTTGTTTTAGTGTTGCGAGTTATGACATTGCGATTGTCCTTAGTAATTTTGATTTTGAGTTATTAGAACTGTTTACAGAGTAATACACGCTACCTGTTGTTTAAAATTAAATTTAGAAACGCTAACTTTTCATTAATTTTATAATGTTGCAATTTGTAGTATCACGATATTTCAATTAACTTTATTTCGGTTTTAAGAATTAGTGTTGCGGACTCTCATCGCGATTGTTTTGATGAATTTTCTAATTAGAGTTGCGTTGACAAATGAAGTAGAGTTGCGCCTGTATTATGCCCAATCTTCTTCCACTGGACTGTGGAAACACGATCCTGCATCATCCGATGCAGTTACACCAGCAGTCTTACAGATGGCAGCACTGGATGTCTCGTTTTTAGTGTTGCGAATATTGAAACATCTGAGTGCATAGGTTAATAACTATTAGTGTTGCGCAAATAAATAATTCACACGGGAATCTTCCATTTTTTTTTCTTTTGTTTTTTGTCAATAATAGATTGATTAAGATTGAAAATGTAATAAAGCACTCGTAAGTTACGTGTAATAAATTAGAGTTGCGAAATACATAGAATTCACATTCCACTCACGGTTTGCTCGGGTTCATATCGAGTGGATACTTTGATGGCCCTTTTGGCTGGTAGAGTCATTTCTTTTTCAGTGTCCTTTATTTAGAGTTTTTTTTAATTATTATTTAATTTGTACTTTATAATTTGTCCAACTGGACATTTGGTAAATTTTTCTAATTTTATTGCTAAATAACATGTGGATGGCTACCTCCAGAAGGATACCATCTTCGAGTTTGTTTATTTTATTTCTTTAGTGAAATCAGTGGGATGTTTTCTTTTTAGTCTTCTTTTTATATGGGTTTTGTTCGTTTCAGCAGCCAGCTTGTTTGGATGTGTTGTCATTCTTTCCTTGTATTTTTTTGCGTATCTGTTGATTTCTTCTTTGACCATTGGTATTTTTAGGTCTTTGCGTATATCCTTGTTTCTGACATACCATGGGGCGTTCACTATTATTTTGAGTGTTTTCGACTGTAACGACTCTAGATGCATGAAAAGTATCCAAGATTTTATACAGCAGTTCTTGCCCCTTCCCCATCCTCCAGTCGCTTCACTACGATTAGATATTTGTATAGATAGGGCTCATGAAAATATTTTTCGAAAATAAGATTTTCAATTAGGTAGGGATTTTTTACATTTGTAGGTAAGATACTTTTAAGTTAGATTTATGGTTAAGTAGGGTATTTTAAAATAAGTGCTTAATATTGGTATGAACTGTTAATATATAAGTAAGATATAATAGTAGTAATTAAGTGCATGCATAATTTAAGAGTGATATTTTAGTAGATAAAGTAGCGTAAAGTAGATAAGTCGTATAATTCTATGTAAGATGTATATCGTGATTTAAATTGTTTTTAAGAGTTTTATTTCTGATCTTCGTTTCACCATTAACTCGTATATCCAAGATAAAAAAGAACAACATCAATTTCTTTTTCTTTTATAATCCAAAAAAAAGCAATTAGAAACTCATGGAAAAGATTCTTGTTACCGACTGAGCATTTAATGCTAGGTCTGACTGGATCTGAAATTAAAGTCAACGATTCCATTCCTATTTAAGGTTTACTCGGTTTGTCGTTCTATTGGCCAAGACGACGTGTTACTTTAGTGAGGAACAAAGCACCAGACTCCATCTCTATCCTTCTTCGAATTTATCACTTTATATTTGGTTTCTCGCGGCGCATGAGAAGTTTTACTTTATCGCACGACCAAACGCTAGAACACACTATTCGATCGATTCAGCCTTTTTGATTTTATCCCCTCGCTTGATGTTTTTTATCCTTTTAGTAATGGAAGGGTAAAATTTTGATACAGATATGGAATATCGTCTCACAGAGAATTATATGGGTTAGGTCTCTGCAGCAACCTCCACGTGTTGAGACCTGGGCAATCAGTATTATTTCATAGTAAAATTAACTCCAACCATGACCAATGTTGTAATTTTTTTCTATTAAACACTAGAAGTTGTTTATCAGATGAATTGTTTTCGATGATTGAGTTAAACAATTTTTTGAAGTCGGTATTTTACAACGTGCTTCTTACCATTTTATGCAGGTAACATACGCGACATTACCGACTTAGTAAACAATAACACTATCTACATTCGATATATGCAACGTGTATATTGAACGTGTATATTTGCCGACATATCTGGGGATAAAAACACAAATATTTTACCAAATAAAATACCTTATCAATAAATTTAATGATTAATACAATTCCGTGAAATAACAATTGTTATTGCGTTGTTAAAACAGTTCTTGTATGGCAGTTATTGTATTTACTTTCCTAAATTATATATATTGAAATATATATATATGTACATATATGTACTTAGAATATTTGTAATTCTTATGGTCAAGAGGAAAGCCAGAAATTCAAATATTTAGATTTGTCCATATATTACAAAAATATAATGTAAAACTCACGTACTCAATTCTTATATCTACAAACATCAGAACAAACTGACAGACAAATTGCACACTTCATGGGCAATTTTAGCAAATTAGCTTAATCCATTTACTCTTTTTTTATTGTTTGCCTGATGTTAGCTATTGTACAATCCAATTTTGATTCTTTCCATCGTAGCTTTTTTCTATCCGTGTACTCAACAAACATCAAACAATGAACATCTATAAAGAAGTTCTTCTCAGTTATCAGGGAAATCCAATATTCCCCCCGCCTCTCCCTTCGTATTCATAGCGAAACTGCGATTTCTAGTTCAATTCACGGATGTAGGAATCTTTTCTTTCATGGTCTTTTAATGGATTCTTTCATTGCAAATTACTCCTTCGGTGCGAAAAAAATAATTTTTCATAAGCAATTAAGTTGAGCAATTAGCGCTCGATGGATCTGTTAATTAAAGGAAGCCATGCATTCTCTCTTCTCCCTTTTGGCTAAAATCTATTAAAGGATCGTGCAATTAAAAATTCGATCGAAATATTTTATTCTTCTTTCGCACTTTTTTTATCAATGGAGTTAAGCTCGTTTCCGATTTCCAGTTTGAAAGGGAGATGAATGGATGCATATGTACTAAATATGTAAAATATATACTAAAAAAACTTTCAAGTTTGATTTCATTAAAAACAAAACACCATACGAAAAAATAGTTTTCCATATTTCTAGTTTATTTTTTCATACAGAATTACTTCCTTGCCGACTGTACCACGGTTACTGGTACATTCTGCATATGTGAGGCGCCGCTTCAGGCGAAGCTATAGCTTCAAGTCTTGCCTTTCCAAGGGCGTCGCTATTCAATAAGAATACATTTTATATTACGATTATAATGATTAATTTATTCATTTAATTTAGGAAAAATTGAAAAATGGACAACTCTCTTTTAAAAGTGTATAATGTCTTCTAACAAATTTTAAATATAACTTATCACAAAATAGGTTTTATTTCACATTTACATAAAATTTCATTTTAACTCCTTCCCACTTAATTCTACGAAGGTCTCCGCTGTGTCAATAGTCCCAGACCTCGAAAACTTGAAATCGACCCTGGGTAATGTGTATACCTCCATAGAGCACAATAGGTTAATTTAGCTCCTTCACTTCATCCTGGAACCCAATACCATCAACAGAATTCGTGCAACTCAACGAACGTCTTATCTGAAAATGCCATCGAGCACAATTTCTCGATGGCATCTTCTACATGTTCTTCCTGCCATCAGAATACAATTTAAGTTCATTCGACATGATAGTCGTTACGGTCGTGTCAAATTTCCTGTCGTTCGTCAGACCTCGTACGTTGCACAGGCTCTTCCATCGAGATCCCAATTTCTGATCTGCATTTTCGTCTCGAGCAACGTCGTTAAGAGGAATACTAAACGTACTGATAGAGAGCGTATCGCGCGTTTTCAGGCTTGCACATCCCTTTCTAGGACGCTCATATGGTTGCCTGTAAATGGCTCCCTTCCGAGGGCCATTTTCTCGGTTTAGCTCGCGTGACGCTTTGTCGAACGCCTTAATGGAATATCGAGGAGCAATAGCGGGTTAGACAATGGGCTTCTGGCGTGTATAAGACGCGTCAACTGCTTCGTGAAATCCTCCTGCTAAGTTTAGAGGTTAGGTATTATTATTCGAATGCCTTAACGATCACGTTGACGTTCAGGTACACGTTAGGACGTTGCTAATGATTATTTTGATCACTTTTTTTGATGATCTTTTTTTTCTTTTGGTTTCTTCAGACGTGTGACAGATTGTGACCCATTAAATATTTATTTGAATATTTCATTTGAATTCTAGAAATTGAGTAGTTCTTCAAACACGAGACAGACCATGGCTCATTGAATATTTATTTTAATTTTTCGTCTTAGTTTCAGAATAAAAAGTGAATATTGTTTGATAGAAAGTACATACAATAGTTTGATGATTGTTATTGTTAATCACAGCGTAACTATAAAAGGAATCACAAGGCAAGAGGCCAATTTCCTTACATAGACTGACATTACAATTAAACTTCTACTATGCACAATGTGTGTATATTTCTGTATATTTCTAAACAAACAAGTACAAAGTAACAATCTCTAATCTAAATACATAAGACTCTTCCAAATCGTTACAATATTTTTAAAGTAACGTATATGTATTTCAATTTTTATCCCATTACACATGAACCAGAGATTTTTTCACTGTAAACCATAAATGGCAAAAAAAAAAAAAAAAAAAATGAAATATTATAATAGTTGCTTTTTTTCGAGAAAAAGAAAAGAAAAGAAGAAGAAATAATTTAGCCTTCTGTGATTGTCATCGGTTGAGCGAAAGTACGAGTAATTTACACAATTCTCTTACATTTATACGAAAGAATTACGTTTGTATTAATGCTGCTTAATATCGGATGCTTTCGATTCGAATTGGAAATTACTGGATGAAGTCTACTTGCCGGCGGGCCATGCAACGGCACAGCAAGAATCGTAGTTATCTCTCCAACCTAACCTAAAACGATAAAAGAGACATTTGTGTAAATTTGTTATTAAAATCGTGGCTGTGCTTCAGCGAATTCTTTTATGCAAAAAAATTATTCTACAGGAAAGGAACGATATTGGAATAATGGCACTTTTTATTTACCCTTCTTCTTTTTCCTTTATCTGTTTTATATTACCCGTTTCTAGGTTATAAGAAACGCTCAACTATAGTTACAGCATAATAGTATTAAGTTCAGGTTAGGTTCCAGCTGAATTCAGATTTAAGATACAATTCGAATTGAATTTAATTTAGATTAAGTTTGGTAATTTAAGTTACTTTTCGCTAAATTTCGATTGAACTTAGTTTGGTAATTTAGGTTAAATTTAAATTGAATTTATTCTGGATTTAGATTAGTTTTGGATCGAACTTGATTCAGCTTAGAGACAGGTTTGAATTGAATTTCATTTAAATTTAGGTTAGATTTGCATTGAATATGTTTCATGTCTAAGTTAGATTAAAATTAAATTTAGTATCGACTCGGTTTAGGTTAGGACTGAATTTACTTTATTCTTAGATTATGTTTCAGCAAAACTCGTCTTAAATTTAGGTTAGCTTCAAATCTTCCACAATATTATATTTGGATTCTCTCAAATATTACCATCTTTTCAATCTACTCAAAGAATCTTTTATCTCTACCACATACTTAACCACAATTTTCTTTCCATCAAATCAGAAAGAAAAGCTGATCTCTTCACGAAAATTCCTCCTCTCTCATATATATCTATTTGATTTCTCATCAAAAATAAATTCTCCCGTTGGATGAAGAAGAATCACGTTTGAGATTGCTTCCAAGATCGTTATTAATCTTTTCTAAACCTTAAGAGAGTCCCTATTTCTTACGTTGTCCGTGTTCTCGACGGATAGCCTGGCAGATTCCATTTCGCACGATCGATTTTCATTCAGCTGCAGTTGCTCGGGGGCCTCGGTAATTAATTCGTTGAATCTGGCGGCCACTTGCTTCCATTTCACAAGGTCGGCCGGCTGTAACAGTAAAACGATCGATCAGTCGCGTTAAAATCCTCGTCGATCTGCATCGTGATTCGTTTCGTGGCTGTTTCTGTTCTTTGGGTTAAACTGAATCGACGATTCACTCCGCTCGAAGGGATCTTAAGAATCGCACAGCCTCGAAAAAATTGCAGATACGCTGTAACAAAGAAGCGTTATATACTTGTATATGTATGTATATATATTCACAAAGAAGACGCTGACACTGGCTTCGATTGGACCAGTTAACGTCATATACGTAACATAAGATGCCCCGTAAAAATATGAATTTAGGGATTATGCCAACGTTCATTTAGGGGTTATGGTCCCAGGTGGATCAATAATACCAAAAATGTACTGTATTACATGGAATTCTTTAGTGTTTTAGTGTAGTAGTTCTTGTGTTAATAATTAGATTTTTAAAAAATATGAATTTGCATGATCATCCATAACCTAACCTTAACAATGTAGTCGAACAATGGAAACGAATCTAACCTTGTAAATCATAGTTTGGATAATTTAACAAATTTAAGGAAATCGTAAAATAGAACCTGATCTTTACACAGTATAACAATTTTGATTTCTATTTATTCGATTGGGTTGAGAATGATTTACCGTCAAAGTAAAAAAGACTGGAAGAAGTGCGATTGGAAGCGGTGATCCACGAAGCTCTGATCTTTCGGATGGAGGGCCAGAGAGTGTCAAATGTCTGAGTAAATCAAGAAGACCGGCTAGAAGCTCTCCATGACGACCACCGACGTCCTGTCGTATCAATCCTAGTGCATCCTTGGCGATCATGTGTGCAGTCACGCCGGGATTGTCAGCTGGTTTACGAAAAATTATCATTCAGTCATTGGTTCTTTTTATTTCAATGCTCGTATGGAGAGAAATACATGTATATATGAAAAATTTATTTATTTTCTTAAGTAGATAAATTTTACCTGCGAATGACTAAGTTAAGAAAAATAAAAATTAATTAAATAAAAATATTTGTACCTAACGTTGGTAACGCTCGTTCTAGTTATATTCTAGTTACATATTAGTGAGGTGGTACGCTTGAAGTTATTCACCTAGACCTTTGTATTACCAAGATATGGATTTTATAAGTTACAAATATCTTTCTCTATAATACAGTAATTGTAAATTTCAAGAAAATAAAATTCTCAAACTGAAAAATGTTTATTTCAATTATATCTAAATAAAAGTACTGCTACAAATTACACAGAAGAGAAAAGAGGAAATGAAACGTGATATAACAGTAAAATTTCACAGATAGGCAGTTTGGTAATTCTCGTTTGTTTCTATAACGAGCGTCAGTCGATTTTAATTACCAGCACGTATCACGTATCAGGATCTTTTATAGCATAGAATATCGTGTCGAAACGTGGTCATTCGAAACCATGTCAGGAGGGGTACACGAGTGCATATTGTTTCCAAATATCTGCGGTTAGGTAACGCGAGGAATTATTACTTAATGCCATGATGGCTGGACTCGTTAATTTAATCGATGATTCGCATCGTTTGGCTAGATTGCAAACAGATATGCCGCGTTTCATGAATTTGTTTAAGTAAGAGTAATTTCATGCAGAAGTGAGAGGGAACATAAACATATGATATATAAGTTGGCAAACCTTTTTTTTCTAGGGATTTTAATTTTTATTGGATATGAAAATAAATATTATAACTTTCATTGAGTTACTAGAGATTTTAGGTTTTATCAGACATAGACGTGATTAGATTTTATATTTTTTATTTGTGTTTCCGTAGATTACACAATCTTCTCTAGATTTCTAAGGATTTTAATTTCTATTGGATATACAGATAGGTAGATTTCGTATCTTTCTTCAGATTTCTATAGATCTCATATTTTTCTTTAGATCTCTACAGATTCTTAATTATCTTTCAATGGATTTAATAAAAATGTTTATCCAAATATAAAATACATAAATTTTTGAATTCGGAGAAATATCGCCGCTTGAGATTTCGTTATCTTCGTAATAGGATTCCCCAGTTAACCTCCTTTTTTACGATTGCTTAAATAGAGATGATAACAGTTAAAAGCCAGGGTGGTTTTTAATTAAAGAAGGAAGGAAACACAAGGAAGGAAGGAAAGTTCAAATATAAGAAAAAAATGTTATGCTTATGAGAATAGAATGTAAGCTCTACTTCAATTAGATCTCTAAAGAACTTTTGTTGATAAAGAATAAAAACAGATTTTAATTATTCAGTATTTTTCTCTATAAGATAAAATACTTAATTCTATGAAATTTTACTAAATGTATAGTTCTGTTTACTATTATTCAAAGAATTTTCCATTTTTTTAATCCATTCAGTAATTAAAATACCAAAGTGTTTTTGGTTACCCCAAATTTTTTTCAATTATTTTATCTTCAATTATGTTATTGAACAATTGTATGAACTGCTATACGGAATTCTTCAATTGTCTAATTCACTTTGATAATTAGGCCAAAAATCAGAGAGTCATTTTAAAGATTTTTTCTAAAGAAACTGAAACCTCGCGAAATTAGATCAAACTTCCCAAATCACTGAAGGAATCTTTCCGCAATGCAAAGAATGTTTAGAATCTTCTAAAAATTTGTTTAAAAAATAATAAACGTCTCTACGACGCTACTCGTCGAAAAAAAAAGAGAAAGAAAAAATGGCAAAATTAATTTGACAAACATTTCGCCGGGTAATTCTTTCAATTAAAAGAAGACGTAGGACTCTTTTGTCTACCAAGAAGAAGTTGTTGAACGTGCTGAGGCATCACAGGTTTCTTCAAATGGCTTAAAAAAAGTTGCAACGCGGCTGCGCATTCCAGAGCCGCGTCGTTGTTCCCTAAATGAGGTTTCTCGCCTTTCTTCAACGAGTTCAGAATTCGTCTTCTAAGATCGCGACGACCAGCACGTCGAAATAGCCCTTCCTCTCTAGCATCTTGAAATCAGAGAGAAAGCAGTTTTGTGAGTCTTTAATTAACCTAACCACGTCAGACTGCGTTACAGAAGAAAACGAAAATAAATATGTATATAATTTTTAATCAATCATGGTATCAAAACAGTGCTCATTGTTCTAATAAAAAATTGTGTGCGTTAATAACAGCAAGAAAATTTTATGTAGCCTTCGTGATAGAATTTATGGCATTTAACTTTCATGATAGAAGTTACGGTATTTAGCTTTTACACGGTAGAATTAATAGCATTGGAAATAAAGAATAAAGATGTATCGTTCGAATGATTATAATTTAATTAACAGTACTGTATATAGAAACATTGATCGACAATCGAGCGAAAATTGTCTTGTAAATTCACAGTTCCTTACGTTCTTTCAGAAAGTTGATGATCTGCTTGACTGATTGTAGTGATTTCTTCGATATTATGTCATCGTCTGTGTCCTGTCTGCGAAGAAACATTCGGTGGATGAACATTCGTAGCGCCATCTGCGATTGTGAACGATCCTTAAAAAAGTAACTAGGTACCTAAAAGTAACTAGATACTTAATACTAGTTCGATGATTGAGAAACCAGAACTTAAAATTTGGAAACGTAATGCAATTTCGAGAGTTTTTTTTTTTTAGAATAACTTTCCAAGAAATTCCGACAATTCAAATTTCAAAATTTTCCTATTTTTGCATTGTTTCTCCCTATAGATTATATTCTAAGTGAAATAAAATAGAAAGACGAATGTACGGACGAGCTTCGTCTCTTTTATAAAATTATTATTAATATTATTATTAATTATTATAAAATAAATTAATTTTTGAAATTATTCTCATTACATTGTTACGGACTGGTTTTCTAATCAAAGAAGAATTTTCTAACCTGATCAAAGTGTAAATTGAGAGGAACACGAAGACGAAGGAAAGTAAGAAGGAAAGGTACAGCTTGTAAACGTAATCAGGCGATAGAAAACGGCAATTAGTGTAATTGTACGACCCGTGTGAAATTAATTGGAAATACATATGTAAATATTCATGGAACGAGAAATAGGGGCAGCTCGTATTTCACTCCAATCACTTTTGTCAACAACAGGGGAACATTGCGCGTAACATAACAATAAATAATCGGATTATTTATTATTATTTCACTTTGATGACGTCTCATATATCAGACTGAATTTCACTTCCCCCACTTTTTTCCATATTTACTCAAATTTTCAATTTGCAATGAAATCGATCGAACGTTAAGGGAATCCATAATATTTATAATTGTTATTCAGAAAACGGTAAAAATATTTGTAATTTAATTTCTGATAGACCTCTGAATTATTTTCATCAAGTATGTTTTCTTATCAACGTTAAACATATTAAATTTATGGTATTTTTAATAAATTCTTAGAAAGAAAGTTAAACAATTGACAAAATATTGTTCAAAAACTGACATACAATGAGCGAAATGTGTTTAAAAAATATGCTAATTATGGCAGGAAGAAGATAGCTTTAAAACAATTATTCATTTTTTGTACAAGATATAATAATAATGATAATAACAATAATAATATATAATAATAATAGTATTTCAACGTTTATGCTATTGCATCACCATAATGTTGATCTTACTCATGGAAAAGGAGATCAAGGTTAACCTCAACCAGTAAATCATTAATACATCTTCATTTCCGGCCACGTAAAGGAAACACGAGATTCTGACGCAACAAAGAGGAAGTATATGTCCTCGTCGAATTTGTAGCTTATAAAAGCCTCTCGACGAGGTCTGATCTTTAATAACCATATAAGCATGTTCGAACGATTTGTTCTACTTTGTCTGTTCGCGAATGCGATCTCTGGATCGCCACAGTTACGAAGGTGGGACGAAGAAGAGCAAACGAGAAATCTGAGGCATGCTTCCTGTCCCTCGTGTCGTCGAGAACGACCAGTCACCCTGGTTTCATGGTAAGAGTTCGAATTCTTCGCGTTTCTTAATTTCATCGCCTTATAAATATCAAACTGTCTGAAATTCTTGAAAATTTTAGGAAATTCCACTGGTTGGTTTAAATTTTACCGAAAAATAAATCAGCGATAGACTTTACTATGGAAATTAATCCGTTATTATTGGTTTTGCAAGAAAACATTATATAAAATAATTTTCTTTTTAACAAAAATTTAAAGGATTCTTTAAATTTTTAATTCCAAAAGATTCATGAAAATTTTAAAGAATTCAGATCTCCCACCATAAGACTATTTTTTACCTTACAACTCCCAATTTATTTTAATTGACACTGAAAGGTTAGAACTGAGCCTAAATTTCTAGGGACACGTCCAGAAGAGAGTATCATGGACTCGAGCCAGAAAGCAGTCCTTGGCAGAGCAACGAATCATTTAGACGTAACCCAATCTTCCAGCAACCCTACAATTCTCCATTCAATGACCCATACGATAGAGCCTCGTATGATAGAGCCATCAGAAGCAGAGGGACCCCATCTGTCACTAAATCAACAGCCACCTGCAAACGCGAGAATCCCTTTACCATCGGACGAGATTTCGATTTTGACGTGGCTCCTTCGCAAACCACCTCTATTCACAGTATAAATAATCCAGCATCCTCGTACCAGTCTCATCTCCCAGTCTCAAGAACCCCAAATAGAACACCATACAGAAAGCCTAATTTCTATGACCTCATCAAAGACCAATCTGACATGGTATCTTCGAGCAAATTGTATGCGGATTATGGCCTGACCAATAGCGAGTCTTCTATGAATAATTTAAGAAGACAATCAGGTGCCTTAGCTAATGATGAAGAAGATTTGAGGAACCATGGAGCAGGGAAGGAGTTTAGCGTGAGCACAGCACCTGAAAAGTATTTTGGGGATTATGGCTTGTCTAATAGTCAGTCTGCTTTTGGTAATCCAAGGAAATCTTCGGATTTTGGAGTGAGGAAGGACTTTCAGACGAGCCTTAATAACGAGCCTTCATCTACTAATTTCAGAAGACCTTCAAGTCTGTCAATCAGTAATGAAGAATATTTCAGGAATTTTGGGACGAAGAAGGATTTTGGAATGGGTAAATATTTGCCTGGTTCCAATAACGAACCTTTCTTCAATCATTTCAGAAGACCATCCAGCCTGTCGTCTGATAATGAGGATTTGGGAAATTTCAGATCGAAGAAGGATTTTAGAATGAGCTCTAGGTCTGATAGGTATTTTAGTGATTCCTTTATACACGGCAATCCCATGAGTCAATCTAGCCAGCATCCCAAAACTCAAGTTAATCAATATTTCAAAGTTCAACCTAGCCAATATCCTAAAACTGAATTTAACCAGTATTCTAAAGTTCAACCTAGTCCATATATCAAGCCTGAACCTATCCGATATTCAAAACCTGAACCTATCCGATATTCAAAACCTGAACCTGTCCAATATACCAAACCTGAACCTGTCCAATATACCAAACCTGAACCTGTCCAATATTTCAAACCTGAACCTGTCCAATATTTCACACCTGAACCTATGCAATATTCCAAACCTGAACCTGTCCAATATTCCAAACCTGAACCTGTCCAATATTTCACACCTGAACCTATGCAGTATTCCAAAGCTGAGCCTATGCAATATTTGAAACCTGAATCTAACCAATATTTCAAAGCTCAAAGCAACCAATATTCCAAAGCTGAACATACCCAATATCCTAAAATTCAGTCCAACCAACAATCTGCAGTGGGAAATCCTAGAATTCCTTATGAAAGAGAACCAAAAGTAGCACGGTCCCAATTTGTCCAATCTCAAAGGACCCAGACATCTGATGATAGCAGACAGATCTATGCTCCAGAAGTAAAACACAGTTCCTACGATATTCCAGGGGAGTTGAACGTGTTCAGGACGACGCAGAAGGTTGTTGGAGATGGCGTTGAGATTGTTAATAGTAGCAGATGGGAGAAGCAATTGGAGAAACAAGAAGATCGGGAGTCTTACGAGATCGATGAAAATGGTGAGCAGATGGGAGCTGAGATGGTGGAGCAGATGGATGACAGTTATCAGGGTAATGAACAACTGGAATCTCACGAGGCGATGCAGCAGGAAGAGATTAAGAGGAAAGGAGACATCACGAGCGAAGATAATAATTCTAGGGACAAGAATGGATTCTCAGGGAACGGGTCCTTGGACGAAGATTCCCCGAAGACTAGATTGATGCAAATGGAGACGATAGGAGACGACGATGTGTCTGAAGAAAGCACGATAGAGACTAGGAGTGGTGTTTGATAGTTTGGAAACGATAATTGGTTAGAATTGGACATTATTAACGAAGACTGGAATAAAAATAAATTTGTTCGAAGAATTTTTTCAGAATTGGAATAAAATTTTATTCGAAGAATTCTATGATTCGAATGAAATTTTATTTGAAGAATTTTTCGATATATTAGTATTTAATAAAAAACGATTAATTATTTGACAATTATCTAGGTAAAATTTTATTCAAACAATTAGTTATAATTCTTGGGCAAGTACGTTTTATTCGTGCGCTTTATTTGAAAACAATTTTACTCGAATCATCTTCGAGTAAAAGTTGCGAATGAAAAGCGAAGTTATTTGAAAATGACGAATAATTTTTTATAAAAACATTATTCGTTATTGATCTCGAGATTTTATTTGTTACACGAGATAAAATATGCCAAATTCCTGGCTTTACGAGCAAAATAAAACTATTAGAAACTATCTAACTTTTGTACAAAATGTTTCTATAAAATTTGTATTATAATAAGAATATTTCACCCATTAAATTATACCACATGTGAAACATCCTGTATACTTCCTCATATCGTCGTTATGTAGTTCAGATTCTAGGGAATTATTTTTACAGAACCTAGTGAATAATGTGATTGTTGGATGAGAATTTAAAGAGTCACTTTTGAATAAATTCTCATAGAAGGTGTTTTTCTCTTGCAACATTTATCCTCTTATTTATTTTTGTGTTACGTGCTGTTTGGAATAATAGCTTGAAAGATTGGACTAAAAATGGAAATTAGTGAAATGTATCGCCAATATTTGGTAAACAAAATTGCAGAATATCTTTATTGTTTTTTATCTGCCACATCGTGAAATTCGCTACATATTTGAATAAGAATCTTCCGGGATATTCATATTCATAAAATTTTAATGTACGCGTTTTCTGATGCGCGAAAAATTCTCGATACAGAAATATTTGACTGGATCATTCGATCGTTACAATACTCGTTTTAAACAGTTCAAAAAAATTAATTTTTCTACATCAGATGTGAACAGCCACTTTAATTTTAAAAAGATTACTTATCACCGCGATAAGAAACGATTCATTTTCCGTAGAACTAACCTCCAAGAAATTAGAGTGACTATAATTAAAAAGGCATTAACCATATGTTCTAAAATATCATTTTACGTAAAAGAATTACGTTTTGTAATGAGATCAAAAGAGATTTCTCTTCTTATAGAATATTATATAATAAAAGGACGCATTTCTTTGACAACCTAACCTAAAAATTAGGCTGCTAAGTCGAGAAAACTACAGTTACACGATATTCTGAAGCACCATTTTAAATAAAGTAGTTAGGAAATAAAATAGGAAAAGGAGTAGGAAAACAGCAAAAAGTGAATTCCGATAATAAAAAGGCACCCACAGGTACAATTCAATCAGAAATGTGCTAAGGAACACATTAGAAAAGAAATTGCAAGAAGGCACCATAGGTAGTAAAACAACAACAGGTAACAGGAACCTACCAATGCAACGTAAAATGAAAGCAGGGAAGTAAAGTACTATTACTTTTACTCGATTTTTATTTTTACGATCTCGTTACGCCGTGCATTCTACTATATATATATATATATATAACTTTCCATGAAGTTCTCCTACAATGGTGTGTTCTAATCAAAGAGAAGGAAGAAGTACAGTGATTCCTGGAAGAAGAGAGAAGGCACTGCTTTGAGATTAAAACGTATTCTTTCTTCAAACCGACGAGAAAGAAACAATTCGATCATTGAAGAGGAAAAAGAGAGACTCCTGAGGAGAATTACAAAGCAGGTTAAGGTTTGGTCTAACCTTGGTTTGATTCAACTTTGGACGTCGGAGGGAAATGGTCAGTGAAATGAGTTTTTCCCCCTTTCCGGTGTATTGTGAAAAATAAACTGGCAGAGAATGGGTTCTTTCAAGTTAGCAAATTTCATTCCCTTTTCTTCTTTTTTTTGTAGTATATTGGTTTGGCAACTAAGTGATTGTGGATTTTGCCATTAGATGGCATTGACAAAATCCACAGTCACTTAGTTGCCAATCCAATACAAATGAGGACTTGAAACTAGAACAGTTTATCGAGCGATTTTAGATTATGGAGATGTAGATTGTGACAAGCTGGAATTTTTGTACGTTTGCAAATAAATTTAATTGGAGTATCGAATAAATAAATAAATACAGTGATAAATTGTTGATGATTTTATGGTACGATTAAAATATCGAAATGCGAAAGAGAAAATCAGAAAATAAATGAAATGATAACACTGCAAATAAATAGAAATAAATGAAATTGCGAAATGTAAATGTGCTGTGGAAATAAATATTAATATAGCTTGGAAATAAATAAAATTAAACAAAGATATATCGAAAATGAATAAAAGTTTGAAATTTCACTCTTATGTAATATCCGTAGGATAAATAAAAATGACGAAATGATACTTCTCCCGATATTCTTCCTTTTATTTTATTTGTTTGAATTATAAATACAAACGCGTGATCTTGAAGAAATATCTCACTACTGTTTCGCAATTACGAAACGAATATCAGCGGAATAATGTTGTCCAACCTGTATGCAACATGCACTGTTATTTTGGAAACATTATGCAATAATAACAATAATCACCGTAACCATAACGATCTCGAAATCAAGTTTATTAATCGAGTTTCTTAATCGAGTTTATTTATCGAGTTGCATGTCCTTGCAACAAAACGTAATGTCACTGTATCCGGTGTTTCCGCATTATTCTCAAACACACGGCTACGCAACAACGATGAATATTAATCCTTTGGTCTATTATATACGTTAATAAAACCAGAAAGAAATAAATTAACTGAGAAAGGCTAGTGAAGAACCGTGAATTTTGTTTCTAAATAATATAATAAAAAATGAATAAAATAATTAACAATGTAACTAGAGAATGTGGTTAGGAATTGTCTATCTTGTAAAAATACTTAAAAAATGTTTGACTTAAATTGTAAAAATACGTCAATTAATCGTTTAACTTTCAAAACGATAGTCAATCGTTTAAAGCTTCTATAGTCATAGCAATAAATTTTATCATCGTGAAACATACTGTCCCGTTAATTTGAAACTCGTTGTATGTACTGTTATTTTTATGTTCAAGATTTACAACATTTTTTTCTGCAAATAGAATTTCGTAAAAGATACCGAGTTAATGTTCCTTTCCAGTAAAACTTCGACCTTTTTGTTCTCGAAGGTCTAACCTCGATCAAGTAGGCGTTGTTTCAAAAAAACTAACCAACACCCCATCATTTATACTTACACGAGTCATTTATTACACATTGCTAGTCATTAACGCTATTTTAAAGCTATGAATTTAGAAAAAATTCCAATTTACAAAAATAGAGAAATTGAACAAAACTATAGATATTTAAAGAGATTGCAAAATGTAAAGTAATTGAATAAATTTAAGAAATTAAAGAAATGAAAGGCTCTAAAGAAACTTAGAGAGTTAAAGAAACTGAAGAAATTGGAGAAATTATCTTCTTTTCTGTCTTGTATTTGCCAAAATATCGTATAACTTGCATATTGCCGCATACTTTATAAAATGCTTGTAAAGCAACTTAACGTAAGAAATTCTCTATCCTGGTAAATTTCCCGGAACCGTTTCACGCATGGTAACACGCCGACAAACCAATAATCCACTATCGCGTCAACAAAGTGGCTCAATACCTTCAAATTACGCTCACTCAGCACCATTGCGTATATACGCGTGCTTCCTAAATAAAACCAGGTCACTGTATTCCACCAAATCCCTATAAAAACCGAGCTCCTCATCAGGATCCTCACAGTTCGACTTCGAAGAACAATCCAACTAAAAAGATGAACTCCAACGTTGTCTTCTTTCTCTTCTTCTTGGGTCTGTCTCTAACCCAGGCAGTCCCAACGAACATCAAAGAGAAATCACTGGACGAAGGCCATGATCTGAAGATCGAGAAGACAGAAGAAGACGACCAGGCTAGATCCAAGAAATCAGTCATCTGTCTGGACTCAGGTAGCATGGTACCTCAAGCGCAAAGTTACAGCATCCAAGCTGCTCCTCAGCCTGTTCAAACGTTGAACATTCAGCAAGTACCCCAACGAGTGCAAACACTTAATATCCAACCTGTTCCTCAACAAGTTCAAACTTTCAGCATCCAACCTGCTCCTCAGCCAGTCCAAACCTTCAACGTGATTCAACCTCCTGCTCAAACTTCCTTGAAATTTATCCAACCGCCTCAACCTTGTCCACCTTCTCAAACCAACGTCAACATCATCCAACCACCAAAAGAAGAGAAACCTGTGAAACCAGTGGTTGAAACTATTATCAAAGAGAAGATTGTGAAGCCTGAACCTAAACCAGAGAAGATCGTGGCCCCTAAACCAGAAAAAGAGCCTGTTCTGCCTGTGTACCAGGAACAAATGATGGTGATTCCCCCCAAACCTGTTATGATGATTACTGAACCTGAACCTGTGGCTACTTATGTCAAGGTACCTCAGTGTCAACAATGTCAACAGAGCATTATGCAGTGCAGCTGCACTAAACAGCAAGTACCTGCTTTGAGCTCGGCTATCTTCATGGAGCCTGCTATGAGGATGTATAAGGAGAGAAGTATGGGCCGCCATATTGCTCCCATGAGCCATCGTATGCATCATCATGTAAGTTGAAGTATTTGGCGATGCTGGTCATTCTAATAGTGTTTTAGCAGTGTTGGCACAAACAATATTACTTTAACGGTATTGAACTATTTTAATATTATTTAGTGCTATTGGTCTCCAGTGGATGAGAAAGTTTCCGTTTTGGTTTCTATTCATTTCTTCAGCTGTGTTTATAAAAACGTAAATTTGTATAAGTATTCAGGGCTTGATCAGTATTTTTGTGATAGGATTTTCGATTTCTCTAAAACAGGTGATCAATTAAGACAAATTTTGTCTTCTTTCAGATGTGATCTGTGCACCTAGAAGAAGAGGTTACCAGAGCTGGACCTAGAGTAGCGAAGAAGATCAAAAATGAGAGAAAATATACGATTGTGAAAAATATGAATAAAATTTAAAGAAACATACACACGTCTTGATTTCTCTTTTCAAATAACTACCAGATCTACCAGTTGCCTAAAATTTACCTCACCAAATTCATTCACATTTAGTCACATAAAAGTACCATTAAGAGGAACTTTAATATATCTGGTCCTAAGTAATTAGCAAGTAAATGGTCCTGTTTGTAACTACTGTAAATTCATGCTACCAATTCAGGAACGACATCATATCATCAGCAGTCTTCATACGAGCTAACTTATGAAATTCTTCGTAAACCGAGCCACAGATCGATTTCCCATTCACTGGGCAATCATTATTGTAATTCGCCAGGCTGACAGCCACGAGCAAGATCCATTTACCAAACTCGAGAATATTTCGAATCACTTACAACATGAAGAATCGATCGTCGTCGTCGGATTCATCAACGACTCTTCGACAATTTATCACGTTACGTTCAAGGAAATGGACTATGGAACCTTCGAAGGGAAGGATAAAATGCTCTGAATGCCATTGGTCGCTAATGGAGTCAATAACATCATCTACAGCGTGTTGAAAAATTGTGCAGGATATTTATATTGTTTTTCTTAGTTAAAATCATGCAATCAATATTTTATTTACATTTAAGACTGTTAAAGTTACTAATGTATTTCTAATGTAACATTTATTTATTTTATCATTATTTAGTCACTTGAAAAACAAGTTACATGATTTAAGTTATGCAAGCCTTTCATAGACTAAAGTAGATATCCTGACATTTTGAAATTTTTGAAGTTTTGGGTCAAAACAGTGTTGTGTGTGTATTTGTAATTCTAATTTCTATATAATTTCATCAATTTCCTCTGCTTCTCATTTTGTGAAATCAATCAATCTAGCAAGCAAGTTTTATACCTGACTCCTTACAAATTCTATACAGCTTCCCTTACATTTATATTTACTTTCTCCAATCTTATGTTTATCATTATATCAACCATGCTTAATTACTTTAATCAGAAAATAAGTGGCTTATATATTGTGTTGGCAACTAAGTGGTTGCGAATTTTGTCATTAGGTGGTATTGGCCAACCCTGTCTTCATATCTAGTAACTTTTTTATTTTAAATGCTCTATACATTATCTCGATTACCATTGTTCATCGATATAACGCAGAGGAGGATGATTAAGAGTGATTAAGTTTTCCATTTCCATTAATATACATATGTATTATCCAACGCATTACTATTCGCGGTGTTCTAGGTGAGTCATTATCTGCTCTCTACCAATATAAATTCCGCCCGATAATGGATAATCGATGCCATATATTTAACTTTGGCTTTGATGGAACGTATTCGCCTCCGGCTATCCACGTATCGAACGACGAGACGAATTTTCCCTATTTTTTGTCCTGCGAAACTACCTCAAATGTTCTTAAAATTATCTTAAATGCAACTTTAAATCGTTTCTCTTTTGTACAAATTGTACATTAACGCTTTGACTGCCACGCCAAAATCACATGTTTCGCTCAGGACGCCACGGGAGTACTTTTATTATCCAAAGCATATAATGGCAAAATAATAATAAATTGATGATCTAAGACAACCTTCTTCCCCAATAGACCGTTTATCTTACTGGTGGTCATGAGTGACTACCGTGTTCGTTTATGTCAACAAACCATTTCGTCGTAAGCAAAACGTGCAGAATATATTCTGGAAACGTGTAGGAGATATTAGTAAACAGTATTTGCTCATTCTATGGTAGTATCGTGGACGAGAGACCTAAGAGATATCGGGCGAACTGTAAACAATGTCGCGAGAAAGTCGAAGTGTCGACAGGCCCAACAATGTATCGTCGGTCCTGTAATCTAATAGTTTCGTGGAAAAGGTGTGCGTGAGCCTGGCTACGAGCGTGTCACGTAAGATAAAAAAGAGAAATCGAAGATGAAAAATAAAAGATAAAAATAAAGAAATAAAAAGAGAGAATTTATTTCTTAACACTTGGTTTACACTAACTACAATTCAAGACTGAAGCTCTTACAACTTGACTTTCGGCGGAATCAGATTCTTTTTCTTTGTTATCCCTCAATACCCCCACTCTCCACGCGTTTGTTAGGCGTTCTAGAACATTCGGCGAAAGGACCGTTGGGATATTGAGGGTTCATTAGGCACCTCGCTTCGGCGACATACATTGTTGCCACATTTTTATTTCCGTCATCAGTCCATCGGTTCCGAAGCGCGGCTTGGTCTCTGATGTGAATTGAGATGTGGTTGATGTTACAAGCGGTTGCGGAACACGTGCGTGGTAGGGCTAAGACAAAAGACAAAGGGATACTAAGGGACAAAGACGAATTAACAGTCAGTGTCAGTTGAGAACCCAGAGAGTGTAAATCGAGAAGTCAGGGAGATAATGTTACTAACGTTGTCGAGAGAGCGTGGTCCGCGTGAGAGAGAGAGAGAGAGAGAGAACGTTGGAACTGTAGTGACGAAAGTTGCAAATTAACTTTACCGACCGCTAGCGATTCAACAGCGCGTCCGATCGGCATCTCAGGCGCAGATTCTCCCTGGCGCTGACTCTGTTTCGGTTTAGACTCTCCCAATAACAATTCTTTTCGTTCATCGCGAACGGTAAGGTTTTCAAATTGGTATAAAACCGTGGGA
Source organism: Bombus fervidus (assembly GCF_041682495.2). Classification (NCBI taxonomy): domain Eukaryota; kingdom Metazoa; phylum Arthropoda; class Insecta; order Hymenoptera; family Apidae; genus Bombus; species Bombus fervidus. Next base: position 8,152,728 of record NC_091531.1, on the reverse strand, counting down.
GCTTAGAAAGCAACGCAACTGATGCTACTGAGCAAGGTAGCTTAGTATTAAATAATAAATTATTGCTCAAATATAATGAGAAAGATTGTCGGCGACAAAAAGCCGATCAGTCGATAAGCGTCGGCGACGAAAAACCGAATAGGCTATCGGTCGGTAAAGTGTTAATTATAGTACGTTATTGTGATTAGTTCACGTTAAACAACTATCGTTTCCTATTTAACCAACATCAGTTTAATCCATTTATTGTAAATAAACTAATTGTAGTAAAATCCTACACTATATATAATAGTAAAGTATGTGCACACTTCTGACTTCAATTATATGATTATAAAGCAGTATTTACAATTATTTTCTAAGGTGTGTTTATAATAATATTCACAGATTACCCTTCAATGATATGGATGTAAATACAGTGCATCGTTAGATGCAAGATTTGTTTTCATTTTTTTTTTTTTTTTTTGTTGATGTTCTAATAAAAATGTTTAATCGTTCAATGGGGCACTTTTTATTTCAAAGTATCTTCTATTTATCGGTTATATTCAAAATGTCCTAATTTTCAATCTTCATATAATTTTTAAAATTGTAAAAAGTTCAAGCGCTACGATCATCAATGACCACCGTGGCGTCACAGGAGAAACCGTGGCCGGTCATATATGACCCACGTGGCAGTCAATTGAGATTTTACGTAAATTGAGGTTTTATATAAATGACACTTCATATGTTACATGTACGCACACGAAGACAGAAGTAGGAAGAGTAGGATAACATTTTTTTCGGACGAAGCTATATTGCTAAATAAATGAAGGAATCTCGCTGCAAGTTATTTTGCCTACGTACGATCCTCCCCATTTCATGCATGATTATCATAAATGTGACTGTTTCGCCGAGTCACACGTATTTAATAATTTTGTTCATCACTGTATTTCATGGAAGCGCTGCATCTACCATGGAAATATAAAGAACGAATAATTAGTAATTTCATACACAATTTTCTAAGGATGAAATAATCAACGTATTTGATTTATTAAAATTCCATGCATAGAGAGCTGATATTAAATTATCAAAAGAAATATTGATTCGAGATAATTGTAGAGAAAATTTATTAATTAAGATCTTTTGAATTACTACACGATCCTATCAAAACTTCAGGATTAATTTAAAACTAATGAATATCTTTTTACTTCGACGGACACGGTTTTATCAAAATTTCAAGTTTCGCTATATACAATAAATATTTTTTTATTTTACTTACTCAAGATTTTGTGTACTAAAAAAAACGACGTATCAATCATTACATACGTTTCAATCATTTCAATGAAAGTTATAGCTTCGATGAGAATGTAGAAAATGACCAAGTATCAAGACTGAAGAGGAAAATCAAAAGCAATCAAAATGATTAAACGAAGCAATTTCCACTATAAATCACATTTCAGGTCCAAGGTCGACAACTAAATTTTTATAGGTTATATCGTAGTACTAATTCGAATAGTTTGTGCACTCTGGTTATTTTAACTATAGGCCATATTTAGTGTTTCACGAACACCTTCTTGTTTTGCCTTTTAAAGTAACTCTTACGTAATAATCGGTCTTCTTACGTAAAACATGCTAACTTTGCGAAAAATGTGTCACGTTTATTGAAATACGATATTTTTAGAAAATTTAGTTCAACGAGAAAATAGTCCCGTATTTCATAAAATTTGCTAATTTTTACGAAGTTTTTTTTATTGAAAAAGTAGTCCCGTTATAAAATATACCGTTTTTTTTTTTTTTTTTTTAGAGAACCAAACGGTATATGAAACTGTATTTTATACAATTTGTAAAAAATTCAGTTTAATCAGAAATTAGTCTTGCGTTTTATAAAATTTTTTAGTCTCTGTGAAATTTATTTTAATGGAAAAGGTAGTCTCGTTATAAAATATACAGAAGATTTCGGCGAGTAGATTGGCGAGTACGTGGCAGATGAAAATTATGAATCAGAAGACACTAACCTCTTGGAATTTTGCATGCCCATAATTCGATTCCCAGTGGCTGAGAGCAACGTCCCGATTCTCAGCCAAGAAGATATTGTTTTACGCTTGGTCACGACGTCTGACAGTCAACCGTGGAATTTTTAAACGTTCATCCGGGCCACGAAGGTTACGATGTGCCGCGTCTATATTTTTCTGCGAGCGACGCACACGAACGCAGTCTTTTGTCCCGCTCTCGAGGTTTCTATGCTCAAGAATAACGCGAAATTCACTAATCCATCGTATCTTTTTGCGTTTCGATACAATCGACCCTCTAATCTCTACATTTTGTCCTTTCTGTTACAGAAACTTTTGGCAATTTTGACATTTTACTTTTCGAGGGAATTGGCTGCATTTTAAGAAGATTTTTATCAGTTTTTCTAGTTTTCGGATTCTAATTACAGAAACCTCTGGCGATTTGGAAATTTTTATTTTTGGAGGGGTTAGATGGATTTTGGGGAAACTTTTTAGGCGAATTTTAAACCTATGAGACGATTGGATGATCGGTAGTTATTACGTAAATTTAATTTAATTAAATAATAGCTTTGTCCTAAGCGAATTGGAAATATGATCTTCACGAAGCGTCGCAGCAAAGCGCAACGCACTCATGAAAACTCGACTGAAATTCGAACAACGACAAATATGTAATTTTTTATTCCCAATTTTTTGTTATGTTTTTTTAAATTAAAAATGAAAAAAGAGAAGAGTCAGTGAAATAGCGAATTTCGTTTGTAGTATGTTGAAGTAATTACTTGAAGAAAAACTCTACATCTTTGCTTTTGTATATCCATGACCTGGAGACCGCTGTTACAAAGAGAATAGAATTTAGTGAAAGAAAAAAGGGCAGGTCCATATTATTGCGCCGTCGAATATAAATTTCCTTTTAGATTACAAGGTCTAGAAATAAAAGAGCTATAAGTAGATTTCTATTGCTGTTTGTTGTAGTCTTCAGCTACAGCTATGAGGTTAACTTTTCGGTAGTGTCCTTTGCTATAAATATATGAACGTGCTCCCTATCATAGCTTCTTTTATTATATTATATTACTGTAAGAGTGAGGATCTGGATCAGCATACACTATACCTGAACTTATACTTATACCTTTACTTATTTCAATATATTTTTCTATTACAAATTCATCCACTGGTTCCTCTATCAGTTAACCTCAACATATTGGGTTGGCAACTAAGTGATTGCAGATTTTGTCATTACCACCTAATGTAAGAACTTTGGTAACAAGTCAATTAGTAGTGTGAAGCATTATATACAGCAGAATTTATCAGCGTTTGCAATTCGTATGCTATTTCTCTTCATTTATATTTAGAATTTGGAATATCAATGACAATCTAACAGTATAATATAATCTGACAGTAAGATATTGCAAAACGTATAGTTGAAGAAATTCTAGATTCGTGAAGTTCAATCTTTTCTTTTTACTAGCGCCTTGGAACTTGTAATATTAACGAAAATTTGACAACATTTATTGAGAAATATATAATTACAGAAAATCTGAATTTGTGAAATTATACTCTTCCTTACTTGTACCTAGAATATTTAATCTCTAATGAAAATCAAACGATCTAACGTATATCCCTACAAGCATATACAGTGTAATATATTCGTTTAATTTCTAAGCGTTGATTTTTCCGTACGCAATAGCATTTCCTATTCGAACGCATAGAAGAAAGAAACGTGGTTGCAATAGAAAACCGTAAGGTTACAATCTTAAGTTGTAAGATCATTAGGAGAGAAATCTTTCATATGACCACAAAGAAACGTAAAACCTGGAGAAATATGCTGACGATTCGAAAGCTTTTCATCGATGGTGGGAAAACGTTCGAGTCACACGGTGTTACAGAGAGGTTAACCTCTCTACTATTCGGTACAGAGCACGTACAGGTAGTGTTCTTTCGTCTTATTCGATGGAAGATATCTTATTCCCGCGGTTCCAATAACAACCTGTCGTCGTCGTCGTCGTCATCGTCGTTTTCCTTCTTCTGCTGTCGACTAGCTGCACAAATACTTACGTTCGGCTCGAAAACCTCGATTGCCTGTTTCGAGAAGATACCAAGTCTGCAGATGGAAGCGAAACATCAGCCAGGATTTTCGTTTCTCTTGTTCCGCCAACGGATAAGAATGAACAAATATTTTTCTATTTTAAAACGTTGGAGAAGAAAATGAAATGTAGATTTCAATTTTCTTCCAGATTTTATTATCACTGAATCATCTTGTTGTTTGTTTCTGTTTCTTTCAGGTAATTCGTTAAGCGAACGTTTGTTCGAGTAAATGTCAATAGAAATTTATTAAAAGTTATTCCGGCATAATCGTTTATTACTACCACGATACGGATTGAATCATTGAATTGCTATGTTGTGAAGTTTCTCAGGCACGTGCACTCGATATTTCATATGTCAGATTCTATGTCTCAGAATTTTCCCACTTTCCTAATCTAACCTTAAATCATCACAATTCGCCATCTTTTCCTGTATCTAAGAATTTACCATTTTCAATACTTATATTATTATAATTATTATATAATTAAATATAATGTATAAAATATAAAAATAAATATAATTAATATATTATATAATTATATTATTATAATAATAATTTAGAGGATCTATTATTATTTAATTTCCACATTCAACCATAGTAATTTGCAATATATTTTTATTTTGCGCAATCAATGAGTAAGCAAGTAGATAAATAAAATTCTAAGTAATAAATAATATACGATAAACAATAAATATAACAATTCACATCTAAACTTGACGACTTCTTTCTTTATCATTTTCATCACCAGATGGAACCACCATCGAATTCTTGTGTCTCTGAAATCTCTACAATTTCACCTCATTCCTTGTCTCGTATTCCGCAAGTCTCGTTCCAGTTTCAGATACGCATCGTTTTCTTTGGTGCTGCGGTTCGAACCGGAAGCGACGACGATGAGAATGTAGCTTCGTCGTCGCTCAAACCTACGGAATGAACTGGATATTGACGTTCTATCCATGAAATCGACAGGAATCAGCAGTTCGCTCGCTTCTCGCGTTCCCAGCCAGCCAAACACGTACCAGCGGAAATGACGATCCTCTGCGTGAGACAATTCTTCTGTCCTCGTTTTTCCCCTTTATCGTCTGTGACCAGATAGACACACCAGTGTTGATTTTTCTTATTGAATGAGGATTGGAATATGTACGACCAAGGAGACAGGTTTTCACTTAGAGGTTATGACGATTCGAGCAAAGCTTCGATATATATACGGTGTCTTATCTTGAATCAATTTTTGTGAATATATTTGTTCGAAAATTCTTGTTTTAATGATCATTATTTAAATAATAATTATATAATTATTAGAAATGTGAAAAATTATTCATATGACAAATTTCTGACGTTCTTCGATAGAAACTGAACAAGATCTTTTCGATTTGAAACTTGGTAGAAATTCAAGGAATTATTTGTGTTTTTTATTATTTATAGATATTATTACATGTAATTATTTAAACGCGTATTTGTTGCTCTTTTACAATATTTTTCGATCTTGCTTCTTAAGAATTTAATACAACATCAGTGTTTTTATTTTAGTTTTGTTAGACGATCTGTCTTCTCCTTCGTGCAATTTCTTTTCACAATTTTTTAATTCTAGTCACGAGTTACATCCGCACTCAAAAGTTACGTAACGCTTATTATATTCGTGCGGAAAGTGGGAAAAGTTACGAATGATCAATAGCGATATTTAATGTCACTACTATTAAGAAATATTTTTGCAGATCTTCGTACATTTCTCAGCAAATTTATTTCTATATTATATATGTTATTTTGAGAAGATTCAGGAATTTTTAAAATAGCATACGAAAATGTAGAAGATCTTGCAAGTGGAACATTTATTTGGACTGTGGATTTTTGTACATTTTAAGGAAATTTAAAATTGCAAAAGTCTATAAAATACTCCAAGTATAATAAACAATTTCTGCGTAGGTTTCATTTCTTCCATTGCATTTAATGAATTATGAATTTGCATAAATATTTGTGCTCCAATAACGATATTTAATACTATTTGAAACTATGGAGGAAAATTGGTGGACTTCAAAAGGAATGTGGCCGGTTATTTCCTTAAGATTTTCCGGGATGAATGTGATTAGCTTTCTCGAAAGCAATTATGTGATATCTTGGAAACTTTTAATGTTTAATAGCGATGTTTAATGTCAGTGAAAACTTTTAATACCGTTTTTACTTGAAACGAAAGTTTCAAAACGAAAACCAAGTGATTCATTTTTCTTCTTCTTTTTTTTTTCTAAGTTTCTCTTTGGTTCAGGCACGTAATATAGATTATGGTATATCTTCGAAACTTTTAACGATCTAATAACGACGTCCAATAACGACGAAAACTTTGAATGCTTGATACTGATTTTACTTGATAATCAAAGTTTTAAAAGCGAAAGTGATTCCTCTTCCTTCTGCTCCAGTTTTTTTAAATTTTAAAAATGTTATTTCACATAACAGTTCACCTTATAAGCTGCATCCAACGTGAACATGACATAAGGCCTATAGTAAAGCAATTAGAAAGCAAGAATAATGAAAAATTCCTATTATAAATCTGTCCCGATAATTATGGTCGCCAGTGTACATAGAATTATTTTCGTCAAATATAAAACATTGAATAAAATAAAAGGGATACTCTAATGCAACAATAGCAGCTGACGATTAATATCGGCTGCGCTGTGATGTATTTTCGAGCAGCGTACTGTCTTCTTGGTCATCAATTTCAATTTTGTTAGTAGCAGAAAAATAATGCCGGAAACGTCAAACGTTAACTCGAAAGACCCAGCGTTTCCTGTTTCTCTGGAAGATTTTTCTCCTTCATTGCCTCTGCTAAATGGTGTCCGATATTTCAGGCGGTAACGTGTCTGCTCCAGTTCGTGGGGCTGGTGGCATTAACCGGCGTTCTAGTCTGCCTCGTTGCCGTGTTGCGTTTGGTGGAACTGGCCATCACCCTGGTCAATCCTTTCACTATTTTTATGCTTCACCAATCGGGCAAGATAATCATTGTGAGTATGTAAACGAGGTAATAGAATTCTTTTAGACACCCGTTTTATCAATGACTGATATTATTGGACCATTAGGAATTGCAACAATGTTGGGCGAACCTGCCGAATACAGCTAACTCTTCGTCGATTCCGGTGTCCTTGAAATATGTGCTCAAGGCCATAATTCTGAACAACTTTTTCCTATATATGTATAAGGTGGTCAGTTTTAGTTATCGAGTTATACAAGAAAGAATTAAACTTTTTAGCTCGCTGAAGCCGAAAATGTGGCACATTTTTTACGGAAACAAAAAATTTTCGTTTACCTGTTGATGCACGACGTCCTCGTGAGACTCGATTTGGTACTCTTAAATATATTGTATGGTTTACCCTGTATGCATTTGAGTCGTGACTATTCATTTCGATTTGGATTTGTCTTTCTTATTTCCCGGCTGTGATCACACAGAGAATGATAAACGAGAAAATTGGCATTTCGAGCATTGGCATTGTTGCACCAATCGTTTCCCTGAAAAATGAGTCGCATTTTTCCAGTCGCCTAAAATATCCACGAAAAGACACATTCGGATGAGATATGTTGCAGATACTTTATCCATGTCTTCTTATTTTTGTATTTTATAGAAATATTATTTTTGTTATTTTTTATACGATTTTGTATATTAGATGTTAGAACTATCGTGCGTGCGTGTGTGTGGCAGTAGTTTCCCTCTATTTTTTAACATCACTGGATTTAAATCGCACATTAATTCCGCCCTCTTGCGACTGTCCCCGTTCACGAGGACTGCAATCACTTAAATAACCTAACCTCACCTACTACTTTTCATTTGCAATTCAATGTTTATTATTTTCCCTTGAATACCTCACCACGGAGATATTAAAAAGAGTGCTGTTAAAATTCATGCGAAGGTAACGAACATACTTGAAAACCGAACACCCGATATATGTGCAGGAAAAGGTTGTTCAGAATGACGACCTTGACGACATATTTCAAGAGCATGGAAATATGCGAGGAGGTAGCCGTTCGACAGGTTGACCCAATTTTGCGTGTAATTTCACTATACTATAATCCAGAGACCGAAATGACAATTATTTAAAATATTTAAAAAGAGAAAATTATTGGAAAAAAGATTTTTGATTTGAAGTAAATTTTTTAAAATAAAGTAAATTTTGATTTAGATGGAAGTTAGGATAGTGATTTTTCCCTTTCCAATGTACACGGGAATTTTGTATTTTAATTTAACGAAAGGAACTTTATTAAAATTTGTTAGCTCACGTTTCTATGCGCAGATCTATCTATCTGCCTGGATAAAGGAAGCGAGGGACACGATTGTTTGTGAAGTATATTATCAAACTTTAGAAGTAAGCAGTATATAAAACTGAAGAGAAATTCGTTTCTATTTTACTAATCCTGTGTTTCAATATTTGGAGAACCTGTTGGGAAACTTGTTAGGAAGCTTGCTAGGATTTAGTCCATCTATAATAGAATTAGTGGAATGATCTAGGGAATTATGTTGTGATCTTCTAGTAAATTTAACACGAACGGTCTTGATCGTTTTTCAATATACGTAGAAAATTTCTAACTAAATCTACTGATTTATTGTTTTGAAAGATTTATAGAAACTCTTAATTTAGTATTGCCACAGAGAAAATTCTTAAAAGGTTTAGTCTCATTGGACTGGATTTAAAAAATTTCCTTTTTAACCTGACTTGATGTATAAAAAAATCCCTAGACTAAAGTATAGTAATAATTCCTAGATTTCATAGACATAACACTCGACTCTATCGTTAATTACATTGAACAGATTTCAGATGATTTTAAACTTGGAATGTGATGGTCGAATGTGGTGGTAAACAGAAGAGAATCACGTTAAAGTAAGATAGGAGGATCGTTAATGTCGTTCGGATTAATTAGTTTGTCGCGTTGAATATTCGTCGACGAGGGTTTGTCGTGTGCAGTTTGCCAACGTTAGAGAAAATGGAAAACTGTCTGCAGGACTGTGTGAAACCAGCTAAAATATTAGGTTATTACACGATTTCGTAATACCAGCGTCGTCGTAGGACCTCGTCGTGCGGATTATTCGCGGAAATTAGATCATCTATTTCATGCTCTCTTCACGGAATTTCCAGCCGTTAATAATTTCTTATGCCGACGAATCACCATATATTTTTTTTACCAGATTCAACCAGCTACATATTCATTTTCTACATTGTCACCAAACTGACAAATCATGATCAAACGAATCGTAAGAAACAAACTCGTGCATTGTTCCATTTCTCGCGCTCTTTTTGCTTGGTTCGATTAGTTCTTTTATAAAAAATGAGAATATTCTTCCTCAAGTATATAAAATCTTTTATTTCTTGTCTCTCGTCCTTCGTCTATTTTCATTATTTTCTAAGAGACAAAAATATTGCTTTTTAGATTCATAGATTCTTTTATCGCTTTTCGTTTTATTTCGATGCAAGCAATGAAATATTGTACTCTTGAAATATTCGGATCCTTTCATCCTCCTCATCCTCTTTTTATTCTATTACACAGGATGCAAATATTGGTTTGTAAATTTCTAAATTCTCTTACTTCTTTTCCATTGTTTCTCCTGTTTCAATTCGTTCTATCTAGTGTAGAATGAAGATATCTGGTGAATTTGTAGGTTTCTAAATTATATTACTTTTCCGAATTCCCTAGGCTTTAGTGCCTTTTGCTATTATCTTGTAAAGAACGGACTCTCTACAAAGGATGGAAACCTTCCTACCGTGGATCTTCATATTCTCTTTATTCCGTGATAGAATAACCAAATATTTTCGAAATTAACAGTAATTAGTAGTAATTAATTCGAAATCAAGAATTATTTATGTATTTGGTTATAGCGCTAACAAAATTCCAAAATGCTTTGCACAACACGTACATTGGGTTGGCAACTAAGTGATTACAGATTTTGTCATTACCACCTAATAACAAAATCCGCAATCACTTAGTTGCCAACCCAATAATATACAGTGGCGAACAAAAAGAATTTTGTAGCATAGAATAAGAAATATAAAGTGACATTATAATTTTACACAATTTGTGTACAACACAGAGTAAATGACCAAACAATTGTAAACAATATTTGACACAAAAGTTACTAAAATTAATAGTTATCAATTTTTAAATTTTCTCTTGTTTCCCACTGTATACGTAAATTTTCTATAGTAAGTGCTGAAATACTTTCGTAAGCCATTATACAGGGTAGTTCAAAAATCAGTTCCTACGATTTTTCAGGCATTTCCGATAGTCGGATAAAAAGATATCTCGAGCAAAAGTTAATCAGCCTCCGATCGACTACAACATTAAGAAATTCAAAGAAAGTTTCGCTTGCACGAGAAGTCAAGGTCATACGTATTTTTCTAAACAGAACAGCACATCTTTTAACACGCCTACCTATCTAACACCTAACCTATCTAACACCTAACCTATCTAACACCTAACCTATCTAACACGAAACCTATCGCGTAAAGGAGCAGGAAAACGTAAAACCGAAACAGCACCGCACTATCTTCCCTTATTTTTTATGCGATAAGTTTCGCGATATTAAAGTTAAAATATCTTTTAAACTAATCATACTTTGATCCAAGTACCTTAACATTTTTTTTTTTATGAAGAATTAAAAACAATATCCTATCTGGTACATCGAAAAATGTATCGTATAATTGAAAAAAAAAGACTTTAATCCTTCCATCGAAATAAAAGTTTCTTTGATGTTCTTAATGTTCCAATTTGTAGTCACTCGACAGCTGATAACCTTTGTTCGAAACATCCTTTTGTCCGACTATCGGACAAAAGCTCGTGGTTACTGTACCGTTCTGTGGATCAAACGAAATATTTAAAATACGTCGATAAATGGAAAATAAGTGGCAGGGCCGGAGAGCTCGTGGCCAGTTAATGTTAAATGCCTGGCTGTCCGCAGTTTGGGCTGAAGAAGAGTAAAAGGCTGACATCCAACGCTTACCATAAGATTCGCATGGATTGTGGACGTGCACCACCACCTGTCTTAGAATTAGAATTCGAGATAGGTATACGTCCACCGGAAGTGCTTTACAAAAGAACCATGATGTCAGGATTGGTGGAAGAAACGTTCCCTCGCGAGGGTGATAACTACAGGGCCATACAAATATCAGAAGTGGCTAGCGTCGGTCAGGATGACGAGGAGCGGGACGAGGAAGAGATAGAAGTTCACGGTCCCGACGAGGTGGAAGTCGAGAAGGTTGACGAGGATGCAGAAATCGAAAAGGCTGATGATGATCGTGAAAGTTAAAAATCTGGTTCCGAGGAAATTTGACAGACCAGCGACAAGGAAACAAACGAAACACTTGAAAAATCCATGGGAGAATAAATCTCTGAAGTGAACAATGACGATGGTATTTAATGAAAATCGTCAGTCTGTTTTGAAATATACATATGTCTTTTAGACGAATTAAAAGAATTGTGTTGTTATTGGGTTTGCAAGTGAATTTGGTTTTTAACTTTTTGTAAGAAATTTTTATCAATATCAAATAGAATGTAGTTTTATTTATATGTTTCACAGAATGATCACTTGATCTCTTATCTTTTTGAAATGAAATTTTTTTTATTAATGTTTTAATACAATTCGACCGATATTCTAACGAACTTCAATCTTTCACTGTTGGAAAACGTTTTGTTTTCAGGTTATAGCAGTCTCTTTTAGGTTAGAATTTTAGATTAGGTTAGAATATTAATTGCAAATTATAAGACTAGATACTGATCTGATAGCAGATCAATTTTTGTATGTGTGATCGATAACGTTTTATGAACTTTTATTCGTAAGACTGAATTCTAGGAAAATCCAAATTCCCGACATTTTTCTTGCCACCGATAAATTTGTTCATTTATTTTGTTCGAGTCTGGTTTCCAGATTATAAAATCACATTGTCCAATGATTGCTTTTTAAAGTACTTTTGACACTCTCGTTTCTGGTTTTCGTTAAACCTGTGAAATTAAAATTTTCCCCATTTTCCGATTTTCACGCATGCCTAAATCAAATCTGAAGTAAATTGCACAAATCGTAATAAATCGTCCAATGGCAATTAAGCGCGGACAATTTTCTCAAAGGACAAATTCCTCAAAGGAAATCAAATGTTACGCCCCCAAAATTGAGCGTCCCTTTGATTTCACGGATTTTCTCTGTAATTGAAGTAATCGTATAAATGTCTTTAAAATCTCGTCATCCGTCGATAATTAATTTTACTCACGAAATTCCAATTAAAAACACGTCATCGTCTACTCGACTTTACACCGTTGGATAATGCGGTCCACGCGATAATCGATCATAATTGCATACTGTTACACTTGCTTTTCGACATCTTCGATCATTTTTTTTTCTCTTTTCCTTCATTTTTGTTTTCCTTCCATTTCATAGTTTGTAGAACATCTGAAGAAAGAAACTTGTATTTTGTGCAAAATATTCCTTCTATTAGGAATTTTGTTTTCTCTTTGTCCTTTTCCTAATTCGACAAAGATCACGGTAATGGTGTGAAAAGAATACTATTTAATGCAAAATATTGTTTTTTTTCCAAGTCGCGAAAAATCTTCATAACGAAACTGCAAAATTTTATTCGAAGCAAAATACTCCCTTTAGTAGAAACTTTCGTATCACATCGACTATTTCCCCTTCTTTCACCATTTCTAGTTTGCAGAAGATTTGGTTATGTATACGAAAAAATTCTGGTTACAATACAAATAAATATCTATAATCAAAGATTCATATATATTATATTTCACATATGTCAATATTACATTTACATTTCTTACGAAGAATTGTATTATCGTGGACAAAAGGCCTAAAAGATATCGGGTAAACCATAAACATTGTGCCGATAGGCCCATCAATGTGTCGTTGGTCCTTCAGTTGAAGAGTTTCCTAGAAAAGGCCTACGTGACTCTGGCCACGAGCTGTTGACTGTAACACGCGCGTGGTGGGGCTAAGACAAAGGGACAAAAGGGATGCTAAGGCAGAAAGACAAATTCACAGGCAGTGTCAGTGGAGAAGTCAGAGAGTGCGAGTTGCGTTGTCGAGAGAAATAAAGTGGTCCGCGTGAAATAAAGAGCGTTGAATCCGAGGTGACGAGAGTTGCAAATTAACCATTGAGTTGTCTAAAGTATAGTACGTTATTGCGATTAGTTCATGTTAAACAACCATCGTTTCCTGTTCAATCAACATCTGTACGATCCACTCATTGTTAATAAATCACCAATTATTATTTACGATACTGCAGTATTAAGATTTCTTGCAATAATATTTATTTGTTAAGTAGAAATTGAAGTATATAAAAATTTTATTTACAACAAAAAATACATGTATAATAATATCAGATAAATAAATATAAAAAAACATTATTTGATGTAAGAAATATTGTATGGATATAATACTTCAATATATATTTGCAATTTATTTATAAACATAGAAACTTATATAAAGAACTAGATATTCAGTTATGAAAAACAAATATTAGAGCAATATTTATTAAATTAAATTTTCAATACAATAAATCTTTTAGTGTATCATCATTGTAAATTTTTAAAATTATTGCATTATTTTGATCATTTTTCTTCATTTTCTTCTCTTTTCGTCTACTTTCGAAGAGATCTCATTAACATGTATTCTACATGTAAGAAGAATGGAATTAAACAATGTTAATTTCAAAGAACTTTAATTAGAATTGCAAAAAAAGTTCTAATTCAAAAAATTCACCGTTGCAATTTGAAAAATCCTGTTTCTCACCAAATTCTTCTATAAAAATTCTTTTCAACCTTAAATGAACAATATTAGAATTACTAAAAAAGAAAAAGAAAAACAAGAGAGAGATATAAAAGAATATTAGTATTTTGTTATTTTGATTATATGAAAATTGGTAGAAATTTTGCATCAAATATTTTATTGTTATTTTCAATATTCATGGAAAATCAGGGAATTTTGGATGAATTCAGATTTCGCGATAATTAGTGGCTTAATTTATGATCGGACCACAGTTTCGCGAATTATAATACATCATTCTGATGTCAGGATAATTAGATTTATTGCACGCTCGACTAATGGCTTTCCATCGCGAATGAGAATTTTTTCACCTATATCTTCGCTACTTTTATTTTCTATCAAATGAGCCACAGATAATTAGATTGGAAGAAAATGTGCCAAGCGAAAAGCACGCGAAAAAATTCTTCTTTTTGTAATATCACGAAACGCTCTATCTGTCTGTTATTTGAGTTGAAATTAAAGAAAGCAGAAAATATATATAATTCTGAAATAAAATTTCGAAGATATTTTTTCAAATGTCTTAACAATATGAAAATTTCGAACAGTTTTAGTTTTCCGATGCTCGCCTCCAGTTTTCCAGAAGATTTAAAATGAAACTGGAAACTGAGGAAAAAAGGCGCGAACATTTTTGCATAAAAGATATTTTCATCGTGGACTCTGTCAGTTTCTTTTCCCATATTTTACTTTTTTTGCCCTCCTTTTTTTTTCATTTCCTGTCAAATGCGTTCTCTTTTTCATTAGGTCATCCTGCGAGTTCAGGTCGCGCAGAGAAATTCATTTCGCTTGGCAACAAAGAGAAGATGACTTTAAAATATGGGAACCATGCTGTGTTCAAAGTAAATTATGAGCAGTATGTTATGAACATGAAATAACGTACCTCAGAATATTAACTTAGGGCGAAGAAACTTTCTCTTTGATCTTGGAAAATGAACGAAATTGTAGCAGAGTATTTTTCCATTGTAACATTCTTAGAGCAAAGGGAATAGTTAGTCTTAAAAATTATTTATTACTTTCCGACAAGATTTTCATAGAATTTCGTTAAAATCCTCTAAGGATATTAAAATCAAAGAACATGTTCCTTTGTCACGTGAATTTTCAATCTCGACATCATAAAGGACATTTGTTCCCCTAGTTAATTCGGCAGAATTATTTTCTAAGAAATTTCTAAACAATTTTTTTTATTTCTATTTAATAAAAATTTAATTAAAATTTTTTTTACTATTTCCAGATTTATTATTATCATTTCAATTGAAATTTGCGATATACAAAGAAATCGAACGATTGTCAATTATGATGAAATTCACGTAGGTTAGTCGAGTCGACAGTGAACAATGTAACGTGAGATGAAACGAGGATGAAAATATTTGTTTATGAATTATGGTAAATTTTCAGCGTTCCTAATCTCGTAATAGAGATATACAAATATGGACGTAAGTAAATATTAATAACGAATACCGTGCAAACTGTGTGGCAGTTTCTAACATTTATCTGTAGACAATTATTTTTTTATATTTTGTTTTATTAAATTTTATAAAAATATATCTGACTAGTCGATTGTATGTCTGTATGCATTTAAATACATTGGAGTTTTACATAAGTTGTTTTTGAATACATAAAAAATTAAAAAGAAACTATTAAATGTGAAACATGTTGCTTCAGGAAATTATTGCTTCAGGAAACTTTGATTTGTTATATAAATAATATATGCACATATACATTGACTTTTGAGTGTAAAAAACTGCAGCATTGTAGTACACGTATTATACGTTACAGTCGAGCTATTAGCCATGAGAAAGCAAGTTGCGTCACGATCGAATATTAACACGCATTAGCAAATAATAATTATCTAATTATTGCAAAGGTGAAAAATTATTCATACGAGAAATTTTGCTCGATAGAAACTGAATAGGATGTTTTCGATTTGAAACTTGGTAGAAATTCAACAAAATATTTGATTATAGGAATCATTTGTGTTTTCAATTATTTATTTATTAGATATTTTTAATTATTTTAATTATTAGATATTATTAAATGTAATTATTTAAACGCGTATTTGGTGGTATTTTACAATATTTTTCGATCCTGCTTCTTAAGAATCGAATAGAACATCAATTTTTGATTTTGGTTTTCATTAGATCTGTCTTCTCCTTTGTGCAATTCTTTTTTACAATTTTTCAATTTTAACCACGAGTTACATCCGCACTCAAAAGTGGGAAAAATTACAAACGAATTATCAAGTTGTAATAATTGACCTGATGTTAATTGGAATACTTTAATTGGAAAATTGAACCATCTATACCAAATATCAATGTTTTATTAGAAACTAATATCCTGACACTCTCGATCGAGACTGTAAATTTGTTTGCATCTGTAGCGGAAAATTTTACGTACTTTGAAAAATTTGTACTCGCTGGCTAACAGACTCATAAATCATACTAATCGTATTATAACAATGCGTACGGGTAACCTCGTTAACGTGAATAATTCGAGCGTAGGAAAATTTCGAGATTTATTATCTATCAATTTTTCACGCAGCTCGAAGTTATTCTGACAGATTTGAGCGCGAAATTTCCCGGCTTAAAATATGTTGTACGACCGGAGTATGCGCCATATTTGAATACAGCTGGTACAGTGTTGCTGGGTTGGCTGATAGTATCTTGGATTTCTTACGTAAGTTCTATCCTTTTTCACAATTTCATACATATTTTACAATTTAGAAATATTTACTCGCGATTTTTAAAAGATATATTGGCTTGGCAACTATATCCCAACTAAGAAATTTTGCAGATATTAGGTTGGCAACTAAGCGATTGCAGACTTTGTCATTACCACCTAACGACAAAATTCGCAATCACTGTTGCCAACCTAACATCTACCAAATTTCTTCCCACTTTTATTTTCACTTCCTTTCTCGTTTATTTTCATTTATTCAACGAACGTTCCAATTACGCGGCTGATTAAACCAGAACAAACGAAAAACTGTTTCGTACCGTTAATTAATTCGTGATATTTTTCCATTCGTCGTTTGCTCTTTCACGCATCGTCGCATTTACAACATACTCGGTTTAACATTTATACTCGTTCATTAAATATGTCAACGTCATTGTTTACTCGATCAGAAATTCAGAACAATTTTTTATTCTGCATCAGAATTTAATTCCACGAGATTTTCTTTCAAGTATTAGGTTGGCAACTAAGCGATTGCGGGTTTTGTCACTAGGTGGTAATGGCAACACCCGCAATCACTTGATTGCCAACCTAATAAAAGAACATCGCAATATAAAGTTTCTAAAGGTGTGTTCGTATAATTTTCGATCCTCCAGAACGACAATATGTTTTACATAAATGTGAAAATATTCAATTAACCATGTAGTCTCGCAAGATTTGATAATTCCCAGCTTTGTTATCGAATATCGATTCTTCAAAAGAGTTTCGTTTTAGTGCCAATAAAATCTCAATGCCAATAAAACACACGATGTATTCTACAAGTGTTTTCGAGTCAGGGATCAAAAATAACGGTTATGTCTAGAATCTTGATGACGAAAGTCATTGATAAAGAGATAATATTTGTTTAAACAGAAGAAAATATTAAATAATGGAAAAATATTCATTTTCTAGTACTCTAGTTAGAAATAACCATTAGAAACGATCAGAATGTTCTTCATTGTCCATAAGCATTGCATATGATAAAATTTTTTTTTATTATCTGTGAAATATCTAATTGTTGTTTATTTTCATTCCTTCTCTTTCCATTCCTTCTCAATAATGGTTATTGGTGACCAAAAAAAAATTTTGTCACAAGCGATGATTATTTAAAAAAAAAATCTATAATGGTTATTCGTAAAATAAAAAAGAATTAAATCAACCTACTACTTTTTATATAGCAATTTTTCTCATCTCTATTATAATTATTATGGTCCTTTGTTCGAATGCTTCTGTAAAGAGTGTTCATAAAATTTGATCATTTTTGACGATACTGTATTTCATTGGGAATTAAAAAAGTCCTTTATCTGTAGTTTATCTGGGCGTTCCTCGCGCCCCTCATGATCACTGTCATCGCCATAATTCTGATTTGCCCGACGACGGCGAAGTGGTGCGTCAAACAGACCATCCCCGGCATGGAAACCGTTTTCAACGAGTTCTTGGAAATGTTCCAGACCATTCTGTCGCAAATACGCGACTGATCAAATTTTGACAACGGCAGTTACGAGTTTACTCGTAGTTTCAGCGCGTTTTGTAACTGTGTTTCATCTAAACCTTCCATCGTTGATAAAAACGTTCCAGGAAGAATAATATTAGCTGTAGAAGAAAAATTAAGATGAAAACTAATCGATTGTAAAAGAAAATTACTCATTTCTGTCAAGAAATTGTAATAATAATTTACAAAATAAAATTGTATATGTATTTTTCTTTTTTACGTTAAAAGAAATTTGAGACGTTTAACGTCGAATCATAAATCGATACGTGGTATAAACTTGGAATAGAACACGCAGAAACATGGGGAAATACGGGGATGCGAGTAATGTCTCCGATTACCATCCAAATGGCTCGTGTTCTAATCCTTATGCACCCATCTGGTTTTTCTTCATCGTCAAAAAATACTTTTCCTACCGCACGATGCACGTACATCTTAAAATAAAAATAGAAATAAAAAAGCTAAAGCTCATATGTATGAAAATATAAACGAAAAAGAAAAAAGAAGAAAAAATAAATGGATAACAAATCTTAAGGTAGTGAAAATGTATTAGAGGGGTTATTCATCATAATTATCAGAGTAATTTAAGAAACAAGAAAAACATTCATATTTTCTCCAAATTGAGAAAAGATGGCAAATACATGCGTATTTAATAATATACCACAAAACGAAGTTTATGAATCAGTTAATTATGAATTTGTCGAATATCTCTAAATTATAAATTGTGCAAATCCCTGAATTGAACAACATAAACGTTATTTACATTAATTACTTAGCAGTATCAAAATATTCTAATAGTCAATCAATAATAATTAATGTTCGTTATTATTAATGAATTTAATGTTCATTTACAACAACTAAATCTCGCTATTTAAATAAAATTCAAGCTTATCTCAGTTTTAAGGGGATTACCTGTTCGAAGCTGAACAATTTGAAAAGAAATAAAATAACTCATCGATAACAGGTGATTACTATTGCAGAAGGTTGTGATAATTTAAACTTCATAGCTGGGAAATCCAGTAAAAGATAAATCCTATGTCTGAATCTGTTCCATCCTTAAAAATCCACGTAACAAGGAAGATGGAAAATTAGAGCTTTAGAAAATCCACCTATAGCTTCCGAGAGATACATCTGGCTAACTACAATATTGGGTTTTTCCCATCCCACGTCGCCAAACGAATTTGTAATACGGTTGTTCACAAGGTTAGAGTAGCCATTTGTCACGAAAGCACCGAGGCAGATTAGTTGCAATTCGTGGGGCGTCGTTCATTAAAACGAGAACACACAGTGTTGGAAGGTATTTTAATTGCCTTCACGATCTTCTTTCTGCTCGTTCTCTCTAAGTGTGGCATATTCGTGAAATAAAAAGCTCTTCGTGAAAAACAGGATTTAATCTCATTTTGGAGGATCAGGAATACCTTCGAGCGAAGTTTCCTCGAACGAATTTCCCTGTTAATGGTTCAGTGGTTTAATGGTCGGAAATATTCGATTTCGAATTTAAAAATTCAGGGAACCGAAACTTCGAACGCACGACGATTTAACAGTGGAAAATTTTCTACACTCTGTGATCTGTAAATTAGAAAGAAAATTCGAGAATGTAAAACTTGAAAGATTCGACGATTTAGAAGTTTCGAATTTTCTAAAATTTCGTAATTTGAAAGTTTCACATTCCGTACGAATAAGTTTTAGAAGTCTGAGAGGAAATCGATGATTTAAAAATCCGAATTTTCAAATTTGAAGACTCGGAAAATCGCAGTGTTTCCTAAGCCCGAAGCTTTAGAAAATTAGAAAAATACAAAATCTGACGATTTTGAAGATACGCAGATTCGAAAATCCCAGTTACCCTGAAAGCCCGGAAAACTCTAAGCTCCGTACTTTTTCTTTATAATTACGTCATCAATCGCAGAAAAGCAATTTCCCATTCCTATACTAATTTTCCTGGATTTTCCATAATATGCGTATGGTGCGAAATATACTATTCGATGCTTGAAAAGTTTCCCAGTTCAATTGTTGGCCGTTTCATACTCTGTCTGAATGTACGAACACACGCCTGCGTGTCACACGTTCAATCAATGTTAATTAGAAATTAATTTCCACGGCTCTCTGTTGCTGGCGCGATCGCAAACGGCAGCTCGATGATTTGGCAGCCTGGAGGCTTCGGCACAACACAAATCCGGCCTGTTGTTCAATTAGCGAGCCCCGAATATCAAGATGTAAATTTCGGCCTGGTTAATCGTTTTCGAAATTCCACGAATTTTTCGTCCGATCGACGAACACGAAAAGCCGCGTGAATGGAATTGCCGATTCCAGAATAAATTCCTTCGTTGTTTCGTCATTACATATCCTAGATGATTATTTAGTCGTTTATTCGGAAATTTCTGAACCATCGGCTGCATGAAATGCTCGAGTCACGGAATTGAAAAGGAGGTAACAAAATTTTGAAAAATATGTAGTTTTTTAGCGAATAATTCACGGATTAGGAATTTTCTATCATTCAGCTTTGGAAGTTACCCACTGAATCGGAAAATTGATAAAACAATGGAAATTTTATAAATACGTGAAATTTAACGAGGCGATTGTTAAGTTCGTTCGATGTTACTCTATCGGGTTGGCAACTAAGTGATTGCTGATTTTGTCGTTAGATGGTATTGACAAAATCCGCAATCACTTAGTTGCCAATCCAATAGATACTCTGGAAACACAAAATTTCAAGCTTTTCCCTTAAATCGCTATCTTTAACCTCAGCCCTTCGATCATTAGAGGAATTTCAATTCATCATCTCGACAGAGTGGTAAAATTGGAAGAAAAGCGATAAAAGCTAACGAACAGTCCGTAGATCGCTAACGACCGGCTCCAGTTCGCCTGAAAGATACTGAATTATCGGCCGCGCAAAATAAATACTTTGCGCGTTAAAATATCGACTGCGCACAGATTTAAGGTTAAGAGATAATAAATGCCTGATAAACTGTTATCAATATTTATTCACTCACCGAATGTTACTTTACTTTACTAAACGTGAAATGGCTGCGTTACAACATCGAAATTATAAAATATAATATAAAAGGTTAATATAAAAAGTTGCTGAAATGGTTAGCTATGCGTGAAATAATGCGGCAAATGCGGAAATAAAGAAAGAGACAGAAAGGAACGTAATATAGAAAGTTTTATAAGGTTACTCTTCGCAAGTAGAGAAAATGATCGTTTCACCTTATAAAGGAGAATTTACAAGTAACAAGTTGGAAGTTCCATAATGGAGTGCTTTTTTTTTTTTTTTACTGAGAATTGCAGTACGCAGATAGCCGGGAAGTTTTTTATGGTTCAAATAGAGGGAGCCACTTAAGGGCAATACTTGAGGAAGCTTGAGTGCCTTTAAGAGACGCGATTATTTCCAGTTAAGGGAAGAATATAGGGGCTGATTCGCCATCCCAGCCACTCAAACGTCTGATCTAAAAGCATATAAGACTCCAACGACAGGAAAACTACAAAGTTGAGCGCTCGATAGGCTGCTAAGTAGCACTGTGCTAGCAGCAGCGCACTTATCTTGAAGCAAATGGAGTTACAGTTACTGATTTTCATTGAAATGAAAAAAAAAAAGAAAGGGATAACTAAAAAATAAAAATTAATCTAAGATAAGAAGGTATGCGGACTGTAAAATTTCTGAGCCGCGTGTGTCATTTTTCACGGAAAGCTAAAGAGGACGTCTCAACTGTGGAAACTGTAGAATTAAACAGCAATTTTACAGAAACAAGGGATGGCACGCCCATCCAATGCCATCCAAGTGATAATTTTAATCCTTGTCGCTCTCTGTACGATCACGGCCGGAAAATAAAAATTATGCCAAACCTAATTCGATACTCGCGATTCAAATGTACACAGAGTAAACCATAGAGTAGGTTAAGATTAGCAAATGTAGCAAAAGCACGTGGTCAAAATTCACGATGATGTGACACATCAACAGGTTGAACGAAATTTGTTGCGCCTCATTTCCGTGAGAGAAGACCCTTATTTTCCGCCTCGACGAGCTCAAAAGCCACTAAAATCTGTCATTCTGGCCGAATATTTTGCAGTCCGTGTACTATACTCGAATTTTAAAACCAACGATTTATAACATCAGTATTGCATTACACGTACAGAAGCAAAATATTGTTGGCTCGAGCGAGGTTGGAGTGGAATTTCTTGGATCAGATTTCTGAGATTTCCCTTGTGAGGAAAATGGAATTAAGTTTCACGTTAATTAATGAACATTCCCGGTAAAGAGTGCTAGGTAATTGGAAAATAAACTCGGACGAGTGGAAGATTTACTTGGGGAATAAATTAAATTAAGTTCCGATTAAATAACGGGATAAGAAAATATCAATTTGTCTAAAGTTTGAATGAAGAAATTCTCGGGAAATATCTTTTATTACAAGAAGGAATCAAATATGAGAAAGTTTTGCAGAATAATCTTTTCGCATTAATTGCTTTAAATAGTATTGGGGTTAGGATGGAGTCAGATTGAGGTTAGGTTGGAGTTGGCAAGTAAGTGATTGCGGATTTTGTCATTACGTGGTATTGACAAAATCCGTAATCACTTAGTTGCCAACCAAATTGTACGAACCGGAACCAGGTCCGAGGTATTACGTGTCGGATGGACAAAAAGAGAAGGCTATTCTTCCGGTGGAAGGAAAGAAAAGAAGGAAGAAAGGCGAAAAGATCGTCGACGTGAATGTTTCGTGACGACACGCTATTAATTTGTGTAACACGTTAATCGTGGTTTGTTCCTTGGAATGATCATTACGTTTCGTTAGTATGTAGGTAAATCGGGTTCGATAAAACATTTGATTAACACACTGATGCTTGAAAGTAACATCTATGGGCAATTTTATAATTTTATAATACTTAATTTTAATTTAGAATATTTTTTTTTTGTTTTTTTAAAGTTTCTGAATTTTCCAATTTTTCAAACCATTGATTCTATATCTTTTTGTATCTTGGAGTTTTTAATTTTCAAAATTCGGACACTGGGATTCTGGGGTTGACAAGTTTTCAATTTCACGAGACCCCAAAAGTTTCACAGATATGGAATTCTCGAATTTTAGATTCTTCAGTTTTCGAAGCCAGTGGAACGAAAAATTTGTTAATTTTGAGATTCAACAATTTTCAAGTTTCTATTACGTTTTCAAATCGCGAAATTTCGGTCTTGCAGATTAAACTTCTCAGAATCTCAAACATTCAACGACTGAGAATTTCAACATGCGTAGAATTTGAAATTCTTAAATTAGCAAATCGAAAGAATTTACCTGAAGCATGCAGCTTCTTTCCCAAACTCGAAACAAAGTTTCGAGAACTGTCACCAGTTTCGAAATTCCCACGTTTTCGGAGTCTTCTATTTTCCAATTGTAAAAGTTTTTCAATTTCGTAATTTCTCGTTTCCGAGTTTTCCATTTCCTTTACGGCTCTGCTGCCCTTTGCCAGCCTTCTGCTTCTTTAAAATGTACATAAAATACATAAAGTCGTACGAAGATACGTAAAGATTCGCAACACGTCGAGTATACTCGTCGAGCATTTGTTAGACGAGGGGAGTATCTGTTTAGGAACCAATTTATCATCCATTTTGCAAAGTTAGTGAAAATACGAATTTTTGGGTTGGCAACCATGTCGGTGCGGCAGTTCAAACTGGCAACTATGTCGGTACTACAACTCAAACTGGCAACTATGTCGATGCTGCAGCTCAAACTGGCAACTATGTCGATATTGTAGCTCAAACTGGCAACTATGTCGATATTGCAGCTTAAATTGGCAACTATGTCGGCGTGGCAGCTCAAACTGGCAACTATGTCGATGCTGCAGCTCAAACTGGCAACTATGTCGGCGTGGCAGCTCAAACTGGAAACTATGTCGGCGTGGCAGCTCAAACTGGCAACTATGTCGATGCTGCAGCTCAAACTGGCAACTATGTCGATATTGCAGCTCAAACTGGCAACTATGTCGGCGTGGCAGCTCAAATTGGCAACTATGTCGGCGTGGCAGCTCAAATTGGCAACTATGTCGATGCTGCAGCTCAAACTGGCAACTATGTCGGTGCAGCCGATCGAGATGCCAACTAAGTGAGTGCGGGTTTTGTCAATACCAACTAATAACAAAATTCGCATTCCTCAGTTACAAAACCATTAATAAACTTTGAAATAAATGTGCCTTGCCACGATCACGAAGCATCGGTATTTATCAAAATCTAGGAAATCTAGCATTGCGAGTTGCGGCGAATATTAATCGAAACTTACGTAGAAACTTGTGCCCGCTTATGAAAACGGAAAAACAAAGGAATACATTAAGTTTCCTCGTAGCTTGTTTGAAATTCAACCGTCAGCGGGCAATAACGAAGCGCAGAATATTAAAACTCTGCCGTAGCAAACTCGGACATCAATCTCGTCGCAACACCATTCCTCTTATTTCCCGAAAAATAAAAGGAAAAAAAGAGAAGAAAAATAAGAGAACGGTATCCCTTCAGGAAATGGCTGAAAAATCGTTCTTGCTGATCTATTCGGTCACGAAGCAAGAGATAAGCTTTATCTTTGATCATCCCTTAAATCATGTGGAAATGAAAGTGGAAAATTCCATCGATTAAAAAATAAAATGAAAGAGAGGGAAGAGAAGGTAGATAAAAACGAGAGATCCGCGATTTTTCTGTGTGCTGTGTTGCGTGCATCGATTGCGTCTATTCATTCAGATTCACAAATCTCGCGAACATGGAATCGACATTTGGTCAGGGGAAAAATTTGATCTCTAGTCCACCGTGGGAGAGGAACAAAACGTTGGCCAACCTGTCGTTTCAAATTTACGACCCACGATATTTTACAGTCGTTCTGAAAATAGTTACAACACAGCTCTGGCCACCTGGAGGCCGGTTTGTGGCTCGTGATATTTATAGCGATCGTTAAGACTCACGGTTCATATGGATGATCTTTTACATCTCTTTGTAAAATTTGCACACGTGTCGGCCATAAATTGCTAGAGACTAGGAAAATTAGATCGAACCAGTTACCTCTTGCTTGATATACAGAGATACTTTGTTTCAATCGAAATGTACAAAATTACACAGTGAAGTGGTGTTCAGATGAAACTATTGGGTTGGCAATATGTGACAACTGTAATTGAAGAATCTGTGTGTTAGGAATAGGGTATACCCTGAACCATTTATCAATCGTAGGACCTGTAGAACACTGTACAGTTGTTGAACGTTATAGGTCCAGAACCTCTCAGGATTCATTAGTCTATGACAAACGCCAAGTGTAAAGATCGACCTAATTGGCCTTTTATTGCTTCCTCTTCCAGTGAATCCTTTCCACTTGTTATATCCAGAGTGGTTTCTAAAATTTTCAAGATTTAATTGCCACATTTTGGATACTTGATCTTGAACCCTAAATCCCAAGTTCTGGATCCTAGACCCTGGATTGCCAATCGTAATTCTGATCTCAGGGATCAGATCGCAATCCTGAAACAGCCCACTTTCTCTCATTGTCTCTAACAGCTCACAAAATCAGCTAATAAAAAAATCACCAATCAGCTCATAAATTATCAATTATTACAAGGACACTTGGTCTTTATAATAATTACAGTGATGGACAAGGAAAAATTAAAAATCGATGGTGTACGAGTGCCTGAACTACATTGGTCCAACTATAGTGGTAGCCTATTCTCAGGTAAATGTTACATTCGTTTATTAGTCTTATCAAGTATAATTCGATTTCGTAAAATTATGGTACCTCTTCGTATCATCATCTCTTAAACTTTCCTTTCTCCGCTATTATGTATCACTAGCCAAAAGCCTATCCATTATCCAGCATCACGCATAAGCTTATGACAAAACTTACAGCAAATTCTTTATCTCGTAGATTACTTACTTCCATCGAGTGAAACATTAAGCACAACCGTCAATCACTCGAACATGATCGAAAACTAGTTGGAAACTCGCTTCAACAACTCGCACCGGTGCCTACGAAAGTCTCATCAGTTTCGATCGGCGTTCACAGGTCGACTCCCATGAGAAGTTGGCCAAATAACTTCGCTCGTTCTTCTAGCAAGTCTCTCCACCTCATAGACACCTACGATTCCGCGAAACTATAGTACAATTGATTGACAATGGATACATCCATCAATTGGAAGACATTTTTATCATAAAATAGTCACTCCAAGCCATCGGAGCCAAGTTCCAAGTGCAGCAAAGATTATTTAAAGGTAGAGTTAGGTTAGGTAAAGGTTAGGTTAAGTTTCTTACAAGATTCTTCAGAAAACACAAATAGATCTCACATAATTTGTCATACTAATATTCGAACGAGTGATTGTTAAAAACCTAGGCTCAAGGATCAAGGCTGAGTATGCATGATTTTGAACGTAGTGCCAAAAGCTGAAGGAATTCACGAAAATTCTATAGCTTCGAATTTAGATCATATAGGTTAGGTTTCTACGAACAATAAGTGGTTTAGGATAGATTCTATACTCTCGATAACATACACTTTAAGGTCTCACGAATCCTATGGTGTCTGAAATCTCGGATTAATGCAACACGTATCAATTTACACAGCTCAACAGCTCACGACACCTGATACCCACTATCTAGATTAACACTACTGATCCTAACCTTAAAGTCGCTAATTCTTCTACCGAAATAAACGCATTATGCGCAGTAAGCGATACTTTTCTGACAAAAATGATAAGATAAATAATATAGTGACAACTCTTTTCTATTACCGAAAGAATTGTCTGTTCCACTTTAAACTGTCGTTTAAAGAGTGCCGCGATTCAAAAATTGCTTTAACCTATATTCGATAGTAAGATTCTTTTATACGAACTTAACCCAACCCTTTAAAATTTAAAGATCTGTATCTAGATTGCAATAATTGGTTGCTAGATTATCTTTCGAACTTAAGAAAGGGAGAAATTATGTTAAAATAAGGAACTATTAAAGACAATTCTAGAAAGAGAAATAATCAATAACCTTAAAAGAAAAAGCAATTACAAGTAACTCTAAAAAGTGAAGTTATTAATAACCCTAAATGATAAAAAGTAACTCTAAAAAAAAAGAAGAAAAAAAAGAAAGAAGAAATTATCAATGGCTCTAAAAGATAAACAGTTACAGAGGACTATTCTCTTCTCTTCAAGAAATGAAATAAACACGCGTCGTCGTTTCGAGAGCCGTAGCGGAAGACAGCTGAAATGGATCGAACACGATCTCGAATCGTCCTCGACGAGGACGTATTCACGCGTGGCTGCAACCTGCACGAATGCATGCGCAATATCTGCCGTCTGGTGCACATAGAATCGCGAACAATATCGTCTGCTGCATGGAAATGAGGAGAAATCCGATTAGATCCGGCTGTTGCGTCTTATGAACACCAATCTCTGGATTATTCGTCCTCATATTGCGTTTCCGAGCCCAAGCTACCGACTATCCTAACCTCTACTCAACGAATTTAGGACGGTTGACAAGATTGGAGGAAAGTTTCGAGCGCGGAGCAAAGTGGCTTACCGATTCGTCGAGTGCACTGCTTAAGAATATCCTTGTTTTCGATCATATCGAGAAAATGGAATTGGTGGAGTCGTGTAAATGATATCTTGTAACTACACTCTGCACCCTTAACCTATCCCTTTATCGTTTCTTTATTTGATTATGTTTGTTGACATTTTGTTTGTCCATTGTGACAACTGGTTAAGAAAGTCAGGAGTAGGTTAGGGAAAAGATTAGGAAAATAGTTCAAAAAGAGGTTAAGGAAGAGGTTAAGAAAAGGAAAAAATCTTTCCTGGTGGCTCTGATTGGAATTGTCTTTTGTTTTTTAGAATTGTTGTTTTAGAGAGGTTAGGAGTGAAATCGAAGTAAGTTTCAATTAGTTCAATTAGACTAGGTATAAAAGTTTATTTTTGAGGTTTCATTATAGGAACCAAAGCTGAGTTAGTAATTGAGCGAGTTGAGGTTAGGTACCACTACTGTAAAACTAATGGCGCCGATACTGTTAGGATAATATACAGAGTGATTAAAACATTTCGTTCTACTTTTGAGAAAAATAGTTATTAGAAATGAATCGACATTTTATAATCATCGTCTGTATGAAACGACAATTTATTCACAAGTTAAAGTAATCAAGCTTAAGTTTTAGTCTGCCACAGTGAAACCTTTCGACTTTCAGAGGTTTATTCTGGAGGAAACATGGCAAGTTCAATACGGTACGCCTCACAAATCCATGGATAATCCGGAAGTGGCAAGGTCATGGAACTCTACACCACCGGAAAGCGTTACCGAAGACTATCCAAGACGGAATCGTACGGCTTATAATATCCAGACCGATTCCCAGATTCACGTGTTACCTTCGAGCCACGTAATCCTGGTATTAAGTCTGGTTTCCAACAATTAAGCTACGTGTCCGCCTGTTGTGCAGTTCGATGGATTAAGGAGCTCGATAATTAAGTGTTTTCCTGGCAAAATTTACGCTCCATTTATCTCATTGGTCGGGAAATACGACTCACCTAACCGAACCATTAATTTTCAGTATTTTTCCATTCTGGAAAAAGTGCGGCAAATTTAAAACGATATACGTCGAGACTTATTTAACATAATTAATAATTAAAAAATAAAAATGTTACGAATTTTGTTAAATTCTAAAGTCTAAGCGAATACTCATTGCACACACGTATTAATGTTCCAATTAACAATATTTTCAATTGAACGATTGACCACTTCTGACCAAGATTTCCAAGTATTTGTAAATTATTAACATCACCCATATATCAAATCCATGACAATGTTTTACAATTAATTGCTTTTAATCATAAAAATTTGATCAAATTAAAAATCATAACTAATTTGATGTCTAACAGTGATTTAGTAGAATAAGTGGAACTAGTGGAATAAGACAGATGTGTAACGTGGTCAGACACGTTAAAGATCAGATGTACAAATTCTCGTGGAAATTGAACATTAATATCGCGAGGAATTTTCTTACGAAAGGAATATTATTTATTTCAATTTATTTAGGATTATTTTAAACGCAACAAATTTTGAAAGTTTATAATATAATTAGCTGGCACTTTATAATAAATTAATTTTATGATTTTAATATTTTAGTCGTTGCTGAATGTGCTTGGTTAATGGACTGTTCAGTGCAGTAGGGAGATTAATACGAAGGAGATGTTTCTTTTGTCGAGTAAAATCGACGAGGCGACGCGAGTTCACCGAGATTCCGGAAATTCTGCAAATTGTTTCCACCCTCCTGAATTTCGTGTATGCTGAGCCAACTAAGAATATGGTTGACCAGAAATTCGGAATTGTCCTGGCATGGTAATCATCGATTATAATTTATGCGAATATCCGGACTGAAACTATCGCAATGTTCGAAAGCAAATTGCTTTACGTTTCATTTGTTTCCTCTTTTCTATTCTTTCGAACTTAAAACGAAATTATTTCGCTAACACGCTTGTTTTTCCGTCCAGTCGCGTCAACGGGAGTCGTAAATTCCCGTTACGATTATAGCAATCGACACCACGAACAGGTCGATCCCCTTATTTCCTGTGGGATAATAGGAGTGTTTGTTGTGTAATAAAACTGTAATCAACGGTTTTAGAAGATTTATATTTTCAACAATTTATTACGCTTATTATTGTGCCGTGTCGGAAGATATATTTGGTAATTGTGTACTTGCTAGTTGCTTCGTACAAGCAAAAAGTAGATTAACTTAATGTCGCGTAGACCGTAGCGAGGCCTAAGTCTGCAGCAACGGTAGATGACTACGTCGAGATTAAAAGAACAATAGATTTGACTGATCTAAGTGTGTAGCGATAGTAGATGACTGCGCTGAGATGGAAAAAACAGTGGATGACTGCTCCAAGGATAAGACCGTTGACTCGACTACACGAAGATCGGAAGAACAGTAGAAGACCCGTCTCGTACCATTAAGGAGGAAAGCTCGGTGTGGGTGTGCTTTTCTGAACTAAGAACGCGGATTCGTTGTTCACACTTTTCGGTAGAAAAGCGAGGGTAACGATCCGCGATGCCCATTGGTTATAGCCAACGTTAATAAATAAAAATATGAGGAGAAAGTCTCCCGCAGGTGTGGCTCATGGGCGTCCTTGTTCATGGGAAAAACCTGCTATTTCGCTGGACGAACATCTGCTTTCTCCGTAATTTCTAAGAGCGTGCAATAAACACAAGGTCTGTTTTAAGGACCATCCGTAAACCGAAAATACTTATATGAATGGAGATTAAGCTAAAAAGATTCGGTTTATGGTGGTTCCTTGGGTTTATTGCGGGCCAGTGTAACGATGTGTAGGCCTTGACGGCCAGACCATGACGGACGTCGCACGGACATTCTCACGCGACGTAACAATGCTGATTCACGGAAGGTTATGAGAAATTGTAGCGAAGCTTCTTCTTCTGGTAACAATTTTACTGAAATTTTAAGCGAAGTTCTCGTTTCATGTTGGACTTTTTTCGAGTATGTGAAGGGAGTTTGAACGAGCTTCTGGGATTTAAGAGCGTTGACGGAGCATCAAAGTGGCAGGATTTCATCAGAGATCTATGCAGGACGACGAGGAAAGTAATGGAGTCGAACAGTCATGTCACGGACCAATAGCTTATAGCCGATGCTAATTTTGCGCTTGAACTGCAAGCTACGTGCATCGAAGTTAGATGAAACGATCGCTTATGATCGTGTTCTTAGATTTGCGCTGGAATATTTCATCGATCGACTCCTCGAAAGCTGTTCTTACAGAGTGCAACTGTAATATCCTGATCTGAATTTAAGCCAATTCTGATCAAAGACTAATTTCAAACGAAATTTGTCACCAAACGCGATTATCTATAATATGTTGTCACAGAAAGAATAAATAGACAGACACGAAACGACTAAAAGATAGTTCAAAATTTCTATCTGAAATGGAAAAATGGAAATATAAATCAGACGTAAAATATTTACAATATGATGACGACAAATAAACGTGATATTATGTTAAACATATTGTTTAGATTGTTAAGCAGCATCCAAGATTTGAATTTAATTTAAGAATTTAACATGTTTTGGAATACTTTAACATACTTTAACACAGTCAGTATAATCCAATGTACTTCAGTTTATTCAAACACAGTCCAACATATTTCAATACACTGGAATACATCTCAAAGATTGTTTCGTTATATTTATATCTGAACATGGTAACTCAATCACAGAACACATCAGCCGCTTAATTTACCTTAACAAATATAGACTAATATTGGAATACGGCCAGTAAATAAATTTATTCCAACACAACAGCCGGTAATTAAACGCGTTCAAACATAGTCCAACATATGCCCAGGCAGTCTAACAGGTTTCAATTTATTGCAACACATTCCACCGCAATCTAATCCATTCAAACTTCTTCCAACTTATTACAATACAGTTCAACTCACTGCGACAATCTACAAAAGTCAATACCGCTATAACCGATCTGATTTTGCTTCAACATAATACAACTCACTGCAACGTCATCTACTAAGATCTAGTCTCGTATGCCCTTCTCTAGTCTGACGCATCTTAATTTTCTTCCATTATGTGCGAACCTATCTGACGTCGTTCTAACATGATGCAAGCCAGCCGAATCTATCAAAATGTAACGCATGTCAACATAGACCACACAATATGGCAGGCGAGCCGAACACTAAACACTGTCAACCAGAATCCGGAAATTGCAAACACGGAGCAACCGCTCGAAACCAATTAGGCTTGTGGACCGCAACAAGCTAAAAGACAAAGCAACAGCGATTAGAATATTCATGGTGGCACCTTAACAAGATGATTTCCTGGGGGACAGGCGACGGGTGAAAACGCCGATCACGTTAAACAATTCAATTGGTCCCGGGGCTGGCCTTTATTATCGAGCAGATATCGGGCAGACAAAGCAAATGCTGACCGACGCGACATTCGGTCCACCTGGCTGGCCAATAAACATTTCACGCTACATCGTATCTGTACGATCGGTCCCAGAAGGATTTCCGCTTCGCCACCGCTTTATCCACTTCGCCGCAGCCCCTCCGTACTGAATACTTCGCAGTTCAGAGGAATTCGTACTGTGGTCACGTGGACCGCTTGTTATCCGAGAATTCGAGCGAACGGTTGTAAATCGTCGAGATCTCACGTATCGGTTTCGTGGGTTACGTAAGGATTTCCCGGTGTGAATTTTCGTGGTGAATGGAGTGTTGTCGATTTAGGGGTGTATCGGCCACGAAATTTTCGATAGAGGGTTGAAAAGGACGTTGAAGGGGCGATGCGGCAGCAAGCAATTTGGTTTGGTTTTATCGACCACTCGCGTCAGCTTTTACTGACCTGGAAGGTTTGACGATGTATCGTGTGCCTTGAAAGCGCGACAGTTTTGATTTGTCGAAAAGGCCTTGAACGAGAGAGACAGCAAGAGGAATATTGGTTTTGATTTTATCCATCAAAACGGTCGCTTTGACTAAGGTAGGATGTTTGACGCTGTATCGTGTAGTTTGATGCTGTATCGTGTAGCTTGAGCGTGTGCCCTGCAGTTTGAGCGTGTGTCGTGTAGTTTGATGCTGTATCGTGTAGCTTGAGCGTGTGTCGTGTAGTTTGATGCTGTATCGTGTAGCTTGAGTGTGTGTCGTGTAGTTTGAGCGTGTGTCGTATAGTTTGAGCGTGTGTCGTGTAGTTTGAGTACGTCTCGTGTAGTTTGAGTATGTGTCGTGTAGTTTGAGTACGTGTCATGTAGTTTGAGTACGTGTCGTGTAGTTTGAGAGTGTGTCGTGTAGTTTGATGTTGTATCGTGTAGCTTGAGTGTGTGTCGTGTAGTTTGAACGTGTGTCGTATAGTTCGAGCGTGTGTCGTATAGTTTGAGCGTGTGTCGTGTAGTTTGAGCGTGTGTAGTGTAGCTTGAGAGTGTGTAGTGTAGTTTGAGCTTGTGTCGTGTAGTTTGAGTATGTGTCGTGTAGTTCGATGCTGTATCGTGTAGTTTGAGCGCGCGTCGTGTAGTTTGAGCGCGTGTCGTGTAGTTTGAGCGCGTGTCGTGTAGTTTGAGCGTGTGTCGTGTAGTTTGAGCGTGTGTCAGTCTTAGTTTGTACTTCAAAGGGATTGTTTAGAACGAGATTTGGTGTCTTCGACAAAAGTTATAATCACTGGTGTTAGATTTAATCGAATGTTTGACGTATATCAGATGGTTTGAGGTGGTCATACCAGTTAAATTAATTTATCAAAATTATCGCGCTCCTTTAAATCGTATAATCCAAATCATAGAATCATTTATCTTCACTACACGATACATTTCCCTTTAAAAAGAAGAAAAGAAAAAATTCCTGAAGAAATTGTGTCTCAATAACCGAGATTGAACTATTTCCAAATTATTCTCCAAACTATTACAAACTACTTCCAAACCCCAGGGGTATAGAATACCAAGTACTAAGTGTAAATGTGCCTTAAGAAACGGACAAAGTACACGAATAGGAGGAGGAAATTTCGCGGGAAAAACGCGGTTGGAACTATTTCATGCCCCATTTCCCGTTGCCATAATTCGGGGATCGCAGTTGTAGAAGGATCAGTGAACCATCCGCGCCATTTCCTTCCTTCTTGGCCGGTTCCCACGGCTCCCATAAACACAAATCGTCCACTACTAAACGCCTGGATAAAATCGCGGGGGAGAAATGTCCCTGGATATAAGTGTCGGTTGTGCCTGACTGGTCATGGTCTTTTCTACTTGCAACATCGCCTTTGAACAACCTCGCCTACTTCCACCTAGTAAACCTTCCCTTTTCCTGCTTCTTCTTCCTCTTCCTTTTGTTTTTCGCCTTTTGTTTTTTTCTCTCTGTATTCTTCTAGCTTTTCACGCGGATTTGGCTAATTAAAGGAGATAATTGAACGAAGAACGGCTAATTAGGAAGCAAACAGGAGAGTGCAGTTTGTCTGGAAGTTGCCTAATAAGCTTCTCCGTGGTTTCTCAAGCGTTTGTTTATCCTCGAGCTTAATGCAAATTTGCATTAGAATCGCCAGAGTAAAATTCTCATTCCACCCACTATCATCCGCCATCACATTGGGAAACTAAGAAATTTGGGAGTTTGCAAATTCAAAGATCAGAAAGTGAATACATGGTCTAAATTATCGCAAGACATCCATAAACTTAGCAGATTCGTTAACGGCCCGATTCTATTTCCCTTCGTCCCGTTTCATCCCCGTACGCGCGTGAAAAGCCATCAGGCAGGTACATTTCAATAGGGATGCAGGTACTAAAGGTTCATAACGCTGATAATTTAATCGGTGTTTCGCGTGAAAATGCTGCCAAACGAAGTTCCACTAAATTAACCACGAGAGTGCTTCAAGTACCGAATAAACCGATCGCTTATCTGCAAACTACCACAGAGCCAGCGGCTGTATTTCCGTATGTGCACGCACAAATAATCGAACGACAGGCTAAAATGGCGAACGCATACGATTAACGGTGATTAATGCTAGGATAATAAGCAATTCTCAAGCACTTCGTGCCAGGTAATCGAATTTATTTCATCTAGAATTAAAGTTACTGTCCAGATAGATGAATAGGCGTTGCGGCTGTCCGTAGTTGTATAAACAATAATTACGTTGCCCTGTCACCGATAAGTAACGATTAACGAGTGGATAAATAACGAATCAGGAAATTGAAACAGGATTTCACCCAGTGTGTCATCCTTTCGTTACATTTCCAATTAGCGATAGTAATTAACGGCCGCCCTTTACACGAACTACCAAATCATTAAATTTTAGGTGTAAATTACCTTTTTAACTGTTGCCAAACAGACAGTGAATTATTGCCTGCAAGGTCGAATCTTTTATCTCATAGCAAAAGGTCAAACGAAAACAAATTTTTATCTCTGTACGACAATGAAATTCATTGAGAAAGTTACATATTGCAGTAGATGTAACTTAGGAAGAATTTAGCACGAAATATATATTAATATAAATATAAATATCCATCTTTTAATTTTTAAATATCAATTAACCCTTCAAATATCCAGTTTGATAAATTTTCAGTCGTATTTGCTTTCTGATGTCTGTTCAAGCTCATCCTCTGTCACGAAATTTCCTTTCATTGACCTAACCTCCAATGAAAACCGCGCGAAAATTCAAATCGGACTGTAAGAATGTCGTAACGACGATTCTAGTTACTTTTCTCTTCTCTATATCGATATCGATGAATTTCACACACTATTTTCTAGAAAATCTCCATTCAAAATCACTATCCACCACGAAGTTTGTTTCCTAATTTAACCGCCATTAAAGCCGCCATATTGGATGCTGCACGAGCAAGCATACACACGTGTCTAATTTTATTCGCCGTCGTTGGCTTTCGAAAAATCCGAGAAAATCCTCGGGACACTCGTTGAAGTCTTTACCATATTGTACAACCAATTCCAACGTTTAAAAGGTTCACCAGGAAAAATAAAAATTCACAAGCTCTCGATTAGCTTGGTTACACAGAGTGCAATTCAAATTATGTTGAAACAAGGCAACCGTAATGGCACTTGAGCTCATTTTTCTTAGCGGATACTGAAACTGGAATCGAGTCACGTTCCAGCAAGACAAATCACCAATAGAGAACTGTTTCACCGTCCGTAAATCGAGGCTCTCGAACAAACGAACCATCCCCGTGAAACTTACGTGTCCGGTGGTTCGAGGCGTTCGCCGTTAGATGGCTTTCAATTACGCCGCGCAAGAAAAACAAATCGCCCTGTTTGCTTCGACACGTTCGGCACACGTCGATCGATCGAAGCCGGTTTCCGGTAATTTGTTGCTGTGACCAGTCGGACAAATTAAAGGACACGGTTCGCGAACAAGTATACGATCAAGTCGAACGTAATCGTTTTAATGCGACTTCCAAACTGAAACCCGGGGGAATTTCGCGCCGACAAGTTGGCAACGCGCCGACAAGACCGACCGAGCGGTCCTCTAACGACCGGGAATTAATTTGATTCGACCTCGACGTGCTCGTAAAAGCTGGGAATTTTTTCTTTTTTCTGGTGATCGAATAGGGGAAAAAGTATGACTTTTACTTGGACGATTCACTTGGACGATTGGCAGTAGGTTCTAACGTGAGTTAGTTATATACAGGATGTTTCAGATTTTGTAGTTTGATTTTATTTTTCATTTTATACGATTTCAGATGTTTTCCAAGACTGTGTGGGAACTTGGGTAAAATACAAAATTTATTTCGCAGTTGAGATACTGTGTTTTAAGGTGAAGTCTATTTGTTACGGTATAATGCTGGAGTTTTATGTTACGAGTTCAGCTCAGCTTTCGTAAATGAAGGATTGCAGCATATACAGGGTGTTTCGTATTGTTTCAAGGTACTGTAGGACTTGTTTGTTAAGTTATAACGTTAGGCTTTGTCGTACACGAGTAATATAGCTTACCTCATCGGTATAGTATACTTCAGCTTGTTTCTCGTAGTTAAAGAGCATATACAGGATGTTTCATTTATTGAGAGCGACATCTCGACAATTTTGCCGTTTCTTTTCCTATCGTTTACGAAATCTTTTTGACGTATTTCCAATAGTTATAATTTTCTACTAGTTCATTTCATCTCGTAATCTATCCTAAAGAAATTTAAATACAGACTTAATGACAAATACTTCAAACTCGATATTTTTTTAACCTTCCAAATTTAACATTTTATATATCTCACAAAGTATCATTATTCTTCCTTTGAAACAAAAATACGATATCTCGAAAATAATAAATTGTGTATGAATGAATATAAAACGACGAACCTGTTCGTTACCATAAAATCGAACGATTAATAGCAAATAGAGACCAGGTTATTAGTCACAGAGAATTGGAGAAATTAGCGAAATTTTATTCTGGCGTTTCGACCAAAGTGCTGTAGCCCAAACATCGACTGTCTTTTAGAATTGTCAACGCGATCTGAAGTTAATAAAGCGACATATATTGTTTTCTATTCTATTCAAGTCGCAACCGCTGACGTTGTTCAAAGACAATAGAAAGAAACGCGATGAAAAATTCATACGCTCTGCTACGCGCGCAAGAGCGTGATCCTTTTAACCCTCCACGTTTCTGCATGCGTAGTTTCGTATGTAAATCCAGCTCTACAATTCCGACAGCTCATCCGTTCGCCTGTTTCAACCTACAACGATGCGGTTGAAATTATTATAACACTCTCTCGGTGGGATACCATCCGTCTGTCAGTCCTTTGATTAACTCGGCGTTTCGGTTAATCCGCCGGAAAACTATCCATTGGACCCTGTTTATCGCTAACAATTTATTAATTAATTATGTATTCATTTATATTGCAGGGTTATATCGGACTGGTTGTTCAAGAATTTAGGTTTTAGGATTTAAGAGAATCGTGAACGAATTTTGAAATCAAACTTTCACGTCTATTTGGAAATATTTGTATTTGAATTTTGTTATAGCCTGAAAGATTATAGTTTGTTATTGTTATGCGATAACAATAATTAGGTAAAATTTGACGAAAACGGAGTTCAATTATTTCTGGTAGCCATTAGCGAAGAATATTCAAGGTTATCCATGATTTTGAAACATTTATAAGATTCTATAACGTACTGTTTAATTAAAAAAAAAAAATAAATAAAAGTAAAAGTACATTGAATTATAATTTTTTTATTAAAAGACATAAAAATGGCCCTAAAATTTTTGCGAAAATTTATACGTCACGTGCGAGATCAATTAATTTAACGGTGCTTCAAAATTCTCTTCGATCTTCAATCATTTCAAATCTCTTTTCTTCGTTGAGAGAATCGCTTCCTTTTATGTACAACCTTTTATTTCAAAACCAGGCTGGTTTTAATCGGATACTCAGCGCTATCTTCGTTATAGGTTATAAAAACATCGATGAAATTCTATTTTTTCGATTTATATTTCGATACGCGATGCATTAAAATTTGTCCGAAAACTGGACAGGAAACACGTTTGTGTAGGCGTTATTCATTGGATAAAGAGAGGGAAATATCTGTGGACCTGAATGACAGATTGATTAACGAGCAATCGTCCGATTCAGAAGAACGTCTATCGCTGATCGTGCGTCCACTAAAACGCTTTTCGTGGTCCGGCTGACGCATCATCATTTATTTCACCGAACGAGATCAAATGTGACCCTGATGCACCTTTTTCAAACTTGTTAAAACTACTCTTCAATTAATTCTTACAGGTATCAGGTTTTACTCCTCACGGATCTTTCGCATGTAACGCGATATTCAGTATTCACCCATCACCATCCACTACCATCCACTGTCATCTATTATTACCAATCACTATAATTCATTACCAACTACTAAAATTTGTACATCTTTATTACGGCAAAATAAGTATAAATTAATGTATGTGACAAGTTCACCTCTTTCTCTATTGAAATATATACAATAACCATTTTCCACAAAAAATTAATGTTTTGGCTCAATTTCACTCTTTATTGTATTGTACAAAAATTCCAATACTCCAATAACAAATTTTCAACACGATCTGTTTTATCCCTGTGTCTAAAGTATGGGCCTGCTGGGTTACCTTACTGATAAATCCCCTAGCAGGTCCCTAGCAGGTTCTAATAAGCCCCTAGCAGGTCCCTAGCAAGCGCCTAGCAAGTTTCCAACAGCCTCCTTAGCAAGTTCCCAGCAGACCACTAGCAGGCACTTAGCAGACCGTTAGTAGACCCTATGAGTTGCTTAGCAAGTCTCTAACAAATCTTATGAATCTCCCAGCCTGCTCCTAACAGATCCTATGAGTCTCCTAGTAGGACCCTAACAGATCCTATGAATCCCATATGAGATGGTCCTAGCAGGTTCTAATAGGCCCCTAGCAGGTCCCTAGCAAGCGCCTAGCAAGTTTCCAACAGCCTCCTTAGCAAGTTCCCAGCAGACCACTAGCAGGCACTTAGCAGACCGTTAGTAGACCCTATGAGTTGCTTAGCAAGTCTCTAACAAATCTTATGAATCTCCCAGCCGGCCCCTAACAGATCCTATGAGTCTCCTAGTAGGACCCTAGCAGACCCTATGAATCCCATATGAGATTCTAGCTGGTCCTAGCAGGTTCCAATAGGCCCCTAGCAGGTCCCTAGCAAGCGCCTAGCAAGTTTCCAACAGCCTCCTTAGCAAGTTCCCAGCAGACCACTAGCAGGCACTTAGCAGACCGTTAGTAGACCCTATGAGTTGCTTAGCAAGTCTCTAACAAATCTTATGAATCTCCCAGCCGGCTCCTAACAGATCCTATGAGTCTCCTAGTAGGACCCTAGCAGATCCTATGAATCCCATATGAGATCCTAGTTGGTCCTAGCAGGTTATAATAGGCCCCTAGCAGGTTCCTAGCAAGCGCCTAGCAAGTTTCCAACAGCCTCCTTAGCAAGTTCCCAGCAGACCACTAGCAGGCATTTAGCAGACCGTTAGTAGACCCTATGAGTTGCTTAGCAAGTCTCTAACAAATCTTATGAATCTCCCAGCCGGCCCCTAACAGATCCTATGAGTCTCCTAGTAGGACCCTAGCAGATCCTACGAATCCCATATGAGATCCTAGCTGGTCCTAGCAGAAACACTCGTCCCTTTCTTTTTCCATCATTTTTCCTAACATCTACAGCTCTAGCTCAACAGTATATATAGTATCAAGATGCTACACCATTATGATACACCATTATGACCAATCATCTATTCACTCCAGTGAAAGTGAAGACTTTCTAGGGACTTTTTAATTTTAAACTTTTGATCTGTTTTACGGCTCTCTCCTCTTTCCTACCTTCATACGCAAGTATCAAACCATCAATAAATTCGTCCACATCTTTTATTTATCTATCCAGGAATTGGTAGAAGCTTTAGTTGAAATCTATGAAGCTTCACAAACTGAATCGTCCCTTTGGGAACATAGAAACAGGGTAAACACTTTATAAATGTAAACAAATCTCGATAACAGTATACATTAGTCATGGATGTTTCTAACCGTGAAGAAAGGACCATCCTTGAAGTGCCTTTTGATGCAGGGAATCGACTAAAGGGGATGTACGTCGATCCGGTACATTAAGTATAGATTTTCGTACGACGTTCTCGGTAAAATGCCGCGGTTCATTGATTTACGAGATAGAGCCTTTTATTTGATTGGAAGGAAGATATAGACCGAGGTTTGGCTAAGCTTTATTGGGTTTGGCAACGTCTGGTTCGACAATTTGGAAGTTTGGAAATTTAAATATCAGAAAATCAGCAGATTGCAAAATTCAACGATATGAAAATCCGAATATAGGAAAATTGAGCGGTATGGAAACTTGCAATTTTCGACATTTAAAAAATTATTTATTATTTAAAAAATTTAGAATTAAAAATTCGAAAGATCTCGAAGAGTCGGAAAAGAAGATTCGAGGAATCGAGAACCGGTAGATCGCAAACCTTAAACATCTATAAAAAAAATTCCAAATTTAAAGATGAAAGTAACCTTCACGATTATGAACATAACCTCCAAGCACCCAATTTCGCGATCTTAACTATCTTTTCAATTCCTTGAAGTATATCA
The DNA here is from genome assembly GCF_041682495.2 of Bombus fervidus. Lineage (NCBI taxonomy): Eukaryota > Metazoa > Arthropoda > Insecta > Hymenoptera > Apidae > Bombus > Bombus fervidus. The sequence continues at coordinate 8,112,176 of NC_091531.1, read as the reverse complement.
TTCCAATACGTCCCTCGATGAATGTCTCATGGTTCGATACGAAATTCCGGCCAACGAAGATTAATTTCCCTTTACAAACTCTTCGCGAATAGTGGCATTGCTCGGTTACCCAGAATGAACACAATCGTCCAGAGGGGTGCGATCCGACATAAAGCGTCGATACGTGCCTCGAACCAGTTGGAGGCGTGACCGATTCCCCCTTGGCGTATTGATTTTACACTAAGAACCGGTTTAAAAGCATCTTTATCCTCTCCCGCGTCGTAAACTGCGGTTTCTTCGTGTACGACACGCTTTTCAGGCTTGCGGCAACGCGACGAAGATGCTCGCTGTATAATCGTAGGAATAACACGTAGCTTCGCTCGTATTTTGGAACGAAGCATTAAGATTTGCGGCGTGTCGTAAAATTTCAAGACTGCCACCTTCCTCGAGAAGATTCCGCCAGTTGCGTCTGACAGTGACAACGTATATCTTATATACAGGGTGTCTTTGTTATTACGGTATAACCGACAGGGGAATGAACCTACGTAAGAAAATAAATAGGAGGCGTAGAATACAATTTTTCTCTTGTGAAACTACGACTATGTTTTTGAGAAAATCGAATTTTAATACTTGTCAGATATACTTGAATTTGCTTAATTGTGGCATCGATTAGGAGCGAATAATCGACCAGGGGTTATTCTACGTGGGAAAATAAGCCGAGAACTTGGAATAACATTTTTTCGATAGATACTTCGTTTTCGAGAAAATCAGATTTCGAAAAATACCATTAAACTAAATTTTTCTTTTTTTTTTTTTTTTTTTCAAAACAAGGTCTTAAACGGAAAAATGTTATCCTACGTTTTTGACTTATTTTCACAAGTAGAACAACTTTTTACCGATTATCTTACTCGTATCGTTAATTATCTTAATCGTTGATTAGCCAAGTTCGCATATGGAAAATAAATTTTGAAATTCGATTTCATCGAAAACGAAGCGCCGTATGAAAATATTTCATTCCACAATTCTGATTTATTTCATTCATGTAGGATCACCATTTTGTCGATTATACCATGGTTATTGGGACACCGTGTATACGTAGGTTTCTTAAACTCGTAGAATGGTTGGGACAAGGTTGCATAATTGAAAAGTTTGTGAATTTTGAAAAGGTTCTTAAACTTCTTATCGATCTGAGCAGCGAGTGCTCGCTTCAATTTTTAAAGCAAAGGGAAGTTTTAAACGAGCGCGGTACCTCCCTATCGTATTAGTTGTCCGATACGTCTGACCATAACGGGCTGCTACCACTTAACCTCGTGTGCAAGTGACGCGACAGTGAAATTCGTGGCGCGAGAGAAAAAGTAGAGATTTCTTATGGGAAAATAAGATAATCTGAAACGCCATGTAAATGCTAAATGGTTCGAAATTCGGAAGTTTCAAAATATAGAAACTTGAAGATTTAAAGAATTGAAACTTGGCTGACTGCAAGATTCAGAGACTTGGAGATTCAAAGATTCGAAGATTGAGAGATTTGGATATTTAGTAATTTATATTTATAAATTTATATTTATATTTAGAGATTTATATAAATTTGGATTCTCAGAGATTTGGTGATTCGAAGATTACGAAACGAGCAGATTTTAAGGTTTGCAGATTTGGAAAGTAAATACTGTGATAATATTGTATAATACAATTTTTATATATTATTTCTATAGTGAGCGCTTAATGAGAAATTGGTCGCGCTACTGACATTCCTCGAGCATTAATTATCATTAATTTCGTCGCGCGTTCGAATTCGTATAACCACCGATCGATCCAACGCATTGTTATTGAGGTGAGATAGAGGAGCACCATATTGGAAACGCTAATTGCTATCTCTCTATGTGTATAAACTCACCATATACTCTCCTCTGGCTGTCTTATTGCTTGTCTACAGACAAAGCAGTTATGCCTACATAGTAACTTTGATTAAGATGAATTTAGTAAATTTTGGTAATACACATTAGACGAATTATTATATTCTTCGATTAATTTATAATTGTTTTGTTGTAAAATAACTTCCATGTCTTGTGGCTGAAGAGTAGAAAGTGGAAACATCAAATTCTCTCTGACCATAACCTAGAAAACCTATCTTATAATTGTTACGAAATTGTTACATAACATGTATAATTATTTTTTAAATACGTCAAACATTTCAACTTTCGTGACTGTATAACGAAATACACAATGTTAATTAAAATTTTTTGAGATACAATTCTCTGAACATAACCTGAAAAATTTATTTTATAAAAGATTTCTACACCTCGTTGTAAGTATAATTATCCTTCATCCGCCATTGAAAATTTGTAATTTGTTGAATATACTAATATTGACTAACGAAAGCGTCAATCTTGCCGCAATTAGCTGACCTTATCAACAAATTTGTCCGATTAACCAATCAATCGGTCGAATGTCGATGATCATCAAAGTGGGTGACTGTAAAACACCCTCTGTAGCCAGTCTCCTGTCGTAGTAATAACGTGTAGATCCTCCTGTTTATTGAATCGTCCGGGGAAACACATCCCCAGTTTGCATAATCAATTTTAATGCGACCTGTAATGGTGACATGATGCGCGTCGATAAGCTAAACGCGATATTAATCAGGATATATAGATAATTCGCATGTTGGTTGTTATTGCCATTAGATTTGAGGCTTAATAACGTTGTTTAGGATTCAAAGGAAACTGAATGATATTAATAATTAATATTTAATATTTAAATTAACACTTAGGAACGAAGAAGGAGAGGAAAAATATTCGTCTCTGATTTTCTGAGTTATTTTTGAGGTTATGTATCATTAATTCGTTTAGAGCTTGAAAAAGATAGGGAATTTAGGTAGAAGTTTTTAAAATGGAGGTAGAGGGGAAGTATTTTATTACTTTACTAGACGAAACATTCGATATTAGTGGCAGAGTAATAATGAAATTAAAATTTCAGAAAATAAGCTGTAGGGAAGAAAATATTGAATAATTAATAAATATTGATGAATATCAGTTAATAAATATTAAGGGATGCAAGTATTCCATTAATTACGATACAGAATTATTACTAACGATATTACAAAATTTTAATAATGATATCACATCAAAATAATATTATAAAATTTACAACAGAAATTCTCTTTAAAAATGCTAACGAACTAATAATTCCAGAAAGAAAATTTTGATGTATTTCTGACACAAAAGATGCGTGACATTAGTTGGCATCAGTTTGATCAACTAAAAGTCCCTAGTTTGAAAATCTAACCTAAAGAGGAACATGCGAGCTATTTTTTTAAAATAATGAAACGTATACGAAATTGAAGCGTATTTCGATATTTCATTTATTCATTTATTTATTTATTTGCCGAAACACTTGCCCATGGCAGGCACGTCCAGTTACAGACAAGAGGAGTGTCACATGAAATCGATCTCCTTAAAACCAGTGTTTTTACCCTAGGAATGGAACTTATACATTCGAAATTACTCGATGATCAATCGAATAATAACAACATATATATATTTATATTTATATATATGTACACTACTTTCATAAGTCACTGGACACTTATAGTTCATTCGTAATAACGCAACATTTCATGTTTAGTCAATTTCTGTTGTTAAATTCTGTTTTTTTTTTTTTAATTTTGAAAAAATTTTATAACAAGGAATTTTTAGGTTTTCTTTAGTTAAAATTGTTTGACAATTTCCAAAAGCTGGAATACTTATCATAGATTTTTATGCATTTATGCAAAATTTGAACACGTAAAAGTGCACAGAATGCATATAATATGCACAATTATATATAAAATATCCAAAGCATGGTATACTTTATAATTTGTAGTAGGTGAGCCAAATCTCTAATTTAGTTCCTTTACTTGCGTTCATAAAAATGTAAATTTGCATAAAAATGCTCGGCATATTCATGTAACATTTCAATTAAATTTTATGTCACTAGAAAAGTAACTAGATGTCCAGAAACTTACGAATCACAGCGTGTATAGACTTATTTATCAGCTCGTCTTTTCAAGCTTGCAAACGATCCGTGCAACGATGAGAATAGAACGTGTGATTTTATCGACTAAATTCGTTCCTCGAGCGTCTTCTCCGTCGGGGCCAGAAAAGTTTTCCAAGTTTTTCGAGCTGGAGAAACTTTTCCAAACTATCGTCGGATCGGGATGAACAAGCTCGACACAACTGCGAAGGAAAAAGCACGACGACTCATAGAATCTTGCGAAAACAGTATACGAATGAACAAATAGTCCAACCTATTCTTTTTCTCGTTTCACTTTTGCTACGAGAGAAAATCGAGGGAGGACTAAAGAATTAAGTGGGATTAAGTAGAATCTTAATTCTGGGGAGAATAAAGAGAAGTTCCAGAATGGTGGAATTTCTCTGGCTTCGAAATAGCTTCGAGGAACGTAGGAAACTCGCAGCAATTTGAAACATTTGCGACGTAGCTTAAAAGTTGTTTAATAATTTGTAATTTGCGTTACTCCGTACCTGGAACACGTTGAATTCCCATCGTTGGTTATCGTTCGCTTTCTTTCGCGTCTTTCGTGACTCTAAGGAATATTACGATTTTGCTTTGAGAAACTTCTGCAATTGTTGTTTATCATTTTCACGTTGATATATTTTGTTATATAAATAATATTCCTTATCTGCGATCATAAGTTATTGTTATATAATTTAATTAAATAGTCGTGGAATATTTATAAATTTTTGAGAATTTTTGCGTGATTTTGTGACAAGAAACTTTGTTAGCTTGAATATTCATTAGAGTCACCGATTTTAACAATTTTCGATAATTATAGCAACGTACGAGCATCGAATTTGGCAAAGTGAATTAATATGGCGAATCCTTTACTTTCCCCTCAACAGACGATTCAAATTACCCGCGGTGTGTCGTGCCAATATACGGCAGACAAAAATCTGGTTCTCTTGCTAGTGAATTTTCAAGGAAAATAAATATGGCGTACGACATGCGTTTATTTGTCTTCTGTAATGTTTTTCATCTTGAAATTCAAGAAGCTGAGCGGAGCTCGACTGGTATTTCTTTCCTTGCAATATTATTTGATCGAAGAAATTAGATGTTACGAAGGTAAATTAAAATCGATGTGTCGATCTTCATTTTAGATATAGGTTATGTTACAACTACGATGAATCAGTTAACCTACATTCATTTAATGACTAATGTAAGCTAAAGGATTAGGCTTGTATTAGTTTTAGATCTGAGCTATATATATATAATCAGAAGGTTTATTGAAATTGTATTAGTATTTAATCTGGATTCAACAGAACCTTAAATCAAATCCAAATCTATGTAGATTTAGTACAAATGTCATTTTCCTACCTATACCCTGTTCAAAGGCTGTTAATCAAGTTAGATCTAAATCTAAGCCAAATCTGATTTGAACCTAACCTAAATGTAATATCTAGGTTTAACAAAGATTCAGCTTGTATCTACTCTGTTCAAAATACATTAATCAAACTTATCTCAAACATAATTTAGATGTCGCACAGATTTGCTATAGTTTATGTCTGTTTTGCTAAAAAATCGTTAACAAAATCTTATCCAAACTTAACCTAGATCTACCACAGATCTATTTTACGTCTGTACGTTACTAACCGTCATCCTTTCATAAAAATGTGAAAAACGTGAAAATATATATGGAAACGGTACATGTTCTGAAACAAAATGTTCAAAAAGTACCAGTACCGAAAACTTAAATTATACGACAGAATTATAATAAAGAGAAGCAGAGCACGACACAACGCAGGTTTCCTTCACGACTCGATCCTTTATTAATTATGTACAGAGGTTATGTTCGTTTTTTCTCTCCCCTCGAACAACTCGTTCTTAATACCATGCTGCGCTGATTTAATCAAGAAAGCGATATTGCTGATACTCGTTATATCTACGGTGTTTCTCATTATTATAGAAGTAACATGATCCCTTCGCGTCCTTTGGGAGAAGAATAGCTGGAGTTTTTGGCCGGCATCGATGAGAGTTTCTTATAGACAGCTTTTATCGGAACTGTTTCACCGGAAATTGCCATCTTTCCCCTTCCAAATCGGTCACCCAGTAGCGCGTCAGACTCGATTATCGGGATTTCACCCTGCCTCACGCCACAATATTCGATATCCCATGTTTCCAATGACCGAATGTTGAAAAACTACCCACTTTACCTAAGTTACGAATTCTCCCGTAGTGATAATACCGCGTGATTCGTTTTCTTTCTTTTTCAATAAAGTAACTGACACAGAACAAATTCTGTTGTTGGTTCTTATCACGTAAAGCTGAAAGGCGCGGAAACGAAGTAACTTAACCTAAATTTTTGTGGATCGACTGCAGTTAAATGACAGCAATTCAAAGTAAATGTAACGGAAGGTTTTAAAGGCTTGTTGATATTTGAGGTACAAGAATGTGGAGAAAAGGAACATCGCCATTTTGGTCGTTTCCCGCCATTTTGCCTTTATTTATGGGCTGATAAAAATGGCGAACGACTGTAAATCAAGAAAATGTCTAATAACGGTTGACATTCATCGACAATTGCTAAAAAATTGTAACGCGAGAAATTTTCATATCAGATTAAACTATAAAATAAAAACCTTTTTTTAATTCTTTTGTTTAACTAATATCATCTTTTTCTGTAGTTGTTTTTTATAACCTAAAATCATATTTTGAAATTATATCTTTACGATTATGGTGAGATATCCATGAAAATATTTTCTGCATTGTTCGAATAACATTTTTCTAAGAAGAAAAGGACAATTGTTTTTAAAACGACGCAAACTTTGTTTAAAAATAACAGAAACAGGATATGGAGTTTTATGCGATGTTACGAACAGAAGGTTAAAGGGATTTAGTTTTAGGAATTCGAGCAACCCTTCGATCAGAGTCCCTTGCCATTTAAATCCAATATCGCCAAGGAAACGGACTGAATTCTGTACCAAATAAAAGTCTTTCGTTTCTGATACTAAAGTCTCTTCGATAATAAATTTCCAATTCTTGAACATAACAAATGCTTACAGTTAGTAGGTCTGCAGAGATCCCGAGTGATCTAATAGATGCATATAACATTTTATAAATATTTTTAAATAAACAAAAAATCATTTTAATTTAATTTTTATTCTTTTTCCGTATTATTTTTTCCTTTGTAAAATATGATTCCATTTTGGTATACTAAGCATTATTTGTATTAAATATTTTTCATATATCCAACAGTTTTATTTTTTTCATAAAGTTACCATTTGTAATAGAAGCTTTTAATGATGGTATCATCTTTTATATAGATCACAAGACAATAAGAATTTTTAGGACCTTTGCAGAGTTAAATTTATCCCGAGAATAAAAAAATGCCAGGAAGTCTAAAATATTTATTTCCAATCTCTTTAAACGATACGCTTCCCGTCTAGAAATTGCACCATCAATATCAAGAATCTACCAGGATTCTAATCTTAAAAATTTATTCTATTTCCATGTACTAACCTTAACTCCAACGTCCACATTTTTGCCATTATCATGAACATCTAGCTTTTCTGATATACCAATAATTTTATTAACAATATAACCATTTTATCTATCAAAATTTTTTGCATAACTGAATTAATTTTCAATTTTCTTCTTTTTTTTTTAATTTTTCGTTATGGGCTGAGTGACCATAATAAAATTTTAGATTTTTCTTAATTATTCCACTAGATCATGATAATTAAATAATAATTCAAACTCCTTTTAGAAGTGAGAGCTTCGTATTGAAAGCATAACATTGATGTAACATAACCTCGACTCGAGCTTTTTATCTCCCCAAGGACCAAAATCATGGACCGATATGCATAATTAAAACGTTTATGTGATAAGTAGAATCTCATGTTAACTTTGAATTAATGAACGGTCATGTCGAAGTGGCCAGACGAATGTGATCAACGATTACCCGATAATCCACTGTCATGGCGTCGATCAATCATCTTCTCGCGTGGGACGACTACGCGCGGCCCGCAAAAGTCCCTAGATCGTTCTCTAGGTAGTTTACTTGCCGCGACGACTAATCGCGAGAATTTACAAATCCGAGTAACAGCTTGCAACGAGTTAATTGTTGCTCCAATTCAAGAAATAATTTAATATATAATATATATAGAAAAAATAAAAATAATATAGCATTTATAATATATTTAATTATAAAAATAATATAAAGGAATAAAATATAAATGAAATGTAACATGATAATATATATAGATGGAAAATACGATTTTGAAAATATTCATGTTTTGATCCATTTTATTAGGAGTGTTTCCCTTCATATCATATTTGATCATTAACATAAAAATACGGATTTCTTTTTTAAAATCATCCTGGTACTATACTAAGTTGTAAATTATAAATTATTGTTCGAACGAATGACGATTGAATGACGAATGAATTAGAATGACGTCTAATCGATATGGCTAGAACAAATTAATGTATAGCGCACGAAGATAGTGAATCAATTAAATTACTGTTATCCTGTAGCGGATCAGAGTTTCATTAATACACGGTATCAAGTCAGGTGTAATTCATAAACCGCATTACCGTTTCCAGCTATTGGGATCGTGTGTTACTAGAATTTGATTGGTTTTGCTATCAAGTAATTAGACGTTTTGTGTTGAAGTTAATACTTTTTTTTTTTATTTTGATAGCGTTCTTTGATGAATATGTTTTTGATAAAATATTTAGGTAATTTTAGTGGATCGATAGATTAATGTTTGTTTAATGTTTTGTTTCTACGGTTATAGACATCATTGCTTATTTGATATTTTAGAGATAACATTAAGAAAACAATTTTTAATTTTAGATTTAATGATGAGTACAGTTGGAGAAAAGAATTAATATATGTCGATATGAAATGTAGCTTTGAAGAGAAATCTCGATTTCATCATGTATCAATGAAATATCAAAAGCTGAAGTTATCGAGAAGGCAGATTATATTAAATGGAATATATTTAAATCGTCACATCGTCTGATAAATGTATGTCGAATTTTAAACGAATTTTATCGTTAATTACGTTAACGTAAATCAGTTAAGTGCGTTTAACAACGCAGGGAATTTAAATGAAAGTGATAAGAAGGATTCCATCATTATAATATATTTTCAATATCGTGCTCGTATATTTTGATATGTCTTTAGTACACAAATATCCGCAGTCTAACAATTTATAATTCAATAATCTATAATCCACGTAGAATTTCCACTTTCCATATTTCAATCTGTAGAAATAAATAAATACAGACAATTAAACAACAAAATTAATAACATAAAGCAAGATGAAAACTTTCACGGATCAAATATAACTATATGACACCAAATTCTACTTTTGCTGATAATTCATAGAAAAAATCCCTAGATCTATGATGAGCAATTTACTCGAAAGACACCAAGAAGAAAATAAATAAATAAATAAATAAATAAATAAATAAATAAATAAATATAGGTGATTAAACAACAAAATTAATAACATAAAGCAAGATGGAAACTTTCACGAGTCAAATATAACTATATGACACCAAATTCTACTTTTGCTGATAATTCATAGAAAAAATCCCTACATCTATGATGAGCAATTTACTCGAAAGACACCAAGAAGAAAATAAATAAATAAATAAATAAATAAATAAATAAATAAATAAATAAATAAATAAATATAGGTGATTAAACAACAAAATTAATAACATAAAGCAAGATGGAAACTTTCACGAGTCAAATATAACTACATGACACCAAATTCTACTTTTGCTGATAATTCATCGGAAAAAATCCCTAGATCTATGAAGAACAATTTACTCGAAAGACACCAAGAAGAAAATAAATAAATAAATAAATAAATAAATAAACAAATATAGGCGATTAAAAAACAAAAACAATATATGTACTTATATCTAGTATATACAAAAATCAAGCCTTTAAAACTCTCATGTGCCAAGTATAACTGTATGGCGGCAAATTCAATTTTTACTGATAACGAAACGCAGCAAAAGAAGACACAGGAAAAAAGTTCCTTAGACTGATGACAAATTCTGAAGCCTTCGTTTTCTTCAAAAGGATGGAAGTTGGAAAACAAACGATTTTCATGAACCGTTGAACTCGGATCAATAAATCTGCTCCTGTCTCACCATCTCTGATTCGAGGTTCAGGCCGCCCATAGGGAACGTCACGCGACGAAAAATGTCCATCATCACGTGATTACTAGCTAACGACGTTGGTGACCAGTTAAAACGTGCGACCTCCTAACAATGGAACTGATCGTCTTTTTAATCTAATGGCAAACTCGTTTTGGCGCGTATATTTACAAACGTATTTACAAATTGTTCAGGCTGATATGAGAAGAAGAGAACGAGAAATAGAACGACGGTTCGTTCTTCGGTTTTTTTTAGCTTCAACAGCTTCGACCTTGATCTAGAGTGTTGACCCGACGTTAAGTTTGGAAGCAGTACGATTCTTTACGTGAATAGGTTAGGTTACTTTATAGGTTAGGTTTATCTCAGGCAACTGTGGAGAATTTTAGCTTGATTTTCGCTAATCTTGGTATATTGAAAACGAAAGAGGTTATGTTAATTATATTATGAAACATTTATTTTATAAATAAAAGCTTTTATATTTCTGAATATAGAAATAATTTGAAAAAAAATTTCTGACCTATTTCACTTAAATTAGTCGAGTAAATTTTTAATTCTTGAAACTTTAGTTTTGCAGTTTTCTTCGTCGTTTCGTGTAATTTATATAATAACAATAAAATTAAAAATTGTAAGAAGACCCTCATGCTTCCAAACTTTTAATCGGTATCGTAATGCATCGTTCGTACGCTTGGAACGGTTTCGTGTACTTTTCTTAATTAATTCCCTTTGTTTCTTAGTAATTTTATTTACAAATCGACTTAATATTATGGCAGAAGACTTGAGATAAGCGGCTACGACGATATTTACAGTAAGCTGGCTCGCGAGGTTCGATCGATCAATTTTGACGAACGTGTTCCTAGATAGAACTGCGTGTGCATTCGCTCAGAATGAATTTCACCAAAAATTTTGAATATTTGCTTCGCGGGAAAAATGCCTTCCGGTGAATAAGAAAGAATTATTTGATAAGGTTAAGTTTCTTTGCGATTCCTGATCTTTTATATTCCGATATTTTATATTATTGTAAAATAAAAATAATAGAGTGAAATCTGGCTAAATAAAAATAAGAAATAAAAGTAGTGAAAGAATAATTTTTTTATAATTAAACAATTTCTTATAATATAAATAATAACAATAATAAATAATTTCTAACAAAAAGTTCGTAATAAATAATAACAATAATGGATAACAAAATTTGCATAAATAAGAATAAAACAATTTCAAACGAGAGACATTCAAAAAGCTCAAATAATCTTCGATTGGAGTATCCCAAATCTTAGAAATGAAACTTTTTCTATTCGGTATTGGATTATCAATGGCTGTTTGAAGAAGAAGGTGCATTCACCAGAAATCACGCAAGTTTCTTCGTACTTATGCCTTTCAGGTCTTTTCCAAACTTTGTAAAAACTTCGTTCCATTGTTTCTCCATCGAGAATCTCCGATATAACCGAGAACTTTCGTACAGTAAACGTCTAAGAAGCACTATTTATGATTTCAAGCTTTTAAAAACTGAACGTTTCCCGCGCTTCGCGTTGCAAATGGCGGGAAAGTAAAGTCGTATCTAGGGAATTCCCCTAAAACAATTTTGTCGTTCCTTTAACCATTTTCTTCTTTCTTCCCTCGTTGAGAGCTTCCAAGTTCTTGATAAAACCGAGATTTTATCATTTTTTTTTTTTTTTTTGGTTTGTTTATCCACTTGTTTAAACTAGTTCGATTTACTAATTAAAGTTTCGTATATAGTTCTCTGTTTCTTTTCGATTTATAAGACTCGTCACCGTGATATCACAAGTTTCCTTATACCACTAGAACGATGAGAACATCCGCGAAAAAATGTTTCGTGCCTAGCGCTGTTCGTTAACTTATATTTACACAGCAAGGTTTGTTAAACCTTTATTTAATCGTACAAAATCGCCGCGCTGAAAAACAACTATACGAGAAACTTTTCTTTAATCAAATTAGCGAAATTTAAAGCGAAGATCATTTACTCGGAATAAGGAAACTACATTTAATCTAATTTCTTATGTTAAACAGATAAAATTCCAACCGAAAGTTACTGTTTATTTTATCTGAAAAAGCAGGCAGTGTTTATGCTCGAAATGGAAATTTTAACATTTTTGAAATTTTAGATAAATTTCATGAAAATTGATTTAACTGAAAAATAGATCCACCACTAATTGAAAGTGAAATTTGCTGGTTTAGTGAAATTCAGAAAAATATAAATAAACTTTGAGAATTTAACGAAAATAAATGAATATAAATGAATAAATAAGATGAAAATAAGTTTAACAGATTTGAACTGAAATTTAGTGTCAATTGTGCTGTCAATTACTGTAGAAAGGGGCTACAGAAGAGAAGGGTCCGTTTGCAGTTGAAATTTCCTTATCTTGCGCGTCTAATTAAAAAATTAAGGGGAAGAAAGGAAAGGGGGCGAGAAGTTTTCAAGAAACATTTGCAGACTGCGCTGTTAGAAACAAATTTAATAAAGGCAAACGGGGGAATCCAGGGCCGATTAGCATGTCTTTGGTTGGATCTTACAAACAGAACCGCTGTAAGAAAGTTATCCTCGAAGTTTCTCGACAAAACGGTTAAAGCATCGAGGGAGAAAAAGAAAAGAGGAAAAAGTAAAACCTATCACGGTTATCTAGACGAATTCAAGAAGAGCAGAGAAAACGAATATATTGAATTAACCTAGAAACATCACTGACTATTTTTAATAATACCGAAATAATTAAATCTCGAAGAACTAAAATTTATTTAAGAATTCCAGCTCAAATTAAAAAACGAGAACTGATTCTAGGGAATTTTTCTCATGCCGACACCACACTGATTACTTAATCAGATCATTCGTTTGACTTTCGATCTACAATTAATTACAGACAAAAAACACGAAAATTGAAATCGAACATCAATAAAAGAAATGTCACCATTACGTCATAACAAAAAGAATCAGCACTAAATTCCCTAGCTTTGCACTTCCTCGAACATGTGTCTCTAGTCACTCGATTAGTTAGTTTCACCTTTCACAGTGAATTCTAGAATAACTAGAAGACTTTGATTCGAAACTTTAATTCAGTTTTCACAGAGCCAAATTTATTTGTATTTTTACACGGTGACTTCTTCAGAGAATCTGCTTTTATCGTCCAGATTGATGACTATAGCGTGCGTCCTCGCGTGGCCGGATTTGCTCTTACTCTTGTCGCGCTCCCTAACCTCACTTTCTTTGTCCTCGTGCTTCGTTTCCGTTCCAATGTCCTCTGTAGCCGGTTTACCGGAAGTAGAGACCGCCACATCGTTGGTTGTCGTTGATTTCTTCGTCTCCAGAGAAGCTAGGACTTCAGCCTCCTTGGAAGAACCCTGGTCCTTGCTTCTAATCCCATTCTTCTCCACGCAGGCCTGACAGGCCTTCTTTTCCTCCCTAACCTCTCCACCTGGGCACACGTTCGTTTGCTCATGTGTCACGTGGTTTATTTGTTGCTTTTGTATGAGATTGAGATGCATGTGCAGATTCTTCTTTGTGAATAAAGAACGTGAGGACTTTTGACGGTGTGTAGTGGATAGTTTGTCGACATTGAGGTTAGATTGGTTAAGGGGGTTTGGAAATGAATTGGTAATTGACAATAGAAATGTCGAATGGAAATGAAAATCACCTTCTCTTATAGTATAATGTAAGAAATGTTAATGGTTGATACGCGGCACAGTTTTGTTAGGTTAGGTTCATTGATTCGTTCGGGAATTAACTTATAATTGGTATATGGATATGTCAGATGGAAATTCTTAGTGTAATTCTCATGGTGTAATGTAACAGATGTTAGTGGATGATTAGTAGCAATTAGTAGCAACAAAGTTTTCTTACCTTTCTGATCGACATCACTTTTAAAGGACCCTCCGACATCCGTTTCGGCGATTGTCGTAGATCCGTTAAGATCGTTCAGTCTCATGCCGCAGGAGATGACCTGGATGGTCGACACCTGTGTTTCAACGCGATTCGCAGCTTCCTGCATGGCTGCGAGTTTATTCACCAAGTGGTGATTACCAAGTAGGACGTTTTTTTCCTTTAGAACTTCTAACTGAATTATGAACCGACGGAATTCCTCCTGAAACATTTAACAGGAAGAAAGACTTCTTATCCCGTGTCTCACATCCTGTGAATTATAGATAATATTTTCATCCCCACATCTCTACATTTCATATTCCTTCTTTCATCTCCCAAAGCTCTTATTCTCCACCTCACATGTAACACACAATCCAATATTAACATTTCACACCTATCATTTACATATCCCATACCACCGTTCCATTCTTTACATTCCTTATTTCATTTCCTAAATCTTGTATTCCTTATTTCTTATCTGATATACGTAAATCAATATTGATATCCAACATTCCCTACTCCATATCATTACTTCATTCTTTATTGCATTTCTCATATGCATACCCATATGTAATATGCACAATCCAATACTAATATCTCACATCCAATATTCCCTGTTCTATGTGACCATTTCATTTCTTACATTCCGCATCCCATATCCAGTATCTGGCACCCCGCTTTCCACATCCCAGTTCGATAATTTCACTCTCTCCATTTAGATGTAAGAGAAATTTTACACAGCATACCATAAAATTATTTTCCCACAAAACCTAAAATACGGCCTACAAATTTTTTACAAGAAAGCGACATTTACCACAAACGAAATCGCTATCCCACAAAATGAAATTCGTTGCCCACAAGATTCCCACAATACCCACAAAGAGTTTGCGTTCGTGCAGCCGAAAATCGATATCCCACAAAACGCAATTCATTGCCCACAAAATTCCCACAAAACCCACAATTAATAGACACCTCTCACGAACGAAATTCCATATCCCACAAAGTGAAATTCGTTTCCCCAATCATGTTAGACTACAGCTGAAATTCTGACAATGCATTTCCGTCGTGGGACGTGGTCCTTGTGGATCTCGTGCAAAAACGAATTGTACTTTGTAGGAAAATGACTATTTTGCAGGAAAACAAATTTCACTTTGTGAGATAGTAAGCTTTGTTCGTGGCCTCCATTTTACATTTTGTAGGAAAAGTGTAGGTTTTGCTTGAAACTAGATTTTTGTAGTGTATATGTAATTTAAAAAATATAGGGTTTAGAGAAAATGGCAGTTTGGTGTGGACAAGGAAATGTACAAAATATGGAATGCAGAGAAGGATAATTATACATGCAAGGATATACGACATGGTTTAATAAATACGTGGCGTGAAATATGGGAAACGGCACATAGAAAACGTGTTAAAGGATGAAGGATATGGAAATATGAAATATGGTATGTAGAGTGAATATGTGTGCTGCGAAAGTAAAGATAAAAAGTATTTCTTAAAGGTACTGGATGTGGGATATAAAATATGAGAGAAGGAATGTGGAATATGGAATGAAGAAGTGAAATATTAAAAGTAAGATGAAACATATAGTTTGAGAATATTAGTTATGGAATATACGTGATGGATATAGGATAGTGGATATTAGATGTTAAATATGAATATAGGACATAAACAAATTTTACTGTATTTTACTTTTAACTTTCATTTACACGAAAAACTACCTTTTCCCAGTTGTACTACGATTTCGGAAACACGCTGTGGATCATCGATATTTGATCTTTTAATGAATAGTCCCGGAAAATCCTCTATTTGTCATGTACAGGCGTATTAAAATGAAATACTAGACATTCTGTTTTTGTCATCCTATAATGGCCTCGTCGTTCGTCATTTCTAACTTTATGGAGACTGTTTGTTTCTCTTTTAGAGTGTCCATAGGGACATTATTCCCGAGTTTAGCTGCACCAGCTAAATCGGATTCTCTAATGTCGATATCGTAATTAACGTGACATGGTGGCCTATTAATCGGCTTTTCGCACAATAGAGCTCAACAGTTCTATGCCTATTAATCTGTATTTACCTTTATGGGTGAGCATATATGTATGGTATTTCAGTATACAAGGTATGTGTATACCAACTTAAATAAATTCTCTAGGAATTATAAGGTCTTGGCAATGGGATTTAGTGTTTATTTAACTTTAGATTGTTCCTTCATTTCTTTAAAGTATAATAGAAATTGATAATCAATGATTACAATTTAAAATATTTGTTGTGTATCAAAAGATAAGATAAAAATATTAATACCTTAGAGTACTTTGATTGGCATAAATATTTTTCTTCATTTCCATAAAATATAATAAAAATTAATGATTAAAAATTAAAAATTCATGATAAAGCATTCATTGTGCATTACAGAAAATAAATATGACTTTAGTGTACTATGATTTAAATAAATATTAATTTTCGTTAACTGCAATGGCAATGTATCTTTAGAAAACATTTTCATGTATTATTTTGTACAATCAAGTTTTTAAGTATTTCATTAATGGTGTTGCTTATTTCTGGCTATGAAAAAAGTGCTCCAATTAATAGAGGGTTGAACTGAAGATTATTCAAGACTTAAGAAATCATTTAAAAGAAGTCAAAGGAAAGGAACGGAGCTTGGGAATAGAAATCAAGCTTCTGAATGGAGAGTTTATTAAGAAATAGCTTGCCAGGGTTTCTGAAGAAATTGCTGTGCTGCTGGCAAGGAAACAGCAAGAAATCACAGAAAATATTAATTATTTTAAATGAAACATTAGTTCATCACAGGTATTTAAATTAAATATTTTTACAAATCTATCATTTACATATTTCAACATTTTAATATTTGGAAATCTTCATGTTTTTGTATTTAAATATTTCATTATTTTAACATTTAAAAATTTCGGTATTTGGGTATTTATATCCTCTCTCAAGGTTCTCAATTTTAACATTGTTTTAAGTTTAGAAAAGAATAGTTTTGACATTTATTATCCTAATCTATACACCATAAGTTGGCAGACTTGTATCAGATTGGCAGTAATGAGCGTGCAGGCTGGCTAAAAGCAGGGACTTAGTGTCGTGTATACTAAGGTTTGAAAGGGGAAGTGTATCCCTTCGAGCTCTAGAGTTCGATAACGGCATATTAGTGGTCCTGTGAAAGCGGAGCTGCAATTAATAGAGGATCAAGTGGTAGCAGGCTCAATAGGCTTTCACCTCAGCACCCCTTCGACCAAAGGAAGTCACTAAAGCGTTCTACCGTTGCAAACAGACAGGGTGTAAAGTTTACACGATGCATTTTGCGTTTCTGCTTGCTAGCAATGTATACATTCTCCTTGTGAATCGAACTATATATTCTCCCCACACTTTCTAAGCAATGTTGTATCTAGCTAAGCTGTCCTTCGATGTAGAAATATACATAGAACTAGAACTAGAACATAGAACTAGAATATTATAAATAGGTATTTTTCCTAACGAGGAATTATAGGTATTTTTTAAGAATGAAGATGCAGAAACTTCCTTCTAGGGATAAAGAACTAAAATCGTTCTTGCCAGATTAAGCAACTAGGAATTTTTTACAAATACAGAATTACCAACATTTTAGTAGAAATAAGGAACAGACGTTTCTGTGAAGATGAAGATCTATAAATCCTTAGATTGAGAACCTTCTGATAGACAAAAAGAACTAGGGACCTTTTCTAGCAAGGAAGAATAAAAGAGAACCTTTTTTATACTCACAAAATTAATCTACATTTTTTTTTTTTTTTAGTTTCTTTATACAGCGTTGTGAACGTAACAAGAAATACGAAACAAACCTGTGATAAAAGAAGCGAAACGAGTGTTCAACGATCGCGTCAAACGACAGGTTATAATCAGCAGTCAAATGTCAAAGCAGCCGCGTTTTACCGACCGTATCTTTCAGGTCGACGTAATTTTCTCGGCTTTTTGCCAAAGGCCTAGCAATCTTGGAAAAAGTTCCCAAGAATGACATTTGTCATTGCGAACGGTCTTTTCGCGCGATCCCTTCTGTCTGGGTCAACATAACCGGGTTTGGGTCAGAGATTCTCTGAAATCAGCGAGTCGTGATTTCCATTTGGCTGATCTCGCTTCCATAGTAACGTTCTCTTTAACTGTAAAACTACGAACTCGACACGCCTTGGGTACTGTTATATAGGTTATGTTCGATATATATACGAATTCTTTTCCAATTTTGCACGGGTCACTTATAGGTGATGCGTGGCTTTCTATGGGTTCTATGAGGACTATACGTATACAGGCCAGGTATAAATGATGTCCAAGTTTCTATAAACTATATGAGGAGATAACATGGATTTAAATTTGGACAAATATAGAATATACATATGTGGATATATATGGTTATGTTTTATTTATTATGTATCCAAAAGTAATAATGCAAAAATATTTCCATGTGCAATTTATATGCAAAAGTTGACTAAACCAAATATAGGTTATGTATATATACTTATGGGTAATATAGGTTATATATAGGTTATGTACGTTTTGACGGGTTCAATGAAAACTCTGTATAAATGATACATGGGTTATGTAAAGATTCTATAAGTGAGATATTCTTTACTTCGACCTCTCGAAGTAAGGCCTCTCGAAGACAACATTTTCTAACATAATGGAATCTTAACCTAACTTTCTTTCGCTTAAATGTTTGGCTTCAACTGTGAATACTATTCTATCTTTCGAGTCAGGACCACGATACACGTGCTCACCAGATCTTTTCCTAATCCCAATTTCGCTTTGTCCTACAAGATTGTCATGATTCATAGGAAACTCATCCAAGTCCTTGATAGCGATCACCATTAAAAACAACCGTTTGATTTCATGAGTCCCGTAAAGGGCAATCTTAAAGGAAATCCGCTTAACAAGCAGATCCGTCTAATTAAGTTTCCAAGAGATGGTTAAGGAGACTATGAAAGTTATACTGGTAAACCCACCTAATACTCTATAAGCTTATTAAAGGACTGAATTCAGTGCGGGCCATTTTGTCTTATCCGTTGATATCATCGTTGAGAATTCATGAGAAATTAGACGTCAACTTCCGTTGACTACTCTTTAGAAAGTTGGCGGTGGAAGGGAGATGTTTTTTGTTGGACGCCATTTTGTACTTCGAGGAACTCCACATTATTCAGAGAAGATTATAAAATTTCAAAAGAAAATTTATTGTTAATCCAGTTTGCCTATGCTTAATAATAAAACATCAACAACAACTCTCGAAACAATCCCAGATTTTTCCAAAGCTGAAAAATAAAACTGCCACTGAAACATAACCAATATTTCATTCGTAAAATTTTCCCATTTTTTTCTTATTTTTGCATAAATTGACGAATGTAGTTAGGTTACGTGGTCAGTGTAATTCAAGCAGAAATACTTTCTTCATTTAAATGGACCACTTTTTCTATATTCGTGGCAGTCTACAGTTCCTTAGATTTATCGTCCCTTTCAACAGGACACATTTGTCAGCAAGTTTTCTCGTTACTCCAGCATCTGATGCCTTCGCGACGTTTTGTTCGAGTTTCGAGTTCTTTTAGGTTAGGTTAGGTCACGTAGCCATTTTTTCCCTCTACCTGTCCCTCTTTTCGGTTAGAATCAGCACTTTTACGAAATCCTGTGCTTCGATCAGTAGGCGGGAATGGTTGACGTTAATGGCGTGGCTTGGTGGATTTAGAGGCCACGTGATTTCACTCGATTATGGACAAAATTAACAGCTCACGGAATTGTAAATGACAAACAAATTGTACATTGTACGTTCATCTCGATTATGGACGATCTGTTGAATATTATAATTATGAAAATATTCGTTATCAACGAGCGATGTAAAAGGCTGACGCGTTTCAATATGGAATTTTGATTAATTGATTAATAATCGCTTCGTATTGACTCAGGCTGTGTCAGCCACGGTGCAGTGTTGCCAACACACCGAAAACAATCCATCATAATTTTCATATTATATGTCCCAGATATTATAATTATATTGTAATTATGTAATTGTAATTGTACCATACTAAATTTCAATATGTTATAATCGTATCGAAAGAGTCGTCACAAAATTTTTCTATCTAGACATTTTTGACGATTGGCTAGTAACTTTTAGAAAACAACTATTTATTTAGTCGATTTATTTTTGAATAAATTATAAGCCACACTTTTGCATTGCCCTGTAGTATTCCGATAAAATTACCGTTACCCAGTCACGAAACTCCGGCGAGAATTTATGTAACGTGGAACGAACTAGAGGAAAGAAAAGAGCAGCTGATATCTAAGGATACATACATGCACAGAATCACGCGAACGTGCCATTAAAGACATATTTCGTCGCTGGTTCGAGTCGCCGTGGGAATTTAAATCAGACCCTGGTGCTCCTCTCGATGCACAATCCGTCGAAATTGTGGGGCAGCACACGTGTCTCCCTCTTCTATTTCACAGTCTCATATTTCACGCTCAATCGACTTGACACGTGACATGTGTAAGAGAGTGAAAATTTTTCGGCAAAGAATATTCTGTCTCAGCTGTTGATCAATTGCTTTAAATATTATGCAATAACCAATCATCTTGTCTTTTTTAGCTGAAGTTTTTAAAATAGATGCCCCATTTTATTGTTATACTTTCTATTAATTGTTTACTTCTCTCTCTCTCTCTCTATTATATTTTACATGATATAAATTTAAATATATAACATCCCATATGTATAACATCATACAGTCTAGAACAAAGTTCGAGGTCTTCATAACCTCAAAAATATCTCAACTTACATTTTTTGATGTAACTTCAAAACTTGGAAAATTTGTACACGACATTAAAAAGTTTAAAAGGCTATTATATTGTTTCTACCTAGAGCAATGTATTATCCATATGATTCGGAGCGAAATCTGGGCATTTCTGATCCTCATAAAAGGGTCTAGAACCAGGGACGAAAGTTGTGGGATTGGATAGATCAAAGTGCTCTTACCGTCGCCCCGTCGCTTTCGTCTGTGAAGTTTCCATGCTGAAGGGATATGGAGTTTGTCTGGTTGCTAGTGCCCGTCGGGCGACTGCTTTTCCCCAGAAATTTACCTGTGGCCCCCGAGTGTTTTGAGTCTTCCTTGCCTCCGCTACGGAACACCACGTAGACCTACATTAAAACAGGCAAGTTTCAATGTTTCAACGCCTCCACCTTCTTTTTCTTTTTTGAGAAATTTTCATCCACCCGGATAGTGACATTTTCGTCTATAGTGGCGCGATCTTGGATGGATGACGAGTCTAATGCGACCTCTCTATAGGGGAACACGTATCTTTATGGGAAAACGAGTCTCTTTATGGGGGAAATAATATGTTAGAATTTGGTATAGCTTTACTGAAAAAAGCAAAGCTTTAATATACGTTTACAAACAAATAACACAATTTCACTCGACTTAATTTACTTTACAATAGTTTGTCCGATAAATTCCTATATCCGTCAGACTTTGGACTCAGTTTCTTCGACAAATTTCCTATTTATTCTTAACAATCTTAGCGAGGTTAGCTTCGATCAACGTTCAAATTAACACAATTTCTAATCTGTTTTCTATTAGTATAATTTCCTTTCTCGAATCTCTTTCACAGCTGAAAGAATATCACAGAGTAAAATGTGAATGTAATCTAGTAATTTACTTTGAATTATCTGGTGACATTCTAGAGACATTCATTAAAAGCAGTAAGATAACGAAACCGAGTGTTATTTCTCTCTTTAACTAGTTTCTAGTGGATTTCCGTTTAATACAACGTTTCTAATCTATGCCACTGAAGTTCCTTCAGCAACAGTAATAATGTAGCGAAGTTAAGTCGAATTAATATTAGTCGAAATAATACCGGAACAGTTGTCTTTCGGAATCTGCACTTAAATTAACAAAGAATGGTAAATCAAGATGTAAAAACACTCTTGAATAAAACGTTCATTTTTATTTATCTACTGCTGGCTGTTTAAATAAAATGGCGCTCACTGTAATGGAAGTAGAGACAGGTACGTTGTACGAACACCGAAGGACTACACTATGGACGGCAATGTCGCTAAACGACATGAATATTGAATTTGCCTGGACGTACTCTCGATGTTGCATAACTCCATAGTCTTGTCTCTAACGCATTCATCCGTTGAATCAATGGCGGCCAAGAATATTAGGTTAAAAGCGAAGAAAGGGAACGATGAGAAACCGTGCTTTTATCCTGTGTTAAGGTATTTCCTCAGGTTTACAATTGTCGTACCCGGTACGAGGAATACTGCCGTTCGTTACTCGGCTAATTAGTTCCGCTGACACGATTAATAAGAAATGAACGGGGTACATAACCTCTAACGAGCAAGAAGTACCATGGATGTGAAATTTTTCTCTGGGATACTTAACTCTATCGTATAATCTATCATGTAAAAACAAGGAATGGCATTAAAGTATTCTAGTTAGGAAATCAGATTTTAGTATTTTAATGAACCAGTAAAACATTTTCTTAATTAGGACAGAAACAAATGATTTTACATTATTTTAATTTCTTTCTTTTCAATGTGTAACACTGGCCAGGTTCTGAAACGATTTCTTTTTTTTTTTTTTTTTCAAAACGACGTATATCCAGTTATTTTTGTTCATACTAATTCGAACATTTAGTTTCCTGCTCGTACGTTGTGCACGAAGCTTTATTATTCTAACCGAATAAGAAATAGTGGAAGCAGAAAGAATGGTGACGTTCATTGCTTTATTCCACCGGAGAGTGGATATTTCCTGTTTGTAACTGGTTATACCACGCTTTGTTTCATATGCATACTTTTTACTTATACATAACCTCTTAAACTTCGTTTCATATGTACATATATTTACTTGCAACCTTCTGTAACTTTGCAGTTCTAGAATTTCAATTGTTACCAACAAAATAAAATGAATATTCCCCATTTTCATCCTATCATGTCATTGGTAATATTCATCATAGTAATACAAAATCTTTTTCAAATTCATTGGCTAGTAATACCAACTTTCAAAATTTATTTTATAATTCCAATTGTCACTAAACATTACTAAGAAATCCCCTATCCACTCCCTCATGATAGAAACGAAGTAAAAAATTTTTTTAAATTATTATACATACATATATATATAATTTAAGATTATTATTTTGGTACACGAAGAATTTGGTAGGATTCCTTTGGCAGAGTTACCGAATTGGAAAGAAATGAGGTGTTTTATATTCAAGTTCCAACGTCGAACAACTTTCAATTTAAGCGCGGGAAAAGGGGTGGGCCAAAAGGGGGCGCGATTTTTCATCCCGACCACACGGCCGGAAATAAATTAGACCACGGCTGTTCGTACACAACTATTTTACAAGTTCCACGGGCGCCAGCCGTTGCTTTCAAATGATCAATATGCACGCCGTGAGATAAATAAATTTCAATGGGTTGGCCGCAGCCTTTAGAATTCGCGATCCAGCCGGCGCCATTTGTCAGGCGCGCGGACCGCATGAACGCGTTGAAAATACAAGAATCGATTTAGTCTTACCTTGCTGCCGAATATCAAGCACAGCAGCAGCGTCACCGTTAACTGGGTGTGACAGAAAAATATTACGTAGAGTAAATCCGGATTGGCTGGCGACTGCAGGAACAACCTGCAACCAGAAAGATTGTGCCCTTTAAAAGAACCATCGTGCCTTTTTGTTAAGTGCTAGTGACTTTTTCTTGTCTGGTTATAAAATCCTATTCAATCTTGATTTACGTTATATTTAGATGTTCGTAGGACTGCAGTTGTATCGCAGTTAATTCAATTGCATTTATTGGAGATTGATCTTAAAAGTTCTTAATCTTCTAATGACTTTTCGTAATCTAAACAATCTTAATTTCTTTTTAACGAATCCAGTACCTTCGTTTATCTAGAAATTTTTGCATACCAATAATGCCAACTTTCTAAATAGATCTAGTACCATAAATTGTACCATAAATAATTCTGCGAATAGCAGAAATATCCAAGCGACTATAGGAACCACTGAATAATCGAAAAATTCCGCATTCTCCGATACATTAAACATATCGAATTTTCCACAAACAGGCACAGTAATCTGAACAAATCTAAAAATCTCAATTCCATTTCGCCGTTATATTCCAAGCTTTTTTAACGAACAAGCAGACGTATAAAAAAATCTCATTAGAGACCTAACCTTAATTTAGTTTGTCTTATTTGACTTATCTTAACTATTCTGGCTTTGTAAAATAGCTTTTGTCCCTTGCTTGAAAGCGTTTTCCCTGTGAAAATGGCGACGAAGTATAGACGCTTCTCTACCATTTGAGGTGTTTTCGTTTAGTTCTTAATTATGCGCATAATTATGGCAAGACACGCGAAGCTGTAAACTCGGAGCAAAGCTTCGCCAAAGTAATATAACCGCGAGTAGAAAGTGTAGTTTAACGAACCGCAAGTAGTTGGAGAAATTGGTACATCGCGCACACTTTTGGAAGGAGAAAGGTAAACTCCGGTTCTTCGCCAGAGAAAACCCGTATGGCGGTCGGTAAACTGTCAGATAACAATAAGAGTTGCAGCCAGCTTCCGTATATTGCGGTAAGCAACTCGTTGAAAAGCAATAAACCAGCCTAGACCTCTCTAAAAATTGCTTTCTAAATATTAATAGTCATTACCTTCTCAGATGGCGCCACCATGGAGCAGATATTAAAGTGGCCATTTTCAGAGTGTACCAACTTGAATTTCTCTTTGATCTCACAGATTAGAATTCTATAGTTTAACCTCATAATCTAACCTCAATTTAGGCTAATGAATTGAGAGTAAAATTAGAGTATACATGTATGTAGAGAGGACAGGAAGGGTAGTATGATTAATTGACTGAAGGTATCACCTCCCTTAGGTAGAATTCCCTTGTTAATATTCTATATTTATGCACCTAACCAAATAAGGAAACTGATCTATACTGTATGCGTGTAGATGCCAGTGTAGATTAATCAGAAATCTGAGGCCAACCTTAATTGATCGTCTTAATCATGTTTTCAATAGAATCAGGGACCTAAGCGACAAGCAGATGACGATAGAATTAGTAGATTAATAAATAGAGCTTAGATCTTTAGCAGAAGTTACTTTTAGATTCTGATCGCTCTATCACTATCGTTGATATAATAATATATATAAGATGGTCTGTGATTCGCGGTGAAAACGGGCTTAGGGAAATTCTATTCCTTAAAATAAGACGAGATTCGCAATGTGTATGTAGATTTGCTTAATTCTCAGCTAAACAGAAGTAGAGAGCACAGGAAAAGGAAAATGGCGATTCTTTCGGTACGAAAAGTTACTAGATAAGTAATGCCACCATTTACTGATAAAAATTACTGAATATATCGTAAGACGGAGAAAAACCAATAGCGGTTGAAAATTGAAGAAGACATTATGATAAGCGAAATATTCTGATTGATTCGATACGATTTTAAGAAGAACACCCGTGAGAAGCTTCTCCGGTAACATTATTAATGCAGAACACGTGCAGTTGCACGAAGCATAATAGTTTCCGGTGTTCTGCTCTAGTTCGTGTTGAACACGACCGAGTATCAGTGAAATGCATTATTAAAATTAACGATTCGCGGACGGCCCAATATTTGCAGGGTTTCACGGATTCGTTCGGCGTATTAAATTCAATGTTGCGCGATGGCGTGCTTCTGCCTATCCATTCATACCGCCAGCCACCAACCCGTTTGATGGAAAATTACTCGGATTACGCGTGGCGGGTTCGGATATATGTAAATATAAAGGCACGACTGCGTTAAAATTTCGCGAAAATGTGGAAAATATACGTGTAAAAATTAATTGGAAAACGTAACGGTACTCCATGGTGTATTTACATACCTGCACTGTATTTCATATTTAAGAAATTTATTTTGGTGTTTCATTCGAAACGATCGCCACTTTGAGATTCTCGTGTTTATTATCTTTCTCGGAAATTTCAACCAAAATATCTTGTTTCGCATATATTTCGGTAAACATTATTCTCTTGTTAATTATGAACGTTTGCGAGTATATAAGTTTCTTTTAGTTTATTTTAATGCTACATACAAATAAACGTAAAACAATGGTATAATATAATTAACTATTTAACGATTGTAAAATAAATAATATTAATATTGTTGTATCATTAAAGAACAACTAGTGAAAATTAACAATTTGTCAGGCATGTTATTCAAATAATACCCAAAATTACTAGGATTTCGTTTCTGTATAGTAACATTTTGGCGTTCTTGTTATGAGGTTAGGTGCAAAGGGGATATACGGAGGCAAATAACTCTCGTGGCCTGAGTTGCTCATAATGACACCGTTTCGCCTCGCACAATCGCACGGTTTTTTCAGCACAGCAAAGAATCCTGTAGCCGTTTGTTAGACTTAACGTTAACCACGGATCTCTGAGTACACTTTTAACCTGTCGCTTTCAACTACAGTACAGCACGAGCTTTTGAATTTATTCTGTTGACTTTTCAGATAAATTGGTGGAATACGCTGTACCAGAATTTTTAAACAAAGGATTTCCTCTCTCATAATATCATCAAAAGGGGAGCATCGTTAAAATCTATTTTATTTCTTTTTCCTTCTTGTTTTTTAAACACCCTGAACGTGCAATATTTTTCACGGGGATTTATGAAGTTTAAAGCGAGTAAAAAGGTATGTTTATTTAGCTTCGAGGAAATTAGTGTTTTCAGACGTTCACGTTAATAAACGTGAAACGGCGGTAATCTGTAACGTGTGTTATGTATTATTATCAATGTACTTACATAGATACGTTTAGGAAGACTGACAGTAGAAATTCGTTGTAAATTGCCATCGAGATGAATCGACTCTCGTTGAACTCTGACGGTGTTTTTCTCACTACGATGCACAGCCTGATTCCCCATATAAGAAATATAACCTCAACTGCAACAAAGTAAAACATTTCTTCTTTTACTGTCGACGAAACGAATCTGACTAAGTTGTGTTTACATGTAGCGTTGTTTAATTTACATATGATTTGATTTCGTCGATTTCACATATTGTTTATATAAAACATCAAATTAAAAGTATAAAAAATTATAAATAAAATTAAAAACATCAAAGATTACTAAAGATAAGTAACACGACTTGAAGGTGAAATTAAAAATTCATAATGCATTTTTAATATTTTTTTTTACAGTATACTTTATAAAAGCAGAAAAAGTGGCGCAATTATTGGCAACAATCCCAGGTAAACAATTACTAATAATAACAACAACAAAAAAGAAAATGCGTTGCTGAAGTCAAAAAAGGAGGATCTCCGCGTTCGGTCACGCAGCGATGTTTTTCATAGAGGGGAGATCTTCCCGTTCGGTTGGCTAAGTGTTAAGAAACTCACGACGACGACAGTGTTACTCGAATTTGAAATTACCCAGAAGACTGAAACTCACACTGCGGTCGGAATAATATAATAAGACGCAATAGAGAAGGGAAAAGAAGTAAGAAAATTGCCGTGATTTTCTTCCCGTGGAAGAAATTGTCCTATTACAGTGGTTTTTATTAAATTGTACTCTCGAGGATTCTTGTGGCATAGCCATAATATCGTGTCGTCTGTCGGATGAAGGAATCGGCGTATAACCGCTGCATTCTACGGCCAATTTGCCAACGTGGAATTTCCTGCTAGTTTGATGCAGAATTTTAGCAGTAACAGCACATCAAAGATAAGGCGGTCTATGTTTGATGTGCTTATCAGCAACATCTGCCTAGCAATATGATTTAATCGCCGTTTAGGTTATGTATCGTATCTACAGACCTTCGTTCCTTAAATTCTTTGGTAATTGTTATTGAATTACTTTGGAAATTTCTGTGGAGCTTGAAATTTCCCAATTTCTTGTTTAACGTTTAAAATGGCTCGCGAGAAATATGATAATAGAATAATTCGACGAGTTGCTTTTGAATTGTATATTGGGTTGGCAACTAAGTGATCGCGGATTTTGTTATTACCACCTAATGACAACCCAATATTTTCGTTTCTGTAATCCATTATTTTATTTGTTATATTTTTTCGAATTACAGTAAAAGTATCGTTGAATAAACTTCATTAAACGAAACTTCCAACTCGTCCATAACTACGATTCCATTTATGATCATACAGTATATCCCCTCGTTTGGATTTCCCAGGTCCATTAAATTCAAACAAAACGATACACATTGCCTTGTCGCATAAAAATTGCAATTCAAACGAACCGCCTTGATGTTTGTACAAATCAATTTGAAATTGTATTTACCGTTTCATAAAAGGATCCGTTTACGGTGACCTCATTGCAATTTTCCATTTGACTTGCGCATCATACGTTTTAATTCGGTATACGTATCTTATATTGCTTTATGTATAATTTTGCAAGAAAAGAGATAAACTAGCCTCTCTTCTAGCGACTTTTCTTTCGATAAATTTCCCCTGAAATAAGTTATTCGTTCAGTACCTTTTTCTTAGATAATTTTCCCTTCAAATAACATCGAATGATATTATCCTTTTGGAATTTATTTGGAAAATATTTTGGAATTTCTCGATTTTTTCAATTTTCCTACATCTTTTCACTGTACTGTTTATTTCGATTCGTAAAATATGGTACGAAGGGAAAGAGACCGATGGTCGATGCAAGCAGTGAACCTGTCGGTTTTGCTTGTCGCTGAGTCACAGATACACACGCATATGTGCAGGATTCAGTGTGGCTAGTAGCGACAATTTTTTGCCAAATATCTTTGACATATTCGAAAATCATTGAAATTGGCGAGAGATTGGTCTGTCGACAAGATCACCAAAATTTTGAACACCAAGATTTTTACTAGAGCGACGAAACCCTGTAACAGAATATTCTAAACTTAGTCAATCCTAGACTTGTACATATATCTAGTAACCTTCCCTAGAGAAAAATTCCCTAGAGTGTTGCAGCGTCTGCTAAGCGTCATTAACAGTCCAGCCACGTTATTCCGGGCACGTTTAACGCAAAAAAACAAAAGAATGAAGAGGGTTACGAACGAAGAGGAGACAGAGTACAACAGAGGCAGAAACCGTTTTAGAAAGGGTTGTTTTTCCTCGTCAAGAAAGCTCTCGCGCTCGTGGAATATGCACCGGTCTGAAACGACGAAAAAGCTCAACAGTTCCTCCTAGCCTGGCTAAAAACGGAAACAGACAGCATCGTTTCTGGGAAACATTTACATGTATAACATTTTTCGTGCGTTGCAATTAAGGACATCGAATTAAGCCGAGTTTTCAAATCGTTACCGCGCATCAAAGGAAAATTTTGTGAAAAATTCATCAGAATTTTAAACACCCGAGGCATTTCGCTTCTCTTGCAAGAGTGGAAAGTTTAGTTTCAACGAATTTTTGTTGCGAAGAAAATATTAAAATATACGTGTGTATACAAGAGGGAATGGGAAAGGAAAATTACCTATCATTTTCGCTCTATTCAGTAAATTCTGGTCGTATATTATGTTATGTTTCTTTAATTCTCTCTCGTTTCCCAAGCTTTGTAAAATTCTCTAGTACATTATGTTTGATATATAAATAGATATTGGTTATTTTCAGACAATTTTTAATGTTTAGAATTTTAAGGTTAGAAATGAAAAATCTTCGACCGCTGGATTTCTTAAATCTTCTCTTACTTTCCAAGCTTTGCGAGACTCAAATACATTCTTAACGCAAATACCTTGTTATTCATTTTCAAGAAACTGTAAAACATTTTGAGGTTAAGAACGATAAATCCTCGATTATTACATTTCTTCAACATTTCCTAGATTTTCAAACTTTGCACGAATTTATTATTTTCCAATTTTCTACCGTCCAAATATATGCTATTCGTAATTAATTAATTTTTTAATCTGTCGAGTTTAACTAACCTCAATTTTCTGAAGCTAGTTAAGGAGGTTAGGGCACACATTTGATTCAGGGCATTTTGGCTTTACTTCTACTTTACGTAAATAAATTGTTCCAATTAAAATAACAATGAAATGAACGATAATAATTGGGAAAAATAATTGAAATAAAAAAATCAACCCAATTCATAAAAATCATACAATTAAATAAAAAAGTAAAACAACCAAAAGGTGCTTTTTAATTTCGACAAAATAAATATGCTTAGTGGAGAGTTAAATTAAATTTTCCTTAGTAGAAAATATTGACTGTGTTAGCGGAATAAAATTGATCAACGTTCTCAGATGACAACACCTGGTGACGCTTAATCATTCGGTTAATTGATGGGACGTTCATGGAATTTCGGGTGGGATTTTATGAAGCGAATGATTGATTTCTGTCAGCCAGTGGGTTTTAATGTCGATAGAAATTCTCACGGGAATTACCGGAATACCGTGGCCTGCATTGGACATCTACAATTCAAAATACAATAAGACAATTTATCAAAGTAGAAACAAACCCTTCTTTTATCTCAATTGAACAAAACGCGTGATATACGATCGTAATATCAAAATGATTCCTTTTTATTATGTGCGTTCATAACAACGTTAGCTATCAATTTTTAATATGGAATGACGCAATTTATTAGCAAAATAATAGTCTGATAATTAATGATATATGGAAGAGCATTAAAAATAATTTAATCTTCGATATCGGAATAAATCGGTGTCAAAATTTTCGAAGGTTATAAAGTAGTCGTATTTAATACGATAACTATAAAATACTTAAAACAATATCGTTTGTAATCAATCTAAATTAAGTAATATAATTATAATAATCGAAAAATTGTTTTCATTGTTCGCGAAAGAAATGTAAAACAAATGAAAACATTTAAACGATAGAAAATGGTGTAGATATTCACATCAGTTGTAATAAAACTTAAGAATATAGTAATTATAAAATGATCGTGATTAATATTATCCGTTGATTCCTTTCTGGCGATAGAATTTTTTTTTTTTTTTTTTTTGTCTATTTATGCAATTTAGCTTTCGTCATTTAAATCGTCAAATTTTTCAAAATATCAACATTTTCATTCAATATTACAATATAGTGACAAAATTGGTTACACTATTAGAAAGGTAAGTGATAATAAAGCCAAAAGAAAGGAAACTGGCAGCTCTTCACGCGAGATCTAGTTACCCAGAGGAGGTTTTAGGTTCCTAATGACCGCTATTTTATATCACCAGCCATTATCTCCGATACTTCGACTCTATTCTGCCTTTTCAAATGGCTAAATTCGTCTTTACGTGAATGTTATCCGATCGGTAGATCCACTTTCATGCAACGACCTTCTGATTTGCATTTCGAAATTAAGATCTCGCGATACGGTGCGCATCGAAACGAATTCCAGGGATACCGGGACACTGCAGAGACTCATTGAGATCAACAGAGTTGTACTCGGTCGATAATATTCGTCTTTTCAATGTAAACGTTTCACTAAAAGCGATACAAAAGTGGTGGCGAAGGAGGGTAGATTTCAACTCGAAAGGGAAGGAACTTTTTTATATAGAAAAGATGGAATTTTTGAGATCTTGTATGCAGCGATTGAAAATTTGTTCACATTTTAATTTTAAGGGCACGCAATGGAATTTGTTTCTGTTTTGAACATATACAGATGGCACGTGTTGGAAAGTCAGGGTTCTAGAAATTTTGGTTATCGGAAAATTGGAATTTTCGGAAATTTGTGAACGAGAAAATTGAAATTCCCTAACAGAAATTTTAATTCCTGGTGAATATGAGACTCCTGCTTCTGAGAATAGGATTTTTTGTATTCATTTTAAATATACATTCCGTGACTTATTATTTATATACGAAAGATGGCCGTGGTTGTAAAATTATAAACAAATGGATGAAAAAACATTTGACATGAAGATTTGTAATATTTTGAAAAACAATATGTTTTTAAATTTTTACGACTAAACCCTGCAATTTTCTACCATCGATTTTTCATGGAAACGTTAAAAACGTTTAAAAAAATCTTCTTTTGCAGAAATGTTACACTGTTCTTTATTTTTACTTTTTTCGATGCTTAAGCTTACAGCACTAAACTTGTAATCTTATTATAAAAAAATCCACCCTTACGATTTCGATTTTTACTCAAAATTATGAAGAACTATAGATTTGATCAAAAAGCATGGAATCCGTTGAATTGTTTGCTTTAACCTTGTAAAATCAGGAGGAGGAGTGAAAATACTGTAACCATAGCCATTACTTTTCATTTCACGATAATATTGAACATCGTTTCTTATACTTTTCCACCCCTGTTTCACATTTTATTTGCGAAGGGGTATGTTTGAATTTGCCACAAAATTTATTTGAGCGCTGATCCATCGTGAAACTTTGCCTACAGCAAATAAACGTTGATTTATTTTTTTCTCCTTTTTATCATTTCATTTTCCAGCAAAGAATTTATCTCGTATTTATTCATGGAATATTATTTAAGAATATATATATATATATATATATATATATATATATATATATATTGAAACTTCTAAAATTTATATTTCTCAATCGACGAATCTTTCACAATGCCGATTTCCTTAGTAATTAAAATCTCCAACATACAAATTCTCCAATAATCAAAATTTCCAATATCTGAATCCTCCGATAATTTCCACCGTACCAGTTCTTAATTCTACGCAAACTTCTACAATACAAATTCTCCAACAAATAAAATGTCTAAAATTCAAACCCCTGTACATTCTCACTAGCTGGTGATAATTTCAGGAAGCAAACACGCTTTATAGTGAGATACATAAATTCCCTAGAAATCTATTACATAGCAGTTACATTATTTTATTTGAACGATTGTAGTACTAGAAATATTTTCCGCTGGACTAGATGGCGATACTGAAAGTTTTTATTTGTTAAAACGTTGGCACAATTGCCAGATAGCAAGACGCTTGATCATCCTAACCTTTCTTCAACGAATCCAACGGCTGATTTCTTTGAAGAAAATTTCCATATATACGAGACTGCAAGAAAAGTACGGTGACGAATGGTTATCGACGAACGAATGAGTTATACGTTCGTCGAATGGGCTGATATCTCTTGCGGACGTTTAATAACTGTCCTTACCAAGGCAATATCTCCTATGAAAACTCCCTATGGTCGTGTTTAAACCAATTAAAATCGCTTTATAAATCAATCGAGAGATGGAACCCTCAAGTTTTACGTTGCAGGATACCATAGGACGACGTTAAGTGGCTTAAAATTTATGTCTCGTAGTAAAAGTTTTGTAGAAAATTGGTATCTGGTACCGACCACGCAATTTGTCTTAGATATAATACATTTTTTTTTAGTAATTTTCAATCGTATCCTTTATTAAAATTTTCTGATCTTCACCTTTTTCTTCATTGTCAGCATACTTATTACAAATTTGCCAATTGGTCAAAATCATAAAAGTACTATTGGTAATTACAATTATAAAATTGTTTAAAATTACTTGAAAATTGTCTCAGACAATTCTCAGTAGCAGTTTAAGATACCTGATGCTTTCAAATATTCTCAAATATCCTAAAATGCTACAACGACCATTCAGATGTTATCAAATATTTTTAGCTGCTACCTTTCAGTTTGGATTTCCAAGAAATTGTTATTTTTGAATCGCGCTGGACAATTTAAACTAATTTCAGATACTGTCAAGTGCTTTCAATTATATTCTGACGTACTATCAAAGTACAAACATACGTTTTTTAATGTACTATCTTTTATATTATTTAAAATACCACCTTTTAATATACTTTCATACTAACAGTGTCACATCAGTATTACCTAACCTATCGTTGCAATCTGTACAGCGAAAATAACGTTAACAGAAATCCATAATTTGATAATATGAAATTTCAAAATGGCCGCAAATTGCATGTGCACATAATCGCACTTCATCAACAGTCCTCTTCAAACTTTCCTACTCGACAGAGGCCATTCATTTAAATCGTTCTACCAAAACACAGTGCAACTGATACTGTTCTACACAGTGCCTATTGCACAGCGAGACGAGACGAGAGATGATAAAGGAGAAGGCATGCATTAGGCGATTGGTCGAGAGTTAAAGCACTCACGTATGGTGAAACTGTGATCCCACCAGTCAGTCCGGCAGAGATAAGCCTTCAGGTCGTCCGCTGTTCGTGCCACTATAACTACAGGCGGTGCAACCAGCGTGCGGATGCTCAGGAACACGCTGAATGTCATCACGATGACGCCCAGTCGCTTCAGCAGACTTCCATCCGTTATCTTCACCGCTTTCGCCGATTTCACACGGAATATCACCGATATTCTGCAAGCAAAATCCGCCAACATCTGGTTATCGTCTATTATTAACTCAGGATTTTGCGAATAATGCAATGTTCAATAGGAATTGCGGGAACGCTGTTTATTGCCAGATTCGGATAGTTCTCTCAATGAGCAAACGTGAAATCTTCAATAGGCCAGGTTTCAGCCGATAGACAATGACAAGGTTTGAGTACTAGTTTCTACTACTGTGGCTCTTATAGTTACTATATTTGTTTTTATATTCACTTTATAATTCTTAGATTCTAGGGATTTCTTGGTTTTTAGACATCAAGGTAGTTTGAAGATTTGCAAGGATGCATTATTTTGGGATTTTTATGGTCTTCTATGAGGATTGGTAGCTCTTTCCGTTGTATGGCACCCTCCTGATATTCTGGGTTAACGCTACAGCTACCTACCATGGTGGTCAGGATTATAGAAACATGGGAGACCTACAATGGTGCATTTTATTTTTATTTATTCCTTTGATTATTATTCGTCGAGTGGAATAAGAATTCTTATTGATTAGTTTCTAGATTAGTAGCTAAATTACTGGGAGAATTCTCGCTATCTCTGTCCCAGTTTATGAATGCTCAAACTCCTCAAATCAAGAATTACCGTGGACCACAACGATTCTCTATCCTATGCCCAGGTGCCGTCTAGATGATTCTCAGACTATTAACTTCCTAAACGCTTTCACGAAAAGGACACTTGTACTAAATGTTCAAGATCTTCTAATTTTTTTCTGAAACTGAATAGAAAGTCTCTTAAATGCTCCTCAAACTCTGGCCCTTAAAATAGTGGAGCAAGTAGAACATCGCTATCGGCAGGATGCAAGGATGCTCGAGATTTAGTAGCGCGACCGTTTTCCTGACCAATAGAGCGTGTTCAAAGGATGCGACCTCAAGGATGAAATCTGTTCCGAGGAGTGCACTTGTGACGATAAAGGCAGCGACACAAGAAAGACTGGAAAAAAGCTGTTTTCGCTGGTGGAACGAAGGAGAATCCACCTAAGTGGGCTTGACCTTTGATAATCGTCTCAGGGGTTCATTCGACGATACATCTATTAGCAAGAGTATCGTACTACAGAATTTACGTCATGAAACGGGTCGATGATTTAAGACAATTTAAAGTCCCATTTATGGAGCCTCAGATTCCTTTCCGTATATTCTAATCAATCCACTTTTGTTCCTGGATTTTCATTTGTCTCGATCAACGAATTTGCAAGATTCTTCCAACTGAAGGGAACCTTTGAAAGGCCGAAGAAAGTCTCTTTTTTACTCGCCAATTTCCATTCTTCGGTCAGACCGTTCATTGAAGTTAGCTGAACGTTGGAATCCTTCTCCACTTGGATACCGTTTATAGTCGGAAGCATCAAACGGTATTAGCATAATTACTGCGATTACCAGTATAACCACAGCAAACTCCAAGCAATGTTAACCGTAACAATACTAAGTGTAACACTGTTCAGTGAGAATGTTCAAGACGATCCAGTTTAGCATCATCCTTTGAGATGGACTGAACTGAAAACTATGTCAGTTGTTCTGTATTTGGAGTGGCTGTCAGTTTATGACTTGGACAACACATCCTTCACATCATTTTTTGGCAAAGTTCGAATCGCCTACCACTCCAAGCTGTAAACCTTACGATGCTGACCTCATTAAGAGGCTAAAAGACAGCTTAAGCCCGACCAGTCAGGTCAAAGGTGAACAGCTGGCAATACCAAAGGATATGCGTCCACGAGAAGACAATAAACCATGGAAAACCATACGAAGCTTCTGGTGAGAGTAGCAGCAACATCCTATCACAGTCTTCATCAGATCGTCAAACTCTTCGTGTACTAACAGTGCAGATAAATTACCAAACCATGCCAATACTCGATATACTTAATTTACCTCCACTTTGAGCGTTAACCTCGTTCAAGGTTATATCAATCGGTCAGTTGAACCTGACCGATCGCCATTTAGTTGAGAACTCGCAACGTCAGTAGTGCGAAGCCTGTGCTGACCACAACAGTGCTAAATGCATCGATGTTACCTGGGACAATCTGAGTCCCAAAAGCCTTAAAACTCTCGCTCGTCGATCCTCTGACAAACAGTCGGCGACGTTCTCAGACAGCCTCAAACACCAGTCTCCACCTTGATCAAAGTGTCGAGTTTTCCCGCGAGAGCTCTACCTATTCAACAAGATGCAGATTAAGTACATCCACTGGCTCGGTCTAAGATTCAACAGCCCGAGTTTCCATTCGCAGTGAAACGCGATCTTGGTCGAGGAAACGGAGCGTAGAATCGACGATTACAATGCACTACGTTCTGCTATACGATCCTTTCGTTTGCCTAAGGAATCCGTTTAATTACTTGTACACCTTGGTTGACCCAGTTGTCGTGACCACTGGAAGCGATCCTCGAGGCGAATAAGAACCTCTGACAGCAAGCTACCCAGTCT
Organism: Bombus fervidus; assembly: GCF_041682495.2. Lineage (NCBI taxonomy): Eukaryota > Metazoa > Arthropoda > Insecta > Hymenoptera > Apidae > Bombus > Bombus fervidus. The sequence goes on along the minus strand of NC_091531.1, from coordinate 8,075,491 downwards.
GAGGGAAAAGTTTCGCCATTGCTCTAGGGAATCGGCCAGGTCTTGGGCAAGATCAATGTGTCGTTGGTGCTAAACACAGGTAACAGGTGAGTCGGTGAATCTTGAAGCAGCTAAGTGGAAAATTGCAGCTGTTAAATCCTGGTCGACGATGGAAGCTTCTCCTATTCTACATTTGAACATTATCAATTTATTTCACAATATTGTTAACATTATTCTAAACTTGTTTCATCATATTAGTTCATATTAATGTTAATATTAATTATTAAGATGACGAAGACTTGCTTAATCCTTGTTTGATCGTGGATATGGTCAAACTATGTTTAGAAATGGTGAAAGAAGATCTTATTTTTTTAATTAAGTACCAAGGCTTCTCAAGCTGGTTTTTAAATAAAGCAATTTCTTGCGTGGAAAAAGATTGTCTCGCAAGTTTGACAATTTTTATCGACTACGTTTTGAAAAAAAAGTCAAATAGATTGAAATATTCAACATTTACAGCACGGACTCTTATCCTGTTCCTTCTTACGTTGCCAATTTCTATTAATCAATTAATATTAATTGAGTGACGATAAAGTGCTCTCATGTATTGTAAATGAATCTTGGAAATTCAGAATTCAGTAACGAAATATTGTTTCTGCCAAAAGTAAGCAGCTGTCCACATATTGAGTTAGCAACTAAATAGTCACTTAGTTGCCAATACAGTACTCCTGTACATTAGCAATTGGACGGTCGGTTTAATTAGTGCAATTATCGCAAGTTCTCGAGTGTCAAAGGAAAATATGCCTAAGGGAGTATCGACGATGATTAATGGAGCTTTGGTTATGAGTCAGACGAAAATAATATTGCTGGCGACATTCAGGCGAACTTTCCTCACTTTCAACTTTCGTCAAAGAAGCCAGGCGCTCAGGATTAATCCAGCCTGAAGGCAAAGGGCCACGAATTATTCTGTTTTAGTTCTGTGTTAAGTTAATATTCCGCGCGAGTTTGCCACTTTTCGTCGCCGATACAAACAAAATACAACGGCTCGTCCCGTGGCAAGTAAATTACGAGTTTGGAAAATGTTGAAGATTCAAACGGGAGGGAGAGACAGGCGAACTTTTAGATCGCAAGCGCGGAGTTTTCATCGGAATTGGATTATTTTTAATCAGCAGACAGCTTTACCGGGTTTGATCGGAGTGGTGGCAAGTTTGGTGAAATTTAGACCGCGTATCTCGAAAGCTTCATTTAAAATTATAAGCTGATGCGCGTCACGAAATTCTTTAAAAGCGAGCAAAAGCTTGAAGGGCTTCGAATTTAGGGTTTTAAATCTTGGGAAATTCTTATGGCGATAATTAGTTCGGTAATGAATCTTTTTTAATCTTTAGCTTCTGTTACTATTTTAATTCCCGAGTGTTAGAATATTTATTATATTAGTTTGCATATTAGATTTTAATTTTACAATATTAAACATAACATATTTAAGTTTCGAAATATTAGAACACTCAGATTCATCAAAATTGTGGATATCAGACTATTGATTTTTCGATCAGTGAAAACACAGGATATTTGCACAAAATTAACTTTAATTTGCAAAAAAAAATAAAAATTACCATTTTTGTGATTGTAACATTTGGTTTATAGTCATTCAGATGCGCATAAAACAATGGAACGTATCTGTTCTCCTGTGAAATGTCACAATTTGGAAAATTAGAAAATCAGATTTCCACATGTTTTCTCTTTGAAACGTTCGAATCTGGAAATTAGATAATAGAAATTGTAAGATCGAATTTCCTATTGCCAAATCTTTACCCCTTTGAAACACCGCAATATAGAAAAATACATCTCTCGGTTTCATGTAGCGATCGAGTTCTCAAAATGACATGATACTACGTGGGCAGGAGTTAATTAATAGATGATATCATGAAACTTCTCAAATTTCGTGGAACAATCGGTTAAGCAAGACAAAAGGAAACAGAGACGTGATCAGAGAGGTAATTTTGAGTTTCCAGCCGGAATTTCTAATTATGTGTGTCGATTTCTCGTGTAAGTCAAGCCTGTGCATTAGCTGGCTGAGTCGACTTCCGTTAATTATAACTTGCAGCTTCTGACAAAGTTGCACGTCGCGTCGATTAAGCGGCAACTTCGGCTAAATAACATTAGAATGCCGGAAACAAGGACTGGGTGTAATGGCGAGCATACTAGTAGACGAAGAAAGAGAAAGTTTAACAGTGGACCCAGTGTAGCAAGTTTAACAGCAAGTTTCAGGGCCTTGGTTAATCGTGTTAGCTCCGACAACGAAGAAAAGTACATCGTCCACAGAATATTACAGCAACTTGCAGGTTCAAGGGTCAGTTTTGCTTCAAATGGTAGTTTAGATTACATTAATACGGCGTTGAATATTAATAGTTCTTATATGATTTGAAAAAATATCATTTAGCGTATTTTCTATGACTCAAACTATTTAAGTAAATTTTCCCATGAATCAAATTAAATTTCAATTAGGCTTCAATAAATTTTCTTGTAACATTTCCATGTCACCGATAAATTTTCCTGTGAGTCAAATAACATTTTCATGACTCCAATAAATTTTTCCGCGACTCAAATAGGATTCCTATAGCTCCAATAAATTTTCCACTGACTCAAATAACATTTCCACATCTGGAATACATTTTACTATGACTCAAATAACATTTCCACAACTTCAATAAATTTTTCCGTGACTCAAATAGGATTCCTATAGCTCCAATAAATTTTCCACTGACTCAAATAACATTTCCACGATTGGAATACATTTTACTATGACTCAAGTAACATTTCCATGACTTCAATAAATTTTCCCATGACTCAAATGAGACTCCCCTCCAACCACGATTATTTTCTCCAACTTTCCAAGCTTCTTTCAAGTTTCTATGCTTTCTATCTCACTAACTTCTGCCATTATCGAAAGAAAGAAATCGGAACGTGCCGTTCGCGGAAATCGTCATCCATCCTTCAACCCTTTAAAATAGATCAATGTTTCACGATGAAAGAGTGGTTTATCACTCGACTGGCGAAGAATACAGTAAAAGGACAGAATCGTGCTCACTTGGCCGAGCTTTGTTCGTCGAAAACGAGGTGCAGTCCGAATGGCTTACGAATTCCAGAGGCGAGCCACGAGAGCGTACTTTTATTTCTCTTCTTCGCAAGCGAAATGGGCTGGGGCATGAAAGTAGAGGCAATCTTTGTCCCGGAATCTCCGTGCCCGACGGAAATCCTGCAGCTGCTCTTGAAACCAACGATCTCGTGGGAAAAATCTTCACAAAAAAGAAGAAGAAAACGAAAGGAACGATACATTACTCGTTGGTCGACGAAGCCACCGCTAGAAACTACTGACCTTCTTTTTTTTTTCACGTTTCAACCCTTCGGAGCAACTGAGTCAGAGGGTTGATCGGTGGAAATCTATCGAACGCGAGAAGTCGGGGACGAAAGGAAGAGAATGGAGACAGGACGGTGCACTTCCAACCGTGGGAAACGATTCTTCCGATTCTTTCCAACTGGGAGATGAAGTGCGAACAGTGCCACTGTTTCATCGAGTAGATTCTTTCGAGCTCGAGGGAAATTGGCTCAACATTGTAAGTTAAAGAATTGCGACAGACGAAATTTTTCTGACGTGCGACGGAAAAGATTGGAAAAGGGAAATCTAGTTGAAGAAAAAGATGTTTTCTTTTAGTTGTGGGAAAACTGAATGATCTATGCGAAGTTTGGGGGTTGGAAAGAGGTGGTGTAACTTTCGGAAGAAGATATTGATAGCTTAAGTATCGGTAAGTCATGGAAAATTATTGTGAGTCACAAAAACTCATTTGATCCACACAATATTATTTATATTTATGGAAAATCGTTTAAAGTTAAGGAAAATTTCTTAGCATAGAGAAGAATTTTTCTATTTAAATATATGAGCTATTAGTATTCAAAGGAAAGTTATTCTAAATCAGTACAAATCACTCTGAACCATGGAAAATATTTTGGTGTTCAGGAAAATTCATTGTGAATAAGAAAACTATTTCAATGTAATTTAATGGTAAGAGTGTGAAATCTGTACAAATTGCTTTGACGAGTCACGGAAAATTATTTCGAATCGCGGGCAAACATGATTGACTCATGGAAAATCGTTTGAAGTAGAGGAAAATTATTCTGACTTATGGAATGTCATTTTCACTAAGTTAAAATAATCATTTTATTCAGATTAGGTTTAAATCCATTTAATTTTTGGCTTATATGAAGTTTAAAATCAAAATTCGTGGATTTCCATTTCCAATAAGATTCACCTTAAATATAAAGCAAACATTAAAATGCTACTAAAACATTTCCTAACTATTCTATTAATAATAAAACTACTCTTCAGAAAATTATACAATTATATAATATGAAATATAGTATTCGAAACTCGTCAGAACTGTTGGTTATTTAGGAATTCCGTAAGGAAATTAAAACGTACAACCACGTAATTTTCCGCACGCGTGTCAGTGTGCAAATTGGAATTGTAATTTGAGTGAAGTGGATTCCCATTTGCAGAGCAAACATCGTTCGTCGGATCTTAGCATGGCACATGGAATTAAACATTTCCAACAACGCTATTTGTACTCACCGCCAAGTCTTTAACATGAGAGCTCCATAGGTGAGAGAAAACCCAATCTCCCTCAACCACACACGCACTGTACAGGTTATGACGTTCGGACGAGGATACATCACTATCGTCTGAAACAAAAAAGTTGATTTCCATTCACCATAATTCAACGTCTGCGGAGAAAAGTTAGATTTACTGAGAAATACGAGTTTTTTTTTTATGAATTCTTATAAATTGAATTTTTTTTTGGCATCATAAGGGGCGCTTAGAACAGAAAATATTCCATTTAATAAAGGCAGATAGTATTCACAAAATCATACCTCTTAGATTTTTCCTTTACAGCGCGCCATTATGACTTCACAATATTTATCACGACAAATATAAAAGTGAACGTAAAAAGAATAAAAATGGCAAAAAGTGAAAATAGTTTGGGTGTAACGATAGTTAAAATTACAATAATTTATACGAAAAATCCACATTTACTAATCGCGGGAAAGAAAATTCCTATGACACCAGCACCGTTAAACAGAAGATATAAAATCCCTACGGTGCAATCTTATTCTGCATTCTTATAATCTAACGTTTCGAGAAATTAAACGAACGAGAAGTTCTCTCAATTCTTCACATTCTTTCCTCTCGACAGGAAAATTTATTTCTTGTTCTACGGATACATCGCATGAGGATAATTGCTGATATCGAAAGAATGCTTTTCATGGAAGAACGCGAACTCGCGTGCCGCGTCACGCTACGGTTAGGTTAATTTTTGTTTAAGCGGCGCTAGTATCGCCCTTTCCCCGCCATTTTCGTGTCGACAGATCGTCGGTTTCACGGTCAAACAAGAGGCAAGTGTGCTCGATTGCCGGATAAAGACTTCCGAACGAACTTATCAATTGCATTTTATACAAGAACAGCCCACTCTGAATGGCTGTTTAAGCGGCTCTCAAATTATACGGTCCACCACTAGCGATTTATTCGTATTAAAGGCATCAATTGACTTTGTTATTATCCTTTATAACCTCCGTGCGCTTTAGTGTTTGTCGCTTATTTTAGCTCTTCATCTTCTATTTTAAGGTTAGGTTTCAATTTGCTTCGGGATAGAACGAACTTAATTTGTTCTGATTCATACTGACTTTGTGAAGGGTTTATGTTAGGTTCATTTCCTATCTTGATTAGGTTCATCTTAATTTTAGGTTAGGTCCATTTCCTATTTTGAGGTTAGATTTCAATTTGCTTCAGGATAGAGGTAATTTGATTCGACTCACTGATTTTGGTTAGATGTAGTTTAGGTTCGCTTCAGATCTGTTTTGGTACAGATTTTAGTCGAATCTATGTAATATTTGGATAAAATTCGATTCAGATTAAATTTTGATTTGTAAGTTAAGTTTAAATTAGATTAGATAAATGTTTTAATTGAAGGTTTCTTTGGTTATACTGAATATGCTTTTAGGGGAGAATGGCTCTATAGCTCTTTTCTTCTGGATAATATTTTAGGACGAAGTGACATTATCGTGGTTTTTCCCTGATCATTTTTTAGGAAAAACAAAATGTCATTATATCGGTTTTCTTTCTTATTTTATATCGAAAACTGTATGTTACATGAGAATATTTTCATACGTGTCTTATATAGTCACTTTTTGTTTCAGTATGTAGCACACATAAAGTGTTTACAGTAATTTTTCTGTATTTTTTTAAGAAGAAGAAATAGAACTATTATTTTTACAACCCACGTTTAAAATAAAATTTCGTGCAAATGTCGGTAGAGTATGCTACTTACCGTGCAGTATATGAAAAATGCACCTAGTACAATAACGCGTAGAAGAACAGGGCTCGCAGCTCTTACCACCTGCAACGAGAAAAAATCACCAGAAAATAAAATACCAGCTCCAAGCATTTTTACGACTATATCATTAAAATAATAATTTATTATATTTTTTATATTCATTATAATTGTCTGTTTTATTGTCCATCATTAAAACTGTTGATTTTCTTTAGGCGTAGCAATATATAAAATACATGAAATAAGCGATATATTTTATTATTTATTTAATTAATTGTATCTATAGGGAATATTCAACGATATAAAAGCTGACTTTTGTCGATTTATAATTATTTATAAATAACTTGCTTAATCAATAATTATTGACAATAAAAACATTGTTTTGTTATTGGTTCGAGAATGTTAATCTACTGAAAAATGGCCGATTTCATATCGTTAATGAATTTGTTTGTCAAATACACAGCCAATTAAAAAACAAACAAGGAATTCTCGAATGAAGAATAGAATGTTGGTAACAGTAAAAATTCCAATGATATCGCTTTTTTCCATCGATTGCAGACTATTGAACATTATCGGAAATTGGAAGATTTTCCGTTTCGCGTTGCTGTGCACGGTTTTAACTTTCAATACCCACATCATAGGTCATAGGTCAGTACAATAATTCAGGTTATATTTTGTATTAAAAAACGTAAAATTACTTCAGAAGATAAAATCGTCATCCTAAAATTTTAGGGAAAAATTATACTAAAACTAATTTACGAAATTCGTTCACACGAAATTCCACCATCGATCCGGGACAAACTGAAATTATTCCAAGGCAGAAAATATCTGACATGAAAAACAAAGCGTACATAATAATTTATAAAGGAAAATACGAATGAAACTACGTTAGAATTAATTCAACGCGTTTCGTTCGCCTAAATTTCGAACGTTCTTCATCATTAACAACATAAATCCAGCATCTATTGGGTTGGAAACTAAGTGATTGCGGACTTTGTCATTAGGTGGTAATGGCAAAATCCGCAATCACTTAGTTGCCAAGCCCAAGCTAACCTCAAACGGTCACTTGACGAGGCAGAAACGCATCAAACCGATAATTATAATATTGGGTTGGCAACCAAGTGATTGCGGATTTTATTATTACCATCTAATGACAAAATCCGTAATCACTTAGTTGCCAAGCCCAACCTAACCTCAAACTGTCATTCGACGCGGCAGAAAGGCAACTGATAACTGTAATATTGGGTTGGCAACTAAGTGATCGTTGATTCTATTATTATCATTTAATGACAAAATCCGCAATCACTTAGTTGCAAACCCCGTAAAATTATTTAAACGAAAAAATACAATTCACACAATGATATTTAACATAGGAATTAAAATAATTCCATGCAAACCCATCGATGTACAAGAACATACGAGTAGGAAATATCTGTCAATGCTCAACAAATGGCGCAGAAAAAATATTCCAGCGATCTGAACAAATTACTGAACTAATGGACGACAGCCACTTGAGAACCACTGACGAAGAAACGATTTACTCTGGCAACTAGAGACAAAGCTGGATGAAGAAGGGGTGGGCCGACGGATTTTTAATTGTCCAAGAGTTTCTATCAACTACTCGCTACCTTCCACTCCCTTTCGCCCCTTTCGTCCGTGACACAGTTTACGCAAGAAACAGACACATTATCGGAGCTGCGGGGGTTGAGTCCGTTAAAATAGAAAATCGGAAGTTGGCGAATTGCATTGGATGAGAAATAACTGCAGTCAGTGCTGAACTTGCCAGACACAATGGGAACCAGTGCCTTTCACAGAATGCTTTTAGTTTCTTAATCCGACAAGATTTCGTGGCTCCAACCCCTTTACCTTTTCGAGTTGCGTCGATAAGCGACTCTTCCTTTTCAGCTTAATATCGTCCCATTTACTTCAACTCTGTCCAACAGTTTTTTTTTTTTTTTATTCTTTCTCCTATTTTATCCTTTTCTCGATTTTCCCACTCGGTGAGTTTTGCTCAAGTCAAACGTGGTGGAGGGCGGGAGGGAGGGAGGGGGAAGAAGCTCTGTAAGATATCTTCAGATACAGCAAATTATGCGAATATTGGGGTGGTTTCTGTAGAAAATGTTTATATGTACATCGTATATTTTTACGTAGATTTGTATCTTTGTTGACTATTATATGGTTGGCAACTAGGTGATTGCGGGTTTTGTCATTAGGTAGTATCCATAAGGTACTTAGTTGGAATTACTTAATTGCAATAGAAATGGAAATAAATATACAGATATTTGTTTCACCTGCTAAATATTGTAATTTCTATTAATAATATTAAATATTGTAACTTCTAATAATATATATTGAACGTTATAAATGTTAGATTTATATTTAAATAGGAAATTCATCTTATTGTGGATGCGATTTAATGAGATTTCACTCGGAGACTGTTCATTCGTTCTATTAATTAGAAATTACTATAAATTAATTAGAATTGGTACTTGCTAACATTTTAACAATACTATCACACTGCTTCTTAGTGATCATGTAATTTCGAAATCAGGAAATCAACAATATATATCTGCAACATATACATATATTATATTTTTCTTATATTATAGTCTTCGTATATAGCAACCTAATATTATTCCTCAACGATTCAGCAGAATATTTGTCGCTTTCGATTTCCACAAACTTTGCTCAAGTGACACAGAAATCGAAGAATCGACGAAAATAAATGAAATTAAATAAAAGAAGATAGACCTATCACGTTTTTAATTAATAATATAGAAATAAAAATTAATAACACAGAAATACTAATTGCTAAATTATAAAGGTAAATTGTGCAAATTATGGAAATAGTTTATAACAAATTTTCTTAACAACTCCACTGGAATATTCTAAGAATGTTTGTGGATCGATCGACGATAACTGCTATATCTGGTTATGGTTACGAGAAACTCGACGAGTGGTCGCATAATTCGCGTCGATTGCAGGAACATGTACAATATGTACAGTCGCGTTTAAATATTTGCCATCGAGCAAAATATTTGCAGCTCGCCGTGCATTCGTTTGAACAGCATCCCTGCAACGTTTCGTTTGGAATTCGCACGGAATAATATTGTCCAGCCTGGTTACCCATCAGCCTCCATCGAGTCAGACTTCTTCCTTCGTTTCTATTGGGTTGGAAACTAAGTGATTGCGGGTCTTGTCACTAGGAGGTGGGGTATTGGTATTAGGTGGCACTTAGTTGCCAATCCAACAGTTTCTATTTGAGAAACTATGAAAATAGCCTGCTGGTTTCGAAATATCATACCTTGTTCGATAACCTTGATAACAGATGAAATCAACTGACAGAGACAAGGGAAAAAATTAGTTGCGCCTTCACGTCGACGTGTGAGGTCCGGTCGGTTTCAGTAGCACAGGTCTGTCAGTAGCCAGACGTTGCGAGTAGAGCAGGCGTGAAATATGCCAGGCGTATCAGTCACTTGTCAAATATTTCCTTTACAACTATAGTTCAAACAATTACCGCGAAGCTCAACCCATGTGCCATTGCTTTTCCTTCTTTATTTGCACAATATTACAAACGCTTTGTACAATATTAAACATTACTTATATAACAGAATTAAGTTGAATGCTCACTTAGAAAATTTCTTCTGATTTTTGCTAAATGATTTTGCTTCAATGGTGTGCGTGTGTTATTAAGAAACGTGAATTGAGGAGATTGTGAATTGATAAATATGAAAATTATAAACGACAGGATAATTGTTAATTAAAACAGCGAATTGAAAAACGTGAGTGGCAAATGAATTCTCTTAATGTTTAATTCTGAACGTAGAAGATTCTCTCTTTGTTTTTTCTCCTTTCTGATATATCCGATTAAATGTGATAATTATTTCAATTATTTTACATAAGATAAATGCAAAGGTACATCAATAAATTCCTGTAGTCGACGAATGTAGGGAATAATACCGAGTTAAATAATTCCTCGGAAGCATCTTATCCACAAATGTCTCGTTTAAATGCATTAGTTTCCCTTTAGTGTGGCGTCTTTTATGGTATTCTTCTCTTGACACGTTGCACGATGCTTTCTCCCCCTTCTTTCTCCCGGGGCAAGCACTTTCTTTCCCTTTGAACATTTCCTTCGAGTGGCTTTTTCGACGGCTCCTTTTTCTCATTTCACCATCCTCGGTGACTTTTCACAAAAATATTTCGCTACGTCTTGCGATCTTAAATTTCATTAAAGTAACTCCTTTTACCCTCTACGTTGCCACTATCTCGCTGATTAAATGCGTTTCCGCCCCGTTCGCGTCCCGCTCTAAACCCATTTTCTCATTATATGTCGTTTAAATGCGCTTCTACCGTTTCCACTCTTTATTTAACCTATTTCCCCTAACGATTGTATTTTATGGGGCAGCAGCACCCCCTTTGCCTCCACGCCAGTATCCAACACGACACATTTATAAACATATTATGAACATACACATCATGTATTTTACGTATAAATTGTATTCTGTTTTTATCCATTATAAATATTACGTGAACATCATGTACTTTACGTATTACAAATATACGAGTGTATATATATGTCGGGTTATCGTTAAGACTTGGGTTAGGGGTGTGTAATGAATCTTCACAGGGATTATTCATCCTTGTCACACAATCGAGGTAGCGTTTATTAACAGTAGTATGGATGTTACAAGATTGGCAAGTGGCCGCGGTAATTAGACACTAATGACAACGACCTTAGGTTCGATAACGAATCCGCGATCAACGGGATGACAGATGTACTTTGCTCCAAAGTCTAAATAGGACTCGACTTACTTCTCGCGATACAAGGATTACTTGACTAACTCTTTATGGAAACGTGGATTATTCACCGATCGTACAGACACTAGATAACTGACTAACGAGACTGCGAGAAAGGGAATGACTTTCCGTCACGATGACGCTGCAGAGGAAAACTATGACGGGGTGTGCCTAAGGGCACGAGATCATCGGATTCGTCGAGGAAAGCCTCCGATCGGAGGGTGAGGGAAATGGACGTTGCTGTTAATTGGTTAATTTCTATGTTGGTGGTTGGAAAAGGATGCTAGCCGCCCTTGAGAGAGAGTTCCTAGCGGGAAGCGTCGTACGCGAGGAAAGCGGATCTCCCGTATCTTCCCGCAATAGGCGACAGATCTACGGGCTGATAGAATAAAGACTGTTTGTCAATTTGAAGGACCTTAGTTAACTAAATCCTAAGATTTGTAGCGGGTCCTCAGGCTAGCTGAACATGTACTGTGAATGGTGCATCGACATCTGGCGATCATCTTGCCCGAAGAATGGGGTCTGTGTGTGGCGAGCCACGGGGCCGTTGGAACGTTTACTGTTAAGTGCCGGTACGGCTAATTCTTTGAAGGAGAGCTATGCAATTCTATACCTCTGTTAGGTGGAACGTTCATCCCGTGACCGCGGCTACGTTCGGCGACTAGTTGTCGCCTCGAGCCTAAGCTCGTTATCTCAAGTCTCGAACAATTGTGTTTGGGTTATTTTGTAAAGGCTATAGTATTGGAGGTTTTCCGAAGAATTCCAACGGGGGCGGGGGGGGGGGGTTGTTCTTTCATCTCCGACATATATACGTCGGGTGAATCTTCATGTGAGTTGGCCATGACTGAACCTCAGTTCAAGTGGAACTGTCCTTATTACTCCTCTCCGTAGCTCTCTGTTTCCCTCGGGTCAATCTTTGTTCTTAAGGAGAGCTATTTAATTATTTCATACCTCTGTTAGGTACACGTGCCTGCCGTGACCGTGGCTACGTTCAGCAACCCGTTATGTCACTTCGAGCCCAAGCCCACTGTCGTAAATCTCGGGCAAACATAACTGGATTAATTCATAAACAGCTATTTCTCAGTTTTATTATTTAAGTACGGCTGTAATAAAAAGTCTGGACTAAAGTATTGGGGACCTTCCCAAACATTGTAAAAGAAGGGCCCCGATGTCCTCTCGTCTCCGACATATATACATGAATATTCTAAATTCTATAGAGGTAGAGTTCATACAATTTTCTATGAACATTTTCTATATTGTATGTGAAGTCTTCTAGAAACGATTGTACGTCGAGAATCGTGAAAGTGACTAGTATTATTTTATTCGTGATTGTTTTAAAAATTTGTTTATGTAAATTTATAACTTGAGAAATGCAACGTTAGTTTTGCAGTAATGCGCCGATGACTGCGGTAAAAGCAGAGAAAAGTACAAACCATCGGGACGCTTTTACAATTAGTGCGGAATCGTCCCGCGGGAGCCCACATAAAAAATGTAATTTAATCCAGCGTTGAACACGTTGCTCGTGCTTAAAATGGGAAAATATCGCGACAATGTTCACTCGAATCTCTCAGGTTTATGATTATGGCTGCGAGACAACAGACTGTTTGCAGACGAATGGCGAACATGTTCTTCGACAGCAGATGGTGACTATAAAGGCTCAACGGTCGAAATTTTGTGACTGATACGTTTAGATCGACGATAGTAGATGCTTATGATGACTTCATTATTAGAATTTCATTACTGGATTCGAAATTTCGTTCGCCAATCCAACATCGATGATTACGAGGCCGTGACGATCGAAAATTGGCGACTATAAAGTCGCAGTAATGAAACGCTGGCAACTACAAAGTTACAGAAGTTGAAGATTGGAGACTATAAGATTGCAGTAAGTAAGGATTAGCGACTATAGACGCGCGGATATTGATGATCCTAAGCTATCGTGGTGACAAATTGGTGATTGCAAACCTGCAGCAATTAATAGTCAGCGACTATAAGAAACGTGGAAATTAAAAAATGAAAGCTGTAAAGCTGTAGCAATTTGAAATTAACTATATGATCTATATAACTATGTAACTATAACTGTGAAATCCCTTCAATTAGAAACTGGCGACTACAAAGCTACAGAGATGCAGGATTAATAACTATAAAGACGCAGCAATTGAAAATTGCTGACTGTAGGTGTGCGAAAATTGAAAATTGGTGACTACGAAGCTGCGACAATTAGAAATTGATGACTATAAAGTCGCAGCAAAGATCCGGCGACTACAAAGCAACAGAAGTAGAACATTGCTGACTATAAAGTCGCTACGATCGAAGATTGCTGATTACTATAGAGGCGCGGAAATCGAATATTGGCAAATGGAAGATGATCGCAGCTTTTACGCGTTTTATGTTCCGACGTTCTGCCGAGTTATTTTTATTTCACGCGTGCAGTAGCTCGTCAATGTTCGTTTTATCGGAAAAACACGCTCGCTAAGAAACACGCACCGCTATTTTTCATTTTTATAGCGAATTTGTCATTCGAAGAAAGCGTGTACGTGGTCCACTGGCAGAAGTAATGAAAGTACATTTGTGCAAGTTTCTTTGGGTTTTACTTCGAAGTATCATGATTGTAATCTGAGTAGAGGTCCCTTGGGAGATGATACACGCGATGGAAAGGCTTTTACTGATCCCTGGAACGATGACAGAAACCTTCGTTCGTCGAAGCTGGAAGAAAGTTGGCTGGAAAGGGTCACCATCCTTAAAAGGGTCGTCCTGGATATTTCTGATAGCGATTATTTTTATTGAATATTTTATTGCCAGCCTTTTAGCGTTTATTTATTTCTATGTAGCCAGAGGAACGTTTCTCCTTTTTTCTTTTATTCGAACGTTTGGACACCTTGTGCAATTTGATTAAAGCACTGATATTTACTTTATATTTCTAAAGTAATTTATAAATATCATATATCCTGTATATTTATAATATATTATATTAAATAGAGTCGTAAGTTAATCTTCTTTTCTACTGTGGTATTTAGAAGAAAATTTGAAACGTACCTGTAAATACCATAAAAATATTTAAAGGACTACAATCGTTCTACAATTTCTTTGAAAATTTCTGGAAAAGACATCGTGTCGTCAATGTGAAGCTTCCGTGCTTTTTCAAAAATATGTTTCAGTGAAATTGTTTACACCAATTATTGTCGAATCTTTCGCCAGTTAAAAATATGTTTTACAACGAATGAAACAAGTATTAACTTGAGGGGTCGATGTCTGGAGAATGTACAGGGTGTCAATAAAATTTCCCAAGCAAATATTTACATAGTGTTTCTTGCACGTTCTATGTCTTTATATATAGAAAAAAAGGTGGAAATTATAGAATGAAATTTCAATAAATTGAAATGTATTTCCACATCATTTACACGGTATTTTTCCAATTTTGCTGTATATAGCACAATAAAAAATGAACTTCTGGGATGACGTAATGATTGCAAATTATATTTATAATACAAGCAATATAATCGTATATCATTGCACATTATTGTTATATATCACAGAATTATTATCACGTTTCGTTTACGCGTTGTCATATTTATAACATTCCACACATTTGTAAAATCTTTTAATAAAAGTTTTTAATAAAATCGAACGACAAATTCGTATGTACCAGAACACTCTTCTTTTTTCGCGTCTAGATTTGCGCATTATAAATATTTTTCTCTGACATTTCGCGTATTAAATCTGTCTGAGCTACGAATTGATGGAACAGGCGGACGAGAAGAAAAATTGAAAAACGACGAAGCGAAGTTGATTGCAGCAACACCTCGTGCACCACAGGACAGTAAACAGCGAGGATAAAAATTAAAATGGCTGTAGGACGGAAACGATACGCGTTATCGCTAATGAAATAGAAAATCCAACTCTCAGAAAGCAAGCAGCGCAGTTCAGTCTGTATTAACAGCCCTCCGCTCTTATTTCCCCGGAGGTTCGTTACAAAGGAGAACCTCCACGACGCTGCCATATCCTTCCAATAAACGCAGCTACTCCATGCTCCTTAGCGAACGAGATTCCTTTTCCTTTCTTACCTCGTCGCCAGTGAGAGACATCCTAACGTCTATCGATAAGTTGATCGAGCTGTTCGAAGAATATTTTCGAAATAAACGAGCGATATTCGCGATTTATAAAATCATTCACTTTTATTTCTTCATATTAAATTTCAATTTATTGATATTTCTTCATATTGAAAATTATTGGCGAAATGTGTGACGTAGCGACGAAGACTTGATGTTAGCGAGGTAGAGACTTACGTATCGAGGCAGGAGACCGCGTTTCCACCAATAACAAAATTTTACATCCAGAAATTTGTTCGTAGCTTTAAATGCCAACTTTGATTCCGCAAAATATAGCAAAACAGTTTGAAACTGTCAATTAACGAGGCAGAAAGGCATCAAACTGATAATTGTAATATTGGGTTGGCAACTAAGTGATTGCGGATTTTATTATTAATATCTAATGACAAAATCCGCAATCATTTAGTTGTCAAGCCTAACCTAACCTCAAACTGTCACTTGACGAGGTAGAAAGGCATCAAACTGATAATTGTAATATTGGGTTGGCAACTAAGTGATTGCGGATTTTATTATTACTATCTAATGAAAAAATCCGCAATCACTTAGTTGTCAAGCCTAACCTAACCTTAAACTGTCACTTGATGAGGTAGAAAGACATCAAACTGATAATTGTAATATTGGGTTGGCAACTAAGTGATTGCGGATTTTATCATTACCATCAAATGGCAAAATCCGCAATCACTTAGTTGCCAAGCCTAACCTAACCTCAAACTGTCACTTGACGAGGTAGAAAGACATCAAACTGATAATTGTAATATTGGGTTGGCAACTAAGTGATTGCGGATTTTATTATTACTATCTAATGAAAAAATCCGCAATCACTTAGTTGTCAAGCCTAACCTAACCTTAAACTGTCACTTGACGAGGTAGAAAGACATCAAACTGATAATTGTAATATTGGATTGGCAACTAAGTGATTGCGAGTTTTGCCATTACCACCTAATGACAAAACCCGCAATTACTTAGTTACCAACCTAAAATATTGTTATAATAATACTGTACCATACAATTGATACTATACTATTTTTAATATTATTGATATTATTAATAAAGAACAAAGCGTAGGTTGACCGAAAGAACAGTGTCGTTAATATTTTCAAATTTATTAATTTTTTCGCTTTTCAAAAAGGAATATCTTTTCATCGTACGCAGGTACAAATATAATTCAGCTGAAGAACAGCCTGTTCCATAATGCGATAGTTATCCAGGGTTCTATTTATTTGTACAACGTAATGAAATGGCAATAATAAATGGCATGATATTAGTTCATTCTCTTTACCTCTCCAGTATGAGCCAAGAGGAACAACCATGGGAATGGCTTACTTCCATTCGAGATGTTATTTCTCCTGCTATTTGCCATGGATTGTTTCCAGTGATATCTCTGAAAATATCATTGTCGACAGCATTTCCTGATCCTTCCTCTTGCTTCATTTCCTAATGGTCCATGAGTTTCGGAAAATGCGAATTTACGCTGCTGGATTTCTAAAAATTGTCAATTTCGAGATACGAGAATTGTTGAGATTCGGTTGTTACTTTCTTCAAATGATTTAACGTATCGGTAAATTGCTTAAATAGAAGAGACAATGTCTTGAAATATTTCCTAAACGCTAAATTTATATTCTCATCCCGTTCTTTCTAAATTTCAATTTATGAAATATTTTCATAGGTGGAAAATTCATCAAGTTTACAAGGTTCGTAAAACCAATAAAATGAAAGAAAAATTTAGAAAAGAATTCACGAAATTCATGAAATTCACAAAGCTGTTAAAATAAAAACTCGTTCGTAACAACAAGTGTTTTGTGAGAACATCGTTACACGTGAACCATTGTACATTTATAATACAAAGTGAATTTAAAAAATTCGCTTATAATTGAGATCGAGTTGCTGCTCTACTGTTGCCAAGCATTCTTCATTCTGTCAACAAAATTCCATTACTGCCGCAATGTAACAAAGAATCAATTCGGTTTCAGATAGATGGATGTATCTGGCACACCTGTATACTTCTTTTTAATTATTTCGAGGATGAGATCGATATCAGTTAAATTGCTACTTGCTCCAAGCTCGTGTGCTTCTTTTAATTGATTCGAACGAAGGAACACGATTCGATTTCATGAAAGATTTATAGTTTCACGATGATTCATGGTCGAATTCAATTTCTTCGATTTACTTCCTATATCGTAAACGATGCATCGTAGATCAAACTGTTAGGCGAGAACGAAATACTCTTTAGGGTCAAGGTCTTTCTCCTTTGCCACTTTTCAATTCTGCTCTTTGTACGAAGAAAGGCCACGTGAGATTATGTTATTGGGTTATTTGTAAAATTCGTGGCGAAGTCGGAGAAAGATTCAAAGGAAACGTAGTTTTCATAGAATTGACATTTTATCCAATGCACCAGCACTTGCAGCAAATTTCTGAATTATTTTATATTTTAGATATTTTGGCAATTTTCATACTTTCTTTACTTTCATTGCATCGATGTGTATGTAAATTAAAATATGTGTTATGCAAAAGAATTTTTTTTTACCGAGATTTTATTTTTCTAATGATATTTTCAAGAATATAAATTTCCATAAAAATGTAAACAGTCTACTTACGATCGATACGAAACTTCATTAGCACTACGATCAGAATTTGAAAATAATCTGAGAAAATTCTTTGAAGAATTAATATAGTCGGAGAAAATTCCAAAAATTTGGAAACAGGAACGAACGTTGGAATTCGAAAATAATATTTGAGAAATTTGTCGGGAAATTGAAATAATTCGCCGAAATTATGAAATCGGACAAGCGGCACGAACGTCGGAATTCGAACGTAATATGAAGGAATTTTTCGAGAAGCAGAAACGATAAAGAAAAAAAAGCTACAAAAAGTTCGATAAATTACAAAATCTGTGTACTCTTGAAGATAAGTGTTGTAAAAAACATTCAATGTATGAAGCCATTATTTGTAAAGGAAGTTTTGTTAATGTTTACACGGGTGAGCTAATTGGTACAATTTGAAATCGTTTCGTCAAGTTTGAGACCGGTTCGTGAAAGCTGAGACCGATTCGTGAAAGCTGAGACCGGTACGTGAAAGCTGAGATCGGTACGTGAAAGCTGAGATCGGTACGTGAAAGTTGAGACCGGTTCGTGAAAGCTGAGACCGGTTCGTGAAAGCTGAGACCGGTTCGTGAAAACTGAGACCGGTTCATGAAAGCTGAGACCAGTTCGTGAAAACTGAGACCAGTTCGTGAAAACTGAGACCGGTTCGTGGAAGTTAAAACCGGTTCGTGAAAGCTGAGACCAGTTCGTGAAAACTGAGACCAGTTCGTGAAAACTGAGACCAGTTCGTGAAAACTGAGACCAGTTCGTGAAAACTGAGACCGGTTCGTGGAAGTTAAAACCGGTTCGTGGAAGTTAAAACCGATTCGTGAAATTTGAGACCATTTCATGAATTTTGAGACCAGTTCGTTAAGTTTGAGGCCGGTTCGTGAAGTTTGAGATCAGTTCGTGAAATTTGAAACCGGTTCGTGAAAGCTGAGACCGGTTCGTGAAAGCTGAGACCGGTTCGTGAAAGCTGAGACCGGTTCGTGAAAGCTGAGACCGGTTCGTGAAAGCTGAGACCGGTTCGTGAAATGTGACACCGGTTCTTGAAATTTGAGACCGGTTCGTGAAATGTGACACCGGTTAGTGAAAGTTGAGACTGGTTCTAAAAATCAGAATATTCATGAGCTTAGACTGGAATAAGGATAGTAAAAAAAATATTAGATATACGAATTCATGATTTAAGAAGAAACTTATGTTAACATTGAAACGGGCAGATTAATTTGAATTTAGAGAAAGAATCGGGAGAAAGAGCAGAAGTGCCATCGAAGATAACGTTAGAGATATATTACCGCAATTAAGAATTATTACTGCAAATAATTGACGACAATGGGGGAACAGCGTTTCGAGCAGAAGTAAGCCAATCTACTGTTGTTGGTCGTTTCGTTCAAATAGGAAAAGTAAAAAGAATGGATGAATGGATTTCCTGTCGCTTCCAACGAACAAACAAAATCCATTTTCAAGATTTATTATCATCTGTGATTACAAGTGGATGTTATCAGTTTTCGTGTCACTTTTTAACATTGGTAGCAATATAATTCAGAAAATAACGATTTATAATGGTTTGATAAATTTATATAAAATTGAAAAACACCCCAGTAGAAAGATTTTTGTAAATTTGAGGCAATAAAGAGGAGTAAAAATAGCTGGCAGCAAAACGATGAAAAGTCTATTATTAAAGAATAGGAAATTTTTCCTATGAAGCCATTTGTCCGTCCAATAAATGGGAAAAACACTGAAAACTTAATCGAAAACCAATATCGTTTATGACTTCAATTAAAATTCTATTAAATCGATCTTTATGAATTTAAAACGAAATTACATAAAAGCATTAAAGGACTGCATAAAACAAGATGGATATTATTTTAATCAAACGCGCGATATTTCGAAGAAAGAGTAACCGTGATTGAAGTTTTATTTGAAAGCCATCAACCGGATATTACAAACGTCGCTTTCCATCACCAAGATGACGGAAATTTTATAGAACGTTCGAACAAAGGTAACAGACCTATTCTACTTTGGTCTGCACGAAATTTGTTGCTACAAAAATGTTCAAATATTTCTCAAAGAGGTTCAATATGAAAATATTTCTCCACGAAATATTGAAACATTACTCAAACAAATGTATTATAAAGAAACACACATAAATAAAAGAAATTCTCCTGAAACAGTCGATAAATGTCACACGTAATAAAAATATTTCTCATAAATTATTAGCAAATTTCTACAAGCAAATTTTTCATTGTCAGCAAAGTTGATATATCGTGGCCGACGATACAATAAAATTTAATGAGCAAACGACGAAATTCAACGATATTTCACCTGCACCAACCTAATATATTCGACGAAACAGCTGCCTTTTTGTCTAGCCAGTCCCGAGTTCGCGTAACTCGTTTCCATTCGGCTCTTAATTTCCCCTAGTGGTCTCGCCGTGTCGAGCAAAACGGTGTTTCGTTATGGCCGGCTGTGAGAAACGAAAAAAGAGAGAAAGGCAAATGGACATGGCCGCGCATATTTCACCGCCTTTTTCCCTTTTCTTATCGATCCACCAACTTTTTTTCTCTACCACTAACGACCAGGCGAATACTTGTATGTCCTGAGTATTCTCCACCGAGCAAATCTATCTTCCCCATCTGTTCTCAGGATTTTGCTATTTTTGTAATTATTACAATTTGCAATTTGGATGTTCTAAGGTTGAGACGAACTGAAACTAGAAAATGAAAAATGGTGGAAGAAGAAGTAGAAGTATTGGCAACTAAGTGATTGCGGATTTTGTCATTAGGTGACATTCACCAAATCCGCAATCACTTAGTTGCCAAGTCTAACCTAACCTCAAACTGTCACTTGACGAGGCAGAAAGGCAATTGATAATTATAATATTGGGTTGGCAACTAAGTGATCGCGGATTTTGTCATTACCATCTCTAATGCCAAACACGTAATAACTTAGTTGCCAAGCCCAACCTAACCTCAAACTGTCACTTGACGAGGCAGAAAGGCATCAAAGTGATAATTGCAATATTGGGTTGGCAACTAAGTGATTGCGGATTTTATTATTACTATCTAATGACAAATTCCGTAATCACTTAGTTGCCAAGCCCAACCTAACCTCGAACTGTCATTTGACGTGGCAGAGAAGCAACTGATAACTATAATATTGGGTTAGTAACTATGTGATTACGGATTTTGTCATCATCATCTAATGACAAAACCCGTAATCATTTAGTTGCCAAGCCCGACCTAACCTCAAACTGTCATTTGACGTGGCAGAAAGGCAACTGATAACTAGAATATTGGGTTGGCAACTAAGTGATTGCGGGTTTTGTCATTAGATGGTGATGACAAAATCCGCAATTACTTAGTTGCCAACCCTATAAAACGTAGAAGCGACAAGAGGCTTGTTGGCGATGCCCGAACGAAAAAGTCGAAGGAGAAGAGTGAGAGTTGAGACGCTCGACAAGGGCTCGTCTTTGGCCAATGTTGCTAACTTGCCCCGTGTTGCTAACTTGCGTTAAAAGGACGCTTCTCTTAATTTTCCGCCAGTAGATCCAAGAGAGTAGATTAAGTTGCATTAATTTTTAACGATTTCGCGCTCTAATGCTGCTGCCATATTGCAAAAATGTTCCACGAATTCATTAAAAATGAACTGGTTTCGGGTTAAAACTTTTCCAGACACGAAGCTTGTTCCCTAAAGTGCAGTTCTTGGAAATTTTTCACCACCTCCGTGAACTTTTCTTAATCTTGGGTTATTTGCATGCTTTGAGATATGTACGTTTGGTAGAATAGAATTTCCAGAATTCAATGTATATTTTGGAATAATTTTGGAAAGTTTCATAAAGCAAAAATTCCGGATCGTTCCTAATGAAATAAAATATTTGAATTTTTATTACCGGAGATACTTGAAACTTTTATGCAATTTCCAAACTTTCCTATCCTTCGGCGACTTGGATAGTTTTAAACGAAACCCTCCAATTTATATATTTCCTAGTATTTCTAATAATATGAAATTTCGAAACTTTAATATGTTCTATTACAAAGTTGTCCATTTTTTTTTTAGATTTCTAAAACTTTCAGAAAATATAATCTTTTACAAAAGAGGGGATCTTAACTAGAAACAATAAAGTCAAAAGCATCACGCTACGACATAAACTTATTTAAGTTTGTCCAGGACTTGACCCTTGCCCGTCAGTAAGGAGTATTGCGCGGTTTTAGCCAGCCACCTGTCTCTCAATCTATTGACCCATACTACTGACAATAACCAAACCGTCTGTTCATATGTACATTGACCAAGAATTAATTCAGAATTAATTAGGAACATGACCTAATTTTTGACAGGCATCTATCGTGTGTCCATTATTATATTTCCTGTCATCGACAATCATTTCTTGGATCACATATCTGTTTATGTGTATACCAGCCGATATTACTGGGCTTTTAATTTAATTATCAACGTGAACAGATTTTACAGTCTAATAATTGCCGTAAAAATAAAAGGAGAGGTAAATTCTGAAATTTGTGCTCATCGGCAAATTTTTGTATTCTCAAATGACATCTGGGTTTTACAACATTTGCAGTGAAATACGATTTTCAAATTTTAATTCTATGTTTCTTAGGCGTAGAAGTCCTTAAAATTTACATAGAGAGAAGATAAAAGATACTGACAATAATATTCAAGTTTTTGTGTTACGTGTCTGTCAATACATTGACCTATACTACTGTCAGCCGTTAAGAACTACTGTTACATTGTAATCAGACACGTATCTGACAATGTATCCCATCAATATTGCTACTTAGCGTTGAAAACTTGTTAAAAAATTTCTAAACAATTTACCTCGCTTTAAAAATTTTAATCAGCCATTGGTTTTTCGTATATATCGACAATACGTATCGAAGATTATTGAAAATTGTGCATTCTATTGAAAATTAATTAGAACGTTGATTGTTGCAAACTACTGTCAAGCTGAGAAATTATTTGTTGGGAAATAGATCGACCAATACTACTGTTAGTCACTCGAAACTACGTATTTCAGGTAGATTTCAATCGTGTGTAGGTTTTGAATCGGAAACTATTACTATTCTATCCAACAGACTGTATGTATGCTGTATTTCGTGTTTTCGATCACAGAATCGTCTGACCATATATCGTCCTATACCACTAGCTCCGAGCTATACGACAATTTTCCCAAACTGCCGAAAACTTTCCCCTCATAAATAGGAATCTGGTGAACTTTCCAGCGTGTAATAAATTTTCCTTCCTCATAAATCGCGAGTCCCTGCGCTCGTCGAACGAGTCAACGGAGAATCAAAGAATTAGAAATAATTTGTGATAGGATTCTTGAGTAGCTGGTTTATTAAAAGAAAAAAAAAAAAAAAAATTAGTCAAAGATAACTAACTTTTCTTTGGGGTTCTTAACTTAAAAACAACATCATTTAAAAAAAAATTGAACAAATATCTGGTGGCTAAAACGTAGGAATGTTATTCTTAGCGATTCGCAGTGATTGAGATCAATATATTCTCGTACGTTCACATTCGGATTGCATATAAATAACTCAGTAGTATTACCATATGTAACATATAGTGGTATTACTATAAGTAGTAATATTGATCATCAGATACATATACAGACAGGCAGCACAATACTTGAATTGCCTCCAAGTAGTATTGATCAATGTATTCACCGAGAGATTTCCAATTGAAATTAATTCTCTGCAACTGTAAAAACAATTCTTCTTAACTATCAACAGCACCAGTCGATAAGGTGAAAAAGTTAATGGAAACACAATTAATCAATACCGTTCAACATGATCCAGCACGTCTTTATTTAATTTTCAATACTCGTGAAATTAGAAAATGGCAAATAGTAGCAAGTAGTAGCAGTCAATGTATAGACAACCAATGCAAGCTTGCGAATATCCCTAATTAATTTGCAGTAGTTACGGTCAATATTTGTACAGGCACGTGACTTCCCTCGATGTTTACAAGCGTAAAAAGAAAAAAAAAAAATAAAAGAAAAATGGCTTCCTAAAATGGGAGAATAATTTTACTTAATCGCAGTAGAGTATCGATTAATATCGATGCAGGCAGGTCTTTGATTAAACTGTAGAAACAATTGCAACCAATAATAGCAACTTGAGACCATGTCTCTGGCAGACTAATTTCCTTCGTAATTTACCTCTCGGCGAAGAAATACGTGCGTAACGAAGAAACGGGTTCACTGAGAGCTCGCGAGATTACGTTTTTGCAGGCCGACGGTGGATTTGCATTTATCTTACTCCGTATTCTGTAATTAGATTAAACGCTTGAAGAAAGACGGGGACTGGCTGACTGCAAATGAACAAATTCGTCGGGTCTCTCGACGTTGATTTTCACTTAACTTGCTTCCAGCTGTAAAAATTACCTTCGTTAACATTCAATCGGCCTGCAGAATACGAGTCTGAATGCTAAATAAAATGTAGCAGCCTGATGATCAGCGAGACACTGGCCCAATTCTCACACATAAATATATTTTAATTTTTACAAATTAAATAGGTCATTCGGCAAGTAATTTCGTTTTTTTTTTTTTTTTTCATTATGCTACTATTTCCTTTGAGAAATATCACGAAATTTTCATTTACGATACACTTCTTTAAAGTTCAAATTTATCAATCATTTACTTATCTTAGTTTGAAAATTGGAAACAACAGCCACGAACGTGGTTGTATCAATGTCCCTTAGAAAGTAGGTCTGACCAATGTAGTAACATACTACTTCTAGCTTTCTCCATAAAATTTCTGTGTCAACAGTTGCTGACAGGATTTTTATCGTAATTTCATTATCCATTGACAGTATCTGCATTGTGTATATCTCTTAAAAAAATGAAATTTTAATTACCACAAAGGTGGCAAAAGGGTTTCAAATTAATTCATTGTTTAATATGGTAACTGGAGACTAAATTGTGGAGTTAATGTATTTTTAGATGAAAAATTTATTTTCCCAAGGATCCTCTGTATTTCTGTGTAATAGAATTGCATGACAAACTTATTATGATAGGATCACAGTTAATTATTGTGATGAAAAGTAGCTAAGTCAAGTTTGCTATCTTCAAATCTAAAATTTATTTCTTAATTTATTATCTGAATTAGAGGACCTTACATACAGAGAAATTACAATTACAATTCTGTGTCAAGAAGAGTTTCTCATTGGAAAGTGGTCCAATTAACGAGAAACAGTTGTCAATTAAACAATGAACAAATCTTACAGTGAATTCACCATAATAAAGTATTGTAACTCTACAAAATTTCTATGAAAAATAATAAATTGGTCATTTTGATCATCCCGTCAGTACAAATACCACCCTGCAAGAAATAACAAGAAGAAAAGTATAAAGATTAAAGCAACGTTTTACTGACCTACCATCACAGTATCAGATCGAACTGGAACATCACAGTTTGTATTTCAAGACAGCAGATTCTCAGACCCAGCCATAAATTAACCATCTTTTATTCACTTTAACATGAGCGCAGTACCAAGCTGTTAAATACAGAGCCACGTACCAGGTGGTCAATGAATAATACATGCAACAACGTTGTATCCGTTGGCCACAGAAGCAGCGTGCAGGTTTGCTGACGCGACACGGTGAGTCAGAATTTTCAAGAGCAAATTCCAGCTGGTTTGGCACGCGTTCACAATTCGCAGATGGCCAGGGATTCGCACAATCGTCTACGTGATTCGGTCGTCGTGTAATAATTTCCGGGACAGTAACCGTTGCAACTATGGCGACTTGTAACGCTAATGGGCCACGGGCACGTCGCATGTGCGGTCTCATTACCACTTTGATCGTCAACCGAGGGTCAGTTTCAGCGATGCTGTTCCATTAAACTCCACGTTTAATTGTCCATTCGTGGTGCTTGCTGAGCGACAGGATCGTTAGTCTTCTGACGAGAAGAATGCTAATTGTAACGTGAAATATGATGGTCGATATGGCGAATCAAGTAACCAGTCGGAAATTATAGCGAGATTTTAGCCTGAACCTTCATATCATCGAGAGACTTTCGATTTCAGTGGTAAACGCTCGTATAAGTCAGCCAAGGAACGAAATACAGGAAATAAGATTTCCCAGTGGTGGTTTCCGAGTTGTGTGTGGGATTTAAGTATTCCATAGGTGGGGCGAAGGTAGCAGATACATTTTAATTGATTTTAAACTAGCCACTTAATTGGTTATTTTTAGTCTTACGAAAGAAAAATAAAAAGAAAAGAATGTGTGTGCGTATGTGCTAATCAAACTACGAAATATGATTTTCAATATAGCAAATGAAGTGGACATTTGGAAATCAGGAGATAAATTCAGTCTGAGTCTTCGTATCCGTGAGAAATCTTCCATTTCAGTAGTACAGTCTCATGTAAGTCAGACGGATGATGCAATAGCACAAACAATTCCCAGTGATGGTTTCTGAATTGTGTGTGGGATTTAAGTATTCCATAGGTGGGGCGAAGATAGCAGATACATTTTAATTGATTATTTTTAGTCTTACGAAAGAAAAATAAAAGAAAAGAAAATGTATACGTATATGTGTTAATCAAACTACGAAATATGATTTCCAATATAGCAAATGAGGTGGACATTTAGAAATCAGGAGATAAATTTAGTCTGAGTCTTCGTATCCGTGAGAAATCTTCCATTTCAGTAGTACAGTCTCATGTAAGTCAGACGGATGATACAATAACACAAACAATTCCCAGTGATGGTTTCTGAATTGTGTGTGGGATTTAAGTATTCCATAGGTGGGGCGAAGATAGCAGATACATTTTAATTTTATACTAGCCACTTAATTGGTTATTTTTAGTCTTACGAAAGAAAAATAAAAGAAAAGAAAATGTATATGTATATGTGTTAATCAAACTACGAAATATGATTTCCAATATAGCAAATGAAGTGGGCATTTAGAAATCACGAGATAAATTCAGTTTGAATCTTCGTATGCGTGAGAGATCTTCCATTTCAGTAGTATAGTCTGATGTAAGTCAGACGGATGATACAATAGCACAAATAAGCGTGTAAAGTGGTTTCTATTGATTTTTGCCCACGATTTATGTATTCTATGATTGGAAGAAAGCTAGTAAACCTATCTTAACAGATTTTATATCAAGTCACCACAGAAATTAGCATCACAGTACGTGTTATATCTAGGATGTATCAAAGAGATGATAGTAAAACGTCACAGCGAGCCAAGCGCATTGAAATGCATCAGGTGCCATGAAAATAAACTTGTCTTGGCAGTCCTTTAGAACCGGTTGTATCGTTAAATTAACCTTTCACGATCGTCAGCAATCTGATGCGTTTGCAAAAAGGTTAATCTATCAGACGCAGCGGTATAACGCGTGGTATCGCATCTCGCTTGTTAAAGCATCATATAAGACGCGCATATTGCGCTACACGATGCTCGTAAACGTGAACGTGCATATTACACGCGTTGCTCGTAAACCAGTTTAATGCAGCCAGCCTTCTTCAGCCAGCCCAGTTACAACATCAAAGAAACTAATTAAAGCTGCGAGGCCAACCGAATTGCGTTCGCGTTCCAAAGTCTTCTGACGATTATGACGTTTGCTTGGAGATCTTCGAGAGCCAACTAATCGACGAATGGTACAGTCGCTGTTAAAGACTCAGGTTTGTGCATTCTATTTTTGGTCCATAGTATAACACAGTCAGTTTGATAACTTAAGAGAAAATTAGTATAAAACGTCTTATTTTTCAACAAATTGTCATCTCAACGACTGTTTGGCTCCCCACATAATCTCCTCCATCTTATTGAAGTTCAATGAATTAATCAATTGCAAGCGAATGACTTTACCGTAAAACAGCTGTCTGACTAAAACCTGCAAGTATAGTCACTGATGATTCGCAGTGCTATTGGTCAATATATGTCTCAGCATATGTGCCAAGTTGATCCTCAGTAAACATTGTCGAGTGTTTAGGACACCGGTAGCTTGCTGATAATTTGGTTACGCTGAGAATCCACGAGAAACCCACGATAGTCAGTGACTAGAATCTGGGAATGAGAATTCAAGTACCAAAGTACTGGGTACTCAAGTCTCAGGGCTGAGACCTAAATCTGGCCTACAGATCTAGCTGTATAAATGGCAATGTAAAATGGAAAGTCTGGCAAGTGGATAGCGAGTTTTAGAAGCAGGCAACATGATAAAATAAGTAACCCACGTGTTTGCTTACGTGACTTTGAACTTCCACCGGGCCGAGAAAGCTATTTTCTGCGTCAGTGGTTCAGGTATATTCACGTTGGTATGGGACAGTATTTCACCGAGATACGTAGCTATTCCACGTTACAATAAACAGGTCTCTGGAAGATGGATCAGTCGTGGCAGACCTTTATTGTATCCGTCCAATTTCTCTGACCTAAGTCTCCTATATTTCTTCCTACAGTAGTACTGTAAGGAGCACATTCAACTGGATGCACAAAGGCTGCTACGAGGGAAAGCCACTAGGTATCATTGCGACAAACAGCATTCACGCTGTCGAAAAATAACTCTTGCCGCTCTTCTTTTCGCCATGTTCGACCGACCAACTTGTTTCCACGTTGTATTCCACTTCAAAGTCTCTTTTTCTACTTTCAGCATAATATACCGTGGCAATAAGGGACCAGTGTCGTATAAAGCTTTGAAATATTGCGAGTAAACTGGGATTGTTATACCCGAGTTCTTAATCTTTTGATACCAGCCACTGGAAGTCAGAAACTTGATAAAGGGTCGAAGTTCAGCACAGCAATTTTCATTTGACAACTTGATATATTTTTCTGCCGGTACAAATGGACCAATATCTAAAACATTTTAGTAACTCAATTTCAAGTTTCTAAACTCTACTAACATATTCATACGTTCTGAAGATGTTGATCACCGACCATAAGGTCTCTACATCATAGTCTTCAAATTCCAATTTTTAATATCGAATTCTCAAATCCTAGCTTCCATACATTTGGTTCTCTGTCCTCTACGTTTTTTTTTTTTGCTTCCTAAATAAAAGTGCTCAAAGTCAGTTTCCTAAAATTAATTATTGCTCAAAAATTCCTAAAATTCTGCACTAGTAAAAAATTCCTCATAAATTATATTTGGGATTGTTAATAAATGTCAACAAGTGGTTCAATAAATTCTGAAAAAAATTGTGCACATTAAACCACTTTGGTATACCTGGAGACCTTCTAATCCGTCCTCGTGCAATCTAAACACTGCTGGCATCCACACGGAATAGAATCCCCGTGAAATAAATCCCAAAACACTAGTTAACAAGTATCAACGATGTAGTTGGCGGACAAACAG
The DNA here is from genome assembly GCF_041682495.2 of Bombus fervidus. NCBI lineage: Eukaryota > Metazoa > Arthropoda > Insecta > Hymenoptera > Apidae > Bombus > Bombus fervidus. The sequence continues at coordinate 8,046,343 of NC_091531.1, read as the reverse complement.
CAGAAAATCCTGCAGACTAGACGAGCAACCACCGTTTCTCAGGATCCGTTACGTTGGCCAATGTTCGCTAAAGCTGGTTTATCCCATCGCAACGCAACGAAAACGCAATCGGGTTAGCGTTAGAACGCCTGTATAGGAAGTTTGCTCGAACGAGTCCCATGAGGGCGGTGAATTCTCGCGTGGATGAATCGCGATAGATCCAACAGAGGAAAATCGATTACCAGTTCGAGGATCTGTACGCGACTCACTAAGCGGAAGAGCGGAACGGTATGACACGTAGCAGCATGATAGAGGAGCCTTACATTACAGCATCAACTAACGCAACCTACAGATGCTGCGATACCCACGCTTCTGCTGTTCAGTGCTTTATACTTTTCTAAAAATTAGATATACAATAAGGTGGCATTTTTGGTACGACATTACAATATCAGTATAGTAGAAAAGTAACAACAAAATAAACAAATAATGGTAAAACTTAGTAACAGTAAAGCCTCATTTTTTATTCAAAATAATAGGGTTCTCAAAAATGGGGTTTTACTACCATTTTGTGTCTTACTATTTTGACCAAAAGATGAAGCCTTACTATTGTTTTATATAGTTACCACTGTTATACCATAAAATAAGAAATGAATATGATATATATCACAGAGTATCAGTAGGTGATAGTATTAGTATAGCGATACTCAGAGTATTAGTAGTATCAGTAGGTGTAGTATAGTATTGCACATCAGTATAGTATAATAGTGGTAACTAAAATAATAAAATAATAGTAAGGCTTCATTTTTTGGCTAAAATAATAAGGCTCTCAAAAATGGGGCTTTACTAGTATTTTGACCATAAGATGAGGCCTTACTAGTATTTTATTATTTTATATAGTCACCACTGTTATACCATAAAATAAGAAATGTATACAATATATATCACAGAGTATCAGTAGGTGATAGTATTACAATAGCATGGTGATACTCAGAGTATTAGTAGCAGCAGTAGGTGTAATATACTATTACAATATCAGTATAGTATTACAGTGGTACGATTTTACAATATCAGTATAGTGGAAAAGTAACAATAAAATAACCAAATAATGGTAAGGTTTAGTAACACTAAGGTTTCATTTTTTGGCCAAAATAATAAGACTCTCAAAAATGGGGTTTACTACCATTTTGTGTCCTACTGTTTTGACCAAAGAAATGAAGCCTTACTATTATTTTATTATTTTAGCTATCACTGCCGTTAGTTATTATAGTTATACTATACTGATATTGTAATACTATACTACACCTACTGCTATTACTAATATTCTGAGTATCACCATATTATTGTAATACTATCATCTACTGATACTCTGTGATATATATTATATTCATTTCTTACTCCTATTAAATACAAATTCACTTTGTAAAATTATGATGTCTCTGTACGTTTCTTATTTTCTAAACTTTCTTTTGTCCGCTACCGCACAATAACGTATACAGATAACAAGCTTCTTACTGAACTGTTGGCAGCATTGGCTGGTTCCATTGGATACAGTAGCCTTGACAGTATATCCGAGATCGTAAAATTGGAGAGGCGTCGAAGCTTATGTACGTGTCCGAGAGAATTGACAGAAGGTTGAAAAGATATGAAAGCTCAGAGCCGGGACGCGTCAAGCGTACCAACCTAGCTGTGGTTAAGTCTTCAACTACTGTTCTTATTGCTCGGCTATTTTCTCTTCACGTCTCACGGCTTTTTTCTTTTACTACTACTACGACTTCTTTTCCACCATATTTTTTCTTTTTATCGCACTGGCATACAGTATGACATCTTTGCCTTGTGCTTTTTCATTCTGCTAACGGACCTACTCTATTTCTTCTTTCTATTTCTAGTTCTTTTTTTTTTTTAGCGTCCTGGACTATCGTTTTTTATTAGTGGAATATTTCCAACGATCTTACGATTTTCCTTTTTATTACTGGAGTTTCTCTTGCTACTATCAATGATTTTTCCTTTTTTATTGCTGGTATTCCTTGCTCACGTTTCTCTCCATTTCTCAAGCTTTTTTTTTTTTTTTTAACTTGTATTTCAATAATTGCACAAATAACGAAGAAAAATCTCTCGTTTAATTAAAAGTTCGGTATTTCCTAGCCAATTAAACGAACTTTTAATTGACGTTTATTATATGTAAATAATTTCATTAATTTTTCTCCCACGACATCTGTTTTCTTCTTTTCGTTCAAACATGAAATGACATATTTTTCTCTTTTTCGTCGATAAGAATAGACCTTCTCTCACATAATATTTCCAGCACATCTCGTCTCTTCCATGTGCAATAGAAGAATCGTCTGAGCGAACTCGTAAACATAATTCCCGCCGAGCAGTAATTTTTACGTCGATTGGAAACGAAATTTATCGCGCGTCTCCCTGCCTTTTTCTATTTGCTACAATTACTCGACCCTTCTGGGTCTTTTATTCCTTTCTACGATTCTATAAAGCACCAGGAAATTGTATTTTTAATCGATGAATACGATTTTCCTCGTTCAAGTAATCAATTTCCGATATGAACTAAGAACTTCACTCACTTTTTTGTTATTACATTAATGCAAATGATATTAATGATTTTATCTTATCTTCTTCTTCTTCTTCTTTTGCGTTTTATTATAGGGTTGGCAACTAAGTGATTGCGGATTTTATCATTACCATCTAATGACAAAATCCGCGATCACTTAGTTGCCAAGCCTAACCTAACCTCAAATTATCACTTGACGAGGCAGAAAGGCATCAAACTGATAATTGTAATATTCGGTTGGCAACTAAGTGATTGCGGATTTTATTATTACTGTCTAATGACAAAATCCGTAATCACTTAGTTGCCATGCCTAACCTAACCTCAAACTGTCACTTGACGAGGCAGGAAGGCATCAAACTGATAATTGTAATATTGGGTTGGCAACTAAGTGATTGCGGATTTTATCATTACCATCAAATGGCAAAATCCGCAATCATTTAGTTGCCAAGCCTAACCTAACCTCAAACCGTCAGATTAGTTGCCAACCCAATAATTATGAGGGAAATTGACAGATTTTAAGTCATTACAATTTTACGAAACTAAGTATAATAACACTACGTATTAATGCAAATAATATTAGTGACTTTATTCTGTATTTGTATTCATTAATTTCTGGAGAAATCGATGGATCTGAAATGAGTCATTAAATTAAAGATACCATCTATATTACGTTACAATTATTATCTGTCTATAGTTAATCATGCTATTTATACTACCTCATAGAAAATTTGTTCCTGTACGTGACAATTTTGCTATATATAAATATCCACAAAATTATAGAATTTTTTTTTCTTAGACAAAATGACAAAAAGTATTCAAATTTTCCAAACTCGATTTTCTTGCAAATTTCGAAACATTAAATTAAATTAAATTAAGCTTTAACGAAACACGTGAGATGTTGAGAAAAGACGTGCACAAGTGTTCGAAAGCTTTCTGTAAATGAACTCTGTATATCTGTCGAATTTTCGAATTTGATTAATATGGGAAATTGGTTCGAAGAGAGGAATGCATTTACACGGACGAACGCACATGGTTGTCAGTTTGACTCCGGAATTCTGCAACTTGTTGCATTCCGCCAACTCGTAAACAACGTTGCAGATGCGACAGGAAATCTGCTCTCGAAATATCATTTCGCAACGATATTTCGATTTGTCAAACGGAATCGTCTGCCACTACTGGCGACAGTAATCAGATATAACAACGAAACCAATTAACGATTTATCGTAATTAATTTTCCCTATAAATATATCTCGATAATTGAACTGATTTTATTAACCCATTTTCTGTTTTTTTTTTCTTTTTTCTTTTTCAATAGAATAAAACTATTATGAAGAGAATTTTATTGAAAATATTGACAACTTTATAAATCGATTTAAAAATACACGGTGAGTCAGTAGAAACCTACACCTGCAACAATTCGTTGTGTATTGACTTTATCGAACTTATGTATCAAACGAAATTTATTGTATCGTATTGAAGATAAAATCGAATGTTGCAAAAATTCGTCTACGTGGAATCTTTTTTCTAGAAACATTTCAAATCTTATTCTTATCGATGAAAAGTAAGTTCTTCGGTTAAACTCTTGACAGACTCATCGTGAGTGTGTTGAGATCGTGAAACAGACAATATTTCTCTTCGATGGAATTTTCTCTCTGATATTATCTTCAATTTTCCTGATAAAAAATATAAAATTATAGCATAAAATATGCATATTAATATGCACATGGTTTCATTAGAAACATTGACAATTTAAAATTTAATTTCATAATAAATTCAACATTACGACAATTTCGAATTCCAAGATTTAAAAATAATAATAATAATAATAGTTCCTTCTATTTGTAGCCAGCATCAATCTTTATTTCCAGTAATAATTCCACACTGAATTACGTTGAATTTCATATGCAAATTTTCCTTATTTGTATACACGCATATCTATTGTTATAAATATTTAACAGATGAAAAATATTTGAAATATTTATATATTTGAAATCTCTGCTTTTCAGCAAATGTTTACTCAGACAAAGATAATTTCCCGGAATACAGGCAACAATTTTCTCGAAACTTTTCGCAACAAATTATTTTCAATTATTTCAGACATTTAACCATCGAGTGAATATTTTGACTGAATAACGAACAAGCACGTGCACCGATACATTTACTAGTTATATGTAAATGTTAATGAGAAATTACGAAATCGTTGAAAACAGTGGAAAGTGGCCACTGCTTGTTCCACCGGTTGTTACGTTGTTAATTATTAATTTATTTACGTGTTTAATTATTGATTGGCAAAAGTAATTAAATTTATTGTGAATAAACGTTGCTACTGATTCGAGCAAACATTACACGGCGTGTTGATGTGGTTACATAATTATTGAAAAGCTTAAACAGAATAATCAGAGCCGACGAGAAATGAATGCGACTGTACAAACAATGACACTTAAAGAATATTTCAATTGCATTGTTATAATAAAATGTTTCCATGGTAAATAATACTTGTGTGTGTTTCTGTATGTCTAATGTCTTTGTTTAATAGAGAAACCCTAAAAATAATCAAATTGAAATAAAATGTTTTCATCTCCAGACAAATATCTCTCTGTATATTTATTTATCGTATATTTATTTATCGTTCAATAATATGTTTCTCATAATAGAACTTTATCATTGTCATTGAATAAAATATGTAATAAATGTGTGTGAATAGTTCTATAATAAAATGTTTTTATTCCAAAGGATATTTGTGTATATATATATATATGCCAACGTGTATAATATTTTTGTTAACAAAAGAACAGTAATAAAATGCCCTTTTCTCTAGATAAATATTCCGGTGTATATTTATTTTTCAATAATAATATTTGTTATGAAAACTCATGGAAGGTAACATAATATGTAGATTGAATTTCGTTTCCGTCGCTCGTAAAAATGCACGAGCCAACTGTTTGAATTTTACATTGTACGATATAATGGAAGTCAGTTAAAAAAAAAAAAAGGAATTTTTAACCAGAATTGTTTCGATAATATCTTAATCTATTTTTTAAAGTAATTTTATTAAACGAATAAATTTGGAAAAATGGATAATTTCATTGAAATTTTCAAAGGGTTTAAAAAATAATATCTTCAATTTGTTTAAATCTTTTTTCGAAATGAAATTTTACTATAACAATTTTTTAATGAAATATGTAGAGATTTGTTATATTTCAATTTTAATATGCTTGAAAAGAGGTGGTATAGAAGATAAGATTTGTAGTAGCTTTTGGTTAAGCTTTTCTTTCAAATGAGACTTTAAAATAAAATACCATTTTTCAATTTTAATACACAATGCAGGAAAGAAGATAGTAAAAGGTTCGATTCAATTTCTCTTCTACTTTCCTTCCTGTCATCGTCTAATTTCTTTTCAATATAAATTTCACACAAAACATCAATTCGCTTAATGTTATTTGTACAATAGCCAGTAGAAATTTGATTAAATATCTTTCTCTGGTTTGTTAAAATTAAATTTATCAATAATCTCTTATTAAACAGGAAACGATAGTTATTTAATATGAACTAAATACAGTAATAAGCTATAACTAAGACAACTAAATAGTTCATTCACAACTGACAACTAATAGTTTACAACTCATAACAACTCGGCAACTCAGCTCTCGACTCCTCACAACTCAACTCTCAACTCACGACTTGACTCCTCACAACTCGACTGCCAAATCACGACTACTCAACTTGACTCTCCACTCACGACTACCACAACTCGATTCCCCACCACTCGACTGCCAAATCACGACTACTCAACTCGACTCTACACTCACGACTATCACAACTCGACTCCCCACCGCTCGATTGCCAAATCACGACTATTCAACTCGACTCCTCACCACTTGACTGCCAAATCACGACTACTCAACTCGACTCTCCACTCACGACTACCACAATTCGACTCCCCACCGCTCGATTGCCAAATCACGACTATTCAACTCGACTCCTCACCACTCGACTGCCAAATCACGACTACTCAACTCGACTCCTCACCACTCGACTGCCAAATCACGACTACTCAACTCGACTCTCCACTCACGACTACCACAACTCGACTCCCCACCGCTCGATTGCCAAATCACGACTATTCAACTCGACTCCTCACCACTCGACTGCCAAATCACGACTACTCAACTCGACTCCTCACCACTCGACTGCCAAATCACGACTACTCAACTCGACTCTCCACTCACGACTACCACAATTCGATTCCCTACCACTCGACTGCCAAATCACGACTATTTAACTCGACTCTCCACTCACGACTCTCCAGATAACGACCACCCGGTAAAAGCTGTCAGACCCTTTTGGCATAACGGCACTTAAGCTTTCTCGTAATATTGTTTATGGTTCACCCGATATTTCTTAGGCCATTTGTCCACGATACTACACTATCTACGCAAAGTATTTTCTCCAATTTAATTCATCGCCAAGCAACATAATCCTTTTTCATTTACAAGCATTGATATAGTTCCCTGTCATAAACGATATAATTTCAAGACAGAGTAACTGATGAAAATCTCCAACCAAAAGCTATGAAGCTTTCTTCTAAATTCTTCTTTCGAACGATATTGCAAAATAATCTTCGGCATATTTTTCAACTAAAAAACTTGCGCCAGAGCAACATAAAACAGCTGAGTAAAAAATACTTTTCATGTAACGGGAGACAGGATAAATTTGCAGAATGGAAAACTACGAGGGACACGTAGAAAATTGTATAAAATACATACGCGTGCATCGTCCAATGGACGCGTTCCTGTTCCAGAAACGAGGTGTGTAAAAAACAAAAAAAGAAAAAAAAAGGAAATTATTTGTTCTGCGTGCGCGGAAATGAAAAATTCTTCAGCGATGCGTCCAGTTTCATGTTGATTAAGCAATCTGGCAAATGGCTCAACTGCCGCCACAAACGGACGAGTATAACAGAATAAAAAGGGCCGGTGAATATTGCATAGCAGCGTGACGGATCTAAAACGAACGACGACTCGTAAATTCCAGCCAGCAGAAACGAATTAACCTTCGTTCGAATCCAGTCGTATTTTTATTAGCGACGAATTGCCCCTTTTCTCTCCAACTCGAATGGAATGAAAATTTTCAATGAGCAAACGCACGGCCAACGAGTTTCATCCATATACTGTACATCGTACAGGTTTTCCTTATGAAATACTGTTTGAGTTTCTCGTGATTATTAGAACCGTGGATATTTATGCATCCATGGGAAATTGAAAGTTGGAAACATATCCATGGAACACGCGTAACAAGTCTGTAGAAACCTCCACCTCAAACAATTCGTCTTCTATTGACTTTATGAAAAAAAGATTTAGAGTTCCAGTTGATCTCATCGCAGAGATCATATTATGGATTGGCAACTAAGTGATTGCGGATTTTGTCAATACTACTTAATGACAAAATCCGCAATCACTTAGTTGCCAATCCAATACTTTTGGCTATTAAAAAAAAAAAAGAGAGAGAGAGAAAACAAATGAAAAGTAATGAGACTAGTCTTCAAGAATCTATGAATTGGCCTGAAAAGAGAAAAAAAGAAATAAATGGTTTAGTGTAATAGTATGGATAATAGCGTTATCGGTTAGACAAAATCGGTTAGATGTTAGCAGGATCCTTAATCTCTTCAAGCAAATCTTATCAACAGTGACTTGACGTAGGAACTGGTGAAACCGACAGAAGCAATCCTGTCTTTGGGCTATTCGTGTAATAAATTTCCGTAACAACTGGAGGCGATAGTTGCCGGAAGTGAGTTCGTAGTTTAGGTTTCGGTCCGTCTCCGGTTAATTAAAGGGAATTTATTAGCCCTGCGATGGCTCAACCTCGATACGTGATTGGAAAGCAACGCTGTTATTCTCGTTCAAGTTGACGGATAAACATCGTGACACGAACCTGGAACTTTTAGAATTTACGGAATTATCGATAGAATTCGTTAAGAAAATCCAGACACCTTGAAGAATTGGGATATTTCGCTGGAAATATCTGTAGAATGTACAGAGTGTACGTTCACGGAATTGTTCTTCCACTTTTCTCTTATTCCACTCTATTTTATTCTTCTTTTTTTTTTTATAACAAATGCCACGAAACGGCTTTTGAACAAAAAAACTCCATCACACGCATGTTTACAAACAAATATTTTTCCAACCATGTACCCACATCTAAAAAATCCTAGTCAAACCAAAAACAAAGGCGATCTATTTTTCGTTGGGTAGGTCAGGCTTTTAATTTCCGGCAGCGGAAACACGTTGCCTTGTCTGGTAACGCGTTATTTTCCGAAAATATGAACGCCAAACGAACAATCATCGAGGGTACACGATAGTTGCAAGGACACGCCATTGGGAAAACGTAGCACCGATTTGCAGCTCGTCCTACAGATCCACCTTTTTCTCTCTTTAATTACGCCGGGTGATTGAACAGAACAGGATTCGTTAGTCGTAGAGTTTCGATTATCGAGGCAGGAATGGAAAAACGGCCAAAGTCGAACATTTCAACGCGATTATTGCCCGATCCGTTTTCCATCTCCATATGGAAAAATCCGTCTTAACTGTTCCTCAAGTTCGTCCCACCTGAAATTCTTGTTCCAGGCTCTTCTGATCTAGGCCGGGATCTTGCTAATTATTTGCCAAATAATTTCCTAAATCGGTTAGCAAAAGGTAGAGAAAATCGACGAAAGAAGGTTCAAAAATGACACTCGAGTAAAATTTATAGAATTATCGCGGGACACTATACTTGGGATACTAATTGGTTGGCACAAGTATCAGAATGAAAGAAGACAAGAGAACGTGTCAAGTAATCTTAGGCCATAGAATCTGGGGCCATAGAATCTTGGGCCATAGAATCTTGGGCCATAGAATATTGGGCCATAGAATCTTGGGCCACAGAATCATGGGCCATAGAATCTTGGGCCATAGAATCTTGGGCCATAGAATCTTGGGCCATAGAATCTTGGGCCATAGAATTTTGGGCCATAGAATCTTGGGACATAGGAATCAAAGGCCATAGAATCTTGGGCCATAGAATCTTGGGACATAGGAATCTTAGGCCATAGAATCTTGGGACATAGGAATCTTAGGCCATAGAATCTTGGGCCATAGAATCTTGGGCCATAGAATCTTGGGCCACAGAATCTTGGGCCATAGAATTTTGGGCCATAGAATCTTGGGACATAGGAATCTCGGGCCATAGAATCTTGGAACATAGGAATCTTGGAACATAGGAATCTTAGGCCATAGAAACTTGGGCCATAGAATCTTGGGCCATAGAATCTTGGGCCATAGAATCTTGGGCCATAGAATCTTGGGCCATAGAATCTTGGGCCATAGAATCTTGGGCCATAGAATCTTGGGCCATAGAATCTTGGGCCATAGAATCTTGGGCCATAGAATCTTGGGCCATAGAATCTTGGGCCATAGAATCTTGGGCCATAGAATCTTGGGCCATAGAATCTTGGGCCATAGAATCTTGGGCCATAGAATTTTGGGCCATAGAATCTTGGGACATAGGAATCTTAGGCCATAGAATCTTGGGACATAGGAATCTTGGGACATAGGAATCTTGGAACATAGGAATCTTAGGCCATAGAATCTTGGGACATAAAAATCCTAGACCACAGAATCTTGAGCCATCTTAGATCATAGAATCTTGGGACATAGGAATCTTAGGCCACAGAATCTTGGGCCATAGATAGGGATGAAACAGTGAAACGTCTCTTTGCTTAGCTGTCAAAAGACACGAACCTTCTTCGATTAACACTTAGCCAAGCAACCTATACGCTGTCCACCGCGCATTTTTCCAAGTTCTAAGATTAATGTTCACTACTTATAAAACAAAGAAACGTAAAACTGATTTAATGGGTGAATTATATTTTGCGGTAATGATTTCGTTTAACAATTTCACATATTGTTTATACAAAAGTGGACGACATAACGATAAGAAAATATAGACAAACCAGAGAACAATGCTGGTTTATACGGTAAACTACACCGCAACTTTGCAATGCAGAGATATAATCTGCATTTGAGGACAGATAAAGGATCGATTCACGAGTCAGTCGCATTGAGATAATCGCGTTGAAAAGGCAGCTTGGACCTGAGTTAATTAATTTCGAAGCGGAGGTAGGTTAGCCTTTGGTAGTTGATTCTTTCGACAGAAGTTGCCTCAACTGCGTTTAGGGCAGTTAGGTGGCTTGGATTAAAGGACCTTTTGATGGTGGACAGGTCCTCCCAATGGGATTCTCCCCAGACCATTTCAAAGACCTTGCAGAAAGAAGGTGGAACTGACATCAAAGGGGATTCTAGATTATTTTAAATCTATAGTTGGTGTTCAGAAGTTGTTAATCAGAGAGAATTTAGAAGCAGTTCGAATCATGGCAGCAAAAAAAGAAAAAAAGAAAAAAACGATACGCTAGGATCTGGAACTCAGGCTAACTGTTTTAGCTGTAGGTTGAAAGTATTATAGTAATCTTGGAATTTAGTGATATCTGTGTAAATTTAATTTCAAAAATGAAAAATATAGGTAAAAGATTGCTTCTCTTATTCAGAATAGCAGAGAATACTAAATTTGGAAAATTTTATATATTTCTGTGCATTTTTCCATTAGCAGTAGACGTATCTGTTTTTCCAAATGCTAAGATTTCTGTCTGTCATTACATTAATTAGCTTTCTTGTTACCTATATTTTCGGATACATTTTAAAAGCTTGCACACCCTTTTGTGTCAATTATGCTTTATCCAGAGAATTTTGTTATCAATTGCTTGTTTCAAACAATGGAAATGTATTTGGATTTTAACCGAACATTTTATAAAACACATTTAAAGTTTGAAATTTAGAACTTTCCATTAACTGTTATTCGCCTGAAGAACTTTCGGTTATGAATTTCCATTTTAAAAGCACAAATGTTCCTATTGAAATTTCATTATAATAATACAATAATTTAATTTTCATTTTCATGAAAAATTTCCTCAATCTCCTTTAACGTCCTTATTGAAATAAAAGTTTAGAGCCTATTTATAATGAAAAGTCCTGATAATAGAATATATACCGTTAGTAACCATATCCTTTCTAAGATACAATCTTCCTTTGAATACTTATTCCATCGATAAGAACTTGGAATCAATATGTGATCAAAATTTCAACGATATTATAGAATTTCATTATCCTGCCTTCGCTGACAGTAGAAAATTGCCTCTGCAAAATATTCAAAGCGTAAGAAAGGATTTGGATTGTGGAAAAGTATTTAGGCTCCTTACCTTCACTTTGCCATACTTCCAAGTGAAAAGGGCGACTGCGGGCAGGCAGGCGATGACGCAGCATTCCAGGATGAGGATAGCAGTTCTCATCAACCAGTTCAAGGATACCACACACGGTGAATCGTCCTCGCAGGACTCGCAACCCTCAGCACAGGGGAGACACTCGAACACGCCATCCACGTCGTACTGATTCTCTTCACCCTAGAAATACGACATCCAAATAGAAAATTAGAAAAATCGATTGTCATGGTACACTTGGAATGCAAAATAGAGACTAAAAGAAGATAGAAAACTAGAAAAAAAGGATGATTATATTTGAAATAAAAGGTAGAAATGGAAAATTAAAAAAAAAAAAAGAATTAATTATTGTATGTGGAATATATTTTTAAAGAAATTAGGTAGAAATGGATTTTGAATGATATGTTTTAAAAAATGTCAAAAATATAAGAAATTATAGATTTATATTTTACACGTACTTGTATTATCTATATATTCATATACGTGATATGAGAAATTACATTGTATTATAATCAGGGTTCTAATTACACGATCTACTCCTCTTTTACATTGCCAAAAATGGATTAGATACTGTGCGCAATTTTAAAATTCTACATTTAAAATACCATAGAATACACGTTTTTATGGAAGCCAACGAACATAGTGTTCGAATAATCCACTGTAGAAAAAGACACGAGAAAAGTACTGGGAGAAAATATTTAAAAAAAAATACAAAAAGTACAGTATCAAGAAATATGAAAAATAGTATTTTAATCCAAAAGTGTCCACCATCGTTTTATTAAGATTTTACCAAAAATTCTATTCTACATTTCTATTTTGTCCATTGATGCTATATTATACGATAAATATATTTTTCCAATTCCAAGCACAATTATTATTATTCAAATTACAATTTCATATTGGTAAAAATTATAGACAATTCGGAATTTCACGTCAGAAATATATTATATTTTTTATAATTTGTATTTTATTAAAATCTTTTGTTTCGAATTTCCACTTTGGTGAGCGCTAGCGTTATCTCACTTCCACACGCCCCAACCTCTGTCCACTCGCACGCGCTCCAATATCTGTCTCTGTCTCACTCGCACGCGTCCAATATCTGTCTCTGTCTCACTCGCACGCGCTGCAACGTCTGTCTCACTCGCACGCGCTGCAACGTCTGTCTCAGTCACGCGCGTCACTGACCTCTCTTTTGCACACTAGCGCTGTCTCACTCAGCCGCATCACTGACCTAAAGCTCCTCCAACTGGTTGCCATTGAAGGGCGCTGAGCCAGCGGGTTTTTTTACTATACAGTAGGTCGCGCGTACGCACTTCCCGGAAGGAGTGGAAGGTGAAGCTTACTTTCAGGGATTTTAGCGGCACATCAATGGTAAACTTTAAAGCTGGATATCTCGAAAACGGAGCGACGTATCGACGTGAAACAAAATGGGTTTGAAAGAGCGTGATTTATGCTGTCTTTCAAGAGTGAAAAATTGACAATTCTCCTGATTCCCTGGCTCTTATTTTTCCGTACATCTTATTGCATTTTCTGCTCCTATCATCGCGGTTTTGTTATTTTTCTAAATGTCCGGATATCGTTTAAAGCCAGCAAATTAAATATAGAAGAATATACAAAACTAACGGATTTGTTAACAAATTTATTGCTGGTTTATGGATAAATATGAAGATATTCGATATTAAGAAACACTTAAACGCCATCAGAGGAATATTTAAAAAATACGTTTCCATAAAGCACTATATAAAAACATTTTCCATAAAAGAAATATTTGATGGTACCTGGATAAATTAATTTTTTCTAACTTCTAAATACACACTGTTTAACAAAAATTTATTTTACTGCCATTTTTAATAAATAACTTACTACACACGTTTCTTCCAAATTTCTCGAGCAACGCCTGTATTTCTAAAGGAGAGATTCGTATTCCATCGAGGAAGGTTTTAGTGGAATCGTACAGGTAGTAAATCACATAAACGCTGCCGTAAGCGACCATACGGCAATCGAATCGATTAACATTCGACGGCTATTCGCCACTTTCTTAATCCCATCGATAACCCATAATTCAACGAGCCAACCAACCGGACGGTTCATTAGCGGCCAATGTCAAAATCGGTGTCATGGAAACAAATGTGTGTCACGCCGTCGGAACAAATTTCTTCAGCCATAAGCGACCAAATGTGCATGATTACTTCCACGTAAATCCGTATGGCTACAAATCATAGCGTGGTAAATCGTATTCACGTACTGGACTTAAGTTCAGGAGAATTTATCGATATCACAAATCAACGACGATGCCATTATGGTTGAGGATGTTAGGGTCAAGCTAACTACGCCCAGTTGCCATTTCCATGCGTCGTGAATGGAACCTTATGGCGCATCTCATTGCGAAATAACATGTTTATGCGAAGAGAAGATTCTATTTCACCTGTTAAGATATTTATTTGTTTTCATAAGAAATTTATTTGCTACTTATATTTCTACTGATCTACTGATTTAGTGACGCGAATGGTGTCAATGATTTTACAATTTGAAACTATCAATGGTTCTTGACTCGAATTTTTCTTTAAGGGAAATATTCCTCCCAAAGAAAATTTCGAATTTTCCTCTTAATGAAAATCCTCTGGAATTTGTAATTTCCACAGAATGAAAACTTTCGGCTCCTAGGAATTGCAAAAAGGGAAATTCTCGGAATCTTCCCTTCGAGCAACATTTTCTAAAATTTTATTTTGCACGAATTAGAAATTTGAACATGCTAAAAGGGAAAATTCTAAATTTTAGAAGCTTCCAAAGTTTTCGTTAACTTAGTTTTTCTAAAGAGAAGACCATTCGAAAGGTGACAACTTTAAACTGTGAATTTCAAATTTCCAACATTCTAAATTCCAAATTACAGATTCCAAGGGTTTGAAACTTCAAATTCCAGCAAGTATAGGTTTCATAATTCAGAAACTTAAGATTCGCAATTTCAAAAATTCCAAGTGCCATATTGCAGAAATTTTGAATTCTAAATTACAGCAACTCCAACTTCGAAAAATCCAAAAAAGAAAAAAAAAGTACTTCTTCTATAAAATAAATTTTGAAAAAGAATATCTTGCACATTTATATGTTGTAGCTCATGTTAATGCAGATGATAATAATTTATTAGCAGAATGAAATTTCATGTATGGCATTAGCCAGACAAATTCAAATTCGAGAGACACGTCTCATATTTGCCAAGCTAATAATTAAATTAGTCTACGGAGTGGCATACCGTGTGTCTGTCATGAATTCCAACTGCTTCCTAGCATAATTGTTCGAGTATACAGACGAAACCTTGTCTAAGTTGTTTGGAATTACAGGGAGTAGAATTTCATGAAATTGTTGCCATGTTTACTGTTGATTATTACACACGATAAACAACGCAAATTGTTACGAAATTCTCCATATTTAATTGTACGATATTTAGATAACAATGTATGTATACGAAAAACAAAAAAGGAGAAAAATAAAAGAAACAATACTCTTCCAAATTTAGAGACAGGATGTCCTTAAAAAAAACTAAAAAATAAATTAGGTTTCTATAAAAGATTCTATATTTAAAAAAAGAAACAAAAATAAGAAGATACTTTGAACAATGTAAAATTATTTATCAGAGCATCAAATGTGAAAATTATTCCATTGCAAAAAAAGAAACAATATTCTTACAAATTTAAAGACAGGATACCTTAAAAAAAACTACAAAATAAATTATGTTTCTGTAAAAGATTCTATATTAAAAAAAAAAAATAAGAAGATACTTTGAACAATGTAAAATTATTTATCAGAGCATCAAATATGAAAATTATTCCACTGAAAAAAAAATAAAAGAAAAAATAATCTTCCAAATGTCAAGACAGGATGTCCTTAATAGAACTAAAAAATAAATTGTTTCCATAAAAAATTCTAACAACCTATATTTAAAAAAAGGAAAGAAGAAGATACTTTGAACAATGTGAAATTATTTATCAGAGCATCAAATATGAAAATTATATCACTGCAAAAAAAGGAAAAAATATTCTTCCAAATTTAAAGACAGGATGCCTTTAAGAAAACTAAAAAATAAATTAAGTTTCTATACAAAGTTCTAACAACCTATATTAAAATAAAAAAAGACATAAGAAGATACTTTGAAAAATGTAAAATTATTTATCAGAGCATCAAATATGAAAATTATATCACTGCAAAAAAAGGAAAAAATATTCTTCCAAATTTAAAGACAGGATGCCTTTAAGAATACTAAAAAATAAATTAAGTTTCTATAAAAGATTCTAACAACCTATATTTAAAAAAAAAAAGAAATAAGAAGATACTTTGAAAAATGTGAAATTATTTATCGGAGCATCAAATATGAAAATTATTCCATTGCAAAAAAAGAAACAATATTCTTACAAATTTAAAGACAGGATGCCTTTAAGAAAACTAAAAAATAAATTAAGTTTCTATAAAAGATTCTAACAACCTATATTAAAATAAAAAAAGAAATAAGAAGATACTTTGAACAATGTAAAATTATTTATCAGAGCATTAAATATGAAAATTATATCACTGCAAAAAAAGGAAAAAATATTCTTCCAAATTTAAAGACAGGATGCCTTTAAGAAAACTAAAAAATAAATTAAGTTTCTATACAAAGTTCTAACAACCTATATTAAAATAAAAAAAAGAAATAAGAAGATACTTTGAACAATGTAAAATTATTCATCAAAGCATCAAATATGAAAATTGTTCCACTGCAAGAAACAATTTATTATAATTCACGATATTTCTCTTCACTGATCTTTATATTCAAGCGAAAATATTTCACGAAAGAAACTACTTTTTCTTCTTGGACAATGTTTTTAATTATTCTTTCAACAAACAGATGTTACTATCCACGTTGGTGTGTGACACTTTGACTTGTTTGTCTGCGTTCACCGCCTGCTTCTGTTCAACGATGTAATAAGACTACGAGCACTTGAACGCGAGCTTTGTTGCAATTTTAATCCCTCGGATCGTGTCGAGTTCGTTAGCCAGATTATTAACACGTCCGCGAACGGAACGAAATTTACTCTTAATTGAACTGGTGTAACATTTCGAAACCGTGTAGCCAAGTTAATTAAGAGCTTGTTTTTTTAAGCGGATAGAATTCCAAAGAGGGATAATAGAGTGGAAAATAGCTGTGAGATTTATGAAACGCCAGTCAGACACCTAATACTCTTTCTGAAACTATTAAAGGGTGGAATTAGTTTATCAGGCGGAAAATAGAATTCGAGTGTTGATTAATTATTGTTTTACAGCGAAATTGTGAAAGTTTATTAAATTGGAGGCTGTTCGATCGAGCGGAAATCTTTTCACGTGGCATTTCGGAGAGTTGGAAAATCTGGGATTTTCTTTTAGAAAAAGTGCAAGGGATTTTGGTCTAAAATTTGGCTGTCATATATAGAATTGTATGGAAAATATCTGGGAATTTTTTCGTGAAAAAAATAATTAGTTTATATAAAGTTTATTTCTCACAAATATTATTAACTTTAATTTGTCCATCAGGCAGGAAGAAGAAAAATTTTAACTAAATGTTAATCTGGACGATCGTTCGCTTCATCTGGACCCAATTAAGCTCTCTTTATTTAGTTCATGGAAAATCGAATTTGCCTAAACGCAAGCAGAGTCACGTGACAATGATAAAAATAATATTGTGTTCTCTGAAATTTTATTAAAATTCACGAACCAAAATTGTAACGCTATCCTGCCAATGAAAAACCATACATAGCAGCAATAACAATAACGCTAACAATAAATTTTATGAAAATTTCGAATAAAAAATTGTCAGAAAAATTTCGAGCTGGTCGAAACGCGAAAAAAAAAAGAATAAAAGCAGCTGCTGAAAAGTGTTGGGAGGTGCAAACAGGCGGACTAGAAGCGAACAGCGTAAGTCAGCTAATGGAAATCGACGAGAGGCGGCAACTTTCGCATTCGCCAGTGAAATGGGTCAATCACTCGCGCGACCTTCCCGCTCAACGCGTCGTAAACATCTGTGACAAGCCGAAACGATGAAACAATTTACGTTAACAATACACTTACGTATAGAATTCGAACCGTTGACTCCGCAATGCCATGAATGATGATAATTCAAATAACATTAGGACGACAATGCTTTGGGAAGCTGGCAAAAGTGATTAGAATTCAACGAAGCACGGTTTAAATGGTTTTCTGGTTCGTTTGGTCGATCAATTGATAATCCACAGTGATGTTCGTGGCCGATACAAGGGGAAAAAATCGATTAGAATCGGACAAGCGACGGGGATTAGTAGAATAGGGTCGCGTATGGTCGGACAAGTGGATCAATCAGTAGAACAGCTCGCCCCTTCGGTCGACAGGTGGCCACGTCAGTGGAACAAGCAGTTTATGGTCAAACAGTGGTTACCTTTCATGGAATAGCAAAGAAAAATGATAGAACCGAATGTCTTTACATCCCATGCAGGCTTTTAAGTATATTTTAACACACAATATTATTTTTCTACTGTAATAAGTGAGGAATATAAGAGAATAATATTATAACTAAAATTGTACAAAAGTGTTTTCTACGAGATTTCTGTGATTCTCAGTGAATCAGAATATGCTAATAATAGCTAGGAAGAATTAACAAGCTAGGAAATATATTCTCTTTGGATGATATTCCAAGATAAGTATACTTATCAAATAGAAGGCTACGGAGGAAGAATATGACAAGTTGCTCATCTTTCAGATAGCAGCAGTTTCCAAGTTCAATTTAAAATTGTCAGTTAATCACGTTAACAAAATTGTTTGCGCTAAATTGTTTGTTCACCCTCTCTGTAATTATAAAACTATTACTTATCATAATATTAACACTGTTATCTGTGTCCTATCAATTTCACTTCTTCATCGACTATCCATCTTCAGTCTTAACAAATCCTTCCCATTTTTACCTCCTTTCACAGTTCATTTTATTTTATATTATTCAGTGAAAAACGTCTATTAAAATCATCCAATCGATAGAAGCATACCCATATCGCATTATTTTTTCACCAAGAACACGTTCGATGATGAGAAAAATATCTACAGCTACACTGGTAGACAAACATTGGCAAGACTGTGGGCACCGTATGGCTTTCTTGAACAGTTTCAATCTGACAAGATTGATTCACGAGTCTCGCTTAGATGGATAGCAAATTCTCGTAGCAATGGTTCGCTTGTCATAGGTACTCGTCAGCCGATGAGATTGCACGTCAGAAAGACACGGTGGATTGGAGACAGAGGTGACACGGGAATCGAACGGTGGCCCTGGCTGGTCGGTGATCGTTCGATATTGCAAGCTTAGTGTGTCTGTTCACTGTGACAGCGTGTCATTTCTGATTACGTCGCAGGCATTCTGACTGAAGTTTAACGCAAACCGACGCATACCCTGCGCTACCGCTGATTGCCTTCTGATTGGAATTCGCTTGTCGACGATATCGAGAGGCCTGGCCACCGCGGTCTCTGCTCTAACTAGCTAGATATCTAACCTACGGGGAGGTTTTAACGATAGATCGTCGACAATCAGATACCTTCGTCCAATAGTCCCACTAATCTCTCAGAAATTAGACATCGCAGCTTGCATCTGGTATATTAGCTCCTAATTGATATCAATGGGACACTGAGGATTTTCGCTCAGGTCAGTGGATTCTTGAGTGCCTCGCTGAATTCTTGAGTATCTCCCTTTATATTGTACTTTGTATCCTACGGAGCAACAATTGTTAGTCATTTTTATGAAATACAAATTAAATAGTTTGGAACTGTTGACCAAAGCTCATACTTAATCGAATGACAACAGTCGAGGATGAAGGCTAGAACTGACACAAGGCTTTTCTTGACTTTCGGAAGATTTTTAGGATTCTCGAAGATCCCAGATCTTTATCCGCGTATTTTACAAATAAATCATCCGAGTTTACAAGAGCCCACGAAATATGCAAGATTTCTAGGAACAATTACGAATTACAAATTTTGGCCAACTCTGGTCCGAAGGCTTCTGTGAGAGCCTGGCTGTCGAGGAGACGTCGACGAATTGATAATTGATTTTGGTGAATTGCATCGACCAATAGGGATTACCAGTCGCTATGGTAAATGGAATCGTGAATATTCTCGCATGTAGGAATTAGCTTCTGATTCCAAGAGAATAAGCTGAATTGGACAGGAAGTTGGGAAGATGGTTCATGAGAATAGGCTCGGGCCAGATTTTTGTGTCAGTAGTCCTGTAACGATTTTAAAAGGACCAAGCGAACCTCGCACCCTTCGTTGTCCCGATTCTCAGAGATTTTACAACTACGGTGAGCAGTCACGTGAAACAAGGAAGAATCTGAATGGGCTTTGAGTTATTATAAATTCCGGTTAAGAAGTGAATAAGAACTCAATTATAGGGTGGACCCCAGAAAGCTGTGAAGTCTTAATACCGTACAGAATTCTGGTTCTTTGGAAGTTTCAATCTCGATTGTAGCGAAGTTGTGGGGAATAAAGGAAGGCTTGAGTCAGATTTGGATTAGATCCCATTTATGTTTAAAGGTTCCAGGTCAAGAAGCGAATTCGGCCCGGGAATCTAACGTATGGAACAAAGGATTAATATAGAGGATTTAATATTCCAAGTGAAATAAAATAAGTGGAATTCTAAGTGAAACGAGAAATGAAATAACTTGATGCTTGTCAGCTGAAGAACGGATAGAAGCTGTAGTAGAATTTTATAACGTCGATTCGAGCACAACTTCCGAATAGTTGGCAACTTACTCTAAACATTGGAATACTTCGATGTTAGCAAATTTTATAAGAAAGCTGAGATCGCGCAAAGTAGAAGGAAATTCTAAGTGAAATTCTTCCTGACAAGAAATTCTTCAATCAGATGAATACATTTTGGATACGTGTTTTAATTTTCACAGTAGAAGCACGTGAGAAAACAGAGTTTCAAACGAACTTCCACCGGAACCATTGTCGATCAACAATAGCCCACAATCTATCCACGATCTATCCATTCTGACTTAAAGGTCAGGTCTGAAAATGGCAGCTTTCCAATTGGATGAAACAAACGAAACGAGGGAACAACAAAAAGTCACCAGAAGCGAACAGAAACGAGGATCATAAAGACGAGGAACGTAGAGGGGAACATTAACAGACAAATGACAATGATTCTTTTCAACGATACCCTTGGTGACGTCTATGCGACCCGTTTCACTGGCAACGTCCACTAACTAGGAAAACGAACGAAAGCAAAACCGAATCAACTGGCTTTATCGTTCTGTTTATTGTTCGGGCATTATTTCGCCGAAACAAAACATGGTTCGTCGACTACGTGGAGGAAAAGGGAAAAGTAGAATTGTCTATGCGGAGGAAACTGAAGAGCTCGCAACGACGATAATTGAGGGGCTGCATCGAATGGTCTTGCATCACACTCTTCTCGAAATTTCGTTTTCTCTCTCGAGAGCTGCTCTGTTTTTACGATCTTTTTCCAAACATGGGAACTGTTGCTAGTAGTATGCGATGACACATTGCTTTTTCTTGGGAACACGGCGACCTAGTTTGACACACGTTTGTGACGGATAGCATCATCGGTACATGAGATTTTATATTTTTGCCAGAGCTTTTTCAACGAGTGAGCTTTGTTTCGGATTGTACCGAAGGAACCAGAACAAACTGTTCTTCATTTTCCGTCTAATCTGACAAAATCCAAACTAACCTAAACGTAGACTGTGAACGATCTAGACCCTGTTGGATTTAGTTTCCTTTTAAATTTATCACGAAACCCAAATACAAATCTAACCCAAATCTAAGTTATACATGATCTCAATTTGAGATTCCATCATTTCTCTTGTCATCGCTAATTTCCCATTTACGATGGAAATGCTCTTGACCGATGGTACAATGTCCAAACTCTAGTCTCATAGTAAGTATCAGCATTTGATTGTCAACCGTCAGAAATTCTCACACGTCAATCTTTTATTTCAACTATCGGAAACTGTGCTCAGAAAACTAATCGAAGAATGTGCATCTATAGAAAATAATGTAGCCAATTCAAAATCGAGCTATCTCGAAAATCCCTAGAGTTCAATTGACCGTACGATAGGAACCTGCCTTACCGGCTGAGTCGTCGATGAAAAGATCTCATTTCATACGTCACACTAACCATTCGATGCGACGGGTCGACGAATTAATAACGTTTCGCTGAAACGCCAATGGGAAATCGTTTCGCCGTCCGGCGCAGGTGCGCTCGTCAAACCGGGCACATAACTCCGGATGACAGTGCGGATGACAGCGTAGCTGCTGTCGATATCCATTTTCGCGCGAAGGAACGAACGAATCGACAGACTGTCCAAGCTTCTATACGCTGGCCGTATAGGGTGCTCGAGAAAAATGGCGTTTGACCGAATAGCAGCCACAAAATGGTGAACCTTGGTCGTAACTATCGCTGCACAAATGATTTATGGGAGATGTTGAGGCGTTGTTCATGGAAAAGAGATTGGAAAGTTCCTCCGGGTTGGCAACTAAGTGATTGCGGATTTTGTCAATACCGCCTAATGAGAAAATCCGCAATCACTTAATTGCCAACACGATTGCCAATCCTAACCTTTGGAATTTTTTTCTCGTGTCAGCCATTCAAAAATTACCAATTTCCTTTAATCAGATGTTTATACGCGTTCGTAGTTTTGCTATTATAGAGTCAAAAATTAAGACCATAACCTTTACAGTTTCTTCTATCTAACCTTTGTTGAATGTTGGTCGTAACTAACCCTGAGGCGTTTCTCTATGGGAAAAATATTAAATTTTCTTTGGAGATGAAGACTTACATGTTAACCTTTGGAATTTTCACTATGGAAAGACACTGGATAAATTGTCGTAATCGTTGGAATTTAGCAACTGCATAAATCAAGAATAAATTAGAAGTGAACTGCTGCGTTAACGCGTCATGGGTTCTTAATAGGTTAAGCGTAATGAGGTTCAGAGAATCCTTGGAATAGATTTCCAACTAGTCACGTGTCACGCCAAGTTATTCACCACGACCAACCACAAATAACCGCGGAATATTCTGCTGCGTCGCGTTCAAGTTCTCGAAGGAATTTCTGCGCCCAAAGGGCTCCGTACACGCGTCTAGGGAATATTATCGGAAGTTACGAAGGAATCTAGTAACTTTTTCGTTTTACCACTCGGACGAAAAGGACGATAAGCATTCTGCTTCTTGGGCGTTCGAATAATTTTCTGTCGATTAAGATGACGGGTTCTCGATAATCCGTGGTTCCAATCCACAAGTTTAATTCACTTTCGTCACAGACGATTGAACGTGGATAGCGACTCGCTAATGAATTCTGCTGCTAACTACGATTTCGTTCCGAAACTCGTATCCGTTGTTTTCGCGAAAAAGTTTCTCAGAAACGAGCCACGAAAAAGCAAGCGAAGAATCACCTGAAACTCGATATCCAGCGTTAGCGTCGTGTACTTAACAGCGCAGCTTCATGCAAACGGCCTTATGGAGGACACGATAGTTGTTCCTCTGGCACGTTGCCACGGAATTCCGCATATTTTCATTCAACGAGAAAAAATTATACTTTCGGAAGCATTTTTTCCCTTCGCTTTTTTTTCTGAATTTACCACACTTCAGGGATTAATTTAGCCTCTGTAGAGCTGTATAAATGAAATAATTTCTATTGCTTTCCAACACGATAATTTCTTCTTCTCTTCGTTTCGTTTTTTCCTTTTTCGTTCCTTTCCTTTCTTGTTCTGCGGAATGGAGAGATTCTTGGGTAAAGTTGCAAGGCTTGCTCCAATTTTTAATGCAGTCGTACGATCGTTACGATGATTCAAGAGCCTGCAGTGTCCCTATATCAGTTGTTATTGTTAGCTCGTTACTAGGTAGTTTAATTTTCTTCTTCTTCTTCTTCTTTTTGTGTGTGTGCGTATTATACATTTGATTTCGTTATATTATATTAATATGCAATATAATTTTTGTAATTTTTTAAATTATAGAATTCCCTTTTGCGTGTCTGATTTGTATGACCACTTACTTTATTTACGTTTGTTCAATGAAGTTCATGCAACTAGTTTGGAAGAAATTTGAACAGATTTTCAGTAGTTTAAATAAATAATGACCTAGCAAATAAAAGCTATGTAATCCCACAAAATATCCCACTTTTCTATCATCTCACTGCAATACCTTTATACGCAAAATTTATGATCCAAAAAAAAAAAAAAAAAAATAGTGCAACTGTAAAAAGCCCATACATAGCTGCACTAGCGAAAAGAGTAGCTTCTATTTTTAGATTTTTATCTCAGTTTTTTTTTATTTCCTTTTTTTCAATTCAGAAAATACACGTGACAATTCTATGGGGCACCCTGTCTAATCATAGATTCAACAATTTGAAAGCTCTATACACGTCTAGCGAAGGTCCTTTCAATTTTTTCTTTTTCCGCTAGTGTCTTGTCACCTTTTATCAATTAATTGAAACAATCATTTTTCTTGTTCGATTATTGTCACGCGGATATTATTTAAATAAACTATCTGAGAAACAACCGTTTAAAGTAAAATATAATTAAAGTAAAATATTAATTGAATTATATTTAAGAAAATATCACATCAAAGTAAAATATTTAGAAAACGAATGTTTGTTAAATTAAAAGAAAGATTTATCCATAGTTGGATAATTTTGCCAAGTTATGAAAATATTAAATAAAATATTAAATTTTGTTATATAAAATGTGATTAACATAATATATGATATTAGAGAAAAATATTGCTCAAACTATGGAAATACTATTTCTATAACATAAAATATTTGACAAATATTTATAAATGTTTATTTATTAAATAACTAGTAAAACCTATCCATCTCCACTTTTAATCGATCCCCAAGGATTATTGAAAGTTTCTCGTTTTATTTCTTTCGCGACATTTCCGTCGTACATGCGACTGTTTATTTATTTTCTTTTTTAACAGAAATATCGGCAAAATACGTAGACACGTGTGATTATATACAGGATAGAATAAAATTGGCACGGTTATTTGGTTTTGACAGAAAGGAAACGATTGTTTCAAGTTTAACGCGAGTTTGACGTTCCCTCGATTAGATGGCCGTTCAAAAAATGTAAAGTTTGAGACGAAGAATTGGGTCATTTTTTCCCTCCCCGCTCACGTCGTCTGTGACGTGCAGTTCTGGATTACGTGACAGGTTAATGGAAAATATGAGAACGAACAGAACCAGGCCGAGTTTTGTATCGCGTTTGCTATAAAGTAATTTTCATAGCTCGCGTGATTTCCCCTTTCACGGTGTTGCAAGGGCTCCATCCTGACCGATTGCCTTCGTATAATTTAAACAGCGATATGGATCTTTCACTAAAAATGGTTCCGAGGTTTCTCCTTGAAATTTCTGTTTTTTCCTTCTTCTTCTTCTTCTTCTTCTTCAAGTTGTTGAGAAAGATGTGAAATAAAAATAAATTGCGTCGTCGAGGCTTTTATAGCGCATAGCCAGGCTGCTATTATTAGCCTGAAATTACTGCAAAACGGTGCATTTTGTTATCAGGCTTGTCAACTTGTAGAGAATTAGTTAAAAAGTAATTTTCAAAAATATGTAGCTGATAGTGGAGAAATATTAACGTTCATGGTGTCAATTACATTAACTGAATTGAGTGAACTGTTTCTTTAAACAATCCTTTAAATCTGGTCAGACAATGATTTGTAGTAAATTTTTCAAGAATATTTCACTATACTATATCTAATGTACAACATGAAGAATTTTTGATGAATTAGTATTACAAAATTTAATCGTTTCAGAAACACAAGAAATTTGAGAAAAACACAATGCAATTTGAACTAAAAATGAAGAAACTTGAAACGAATATTGGAAAACTCAATTATTCTAAGAATATTACAAACATACTGTGTGTAATGCCAACGATACTTCAAAAACATTTCATCGTGCAAGAACTGGAAACACGAAATATGCAAAATTCCCAACCGATACCCTAAATCCTAGCCATTTTCAGAAGATCGCGAAGCTTCATTGTTTAAAACGCGAATAACTATAAACGTAGCATCTGCAGTCCTACACAATAATTTCTCATGGTACTCAAGCGAAAGCAAGTAGAAATCCCACTATTCTCTCATATTGTCTTCCACGGTATCTGCATTTATGTTCATCTTTGCGTGGAGCTCGTTAAAATCAGCGATTTCTCCTTCAGTGTCAAATACGGTTGTCCTTTTACGCTAACCGTGAAATCAACAGATTTGGCCCTTTTCCTCTTAGCACATTAATTCCTCTCAAGGCTCAGCCTTTCATGGAAACTCACGATCCCTGGTCATTTATCAACAATTGCAAACGACTTCTAACAAATCAACACCACATAGCTAAGAAGGTACAATATGTCGATGTTTTAAGTTCCATGGCAACTGGCTGACTAAAAGGGATCAACGTAGTGTGAAGGAAGCGTTTGATATACAGTGAGATTTTACTTTGTCTGTATGCAAATTCCTTGCACGAATCAACGTCTAAAAGTCCATTTCCATTCGGTTGATCTAATTAGATAAAAGTGTGTTTCCTCAGTAAAGGACTGTGCAAATGAATAAAAGAGACTCCGGTGTTCTAACACGTGGTATCCCAGCGATGCAACATCAACGAAAGAGCTTGCAGGTTCACAAATTGGTAATTAAACGAAGCCACCATCGTCTGCATTCTCTTGTCTGACCCAGGGACATCTAAAATCACCCAAATTTCCATGAGAAATGGCCAATCGTGATAGTCTCACTGTTCAATTGCTCCTAAATACATAAAAATTCATGTTCTACCACTTACCACCTTCTTACATCTCCTTCAGCCAATCCAGAAACCCTTCGGATCCATAAACCAAGCTATAAATCCCATACACGTCTAACAATCAACCTAATTCGATCCACCTTGAAAGAAGCCAACCATGAAACCAGCTGACCAAATTATTCTATGTTAGCTTTGAGTTACGACCGCAATAAATTAGCTGCAGGTTGGCTCATGATCCCAGTCTGTCTACCAATCACCAGCTGTCCCATTCCAGTCGCCTAATTCGGCGACTCGGTGGTCTGTAACGTTCGCCTAACACCGGCATAGTATAGTCGTCCACGTTGGAACTAGGTGCCGGAATTGTTTCAAATGGTCAGGTCCGTGGATCGTGTGCAGCACTTTCGTTTCACCAGGGATTAGTCGAACACTTCAAAAGGAACCGACGAATCAGCAACGTGTTCTGTATTTCGTTGAGGACAAAAGGGAATCACCGGTCTTGGTCGTAGGCGACATAAAGTTCTTGGGATCTATTTGATGGCGACAAATGAGAAACGCGGCAACCAGACTGCGGATAAGTTAGAATTGCTAGAACGTTGGGTCCATTTTTGTGGACTTAGGGGAACTTGACTAGCAATTGCTAGTCTCTGCAAGACCCGATTTAAAGCCCTTAAAACTCCACGACCGATAAACATTTTTATTCATATCTGATGTACATTAATATATGATCTGAGAGTTTCTAAATTGGCTGAAGAGAAGATGACGAAGAGCATGGATTCTTATATATTGGATTGGCAACTAAGCGAAACCCAATATTTAGAAGAAATTTAAGAGCAATTAAAATTACCAGTTGATAATTTACCATTAGAGATTTATAGAAGTAATTTGTGTCAAGTAATCGAGTCAATAATAATTAGCGAACTATAACTCTCTATGTGCTTGGAAGAATCTCAACGTGGGTTCAGCACGATGACCGTCAAAATGTTCAATTGCTAATTCCATTTGACAAAATGTCTATTCTACAACAATACCATCTCTACGAATTTCTTCTTCTCGCTAGCCTGTATGTTTTATTGCAAACATTTACTGAAAAATGTTACTCATGAACCGACCTGGAGTCACTTGAACAATGGCAGTGTCTACGCTCTAATTGGGTATTGAAGCGTTTCTCTTTCCTTGGCAGTGATCTCGCTGCCTCTCCAGAACTGTGCAAGAGCTATCCACGAAACTCCTGACTCAACATTGAGAGACACCTGAAGAGGTGGAGAAGTTGGGTCTTGGAAGAAAGAGGCAACTCCGGATGCCGAAAGCAACGTGCTATCTTATTCCCTCGAATTTTTCCATCTCTTCATCTTTTGCGCAAGAGACCACAATCCTGAAGTTTTTCCAAGTTTTTGATCAACAGAGGAACAAGACACAAGGAGGGATTCAGAGGTGTTTAACCAGACTAAGAACCCTCGAGCAACCGGCAAGCCGATTTACAGTGGAGCTGCTTTTGAAGATCCTCGCAGGAAAGAATATTCTGTGACCTGGAACTAATCGGCTGCTTACCCTTGTACATGATTTTTAGTCAAAGCCACGAGACACTGATAAATTATCAGTGAAGAAGCTGTCTTGTAATTTGTCTGAGATTCCTTCGCAGCTCGTTACAGGTCCAGAAGAATTCAAAGTAGTTGGAGAAAATTATTAATAGTTTGTTTTTGGCGGTTTCTCTGGATGATCCAAAATAGCCTGAGAATTTCTTAACATCTCTTTTACTTTCCTAAAAATAGTTTTAAGCAGAGCAGTTTTTAAAGGAGATTCATTATGGTTTTAAGAGTGGATTGAAGAATAGCTATAGTTTGTCAAGGTATTTGGGATTCTTCTTTTTTCTCCAGCTTTTCCAAGATAGTTTAAAGCGATTCTAGGCTTTTTTTATTAACATTTTATTGAACTTTTAGGAACAGTTTAAGAAAAGAATTTCTGGGAATGGTTGGGAATATTTTCAGACTTAAGAATAGCCTAAGAGAAGAATTGTTGAGGATTTGTCAAGACTTTAAAGATAGTCTAAAATATAATAATCTGAAATATAGTGTAAAGCACAAACTGTGCTTTCTTAATTTCATAAACAATCCATATCAACTGAATGTATAAAGGGCGAAAAATAATATAATTTTCAAGTACTTCTTTTTGCTTGAAAAACTTACCATCATCAATTTCTCGTACTCTTCCTCGATCACGGTGCCATTGTA
Source organism: Bombus fervidus (assembly GCF_041682495.2). NCBI lineage: Eukaryota > Metazoa > Arthropoda > Insecta > Hymenoptera > Apidae > Bombus > Bombus fervidus. The sequence continues at coordinate 8,017,501 of NC_091531.1, read as the reverse complement.
GTATCGGTTGATGGACTTGGTGTCCGGGTAATAAAAGCCACGTTTGCAGATGCATCGGTAGCTTCCACGACGGAACCCAAGTCCTGGGATGGCGATGCACTGCAATTGAAAAATCGCAATTAGACCTGAACTTCATCATCGTGGCTTCGTTCAATTCCAAATAAAATATTAAATACCTGATGAATAATATAATGAATGATACAAGCTAACAATTTTTATAAATAAATCCACTAACCTCGGTGGTGCGTTTCTTGCATTTGTCACTGGCTGCAAAAATGTTCAATTGAGTGGATCCTGGTGGCAGGGGGCACTGATCTATGTCAAGTCTGCGTAAATCAATGTCTATTCCACTTGTCCCTCTGAAAAAAGATGAAAAATACGAAATTATTCATACGATTGTCTACACACATTTTTCACATAACCATCTTTCAAGAACAATTGACAAAATGTATTAATATAAAATAAGAAGCGAGGTAAATTGCTAAGTAGATAGGACGTAGATAGAGTCAAAGTGGCAATGGTTATTCGCTATGACAGGTTGAACCAAAGGGTAGTGGTAATTGACTGAAAGTCATAGTGGAGAGAGGACAAGGTTATTCCTATCGAAATTCATGCTTGTGACCGGCATAATGGACGGCAGTGTCAAACGACGAAGCATGCCACGCGTAAAGCTATTGATCGTTGCATCGCTTTATTGTGCAATAAAGCATAGTTAACGTCTGTTCCGAAAGTGAGCATCCTCTTGCCTGAAACACAATATTCTAGACTTGAGTAAGGCTTATTTTTCAAAATCAGGAAAAATGAGTCAGAAAAATAGAAAGATTCAATTGACATCTTTTCACATCCTCTGTTTCAGTTATCGTTTTTCTATACTCAATAGGATTATATATATATAGTGAGTATAGAAAAACGATAACTCGAACAAGCTTGGACATATTAATTGGACTGATTGAACAGTATAATTAGCAAACGTGAGTCGAGTATATTACACGAACTGATTATACGAATAAATTGCCTGATCCATAACACAAACTATCGATTTTACTATGATCCTTGGATTTTAATACTTCCATGTAGATTTTATTTTGAAAAAGATTTACAACGTTTTAGGAATTGCTAGCTTTTCATTTTCCATTATTTTCCTTTTTTTTTCGTTTGAAGTTTCCTTTATTTTCTTCTCTTTTCTTTCAATTTTTCTATGTTTTTCATTTTCTTTCAGTTTCCCTGTCCCAGGATTTCCCTTAATTTTCTTTCATCTACCTTACTTTTCCTTAATTTTTCCACTAGTTTCCTTTTCCTAACTCGCAATTTTCCTTTGTTTGCCTTTCCTCTACTTTAAATTTTCCATTGATCGATTTCCCTTCTGTTAGCTTTAAATTTCCCTCCCCTTTATTTTCAATTTTCCTTCCCTCGCCTACTAATTTTCCATCGCCTTCCCTAAATTTCCCTTCCTTTCGTTTCCTTTTATTTTCCTTCAGACTGTTCCATCTTTCCCTCGCCTTTTCCATTTCCCTCTTCCATTTCTCAATGCTGTCTTTCACTTGTTAATTTCCTTCCCTCTGAACTACCCTTTTATGTGCACTTTTACGATCGCAGAAACGCATAAAAGTATACTTTGCAAACGTTCATGCACGCACGTTAAAAAAGCCTGGCTGACTCTCATGTCGCGTAGCTGTGACAGACACGATGCACCTGTTCAAATAAAATACCTGTTATAGCGCGGCGTGGACCACGGAACGTGGGCGTTGATCAATTTACTTCGCCTCTGTGAAGCACGTGCTCTGTATCGCTAATGACAAGACGCGAGTTACAACCAGTGTATGCAACGGGACCAGCAATATTCATTACAGTAGTAACAGAACAGACACGAGTTTGGCAACAGCGTTATCAGTTATGGTGACAGTATCCATTGACAGAGCAAACTTTGCTGTATGAATTTAATTCTTCATTTCTCATCGCGGCTTCATTAATCGCTTAGTGATGACGAGTACATCAGAAGGTAGAATGATAACAGGTGGATGATAGTCTTGATTTTGGACCGTGTTTTTTTTTTTTTTTTTTTTACAAATAAATAAGGCACGAGTGAAAAAGGATGGTATTGGGTTGACAACTAAGTGATTGCGGATTTTATCAATACCACCTTATGACAAAATCCGCAATCAGTTAGTTGCCAAGGCAATATTACTCTCTCGTCGTTTGAAGAAGCTTTGGATATCGTTAGAGGAACTTTGACATTTTTCCACAGTTTGAAATGTTCTTCTCAAGATTTTTTATTGGCCGTTTGAATAAATTTTTAATTAACCAAACCAATTTTTCAATTGAGTATCGACCGTGGCATTTACTTACAAGCCATGCAATGTAAACTTAATTAATTAATGGAATTGGCAAATATCAAATAATCGAAGAAAAACACTGTAGCGTTTCGTCTGAAAAGTTTCCTTTCGCGGAAAATGAATTTTATTTTGCAAATGTTTAACAGGTAAAAAATCCCTTTCCATGGGAAATGTTTTATCGTCTTCCAGTGTGGAAGTTTGCAAATCGTGAAAAGATTCTTCTTTCAGCGTGATTTCCAATTAACCTCAATTTCCCCTAATTAACCTAATCTATGGAAACGGGACTCCATGTATTCAAGGCCAGTTACGAATTAATTCAATTATTACAAACCTGTGGACTTTCTCTGTAAACTCTGACTTGCTCGATTCCAACGATAAAACGAATGCAGAATTTTCCAGTCTGCTTGTAAAACGATAGTCAAATTCGATTTGTTCGTTTATTCTGAACGCAACACTAGCGTGCAACACGTCAGGCATTTTCTTGCATGATCGTGAAATTTCGATTCGTTTATGCATAAAGGCATCGACTTCAGAGCCAATTATCGAAATTAATCCAGTCGATTCACAGAGATTTCCACCGGGAGTCGGAAATAGGATAGATAATTAAGCTTACGCGTAAAATTCGGACTCCAAACTGCTAATTATCCCGGAATAATGCAACTGAAAATAATGCAATGGCGCCGAATAAAGGGAATATCTGATCTTCAGTTTTCTAGAGTTTGAATATGTTCATTTTAGGTTATGTTTTAGGTGTTGTATGTTATTAGCTCCATTATCGCAGTAACGTTGAAAAGTTATTTGTTGGTTGTGCGTGTCGGCTTTCTCAGTTCTATGATAGCGGTGAAATTAGTTCCGTCCGTCTAGCTGGAGTGCAGCTTGAAACTAGCCATGCTTCATTTTCTCTTGTTTGAAGGTTAGTTTCAGTCAAGTTTCAACTGTTGCAAAACCACCAAATTTGTGTAAAATTAACCATACTTAGTTGGCCTAACTCAAAACCTCATTTAATTGTACTTAATTGCACTTAATATAAACTTAATTTGAAGTAACTTTGACTGCATTTAACTTACATCTGAATGTACTAAACCAAAACCTAACCGTATTTTATTTTATTTCAATATATCTATATATCAAAAATCTTAACACTATCTGCCTGATCTTGCTAGTCTGAACACTACCTGCCTGATATCACTAGTTCGAACATCATTCGTCTGTTCTCGCTAGTCTGAACACTATCTGCCTGATCACGCTAGTCTCAACACTATCTGTTTGTTCTCGCTAGTCTGAAAACTACCTGCGTATGATCTCACTAGTCTGAAAACTATCTGCCTAATCTCACTAGTCTGGACACTATCTGTTTGTTCTAGCTAGTCTGAAAACTACCTGCGTATGATCTCACTAATCTGGACACTATCTGTTTGTTCTCGCTAGTCTGAAAACTACCTGCGTATGATCTCACTAGTCTGAAAACTATCTGCCTAATCTCACTAGTCTGGACACTATCTGTTTGTTCTCGCTAGTCTGAAAACTACCTGCGTATGATCTCACTAGTCTGAAAACTATCTGCCTAATCTCACTAGTCTGGACACTATCTGTTTGTTCTAGCTAGTCTGAAAACTACCTGCGTATGATCTCACTAATCTGGACACTATCTGTTTGTTCTCGCTAGTCTGAAAACTACCTGCGTATGATCTCACTAGTCTGAAAACTGTCTGCCTAATCTCACTAGTCTGGACACTATCTGTTTGTTCTAGCTAGTCTGAAAGCTACCTGCGTATGATCTCGCTAGTCTGAACACTATCTGCCTCATCTCACTAGTCTAAAAACTATATGTCTGATTTCACTAATCTGACTTCACTGCATTGAACGTGATTTGAAATCACGAAGAATCGATGAAGTGAGATGACATCTTACATATTTCAGACATATTTTCTTTGTCAAAACTGAATTAAAGAATTTGAATAATATTTAATATGTATGTAAGCATTGTAAATATTTATAAACAATTCAAGGTTCCCAAAATGCATAGAATGCACGTACTGTAAAAAGACCTGTCACATGTCCAAGCGATAAAAGAAAATTTGAAATTGACAAACTGTGAATTTTACTAATTTTTCTACTATACAGATACTACTATACCATTCGATAGCTATCATCTATTTCTACATATTTATTCATTATATTTAAATACAAATTCATCTTGCACCATTTATAAAATTATCATATTGTTATCTTATTTTCCTTACTATGTTGCTATTTTATATTTGTTATTCTATAAATTTTCTTTTGTAAACCACTGGTATGATACTCATTAGAATATTTACCAGGCTTCAGCGCTATTTGTTTAATTATATAAAAATCCGTACTGTAATTTTAATTAAACGAAGGAAAGGTTAAACAGCAAGGAACGAATGTACATAATCTGGGTATTCGCTAAACACCAGGAAAGACAACTTGGTCGTCCGGCTGCAATTAACAATTAATCAAGCATCCCGTTGCTCTTTAGCTTCATTCAACGAAAGCGTCTAATCCTTCGTTCCTCCAGTTGCGTTCAGTGAAGTTAAATTCACCGTGTTCGAGGAACGTTCCCACTGGACTAAGAAAATAACAAAAGGGAATTGTTCGCGAAGCGTCTGACAGTAAAATATTCGCCGCAAGGCAAAGGATTATAAAAACGTGAATACCAGCAGTGAAGATGCATGACTATGCTTCCGTTTTGAAACCGTGGACCTTCTGCTAGACTGCGGAAAAATAATAACCAGCCACGCGATGCCTTCGCTATACGGCGAGAGAAGCGGACATGGGACGTTTCACGCTATTATGAAGTGCTATTATACGTTGTACCTCCCTTTTAATCATTTCTTTAGAACAAAATTTCCTTATTATATTAATTCTCTATTGTTGAATTAAACATAAAGATCGTTTCTTCTACTGTCATATTGTGTTATTAGGCTTGGCTGATTAATAGCAGATCTGCTCTACTTATTCCTGAATAAATGATACCTTCTAATATTAATATTTACATTAATATTTATTAGGAAATTTATATTTGCCATACTAATGCTTTCATAATATTTTTCAAATGAAAGTTGGTTGCTGAACTAGTTTTTGATTAGTAAATTAAATAAAAAGTTTGTTTGTACTACTTGTTGTACAGTTTCATTGAGCTTGGCTGATTAATAATAGATCTACTCTACTTTTATTGCGAAGAAACGACACATTCTGTTATTCGGATTAATATTTGTTAGAAACTTGTTAAACTACCGTCTTCATAACTATTTTCCGACGAAATTTCGTTATTATGGCCGATACGTAACTGACTTATTCCACTGGTTTCACTAGTAACTGACCCATCTCCTTTGTCTGTCCAGTAACTAACCTATTCTCCTTGTCCGGTTAACCATAAGAATTGATTGCTATCGGCTGATTAAAGATTGACACATTCTCCTTGACCACAAAATAACAAATACTAGCAAGAATCAGATATTGTGGCTGGTAACTGAAATATTCCCTCGTCTGATCAATGACTGATTTATTCTTCTAATTTGATTACTAAGAGGTCACGTCACCTGTCTGACTAATAATTTACTTACTCTCCTTGACCGACAAGTAACAGATACTGCTCACCTGCCTGATTAATAACCAGCCTATTTCACTAATCTGACTAACCAATGACCTCTTCCACCTGACTAGCCAATGACTTACTTATATTCCTTATCTACTGGTAACCGACCATGTCACCTGTCTGGCCACTAACGTTACCATTTCCCTTGACCGACAACCACCTGAGTTATTCTACTCGTCTATTCAATAATTGACCTATTCTACTTCTTAGACAGTTGCGTGGATATCAGCTGGAACTTAGTGGCCTTACAGCTCGAATTAACTTTATGTCTTTGAAGTTACCAGTTGAAACTCTTCTTTCAATGAATAAAAATACAAATTCGTTCAATAGCCAAATCGATCAGTTCCTTTTTCTGCACATCTTTTCAGTTGTGTAACAGGCTCCAAAATTTCAATACAATTTCTTAATGCTAATTATAGCATAGTCTGTTTCATCTGTTATGTTGTACTATATATATTTAATATTACATTTTAAACATATATTACTCTCAATATTACAGTATCGTGGAAGATGACAGATATATTAAGTAATAATAAAATTACAAATTACAATGAAGAATATCTACAAATACAATACGATATTTATGATTTTGTATTACCATAAAATATGCCACACAGATAGGAGTACCGAAAAAAAATATCTTTTCATACCTAACATTATTTTCCTTCATATTAATTTTCCGCTAAGAGATCAATCTTTAATAATAACAACTCCAATTAATCCATCAGTTAAATAACGTTAAAGAATTCATACTAAATTATTCACTGATAAATTATAAATATTCCTCAAGTTTTCTCAAACTATCAGAGCTTATTAATGACAAAATATCTTTAAAAACCCTACGACTTCCACCAACTTGACAGGATCATCATTTCCCACTTGCCAATTTCAGTTTCAAATTTCCTTAGGGCTCGGAACGAATTTCATGGTAAAATTATTTCATCTGTCCTCCCGTAGAATTTTTTCATTATTTTATTTTTGATAAATGGTAGTTCGCTGGCTGGTTTGGTATCCGCTACCGGTCGGAATTACAGCGTGGAAAATGGGAGAGACGAGCAGGGACGATGGCCGTAATTCCCGCGAAACGAGGGATCGAAGGAAAATCGTGCAACTGCGGTGAATACGGTAAACCAGGGGTTACAGGGAGCCGAGCATCGAGTATGTTAATTCGCGCCGTCCAGGCAAACCGCCAATCGGTGTACGAACCGTTAAACTTCCACTGATAATGGTCTTGCTGGCACTTACGTGTAAGTGAAATGCGAGCAATGGAATTTGACGCCGTTTACGTTCCTTCTCAGCCTCATTTTCATCCAATTTCCTCAAAAACTATCTACCCTCGATGTATCTCCTCAATACGATAATTTAACAGTTGCACTACTTGCATTAGTAATTTTTCTCGATTTAGCTGTTGATCTTTTTTTTTGTACAGGTGTTATTGCGAATTAATTATATAATATTCATTTTCATTTCCCATTTTTTCTTTCTACTATTTTTTTTTTTTTTTTTTTTGTTAAATAGTAACACAACCTCTAAAAGTTTATTTTCAACGTTAAGAAGTTCGACGTTAGGAGCGCGGTTAATGCAGCGTTAACGGTCGCATTTTTCATAATCCACGTTACCACAGCTGAGACGACGTTTCTCGCATCTGTGGACCGGAAGTTGCAGCAAAGACTTTCACAGAAGAGAGGGAAAGAAAAGCGGTGTTTACGTGGCAACGGTACTGCTCGTAAATCTTCCGACCTTTGATTTATATTGTCATGGAAATGGGAGACGAACGGTGTCCTCGACTGGTACCAACCCGATTTACAGCCACGACGGTTCTCATTGTCGCGCTTAAAATATTGCTAATCGAAAACGACCAACATGACAGGATCACATCATGCGTTCGAACATGATTTTCAAACATACGTATTTACAAGTATTTATTTATATCATATATATGTGTGTGCATGAAGAAACTAGTATGATTAATACATAATTATTTTATTACTAGTATCATTAATATATAATTACTTTATTCTATAAATATATATAAATTATTATATTATAATATACAATTATATTATTAATATTATACATTTATTATTGGGTTGGTAATTAAGTGATTGCGGGTTTTATCAATGCCATCTAATGACAAAATCCGTAATTACTTAATTGCCAAGGTCAACCTAACCTCAAACTGTCACTCGACGAGGCAGAAGGGCATCAAACTGATAATTGTGATATTGCCAAACCAATAATTCCTTTATAACGATTTATATTATTATTATTATTATTTATTTGTACAATTTTACAAAATCGTAGAAAGTACTTTATTAAAATGAAGCGAAAATAATTCTGGTCAGCCTCTTGCACCGAACACATCGCTATGAATGAAATGAAAATGATACAATATCAAAGAATGTGATGATGATTACGGATTTTATCATTACCATCTAATGACAAAATCCGTAATCACTTAGTTGCCAAGGCCAACCTAACCTCAAACTGTTACTTGACGAAGCAGAAAGGCATCAAACTGATAATTATGATATTGGGTTGGCAACTAAGTGATTGCGGATTTTGCCATCACCATCTAATGCCAAATACGTAATAACTTAGTTGCCGAGCCCAACCTAACCTCAAACTGCCACTCGACGAGGCAGAAAGGCATCAAACTGATAATTACGATATTGCCAAACCAATAATTCCTTTATAACGATTTATATTATTATTATTATTATTTATTTGTACAATTTTACAAAATCGTAAAAAGTAATTTGTTCAAATGAAGCGAAAATAATTCTGGTCAGCCTCTTACACCGAACACACCGCTATGAATGAAATGAAAATGATACAATATCAAAGAGTGTGATGATGCAGCCAGCTACGACAAACTTCCTGGTTCCAGCTACCATCAAAATTTAATTAAACTTGCTCAAACCACCTTCTACGTCCACCCCCACTTGAATCGCACTTCAACCGATTTCTCGCCCCGTTTTACCCGCAAGAGAAGGATTCCTTTTATCCGTTTAACTCGAAAATCTCGACTCGTCTACTTCTTGCGATCCAGGCCGATTGGGAAGGACGAAGTTAAGAGTAGCTGGGCAATTATATGGCGATCAGAGTGTAAATTAGCCCAGAGCTGGAGATAACAAGCAGCTAAAGAAGGGTGAAATGAAATTCTCTTTTCGTTGCACCACTTCCCAACGACATTTGCATGAAACAAACTTCCCTCTGCAAATGGCACATCGCGTTTACATTTCTTTCTGTTCGTTAAAAGTCTCTGATTGGAACGTTCGAACTTTCCTTCCTCTTATTTCCTGTTACTTCCTCCATCTTTTTCTTTCATTTCTTTCTTTCTTTCCTTCTTTTTTTTTTTTTCTTTTCTTTGCCAATCTTTGTCAAATGAAAAGTGCCCGGGGAAATTTCACGACGTTTGCTTTTTTTTTCGAAAGATAATGGTTTTTTGATGAAAATGCAGTTAGGTAGATGAGACTGTGTGGTTGGTACATTAATAGAGAATGGTCGAAGTGGTGCATTAATCGGGGAGAATTGCCTGGGAACAAGGAATTAAACGGGGAGGATGGTGCGTCCTAATGAGGCATTCGATTGTTTTCACATGGAAACCTGGGAAATGGAGGCGTGTCTGCCTTGTAATATCCCCTTGTAATTTCCACGAAATTCAACGGAAGCGAATTCCGAACAGGATTTTCCACGTTGCTGAATGCGGTTGAAAATTTCAGCCGATTGATAGGATAACATAAGATGCAGAAGAAATGTCTGTCTTTCTTTGACAATTGGTAATTTTAAACGATCGAATGGACGAGATAAAATGGACAGGGAATTTTTGCTTTTCTTTTAATAACATGTTTATGCAACTGAGTTCAATAGTTTGATAGTAAATTCCTTTTTTTTTCTTTTTTTTTTTTTTCAATATATTTTGTAACATTTTAGAGAATGTTAGGAAAATTGTTCAGAGAATATGGAGGTACGTGTACCTGAATTTTGTTCCATGGAAAATATGTTATCGCTTTTCCAACGACACTGGCAGCGAGAGGAGTTCTCTCATCATTGTCATTCGCACGACGATTTAATATCGTCATGAAAAAAATTCTGATAATGAAAGAGAACAGGTAAAAATGGCAAAAAAAAAATGTGTTAAAAAACACGTAAAGACTGGCAATAAAAATAGGAACAGGGAAAGAAATGTTCAGATTTCAATTCGATGTCCCTTTTTCTTTTTGTTATAACAGGAAAGAGAAAAATTTGTTTGTTGTTATTATCGACATATCAATATAGTATATCTATTTATGAAAGGTTGACGACGATGAAAAAAGGAGCATCAAACTTCGAACAAAGATGACAAAGCACGTATAATTAAAAAGAAAATAGAATTCACAATTAAAAAATATTGTCCCTTTAAATTCGTTATCTTTTCTTCAGCAACTTCTCACCGAAGGGAGAACAAAAGAGCTGGCTTATCCCAACGAATGTTAATTTCTTTATTAAAACGTAACAACGAGGGGGGAAAGCATAAAGAATTAAAAAATAACGAAGCCTGTAATAAAAAAAAAAAAAAGTAAGAAGAAAACAAACAAAGAAAAATAACAAAAGAATATCTTCCAGTTAAATTTAAATTAATATTGAGGTTAGGATTCCGCAATCACTTAGTTGCCAACCCAATATTTACATCCAATTAATTGTTCCAAAAATATTATCTAAATTATTATTACTTTTTCAACAACAATCTACCAGAAAGAGAACAAAAGAGCTGTCTTATTTTAACGGACGACGATTTATTTAATAAAAACTGCAAAACGTGTGCAAACCATCGAGAAACGGCAAAAGGAATGTATCGAAAACAAACGAAGAGTAACAAAAATATTTTTCATTTAAATTCGTTATCATTCGTGCAGCATCTGGCCAAAAAGAGAAAAATGTCTGCTTTATCATAACGAATGTTAATTTCCTGTGACTGGGTTCCAACGACGTTCCACGGGCGAGATAAACAGGCGGCTGGAATTTGGCATGGCGCACAAACGCGAATAAAAAGTGTTCTACAAGCTCGAAGAAAGAGAGAGAGAGAGAGAGAGAAAGAGGCGCGCGAGGTAGCAAAGCGGAAACTAAAATCTCGACGGATTTCGTCTGAGCGACAACAGGGTGGGGGAAGCGGGGAGGGAGTGGGGGGAGCTGAACGTTCACGACAGATTTCCAACGATTCTCACGAAAGGCTCATGCCAATTCCTTTATCGTAGCTTTTTATCGTAGCGATACGATTACTTCAGTTGGCTTACACGATTCCAGGCAAAGCCGTGGGAAAATCGGCAACTGCTGCTACATAATCGGCCCGTGAAATCGATACCAGCAGACCCTCCACCTCGGACTCCTCCCCTCTAGGCTTTGTTCGTCACACTCTTTATTGAAAACTTGACCTAAAGAGACACTTACGTGCAGTACAGTTGACTTAAAGTAGGGCTTCATAATGTTTCCAGCGAATCTTGTTGATTTTAAGAGACACGGAAAATCTCTTTCACTTGTCTCGTTCTGACCGTACGACCTTTTGCTGGAAATTTGACTTAAGAAAAACCTGTGCCTAGTAAAGTCGACTCGGACGGGTCTCTGGGATTTTTCCAACCAATCTTCGTGCATTTTCCAACACGCGGAAAATTCCTAGTATTTATAATAGGTTTACGTCAGAAACTTAAGGAAAAGTGTAGTGGCTGGCACAACAGTTCACTTAAACGAGTCTTCCTCATTTTTCTAACGAATTTTTTAGCTCTTGAAAGAAGCAGAAAATTCTGTATTATCAATTTCGCTATAACCGCGCGTCCTTCTGTTGGAAAATTGACTCAAGGAAAAGCGTATGACTAATAACGATAACTTAGATGGCGTTCGTCATTTTTCCAGCGAATTTCATAGAATTTTAAAGGCAGAGAATTTACAATACTTATTTGTCTATGGCTGTACGTTGTTTCTGTCTAAACTTGATTTCGGGAAGTATTTCTACGCGCTAAGTGGACGCTTTGTATTATAAATTTAACCGTTTCATCGAACTTTGTAGATTCTAAAGAAGCGGAAGAATTCATTAGCTGTTTGTTTGTGATAATAAAAAAAAAAATGGAAAATTTAAAACAGCTGTTAAGAGATACGAAGAAGTATTCTTATTTGTTACTTTATATGGCAAATAAACAGGTTAAAAAATTCACACGACTTAAAATTTACGATTTACATCGAACACCAAAGATTCGTTAAAAATAGAAAATATCCTATGACATTTTGGTAAAGCTGCACTTAAGAAAGATGTCGCGACACGAAACTCTTATAATATAGTCACTGTCAAAACAATACAAAATTTTTACTTCGACGTCCCCTGGGACAGCAACCTACACGCTCGTCACCATAACCACTTACAACATTGTACAATATCCAGTACATAGCTTTTTCAAAGTACACAAATGCTTGTCGATAAACATTCAGAGTAACCTGGATGGAATTGAAAAGCAAACAGCCAGCCAACAAGCCAGTTGCAGAAATATACATAGGGAAAATGCGAGCTTCGAAAAAATTCTCCGTTCGATACGTTGATGACCGTCGAAGGGACTGCTGTCAGAAATAAAACAAGGATTCCGAAACAAAAATTCGCTGGGAATAAAATTCCAAACGAGTTACACGGTGCCACTCATCTATAAGCAGGTGAACACATCTTAGTCGATTTACAATAACAATACGCGTGAAACGAGTCGTTTATTGAACATCTTATCGGTGATATATTAAAATAAGCAATTCGACGAAGTTCTAGCTAATTTTACACACCGTCGCTAGAGCCACGACAGTCTCTTCATTCGTTTGGAACGACAAAAGTACTCCACAGTGTCTGACGCTTAGAGATGTCAATTTCTCTTAATGTCTAACGCTTTAAAAACAAATTTGATCATGTTACAACGATGAACGATGTTGACTGGTTCCATTCGTAACGTCGAGACGCGTTTCTGTCAAAAGTAACCAAGCGTCCACGTACATTCGAGCAACAAAGTACAACGTGATATCACGAGGACATGCTGTTCACGAGGAACTGGAGCTTCTAGCGGCGATTAAAAAGTTGTAGACGGAGGCTGCGGAAATTTCGAAATGTTGATGGTATTCGCGAATACACAAGAAAACTGGTGGAACGAGGGCAAAATATTTCGCGACGAGTAAGTGGTCGCATGTTGTACAAGCAATTGGCCAGCGCAAATTTTCTCTTCTAACTTCTCTGCTGGCTATTTCTCTACCTTTCTCTTTCTCCCTCTCTCTCTCTCACACACACACACACAGAGCGAACGTTTAATTAAAAAGTTCCCTGGCCAAGGATGATTCCGTCATAACTCTCATAATTTCAGCGGAAGCTGCGACCCGGCCTCTTTATCGACGACAGATCGACGAGATCCATTATGAAAGGGAATTTCGATTCTTAATGGTTTAGAGTACCGCGATTGCTCGAGTTATTGCCGACTTGGATGGCAAATAATTTACACTTGGACGTAGCATATTGCACGTTCCACTGATAATGTATTTGCCGCGAAGCGATAGGTCCTATTCAAATCACCCACGCCGTTTTCACCGACAGCGATTCACCGACATCAGACCTGGTTCACGACAGCAGCTTTAACCGACGATGGTATCGATCGATAACATCGACGATCGACGCAGAGTGTAACCAATTGTTCGCGGCAAACTCGAGCAGCGTACGAGACTGCTCCCAAGTATTGCACCAGTGTGCGTTCCAACTTTGTCCGTACGTCTGTCACGTGTGTGATCGTACCAATCTTTTGCCATACCATTTAACAGGTTGAATGCCATGGGGGTCACCGGTGACCGGCACTCAACTTGGCCGTGGGGGTCACCGGTGACCGGCACTAAACTAGGTCGGGGCGTCGTGGGGGTCACCGGTGACCGGCACTCAAGTTGGCCATGGGGGTCACCGGTGACCGGCACTCAACTTGGCTGTGGGGGACCAAAATTAGTAGAAATACATAATTTGAACAAATGTCAATAGTTATAAATTTGTTATTATTACCATCGTTACTGCAATGGTGTGACGAAATGAATGCAGTATAAAACATATAAAAATAGTTTTATTTATGCTTGAAATATATAGATCTATTATGTGCACCCCCCACCAGTGGCTGTCGAACATGGGAAAACCCGATTTTATCTTAGCGAACAATAACCCTAAGTATGACCGAGGGATGGATTATGGTTTATGGTAAGCCCCGAGACGTAGCAACATAGAACAATTATTTAGCAACGCGAAGAAACAATATGAGATAATTGATAATCGCAAAAAACAAGTGAATCGAAAGAGATTGCACTACAGCACCATGGGGGTTATCGGTGACCTCAGTGAGATAAATTCATTAATGATTATTCTACGTGCATAGTGACATATCTCTTTAAGGTAATATCTCAACATTATATGTATCGCATAATGAAAAATTCTTCGTGGCGTCATGGTGAAACCTTGTAAAACTGGCGTGGCATTCAACGTGTTAACTCGGAAGAATCCGAGCTCAAACGTTACGCCCGAATGGTCAGGAAAGGAGCCGAAGCGACGGAGACAGAATATCGGAACTTGTCGGAATATTCACGTCTGACATGAAATTAGACCACGAGCCTGACTCGCGATATTCAGTTTTGGCTCAAATTCTCATCACGATTCAGACTCGTAAAAGTATGGCAACGGGTTAACAAGAAAGCGATAATCATAGCATAAAAATGCCATCGCCTGTGAACATCGCTTCTTCGCTGACTAATACAATGACACGCGTCAAGGACGCGCGAGTAAAGTTAGAACGCAGACTGATACGATATTCTGAGCCAAACTTCTGCCTTGCTCGAGTTTGCCGCGAACTATTGCTGGAACTCGATGTCGATCACTGTTGATATCGGTTAATACCATCGTATTATATACGTCGATCAAGTCCAGTATCGATGAAGCCCGGTCTCGGCCAAGTCTGGTGTCGGTCACATCAGATGTCGGTGAACCATTATCGATGAAAACTGTGTCAGTAATTTCAATGGCACCCGGTGGAGTATTAGGATCATAGAAGCAACGAGTCTGCCAAATTCCTTGGAAAAATGTCAAGTGGCCAACAGCTGCCTTCCGCAGCTGCGACCCAAATGACTAAAAAGTTGCAGGAAATATTTTCTAGAAATTGGCATGTTTCCGAGACCTGCGTGCTTTATGACTTTATCACTTGCGAATGTCGTGCACGCCAACCTAGGCCAATCGCAACCTGAAAAAATCGGTTGACGAAAGAGTCCGATAGACAGGGGGATAAGCTTCCATCTCCATTAATTTTCCGATACTGAATTATCGTCTTTTGCCACCATCTCTGTGCTTGAAATAACTTGCAAATCCTGCACTTGGCGTCTTACGCCTGGCAGCGTGTCTACCCGCGGAATTTTCGCCAGTCTCGAGCTCCGAAGAGAACAAACACCTTGCTGAGACTCGTCGCATTACGATCTTCGGCGTACCGTATACCGGCTTGCCAGTCTTCTTTTATCGTGTAACGAACAGGGAATTTGGCACCTGCCAATGCACTATTTCATCAACTATCAAATCTAGTCGTTAGCAATTTGCCAAATCTCAAGTTTCCCATTCGCCAAGTTGTCGTCTGTCGTAAAAGTGAAATGAACAATGTTCACCAGATTTAACTTTGTTCGTTGTCTTGCGAATAAATTCGAAGCTGGCGCCCTAACCAGTTCGCAAGTGGCCAAGTCGAAGTTCCACGCGCAACAATATTTGTAAGATGCAAACAAACCTAATCTCTAAATCTACTAAGCCAGAGTTTCGTCTATTCCAAAGTTTGTCTGATCAGAGTGATACGTTCTACTTAATATGTATAATACATATAACGTATAATGTACAATATATATATAGTATATATCGGGTTATCGTTAAGACTTGGGTTAGGGGCGTGTAATGAATCTTCACCGGAATTATTCATCGTTGTCACACAATCGAGGTAGCGTTTATTAACACCAGTATGGATGTTACAAGATTGGCAAGTAGCCGCGGTAATTAGACACTAATGACAACGACCTTAGGTTCGATAACGAATCCGCGGTCAACGGGATGACAGATGTACTTTGCTCCAAAGTCTAAGTCGGACTCGACTTACTTCTCGCGATACAAGGATTACTTGACTAACTCTTCATTGAAACGTGGATTATTCACCGATCGTACAGACACTAGATAACTGGCTAACGAGACTGCGAGAAAGGGAATGACTTTCCGTCACGATGACGCTGCAGAGAACTATGACGGGGTGTGCCTAAGGGCACGAGATCATCGAATTCGTCGAGGAAAGCCACCGCTCGGAGGGTGAGGGAAATGGACGTTGCTGTTAATTGGTTAATTTCTATGTTGGTGGTTAGAAAAGGATGCTAGCCGCCCTTGACAGAAAGTTCTTTAAACCCGCCAAAATTGATAATTTCACACTATTTTCTGCCTTTTTTTTTTTTAGTTCATCGAGAAGAAAAATATATAATAATTTAATCCTTTTTTTGGTTTTTTGTTTCGGTCAAGAATTACGAGGCGGATTTTTCCAGCCGATTGAAAACTGCAGCCCATGAAATAAGCTCAGAAATCTGTTACAATTTTTTTCTTTTTTACTTAAAAAAAATTTTTCTTGTATTCGTTAAATATATATAAAACCATATCTACAATTATAAATTATCTTACTTCGATGTTTCAATCGTATTGCTTTTACACTCAATTTTTACGAATTATTTCACGTTCCTGATCCTAAGTAGGTTAACGGTAACAAAGGCTATATGGTGCATCGTGGAAATGGTATGGCGGATGTAGAGGATTTATTGTCGCGTCGTTTCGACGTGCACATTCGCTTTGATTCCGCGAGCCGGAAGAAACGGTAGCTTGGAAGTGATGAAAATTTGATACCGATGTAAATTTCACATTAGAAGTCGTATTATACTGCTACTAAAATGGAGGAACATGACCGAAACGGAATTTTAAATCAGCTACC
The DNA here is from genome assembly GCF_041682495.2 of Bombus fervidus. Lineage (NCBI taxonomy): Eukaryota > Metazoa > Arthropoda > Insecta > Hymenoptera > Apidae > Bombus > Bombus fervidus. Next base: position 8,000,534 of record NC_091531.1, on the reverse strand, counting down.
ATTTCGAGAGTGGTAGTTGCGTACACTGATAATAATATCATGTTGCATTATTTTATATTTTACCTAAATTTCAATCAGAACGTTAAACATCTTTTGCTTAAATAATTATCAATTAATATTTAGTTGGATTTATTCTCAAACCATTGCTCAAACTGAACTTTCAAATGTGTAGCAAATTTTCAATTGGGCTCATTTTGTATCTTAGCCGAATCTTGCTTACAGCTTCTAAAAACTAATTATATTTCTGCAACATATCTTTTGATTCTGTCAAATTTTAGCTTAGGCTGATTATTTTATAACCTGGTCAAATCTGCATTACTTAACTGAAAAATTCCTTACTCGATTACGTGGTGTAGCGGCACTGGACAGTAAACTTTCCAACGGTTTCTCTGTCCAGTGACTCGCTACACACAAAGACCCTAAAATTCTTCGGATAAGATGATTGCTAGATGTCGATAACATCCTCACGGAATATTTTCAATTAGCCTAAGGACCTGCAATAAATCTTAGGATATATTTAGCCAAGGTTCCTCCAAAGGGACAGTCTTTCTTCTTAGCAGTCCTGAGGTAAATCAGCCGTGATAGTTGTGTTGTTGCTGGTGTAGAAGATGTCGCTGCTGAGGTATTGCTGTATTTCTTCTATTTTTAAATAGAAGAAAAATCTGACTTCGGTCGCTGGGATTTGAACCCGGTTTCCGAACATTCGTAACTTAAGGCGCTAACCACTGCGCTGCCGTCGTTCGACGCTAGTTAGTGTCGAATGGAGGTATTTTCTGTCAAGTGCCGCCACAGTCTCTAAACTCCATAAATACAGTTCACTTCTCTCACTTTGAGAACCGAGGCTTTCCTTAACGAGTCCGATGATCTCGCATCCTAAGACACATCCCAACGTAGTTTTCCTTCGCGGCATCATCGTGACGGAAAGTCAGTAGTTGTTACATATCGGTATCGAAGCAATCATACGCAGTCCATGAGCAATCATCATCCGAACTTATAGCGCGAATCGTAATTGCATCGACCAGAAGTCGAACTTGCAATGGCGAATCGCGAACCGCTAATTTAATAATCGCGAGTCCTACGCTAAGTGTACACCTTGAATATATTATAATAAATTTCTTTTGTTAAGTATACTCAAGTGTTTCTTCCTCTCACTATCACGATCCATCACCTCAGTGGATTACTTATTTGTTAAATTTCAATCAGAGTCGTTTCAAATTTTTATCGAATCACAGCCAGTGTATGTGTAATAACTGTCATTGAAAAACAAAATTCGATAGCATAAATTGGCTCAAGGATAGAATGGAGAAGATGAATTATTGTATCAACGCAACGTTAGCCCTTAATGGTAGTTTTCATGGAAATAATCTGAAACCTGAAGGATCTTTGTAATCAAATTATCTCGCGTGTCTGTCGAAACTTTTGGTAAATCCCATCTCAAGTCGACGTGAATTAACGTCATTGTCCAAAGAATCGCCAAAAGTGAAATCTTCGTGGGAAATTTGAATTACCAAAAGAACGTGAGTAAAAGTTAAAGTTAAAAGTCTAGTCTCGTTGGATAATTTTGAAAAAATCCTCTCGCAAGATTACGAAGAAAATTTCTTACGCGTAATTAATATCTGTACTTTCGTTTTCTGGCTTCTAAGTAAACGCTCTGGTTGCTTAATTAACAAGTTTAAGTCGGTTGGTTATGAGGCAACCTGATTCCTGAGATTACCATCGAACGAGCAACAACTTAAAAAAGTAGCTCGAGCAACGCGAAAACTTTGTGAAAACAACTTCTTATCGACGATATTTTCCGGTTACGCAACTGTTTCGGTGAAACGCTAGTTGAGAAAAATTCTTAATTCGAAGAATCAACGTGCTGAGACAGACTTTCAACGCGCACTTTGTCCGACTAAAATGATATAATCCACTTAATATTGGAAAAAATCTCATAATTGCTGTAGTATTGATTGCAATCACTTAGTTGCCAACCCATTACATAGTTCACACATTATAAAAAAATAATTGCATATATGTTAATTAAAAACAAGTAGAAATTTCAGAAGTTAACACACTAAAAGTTATGTAGGATGATTACAAGTTTGTTTAAATGATTTAGGTGGTAGAATCTACCTAATAGGAAATAAAGTAATGTAGAAATAGATACATATATACTAATGAAGAATAATTGTTAATTTACTGCTACAGTAAATGTTTTGCATTATAGAACAATTAGAAGATAGTTATAGATAATTAGAAGATTGATCAATATAGTATAATTTAGCTGATAGGAAATAACGAATTTAAAACTGTATAATATGACAGCTGTATATTCTACTGATTTACATTCAACTTTAACTTAATGAAAATAAACCGTGGTTTTTTTGTTGTAAATATTAGTGCATTATTATTTCACTGAATTATTAACCGAGTCGGAGAATCTTGATTGACTTGCCTGAGCGGAAGATATATGTTGTAGGATTTGGTCGAGCAAAGCCCAGAATGCTTCACTTGTTTCATTCTAATTGATCTATTCTACTTACGCAAACTGAACATCTTATACTACTTGATTCAGCACAAACAATACTGTTTCATTTGTCTAACTAAATATGTCTCTTATTCCACTTGCCTAAACACATGCTATCCATATTCCACTTGCCTGACCATGTTTGCTTCCTAATCTACTTGCCTGATAGTGCTTGCCTGTTCCACTCGCCTGACGAGGCACAATCTTGTTTCACTCGTCCAATCTGAATTTCTACCCTTCAAATTTGATAAGAAATTATTCGTCCGGATTTTGCCCAATTGGGAACGTCCTTGCACATATTATTTGTCCAATTAGGGATTGTTCTGTTCCACTTTCCTAGCTAGACACAAACCCACATTCAGCTCATCCTGGCTAATAATCTTACAGCGAGAAACTAGTTGGGAATTGTAGGATTTCTGTTTACTGAACTAAATATGTTCTCCTCGGTCTTATGTTTGGCCAGAGACGATTCCATTTAACTTGCGATATTGACAATTACTTTGTCTCAATGCCCCTTTCTGACTTATCCTGCTATAAAATGTCCCACTCAACTTGCCTCAATTGTGGCCATCTTTTTCAGTTGTCTGACTAGCCACAACCTTCTTCTACTTATCTGGCTGTAGGCAACTTCCTGTCTGGCCAGTCTTCTTCCATAGGTCAGACTACTAAAACTTTCATTCCGAGTTGGTCAATAACAAAACCGACTTCACTTGTCGGTGCATTAAAGGCTCCTTCCACTTGTCTAACTAGCGACGATCCTTTTCTACGTGTCTGGCCAATACTACTTTAGCTGGCCAATACCAATACTACTTTGGCAAGTGGTATTTTGGTTATGTCGTCTCCGCGTGACTTCTATACTATTATGGCTGACTAGAATTAGTATATTCCACTAATTTGATCCACGAAAACCCTTATTCTGCTATACTTTCTCACAGCGTGTAACTGAATACAATACATTTGATTAACCTACATGCAAGGTATCGCATTAAATCGAGTAACAAGAAAAGTCACATGACCAAAGCTTTAAAAGTTTTCTCTGAAGCACAAGACGCGGAAGAGATCGAAGCAAGTATTCCATTTAAATGGCCACTCGAGCTCGCTATCTTTTTATATGTAAAATTACTGTGTTATGTCATTCCGTGAACCTCTGGTCGTTGTGTTTTTTCATTCGAATTCCTTCGTTTCTTAGCAGATCTGATCCAATAAATATGACCTCGATTCTTTACTAATTTCTACGTATAACTATTCTCGTGACTTCTGAAATTCTGACACTAAATCCAGAAACGGACAAAATACGATTTTGATTGTGGATCCACAGACCCCATAAAGCCACAGTGTAAATAAATATGGAGAAGCAGATTCGACGCGAATAATTCTCCTTGGGGAAAGCTGCGAAGCTAATCGCGTGGATTTATTAGTGTTGCAGCTTCGTAAACATGGGAATAACGTGTTTAAGATATCGCCCTATATTATGCGCATAATCAGCGGAGGCAAAGCATGAACCAGAGGAAGGATTCCAGACTCTCAAGTCATCGTACGAAAACGCTGAAATTACCGGATGGCTCGAAGCTTTTATCGCGTGCTGCATAAAATTAGGGGTGAAAATTAAACGAAAAACCTTGAATTCCGACCAGGAGATACAAACCAACACGTTTGTCAATTTGGCGAGCAACGTACCGCACGAACTACACTTGCCAAACATTTTGTGTGCCAAATATTTATATGTTCGATTTACACGTAGAATTATTTTATGTTGCAAATGCCTTATTCCGTGTTTGCTTGGTATTCAAATTTGTTCCCAAACACCAGCTAACGTCGAGTTCATATCTCGTCGAAAATGCCGTCTTTGTAAGAGCTAATTATCGTAATATGGAGTTATAATTAATTGTTAAAATTGTTTCGTATATCGTGTTACGGTTGCTAATTGTTAAATGCGGATTAATGTTGAAACAATGTTACGTGTTCTGTACGCTGCTTACACAACCTGGTCAGTAGAAGTTGCCTCAGTAATAATGGTGAAATTGCTATGGAAAAATACATTGAAAGTACAAAATGAAATTTATTCATACAACGCTTCGTCTCTGATAAGATTGACGCAAATTTTCACAACGTCGCTTAAGCGTAAATGAAAATAAGGAAGCGCAAATATATTGGGTTGGCAACTAAGTGATTGCGGATTTTATCAATACCACCTTATGACAAAACCACTTAGTTGCCAACCCAATATTATAATTATCAGTTTGATGCGCCTTTCTGCCTCGTCAAGTGACAGTTTGAGGTTAGGTTGGGTTTGGCAACTAAGTTATTACGTGTTTGGCATTAGATGGTAATGAGAAAATCCGCGATCACTTAGTTGCCAACCGAATATTATAATTATCAATTGCCTTTCTGCCTCGTCAAGTGACAGTTTGAGGTTAGGTTTGGCTTGGCAACTAAGTGATTGCGGATTTTGTCATTACCATCCGACGACAAAACCCGCAATCACTTAGTTGCCAACCCAATATTATAATTATCAGTTTGATGCCTTTGTGCCTCGTCAAGTAACAGTTTGAGGTTAGGTTAGACTTGGCAACTAAGTGACTACGGTTTTTGTCATTACCATCAAATGACAAGTGCATTTATGTCACAAAAACGTCAACTCGATTTTCTTGAAAGCAAAGCTTTGTACAGACAAACTTTGTTTCTCTTGAGATGTATAATTTTGTGTGCTAGACTAGATTGGCCGCGTAGTAGTGACACACGTACGTGAATATGAGTGTGCGGAAGTATGTGTGTGCGCGACGTCTCGAAAAACAGATGAATGTAACTCTTCCGCTGGCGGTCTGGTATGGAAGATGGAGAGACAAATAAAGTGCTGAGACGCGTACAAATATATATCGACGAAGATCCTGGACATCGTTTATTAAATAAATCTAAAACTATTTTAATATGAATTCTAAATGTAACCTTAGTGTTCCTTTACGTTTATTTCTGCGATTAAGATCCACAATTCTCAACAGTTTCAACTTGTCTTTTCTTATGGAATCGTTGTCTCTCCTATTACGTTACAATTTACGCAACAGTTTAAATTCTTCAGTACACGAAGTATACGCGTGTCGTAGAGATTTCAAGTAAATTTCTAGTTCTCTCATGAACAAAGCTTCGTGTAAAAATCTTTAATCTACGTTTTCAGCTGCTTTCTTTCTCTAATGTTATCTCCATTTCTGTTGCACCATCATTCACAGAACACCCGACCTTTCTCCGCCAAATATAGCTCACGGAACCTTCGCAACTGGCTCTTAATCAACCAAGTTTGTTCTGCAATTGAAAGTTGCTTTCAATTTCTACTCGCCAAACGTAATTCGAGCGAAGATGTGAAATTCGAACCGTAACGCGAAGCTAACAACGACAGAAACACGAAATCGAGGAGAAAAATAGCGGATAAACGCACGTAGGTAGATCCTTGCCTTGGTAGGATGATAGCCGTATCAGGCATCGCTGAGAAATCTAATTACGATACAAACACGATTTTTCTTTCCTGTTTTCAGAGCAAGAAAGGAGAGAGAAAGAGAGAGACGGTTGAAGTCGTTAAACGAGTTATCGTCCGGATAGAAATGGCTCGATACGATCTATAATCTGGCAAAAGGTCTTCGAAGCTGAGTTAAATGCACCCATTGTGTCATTCTGAGATATTATGAGGAATAAAATTTTAATTCTGTGAATTCCAATCGACGATCGGATCGACTAATAGAAATATTTATATTTCAATTATTTCAATTACTATTTATGAATTGACCATTTTATGTCCTTTCGGTAAATTGTATGGCCGCTTAGTTGAGTTCAAGTTGAGTTTAAGTTATAATTGTAGATAAAAAAAATAAGAAGATTGTCGGATAGGAGATGAAAATATTTATTTGCGCTATGTGATTCTGTAATTTGAGATATTTGAAAGTTTGTAATTTTTACCATTCGAGGTTTGGTAATTTGAACATGAAAAAGTTATTTGTTATGATGGTAAATACGATATGAAAAATATCATCGAAAACAGGAACTTTTTTCCCATCGAGTAAAAAATACGTTCCTCTCATAATATTTGCATTTTCAAAATAAACAATTCTCTCCTACGATATTTCTTCTTATCTTGCGCGATTTTTTCTAATATTCAACTTCTGTTGTTTATCACATCGTTTAATTATGAAAAACAATTGTTTCCAGTGACATTCTATTACGAAAAATATGTCCAACGTTTGAACCGATTAAATTATAACGTTCGTTCGTATTTTATTTCCAAAGCACAATTTTAATGATAATAATTCGCAAATTTAATAAAATAGAAACGCTCCACTTTTATTATACTCCGTTCTATAGCATCATATTCATTGGCTCTTCTGAAATAATACACAGTGCCTGTTACAAATTTTTGATAATAATAGATGAAAAAAGTTGGAAGATGTTTGAAACATTAATTTTTCCATTCTCATACGCTGTATATTTTATTACATTTTACTTCACATATCTGTATATATTCCTTTTCTTTTTGTCTTTCTTTCATCAATGATTTCGGTGTAATCAATGGAAACGATTGCATGAATACGAACTCGCCGGAAGCTTTGTCGTTTCAATTAACAGGTTAATCCGAAACCGATATCGGCCGTGGGAAACGAAATATTTTAGACTCATAGCGTATAAATTGTTTAATAACGATTGCTACTTCACATTTCCACACGCGATATTTATTTATATTCGTCGAACGAGAGACCAAAGTGTATGAATAATATCACCAATTGAAATATCTTCTACTATTTAATATTTCCTACAAATAATTGTTATTAAAATAAGAATGTTAATGTATTTATGTATAATTTAAAAGTGACAAGATTTATTGAAAAATATTGGAATATCTCTGGTTGAATAACCAAATTTTTATTTAGCTTTTATTCATTTGGTTCCATTTACAGCAATATAAAATTGCTGAAATATTCAACCTGGTAAGCACACAATATAAAATATACATAGATATAAATTAATTTTGATGAAAATACCCGCATCAGTGAGTGGAAAGTTTACAAAATTTGAAATTCATCATTTCGATAAGGAAACGAGGTTGGAAATTAGGACGATCAGTGAATGGGTTCAGGCGTAAAAACAGCATATTTAAAATCCGATTTTCAGCATCATTAAGGTCAACACGTGTCGAAAGGCATGTCGTGATGTCACTGGAATTCGACGTACTCGTTTGCTGACTGATAAACCGGCCCGTCCCATAACGATCGATCAGTGAGTGGCAAAAGTCAGTCGATATCCGTCCTTTCTAAAAGATACGCTTACAATACGATGGAGAATATTCTTAGAAGCTTCGGAAATAGCTTGTAACGATGTAAGTACTCTCGAAAAATTGATAAAATTTCCATAGAATTGGTCAATCATTGGTCAGAGGAAGGAATTTTTATCTCATAATAATGAAGATTTACAGCATTTTCAATAATATAATGATTAGCATGTTTTATTGTATAAAATGTACTATTTTTTCAAATAATATATAATGCAAAATAATACTAGCAAGGAATTTATAATAATGAGTCTGTATAAATATTCTCGAGCCGGTTCCTCCAAAACTGACCATTATTTCCCCTTCCACTCCAATTTGGTCGCTAGCCACTAAGCCTTCCCATACTTGTCTCTCTAGCTGACCGCAAATTCTCGGTAATATGATTCATAGGTTTCCCTGAACATTAAAACTTCTCCAAATAAGGAAATCCACACCTCGCAGAAAAACAAACAAGATAATAAATAAATAAATACATAAATTAATAAAAAAAATAAATAAATTCTAATTAGAAATAATATTTTTCTATTTTTTCAAAATTTCAACTATTCAATTATATTAAGCTAATTTTCTTATATTTTTACAAGTTTTGTCTTTTCTGTTTTCTCGAAGACCGTCATCCAATAATCAATAACAAAACAATTCTATAATGTTTAAACGCGTAGGAAATAATGTACGCGTAAAGAAAAAGAAAAATTGAGTTATCAAAACGCGATAAGAAAAATCTATCACGAAGATGCTCGAAATAAACCGCACCTATCGACATGATGAAACCGGTAAACCTTCGATATTTCGACGAGCGAAAAAGATTTGAGAATCACTTTCTTTCCAGTGATCCTGGTTCGTGTCGAATTACTTTGCAATTCAATACCAGGAAACGACTTTCGAGAAACCTAATTCACGCGGAACAACAGTCTGATCGAGCAAGTCACTCGCCTTTCGCAGAAAGAAAACTGGATTCAGAGTTTAAAGTTTAAACACGAAGAACGAGAAGTGGATTTAAAGGAAAGAACCTGTGAATCCCGTGGAAAAGATTAAATCGTTAAAAGATAAATCGTCGATTACATTCACAAACAAAAATATTTGTATTTAAATTAATTCAGAGAATACCACGGAATATTCGTTTTTATATTGGATCATGAGTTAAGTCAGAAAGTAAGTAAGTAAGTAGAATTTTAATATCGTGGATCACAGATAATGATATTTGTTCGCAATGAGCTTCTTCCTACTTTGAACAAAAAATAATTCCAAAATAACTCCGATGATAATTTGATCGGACACTGTGTGTTTTTTAAATTTCTAGTCATTTTTTTATACGATATTATGAAAAGTCTAAAAAGTATATAGATACAACTTTGATTTTCAATTTCATTCTTGTTCGAGCTTCAAACAAATAATGATTGCGAAATAATCCTGGTAAATTCATCGTGCACTGCATATTTTTAAATAACGTGAAGAATTTGGTAAAATATTGCGAGGAGTGCGGGAAAGCGCGTGGCGATTTAATAAATTCTCCATTTCGTTCTTCTTCAGACTTCAGTTTCCATTTTCAACTGGACGGCTTCTCGGGCGAATAATAATTTCATCGATCGCGTTACATTTTGCAACTTCGTTCTTACATTGGCAATAATTTGACAATCTACCGTTTATCAAAAGTTCAGAAAACTCAAACCCAACTTTCGATTTCCATCGAAATTTTTATTTTCATTCTTTCTCAAATTTCAGACAAACGATCATTCACACTGTACATTTACTCGTCCATTGTATATTTACTCAGCCACTGTATATTTTCTAAATTTCCGCTTGCAATCAGAAGATATTTGAAATTTAATGAAATATTACTAATATTCCAGGAAATACGTCGCAAACTTAAATTCTGAATTTCGATCAATTAGTCTCCAAACTTTAGACAAATAATAATTTAATATTGTAACAAACATAAATTAGATAATTTAATATTTTTCATCCAATACTTTCACCGTCAAATGTATATCTTCGTATATTTGTATTTGTATTTTTGTATATTTGTATATATTTGTCCATATCTTTTATTTTTATGTTTATTTTTATATTTATATCTTGCCCATATCTTTTATATCTTCCATATCAATATTCCAGAAAGTACATATGTTACAATTTATATTTGGAGAAGCAAATATATACATTGCAGTGTTTGAATGTACCTAATATTAGTTGTTAGTACAATGTTTACATCAGAAAAATGTTTGGACCACGTCAGTGAGATTAAGATAGCGAGGAAAAGAAGGCGAGAGAGATAAAGATAGATGAAAAGATACATACGGCGAGAAACGCGCGTTCCTTGGCTAGTACTCAGGAAGACGTCGCAAACAGAACAGCATCAAAAAGTAGGAATCTTGTGAAAGCGAACCGCAAAGAGTGGTAGAAAATTTACGAGTTTCAGTGAGTTTAATTAAACTATTAAAAGCCAACGTTTTGTAAATACTTTATATTTCATTTGCTCATACTTCAATTCTCTTCATCTTCTTTCTTTCTCTTCCTTCTTCTTTTTTTTTTTTTATTTTTTTTTTCCCTAACCAGTTTACACGATTGAATTCTGCTGCTTAACATTTTAACAAACAGTATGAAATTAATTTCTTTTTTTTTTTTCATACAATTGAAATTGTAAGAAATTGTGAAACAATTTTACCATCATTCCTAAACCATTGCATTATTATAAAATCAAAATCTCTTTTTTTTTTTTTTAGATATTTAATGTGATTGATTCTACATTTTCGATGCAATAATTTCATATTAAAATTCCTCAATTTTTCACACACAATTTTCATTTATTTTATTGCACGTTCATTAGTGAGGTTAGAAGAAGGAGTTGTAAAATGAACAGCATTTACGAGATCAGAAAAAGTTCCAGGAAGTTAGAATTTCGCTATGGGTTCAATTAATTCCAGTCGTAGACTGGGAATATTTATTAAGTGGACAGTTCTGCGTGTACATTCGAACCTTTGAGTTTGTTATTTCTATGTACGGCTTGTTAACGTATAACCGACCTAACCTCAACCAAACCCAAACCTAACCTAAATACGTGCATAATTTATTTAGTTCAACGATACTCTGATAAGTATTAGCTTAACGACATACGAGTATAACCTCAATTTAACTGGAACTTTACTGAAATCCAACATAAGAAAGAAATTCTATTTTCTATGCTATTTTTAATCGATTTTCGATCGTGATACTCTAATACTACCATTTTCCATAGAATTTGATGTATGTAAAAAGGAAGGAAAGGAATTGTTTATTACGAAAATACACATGCATTTTCAAATTTGCAAATAAGAAAAATATAACAGTGAATATGTAATTCACTTTGAAATATTCAGCCTTTTCCTTTTTCATTTTTTTTTTTTTTTCAAATTTATTATATCTGTACATGATAAAGAATTATTTACAATACAAATGTTTACAGCTACAATGGCGGATAACCAGAACGAAGTGCTACAAGAATATGCTAACGATACGGAATGTGACAATGGCGAAGAATGTGTTAACGACGAAGAATGCTCTCTTGACGAAGTGGATTCTAACGACAAGGAATGTTCTGTCGACGAAGTGGATTCTAACGACAGGGAATATTCTGTTGACGAAGTGGATCCTAACGACGAAGAATGTTCCGATGAAGAATTTTCTAATGTTGAAGAAAACGAGAACGGAGAGCAGCGGGGACGCCGGAGCAAAAGGGCCATAATCGACCCACCGCTAAGAACACGAATGTACTATGATCATAATGGAAAACTTAGGAAGCCCTTTCGTATACCATAGAGAAATGTTAGATAAATTTCAATCGATCGACCAAATAAATTAAAATAAAATATATAACACATAGTTTCAGTTTAAATATATTAACAAACTTTTTGAATTATTATTAATTTCAAGTCGTATGATCTTAAACATTTGCAAACTTAAAGTTTCGCAACTACACATCGTTGATGTTAAAACCTTTCGATTTAAAAAGACAAATTTCTACAATGCAGAAATAGATCGGAATAACGCTAAATTAAAACAATCGAAATTCCATAAATTCGAAAATTTCAAACCCCATAATTTTTCGAAACAGCAGCAAAATTGTGTCACGGTACTTTTCGTGACTGCCTAATTCCGAATATAGTGTGACCTTTAAACAGTAGGGTATATCATTCTTAAATCGTGTGAAAATGCGTTTCAACTGAAGATCCCATTGTACCGAGTGACTTTTGACCTGGCAAAGATAAGAAATGATAAGTGGCAGCGACAGCTACAGGGAATGAAACGAGATTGGCCGTGAGCCAAAACGTGTTTAGCCACATTCCACGGGCCACGGCTCACGGGGGTTCCCCTGGGGCTACAGCCTTGCACCGTCATGAATGTAGCGCCATTGCCAACACCAGCCAAACCTTATTACCAAACACTTGCCTCGAATTATTAAACAGCCGATCTACAATGCAGATTTGTCCTACCGAAATTATTCGACGTTTCGCTACATTCATGGCCTTTTGCCCCTTTGATTACTTCAGCAACTTTTTCTCACAGCGATTTATGACTGTTCGGAAAAACCTGAGAAACGAGCCTCAAGTTACTAGACTTCGCAAGACACGGTTGCTGGGAAATTTTGGAACGTTACGTTTCTGGGGATTTTTTGACATATCAGGTTCCCGGGGAATTTGGGAACTTTTAGTTTCTCGGATTTGCAAAATATGGTGGGAATTTTGCAACTATTGGAAGTTTAAGTAATTTCTAAATTCTGTGTAATCGAAGAATTGCGAGATTGAAAGGTACGAAACGTTTGAGTTTGAAACATTAAAAATTGCAAAATTTCGGAAATTTGGAATTGTGCAATCTTGAAAATTGAAATATTCTGAACCATTGAAATCTTACAAATTTTGATATTTTAAACTCCTCGATTTAAAAACAAATTGAAATCTTCCAATTACCCAGTTAATTTCCCAATTTCAGATAGACAAAGCTTCGAAACGATAAGGAAATTGCAGATTGGAATTGTTCCGTGAAAAGAAGTAATTAGATCATCTTTCTGGATCTGAAGGAAACACGACTTCATGAAAAGTATAATTTCTGATTCATGAATTTTCAGAGTCGTTTAAGCTTCATCTCACATTCCGTAAAAGAGTTCTCTGAGAAAAAGAAATCACAATTGGCTTTTAATCTTTGCCTGGCCGTTTGAAGACCGGAAATGGATTCCCCGACGCCAGATAGCGCGAACGTCGCTGGAATTTTAACAAGAACGCGACATCTTCCACTCGGCTTTAAATCAAGCCACATCAAATACGAAAATAACTATTTTTCGCCAACGATGCGACCATTTAAATAAATTTTCCACGAACTGACAAACTGAAACATGTTTTTTGTTAACAGCAAATTAAAGCTAACCAATTAATTATTTTGAAGTAAAAATAAAGAAAATTCGTGTCTTTTACTTGTATAGAAAAATATGCCAAATAAATTTATTTCAGAGTTAGAAACACGTTGAATCTGTAAATTATTTCCATTCAAAGAACAAACAAACCGATTGTTATAATTCCTGTAATTTTGTAAACGAATGATTGTGATTATTCCTCTATTAAAAACAGAAAGTACAACTATGTCTGTCGCATAATTTTCCATCACAAACATTTTATCTAACATTATTAATGTTTCTCAAACAACGGTACACTGTTACCCGTTTCGTTGCTTTTTTCAAATCTTTTTATCGACAGTTGCAAATTCAGTGACATGATAGAGTTACTAGATAAAAAATAACACGATAAATAAAATAATTAAACGATTGTAAAAATCGTCAAAAAAACTAGCGGAACAAACAACCGTGAGTCGTTTATGCAATAAGCCAAAATTTCGATAGAAATTGAAAATGATCATAAAATAGCTGAGATACAAATTAATCAAACAATGAAATGAGAAATAACCACGTAATAGTGGTGTGTACAAAATGAATTTAATAAATCCGGCCCTAATTATTGTTACTATTATTGTCGTTATTGCCGTTGTTGCACTGCTATTGTTATTATTATTATTATTGATCCAATTTTCTGCATCACGGTTTCTCCGTAATTACACGTTCCACAGTTTCAGTTTCATAGGTAAATTCGATTCTATAGCTATCGTGCTGCCCTCTATCTAGGGATTTCGCGTCGAGCGACCGCTTGGAACGTGACTTCCGGAAAACGAGACCACTTTCACGGTTTGGTTGACGAATGGATCGCGAAAAAACACAGGAAACTGGCGAACTACCCGTCCCAGCGAATTTCCAAAACTCGCATCGACTTTGATTTGTTTTTCTACAGGATGTTCAAGAAATAATGTATCTTCTATGAAAATAACGAGAAAACGTGTAGTTTAGTACGGATGTATATTTTTCACGGAACTAAGGTTTATTGGAATGTTGTTTACGAATAAAACAGATACAAAATATGAGAAAATACGAGTGTGTGATAAAGAAGAAAGGAAAATATATTAGTAGCGATTGAACACGTAATGCTGTTCTATAATTTCATATCAGCTGTTTTACAGGCAAACGTATCATCCTAATTTGAATAAAAATTTGCTTTTTCCCATAGATTATGAATTCTCAGTCGCATGTATCTTTAAATAAAAAACACTGATACTAATACATTAATGATACATTACAAATGTGGTGTAAATTATGAATTTTGAATTGTACGTATGGGTTTAACAAAATACTAGTACTAATACGTCGATAGCTTTGTCCTCGCATTTTTAAAAAAATTTTGGTATTTCACAGAAATTATGAATTGCAATTTAATAATAATAAAATACTGATGCTAATACACTAATGATTCCTCCCTCGAATAAGGATACCTTTAATAAATTTGTGACAAACATTTGGTATACGATATAGGTTATGAATTATAAATTCTATACGCAAATCGATCTGAATGCCTTTTCTACCGTTTTTTCATCGTTGGAATTCATAAATAACACAATGACAGGCATGTACATTGCCTCCTGCCATTATTGACGCTTATGAATCGATTATATTTTTGAGGTTATGTTGCAACCCCGCTAAACGAAATGTCGTTTCCAATGGCAACGTGCAAGCCACAGAGTAATCACAGACAGGAGCGGGAAAATCATTTCGTTTTATCGTAGAACTTCTTAACGCTTAAAAAAAAAAAAAAAAAAGAAAAAAGAAATTTGAATTATTCATTCGTGCGCTTAACGGTATAACACAAAACGATAAATCAAATGTTGAACTATGCGGTGAACTATGACAAAACAACTGTTGGACAGCTGATATGCTAATAAAAATCGTCATAAATCAACATTAGAATCGGCGTCGTCGGTTATTTCAATCGAACGACACGATTCGCGTGTCAGAATTTCTAGAATAACGATTCGTTTTTCGCCCCGGGATGATTAATTACGTACGATCGATGTACTCGTATTCTATAGCGAAAAAAAAAAAGAAACCATGAGGAGGGGAGGGGAGGGGAGAAGCGATGTTAATACTCGGTTTGAAATTTTCGAAAAGAATCGATTTTATTAATGTTCCGTCACTAAGTTTCCTTTTTATCGACGCTGGCGTTTCGATGATAATCCCCACTGACAATGACTAATGCGCCATTCCCAGAGATAAACTGTCGTGGATCATCCACTCGTACAATATCGAAGCGGGAAGTGCCGTTTGTAAAGTTATTGAAGCATGACAGTTGGGTCTTCACGCACGAATTATCGAGCTGATCAACTTGATTACATTAAATATCGATTAGATTAAATATTGACGAGATAAGGTTGGATTTTGTTGGAAATTTACGTCTTCTTAAGGTAGGTCCTGGCCAGCTATTTCAGCCAAATTGAAGTTCCTTAGTAAATGACAAGTAAAAATGTGACATGGTGCTACGGAGGTAATTACGTGTAATAAAATTTATATTCATTTTAGAATATAACACGTTAATAGAAATAATCAGGATATGAGAATAAAAGGTCCAATTGCTTGGCATGGTTGATCGATGCAACAGACCTAACCTACGTCATCGCAATTCGAAGCGGTTTGTTCAGTGCAAATTATAGAGCGGAACGTATTGTTCAAAACAAAAATACCGGAAATACAATTTCGTTTGAAACGTGTTACAACGCCGAGTAAACTTCACTTGTGAATTTTCTACTAGCAGCTTTTTTAGAAATATGGTAATAACGATTCATTGAAAATATAAAAAAAATTAAGGCAGGTCCAATAGGACGTGCGAAAAGCCCTCCGAAGGCAAAACACGTCGAGGCTCGAAAGTCACGTTTTTCGCGCCTCTTCTTCCTAAGAAGAAATTTCTTGGCTGTCTGTACTTTTTACGCGCGCACGCTACAAACAATTCAGAAATAGACAGAACGGCAACTTCGCGTAACGCGTTACAACTTTATTATAAACACACGGTATTTTGGACGCAGAAGCTACCGATATTACATATTCTAAAAATGCCGATGATAAAATTTCCTAAAAGCAAAAAAAAAAAAAGAAAATCGAGAAAAATATCGAACAAGACATGTTGTAAAAGAAAGAAAAGTATACAGAACTATTGGGTTGGCGACTAAGTGATTGTGGAGTTTGTCATTAGGTGGTAATGACAAAATTGCCAACCCAATATAACTAATTCGTCAACATTAATTATTTACTAATTATTTACTAATTAGTATCACTGACTAAAGTCACTGAAGGAAATTAAAGGTGCAAATACTATTATTTAAATAAGTACACATTTATAGAATACACGTAATTGTTATCAACCCAATGTAACTAATTTATCAACCTATCACTAATTATTTACTAACTATTTGCTAATTAGTAGCACTGACTAAAGTCACTGTAGGAAATTAAGCGTGTAAATACCATTGTTTAAACATGTACACATTTATAGAATGCACGTAATTATTATCAACCCAATGTAACTAAATCGTCAACCTATCACTAATTATTTAGTAATTAGTAGCACTGACTAAAGTCACTGTAGGAAATTAAACGTGCAAATACTATTGTTTAAATATGTACACATTTTTACAACACACGTAATTGTTATCAACCCTATGTAACTAAATCGTCAACCTATCACTAATTATTTAGTAATTAGTAGCACTAACTAAAGTCACTGTAGGAAATTAAACGTGCAAATACTATTGTTTAAACATGTACACATTTATAGAATACACGTAATTGTTATCAACCCAATGTAACTAATTCGTCAACCTATCACTAATTATTTACTAACTATTTGCTAATTAGTATCACTGACTAAAGTCACTGTAGGAAATTAAGCGTGCAAATACTATTGTTTAAATATGTACACATTTTTAGAACACACGTAATTGTTTTCAACCCAATATAACTAATTCGTCAACCTATCACTAATTATTTACTAATTAGTAGCACTGACTAAAGTCACTGTAAGAAATTAAGCGTGCAAATACTATTATTTAAATATGTACACATATATAGAATACACGTAACTGTTATCATTGACAACTTTCCAGATGATACAACGAAAGATAATAAATAAAAAAAAAAGAGAGAGTGAGAGAAGAAAGTGGTAGAATAGAGAAAACGGTAAAGATAAATGTGTGCAATCAGCGTAAATCCCTGGACCCTCGAGTCTAGAAAATTCGAGCAGATCTTGACACGAGTGCAAGATTATTTATATTCAGAAGAGGGATGAAAGCTGGTAAAGCTGTCGAATAGCCGGTCGACGTGTGGTGAAATATGAAAATATTGCCCGTTTCTCATAACTGGAAGACTACGCTCGTTCCATGTACCCGGCTGGTTCATCGAATTCATTCCATGTTCTAAAATGTATCTAGCAACGGCTATAGCTGAATGGAACGTTCAACCAATTTTCCAACCAAGAATATTCACAAAATTGATATCGATATCGTATGGAGATAAAATATTTTATCATCAAATTTAGGATATTAATGGATAATATTATTACAATATTATAATTTGCTATTAAATTATTTATTCTTCTATATTTATAATTCTTATTTTTTCAATTTATTATTTAGAATTCTATTTGAATAAATATAATTCGTTTCATTGTATCGTAGAATTTGTACAATATTTGTAGAAAATTTTACACTGTATAATTCGATTTGCTTTTTTACGTACAATTCCTCTTTGCCTGTTGTAGCAGAATTACCAGCGACAAGGGCACATCCTCAACCAGCAAATTCGAAAAATTATGGAACTTTGGGAATACTTTGAGGTTATGTGGGTATGTATCGGGTAATTTTTTTTCTGTCCAAACTCTCTCTAAAGGGATCAGATTAAGCCGTGAAGATCCGGGTATTTTCTGATCATACATTTTACAACTAGCTAAAAGTTTCAGAAATTTTTTATCAAATAGCAGTCCTAATTGAAGCAAGTAACTTTCATCTGAACACTCTCGTTCAGTCTCGTACAGATCGCGCGACACAAGCTACAAAAATTTCTGAATCCGTTAGGGTCAGTTTTAACCCCGTCTGAATGAATTTGAGCAGCAAAGAAATATACTTATATAATCCAAAGCTTCATAATTTTTTAATTTAAAGGTTAGGGATTTTATGGACACTCTGTACATAAAGAATCTTTGAATATTTTAAATCTTTAAAAATCCGCTCAAAGGAAATTTCAAAATCGCTCAAAATCGTCGCTGACACGCTCAGCCACCCAACTTTCGATCGATTGTTATCAAATAGTAGTCCTAATTGAAGCAAGTAACTTTCGTCTGAACACTCTCGTTCAGTTTCGTACAGATCGCGCGTCACAAGCTATAAAAATTTCCGAATCCGTTAGGGTCAGTTTTAACCCCGTCGGAATGAATTTGAGCAGCAAAAAAATTTACGTAAAAAAAATATACATATAATCCAAACTTCATAATTTTTTTAATTTGAGGGTTAGGGATTTTATGGACACTCTGTACATAAAGAATCTTTGAATATTTTAAATCTTTAAAAATCCGCTCAAAGGAAATTTCAAAATCGCTCAAAATTGTCGCTGACACGCTCAGCCACCCAAATTTCGATCGATTGTTATCAAATAGTAGTCCTAATTGAAGCAAGTAACTTTCGTCTGAACAGTCTCGTTCAGTCTCGTACAGATCGCGCGTCACAAGCTATAAAAATTTCCGAATCCGTTAGGGTCAGTTTTAACCCCGTCGGAATGAATTTGAGCAGCAAAAAAATTTACGTAAAAAAAATATACATATAATCCAAACTTTATAATTTTTTTAATTTGAGGGTTAGGGATTTTATGGACACTCTGTACATAAAGAATCTTTGAATATTCTAAATCTTTAAAAATCCGCTCAAAGGAAATTTCAAAATCGCTCAAAATCGTCGCTGACATTCTCAGCCATCAAATTTCGATCGATTAAAAAAGAGGGCGGAGTTTTAATCCGACGAACAGGTGGAACGAGAAGGAATATCATCTTTTTCTACGTGCATATTCCTTCCATGTGTTTCTATTGATTGATGGCGGGGGGTTGGTTAGCCAGAGGCGGACAGATACAGCGTATACGTATGTGGAAATGCGCGATGAAATTCGGCACACATTGTTGGCGACTAAAAGCCGTGTGACGTCGATAGAAATCCCAGTAAACCCAGGAACGTTAAATCACCGGATAGCCGGTTGTATTTTGCCGTGACTTTAGCCGCTCATAATCATGATCAGGGCTCGTGTTACCAACTCCGGCATTTGCAGCAGTCGATAGTCGCAGAAATCGTTATTTTCTTATTGATCAGATACTTTACACTGTATTAAATTGATATATTTCTATACTAGTAGTATGTTTCAACATAACGATACAATTATTCTTTAACGCTTTCGCTACGGCCGGCTTGTCCGACGTGTCACTCCCGTCGAACGAGCCGCCGCGCCAAAACAGTGCACGGTGCGCGAGAAAGATCGTCAGCGGTCACGTTTACGCTTCACTGCACACCACGCTGCAGTGACGGTGTTTACCGAAGAGAAAAACCTTCCTCAAAACAGAGTGTAACTTCTTAACACAGTTACACTCAGTTTTAATTACAATTTGGAAATAAATAACATTACAGAATATAATAATATATTATAATATAATATAATTGTATAATACTAATAGTATTTTTCGAAACATGGTGTTACATGGTGATGACAACATATACACTGTCCTCTTGTTACACCATTTTATTGTTACATTACTATATTATGTGGTATAACGTATGCAAATGTAATTTTCAGAATGTCACAATAATATTAAATACTTCAAGTATGTTAAACCTAAAATACGCTGAGGTAAATTATACATATTGTACTAATTTGGTACGTTCCAATACAAAATAATATACATAAACATACAAATATAATTACGCTCTAACTGTACTGGATTGACAACTAAGTGATTGCGGATTTTGCCATTAGATGGTATTGACAAAATCCGCACTCACTTAGTTGCCAACCCAATATATCCATACAACTTGATATACAATCTAATATACTGTGTAATGAACACAGAGATATATCAAATATATTCAACACGCTTTATCACGTATTCAATGTTGTTATACTTGATACAACATGTAGTATATATCGAATATACGTGATATACTTGGTTATATTCTAGTATCCCTGTATAGTCGAAACCACTAAAGTATTTGAAATATTCGAATGCATTTCAATCTGCCATTACGTTTAACCGTATCAAATGTACTACGTTTTCATATATTACTATACGATCTGCATTTGGATCCTATTACATGATACTGCATCAGCACGCAGAGATACTGTAATAATTACTTTTTGGCTCATATAACTCAAACATCGCCATCGAATAATTTCAGAGAACAATATCGTGAATCTGTCTCTTGCAAATCGTTCTCTTCGCCGATAGATATTGGGTTGGCAACTAAGTGACCTACATTACCACCTAATGACAAAATACACAATCACTTAGGTACCAATCCAAATAGAAACGAACAGAACGTACAGATGAAAATGCGCAAACGTAAAATTCAAACGATTTTAAGAGTTTCGGATGGAAGATAGAGAAGAAGTGCATAACCTCTATTCAATTACCTATGGCTGTCTGTTCGCGTGGTTATTAAAACGGATAAATCTTGTTTGTCGTTGCTTCTTCACCAGATTGAAATTTTCCGCGCCGAAACATCGAATTAAATTTCTCTCGCATGGATCCGCACGGTTGTTCGCGTGCGTTCGTCCAATAAATTAGAAACAATTGGGCGGATTAGAATTTCGGTTGGTTCACGCGACCTTGCCACGTCATCGAGCTAGTTGATCCTACAGATAAGCACGGATAAATAATGCGCTATTACTTTCACGCCTAACCTTACACGCTTAAACAGATTGGCCCATAAACGATAGGAAATTGTTCTCAATTTTGCCACACGTTCCGAATTAAAAGTATTTTCGTTTTATACAGTGGCTGATGAAGATATTGCAACGCATAGAGCAGAAAATTGCTACGAACGTATTACGTGCACTACGCGTGACTTTTTTCATATTTTGCAGTATCGAGACACGAGTTTCGCGGTTGTACAGTAAAATTTGTAACTAGCCCGCGAGATGTTTGTTGCAAACGTACGTTAAGCGAAAAATTAGTATACAGCATGAATAATAGTATTGGTTTAGCAACTAAGTGATTGTTGGTTTTGTCAATAGGTGGCATTGGCAAAATCCGCCATCATTTGGTTGCCAACCCAATATACTGAATATGCAATTGGTGCTGAAGACGATCTTAATTTAATGAAGGATTAATTGTTGAGTGTTTAAACATTTTGATGATCTTCGCCAAGTGCGTGTTTTGTAATTGACACTGCAAGAGCCGAGTTGCTTGGAGGATTCGTTTGTATTGAAATTTGATAGCGTCGAAACGATATGGAAACCTTGCACGACATTCAAGTCGATGTATACGGAATATCGTTTTTTGAAGTTTGAATTTGAATTTTATTTCTTATTGAATGCCATTGAATCGCGTTAATAAAGAAGGATTTTACTATAAAACACGTATACCAGGATGTAGAATTTACAATGAAACTGTGGAACTTCGTTAGCGTGTGTTAATTTATAATTTGAATATTCCTGTGATTTTCTCGTGTGAACTGATATTTGGGAAAATTGGCGTGAAGCTTCCTGTAAAACCTGATTTAACGCCCGAAGAATTTTGCTATTCAACGTAATAATTTTACAATGCATAGATTGTATCAAACGGATTTACAAATGAAGAAATTACAACAGCTGAACTACAAAGATTTTTCAATTCTAATTATTCTAAAAATTCTCATAAATGTGGAATATGATGAAGTAAAATAGTCGACGAAACATAGAAAAGAAATTCACATAGATTAACAGAATAAAAAAACGTTACATAACTTTCAAATCTAATGGAATAATATTTGTGATAAAATGGAAACATATATTATTACAATTTGAGCAAATATGATCCGTGTAGTAATTATGTTGGAAATTAATTGCCTACGGCACACGATGATATACGTGAAAGGGACAGTGTGGGTGAGTGAAAAAGCTGAAATTTGTCGAGATATTGTACATAACATATATTATAGATAGAAGATACAACATATGTGAAGCTTCTATATTATTCGTTATCAAGGTTTCTCTACACGGTTGTGTGTTTTGTTTAAAGCCCGTATTTAGTAAATATTCTATTATTTGTTTATTCCAACTACGTGCGTCTAGTTCTATTAGTTCTATGCTATTTACTTTCACGCAATATTGCATGTACATTATGTGCAAGAAAATAGATTAAACGTGGAGATTAAATTATAATATATATATATATAATTTGATCTCCTATATTAAATTTTAATATATATATATATATATGAAAATATACAAAAGCGCTGGACCAAAAGTAGTTTAAAATTGCTACTTGTAAATTAATGTATTACCAATTTGGTTAACAGATTAGGGAAAGAGAATATTGTACATGAAAATAAATTATGAAATTACGTATGAAAATAAAGTATTCAGTTACATGCGAAAATAGATTATGAAATTATACATGGAAATATGCAAATGGATGGACTAAAGAAGATTTTTACTTGCCAATTAGTTAATAGATTAATAAAACAGAATATTATACATACACGAAGATCATAAAATTATACATGGAAATATGCAAGGTATAAAAATAGTTTCAAATTGCTATTTAGCTAGAAAAATTTACCGAATGTCCAGCTGAACAAATTGTAAAGTACAAATTAAATAAAAGAAAAAAGCAAAAGAAAAAGAATTGCTACTTGTAGGTTAACATACTATCAATTGTTTAATTGGATAATGAAAGAGATGAATGTCGTAATAAAATATACAATTATACATGGAATTAGATTAGAAAATTATAAATGGAAATAAATTATAAAATTCTATATGCAAATATGCTAAGGGATGAACTAAAGACAATTTTAAATTGCCACAAGTGCATTAGAATAATATATTGCCAATTGGTTAACAGATTAATGAAGCAGAATATTACACATGGGCAAAAATTATAGAATTAAACATGGAAATATGCAAGAGAACAGACTAAAAATAGTTTCAAATTGCTACTTGTAGATTAACATACTACCAATTGGTTAATTGGATAATGAAAGAGATGAATGTCGTAATGAAATATACAATTAAACATGGAATTAGATTAGAAAATTATAAATGGAAATAAATTATAAAATTCTATATGCAAATATGCTAAGGGATGAACTAAAGACAATTTTAAATTGCCACAAATGCATTAGAATAATATATTGCCGATTGGTTAACAGATTAATGAAACAGAATATTACACATGGGCAAAAATTATAGAATTAAACATGGAAATATGCAAGGGAACAAACTAAAAATAGTTTCAAATTGCTACTTGTAGATTAACATACTACCAATTGGTTAATTGGATAATGAAAGAGATGAATGTCGTAATGAAATATACAATTATACATGGAATTAGATTAGAAAATTATAAATGGAAATAAATTATAAAATGCTATATGCAAATATGCTAAGGGATGAACTAAAGACAATTTTAAATTGCCACAAGTGCATTAGAATAATATATTGCCAATTGGTTAACAGATTAATGAAACAGAATATTACACATGGGCAAAAATTATAGAATTAAACATAGAAATATGCAAGGGAACAAACTAAAAGTAGTTTCAAATTGCTACTTGTATATTAATACATCATCAATTGGTTAATAGGTTAATGAAACAATATGTCATATTTGTAGAGCATTACTTGCCCAAAATGGCGCGTATAGCATAAAAACGAGGAAGAAAGTTTTATTAGAAAGTTTCAAAAGTGCAGACGATCGACAGTTGCGGAGAAGTTAAGGAATTCATAGTTCAAAAACGCGTCCATTATCGTTCCAGCCGTTGCCGCACAGTTTTTCAAAAATTTTTTGTAATAACTCTTGGAGAAAAAAAGAAAGCATATATAAGCCGCTTCGTTCGCAAGCGATTTGAAAAGCTATATTCGTGACGTGAAAGCTCTCAACGAACGGAACAACGCTTTATTGTCAATAAATATTAAAATTACTTATTTTCTATTAGAAACTAAAAAATTCGTTTCTATTGTTTCTCGAAAATTTCTAAAATGTCTAATCCCCTGATGGGATGAATAAAAATTTTATTATCGAACAATATGGTGAATACCGTGGTCGACGACTATCACAGATATCAACAGATCACTTGTACCTTTATCGTAAAAAATCTTTTTGACAAAAATATCAAAGTATATTAGCTGAAACGCTGAAAAGCGACGGAACAAAATTTCTATCTTTATAAGTCTGCTATCAAATCTCTATAAATCTATAAATCTCTATAAATCTTCAATTTGACGTACGAGTTTTAATAAGACTATTATATGGTCTGTTATAGTTCTCCATATTAGTACCATAAACGAGACGACCATAACCTACATTGCGTTGATCATGAAAGAAATTACTTGGTGTCTATAAAAGAGAAAGATCTTGCAATTTTGCGATGTTGTTAAATTTGCGGACGATTAGAAGAAATCATGAAAATTCCTTCTCGGAGATTCTTCGATTTATTTGTTATAACAAAATAGCAAGCGTAGATAGATAGTGCATGTAATAAATTAATAGCACGATAGTGGTAAATTACAATAGACAGGAAACGAAAATGTTAGGCACGGTAGAATGCATTCTCTTGTAAAAGAAATAAATATAAAAAATTGAACGAAATTGCATTAATTATACTAATTGCATTATTCATTACTTAAAATTCGAACGGTACACGATTTAAAGGAATTCTAGTTTTAATGAAAGATTCGGCTTAAAAAAAGGAATATTATAAAATAAACGACCTCGATAAAATTAAATTAAAAAAAAAAAATTATTTAAAAGAAAAATCTACACAATTAACGAATTTATCGAATTTTATTCCTTTCGAAACATCCATAAAATTCCACAGATAAACGAAATAAGTCTAGAACTAAAAAACCATATACACGTTTCCTGTCTACGTTGAAAATCATCGGTTCTGGCATTTGCAGCATTTACCACTGCAATTTCGAAATTCGTAGAATATAAACGACTTACTTGAAAAAGTAGGTGTCGTTGACATATCCGAAAAAGGGAACAGTGTAGGTCAACATCCAAATATTTCCACCGCCGCAATCGTAGTAGGGTTTCGACCATCTACCATCCTCGTATTTCACCGTCAGGATTTCGTCTTCCTCGCGTTCCGTATGCGTCGTTTCGTTCAGTGTATACGTGTGGAAACCTGAACAACGAAATAACAGCGGATTTCAATAAACTTTACATGACAGCAAGTATATTTTCATTTTATTAATTTAAGATTAAATGTATAGAATATAGAACATAAATAATATAATTCAATAGTGACGTAACTCTTCTAAATGGATGATAAATGCATCTATGATAAGCAGTTTTTAATTCTCTACAAAAAGGTATGAGGCGCTCGAGTCGATAACTGAATAGTTCGAAAGATAGTTCGCCTCTGATCTTGTAAAACTTATCGCATGAAAGGCAAAGGAAACGTAAATATGAAAACATCGCGTTGTTCTCCTTTGTCTTGCATACAACACACATACATACGTCGAACAACTTTCATCCGAAACATTGTTTCGTATTTCTGATATTTATAGGAATAATCGCTTGTAGACGTTTAAAACGGATATATGGCATGTATCGCGCTTATATTGGCAATCTATAATACTCAAACGGGTATTATAACAGTCAGGTTAAACTAAAAATAGTCTAGGTTACATTAATTAATACTAGACTGCGTATTTTTAATCCTTAAACCGTAAAATATTTTTACGGTAACCTAAAAGTTGTAAACTTGAGTCTTTCATAACCTATGCATTTTTCAGCAGATAATGCTTGTTAAAAATATATATGTTTACTGTTTCTAGACGAAACTTCTAGAAGAAAGATTTTCTACGCGTTACGTTGCGAGAAACTCTTAACCGAAATATATAAATATTCACGTTTACAGATTAAGGGTTAATTATTTTCATCGTTTAGCATTAAAATTTACTATTGACGTTTACACGATATGTCTATGATAAAAATCCGCAATACTTCAATGGGCCAGCAACAGTTTAGGTTAGATCGCTTCTAGATTAAATGCATTGAAATTTATCACTTACCATTAACGAAATTTATCACCAGAACCGCACAAAGTTAGATATTCTAAAACTAATTAATTCGATCGGCACTGTGAAGAAGAGGATAGAGAAATTTCTGAATCGCGATGCTTTTATACGTATTACTTAATGCTAACGCAGAACGATACGACCGACGTCACTTGCACCGTCCCCGATGTTTACTCAAATCGAACTGATTGAAATTGTGGAACGCAGAACGCTAGCGCCGATTGAACGTTAGGTTACAATATAAGGAAAATAATACATGAACTGAGTGTATACGTCATCTGTTATTCGATGCAGAAGCGTTTGAATGTAACAAAACAAAGCAGCTGCGCAAATATCGAAATTCTTAGTCATCTATAATCCAATAGTATGTATAATTATATATTAATATTAATGTCGACATTAAGCCAGATTATAATTAGATTGTGGATTTTTACGCATTTATAGGAGATTAAAAATTGGAAAATATGCAGAGATATACAACGTATTCAAAGTACAGTATTTATTTTAATATTCAATGGGTGAAATAAATTTCTACTTAAATTCCATTTGTTCGATTAATTTGCATAAAACTCCGCAGTCTAATAATTACTTATGATCCAACAAGGAACTTATCTCGTACATCTAACGTAAATATATTTAATGCAATTTATTGAAATGAGAAAAAGAGAATAACCTATGTTGATCTATCAAATATTAGTCTCTAACAACATATCAATTTTATTGAATGTTCACGGTTTCAATGATCGTATCGTGCAATGGACAAGGAAAATTTTTACAAAAAAAAAACAGTATATTTTATATTTTGATCCGACATATTATTCAAATACATTTGTAACAAACAGAGGATTTTTCAAATTAAAAACACAAAGTAGGATTTTTTCAATAGACACATCGGATATTTTCGTATCGTTATTCGTATTTGTATTTTACATACATACATTTCACTGGCACATCTGACGATTTCGTTTCCCTTTGTTTCTGGTGTCTGTTGGGAGATTATACGTTTACGATTTTCATTCGCCAACGAAGAAAATATCGAGCGAACCTGAGGAGACTGCGAAATATAAAATGAGATATTATCGAGCATGATCAATAGCGGAAGAATTAATTAACAGCTCGAAGCAGATTTTCTCGCATCTTCTCTCGTTGGGAAACAATGGTCAGCCTGTCGATTTCGTTTTTCATTCTGTTCATGGATAATAACTCGCGTATATAGGAAATCTTCGATAAAAAGTTACGTCCAACCTGTCCCGCGCGGTAGTTTTTGTACTAAATTTTATTAAATAATTTAACGTGCATATTACTATAATTATATATGCAGAAAGAAAGAATTATGTTAACAAGGATTACAAGAATATTGATCTTTTATGGAAAATTTTATTTAACGGAAATAGAAAATATAAATTCACATTTAATGTGAATATTTTAATAATGATATAAACAGAAGGAGAACGATAATAACACAAATTTCTTATTTATTCGGTATTACATTATATTACGTAATTTTATAATATTTTCATTTTAATATTCGAAAAATGAAATATTAAAGATGATAATGATAGAATTTAAATATTAAATACTCATTTCAATACAAGTATTGAATTTCTGACTTTCTGTAATTAATAGTTTAATTAACAAAATGGACATTTTCTCTGAAAATTTGTTTCGATAATTTGCATAAATAATTATATGAAAATTTGCACAAATATTTCGTACATATAATCTGTATAAATAAAAGATCTCGATGACTGAAATTTTGGAGATCTACAATCTACGTGAGTAAGAAAATTGATCATTTGTACTTATAGAAATCTGTAAAAACTGTAACATATAAAAAGAAGGAAAAGGAATTCTCTTTTTTATTTCTATAAGTAAGCACTTTTCGAACTCGGGATCCCATTTTTCATGGAACGTGGAGATTCTCCAAGAACGAAACGGTATCGACGATTTTTCCGTTTCTTACATTTGGATCATAAGATTTGAAGCGATATTCGAATCCGGAAGCCGTGAAAAATATACGAGACGCGTTAGGTGAGAAATTCAACTTCCATACATTTCTGATCGTCGATTCGACAGGCTACAGCTTCAGGCTCTTAAAAGAAGTCTAGCACGAAGGGTGGAAAAGGGGTGGTTCCCCTCGTATCTCGGCTTCGTTCATCGACAGAAGAGGCAACAGAAGAATTTTGTTCGAGATTACGAATTCTGGATGAAGTTTAACATTTCCCCTTGGCCCATCCCACTCTTTAACTCTCCTATGAACTTCGATCACGTGAAATCGATTTTGAAATCGTAATACCTTTACTCATACTTAACTAAAATCTTCTATCCCCCAGGCTTTCCATAATATTCGAACTTTAAATGAAATGTACATTATACGATCATGAAGGGTGAAGGTTTCGCGAAAGTATAGGTTAGGTTTCAGTTAAATCAGGTAAAGTTAAGGTTATGTTCAATTTACATCGAATATGCCTTGTATGATGAAATATTGTCTTTAAAGATAGGAAGAGTTTGTAAATTGATATATTTTACGGTATTATAAACTAAAATGACAAGCAGGAGAAAAGGAATCAATTTGTGCTGCTGGTTTTACAGCATTTTTTTATCTCATATTTTCCCAATATAATTCTATACATTGTTAAATTGGTTAAGCGTTTGGAATCGTAGATTTAGAATGACTTCACGGGAAATGGGAAATTCGTATGAAAAAAGTTGCAAGCCAAGATAAAGTTTGATTTATTGCCCCTGTTTTCCATAAACTTTTTAATCTGGCGACTGTTTTATTGTTGCACGAGATAGTGCGGTCCACTGCTATATCGACGAATATTTTGTACAGCTGTCGCAAGCGAATTCTACTGACGGATCATCTTCTTCCGATTTACTGACATATTTAAATCTCAACGAATTTAAACAAGAATCAAGAATAAAAAAGAATTTAGAAAAGAGAGAACGTTAACAAATTCAGAGAAAGAAATTTTAATTTAATTAAGTTCAGTCTCATTGTAGCTATGTATTCAGATTTCACGTATTTAAATCTTTCAGTTTTGATGATGAGTATTAAAATGGAAATTTTTATGATTTATTAATATTTTACTTTTGTGTAAGTTTCTATAATTTTTTTATTTTTCATTTCTATTTCCCCTAATCTTTTTTCTTCGAAATTCAATATTTTTTAAAATCTCGATCACTATCATTGTCTTCTCGCGAGATGACTATTAATTCCTAAATACTTCACCTAGAGTACTTTCGCCGATACGAAACCACTTCCCGCGCTATTACTCTAAATAACCTAACTTAACCTTGCCTAAAAGCTTCATCACCTCCTAAAACCGAGAACTGTCTCCTCACAATATTCTCCAACCCCATACTATAATTTTCACTCCTAACACCTAAAATTTCCTCTTCAAAATCAACCTAACCTCAATAACGAGCGGATAATTATAATTTACACAGGGTAGTACAGTGAGAAGAGAAAGTTTATAAAATAGGAAGTATAAAGGTGCATACCATAATTCTACAAGATGGATTTATATTTAATAAGATCAATGAATAAATGCAATGTACCCTACAGAAGACAATGGCAGATAGAAAACAGTTAAAAAATCGGTGCAAATGAATTTTAGTTACTTTTAACTAGACTTGACATTTTTTACCATGTTGGTAACAGTCACAGTAGTATAACTGTGTAGTAAAATTATGGTGACTTTTGTACTGTTTACTTTATAAACTATCTTCTGTCTGCTGTAGATGACTGCTACCAATATCGTACAATATTGGTATAGGTGTTAATTTTAAACTTTCTTTTATACTTGTATACACTCGCCGTGTATACCGAACTACAGTTAAAGCGGAATAAGATAACGAGAGAAAAAAAAAGAGAGAAGGAGAGAGATAAGAATAGCCAGTAAAAGGTTCGTTGAAAAACACAAACAGGGAAGGAAATTACCGCGAAGGGTCGAGCAGATGACGGAAATAGCGTTTCGTCGAAGCCGTTGTTTCCTTAGTCGCATTCGTTTCCTCCTCTGTCTATCGATAACGCTCGTATTTGCCGTAAGCTTTCGTTCCGGACGAAATTGCTGGGGCTTTATCGGTCTCACCCTACTTCCGGCCTGGGGAATGCGAGAAACGTTATTTGCACTGGAATCCTGACAGCATTGTCTCCATTCGTTGAGCCCGCTTTATTCGACGATAACTTTACATCGCGCGATCCTAACCTATACTCGCTTCATGGACTAACTATGATCACTGCGCTTTATTGTAGCTACCTTATATCCGGTTGGTGGGACATGATCTTGTTTCTACGAATCGACTGAAGATAACGCGATTTTCTTCGTGCTTTGTTCAGCATGCCCTTTGTTAGCTAACAATGTTTTGTGCCATTCTTGATGATAGGATATCGGTTAGGTTGGGCAGCCTTATGTACAAATTTTACAATACTTAAAAAGTTTACAAGTTTGATAATATTTACAAAATTTACAAATATTACAATATTTACAAAATTCACAAATTTTAAGAATGGCCGATGTACTTCACTGCAGATACTTACGTGTATCTGGTTGCTGGAATACAACCTCATTTCTATGGATGAGCTGAATATATACCGCAATTCCCTTGGTGCTTTGTTCAGAGTTTCTTTTTCATTGAGTGACAATACGCTACCAGTCCTGGTAGTAGGAATTGGTAGATGGAGGAAACTCATTTTTTATGCATTCGTGGGAAATTCAAATTTACAGATTTTACAAAAATTTTCACAATGTGTAATAATACAGAGAAACATACGGGATGTACGCTTATGAATTTGGATCACATTAATTATAATACAAGAGACTTTCCAAAATACCAATTAAATTAACCCAAACCTAGACATGACCCAATTACATTTCAGGAAAAAAACATACCCATTCATTTGCATCCTCAAACGTGTATAACCTTAATCAATAATCAGTGAAATAGACTATCCGCTTTATTGACTTAACTGATAATTAACAGATCAGCTACAGAAAAAGAACTCGAGATAATTAACCAAGGACAGCCCGTTATACCAGCAAGAAATAACCTAATTCTATTTCATAAGCACACCAATCCTCTCTACACATATACACATCCTACATTTAAAGACAAACAGTGTTAACATCATCATATTACCAGGGCTACCATTGTGCTAATTACTATTCACGTTTCAGAAATGGATTCCATTATAGATAATATACAATATATAATACAGGTATAGATAATAGGTATGACATAATATAGATCAATTTAGATATACTTAATAACAGTGACTGCTGATATACTGTAATTTATCAACCAATCAACTTGTGACCATTTGGAATATTTCATGGAAAGATTTGCCGCTGTTACAAGGACGCAATGAGACATTGTGGAGTCAAATATCTCAACAAGTCCCTCCTACCGCATAACCTCACTCCTAACCTAACTTTTGCGCTGATTATTCGACTGAACAAAATGTCACACTTTTGAATTCTATCCGTGCGAAAATGCTTTTCTCAA
This sequence comes from Bombus fervidus, assembly GCF_041682495.2. NCBI lineage: Eukaryota > Metazoa > Arthropoda > Insecta > Hymenoptera > Apidae > Bombus > Bombus fervidus. The sequence goes on along the minus strand of NC_091531.1, from coordinate 7,968,551 downwards.
GACCTTATCTCGTCTTCGCCTTAAATCTCCGTGAAACCATATTTCCGAGCATCCATGTTCATTTGGAACTATTCCTAGCTCTCACTAGTGAATATACTAGCAGCTGAATCTGGGATTCGGCTTGCGAGAAGATTTAAAGAGGACAGAAACTGGCGAGAGGAAGTAGGTGAAACAGGCCTCAGACGTGGGTGTATAAAGCGCGATGATGGAGGTTAGGATTAAGCGGAATAAATAACGGTCATGCGAAATAGAATTGGATCTTCCGCGTCCTTGATGTAGAAATACTCCTTCAAGGACAATTTTATTGCTCTGAACCGGGATTTTCCGTGACAAACTTTTTAAATAATTCACATCTCATCGAAGAATGAACCCGTTGAAAAACTATTCGACGAGACGCTAGATAGAATTGAAAAAGAACGACTTGGAAAAGCGAAATATCAATAGTTTCGAATTAAAGTAAGATGTGATTTTATATTGTCAATGACTCAAAGACTTTTGTACAGACCGTTCACATCGATACAAGCCACTTATTCATAAAACACGATATCCAACATGGCTTCAGGGTGGTTATCATTAAATTGCAAATTCTCTGGACCATCGCTACGAGAAAGGAACTATAAACACTGAAAATATACGTTGACCCAAAAATTCCCTTAGGAATACTTAGAGGGCACCATGGTATTAAGTTACTGGAGAGAACATCTTCGAGATGCGAATTGCTAGCAATGCCAACCCCACGGCATAGGCGTAGAGTGCAAAATTAAGAAACCCACGTTAACGTTGTTCTTAAGATTGAGTTGGTTTAATCTCGAACACTACATAGATCGTAATATAACCTCACGCTATAGTTGGTAATTAACATTTTTACCTATGCTAATTAACTCTGACACTTTGATATTTATCATCCAGTTAGGCAAAGTAACGTAACAGCCGGTTCGAGTAAATATTGCACGAGTCCTAACCTATACTAGGATAACCTATACTAGCCTAACCCATGAATTGTTGATTAGATTACATGAAGAATTTATATAGAAGGTTTTCTAACGAAGTTTCGTAATTCTAGAAGTTTTAATCCGGTAATATACTTAAGTAATATATCTAAATATACTTGGCATATTTAGGTATCATACTTAATATTCTTAGGTATGTTTATGGGAGTAAGTCGGAATTACGGAAGCTTGTTCAGAATAGAACATTAATTATCAACTTATACAAACGAAATAGAGAAATTCTCAAAAAACAGAGTTGACCAATTTGACTAATAGAGTTCGGGTATTATATTAATTTTATTAAAACAAAATAAAATATATATATTATTATTGTCTTTAAACACACCATAGTGAACATACTAAACTTTAAGACTTTACATAAATTCCCTACAAATTAGTAGTCTACCAGACACATCTCGCGCCGCAATTTCACAGAATAATCTGGGGTCTCCCTAGATCTTATCAAAGGATTTCCCAAAGGGCCAGTTTCTTCCTCTGTCGTTTCTTTCGTACCTTTGCTTTTACGATGCTCTTTCTGTGTCTTTTAAAACAAGAATGCCACAATAATTTAAGTCGCCGTTAACAGACACAGAGTGGAACACCAGCAGTATTTTTCCTGCTTCGTTATTTATCAACCACTAAGATTTTACGCAGCGCCGGACAATCGGGCCGCGTTGCTTTTTTACCTCGTTCGAACTCTTTCGTCGAGCGGATCGCTACAGCTGCAGCTCTTAGAAAAGCTACAGAGACGGCGCTCGACTTTGCTCCACCGAGTGATGCTGATTCACTTCCGGCCGAATTCTCGCAGGCTTTTAATTGGAAAACGGTTTTTAAAGTTGCCAAATGGAAACTTCTTAAGTGAATTCAGCTTTCGGCCTTTTGTCCGAAGCGATGGTAGCGTGAAAATGAAACAGAGTTAAGAAACAATTTCCAAACGAGTATTTGATTACAAACGAACCTTTCCAATGGAAATCTAGCAAAGCTTATTCTTAGAAATTAGTTCAATTTCGTGCGTTTCTATTTCTTTTCGTTTCGTTAATATTAATATCGCTGTGGTGATAGGTTTTCGACGAGGAGAATTAAGATTGCTTGGGTCAGAACAACGAACCTGTGAATAAGACACCTACAGTCTAATAAGATCTAATTAACTCCATAATTTCACCTACGTTATATCAAAAAATGGAACTATATATCCCCTATACAAACCTGCCACCTGAAACTTTAAACGAGATAAAACCTTCAGATTCTAACCTAACTTTACAGAGACGCGTATGTAGATAAAGGGAACAAGATGGCTTCTGCTTTCTTCGAACATAGTAGACGATAAATAACCGTTCATCGTTCGATAGGTGAATTCAGTCCAGATCAGACAGATTCCAATATCGTCTTTGTATCCTAGTTAGATTATTCCTGGGAAAAGAAAGAGAAAGAGGATAGCAGGTTTATTGCAAAGTACGAGAACAGAGGAATAGAACGTCGTGTGAATATTGGCTGAATCGTGGAGAAATCTGGATATATCGTCGGGCTACGACACTTCCAGCCGATAACGAAACGATATTAGCGGCAGTGTTGTATCCAGCTTAAACAGGATTTGCCCTCGTGATCACGTGATTGAGATACGCAGCTCGTTTTACGACGATCAGCCTTCCAAACGGTGGCTTTCATTATCAAATACCAGACTTGGCCGTGGTTAATGCGAATTAATTAAAAAGAGAACGTGCCCGGGGATAATCGTCCTGCTCCAGATTCCAAACTTGAAAGGGCCATTTATGGATGAAAAGAGCCGAGTCCTGGAGAAAATATTCGATCGGTTTGAAACGTCAATTTTTAGGTTAGTTAGCTAGGTTAACTAGATTCTAGGGACTTAATACTTTGCGATTGGCATTTGAGAAAAATCTTTGTCAGATAAATTTGACGAAATGTTAAAATTGATTAAAACAATTATATATATTTATACATTGTAGCCAAGCACTTGAATAAAATTTCATTACACGTACTCGTCGAATGAAGAAATTCTAAAATCAACATTAACAGAAAATATATAACGAATATAAAAATAAATACAGAAATAATTGTGCATATAAAATATACGATAAATTCCAATTCTCCTATAGAATTTTGTTCCATTGCTTTTTCCATGCTCGAAATAAAATTAGACCGGTTCTGGGTTAAATTCGACCATAAAACCACTTTGCCACTGCGAACCTATTAAAATTCTTCCATCTGCTTCCATTTGTCAAGTCAATGAATCTCGAGTTATTTGAAAGTAGAACTAAACGAAGTTTACACTCGACTGAGTATCTGTACTAATACTATACAATAGGGTATCTGTATTGATACAGCTGCTTTTAATTACAAAGCCATTTTCAATCTGAAAATCACTATGAACTAGCGAACAATTCTCAGCGTGTCCCTGTTGGACCCAGCGTGGCCATGTTCGCAGAGACATTCTTGACAAAGGTGGTCTGATGTATTTCTAGAGCAGGATCACGTTAGATTATTGATCAGAATTGGAAAGAGGAACAAAGATCCCGGTCGAAATAGCTTTATTCTCGGTCGAGCGAACGATGAAACATTTATCGTGTTCCAAGGCACCTGACTTAGAATTGGTGACATGTATTTCTAGCACGGATCCACTTCAGGCTGGATAATTTAAAGGAATATTTCATACTTTTAACTTGAAATTCGCCGGAATATTGATCAAGGCATTTGTACTTTCATATGCAATGGAAACAGGCGATTGAAACAATCTGATTTTTTAGTCGAATCAAACTTTGTCAAAGGTTAAACTAGCTTCAAATTATCTAACCTAACGAGGATCGAACAAGCTTTCACTAACGAAATCTTTTTGTGCGATCAGAATTAATTGAGCAACGTAAACACTCTACATTGAAGCTTCTAAATTGTAAAATTGTTTTTTAAACGATTTTTTTAACGAAGATTCGATCGGACCAAGGTTAATCAAACGGCCTAGATATTACCTTGCGGGTAATTTGAAAGATTGTTTTTGAATGGTCCGATACAATAAGAATGAAAGAGGTTCCCATTCGCGAGACTTTTTACTCCATGGGAAATTAATCAAAGGCTAAATGAAATCTTGATAGTGAATTAAATGAAGAAATGGCCTGGATATTCAGCCCCTAGATCGAAGAGGCACAAGAAGTATAAAAATACTGGGTTCCATAAGACAGGTCTAGCTAGGAATCGATCCGACCATTGGTCAATACTATTTCCACTTGCATCGATCAGCTACAAGGCCGTGCTTATTATGCTGGACTACACTGACCTTTCGCATCAGCCATCCAAGTTTCTTGTCAGATTTCAACAGCTCTTTGCTACAAGAGTGGCGATTAGATTTTCGCCCGACCTGGATCGTGCGACCAGACACCGTTAGGTATCGGCAAACGGGGCTAAACATATTTTCTACCACGGCCAGTCTGTCGTTCACCAGTCAGGTTAACTTTTCAGCTGGGGGATAATCGAATAAACGTTGGTCCCGAGGTGCTGACCGAGGCCTCCTTTTCTAATCGTTCTAGGCTCATCCAATAGAAACTCCTAGACCGGTGGATGTGATGGAAGAACGTCCATGTATTGTCACCGTTATAAATTAACGTAACACGGCATTGGTGGATAAGAGAAGCCGGTTGTGCAATGCTGTAACCTTTAAAAGTCGAGTGACTCCACCGTGAAGTTAGGTTAGGTTGACATCGCGGTACTGGAAATTAAATGGAGCTAGCAGACTGTGTCCTCGGGTTGTTCGTAAACTTATGATTGTTAATTTTCAATATTCTTTGAGAAAGTTTCTGAATATTACAATGGAATTTGGTGGAAATTCTGGAACACTCTGGAAGCCTGAAACTTCATTTCGAAATACTGCAACAGCGAGACACGATCGATCGAAGTCCAGGTGCTAAAAATTTAGTCCAAAAGGATTCGAGTGCTAGAGTTTGAAAATTTCAGATGCCAGTGGCAAATTGCAGGAAACTTGAAATTCTATCAATCGTAATGTGACACGGCATCATCTCGACTATGCGAAATTCTGGCAATTCCAATTTCGCGCCTTGTAACTTGGACAATTCCAAATGTCGACGGTCTCGGTTTAGAATACCAATCGAGCGTCCTGCTATCATAGGCATCAGCCATGTTACGCCAATAATTTCGTATTCATCGAGGAAAAGAGGATTCGCCTTTAAATATCACAACTTATAAATAATCCTGACATTTCCTTTTTCATCCAGTTACAGATCCAACGACCTGAAAACACGAAACCACAAAGGTAGACGTTCGTAGTGACCCAAGAGCCCCATCCTTCTCGTAATTCGTCTTACGACCAGCTCGTAGCTCCGTCAGCTCATCCAGTTGGAAACATCGATTCGGGAGATTTTAGATCTTAATACATAAAGGTCGTAGAGGGCGTGGCAGATACGTTTCTAGTACAATCGGACAGAAGATTATTTTTTATATAAGAGTTTTATATCGGAAGAAAAATTTGTCTCGTTCGCTAAATGAAATTTTGGAATCTTAAGTTTCCGAAAAATTCACGAGCGAATGCACAGTCTGTAAATTGATCGCTGGTTTCAAATTTCTCTCGACGAGATCTCAGAGCATTGCGCTTCGCGTCTGGAAATATCAAATTCCATGATTCTCTCAACTTATCAATTTTTAATTCCGATAATGGCGATTTCAGATGGCGCCACAGTAACAAAGAACAGTATCGACAGTGGCGTATCGATGACATGTGCGCCCTGGGAAAAGTCTCTTGTCTAATCGACAATTGGTTGGCCGCTCGGACCGATACGGATCGCAGTATGATCGAGTGTGGTTGCATACGTGCAGGGGCTGAATAGGCTGAGAGGAAAAAGGTGGCTGACTATGAATGGAAGATGAGTGTTCCGGGCTTTCGTGCGCATAAATAGAGGCGCACACGGTTTCATAGGGAAACTCGTCGATCTGGAATACTCGCAGGATCAACCTGAATGTTCCATCTATCAGCTACGATTCGAATTTGAATTTTCCTGGGATTTGTAAAGGTCTTTTATCCGATCCTCATGACTTCTAAATGATCGTCTCTTTTCAGGATAACGGGGTCAATCTAGCGTGATACCGTTTCACTCTGAAGCTACACTCTAACGTACACATATACACATTTCTATCTGTTTTACATTTTTCACTTCTTATCTTACTCTTCCGTGTTTCTTTCATTTGCCTGTTATGTATCCGCTTATTATCTAACAATTATTCCCTTAAATTATCTATCGGGTTGGCAACTAAGTGATTGCGGATTTTGTCAATACCACCTAATGACAAAATCCGCAACCACTTAGTCGCCAAGCCAATACCTACAAATGTAAAAACAAAGAAACATACGATGAATGTTGGATTATAATTCTATGCGTTAGGAACCGTATCGAGGCAACTGTATCGTATCGATTTGACGAACCATGTGAAACAGAACTGTTCATCCTGCCGAAAGAAATACAAATGTGGTGGCGATACAAAGAAGCAAAAATACTGGAACTTTGCCGTGTTAATTGACGTTAAACGTTACTTTCAAATAAAATTCGAGGTAAAATCGCGTTCGTAATTTTGCAGCAGCGAAATGTAGAGCTACTCGAGACTGAAATATCCCTATCCCGGCGTTCCTCAGCGTGTCTATGAAACAGCCATTTCAATTTTACAATAGCGTGTCGTTTATCATTTTGTTTGTTCGCGAACTTGCAAAGTAGTTATGAATAGAATGCCAAGTGGCAATAATTCTTGATGACAATACCTCCACAGATACACATACATAAGACGGGATAACGCGCATTACGAAATGTAGCGTAAATAAATACGAACACGACAGATGGCGCGATAGTGCTATGAAACGTATAGGGCCGGCGTGACCTTTTACGGGGCCTGGTTCAACAATTTTGCGGGGCCTGAATACACGTTCAAATTTTACGCTTAATTTTCACAACGTGGAATTATTTATTTACAAATGCTGTTACATACTATGTACTTCCTATAAGCAGTTTTTGAAACAAATCCAAGTAATATTTTTTCGCATTCATAATTCAAGGGGTAAAAAAAAAAAAAAAACTATCGATGTAGTTCAATTTCTCTAAAAAGTACATTTTTCTGGAAGCGCCTGGATTTTTTTATTTAAAGCGGTTTCCAGGATACGAGGACTTTATGGAGTTACACCGAACTTTGATGATTTTTGTCACTCCTTTAAACTGAATCATCGCTATGAAAAAAATGTATTGCGTCTGTTAATGGTATCGTCATTCTGTAAAAGGTTAATCAAAATCGGTGTTTTTTAATTGGATAATTTTCGTAGACAGGGGGCCCCCTCAAAACGCGGGGCCCGGTTCTTGCGAACGCGCTCAACCTGCCTTGCGCCGGCCCTGACAATGTAAATATATCGTGTTTCCAGAAAACCTTTGGCTTTCTACGTTACACGCGAATTCGTCTCCCTACGAACGTAACAAAAAAAACCTGCCCACCTAGCGAATGTGCTGTTTACCAAATTTAAAAACAATCGTCCTCCGAATATTTCAGAATATTCCTCTTAGTTTCCGCATCTTCAACTTTCCCATAAAAACATATCGCAGATGGAAATTCAATCTACTCGGAATCAGAATTTCCGCTACGAAACCAGATATATTAGATTGGCAACTAAGTGATTGCGGATTTTGTCAATACCACCTAATGACAAAATCCGCAGTCACTTAGTTGCCAATGCGTCGAACGCGATTCGGCCATAAATCTGCCAAGAGGAAGAAACAACAGTTACTGGAAATTCGTGCATCATCTAGGAAAACAGAGGGCGTAAAAATCTGCCGGTACGTTGATCGTCCATCGTCGCCGGCAAATGGCTTTCGGTGTTTTCATTGTATTCGTTTTTACCGTTCCATTTCGCCACCTCGAAATAGCGAGACTCGGCGCCATCGAATCGCCGCGTATTCCGCGTCGGTCTCTGTCAATACGACTAACCTTTTACCCCTTGTCCCGCGTTTTCGGAACAGTGAACCGTGAACAAGAGCGGCGACCAGTTTCTTTAATCTTATTTCGTAGTCGGCTAGCTCTTTGCTTCGTTCGATGTTTGTTATTGGACCGTGAACAGAGAAGCTACGACAGCAGGATTTCTTTGATGAGAAATCGACGAATCCGTCTCCGGTGCCCATTACTTCGGCTCGTTTCTAGTCCGCGTATAGAGGGTCCGCAAAGCTCGTTTAATCTACCGGATAAGTTTTAAACGAGAACCTTTTATTTCTAATTAATCAACCGGCGAGCGGATTACGAGTTACCACGTCGAGGCAATCGTGCCACACGAGGCAAATTTCACGTGGTTTATGGAGTTTCGGTGGTTTATATTACCTTGGCAACTAAGTGATTGCGGATCCTGTCAATGCCACCTAACGACAAAATTCGCAATCACTTAGTTGTCAACTCAGTATATGGTCTTGTAGATTCTTTCGAGAATAGCGAAGTAGTATGTGTTAGTATATAAATATGTGATTTGGGATAATGGTGTTTTTAACCCTTTGCGCTTGAAAGGCGACTGTAAGTCGTCATCTACGAACACGGAAATCACCATGGGTCTGTCCTGTCTGTAGCCCGCTGCATAATCTGTGCCAGGCATGCTCCTAGAAAACTACGAGTCTCAGAGGCACTTCAGATCGGTTTAGTACTAAACAATAGTTTTTTTTCTTTTTTTTTTTTTTATTGATTGTTTGTTAAATTTTTACAATTTGTCCAGAAGGGCATTTGGTAAAATATTATAGCTTAGAGAATAAAAGAATAAGAAACAATAGTGAATGGTTTCGAAGACTAAGAAAACTAAACTTTAAAAAAGATGTGACGTTCTCCTCGAAGTGTGACTCACTTCACAATTCTGCACATGACAGATATACGTTGTTACTGTAGTTTTAAAATGAAACGAGTAGAGGGCAACAGTAAGAGTTGTTAAATGTTATTCAGGAAACTAGCTACATGTAAGGAAGAGAAAATACGTATACATACACATATGGTGTATAAATATATAGAACATAAATATAGTATAATATAATAAATACTATATAGTATAATGTAATAATACAATATAATAAAACAAATATATATATATATATACACAGTGAGCAAGTGACTATAGGCACACGACAGGTCTCTAGAGCTATCGGCCAATGCTGCTCGCGAATTACGATGACTCTTCACAGTGATGTGTGTGTTTTCGTGATCGCCTCTGATCGGTGCAAAGCATAAATATTCTTCGTACGCATCACGCAACTCGTATACTTTGTACTAACGATATCGACCGAATATTACGATCTGCACACCCACAGGAAGATCTAACATTTTGCTGTTTAAAATACCGACATAGGATAAAGAAGAGAAGATTGAATTATTTCTCGCTTTTAATATCAAATAAAATAAATTTGCGTTATGCGCAGAAAATGTGACGTCATTTCAAATGCACGTCACGCGCAGATACCTTCGCACTGAACTATGTACATCAAAGCGTCGTCTAATAAATAATTCGACGAAGATGAAGAATTACGATCGCGGTGAGCGCATTTACCGAGGGAAAAAAACATCAGCATCGCGATAGCGGACGAAGCTAAGTCAAGATCGCGATCGTGATTCTGTCATCACTGTGATAAATCACTGTGACGAATCACTGTTGGTAATTTTACCCGTCGTCTCTACCGATCTCACGACCAACACCGATAACACAGCCATCGTCTGGCAGATCGTGTTTCAGCAACGGCGCGACTCGTGGTCTTTCTTTTCGTTAAGCGTCTAGTTCGTTGTAAAGTCACGGTATATTACACGGTTTGTGTACACGATACGTGTCTGTTAGCGGAAACTCCTGCGATATCCAGCGAGAAAAAAAATTCCTATTGTTCGTGTGCGCGCTGTTGGAGGGTCAACCGTGTTTGTCGCGCGGTTACTGTATTTGGCCGCGTCGCACGCTCGCGTTCAGCGTGTTTATTTTGCCAAAGCACTTTTTTCGCCATAGTCTGATGGAGAAATATAGACGGGAGGGCTCTGAGCACGTGACAGATGCGCTGGTATACAGACTTTGACGACTGGACGTGCGATTAGCTAAAAATAGTAAATAGCTTTTTTTTCACTGAACTTTTTCAAAATGTAATTGTACAAAGTGGTTTAATCGATAAGAGGAATTCTCTGTTCGTTCTTTCATGGAAATATATATTGTAGTCGGTGTTCCATATTTGGCTACCTATCCTATGTTATTTGGATTTTTTAAAAATATTTTTTTCTTTTTCTTTAATTTAATTTACCTTTCTTTAATAACGTCAATTCGATATTGGAAATTGTTCGTAACGTTAGAAACATAAGTCTGCTTTTAAGTGGAGCGTACATACGAGTACACATAAAAATTGTTTATTCGTTGCGATTGATTTTGTACAGGCACGACGTTCGAAAAACGAAATGATCTACCATATTTGGCTAGTCTGATATTCGTACGAGTTGGATAAACTCGATCGATGACGTTAATTCGTACAAATTGTTGGTCGTTTCGTTTTCGCAGCAGGTTGTCGTTGGAACAGGGACACGCCTCTTCCAACGCATCGTTGTATAGTTGTTTTGACGATCGATTTACGATGATATAGCGATCGTGATTTTGACCAGAGTGTGCTTCTAAGATGGCAGAATTACGAGTATCAATTCTTACGACCTATGGAATCAATCGAACCTGTCGGTTGCACACTCGAACCTATAGGATTTTCCGAGTCAACGATCAACTCGCGTAAACTTTCCACCACGAGAGTGTCGTCTTAGATCTTGAAATTTTCTGCCACGTTTGCTCCGACTGATTAAAAATTATAGTACGTTCGATCGATATCTCGCGGCATTTTAATTCAGAAACTCGGAATTAAACGCAGTGAGATGGGATGGACGATTTGCGTGGAAATTGAAGAAAGGAAAATACAATGGGACGATGAAATATCTAGGTTATAATTGGTCGTAGGATTTAATTAAAAACGTTTCAATCTTAGTGAATGGGGATTAATCGAGTTCGTAATTGCCGCGCCAATTTATCCAGTAACGTTCTGATCGTTTGATAATCCGTTTATTTTACTCTAATCACTGTTTTCACTGTCGCTCGAATAGTTTTAAGTGCCGTCTCTGCTGGCTTCGTTTTCCTTTCGCGATCGTATTTTACGAAAGTTCGACGCGTTAATTGAGCAAGAAATGGAACAGTTGTAAACGCAATAGCTAGGTTCGAGTCTTTAAAAGACACGAAAAATATCCAAAGTACAGCACTCGTTGTAATATTTACCGATCAAGCTAATTTTCCGATCAAGCTAATTTTCCGATCAATCTCTTCTTTAATCACATTGAACATTTTTATTATTGTTCCTCCGAAACATACTTTTCGAAAACTGTCCGACACTAATGTGTTTTAATAATCTGTCATACTAATATTTAGCATATATCATAAATATATATAATAATAGTATGTTATGATTGTTCTAGTAATTCCTAGTTATAGCAATCTATTATACTAATTTGTTCTAATAACGTGTTATAGTAATGTATTGTAACAGATCATTATACTAATTTGTTCTAATAACTTGTTATAGTAATGCATTATAATAGTCCATTGTACTAAATTGTTCTAATAACGTGTTATAGTAATATATTCTAACAATTTATTATACTAATTTGTTCTAATATAACGTGTTATAGTAATATATTCTAACAATTTATTATACTAATTTGTTCTAATAACTTGTTATAGTAATGCATTATAATAGTCCATTGTAATAATGTGTTCTAATAGCATGTTATAGTAATGCATTATAATAGTCCATTATACTAAATTGTTCTAATAACATGTTATAGTAATGCATTATAATAGTCCATTGTACTAAATTGTTCTAACAACGTGTTATAGTAATATATTCTAACAATTTATTATACTAATTTGTTCTAATAACTTGTTATAGTAATGCATTAAAATAGTCCATTGTAATAATGTGTTCTAATAGCAAGTTATAGTAATGCATTATAATAGTCCATTGTACTAAATTGTTCTAATAACGTGTTATAGTAATGCATTATAATAGTCCACTGTACTAATTTGTTCTAATAACGTGTTATAGTAATGCACTATAATAATCAACTGTACTAATTTATTCTAATAACCTGTTATACTAATGTATTATAACAGTCCACAGCACTAATTTGTTCCAGTAACATGTTATAGTAATGCACTATAATAATCAATTGTACTAATTTATTCTAATAACCTGTTATACTAATGTATTATAACAGTCCACAGCACTAATTTGTTCCAGTAACATGTTATAGTAATGCACTATAATAGTCCACTGTACTAATTTGTTCTAATAACGTTTTATAGTAATGCACTATAACAGTCCACTGTACTAATTTGTTCTAATAACGTGTTATAGTAATATATTATAACTGTCCACAGCACTAATTTATTCGAATAGCATGTTATAGTAATGCATTGTAATAGTCCATTATACTAAATTGTTCCAATAACATGTTACAGTGATGCACTATAATAGTCCACTGTACTAATTTGTTCTAATAGCACGTTATAGTAATGCATTTCAATAGCTAACTTGTTCTAACAATACCTTATAGTACTGTATTATAATAATCCATTATACTAATTTGTTCTAATAACTCGTTATAATAATGCATTATAATATTCCATTGTACTAATTTTTTCTAATGACACGTTATGGTAACGCATCGTGACGATCCATTACACTGATTTGTTCTAATAACAGGCAATAGTAATGCATTGTGATAGTCCATTACGCTAATTTGTTCTAGTAATACGTCGTATTGATACATCGTAAGGATATATCAGCACAGTGTATTAACACGTACTAACGCAGAACACGTATCACCGTATATACGCTACACGCGGTATATACTCATCTTTCAAATATGATTGCATGGGCATAGAAGCCTAACTGGAGCCTGGCTCTCCAATCAACTAAACTAAATCAACTAAATCGTGACATTCGCCGAATCAGCCCCGAAATAAAGAACCGCCCTAATGATAAATACGATACACGCAGCAAAAAGCAGTTCTCTCCAAGGACGAGAAACGAGGCGCGCAAAATGGCCATCGACGTGAATACAGCCCCTGTCAAGCTCAGAATCTCATGGTTCATCGGTGTTTTTCGGACTCGCGAAGGGACCACCGTCTCCCTTTGCTTTACCAGACCGTACGATTAGCCTTCTAGCAGAGATAAAACCGCCATGGGACGAGTTTTGCTTTTTCCTCCTCTCTTTGTCTCTCCCTGTCTCTCCCTGAACGAAAGAAGCTTCGCACGAGAGGATACTAGTCGAAGTGGTTTGTCGGTGGCCAGAGAAAGCCCCTAGTCGCTTGCTGAGGTAATAATTTATGTTCCAGCGTACAAATATAGCAGCCAATAATCGTAGCCGTCGGCAAACTATCGTAGGAATGGCAGAACACGAGGAAAACACGAAAGGCCGAGAGGGTGGAAAGCCACGTAAAGGGATGGAAACGTGGGAAATCAGACGAGAAACGTTTGATATGGACACGTGATATCGATGCATTCGGGGTTCCGTTAAGCTGGGAAAACAAAGGATTAGCTTCTTTTGTTGTGAATCCCAAGCCATTCGCTGACGATGTGTATGTACGTACCATTTGTTTTCCTAATTACCGACGCAGCAACCGTATTACCGTGCGAGGGATGCAGAAGTTTGTGGTTCGTGGAATATGCGGATCGTTTATTTCGAATGGGAGGCAATTTTTTGGAAGAATTGACCGCATGAGAAATTTACGTATATTACCTTTTATTTATATTCGAAGGATTTGATGTTCAAATCATATGGAATGAAAAGGTGAGGGAAATCAAAGTTCACTTTACATTTCTTCAGAGCTAGAAACACAAGTACAAGGGGGAATTGAATTTTTCCCAAACCGCGCGAGAAGATAATTTTTCCTCGTCGTATCATCCGCTTTCTTTCCTATTGCAACTTCGTGGATTTTTATTTCGCAAAAAATTAAAAAACAGGCTTCAGCTTGTAATTAACCGCGGCACTGCGCGCTTTCATCTTCGTATTTCTCCGCATCCTTGCAGCTTCCAATTACACCAAAGAAAACACCTCACTGACCTCACTGGGAAAATAAAATAGCCAAACTCGAAGATGGTATCCCGTAGCCATGCACATGTTATTTAGCAATTAAGTTCGAAAAATTTACCAAATGTCCAGCTGGACGAATTGTAAAGTACAAATTAAATAATAAAAAAGAAAATAAGAGCCACAAAGAAATCCACTTCTGGCAGCTTAGTTGCCTTCGTCCAAAGTTGACCAGACCAGCTGAAGTGGACCAAAGGTTACGTTAAACGGTTCTTAATCCCCGAAAGCAGCCTGAAATCTACTGTGGCAATCGTCAGCCGATCTTGCTGGTCCTGGAAATCCTCCGCACTCGCAACGAATTTAGGACAAGGCGAATAATCAGCGTGGATCGGTCGATGGTTGTGCAGGTCGTCGATGGCTTCGGATTACTCGAATCGAAAATGCCAAAGGCACTGGTTGCTGAACGACGAAATATTGACTGGTCAGAGCAGAAACAGTTGGTGATCGCAAAATGGTCACACACTGACGCAGTGAACGTTTAACAGCGGAGGCAAATTTGTTTAGTAACGTTCGATCGTCGCGATAAATGTGCCCCTTTTACACGCGTTTCGTTTTATTTCGCCCGGGGACTGGGCTCGTTTCGCATTAAATACCGGCCATCCGCTTTTGTTTGGCCAATATTTTTCTCTCTGAAGGTATTTGCGGCTGTTTTGTTACCGGTTTGACGAGGTTTCAGCGAGTTGGCTTGACAAAAGCTCCGACGAGTTACAGCAACGACCAGGGGGGCCGACGTTTATGCAAATTCGTATTTTCGTGGAAATGCGAAAATAAGGAAGATGGTGGCAACTAACTAGGCAGAGATTTCTTTGAAATATGAAATATCATAGCGAACGATGAGTTAGCACATCGAACGAACGATCTGTTTGCATTTGCTGCGAACGAGAAGCACTTGGTTTGTTTCTACGTTTCGTTTGTTTCCATCTGCGGAAACTTGAAGCTCGCCGAGCAACCGAGAAAAAGCCTGTGATCCACGAAATTTGCATCGCGCCCCTCGAGGCTGCATATTATTCAAGAGACTTTCAGGAAGTGCGATTATTTGCCAGTACAGCGCGTGTCTGTCTGCTGAGGAGCTCGGTTTATTCAACCACTGGTAGAAAAATCGTACGTAACGATCAAGGATTCTTCTGCTCGCTTCTCCACGCGTTTCAGAATCATCGATAAAAATTAGAAAAATAATAAATAGCGATTTTACTGATGGTCAAATCGTATCGTATAACATTGGAGGATTTTGGTGGAAATTTTCCGAATTCAGCCGAGGTAATTCGACCGACTGTAATCCGAGGCTACGTAAATCGAAAGTGCAAACCTGGGTGCTAATTACTCAATGTAATTTATTATTCTTGTTGAGAATTGTGGATCTTAAATGCCGAAATAAATGTATAGGAACACTTAGGTTATACTTAGAATTGATATCAAAATAGTTTCAGGTTTATTTGATATGGGATGTACAAGATATTCGTGGATACACATTTGCACGCGTCTCAGCACTCTCTTTGTCTCACCATCTTCTTTACCAGACTTCTTTACTAACTGAACAGTCGCGTTCTTTTGTTTTACGAGATGCTGTGCACGCACATACTTACACACACTCATAGTCATATATGTGTGTCACTATTACGCGACTAATCTAGTGTTTTTTTTTTTTTTTTTTAATTTGTACTTTACAATTTGTCCAGCTGAACATAGTCTAGTGTAGCACACAAAATTACACACATTTCAATAATTCTCCTAGAAATTCAAAAAACCGGAGAACATGTTAAAAGTAGAATCGAAACTCGGGGTAAGAAACTCGAATCGAAAGTAACTTGGTAACTTTCAACTTTGTTAACTTGTGTCGGAGACGTACGAGCGTTCTCTTAGGCGCTGTGGCGCTAGTGGAATTTACAATTTTGGATCGAAACAAAAAAAAAAAGAAAAGAAAGAGAAGGGAAAGAAAACACGCTGTGGTTGAGCGCAAAGAAAGGCAGGGAACAAAGAGCATCGTTGGAAGAAAGTCAAGGAAGACCGGAAGCTTCGCGTCGAGAAACGAGTTTCCTGGTTCAAGTGTTTGAGAAGCTCGTTAACCATAAAACAGTCAGTAACTTCCGAACCATTATCAGTGTTTACGGTCCCATTATCGTTGCATGAAACAGCAAGAAGCAACTTGAACAACGCGCCCGTTAATTCTAATTTACGATACGACAATAATCTTTGTGACCGGTGACATGATTACCAATTTAGGTCAGGCCAAAAGGCTGAGATTCGTTAAAGTTCGCACACACTGTTCGTAAAACGTATTTTATACGGCATGTTGCAGAAATCATGATACTATTAACAAGCAAGGGAAACTCCATGCGCAACGTGGAACAACGTTTGACCATTCGTTTCCCGGAAAATCATATTTGAAACTTTGCTCGGTGTTGAACATTTTTTGATTCATCTTCGAATTTCAATTCTGGTGTGTTGAAATTGACTGATAGAGGGACGAGTGGATGAATTTGTAATAGAAAATATATTGAAATAAGTATAATTATTATAAAGGATGATTATTTAACGTGAACTAAATACAGTAATGTGCTATAACTAAAGTAACTAAATAGTTAATTCACAATTCACAACTAATAGTTTACAATTCATAACAACTCGGCAACTTAACTTTCGACTCCTCACAACCCTACTCTTCACCACTCGACTGTCAACTCACAACTACTCAACTCGACTCTGCACTCACGACTACTCAACTCGACTCCCCACCACTCGACTGTCAACTCACAACTACTCAACTCGACTCTCCACTCACGACTACTACAACTCGACTCCCCACCACTCGACTGTCAACTCACAACTACTCAACTCGACTCTCTACTCGCGACTACCACAACTCGACTCCCCACCACTCGACTGTCAACTCACAACTACTCAACTCGACTCTGCACTCACGACTACCACAACTCGACTCCCCACCACTTGATTCTCAACTTACGACTACTCAACTCTCCACTCACGATGTTCCAGGTAACGACTGCCAGGTAACGATCACCCGGTAAAAGCTCCAAGACCCTTTTAGCCTAACGGCACTTAGTTGCCAACCCAATAAGAACGCAGCTATGATACGTCTGTTGTTATATATTAGGAAATACCAGAACTTGGAAAGCAATTGAATTTTTATATTAATAATAAAAATTAAATTTAATTTAAATATATATACACCTTGAAGAATAACAAATATTTTCGTGCGTAAGGTAAACTTCAAAATGATCTAAATGTAAATTGGCGCGAAAGATCAGCGAGTAGAGATTCTCCGAAAAATTCTTTCTATCCTTCGTGATGACAAGCGCAACGGAAAATGAACAGTAGGGTGGAATTAAAAGGGGAGTTTTTCCTCTCGGATTTCCAGCTGATAGCGGTTCTTCCCTTGGATTTCCAAGGATTGGTGCATGCAGAGTTAATTAGTAACTTGTTCGAGTCTGCTTTTTGTCAATTAACGTTAATTGCAATCATAAAATTGATATTCGCGATTACGTAAAACTTTTATGAAAATATCGTGCGCGCTACGATACAAGAGTCGGAAAAATTCCAGTTGCAAAAATATTTACATAGGAGAAAAATATTAAAGAGTATTATACAAAAAAAGTTTACGTCATATCGCGGTTCAACTGCGTTTATTCCAACGAAATGTCACGTAACTCGTTTCCGCGACTCGATACGTCCCTCGTGTGTCAAATTCAAACGAAACATCGGTGAAACGTAACAGTAAATTATTAATTTTCCTCTTTATCGTTTACCTGCACTCGCACTAATTTTCCTTCGAAGCTAACGGATTTCGTTCACGCGTGAAGGAGAAAGAGTTTCATAAAAATTGTCCTATAAACGTTAGAATAACATAATTTTCTATAAAATTAATAATTCTTTTATACAATCCACACGAAAGACGAGCGAAGGTCCCGGCGACCCAACTTTCGCTGCTTCAACTGAATCGAACTATCGTGCGAACGAAAAATAATACGAGGAAAGTAGTTGGCGAGTTGTTCGTCCCCGAAAAAATTCGATAAATAAAGTCCTGCGTTTATATTTACAAACATATGCCCGACGCGATCTTATTTTCGAGCAACAGCTTGTTTCGCGTGATAATAGTCGCTCGCCAACGTTCGGAGAAATTGCTGCAACTGACCTAACTGCACGTTCGAACTGAACTTTAGCTAAGCTCTTATTATATGCTTGTATTATATACCACCGACGAGCATCAATCCGCTTATGGCTTATATGAACGTCCAACGATAAGGTGTGAATAGTAGGTGCACGCACTATACGACACGCTGTTACGCTTCGCAGCTCGTACAAGTTTGCAAGTATATTGCGGTTATTACGTGTGTAGCGGCACACCAGTCAACGGAAGGTTTGAATCGGCAGAGACTCATATTACTGTGCCTTGGGATACCGTAGCGGCAACATTGTACTCTGATGCTGCACTCGACAGCAAAGCTTTTCAACGGTTTCGTAATGTGCCATCGATACCCCTACGGTCCTTTCGCCGAATATTTGGGAGAAGATGTGGCAACGCGGATGCCTACGAACCCGTGCGTAGTGGGGATATTGAGGGGCGACGGAAAGAAACGAATCGGACGAAGAAAACAGTTGGAATCGAGAGTTGTTTTGGTTTGCCAGGTTCAAAGGTAAACAAACTGCGGACAAAACATTATCGCCGTTATTTGTAATCGTCAATCGGAGTTATATTCGAACTTTTTGTAATAACTCTGGTCGATACTGTAAAAGTAATACTATATAACGTTTTATCAAATACAAAATTTATTAGAACAGAGTAACTATTTTATATATAACATAATAACTTGAAGTATTAACGAACAGTGCTCTATTCTCTTGTATATCTCAGAACAAGGATGAATTTGTTTTATTGCACATCCATGCATTCAACACGCGTTGAACTTGTTGATAGGTGACTTATTTTTTCAGTTACGAAGAATTAAAAAGTCCGTGATGGAAATATCCGCACGCAGATTTTCTGGCGTTGCGTGTGTCCGACGATTCTATTGTTAGAAAAAACGCGCGTTATCGATGCAACCTAACTCGGTCTCTCGTTGCAGCCCAGGGTCTGCTTTTTCAATGGCCGGGAGAATCGATACTTCAGCAAGTTTTTCTTCTTTTCGAAAGGGCGGCCGGATCGAAGGTCGAACGGTTCTGTTTGGTAAAATGTGAGCAGATTCGAGCGGAAGATTGGCCAACTAACTCGGGAAACGTGTGAACAGGATACGCCACTGTGTTCCAGCTATTTGTTAGTCACTGCCAAAGAAGTTTTTAGATTTTTTATCGCTGCGCAAATTTCTATCCTTCTGGGTGTTGTTTCCAACCTAACCTTACTCTAACCTTCCTAACCTATTCCATAAATCACGATTGCCTCGAACAATGGCAAAATTTCGATTTCGACGATTTATTTCGTGGTGCAGAAAGTTAATATGAAACGTCTAAGGATTAGCAAATTATCAACACAAAATATCCCAAATAGATGTTATTCGTTAATCGCTTGAAACATTCGTTAGAATGTTTCGTGTAAGCGAAACTTAACCTAAAAGAAAACCACTCGGAGAAAACGGTAGGACTCGTGCAGAAGATCCTGTCCTCGAAGACCCGAAGATTATCATTAATATGATTAAATGGGCCATTAATTATAACGGTTTGCTGGGATTGGACGAGAATGGCGTAAGAAAATGCAGCAATGAATAAGATAAGAAGCGAAAAGAAGATGTTGAGCGGACGATAGACATCGACGAGTAATATTAATGACGAAAGTTAGCGCAAGGAATTTGTTCGACGATAAATACCCTTTTACGACCGCCACGATCACCTTGGTATCTCTTCTTCTTTTCTTCTCTTTTCTTTTTCATTTTTTTTTTTTTTTTTTTTTATCGCCCCTAGCCGCGTTTCAAACGCTCAAGAGGAATTCCAAGGAGCCAGAGTGGAAAACTTTCGTCAGAAGAATCTCCCTTGCTCGTGTTTAATGCGAGCAAATTTTTAATTGGCGAACTTTCCCAGAAAATCCGACTTACAGGAAATCGTTCGAGTGCCCAAAGATTCACCTGAAAACAAGAATACCTGACATTCCTTTGCCTGTCCAACTGAAAATCTTTCCGCAGGAATTAACATTGACTAAAGTTAATGCTAATACTCGTCGTGTTGCTGGAAGATGGTTCAACCTCTTGGAAACGAAGTTTTCGATGTTAGCACAATGGCTGCCATCTTGGCGCGAAAATTTAAACGACCGAAATACGAGATACTGGATATTGCGCAAAACGATGCAAAGGTACATAAAATTTATTTGTGCAAGATGTTGCAAACGGAATTGGAAGCGAACGGGTGGTAAATTAACGCGATTTGTGAAAATCTATAAAAGATAGTTCGGCAATATGGCGCGGAAATTCAAAAAATCCACACGTAAAATGCCAAATATTTCAAAGATCGATGAAGAAAACCCTCGAATATCGCTAAAATAATATTAAACACGTGGTAAATTGGACTTGTTTTTGCGCCGAAATCGATCAAATTTAGATCGACAATTCGGCGGGAAAATTCAAACGGTCGAAACAGGAAAGCAAATATCTTACGAAACGGAAGCTTGAAAAATTCGATTGACAAAAGGGTGTCTCAAATAAAATTCGACGCAAACAGGTGTTAAATTAAGCTGTTTCCGTGGCGAGATTTCGTCAAATCGATGAAATTCGTGGAACGTTGTTTGTCGCTATCGCGATTCTCTCGTCGATTTCATAAAGATAAGCCCCAAGTGCCTCGCTATGAATAGGCACCCTGACATTTAATGAGTCACGTTTTCTTCGGCAAATCTCGAACAACCTTCAAAGTACCTAGATACCATTTTCTTCGACTCATTAACGTGTCAAGGAAATCAATTTCGATAATTATTGGCGGCTAAGTATAGCAACGCGCATGCCGACGTCAGCTGATTTCGATGTGCCGTGTTCCTGGCGAACTGGAAACGTTGTTAAAGCGGAGAATTCAATTAACTACCGGGCTCTGTCGTATCGGTTATTTCCCTAATTTCCGCCCAACTCCGTACCTGTCTATGCAGTTTACGCTAACTTTTATTATTACTGTCATTTGCCACTAAATCTTCGCTAAAAATTAGACAGAAAGTGACGATAACAGCGGACCAAATTTTGTTGCTTCTGATGTTCGTATTATTGTTGTTATTATTTATTCTACATACAAATTCTATTTCTTTGTTTCTTATGCATGTTCTATATGTATTTATACGTGCTTTTTATATGTACGTTGTCTTTTGTATTGTTGAGAATTTTGGATCTTAATAGCCGAAATAATGGTACAGAAACGCTAAATTTACATTTAGAATTTATATTAGAATAATTATATATTTATTTGATAAGCGATTTCAAAGATATTCATCGATACATACTTGCACGCGTCTCAGCACTTTCTTCCATACCCGACTGTTAACCGAACAGTTTACGTTCATTTGTTTTTGAGACGCCGCGCACACACATGTTTCTACACACTGATATTCACATACAAGTAGTACTACCATGCATCTAACCTAATCTAGCACATAAAATTATACGTATCTCAATATCTATAAATACAGAACTACAATGGTGGAGAAAAGTATTAGGTTGGCAACAAGTGATTGCGGATTTTGTCACTAGGTGGTAATGACAAAATCAGAAACCACTTAGTTGCCAACCCAATAGTATTTTTTTTAAATATAGAGATTTTTATAACTGGGTTTTGTGAATGGATGAGAAAAATAATTCATATAATGAAATATTTCATAGTTTCTTCGCACCGTTGATATTAAACAGCGATGCTAGATGTTGGGACGTTGGAAAATTTTCTTTTTCACATACGAGTTTATCTTTTCCTAATTTTTCTCCATAGTGGCTGGTGCAAACGACACGAGTTTGTAGCGTCTCGAAGACGTTCGAATGTCAGCCACAAGAATACGTAATAAAAGCTGGAGGTATCAGTTAAAAAATTTTAATGTCACATTTATAGGACGCTTCAGAGTCGTCGCGAGATGAAATAGCTGAAAGCACAGAATGTTGTAGCTCCTCGATACCACACAACTCTCGTCCAAAATATTTTATCGTATCGTTCGTATTTTTCCAGATATTTCAACGTTCCCAGCTAAACAGGGCATATCGTGTAAACGTATATTTTTTAGGGCTCGGTGAAATCTGATACGTTAGAAAAAAACGGGATAAAATACGGGGAACTACAAAATAAAATACCACTATTTCATATGTTGCAACCTTGCATAGAAGCAGGACCGTGTAAACAAAATGCACTGCACGTAATTAATAAAAATGTGCTTCATAGTCAACGCGTAAGCAACAAAATAAAGATCTATTGTACGATCATTATATTTTCGACAATATTTTTGTTGTTTATATATATATTCCTGGACCATTATTATACACGCGAATTTTTCATAGAAATTTTGTCCTTCAATCGTTTAAAAAAACAAAAAGAATGGAGCAATATATTTAATGTGATCGTAAGTAATGACGCAACGCGTGCGTCACGAGCATCTCGAATTCGACACCCGAGGACGCATACGTGTGCGTCATCCTTGTTATCGAAGAAATTTGTAACTCGGCGAAGAATCCTGCAACAAAGAAGTTTGAATCTGCACGCGTATTCCACTAGCCAATTTAGTCTAATTAAATTGGTTTAGAATATTGAAATTAGTTCAGAGATGCACGATCCCTTGAATTTATCTTTCAAGCGAAGACGATCGTGCAACTTGTTCATTTTCTTACGAAAGACGATCAAGTAAGAATGGGCCACGAATTCTCGACGAATCAGCGAGGATCACCGTGACAGTCGTCTTAGACAAAAAAAAAAAAGAAAAAAAACATGCGATCAATGCTTTTTTCACTTTCGACTGCGTGGCCCTTTGTGTCTGACATCTCCTGGGTCGCGGCCATTGTCCCACGCTTGGTTGATGGGTTTCCTGGGACCCAACCTACTGCCCGGATTTGGCCTCTGCTCGCTTCTTCTTGTTCCCTAAACTAAAAGTGGCACCAGGGTTTCTGCAGGAATTCCGAAGCGAGTAGAAGCCTCCCCTGCTCCCATATTCGATACAACCATAAAGATAAGCTCGCGTATTGATCGAAAAGTCACACATACAAATAAGATGATATTGCCGTAGGCTGTGATAGCGGTACTTAGGATACGATCAAGGAAATAATCTGGAAATCCTGAATGGCAGCGAAAGAACAGCCTTCTGACGATGTATTGGGTTGGCAACTAAGTGGAAACGCTTGGGAAGAAGGTGACGCGCGTTTTAAATAGAATTTCAAAAGACGTATGCACACGAGTCTTTCAACGACTGTGTGAGGCACCTAAAATTCATGTAGAGAGGGAAGAGACGTATGTTGTATAATATTTGGGGTTCGATGTAATAGCGAGAGAGAAGGAAAGAAGGAAGGCGAGGGGAATGCTAGAATGTTCAGGGCTTGCTAGAGGACTCGTGAGTAAGGCTAAGGCAACGTATATTCTTCCCTCTGCCTCCAGAGGTCTATGACGTGCGAAACTTTGCAAATAAGATTTCCTGACGGCCTCCCTATCCCGGTATCTAAGACAACGTGTGGTATGTGAGCGTGGAGCTAGCGCTGTCCACTGTACTACGGTGCCTCGCGCGCCTACTTCCCCCTCCACCTATCGTTTCTCGCTATACGTTCATTGGTCGTGGATGAAACCGCGCGACGTTAAGAAGTTAACTATGACAGGCTAAATTTTGTTTTATTATTTAATTTGTACTTTACAATTTGTCCAGCTGAACATTCGGTAAATTTTTCTAGTTAACAGGCTAAATGTGATTAAATATAGTGATTACTAAATATCGACGTTGAATTTATATTGAAATTGAATTAATTACAAATTAATATTATATATTCAACTGAAATATTTCTCTATCATTTCTGAAAACCTACTTACATAATTATGTTCGAAAGATATAAGTCAAACAATTTGGAAAGAAACTTTGTTTAAATCGAACGAGAACTTGATTTCCCATCGTTCGAATAAGTTGTAAATGATTCAGAAGCAGAGATAAAACGGATAAATGAAAGATAAGCGAATCTCTCTGAGAACAGGCATCGAATTAATTTCCGCGGTTAATGATATCAGTTTTATAAAACGTTTCGTTCAAGTCGACGTTTTGTATAGTTTCCTTTTGTATTTTTTTTTAATTTTTATTTGAAATAACAAACCGACTAAGCTTCTGTATGTCGTTTAACTGGCGCGAAGAAGCCATTCGTTAACTTTCTTCATTTTTTCTGTCCGAGCCAAGCGACGAATAACGGTAGAATGGATTATTATACTTTCATGGATTATACTCCTCGTTTGTCGTGGATTATTTTCAGTAATATCTCTTAAAACGTCCATGGAATTTTCCAGCTCTCCTCTTAGCCCATTCTTTAACGAAAAATTACCAGCTGCGAATTTTCACCAACCAACGAGAACCGGCTTGCAGATTTACATAATCTTCTGCAAATGCTAAATTTATGTTTTTCATCGGGTGTCCCAACATTCCTTCCAACTTTTTAGGTCCACACGTGAAATATATCAAAAGTATTTATTTCTCCCTATGATTTCCATTATTTTCCTCGTGTTCTCGTAAAAATGCAAACACGCATGAAGTTCCATAGGACAGTGGTAGCCTAAAAGGCAGCATTATATTTTCAAGGGGTGAAAATTCAATGGCTTATAAGGTCGAAGCTTCGCTAACCTTTCTCTACGCCATGTTGGTTTTATTGGCCTTGGAAAGTTGCGCAAATAACCAATCTAATGGGCAGATATCGGTAGGAAAATAGTCTACGACTCAATCTTCTTGTTTTCCTTCTTCTTTCTTTTTTATTTAAGAGATTAGCGTTCCATCGACATTTGCTTCATTTCTCAGATCTTACTCTTTTTATCCGGCAGAATTCTTCTCCAGTGGCACGCCAGCTGCGGAATAAACGCGGGACGATAAACACACGGAAACTTGTTTATTTTCGTTTCATCGGATGAAATTCAAACCGATGATGCTTCATCGTCTCGGCGATACACGCGTTCGGATTAACGCATTTATAGCTTACGATTTATAATGCTGAATTGAATATCGCATATATTAAACAATATAACGTATAATACTAATTATTCGTTAATAATTCAAATACCGAATATGTTGCAGGAAAATACGATGAACAAAACATAATAAGCGATAGACGGTGTTTCAAATTCGCTGTGATGTCAGCTAAGTGACGACGTATACGAGTTTCTCGGGAGCAACGCTAGTCGACTCCACCTTCTTCTCAAAATGTCTGCATTTTAATCAATTTCAAAAATAATGTTCGCAATAATGTCGTCCTTATTTTTTCTTTCTCAATTCACCCACATGGTCAACTGAATTGGTTTACATAAAAATCTCGAACCCGTTGGTTTACCAGGAACAAGTCTAGTTCCTCTTCTGGCGAAATATTAGGTTGGCAACTAAGTGATTGCGAATTTTGTCGTTAGGTTGTAATGACAAAATCCGCAATCACTTAGTTGCCAAGCTAATATCAAAGAATATAACGTACCAAGATCATAGAAACTGATAGAGTGGCAATCGTCAACTTCCCTTTGATCATCGTAGCACTCAACAACTCTTGTTACCGGTGAAGGAATCTTCTCGCCGAACAGATAATCCGAAATTGTAGAAGCGTACGTTGGTGTGAAAGTTTTTTATTACTCGTGCACGTGACCCGATTGTACCGACTGAGAATTAAAACAATGGAAATAGGGCAGGCTAGCCGCTAGTTTCGCAGCGCATGTTCCATAGAATGCCGTTATACGCGTTCCAAGAGGCTACACGTTCCAGCAAAAGCAATTTTCGTGAAATGTTTCGCCGATTGTTTGCTGCTCGCTATTCACCACCGAGAGTTTAGAAGCAGAAAGTATATAGAGAAATGAGCTAGAGCAGGGACTTTCAATGAATGTATTAGCAATTAGTTGGCAAGTAGGGGAAAGCGGTAGACCGCGTAATATCGGCTTCGAGCGAACCGTAACGTCAGAAGTGTCGAAAGCGGAGCAGCTCGAGTGGATCGAGGGTTTGAAGAGTTTAAACGAACCATTGTATCGCCGTTTAACCGCATTAAACCGGCCTGTTTAATATGTCCAATCGAAAAAGCTAACCCCAATCGATTCGGTGGCACTGCCTCGTTTTATCGAACCACGTAAACCGAAGAAATTACAGCCACTCGTGAATGTACCTCAATACCAGGCGAAACCGCGAATATTGTTATTCCTAAAGGTAATAACAGTACCGTAAATTGTAGAGTATTGAGGAACGATAGTAGCATCATAGATCTACTCGCGAATTTATTCGAATGTTTTTATTCGAACATTTTTCGATGGACAGTTCACCAAACTGTTGCAACTTCGTCACCTGCAATGCCTCGCTTGTTTTGTTTTCACGATGTTGACAAACGTTTCGGTAGAATCTGAACGATTTCAAGGGCGATGTAACGCGAGACGTATCATATTTCGCGACGCGCTCCTACAAAACGCTCAATCGATGCGTTCGACAGTCGGTCGGTTAAACGAGACGTTTGAGAGTTCTGTAGCGGAGAACAAGCTGGGCTCTCGTTTGGGAACTTCAAGCGTAATCGCAACGATCGTATCTCGTTACGGTGGCAACGAAATCTCAAAAACTTTCCTATAACGCGCCTAATATGTTCGTAGCAAGATTCTCTGATAAACATCGGGATACTTTGGTGCACCACTGTATCGCGGGAAATGATTCAACGACGCAAGGAGAAATTCGGATATTTGACGAGGACACGACACTGTTGGAACGTAAGTGGCAGTCGTTTCGTACTGACTGTGATACGCGATACCGTATCGACGATGCGGGTCGATGATAACGACGGTAATTAACCGTTTCGTTGCTAAGTCCAACTGTATCAGGCCTGTCAGTATGAAACCGGAATTTGGCTATAGATAGCCCTAGCTGATAATGTAGTTATCACTAAACTGCGTCGTTGATGCCAAAAGTCTTTGTCAACGTCTCGCAAACATTCTCGACTCAGAACAATACAAGTTTCATACAACAGCATAGTTTGTAATAGCGTTGAACACGTCGAATTTTGTGCCTGGAAACTACGATTTGCGGACAGCATTGATTTTCTGTTTACCGTTTGAAGAAAACTGCTGCAGAATCGCATCGAATGCTTGTCGAAGCTTACGGTGAGCATGCTCTTGGTAGATCACAGTGCTTTGAGTGGTTTAAAAAAATTCGGAAGTGGCAATTTTGACGCGAGGAACGAAGAACGTGGAAGACCAGCGAAAAAGTTTCAAGACAGAGAATTGCAAGCATCGTTGGATGAGGATGACGCTCAAACGCAACAACAACTCGCTGATCGATTAAACGTGACACGAGAAGCCGTCTCCATACGTTTGAAAGCTATGGGAAAGATGCAGAAGGTGGGAAAATGGATTCCACATGAACCGAACGAAAGACAGCAGGAAAACCGAAAAACCACTTGCGAAAAGCTGCTCGCCAGATACAAAAGAAAGTCATTTCTCCACTCTGGCGAAAAATGAAAAACTCTTTGTCACGATGTTGCAACAAGTTCACAGAATGTTTCGCTTTCGGTTCTATAAGCACCGTTATTCGGTTGTTGCAATATATAACCTCGTCAAGGCCTTAAATTCCCTGCAAAATGCTCCAGAATTTCCGGTACCTGTCATTCCACGAGACGAAAATCCAAAAAGATCTAATCCCGTTGACCGAAACTTGGAAAGGAGCCGTTCCCCTGACATTCGATCGAATTTCCATATGGGGAAAGCTTCTTCTGCGAGAAGGTTTCTCGTTGAACGGAACTTGCTTGCACGCAACATCGATCTGAAGTTGCAGCCAGCAGCTCCACAGCGAGACTCCATGATGAAACGAGTTCGAGCTGAGCAAACGTCGTCGTTTCGACAAACACCAGGCAACAAACACGAATTTGTTCTCCCGTGTACAACGGCGAAACGTCCAACAATGGCGATAGACAGAAAGAACAGAAAGCATGTCTGGCTATCCTCGAGGCCGTAAGTCGAATACTGCACCGTATGGGGACAAGAGAGAAAACAGGAAGCAGAGGGCGCTCGGCAAACGAGCAAACCGCTGTTTACCTGACCCGGCTGTTTCCGTTTGCTTTGCGTGACGACGCAAAAGGATAACGTTCTTGCTGGAATTGTTCAGAAGAATCCAGCTCAACGCGTTCTCTGTCACGTACATCGTGTGGTCTTACTTGTCCGATGATTCGTTGAGGTTAGATTCGGTTCTTTGTTGAGGTTAACCCTTAGACCGAATAAAACGTTCTTATGGTATTGTTCAACTGCAAACGTGGGTCTTCCCCGAAGATTGGAAACTCGAGCGATGCTAAAATTATATTTGGCACATCAGAAACCTGAACACCGTGCATTGCTTCCGATAATGACTTCTTGAAGTTTGTAGGTTAGGTTACGTTACGTTAAGTTCTTTAGTGCACTGACGTTTAAGGGTTTGGAAACCGTACACGCTTAGTTACGTAAAAGGAAAGAGAAAAGGGAATATTAGGGCAAATAGCAGTGAATTTAAGCATAACTTTTAATATCGTTATCGATTATTGTAAGAGAAATACTCTGATACTACGAAGAAAATAGGGAAAAATAGGTGAAATCATAATGGATTCAAATGCAATTTAACTTAAATCGAATTGGCTTTAGTTTGGATTAAGGAAAATATAATTTATTGTACTAGAACTTTAAATGAATAACTGCTTAAAGAAATGTTATAACTTACATATATATATATATATATATATATATATATATATATATATATATATATATATATATATATATACATATATATTCCTGAACTTTTGCCAAATAAATGAAAGACAGTCTGTCGTAATAAAATATAACCTAAAACAAATTTGACTCACGAAATTGATACAGGTTTAAATATGCCAGTAATTCCCAAGGCAAACTCTATTTAAACTAGGTTTAAGTCAAAGATACCTTAAAACAGCACGTTTGAAAACTTTAAAAATTTACGAAAGACAATCCGTCTTAATAAAACGCAACCTAAAACCGCTAAAAGAGGAGAATTCTTTAAAAGAATGACAGAAATTTGGATAGATCGAGGAATTTCTGACAGATGGAGGAAATACGATCCAGAGTGCGAGCCTGTGTTACAAATGTATTCCATTTCCTTGATATAACGACTCGCTTTTCATTCCACGGCCATTACCAGTTTTCCGGGAAACGAGGCCGTTCGGTTACAATATGTTAAGTACGAATCTCGAAATTGCAGCTAGCACGCCACGGAAACGTTGAATATATACGTCCAGCAGTAAATCGTAAGCAATTTCGTTGAAGGGAGAGTAAAATCGATTTTAATGTAAACAGGTGTAAAAATCTCTTCGGATAAAAATTTCCCTAGAATTAAATCGAGTTTAGTCGTTAACAGCTATCATCGAGATGTCAAGTACTACCAACATATCGATACTATAAATTACGATCTAGTTAACTTTTTCCTATTTGAAAAATTGATAAAGTCAACCGAATGCGATATAATGTATTAAAGTCTAAGTATACTAAGTATACTAAGTCGTGAGTATTTCAAGGAAATTATCGAGATTATTGGTCAGACACTGGTCAGCGACTTGTTCTTCGACGATGCAAATCTAGATTATTTTTAACGATCACACGGTGAATGTTATGTTCTATAATGTGCGCGACGTTTTTTTTACCTATAGGGTGTTGCAATGGTTCCCTGTATTTCTTGAATTACTTTTTTTGGGTGTATGTGTGCGTTAACCTCTTTGTTGCTGAGTATTCCTTGTTGCAAATTCTTCTCATCACTGAAATTCTTTTTCGGCTCTCCTCTTTGCTCACTTCTTTTACTTGTGTTTGTATGTATCGCCATTTTTTTTTTTATTTTTTTTTTTTTTTTTTTTATTGTCAGAGAGTTAAAATTTCTTTCTGAAGTCTTTACATCATTCCTCTTATCGCTACAACGTTTCTGATTTTACTATTATATACGTTTGTTCCCTTTATCAGTGTAATTCTTTTCCCTCCAAATCCTTGCATCGTTCTCCTTATAACTACAATTTTCTTTTTTTATATCCTTATATCGTTTTTTTATCCCTGTGTGCCCTCCTCCTCTGCAAAACTCGATTTCCTTTATCGTTAGGTATTATCCCAGCAATCTTCCCCGTGACAGGATTGTTCTCCCCAAATGTGAAAGTTTTTCCAACTTCCAATTTCATCACCGTAGAGTGTACCCCAGGAAGTCCTTAGGATAACAGATTATTTCCCAACTATTGATCCGCGTGGATGGAGGACACTGTCCACGGAACTACTTGAAAGCCAGAAGACAGGACACGTCCACAGCAGTCAGGAACGATTTTAGAAGAAGTGACCGCTAGTTGACCGCAAACTAACCACAAGATGGACGCCGTTGTTCATGTCAGATACTTGTGACCAAAGGATTATACGACGAAAGCTGGAGATCTAGCGGGAAGCTAAGCTATATTGTGCCATGCTGTTGTAAGCTTAAAAATATTTACTACCATATATTTCTAGGCAACTGTCTCCGCTAAAAGCTAGATCCTAGTATAGTTCAACTTAGCTTTTGGTAATTGTCTGGTGGTACGACACGAAAGCCGGGGATTTATCGGAAAGTTAGGTTATGTTGTGCTATGCCGTGGTAGGTTTAAAAATATTTGCTGCAATATATTTCTAGGGAATCATCCGCGCTAGAAGCCAGATCCTAGTATAGCTCGACTTAGCTTTTGCTAATTGCCTGGTGATACGACGTGAAAGCTGGGGATTTATCGGGGAGTTAGGTTATGTTGTGCTATGCTGTGGTAGGTTTAAAAATATTTACTACAATATATTTCTAGGGAATCGTTCGCGCTAGAAGCTAAATCTTAGTGTAATTCAGTCTAGCTTTTGCTCATTGTCTGGTAATACGACATGAAATCTGGGGATCTATCGGAAAGGTAGGTTATGTTGTCCTATGCTGTGGAAAGTTTAAAAATATTTACTGCAATATATTTCTAGAGAATCGTTCGCGCTAGAAGCTAAATCTTAGTGTAATTCAGTCTAGCTTTTGCTCATTGTTTGGTAATACGACATGAAAGCTGGGGATCTATCGGAAAGGTAGGTTATGTTGTCCTATGCTGTGGTAAGTTTAAAAATATTTACTGCAATATATTTCTAGGGAATCGTCCGCGCTAGAAGCTCAATCTTAGTGTAGTTCAGTCTAGCTTTTGCTCATTGTTTGGTAATACGACATGAAAGCTGGGGATCTATCGGAAAGGTAGGTTATGTTGTGTTGTGCTGTGGTAAGTTTGAAAATATTTGCTGCGATATATTTATAGGCTACCATTTCCACTACTATAGCTTCGCTTTCAGTGGAAACTGTTCCTCATATATGCATGGAAGCAAATATTTTTGAAGCTAATGTGCCATAATATAGGCTAGCTTAGTTCTTAAGCGGGTCCCCGGTTTAATACTAGAGCAGCTTTGACGTTTAGATATTCTAGCACTCGCAGAAATCCGAGAGTTTTATGAAATGAACGATAGTCTTATGAATTTCAATTCTATTTGAAAAGGAAGCTGACCGTTGGTGAGTGATGCTTGACCTGAAAAGCATTTGCATGGTATTTCCAAGCAGAGCATTTTTAATTTAGCTATATGCAAATATACTGATTTTCAGCAATTTATTTACATTTTTTGATGTTTCAGGGTATTGTTGGTAAATTGATCGTGATAATCAATAAATAACGCAATGTTGTATATTATTATGTACTTTCTATAACAAAATAATGCTCCAACTAAATTATACAAACAGTCAATCGAAGCAAATATTATTATTATACTGCTTCCATCATTTTCCTCAATATCACTTTCATGTTATATTTCAATTTCAATTTCATATTATATTATTTTTTCACATATTCGTTTAAATATGAACATCGCTTATACGTGTAACGAACGCTATATTGTTGTAAAGCTTCTCAACAATTATAAATTATATTTTCAATAATATATAGTTATTAATATATAGTTTCCTTTATGATAAATGTCTTGGTATGAGTCAACGAGATCCAAGCTGTATATCCGGCAATTTCAACGACGTTATATGTGCACGCGATGCGAAAAACCGATTATTAAGCCGAGAAGGTGGAAAAGTTGCGGTTAATACGGCAACGATACGCGTGCAATTAGCACGCCAGCAGACGGTGCAATTAAACATTTAACCGTTAATTCATCGGGCCGATATAATGACTACAACGTTGCGACGGGCTTGTACATAACAAGTTTCACGCCTTGATTTCAACACCGGTCGTGAACGCTTCTCATCTTTCCTGCGTCTGGAATGACACATTATATCGGATAGGTTATATTTTCATCCTTGAAGGTTCTCAATCTCTTTTTTTAAATTCAGTAAATGTAATTTAATTTGGTAAATATATATTAACAAGTATTGGTATACATATTTAATATATATGACTTTACTTCATTTTATTAATTATTAATAATATTTATTATTAATAAGGTTGTTAATAATAGTTTAAACACGAATAATGTTAGTAAATTCGTACAGCATACTGTACCATAGTGAAGTCCTCGAATATGATTGGATCGATTTATTATAAGTCAGAGGTAATTAAAAAAATGCTCGCACATCCTCGAACACGTATGGCGCACAATCTGCTAATTAACGTGGTCACTAAAATTGGAAAGAACAGAGCAAAATTTTTGATTGCGTAAATGATAAAAATAGAAAAGTGAACAATTCCGTAGAATCTTACACAGAGGAACCGAGACCAACGATCATAGCAATGAAGTTATCTAGAATCCGAGATTACGCGTAACCTAACCTCTAAACTTCGAAAGATATTATAGCATCTTCGATTGCATAGATTGTGGAAACAAAAAAAAAAAAAAAAAAAAAACAAGAGATTGTTCTTCGTGATCTAAGGTGGATAAACCGAGGGTAACAGTCGTAAAAACGAAGTTAGGAGGAATTCAGGAAACTTTGTGCCTGCTCGAAGAGGCGATCAGATTTTCCACGAGGGCCGGAAATCGTAGTGGAAAGACCATCCAGCAAAAAGGAATCGCCATCGCGTATATTTCTTTCCCTCTTCGCCGTTCGATCATTCAATTTCGACAGACAATGAAGTAGTCCATACGGGAAGCGGAAGTAATCTGAGGACCGGCCTTCCATTAAAATCTGGGTCAAAACTCTTTGCTTCGTTCCGGCGAATCGACGTTTCCAATATCCGCGACAGGCAATGGTTTCCCTAGGTGCGAAATTAAGTTGTAGAGAACGAAAAAACTGTGCGATAAGTTCCGTCAGATGTCTCTGTCACTGTTACGACAGCCATCCCAATGTTTAATTCACAGTTCTGCCATTCGACAAAGTTTCTATATTTTTTAACGAAACTGACCCATTTGAAAATATTTACAATAGCAAAGAAACGTTCAGAATGTTTGACGATGTTTGAACTCCACGCTTGGCTACGTTTCATCTGTTATCTGAGCCCTATATTAGACTGTAATTTAAGCTCTAAGCTGTATCATAACTTGGACTTTCCACTATGCCATAATTTGAATCCTATGCTATACTATAACACGAACATTATGTCATACCATAATTTGGATCCTGTACTACCTATCTATCTATTGGATTGGTAATTAAGTGATTGCGGATTTTGTCATCAGGTTGTAATGACAAAATCCGCGATCACTTAGTTGTCAACCCAATATTTGGATTCATTTACTGTTCGCGTTTGGACAGATGTCTAGTTGATTTATAGCGTAATAAAGTACCCTTCCCTAACACGATGTTAAAGGTAGAACACGTGTGTTTCCGTTATTGGTCATCTAGAAGTCTGTCATCCATTGTCTCATGTTGTTTCACCACCTTCTACCGTCTTTCCTGTCACGAACCATAGCTGTATCACGCTCACACCATATATTTCCTGTGCGATGTATTATAGTGTCACATTAATGGATCGTGATTTGGAAGCATATCTATCCAACAACGAAGAAAAGTAGACTTCTAGAAAACCTCGGATTCTTCTGTTTTTCAATAAATCAACTGATTTAGCGTTACTAGGGAAAACCATTTCCAATAATTGGTGTTACTAATATTATTTATATTATAGGAAAATCTCAGTCAGATAAGGAGCTATTATAGTTCGCAAAATTCCTGTAGATATCCAAACATGAAATTCTAAATCAAATACTAACATCTAAAAACTGGTCCAATTAACAAGCAGCAAAGGCTTTCCGTTCTATGGTATAATGAATACCGAGAACTGCAAGGAAACGTAAAACTTCAACAACTGGGATTTCTTGTTTGGCTTTTCAAACTAGGAGGAGAAGACAACAGGTACCTGGATGAGTGGTTTTGTTTAAACATTCTATTGATACTGTGCCGTGGACCAAGGGAAATTGACTGCTCTGTGTCTGCCATAGAATGGGCATTCTTCGTAGAGTGACCATTGTGGACCAAAGCTTCCAAGAAATTCTAGATTTTAGGAACTTTTAGTTGCCTTTTACCTTTGATCGGCAAAGCCTCAGTGACGTAATCTCACAGAAGCATCGAGCAAGGAAGCAAATTTTCTTTGAAGCCCCACCACGAACAACCATGTCATTACCATAGATCTATTTATGGTAATTCTTGTTCAATGAAATATAATTACACGTACCTATTAATATTTCACTATAGTTAGTAAAACATATGTCTAAATAACTTCATCAGAAAAATAAATTTTGTCCTATTTTACACAATACTCTTCGTTTTCTACTCAAGTGTCTTTAAAAATTGTTAGCCAAGCAAAGTAAGAAGCGCAGTAAGAAAGACAGTCGATTATTCTTAGACTTCTACTCTTCATCTACTGAACAAAATTGCGGATAATGTTTCAAACCATCCACAGCTGATAATAATATAGAATCTGGACAAATATCACAGAGGAAGAGAAAATTCTGATCTGGCTTAAGAAACCAAATGAATTTCAGGTCACTCACCGCGACTGAACTGATCACTATTCGCGATCACGCGCTCGGCGTTCTTCCTGGCGATGTAAAACCACTCGCTGCTGTTGCTGAGATACTTGTACTCGATCGCCAGGTCCTTCACCAGAATTCCATCTTGATCCTGAAGTCGATGAGCGAAGGGACAGTAAAGCCAGTGGTCTCCATACTGCAGCTTGTCATAGCAATTCCCAGCGGCGAATATATCCTCGTCAAACTCGACCATCGACAAGACGCTAGCGTGTAACAGGTACTCCGAGGAGAGCATTACGTCTGGCGCGTATTTCCACAGTCTGGTCAGCATGTTGGCCCTGTTCACCGCGAGGTTAGCTTCCAATTTGAACTTTTCCTGAGCATATTGGTCCACGATTCCCTCGCCTAGGTTTAAATCTGTCCCAGCGGTGCAGTTCTCACCGAGAATATGCTGATTCTCGATGATACGAAGGAACCTCGTGACGATGTCCACGTGGACACCCTTGCCCGACTTCCCTTGGTCTCCGTTCTTCACGTATTCCTCGTAATCTTCACTTTCCGAATTGTTCCTGTCTCCGATCATGCCATAGTCGTAAACATCGCCTGATAGAACGATGTCCTCGTCGTCCAGGTCTTTCCTGTCACCAAACGATATTCCATGCACGATATTTCCATAGTTTTCGGTCCCATTGCCGGCAGTTCTGTTAGAGATTTTAAAGATTTTAAACCTGTTTCTGCTGAACGTTTTCTTCCACTTGTATAAAGAATCGTTTCTATGGCGCACTTTCCCTTCCTTTCTTTTGTCAGACCCAGCTTCCGATAGTCTGGTGAGCAGCTTGTCCAATTCTACTGTAGATCGTTCGTCGATCGCGCCCGACGATCTCAGATCCTGGCCTGAGATCGTGTTAGAGCTTTCACTCTTGCTCCTAGACCGGTCTGAGATGGAAATATCCTCGCTTTGAGATTCATTGTCCATCTGCTCAGCTCTTCTACTGGATCCGCTAAACACGTACGACGACTCGGTATCATCTAGCTTCACCTGTCTCACGAAATGACTTCTGGATCTACTGTGTCTGATTTGGGTGGCTGGTCTTTCTATGTTAGTTTCCAATTTAGATCTAAAGGAGACCAACCGATCCTCAGGCTCCTGCTGATTGTCATCCTCGTCCGGTAGCGTCTCCTCCTTATCTTCTAACTCCATCGAAGGCTCCGTCACGCTTTCGTGCATCTCCAGTTTGTCGACCAGCTTTCGTTCGATGAAAGAAGGTCGATGGTTCTGCTGGTGCCGCAGCAGCTCCTTGGGCCTCTCGATCTGAGCCTCTTGGTCAGCGTAGCCGGCCAGCCCAGTCCAAAGCGTGCACGTGAGCAGAACGAGCGCGTACCAGCGGCATAGGATACTCATCTTAGATGAGAATTCACGGCCATCAAGGGCAACGAGCTGTACAGATCCCGGCCCAGTCACGTCATCCGGACAGGAGCCGGGATTGCAACGCGGCTACCGTCATTTCCGTCACGTGTTCGCACCACTACGTTCCACTAGGCTTCTACCGATCCGAAATTAACTGCCACGTTTGTCTGTCGCATGTTTCTCGCGATAGATTCACCGAGTCACGATCGACCATCCGATGATCGACGATTTGCACTGTCCAGCCACGATTTCGGCACTGTTCTAAGAGACTTTCGAGTTTCTCGGAACAGGGACCACGGTTTCTCGCTGAAAATGTTCATCTTCTTTTCCAAGAGAAATTATAGGGAATAATTGAAATCGAATTTCAGAGAGTTTAGTAACGTTTGGGGGCTGTTTCAGGTTGGGTCATCGGAATTTGAACAGTAAATATCGGTTGTGTCGCGAGTCATCGCTTCGAGCGACGCCGAACCGAGAGGATGACAGCGTTTTCGAGCGAGGGAGCGCCAAGATCCACTCGCGCTCGCACGCGGCGCCAGACTAAGGGTTGAAACGAACCAACCCCCGTGCTACGACGCGGTTACAACGCGCATGTCTCACCTGGATGATTTCGTTAGAATCAAATTGCATCTGTGTTTTCTTCGGATACGTGGCACGGATCGGTGTAAAACGGGATAATCGTTAACGAGCAACTCGACAGCGTTCTTCGTTTTTCTTTTTTACACTCGCAGCATATCGCAATAATCATAATACAAGTATAGATAGAATTATTGGTACGATGAAAATGATCAACTCTTAGTGTTGCTAACTATTAGAAATATAAGAAAGTTTACGTGTTCCTCAAGTTTCTGAATTTTTAATTCCCTTAAAAATGTCAGCTGTTAAAGTAATTAAAACTCGTACGAGAATTTGACCAACAACTCGATTCTATATATTTTTAATAATTTAATTATTTCGAATAAATCGTTGAAAACCATCATTACTATTTATTACACTTTTGCTAAAACGAGTTAAAAAGGTGAGAAAGAGAGTCGGATTGAAATTAATTATTATTTTTAAATCGTTGCGATTATATTGAACATATTATTCTAATAAACGATTGATCTTCCATTACGTTGGAAACAGCCGTGTCGTATTTTATTCTCGTTACGTATATTATTATTTTTCATATTGTTTCGTTATTCAATCGATGAAGGGTGTCTCATTTTGCACCTAAGTATCTCGTTATATTGTGTCGGATATAAAAGAGCAAAGTAACGTAATGCTCAATTGAATTTTCAAGCGATAGAATGTTAGCCAGACGATAATGATTAAACGACAACATTTATTCGTTATGACATATCGGACAGTTTATTGCACAATATGACAATTTATTATGTAACGTGTAGACGTATTGGCGAACGAGCAACGCGTCGATACCTAATGCAGCGGAAAATGCGTAGCAACGCGAAGTTTTCCAAGCCGGAGAAAAATGTTATGGCACACTATGGAAACAAATGGCCACCTCTGAATATAAAACGAATACTCAGTTATTTTTCTTTCCCACCCATTGAATAAATCACCATTTCACCGCGGCTATCTTTTCGTTAGAATTTATCGAACGATCCAATTTAAATGCAACTGAAATTTCAATTTCTAATCGACCGGTATACCAAACTTCTACAAACTTGTTCAAACCAAGTGGATGCAGAGCGGGAACAAAGGAAGCTGCACGTGGACAGTGTCACAGACGAAATCCCACTAAACAAAGCGATAAGATAGCGAAATCATCCAAGTTAGTCTTGAACAATCACGCCTAGAGCTCGGAATTGTATTGCAAACTAGAAAAAAAATAAAGTTTCTTTTTTTATTTTACGTGACAACAGCAACGATCCGATGTTTCGGAAAATCCAGAGTTCCTGGTATTTCGTACGATATATTGGCTTGGCAACTAAGTGATTGCGGGTTTTGTCATTAGGTTGTATGGACAAACTCCGCAGTCACTTAGTTGCCAACCCGGAAATAACTCGGAGACTCAATCGTGAAACAAAACGATCCGCAGAAACGAACATAAAGATAAGATACAATGTGCCGGGACAAAGGCATTTCTATCGCAAACATGCGAAAAAAAAATGTGGTAGAAGAGCAGAATTTCTTAGAACAGAACTAACTATTCGCCTGGTAATACTAAAAAGTCGTGCGATAAGGATGGTATTAAGTTACACTTGAGATATTAAGGTATTAAGTTACAACTTTGAACGAGATCCGTTCTGCAAGAATTTTGACACTGGAACTACCGCACCAGTGAAACTGACTGGTTTTACAATTTTATTTTAAAATTCCTACTTCGTGTTATATTTGTGATGGCACTCGACCACGGAACTTTCCAACGGCTTCGCGACACAAAGCGCTGTACCTTCAAAGCGTAAGGCCGACAAGCCTAATGTACCATCGATATCCTTATGGTTCTTTCGCCGAATATTCAACCACATCAGAGACCAGGTTTTTTTTTTTTTATTTAGCAGATTATTTACTACATAACATGGAATTGCTTCTGTAAGAAAGTAACAAATCGATAAATATAAAAATATTCTATTATTACGTATTTTTTAAAGACCAGTCATTTTTGGCTGGTTTTGGTAGAAACAGCTTCGTGTTGACTATCGTTAGCTCTGGTGTTAAGAACTACGTTAACATAAAATTAGCTACTTGCCGGGCGGATAATTTTTTCTCGAAACAGAGCCAGAACGAAGAAGACAATTTGTCTCGACGAAAAGTTTATACGAGCTGAAATTTCTTCGAGATAAAAGGAATCCTCGACGACCTGTCTCTGCTCGGAAGAGGCGTTCGGCGGAGAAAAGTTCAGCGAGAAATTTAACGAGAGATAACGATAACTCGACAACGATCCGGCAACGAAACCCTCAAAGGCGTGGCAACCCGAATAAGATACAGTTCTCGCTGAAGAGTTTCGTGAATTCGGTTCTATGTAAGCCGCGGGGGAACATGGCGGAGGAAATTTCTAGGAAATATGACATCGTCTTGCCAGATCTTACACCGTCTTGTTTGAATAAACAGCTGTTACTTTTGTACGAACTGCAGGAAATACCAAGGGAAACGAGAAGGAGAAATAATCTGCCTATCGTTTGCAAGTATTTTATATCGAAACATCGAGGAGATTTCTGTGTAAAGGGTTCGTGAGA
The DNA here is from genome assembly GCF_041682495.2 of Bombus fervidus. Taxonomy (NCBI): domain Eukaryota; kingdom Metazoa; phylum Arthropoda; class Insecta; order Hymenoptera; family Apidae; genus Bombus; species Bombus fervidus. Next base: position 7,928,760 of record NC_091531.1, on the reverse strand, counting down.
TAAATTGTCGAATGACCGTTCGAGAAGCTTTAAATTCTGGCTGTTTAATATCGCGTTGGCGAATTGATAATTCAAGAGGTTTCATCGTTGCATTAAAGAGAAATTTCATAACGACGCGACTTTCTCCTTTCAAATTTCCTGCATTTCAATCTTTTTCCTGCCTTTGATTCTTTGTTGTAACAATCTATCATTCTGTTTATATCTTTTACAACGTTGTGCATTTTGATTTTGGCCTGTCGCTTGCAAAATTTCTTACGTGCAAAGCTTACGAAATGTTAACGTTATTCTTATTAGATATATATATATTGATAAGACATAAGCAGCGACACTTGGCAACAATGTACATCGCCGAAGCGAAGCGCCTAATGAGTCATCTATATCCCAACGGTCCTTGCGCCGAATATTCGAGAAGATGGCTGCGTGGCAACGATGGCGGACGTCTAACAAACGCGTGGATAGTGGGGATATTGAGGGATGACAAAGAAAACGAATCGGATTCCGCCGAAAGTCAAATTGTAAGAGCGGCTGGAGTTCAGAAGTGAATTGTAATTAGTGTAAACCAAGTGTTAAGAGATAAATCCTCTCTTTTTATTTCTTTATTTTTATCTTTTATTTTTCATCTTCGATTTCTCTTCTTTATTTTACGTGACAGCTGCGTGGCAACGGTCGCGGACGTCTAACAAACGCGTGGATAGTGGGGATATCGAGGGGCGACAAAGGGAAAAGAATCGAATGCGATCGATAGTTAGGTTCGAACCAAGAAGCGATAAAGTCGAGTTTAACCGGGCAGCGAGATCGACTCTTGTTAATTATATTTTTGGTCTAAACACCAGTGACTATTTAACGCACTGCACCCAACATCGCCTCACTCATATATATATATAATATAAATTAGAACATATAATACAACCAGAAAGGATATGATTCTACAGAAAAAGAATGCAACGACTCAAAAATATAAAATAAAATTTCCTCAGATTTCACACGTTCTGGGAAAAGATGAAATAACCTATAATTATATATAATAATATAATAATAACAATGTAATTCGAGAATTTGTTCGATAATAATAATAATAATAATAATTTAATAAATATAATAATTTGCTCAATAATATATCCCGGGGAAATTGTAAAAAGCGATTAAAATTACATATAATATGCTAACACTGTAATAGGAGGGGAGAATAGTGTCTAAGGGCTGATAAAATAGTATCGAAGGTGAAGGTGATAAAAAGAACTTAACCATTCTATCAGGAAAAAGCCGCTGGCGGTTGATCCTAAAAGGAAATTTGATGAGAACGATCAATTTACACGTTCAGGTCCGGCGACGGGCCGATTCAAGTAATTCTAATGCGATCTGACCACGCCGGTGTCGCTCCAGGCGATGAAGGGCTTCTTCAGACACTTGTTGCTGGCGCGTGGTTCTTGATGGCGATAGTGATCGACCGTTTCTTTGGAAAGTGACCAATCCTCGCATGGTCGTATCGTATAATACGAGTGGCGACGTAAAAAATGATCTTAAAATCGATCGAACGTAAAGTTATTTTCAGTTGTTACAACGGTCATTTGGCAATGTATAGTGTTATATTTGAAATTGTTATTACGTGCTCTATAAACTGGAAGAATTTAAAGAACAGAATTGGAAGCTTCGAATTTGGAAACAATGGTAATTTATAAAATATATATATATATACGATTGTTATAAAAATAATAACGCCTTGTTTTGACAGTTTCGTGAAAAAGAATTATACGCGAAAATAATTATACGTTTTATCGAACCTCCTTCGTATAATTTTGTCGGGCAATTTTTTGCAATTATATAAAATAAATATAATTGAGAAATATGAATTTCGAAAAATATCACAGCGTTTCTTACAATCTACAAGTATAAGTTGTAATGTTGCACAATGCGAAATTCAGTGAACGAAAATTGAAATAATCATTCGATTCTGATTTTATTATTTGATCATATCGTTAGTTTCGTTTATCTTGTATAGAATTCTCTATAGAATTCTTTTATCTAACTGCTATTATATAAACGAGAAATCATATATAGTAAGGATATAAAGTATTTGTTGGCTGATCATTCTTGACCGCTGGTCAATTTCAATATTTGGATATTATAGTAGAATTGTTTTCGTCATGAATTGTCATTTAATATAAATTAGAACAATGCTGAGTCAAAAACTATTACCACAAAAGTGTAAATTTAGTTTTAACTTGTAAAAAATGTAAAAATTATAAGAATGATTATTACAAAAAATTGTTGAAGGCGTTAATTTACAATAGAAAGTAAACAATTAATAAATTCGACTGTATTATAATGGAAAAACTACCTTTTTTTATATTGTTCAACGGTTACAATTCAATCTTCTGACACTTTGTTTACATGCATGTCGTCGTAAGGTATATAAGGAAGGTACAACGCGCGCGCGAGTTTCTTTTCGTGTGAACTTCCGTACCGTGAAGATCGTAAACGAACTTTTTCGAATTAAATTATCAATTTATAACTGTTACTCTATAACATTTAAGATATTAATTTCTAACATTTAAACTATTATTTTATAACATTTAAGCTATTAATTTATAACGTTTAAGCTATTAATTCACATCATTTTAACTATTACTTTATAACATTTAAGCTATTAATTTACAACATTTAAGCTATTATTTACAACGTTTAAGCTATTATTTACAACGTTTAAGCTATTAATTCACATCATTTTAACTATTACTTTATAACATTTAAGCTATTAATTTACAACATTTAAGCTATTATTTACAACGTTTAAGCTATTATTTACAACATTTAAGCTATTAATTTACAACGTTTAAGCTATTAATTCACATCATTTTAACTATTACTTTATAACATTTAAGCTGTTAATTTACAACATTTAAGCTATTATTTACAACATTTAAGCTATTATTTATAACGTTTAAGCTATTAATTCACATCATTTTAACTATTACTTTATAACATTTAAGCTATTATTTACAACATTTAAGCTATTAATTTATAACGTTTAAGCTATTAATTCACATCATTTTAATTATTACTTTATAACATTTAAGCTATTAATTTACAACATTTAAGCTATTATTTACAACATTTAAGCTATTATTTACAACGTTTAAGCTATTAATTCACATCATTTTAACTATTACTTTATAACATTTAAGCTATTAATTTACAACATTTAAGCTATTATTTACAACATTTAAGCTATTATTTACAACGTTTAAGCTATTAATTCACATCATTTAAAGTATTAATTTACAACATTTAAGTTGTTAATTTATAACATCTAATCCATTAATTTACAACATTTAAACTATTACTTTATAACATTTAAGCCATTAATTTACAACATTTAAACTGTTATTTTATACATTTAAGCCATTAATCTATAACATTTAAGCCATTAATCTAAAACAATTACTCCATTAATTCTAAGCAGTTATACCAATAATTTATAACCATATCCTCGCATTAATTCAAAGTAATTATGCTGTTAATTTATAACAGTTGTACCATTAATTGGAAGCAACTCTACATTTATTGATTTAAATGAATACCATCAATTCGTAATGAGTAAATTAATGATTTATTTTGTTTTATTTAATATTAACGAAATCTTTCAAGTCCCTGAAGTGCTATTTTATTTCTATATGGCATTATTTTTTAATTTTAAATACAGTATTTAATTTCTCATTTCACTATTTCATATAAAACCAGTGGTAACGCAGAGTGTACCTATTGAGTGTCTATGGATCGAATGTAATTTTCCATGTCTGCTCAAAACCAAGGAAACAGCACCGTATTCATGGAATGAACGAAGCAAGTGCAATTTATTCGAAGGCAGCGACAACTCACCATTCATCCATACGTACTATAATTGGTACCTTGCATGGTTTCGTTTCTTCGATGGTAAGTTCAATATTTAAGCATGATTACGCAGATCCACGTACTACAGCCATTCTAATTAATAAATTTCAATAAACGCTACTTCTTTGTTATAAAATAATTTTACATCTCTGCTTCCAATGCTTAAAAACTGTTTATGTAAATGGGACCCGAGCGTAGTTACCTCCTCGTGGTGGGTCCCGGTAATTGGTATCGTTTTCTAAATAATAATACACCAAGTGCTATTTTGAATATTAGTATTATTATTTGAAAAACGATATCAAGCTAAAAACTACTTGAACATAGTCTAGTCTTGATCAACCAAAATAGTTTTGGTGATCTAGACTGGACTAAGACCCCCCCGCGGGGGCACCGTGGGACATCGTGGGACCCCGTGGGACACCGTGGGATGCGTGCGTTTTAGCCTTAATTAATCATAAGATAGATACCTATGTTATGTGCATTGTAAGCTCATTCCGTACAAAGATACTTATCCATCTTGGAACGAAAAATATAAATCTCGTCTCTCTCGATCCCCTCGCTTACCACATTGGAAAAATTGTTCCCGCGATTTATCGGTTCACGATCGCTCAGTTCTTTCAAACTGCCGCGTGGCGTACTCGCTCGCGCGTATTCCGGGTACGCGCGGGTCAATGTGCACTGGACAACCCTTGGATTCGCAGGTCGCCCAAGAACACCTCTAGTCTTGGTGACTACTCGACGACTGCTCGTCGTTTGCCTCGAATCGCGGGCGTTGTCATCACGCTGGTGATACCTGTGAATCTGTTGGCGATTGTGTCGCAGGTCCGCAATCCTGTCCGATTGGTACTTCGGTACTTGGACAGGGGACCTGCGTTTAATGTCCTCCGTAATTCTGTTCGAACTCGCGGGGGTGGACCCCACTGTTCAGTTGGGGCCTTGCCTTCGTAATCCTGTTCAGCGGTCCCTCCCCGGGTTCAACTGTTCAGTTGGAGTGTGTTAAATTGCAGGCCCATTTGCTGGACACTGGTATTATCGGTAAGTGCCATCGACCGTGATAAGATCCAAACGACGTGACAGGAATCGAGCGAAGGTCAATGCTTGCGCTGCGACTGAATCTTAGGGTTATCTGGTGCACGGGGGTACGTCACGTAGGTTTGTTAGTTCTTTCGAGAGATCGTGCTTACGTTCGTTCCGGGCGAACCGCGCTTTTTCTTTCATCGTCTGATCGTTGAGGCTCCTTTTCCATAGTAGCCTCATTTCTTTTCTTTCGTTCCAAGTTAGATGAATGTATCTTTGATACGGAATGTTGCCGACAGGGTTGCGAATTATTGTACGATATTTGTACCGATCGATGTAATCGTTGTGTGTGAGATACATGTTGCGTTGTGTGGGAGATAGATATTGCGTCGTGTAAGCTTTGTTTTACGTTTGTAAAGATTCGTGTAACTGCTGCGTAGGAGATAGGTGTTTCGCGGTTAGGCTACGAAATAACTATCTCTTTACGCAGGCCCATGATCGAGTAGAGACAGAACTCGACATTCTTGCCAATAGGTTGAATGTCGAGACCGATGCATAATGTTAAATAACTCATGGGCGGGTCTCGTGCGTAGTCACCTCCTCGTGGTGAGACCTGGTAATTGGCATCGTTTTCCAAAAATTGATCAGTTGATTAATTTTTGGAAACCGATATCAAGCCAAGAACTACGCACCAGTTATGCGTAACAAAGTAATATAATGAAATATCTTAAGGTTGCTACGGAGGCTTGAAATATTTTTTAAAATTTAGTTCATTGCTATTAGAATTAATGCTGGTGATCGTTCGTTCTTAGAACCATAACTTTTAGGATCTTTTCGACTGCGATATTTTCAAATCTTTTGACAGTAATATAGAATTTTATAAATATTCGAATTTCATTTGCGTGAAACAAAAGTTCATTCGCCATCACCGTTCGTTTGTAACAACAATTTTGCACAAAATGATTTATGTGCAAATTTTTCGGTTTGTTAACTGTAGTAAATAAGAATAATATAGCAATAAATAGCAATATAATAATAATATAAATAAGAAGAAAGTAACGATAACAAAAACATTCCATAAGAAATAACGATAAGATAACGATAAATAAGAATATAATAATAATTTTAATTTGAAGAAAATAACAGCAAGAAAAACGAATAAAAATAACAGACAATAAAAGTTAAAAAGCCAAGCAAGCGATTTTATATTAATCGGTTTGTCTCTCATCTTTATATTCAAACCAGATTTTCAATTTTCAATTCACTTCAAATTCAATTATTTGAAACTCAGTTACCCAAAATACTCGCTTTCAAATTTCCTAGTTTTCGCTAAAAAAATACAAATGATTCCCTATTTTTATTTTTTCCAAAAATTTATCAACAGCAATTCGATCTAATTGACAATTATTATTTTACTTTTCACGTATAAAATGTTCTCATTTCAAAGCTCTGTCTGAGTTTCTTTTTTTTCTCCAAGTACTTAATCCAGCAAACGAGTTTGTTTCAGATTTACCAATTTACATAAAATGCATTTCAATTACACGTTTGAATATCACGTGGTATCTTCAATAATTATACATATTTTATAGAATTTTACTAATCTTTCGCAGATTGAATTTCCTTCGCAATTTTTTATAGGATCGACTTCTCCTCGAGTCTCTGTTTCGTGCCATCGAATCTCTTCTGCGAAAAGGTCTCTCATACTCCTCACATTATCCCCTCCATTTCCCTTTGTTACATTTAGGTTATTACGTAGACAGGTTAGGTAGATTTTAGACTTTTACGTAGCTGTGATTTATGGTTAGGTAGCTAGGTTACTTTGAGACTGTGGTCTATGTAAGTAGATAAAATGTATGTAATCGGTAGTATTAGGTTGGCAACTAAGTCATTGCGGGTTTTGTCATTAGGCGGTATTGACAGAATCCGCAGTCACTTAGTTGCCAACCTAATAGATATGTTGTTACAGTAGTAGGAAGTATGGCATGGTAGTAAAAGCATGGCATTGTATATATTCGATTTTTAGTTGCACGAGTCCTAGTCAGGTTTAGTTTTCGCGTCGGTTTTTCATGTCAAAGCTCCTCCTTTTGCTGTTTGTTTCGAATATTGTACGAACGCACAGCAAAAGGAGCATTTATTTGACGATAAATACATTTTATGGGTCGCGGTTAGGGTGGGTCTCCACTCGCAGCACCTCCTCGTGGTGAGACCCGGGCAATCGGTATTATTTGATATATAATTACTAATTGTATCACTATACAGCGATGCAATTAACTGTATAACTGATACAGTTATTAATTATATGGCAAATAATATGAGCTAATTGGCTGCGATACTGACTAGGTGTTCGTATCAATGCATCTATGGTACATTAAACTAGTGAAAAATGATTCAAACATAATTTACAAGTGTAACTAATAATAATTACTTTTGGTACTCAGTAAAGTATAAATAAGAATGCAGTATTCTAGAGTTAAATAATTCCATCTAAACCTCATGGGTTTCCATGAGTAAAGAGGCTTAATGTTCAATCTACCATTTCTTTTGCATCTCATGGTCTTCTCTACGACTTGTACGAGACAAACTGCTGCCCATTTGTCGTTTGGTTTGAGAATCACTGCGCGCACCGTTGCGTAGGCTGACCGTCTTTCGCTCTTGTAAGGCGGGTTGCTCGTGTGCAGGCGCAGTTCAGAAAATTTTTCATTATCGATAACTAAGAAACAAAACCGAAAACGCGATTTTTGTGTTTTTGATCTTCGACTTATTTCGGCTTCAACAATCACCCATTAAATTTCCTCACACCTAGTCGAACACCATGTATAATGGGATCCGGGGATGGTCACTTGGCCGTGGTGGATCCAGGAAGTTCAGCTGAGTCATATTAAAGTATACCATTTTCTGACGTTTCTCAGCTGAGTCATATTAAAGTATACCATTTTCTGACGTTTCGAAAGATACAAAGCGACAAAAATAGAATGTTAGAATTTAGTAAAGGATTCGAATTTCCCCTTGCTAGATACGGAATTATGCATAGAGTGTCGGTAGCTTCGTTTCATTTCCTTCCTTTCAAACTATACAAATGTTGCCAATAGGATTACGGATTACCGTACAATGTTCCGAATTACCGACGATCGATGTAATCGCTGTGTGGCAGATAAATGTTTGGCAGCTTAGTTTGCGAAATATTTGTCTCCATTTATCATTTATCTATCATATATTTATCTCTCATTTATCGCCTATGAGCAAATAGCGTCAGAATTCTTGCTAATAGCTTCGATATCGAGATTTCTGTGTAACGTTGAGTAATTCATAGGTAGGTCTCGTGCTGAGACCTGATAATTCTTTCACAAAGATCAACCTTTCTATTATATTCTTGTTAATCGATTAACTATCTTCGGAAAAGGATAGCAAGTTGAGAACCACGCACAATGCAGTCCAATCTAGCTCGTGCAAAGTTCTTGTCATAATCTTTTAGTAAAATGTTGCCAACTGATTGCGGATTTTGTCATTACCACCTAATGACAAAAGCCTCGATTACTTAGTTGCCGACCCAATACTTTGACTGAATTTCAAATCTCGTTCTTGGACGAAGAGAGGCGACGGGGCTTATAAGCTACAAAGGGCTCGATCTTTATTCCAAGATTCAGTTCCAAGCCTCGCTTTTAAATCTCAATTTTCAGCCGCGTAGTTATCTTCAAGCCTCAATTTCGTATTTTTAATTCAAATCCGTGTCGGTACCAGTAACATACCGGATCGATAATGTAGCACGCGAAACGAAAATGATAAGGGCACCCTGTAATTCGCAAGACACGGGATGCGCAAAAGTTTTGCATGTCGCGTCTATTCTGTACCTCGTCTGTGATTTAATAACAACGTCGACAATGATTTATCGGAAACCAATCACGAACTAGTATAATAGATAACACCGCGGACGAGTAGTCAACGGTAATACCAAAGCGTTGACAGCTGGCGCCATCTGCGAAAACCAATTTTAACTCCAAGTTCTCACGACGAAAGAAGCTGATGTTATCAGTCGCGAGTCTATCGACGATGTGAAATAAAATTGCGAACTTTGCCACAAAAAACAGCTACTAATGTACGTATGTACGTCATCTATGCTTATGCGAGAGACGAATACTCGTCTCTGCTTACGCGTAACAATAGCAAAAACACGTCATGATCAAATAAACTGCATTATATGTATATATATATTTAAAAAAATAGTTAATTGACATTATATAATTAGAGTTCGTTTCTATTACAGTCCTGCGATTATTTCAATATATTTAACCTGAATAATTTAGTATTTTTCTCAGGCAAAGGAAATATTTGTAGAAAAAAATCATTTACATAGCGATTTCTCAACGTGTTATTCAAACGTGATAAACGATCGTTAAACTTTTTGAACATCGTAAAACTTGTTTTAAACGTTTGAAAGGAAAATTGATAGCCAACCGGATCTCTCGGAAATTATCTGAATGTCGATTCATTCGAATCCTTGCGTAAGTATCGGGTTGACAACTAAGTGATTGCGTATTTTATCGGTACCATCTATTGGCAAAATCCGCAATTACTTATCGAAGAGAAATTTTAATATGGAAGGAACATTTCTTTTATTTAATTGCCGCGTTAAATTCTTTTTTTTTTTTTTTTCATGATAACGGTTATTTATTAAGTTTGGCTTATCGATCGAAGGAATCGATGTTCGTGCTATTTTCAACTGTGTATAAACTCATTTCGTCTGAATTAACCATTATCGACGATCAAATAACATTTGAAGAGATTAGATAGCGGATTGAACCGAAGTTATACCAAAAATGTACACTTTTCTGAAATCTAAAATCTATAAATCGCATCATTGGGTAAAAGCGGTGAAAAAGTTCGCTTTATCATCAATCAATATCGATCGAAGTTGCACGATTGCAATACACGGCTATAATGTGGGGAATTCTTGGAAATTGTATATTCTAATTAGATAGATTCGTAATTATGAATTCACCAATTTTGTTAATTATTTTATGCTGATGACGAATTATTGTTGATAATGGCCGATTAGATTACTTATTAAGCAATAATACACATTTACGTTTGCAGTTTTTTCATATCAATTTATATCATCGAACTCGGTTTCTTTAGTGTCGTAATAAAATATTTACTTTGTTATTTTGACGCGCTTAATAGATTGCGAAACATCCTTCGAGTATTCTAAATACTTTCGCCTTTCTTTCTGTCTTTTTCTTTCCCGAGTCTTTCTTATTGCGGGGTATTATTATTTATGATACTCGTATGAGATGATATTTATTTTAGTAATATTTATTATTAAACTCGTATTTATTTTATTCGACAGCTGGATTTCTTTTTCAAACTATCTTCCTATCTAGAAACCTACAAGTTAACGCTTCATTCGCCTCTCATGGTGAACCTCACAATCGGCCGAACGAAAGAAATGAGAATTTTCGAAATTTTAGGTTAACTTGTATTTATTTAGAATATCTAGAAAGCTAGAAGTTTGATTCGTCTGAGAAGATCTCGATTTCCCTCCAGAGCTATAATTTCGACATTTAAGAACGAAGAATAATTTACACCATATTAAGAATTAGTTTCCTAACCCCATACGTATGTGTATGAAATTATTATATTCGTTAGAAATACTTATCGTATTTCCCAGAGAACGAAGATTTATTATTACACATAATTTCACAACTTTATATCTTCTGGTAGACATTACACAGAGTGAAACATTTTATTTTTCGTTTTATTCTGCATAAATTGACCTATAACTTTGTAACAGTGCAACGCGTTTAACCGTACAGGACAAGAAATACGTCGTACAGGTGGAAAATTTATATTTCAATTAACGCGACGTATGCAGCGATAAAGAGCATACGTACGAGCATAGGAAGAAATATTGAACACCACATTCTCAGGATTTTTGTTAAAATCGACGTTCCCCCGTCTCCCGTCGATCCATCGTAATCCTATTAAAAGAAAATTTCGGTAGCAGAAATGTCAGCCTGACGCTAAAAAAACCTAATCCCCAATTAACTCGTCATTCGTCGTTGCATCAAAATCGTCTCTCGATCGCCTGTCATGGCGTCCATTCATATACATAATAATATGATGTGTATCAGTGATGGCACCTCCCAATCTGTCGCTCACGGGTCAACGTCACCATAACAGGTTATTTACCGTAATTTGTCAAATCGACCGCCAGAGTGCAGCCGGTGGTCCTTCGCTCGTAATGCAAACCTAACCTCTATAACCAACTTCTTAATCTCTTCTAAAACACCGTAAATAAGCGAAGGAAGTGTTTTTGAGGCGCGTTATCGCGCCGCGTGTATTGGCGCAGACGCTCGCTTCCAACACGCGGCATTGACCATTTCACAGCAGCCCAATTTCCATTTGTTACGCAATTGATGCAATTAGGTACGTCAATCAACGGGATAATGGAATGGTCGAGATGGATACCGGCTAACAATGCGGAGTTAATCCGACTTCAAACGCTCACCAGCGATGAAAACATGCTTTCGTCTTGCGTTGAATGGATAGCAGACCCAGCTATACCCAATGTCCAATAATTCCATACTGTTGTGTAGCAAAGGTTAGGTGTGTCAAGGAAATTTTCTAACGATGGATTACGTAGCTTGAGATTGCCTTGAGAATTATAAGAATTGATAGGAAGTAGCCGGATTTTGAATTACTTATGTTTGTTTGAAATGAGATAATTTTTTATTCCTTGTAGGTTGGTCGTTAGTGAATATGAAATAATTGTATTTTCAAGAGGAGATGTTTATTTCCGCTTTTGATAAAGTATTCTAACGTTTTTCTTTTTCTTGTTTTCTGTTATTAGTGTTAAAATATATGGGTCAGATAAATAAAGAAGAAGGGGAGGAAGTAAATCTGCTGTAGAAAAAAGAAAACTTAATTTTGACCTTTGGAAGAACGTTCTAATTTTCTTATTATCGTTTCATTAGCATCAGCAACGATCAAGCGTTTCAATTAATAAATTATTGCTAATAACTACTTGGTTTTCGAATAATTCTATTACGAAAAGGAAACTTTAATTCCAATACCTTTCGCTAAAATAAATTAGCATCCCTGCTTCTTTCATTTTACTATCGTTAATAGAAGATTTGGAATAACTCTTCTGTAGAGGAGAAAATTTATTTCTGTCTTTTAATTTAATATTTTGAATGGTCCGATAAAAAAAAAATCGTCTAATAATAAAATCGTGCAATTGGAGAGTTGACGAGGCATTAAGCATCGAAGAAAAATACGATTGCGTGGTAAAAATTATCATCGATACATGGTATAGAATATATTCTTAATCTTTATATAATATTATTCGATAATTACGTCGACGACAATCCGTACGTAAGTGAAACATTATTTCATCGTATTTCCATAATTCGCCTCGTCTCTAACCACTCACCCGGAACGTGTATCAACAAAAAGGAATTACATAAATAATAATTAACAAGTATGACCTCAACGGATATTAAAATTCAGAATCGAGAATTTCGTCGTTCGCCTTGTATGTAGGCATCGCCTACATTTTATTCCACGTCTCCTCCAATTTTAAACGCACTATGACATTCGTCTTTCGAAAAGAAATCATAAATTCCATGATTATATAATTAAAAAAAAAAAAAAAAAATAAACAACCGTAAAATTTCGTAACAGAAATTATACATTAATTAATATCTGACTAGAAAATTCTCAGGATTTATTTGAAACAAGCGTGTCGGAATATTTGCAAATTTTGACCATATTTCAATAATTCTTTTCTTAGAACATTTGGAGACATTATTTGTCATAAGAAATATCTCGAAATTTCTCAGAAATATATATATATATATATCAAATATTAATTAATGAACTAGAACATTTGGAGATTTTATTTGTCATAAAAAATATCTCGAAATTCCTCAGAAATATATATATATATATATCAAATATTAATTAATGTATATATATATACATATATATATATCAAATATTAATTAATGAACTAGAACATTTGGAGATTTTATTTGTCATAAAAAATATCTCGAAATTCCTCAGAAATATATATATATATCAAATATTAATTAATGAACTAGAACATTTGGAGACTTTATTTGTCATAAAAAATATCTCGAAATTCCTCAGAAATATATATATATATCAAATATTAATTAATGTATATATATATACATATATATATATCAAATATTAATTAATGAACTAGAACATTTGGAGACTTTATCTGTCATAAAAAATATCTCGAAATTCCTCAGAAATATATATATTGATATATAATATGATATATAATATATATATATATTTTGAGATATAGAAATTTCGAGATATTTTTTATGACAAATAAAGTCTCCAAATATTCTAGGAAAAGAATTATTGAAATATAATCAAAATTTGCAAATATTCCGACACGCTTGTTTCAAATAAATCCTGAGAATTTTCTATTCGAATATTAATTAATGTATAATTTCTGTTACGAAATTTTACGATTGTTTATTTTTTTTAAACTATATAATCATGAAATTTATAATTTCTTATATATATATATATATCTTTGTTAGAAAATGTTAAGATTTTGCTAAGCTAACAAAACCTTGACTTTTTAAAAAAATCCAAGGTTTTTCAAGAAAATTGTCGTTTTAGATACAGTATCTAAATCATCAGTTTTCCAGCAGAAGATCTTCAATATAATCAATACAAAATGTTAATCTAGAAAAAAGAATGAAATGAAATGAATAAACATGACAGGAATCAGGAAATAGTAACACGGAAATATTCTGACGTGATTTAACGTGGTGGAAGCTCGTTTCTAAGAAATGGAAACATATTGTATATATCGAGGACAAAAAACAGTCAGATCCAAAGAACCGGCGTGTGTAAAAAAAAAAAAAAGCAGATTTTTCGTGCAACATTATGCACTGTATAATCGAATACGAAATTGTTCACCCGTAGTTCATGGCAATTTATAACATGAGGAAAGCAGATAAAAAAGGCGCTGCTTTGCATCGGTAAGTTCATATAATTAATTCCATGCAGCGGCTTCTCATAAATATTCACGGTAAATATTACGTGCATGTACGTCAATATGAATGTTGAAAAGCAAAAATGTTGCTCGAAGATCGGACACAACACCTCGAACAAGTTCAGTAAATGGGCTTACTCGTACAGATTGCACGGTTCTACGAAGCATCAAATTTTTTCTACCCTGTATGGGACATGAGAACGATTATTAAATTGATAATACTGTAACTTGAGTATAATAACAGTTGAAGTAGTACTATATAATATAATATATAATTTGAAGCTATAAAGTGGCATCTAGAGGAAAATTCAATTCTAATATTCGGTGAAACGAATAATTCTCTAGCTAATGTATATGTTGAATAATATATTATATATATATAATTATATGTACTGTTATAGCAACGTTATATCTATAAATATATATTCTATACGATAATTGATTCCATTTAGAAAATACGCACTTCGGCATTTGTGCACGATTCATGCAACTTGTTGAAATAAATTAAAATTATAAATTCACGTTCAGAAAAGATATGCCATGATCTATTTTTGCTGCGAAGGCCTCAAATGTAATCAATTCACAAACATGTTTCGATTTTTCTGAAGATAGACAACCGAGAAGTAAACATTTTGTGAAGATAGATTAATAGTGAAATTTTAATTTGCCAGGAATGCATGGAATATCGGTAATGAGAAATCATCTTTGCTTTGAATGAAGTACAAGCGATGCATGGATTCTATTTAATGAAATAGATAATGGAGAGATAATGTAAAAGATTTATTAACAAATGGTGAAGAAGGTCAGTCATGCATATCGAAGCTAATTATGATGATTTTGTATGCAAGTTCAACAATGTGATATAATATAGGTTAAAAGGCAAGCCTGAAAAGCATAGAACTTTAATTACTTTATTGCCACATTGAAATGTACATGTGTACGATTTTATCACGATTACGTAATTAGTAAATTACATTATTTTGATAGGGAGAATGATGTGGTAGGGAGAAACAAGTTTTAACGCTCTATGGATTTTTATTCTTATTATAAGAGAGATTCTAAAGTGAGATTTGCTAAGATGGAATATTCCAGCATTCAACTAGGAAGAAAAATTTATTCCAAAGAGGGGACACAGAAGTCAGTGTCAAAAAATTTAGAACAGCTATAGATGAGCCAAATCATGAGGTATACGCGTGACACGAAATTCATATCTATCAGCCATGAAGAGTAGCAGATAACCTTCACACTTCAAACTTATGCCCAAGAAGTCTCTCGCAATCAGAAATTTTCCATTATTGTTAATAACAGCAAATATCCAAATTTGTTTGTTAGCTGAATCTGCCAGTATCAGGAACTATATCATAAGCAGAACTGTAGGATACTGCAAAGTATTTTGATGATAATAGTGATCCTTCTTAAGTAGGGGACAAAGGAAAATCCATAATCACAAAATTCATAATAAAGATGCAGTGAAGAGCTTCTTACAATATAAAAGTAAAACAATTTTGAAGATCTCTTTGAAGAAGATTCTTTGACACACTTGTTCTGTGTCTAGACACTGTCTAGGTGATAATAATAAATCTCTTCAAGCAGAGAACAAAGAACTCAAGAGTGGAAGATCATTGGAGGCCCCTTCAGTGGGAAGTTTCATTCAGAGCATCTTTGAGAAATCTAGAATTGAAACAGTATTAAAAAACTTATTTACCTCTAGAAAATCTTAATAATTAAGAGGTAAAAAGAAAAAGAAGAAAGGCGAGTCTCTTAAACTTTTCTTCCTGAAATATTAAATATTAAATAACGTAGAAATGATTCTGAAATGGTGAAATGAAAAATTTCATTTAAGATATATTTGGAGAATCTAAAATTGAGAGAATAGTAAAAGCCTTAGAACTGAAAGAGTCCAGACTTAGTCTAGATCTGAAAGAATCTCCTAGGCTTCTAGAGTTAAGTGCAACTTAAAAATGTTGACAAAATATCCTATTATAAATTGTTTTAAAAATGTTGACAAAATGGAAGGAAATAGTTCTAAATATCTAAACTTTTACACGAGAATTATACAAAATCTGAGTAATTAAAAGACGAAAGATTCTATTACAAATCTTCTAAATAGAAGAATATAGTTGTAGAATAACATAGAATACACGTGGGCTGTTGTATTTTTGTTTTAAGTGACGATATTGGGTGGATGAGCTCGCAAAAATAACTATGCGGCTGCGAAATTAGATTGCCACAGTCGGAAGGCTGTCCAAAAAGCTCAAAGCTTCAAAGGCTGAACAGTCTGGCTCAAAACTGTGCAGCACGTGTTTGTCGTGTAACTTTTGACTCGACTGGTTCAAAATTGGTAAAAAAAAATTGAGAAAACTTCATCTTACTTTGAAACGATTCGGAAATTCTCAGATAAAACTAGATTTCCATCTTGAGGTTTTAATTTGTTTCAAGGTCAGTGAGAATTTTTGGAATTCAGTTAGAGCCTTTGGGAAATTTTTTTTATTGGGAGAAGGAATCGTTCAAGATATAATACTCATTTAGAAATGTTAATACCGTGAAATCAAATAAATAATAAATAAAATTAAAATTGAATTAATCGAATTTTGTAAAAATTAGTATTTTTATTTATACTAAAATCCTAACAAAATTTTGAAAAATTTCAAATTATCGAGGAAGAGAAACAATTTTATCTTTTGAAAGAAAAAAAACAAGACTAATAATAATGGGCAATTTTGTAAAAAATTTGGATCTTTACATAAAAGCTGGATCTGGCTGGGACTTATTGTTGAAAGATAGAAACTTTCCTTTCAATAATTTTTCTACTGAAAAGCAAAATCAAATATTTGGATTATTTTACGAACGTAGTATAGTTTGCATGACTATCGGGGAATTTTTATTTTTACAAAATCTGCGGTGAGCATCGATTCCTTTCCTTAGTTGGACTGAGCGTCAAGTTAAAACGTCGAGTGTCCAGAATATTCTGTACAGCTTGATCCAGCGTATTCTCGTTCAAAGTGCAAATCACTTTAAAATACGATTATTCCGTGCTGAATATGATGGCGTTCCTTAACTATTTGCAACCTTTCCTTTTTTTAATAATGCATTAAACGTAATAAAATTTTTTCTTTTTTTATTAATTTAGAAATTAGGAAGACCATTTATTTAAAGAATTAAAGAATTACGTGTATTTTCTACTTTAAAAAATTGTTGCAACTGTATTGTCATTTGAAGATTGCAAGATCAAAATAAAATAATAAATATAATTAATGATCAAATTTAAACGATAAAGGTGACTTTAGTCCATGGAAAAAATTGGATTTTACTGTAACGATAAGAATTTATATCTTTCAATATCTTTATAACTTTCCAAAAAAATATACAAATTTAAACTAGCATTTGGATTCAAATTCATGCTCAAAAATTCAATTACAACATTCTTCTTGCGTAAACTTGACATATGGTCAATTCTTTTACATTAATTAAAATCTTATTTTTTCCATCTCTCTATTTTTTATTATGTCTAAAAAAATTAATTTCCATCAAAAGCTAACGTTGACTACCGAATTTCATGATCGTGATTAACTATAAAATATTACCAAGACAAGATAGAATAAATATAATAAAAAAACAAATATGTCTGAATGACCTTTTGTAATTGGCGGAAAGTTTCTATTGGCGCAACGATCTTTTTTTTTATAATTAAGGTATTAAGTACGTATCAAAAAATACATACAGAAATAAAAATTTTTCTCAAATATTGGGATATTATACATATTTATATAGCTTCATTATTTTAGAAATATTGCACCGTTATAATATCTCCATTACTGCGCACGCATACATTTCTACTCACACATAAAAAAAATTCAATTAGACTCACCAATTGCTTGGTCCTACGACAATGCTTTCCATTTTATTAAATTAACGGCTGCTTTACTCTTCCTACTTCTTTCCTACTTCATTCCACTTAGATTTATTCCTGTTATATTGCTCCAGTTGAATTAAACCTAGAACAGATGAATTTACAGCGTCAGAAGTGGAAAATAAACTGAACGTGCAAAGCGTCAGTAATGTTCTCATACGAAGTAACAAACATTGAAACGAAATAAATTATCGATACTGTTTGCGAAATTATAACATTTTATACAACAGTATACCTTTTAATCACTCTTTGAGAAAGATTTATGGTAATTAAAGTCACTTTCCTATATAATTTTCACAATTTCGTGCGACAAAACGCGAATTCAAACCGACCGACGCGAAAAACACGGAAACTACTAGCGCCACTTGCGTTCTCTTCTCCAAATAGAATTTAAATTCGAAATAGGTACTATATATCACACTATTTTCTTTTTATACATTATTCTTTATTTATTTTATACGAAGATTGGTATAATAAAACATTATAGACACAATACAATTTAATTTACGTACTTGTTTGGCTATAAAATTTATATAACAGAATGTATAATAATATGAATAAAATTTATAATAAAGTATAGAAATATACCTAGCCTAATCTATACTTGGAAGTTTAAAGAATAGACAAGTATGTTTTATAAGTTATTTTTAATATACTAATAACTTACACAATTATCGTCTAATTAAATAAATCATTTTACTGTTCTTTAGATTCAAATATCACTGTTTTAATTCGTACTATATGCTGAACATATGCATAGCTATCACATAAGTCACTCGATGTAAAAATAGTGTTAAGAATAGTAATAAAACCTGAAATTTATTCGTTCTTTTTTACGTTATGCCAAACCGGAGAATTAATACATTTTCTGTCGCATGCACTAATAAACAAGTACAGTGCTACAATGTTAATCTATCCAATCTATTAATATTAATAATAATATTTGAAATGCGAGAATTGCTTATTGATGATATCATTTCAAAATTATATGTTCAAAAAACTTTTTCATAATGTTATAAATCAATTTTTTTAAACTTTATAAACTTGTGAGATCAAGGTGGAAAAAATAGTGATGGAAAAAATAATGATGAAAAAAATAGTGATGAAAAAATATTTAATAGGTCCTAGGACACAGTATTAAAAAAGAAAAATAATAATAATTCCGATAATGAAAATTGATTAAATAAATTGCAAATGAAATGCTGTCTTGACGCAACTTTAGTCCTTGATGGGTTGAAGAGGGTGGAGAAAAGCGAACGTGAAGCCAAGAGAATTGGTTCAGTTTGTCGACGGTCTCATTCCACAGATTTATCAAATTTTTTGTCACGTGCATGGCAAAAGGCGCGAGAGGGGCTCAGCTGGGCTGCATAACATTAATGCACCTGCGATTGGTCGCCAGTCGGAGGCTCGACCGGATCGTTTAAAAATAAATTACCACTCTGTGCAGTGTCGTTGCGGGTTAAATTGAAACCGGCCAGTGCACTCAGGAAATTTACGCCGGCCGTGTTCGGGTTCTCTGGTTACACTCATCTCGTTTGCGAAGTCGTTTCTCGAGCATCGTCGTGCTCGTACTCGCCTCTGTTCTCCTTTATTCGAGAAATGACGCACGATCCAAAGCACGTGTGACTGACTCTTGCGCATTTTACGTCGCGTTTCGCGTTACAAGATCAATTCCGACTATCATCTACACATATACGCGCAACCACGACGAGCGAACCTAACCTCAAAATCGTTCGAGCTCGTATCTGTATCTTCATAAAACTACACTTCCTACTGGATTATCTGTTCGATTTTACTGAAAATAAAGTATGATAAAGGATATTTTTTATCGCACTAGTAGTGTTTTTTTCATGCGTATAAATTATTCGCGTGGAGTGCAACTTGAAGAATCTTCTTTAGCATGGTGCTAGAAGAGTGATAATGTACATTTTATAGTGGATTTATTTTGTGTGGAAAAAAGTCTCGTTTTCACTTGTTACTGTGTCGATTATTCGTCCGACGATGTAAATTGAAATGAAGAAACCGTTCTGAGAGAAATGATATAATTAGTGTGGTACGCATACGTAAGTGATGTGCAACGTTGACTTGTTTTCTCGTCGTGTCCAATCATCGTTTTATTCGTGCCGCTTATTGCGTCATGGATTTGGTTGGACGAAAACGCATTTGCTCGTCGCAACCTTGCACGCCGTGCATCATTGAACCTTTCGTTCCTCTAAAAATGTGAATTGAATAATACGTCAATTGCGTAATGTCGTTGATAACGTGAAGAAAAATACGTTGGACGTTTTCTTTTTCTTTTTTGAAATCATTCCCTGTAAATGTTTACATACACGTATATTTGATTAGATATATTCAAATTATTGCGATTATTATTATATCTCTACATTATTATGAATATCCTTTCTTGTGCTTCAATAAGTCCATGTTACATTGTATTTAAATTATTGCGAATTTCCTTTCAATAAGTATTATGAATGTCCTTTCTTGTGCTCCAATAAATCTATGATCTCTACTGTATTTAATTTATTATGAATTTCTTTTTAGCAAATATTATTATGAATGTCTTTTCTTGTACATGCATTATTGCACTATTGGACCTATCATATCTTTTTTTCAAATGTTCTCAGGTCATATGCTAATAATATGTATATCTACATGATGTAAGACATGTTAGTGAGGCAGCCTTAAAGTGAAATGTTTCGTAGTTTACCAGATAGGGTGGCGGGGCTATATTATGCCCATGGCCTGTTTTGTTCGTCTCATCCCATTGTAATCATTTCATTGGCAATCTCAATTGTATTGCTATGCTGGTTAGTAATACTGCTTCATTTGTATCCTACAACAAATAACAGGAATTAAAAAATAATTGCCATTCTTTTTTTTTTCTATAGCTCTCCTTTGGTTAATTTACCAATGCCTGGCAATGTGCCAAGGACAATAATTAACCATACTATTGTACCTGAAAACAATACAGAAAACTCTGTGTTTTACGTGCAACAAGTGGTATTAAGGGTTGGAGTTATACCATGGACAGAGGAGTTAACACTGATGGATGCTTTCAGAGGTCCACTGTATGAAGTTTTTAATCTTTTAGAAATCATACAGAATTATCAGCATCCAAAAACGTAAGTTGTTTGCTTTTAATTGACTCTTTGAGATGTGCTATGTCTTTATTATTATTATTTCTTCTAGACTAAAGACACTAGGTCAAGTCTGCTTACATATTGAGGCAGTTAAAAAAAGAAATGGCAAAAAGTCTGAAGTTTTGCCAGAATACAATTGTTTGGTTCTTTCACCTGCAAATCTATGGCAACGAAGTATTGAACTGTATGCACAAGATACAAATCTTATAAATACTATATATTCGTACCAGGTATGACAACAGTGGATTGAATAAAGTCCAGAAATAATAAAATATCCAAAAACTGATTTTATAATATAATTATATATATAATTATAAAATTATGTTTTACAGAATCTACAAAAAGGTAAAATTAGTTTAGCCGAAGTAATGTTTGGAATGAATTTAAAAGAAACTGGAATTAAAAGATATCCAATTCGACTTAGACAAAGGATTTTACAATATGCAGTAACTATTTACTTAAAGGACTATGACCCTGAGTAAGTAATTAATTGACAAGTATAATTAGTTGACAATTATTTTTCATATTACTTGGTTGATTTTATTTTCAGGTTTATAAAAGGATTACAACATAGATTGAAAAGTTACTATCATCTTCATCAGACGCAAAATGATAATGTTACTTACATTCCAATGGATGAAACATTGCATATTCTTTATCCTGGTGAATTTAACTATAGTGACTTTTTCCCCCTGATGATGACATTTTTTGCTTTGTTTTTCTATGTTTATTTCTCTGTGCGTAAAATCGAATTAATGAAATCAAAAATTGGAATAGCTTTCAGTGCAACAGTAACAGTGATAGGTTCTTTATCTATGACTGTGGGTATTTGCTTTTTTTTTGGCTTAACATTGAGTTTAAGTGGAAAAGAAGTGTTACCATATTTGGTGATTATAGTTGGGCTAGAAAATGTGTTGGTATTAACCAAAAGTGTAGTGAGTACTCCAGCACATTTGGACGTGAAAATACGTGTTGCTCAAGCCCTCTCCAAAGAAGGTTGGTCCATTACCAAAAATTTGCTTACAGAAGTAACAATCCTGACAATTGGATTGCTTACTTTTGTACCAGCCATACAAAAATTTTGTATATTTGCCATTGTGGGATTAGTCAATGATTTCATCCTGCAAATAATGTTCTTTTCAACAATCCTCGCAATCGATATCCGACGGACTGAGTTGTCTAATGAAACGTCGAAGTTTCACTTGCCCAACATACCAACTACGCGTAAGCAATTTACGACGACCATAACGAATAGAAAACCAAATATTTTCCGATCAAAATCTCATCCGAGATTAAATGGTTTATCTAGTGGCCCGACGAATGTCATAGCTCCAAATACACAAAACACTCATACATTTGGCAAAATTCCAAAACGTTTACGTCTAGTACATTTCTGGGCAAGAACTCGAATATTTCAGCGTGCCTTTATGGTATGGATGGTTGTCTGGATCAGCATGATCATTTACAATTCTGGCATTGTTGAACATGTTATACATCTAAGCGAAACATTAAAATCAGAATCAGATATTGATGGATACACGGTAGACAGGTCCCAGTCCTCAAGCAATTACGTCGAATTAAATACCATGAAATCAGTATCAATTGCTTCTGCAACCATTGCTCCAGATCATTTAAACAAACAGGTAATTTAGAAGCCATTTGTTTATTTTATTTTAAACGCTAAACGTATGTAATTTCTAGGACATAAATTTTAATTTATCGCGTTCTTTTATACATTAGGGTGATTTAACAAATAATATTACCGATGAACTGAATAAATTAAAACCAGTGGAATTCCCACCTTGGAATCGTTTATCGCTTTATCACTGGTCTTCGATCCTTTCAATGTACAACATCTCTGCCGCCGGTGGACGTATAATTGTATTACCTACTATGAAACTGTCTCATGCTGTCAGTCCGCAATTAGCGAAACAAATCAGTAATCCGAATGATGTGCAGCATTTTCAATGGCAGAGTTTTGCGACTGTCGCCTTCGACCCGTTAGATTTCTCAGGTAAGTATATATAACATAAAAAAATTATCAATACAATTAACGACACAGTCATTCAATTAAAAATTTATTACAGATATGGAATTACCAACAAGGTCAGAAAGTCGAGGATTTAACGCGGATGCTCCTTTCATTCCCTCCAGTCCGATGGAAATATTTTTAGCGACAGTGCTATGTCTCATTAGTATTATTGTCGTTGCCTATACAATGGTTGTCCTCTATAGATGTATTTGCTCGAGAAATTACGCCGAATGGCGAGCAAGTTGGTATCAGACAGAAAAGGCACACGATTCAGCAACACAATTGGTTTTGGAGGCATTACCACTAGTTCTTGAAGGTCACGCTCAAGAAGTAGAATGCATCGCTACAGACGGCAACACCATAGCCAGTACCTGTTTAGCTGGACACATCAAGGTGTGGGATGCAACATCGGGTGAACAGCTAATTCACATAGACAGAAAACAGTTCTTTAGTAGTCCTAATAAAAACTTGAACCACACAACGCCGGACGTGGATGAGTTAATGTCGGATTACGAAAGTGGCTCGCCACCTTCCAGAGGGGAAATGGAGAACACTAATCCGTTTGGATCGTATTACTGGCCAGCGTCGACTTTTTACTGCAGAAAATCCTCTCCTGGATTATATAATATGCATAGAGGGCAGAATGATAATAGAAAAAGGCATTCAATGGGAAACACGCTGGACTGTGATTATCAAATCAATGAATTGAACTCGGAGAAGAAAAAAAATAGTCGTAAAAGTTTGGACAACGCTTACGATCTTCCAGACTTAAAATCGGCGATAAATATCAAGTTTACATCGATGAAAGAGTTCCAAGCACAGCAATATCACGAGCAAGGATTCGATTTTGGCGACCAATATAAACATCTCTTCGAGGAACATAATAGGTCTATAGACGAGCTGCAGAATTCAGGGAGTTTAGAACAATTGTGCATTCCTAGTGCACAGTTAAACTCGTCCGGTGTAGTGGACAATGTGACTTTTGTGAATATAGATAAAACTATGCAAATCTCGCATGCAGTGTCTCCTATTTGGTGTATGGACTATCAGGAGAACCTTATAGTCGTGGGTTGTGCAAACGGCAGCTTAGAATTTTGGGAAGGTACTACAGGTAAATTTAAGGTGAATATTACAAAGAATCAATATCAATATTAATATTTTAGAAAATAACAAAAATAAAAATAAATGAAATACTTTAGTGTTTGTTCGATGACGGATCAGGGCTCGGAATATCCGTCGTAAAATTCATCGGCAGTAGAGTGGTGGCAGCTAAATTAAACGGTTCCATTGACTTTCTACAATTAGAAAGTTATAGCGAAGGTCAACAAATTGACTGGGGCTTCACATCCTATAGAAGAAGTAAGTT
Source organism: Bombus fervidus (assembly GCF_041682495.2). NCBI lineage: Eukaryota > Metazoa > Arthropoda > Insecta > Hymenoptera > Apidae > Bombus > Bombus fervidus. The sequence continues at coordinate 7,904,361 of NC_091531.1, read as the reverse complement.
CATTTGTTACTATTTAAATACACTGTTCTTTATACTGTTACTTCTTTTTAGCTCATGTCAGAACAGGAAGTGCTGGCTCACCTATGGATATAAATAACATCATGCAATCCGAAGAAGACCTTCGCTGCATGAAAATTAGCTCTCATAAAGCACACCAGCAAGCAATAACGGTGCTTGACAGCGAGGGTGGTCGAGTTTTAACTGGTAGTCAGGATCACACTCTTAAAGTATATAGGTATGTATCTTTGTTTCATGATTTCTCTGAAACGTTCTCTGAAAAGTTACGCTTACTTAATTTCAAATTCAATTTCAGGCTGGAGGACCAGTTGCCATTGTATACCCTCCATGGTCATTGTGGCCCCATATCCTGTCTATTCATTGACAGGGTGAGTCCTATGACGTCCGGCAGTGGGTCTCAAGATGGCCTTTTGTGTGTCTGGGATCTCTTAACTGGTACATATATTATACCCTAGATAACAAATCATAACTTTTTATAACAAACTTATGTTTTTATTTTTTGTTGGTAGGAACGTGTATGTACAGTATACAAGCTCACGATGGTGCTATAGCCGCTATTACGTGCTCCGTGTCGTACGTGATAAGCATTGGCACTGATGAGAGGTTATGCGTATGGGAACGATTTCAGGGACACTTACTACATGCTCTTCCAGCACACAGATCAGCATACAGTTTACAGTTAGTCATGTTAACACATCATTTACTCATAACCAGCAGTCAGGTATGTGCATATATTCTATTTTAATGCGATGAAATTTTTATTAGTTTTTAACAGCTTTCGTAGCAACCCTTGCCACATAAACATCGTGTGGGTAAGGTTCATGAAAATGTGAGACATGTTTGCAATTTGTACGATTTCAGGGATCACTAGTAGTTTGGGACGTGAGGACGGGAGAGCCTGTGCGCGAAGTGAGACTGGGTCACACAGATAGTTGTATTTTCGTAAAACAAATGTTAGCGTTAAGAGATAGCGTAGTGTGCGATTTCGGTCGACAATTGCGGATAGTCAGGTTCCCGTTGGTCTCTGATAAACTAGATTAAGATCTGTATATGCACCACTGTACATAGCTCTGTTTCGTTTCTTATTTAATTTTAATATTTGAACAGCGTCCTACCATCTATGGAGATATAGATTTTTACACGACGTACATTTTACATTTGAAAATTAGACACACACTTTTAATATGAATTTTTTACACCAGACTACACCCGTCATGATCGTCGCCTTAATATATTTGTACCCTATCATGATAGGTAAAGAGAAACGTGTAGAGTATATAAGTATACTTAATCCTTTCTATGAACCTACGAAAAATTTTCAACGATTCTCGAGATGGTTTATGTACATTTGAATATATCGCTAAAAGCAATGATACACGATAGAGATCATATTTTTAGATAACTAAACAGAGAATCGAATAACTTTTGATATCTCCGTTCGTTGCCTAAATAACAAATAAAAAATATGGCTGTGCTATATTTCGAGGCATCCATTTTCTTTCACAATGCGATTTATGAGCATTTTCATAAGCGTCGTTTGTTATTTTCCTTTCTATTTAAGCAACTTGGGAGTAGATTCATATGCGGAACTGACATTTTTGATTGTTAAATCGGAGCTGTTAAATACAGATACGTGCTGGGATTTCACTTCTGTATTATGCAAGCATCTAGACTGCGGATATTTATATATTTATGAGAAATTTAAGGGCAATAATGCATGGTATAAAATATCCAAATTTATTATGTACATTTTTTCTATTATATAGGTTCTATTAATTATTAATTATATTCATAAAAGTATGAATCTGCATAAATATCTGCAGCCCAGATATAACGATGAGTTAGTTCATAAACAGTACATTTATCGGTTTACTGTAGAGGATCTTTCAACTCCAAGAGTTTTATGAATCAATGTATTGCATAACAAGTGTCTAGCGTACGACGAGATTTCATTCTGTCTCTATGCAATTTTGTTACACGGTCTAAGAGTGCCTTTATTCAGTCTTTATTTAATCTAATTAAATATAAACGTATCTTCATAAGGGGCTGTGGAAATGAATAAAACAGATCACAATCTTCTGACGCTTGGCCCCTCGACATGACGTCAATGGAGGCTTGCAAATTTACAATTATCTAGAATCGTACATTGAATGTTGATTCGTTTAGAGCATTGATAGAAAAGTATGTAATTTAATTTCGCCTGCCAAGAGTCTTTCGGAACTGTTGAATTTAATTCTTAAGAATCGAGCTCTTAGGCTGGAAGAATTGAATATTTAACATCCTATGTATTAAATTATGTAGTCCTGTTTAGTTTTAGCGATCTATTTTTATAATAAGAATCATGACTTTCGAACGAACGAAAATGGGTCCTATTTTGAATACATATATAATATACATATGTATCAACGTAGAAGATTTAATATGTAAATTGTCTTCTCCGCTTCGCGATTCGCTAAGGTTCGAAGGGAAGAATGTGTATATTTTGAGACACATAACGATGCAGAGTGTCGCCAATGTTTTATTCTTCTGAGAGGAAGTTGTACAGAAGCGTTCAAATCAAGTCCAAGTGTAAAGTTTGAAATATAGAAAATTATTGTTGAAGAGAGCGTTTAATGTTACAGAAAGGGTTCCCGGTCATTAGCTGCATTAGCTGTTTGAAGGAAAATTTCCGAAGTTTATTTTAGATTTAAAAATATGATGTTTTTATTGCTTGCAAATTATGTGATATACAGACTGCAGATTGTATGTAAACTTTTGTTCTTACGGCCACAATTAAAGAAATGGGACTCAAACAGAGATGCGTTCCACGTACTACATATTATAACAAATAATATGCTTTAGATGTTTTATATATAATATCTTTCTTAATTTATTTATAGTTAATTCTAATTTAAATTTTAATAAAAGCATAGAACTTTGCAGTCTAGCGATACATAGTTGTTACTTGGACTTCCATTTGTATAATGAAACTCTGGATAATTTGTCAGAAAGATGCAATCATATTTTTAAAACATACACAACAACTTCCACATTTTTATTCGAACATTTGTAGTTAATTGCCAGGGGACTCTTTGGTTGGGTTTGGAAGTTTGGCATGTGTGTTATGAAATGAATGCTAAAGAATAGCGATCTATATGTCTTTAGACTGAATTGTGTGGCGGTACGTGTCAACAAATTTCGTTTTATTTTTCTGATACAAGTTCGAGGTAATTAGCGTTGGGTCATGCGTCTATTAAAAATAGAGATATATATTTTTCTTAACCAAAGTTATAAATCATATCAGAGATCATGACACGTTCATATTCATAGAAGTCGTTACGCGAAAAAAATAAAAAAAAAAAATTGCAAGGATAAAACAATTGAATAAATAAAGAAGAAGATGCTTTTAATGACACAGTTGGCTGGCTAACGTTTCATTTAGGATTTCGCGTGATTTTTATATTTATTTAATTAATTTAACATGTGCAAATATGTCGTACACCAGATATATTGTTCTTAATAAATTCTCACATTTACTACACCTCGAGTTACCTCTAATATCCTAAACGAACTTGTCGCATGATTGATCAATAAGCTATGAATAATTATACAGGTTCAGTTTTTCCTCATCCTATCTGAATATTATAACAAATAGTTTACATTGATTATTTGATTAAAAACTGCAAGTTTTTCAAAAACGTTTCAAAATTCACAGTCTGTTGATCAATTTCCTCTATCCTTTCTCTTTCTCCTCACTAAAGCAGACAAATTATTAGTGCAGTTTATGGAATTTTTTTTTTTTTTTTTTTTTTTGAAAAGGGAAATTTTTATTATCTCTTATGAGGAAGATAATGCAGAAAATCGAAACGAACGTGCAATTGGGAGTCATTATAATGCAAAAAAGTCCGCGTATGATGGAACTTTCCTCCAGATAAGAATTATGCTATTGTAGTGTGTAATTAAGTTTCTTGGGAGATCAATAGGTGATAGTAAAAGTGTAGTATAATTCCATGATCAGACTACGTGCGTAATATCGTTCAATGACATATTGTGGACAACACCATATTTTGTAATTAATATTCTCGATATTAAGGCATACAAATACTGGTTTGGCAACTAAGTGATTGCGGATTTTGTCATTACCACCTAATGATAAAATCCGCAATCACTTAGTTGCCAACTGAAATCTCAAGCAACAAACTGGCTTTATCGGTATTAAGGGCAATGAATATTCAATAGGAAATAAATGACATATTATCCTATTATTAATAGGCTCTTAAATTCGCGCGTCATACAAAGTTATGAGCTTTTGTTCGGATAATTATTCAAATAAGATGTTTTTTTTCTTATTTGAAATGACCAAATATTTGGCAAATAAATTATCTGAAAGTGATTTATTTGTCAAAACAAGACAACTTTATCTTCCAATAAATTATTTCTAGTAAACTGAAATCTTTTCATTCGTTATACCATTCAACATTATTCGATGTAATAAGATCAGAAATTTGAATAGTCGTCTTTCAAATATTTCAAGATTAGGAGTATAATTTTCTGGAGGAAAAAATAATTTGAATTATCGTTCTTATATCAAAGACTTACACATGTTGGCCATGCACGAACAGTTGGAAGCTAATTACCTGTTGCAATTGATAAACATAGTATAAACGAGGGTAATTGATCATATTAGACTGACAAGCGCGAATAAGTAGCTCATTTATAATAAATGGCATACCTAATTAGCGCAGTCGATTTTATCTAAATTATGCTTGAAAGATATATTCCTCTTTCTATGATATATAGTGTACTTAAATTCTCTGTAACAAAGGTAGCAAGTTTAATGTTTGATTAATTAATGACATAGGAATATAAATTATAGTGAACTTTGCTAATATATTTTTATTTTATTCTAAAGATCAATAAATTTCATAGACTACTGTGACACTTATTACATAAAGAAAATCTCAAAGAGTTCAATATCAATATAAAATTTTGTTGCAATAAATCTAGATCTAGATCTAGATCTGAATCTCTGAATCTTCATATAAGTAAATACAAATGGATAACTTTTGGTTGGATAACTTTTGAATGTTAATAAGTTTGGGAATATGATATTGGATTAGTGTAATTTATTTTAAAATATTGCTATCTGTAATTTATTCCAGCCATTTGTAGGATTAACCGGCTGAAAATAACGATAAAAAGTTTCCATAATGTCAGTGGCAATAAACAACAGATGTTAAGGATAATTACCATGTTGAGAGCTATCCCAGTTAACATAGAGTATTCTCAATGGCCAATATATTAAGTTTGATCTTAGCAGAATGATTCTTGTTTTAATACACTAATTATGTACTTACATTGTCATTACTTATATATGTAGGTTGCTCAAGTAATCCAATGTTGGTCAGATTGTGTTAATTGTTTATCAAGACAATGAAGTACTCAAAGATAAATTGTTATTGCAAAGCATGTATCATGCCTTTTGTATCAACATTCAACTTCCAAAGTAAGACTCAAGTTTTAAATAAATTCTAAGATACTGAAGTGGATACTTTTCCTGATAGAAGAAAATCTAGTTCAATGAAGCTGCCTGTAGCTAAGAGTATGACATTATGGTACTTGAATTTTCCCACTATTCTTCAATGATCTTTAAGATAGCAGTAAGAACAAATTTCATGTGAACCAGTTCAAGCTTGCATTCTAAATATTCAATGCAACAAAGTCCCAAGCCATTTGAGTGAATTTCAGGATATCAACAAAGAGGATACAAGGTGGGATTTCCACTGATTTCCACAAGCTATATCAGTGAACTTTAGAATTCCAAGAATTTGTAGTAGAAAGAACAATTTCGAATACTTTGCATGGCTCAGTTTGAGTTATCTCAACACACAACTATTCAGTGTGATATGAATTCACTCCCCAAGCCACATACTAATATACTTTATTCCTAACACTAAAAATGCTACTCCTAATACTTCACAGCATCCAATTTGAGTGAAACATGACACCAAATATTGCTATTCAGTCTTCAATATTGAAAAGAATGCGTATAATCGAACAAAACCCAAAACTTATTCTTCCTACTCTAATATTTCAAGCCAAGACGTCTACTCCAGCTAACCAACTAGCGTTACCAGGTTACCAGTAAAGCCACGAGCAGTCTCCGAGTCTTCCACTTTGTCCCAAACTCTAAATTCAACGTTGCTGCCTTCCACCGCCGCTCGTCTCTCCCCGCATCGGTCTGATCAATTTGTAAAGAGGATTAGAAAACACCGGTCTTCTCGTTTGCGCGAAGATTATGCGGCAAGCTGGAGGTGCGACAGACTGATATTCGCCTGACTGAAGCTGACCCGTCACATGTGCTCGTTGATGAAAGCGAATGTGTTTGGTGGAGGAGGAATCGGAAGGTGCACTCGAGCTGTTCGCTTTCATTAACAGTTTAGTGTGTCTGACAAGAGTCGGGCGAAGGACTAGCTGGCTGTGCTCTCGGCTTGCAAGCGGAAGTGGTCGTGCAAACGCTCGTTGCCCCGTGAGACTCGGGCCTGGCCGAAGAGACCAGGCGACCGTCTGCAGCTCGGGAAATCGCGTTTCCACGTAAATACGAGAAAGAAGATAACCAGACCTCGTGTTCGCATCCCGCACTGTCCGTAAGACCTTATTATCGCCGTTTTCTTCGTCGTTGGACGCGATCGACGCTTGGCAAGGCGATCTGGTCGTTTGACCTGCCTCTAGTGGCTTTTCTCAACTGCAACTTGTCAACGTCGGAATTTTAGTCACGAGCGAGGCATGCGAGCGAACGATCGACGAGGCTTTGGGAAACATTTGAACGCGAGACTGACGCATAGACGCGGATTACAGTTGCAACACTAGGATTTTCGAGCAAGGGAAGTCGCAAGGTGAAGGAGAGAAGTGAAAGTATCCGGGATATTCGGCTCGTACTCGTAAATTCTACGGCTCTGATCAAAGCTAACAAGCTGACACGGTAAAAATCATCGTTACAGAAAATATCAGAGGAAAGCAACTTTTCAAATATCGCTCTGTCGTTTGTCAACGTTAGTAGAACTCTTGGACCCGTTGCGATTAGAAGAGATGCGCGCGATGTTGGAATAAGAAGAATAGGAAACAGAAGCTCTTGCAAGATTTTCTAACGCCTTATTTTAAATGACAGCACGATGCTCGTGATTGTAGAAGATGTGAAAGACGAAGGGATGAGAAGAATGTGATTTGGCGAGGATTAAGAAGACGAGTGAAACATAAATTCTCTTTATCTAAGCTAGTCACCCGTGAAATCGTCTTCGATTTTTCTCCCAGAGGAAGAGTAAGTTGGACTATTTTTTGCGAGGAAAATCTTGACAAGATCTGAGAGGAAGAAAATCCTGACAGGATCCCACGAGATTGCCCGAATTCTTCGAACGTTATTTGCAAGCAGAAAGAAGAAGTTTGGCGGCATAGTAGCTGGTGCAGAACGCGCGAAACAAAGAATGCGCTTGTGAAAGAATTTTGAAAACAGCTCAAGAACAGTAATATACGGTGTACACTATCGATTTAGAATGGCGCAGTCAGGAAACAACGATACCACAAGGTCTGTAAATTCTTGAAATTTTCTACTAACATTGAACGTCTGCGTGATTTGCAACGAGGAGAATAAATTTATCTAACGAACTCGTTAATCTTCAGAAATAATTGCCTTCCTCGCTTAGATAATCCTGTTTAACAGTTGTTTACACGGTATCTTGTAAATACGCAAGTAAAATTCAAACAAATTATCGACCGCTCTTATTTTCATGGTCCAATATATTCTACATTGGCTGATAACTTTATCAGAAAAATATCTTGGCACTCGAAGGACGAATAATTCAAGCCCCTTGTATTTAATTTTTAAAGAAAAAAGCTGAATTTCCCGATGATATTATTTGACAAATATTCTTCCAATTCGCTGTTTACAAGTCCTGAAACAAATAAATTTTTGCCATAAGAATTTCAATTTACCGATATTTTCTTCAAAATATTTATTAATAATTTCAATGCTATTGACGATGTTTATTATATAATATCACTATTTAAATAATATCGTTGTTAAATACATTTTTCTAAAGTTCCAAATTGGACAATTTTTATGAGGATTTTCATTTAACAATCGCTTCTTTCATCCCCTGATATTTGTTTCAATTTAATGCTGGGCTTTTCGATGTTGTTAATATCGATATATTATTGTTGTATGTTAATAATATTCTTCTCGCTAAGAAATGTCAGTTTCAACAAGCAATTTATATCGTTTTAGCATGTTTTTTATCACTTAGATCGTAAAGGATTTTTTATCATATTCTTCGCCATCGTTGTGAAAGCAAGAAGCTAACAACTTGCTAAGAGAATAATATGAAAAAATTCCAAATTAGAGAGAAAATTGAATTTTTATTATTTTATACTGCTTTCAACGTTTGATAAACAACTTACTTTTATTCGATGATTTTATCTTGATTGTATATTGCTGTTTTTTTTTTTTTTTTTTTTTATGGAAAAACTACCGTTTTCCATATAATTACTCGTCCCTCCTTTTTCTCTTAAAAAAAAATCACGGATAACCAGACGAAAATTCTCATTGTAAGAACAAAAGCCAATTCTTCCAGCTCTTTTTTTTTTTTTTTTTTTTTTTCTCATAGCACCGGCAACATTATTACAGGTTGTTACGTAACGCGATAGTATTCCATAGCTTTGGTCATGTGAACGCTGCACTTTAGTGTCCTGTAAAGTATTTTTAGTTTACCAATATATTTGGAAATCGTAAATTATCAGGAACAAGGACTTCGAATGCTGTGGAGGAAGAATTTTTAATTTTGATTGAATTTTGTCAAATTTCTATGATCATTTCTAAGCATCGCACTTCGAATACTTGAACTTCCAAACACTTTAAACATTTGAAAGTTAAAAATTCAAAAGATTTCGAAGGTTTCTCACATTTCTAAACGTTGGAGCAATTGAGAAATTCGCGTAGAAAAAATTGCAAACGTCCGAGTATGCTAAATCGTAAATTTGTTAAACGTTTGTTATTAAAATCTTCATCTTCTTCTTTATTATTAGAATCTTATGCAAAATTTCAGAACTCCGCACGAAAACTTTTGAATTTCGAATATGTCACAGTTGCGTGGACGAAATATGTCGAAATGCGTTCGAAGATTCGATCTTTTCGGATAAAGCAATTGGGTTGGCAACTAAGTGATTGCGGATTTTGTCAATACCACCTAATGACAAAATCCGCAATCACTTAGTTGCCAACCTTAACCTATAAAACGTGCGATCTTTGGCAAGCCGGAACTTGCAAACGCATTGAAAATTGGAAATGTGCGAAGTGTTTCAGAAAGATGAAGAAAACTCGATACTTGTTAGCCATGTGATACGTGCAACATTCGAGAAATTCTTTGCATCGCATAACAAACAGTTACTTTCACTTTGAGCGAATTCTATCACGCATCGAGCATCGTGTAATTCTTCTCGTATCGCTTTAGTTTATGCTTCTGACTGTTATACATTCTTTCGTACAGTTTCGTATAATCAAGATGAGCAACACTCGATAAATAATCATCGAATAAGAAACAAGCTTCCAACATTAATAATAACAAAGCGTTCCATTCGAGTGCGCTGTTGTATCGGATTATGATATCGCGTAAATCAACGAGTGGATATTTTGGCCGATTTATAATAACAACATACGAATATCATGACGATACGTGAATTGAGCCAAGCTGTTCAAGAGAAACCTACTCATAGTTGCAAACCTCTATTTTTTTCTTCTTTTTTTAAATTATTATTTAATTTGTATTTTAGAATTTATCCAGCTGGGCATTTGGTAAATTTGTCTAATTTTATTACTAAATGACATGTGGTTGGCTACGGGATACTATCTTCGAGTTTGACTCTTTTACTTCTTTAGTGTATTTATTTCTTTTTAGTCTTCTTTCTATGGGAGTTTTGCTCGCTTCAGCTGGTTTAGATGTGTTGTCGTTCTTTCCTTGTATTTTTTTACGTACCTGGCGATTTCTTCTTTGACCGTTGGTATTTTTATGGCTTTGTGTATATCCTCCTTTGTGTATCTTCGATCGTAGCGCCTCTAGTTTATTTATATGGCTGATTGCTGCTGTCCCCCATAGTGGTATTCCCTATTGGTTTTATTATCGTTTTGTAGATTTTTAGTTTATTTTCTATGCCGAGTTTGGAGTTTCGACTAATTAGCCAGTACATCTGTCTTCTTTTTATCCGTATTTTGTCTATAATTGATTTAGTATGTTGTTTCCATGTAAATTGTGTGTCTAAGTGGAATCCTAGGTATTTAACTTGCCTTCTTTGTGTTATGTGCGTGCCATTCAATTGGACATTTAGTCAAACCTGTATGGCGAGGAGAAATTAATTAAACACAGTGCTGATGTCGTGATCGTGTGATTTTTATTTTGCAAAAAATTATCAACCCGTAGAACGACTCTTACGTTGTACAATTATCAATTGTACAAAAATCAATGTATAATCATTAAGTTATATTATAATAGCAAGTTGTAGATTCGTATCGGACTTGTAATTATTTTACAGAGAACATTGTCAATTATAGTAGAAAACAGGCATTAGCAATTATACCATGAAACAAGCCATTGAAGAACATTGTAAAAGAAGAAGAGGAAGAAAGAGAATACAGGAAATGACAAATAAAGCTACTTTTCCCTTCTAAATGAAAATCTTCCAACTAAATCTACTGAATTTCAGATGATTAAAGCTCGCTAGCTTCTTAGATAATTTAGCCCAATTAATCGCAAGTTAAGACCAGAACAATTACTTGTTATCTTCTTCTAGCATCAACTCGTACGTATCATACGAAACACAAGTTCATTCGTGTTCCTTTAACACCTTATCGGTAATCGATCAGGATTACTATTAAGCTCTCATTGTTCAAACGAGATAGCCAATCCGTCAAAAGGCTAATTAGCCTGGAATACAGTTGCTAGAACCACGATGGTCTCTTCGTTGATCTCGGTGAATCTTCTCTGTGCTATATACAAGGTGTGTCACGACATACGGGACTCGTATTGGTGTAGACAGGAAACGTAAGACACGAAAGCAACGAGAAAAGTTGGCAACTAAGTGATCGCGGATTTTATCACTGCCACCTAATGACAAAATCCGCAATCACTTAGTTGCCAACCTAACTAACCTGTATCCCACCCGATCTCGAACTTTCAAAATTGAAGCTATCTTTGTGTCTCGACAATTTTTTCATTCCGCCAACAGCTTATTATTAATCAGTAAATGATAAAATGTTAATTCCACTAGAAATTGTAATACTTCGACGTTGTTCTGGTTTCGGCAACGAAACACACTTTCGTAGCGTGTGAAAGATCGTGGCAAAGAATCGCGCATACTGGCGAAGCTTTTCTCGTACGTTGCTGCAACGTGAAATATTTTCTATCGTTGCAACGTGCTACCGGCTCGTATATGACGCGACGAACGCTTAATTTTCAAAGCCAACAGAAAGATCGAGCGGTGTTTCCCCGCTTGAAGAGAATTAACATTCCTGGAAACTATCGACCGAGCTAACTGTCGCAGCATTTCCTAATAACACGCGTGCTGCTGTTTGTCTTACGTTTCACACCAAACAGGAAAATCTCGCGACAATAAACGAAACGTTGTACGACCATCCGTAGCTTCTCGGAATATGATCCTCGCCTTGGTATCGTCGATCGTCGTTACGAAATTGATCGCTTGACATCGGTTTTACTCGTCTTTGACACAACCGACCATGGTTCGGACGTGGAATTCGCGGAATAAAACTGACAGGTGACGATTGCTGTCCTTCGTGGGCAAGCAATTTTTAAATGAGACGCTACCGGCCAATTGGCTTATTATTAGGTTGGCAACTAAGTGATTGCGGATATTGTCATTAGGTTGTAATGACAAAATCCGCAATCAGTTAGTTGCCAACCCAATAGTTTCATTAGTTTCTGTTCTCTTTGTCCGAGGCAAACTTGGCACAGATTCGATGGATTAACAGGTTCAAAAGGATTCTGCTGACAACGCACGGAATCGTAGGATTAAAAGGACTCGAGTGATATTTTTGACAAGTCCAAGTTGAGGCCACGAGTGGCTAGCCAGCAAAATGGCAATTCAAATGGCACGTACTTTTCTAGAATTTTAAATCGTGTAAAAACAATTATCATTTGGCGTGTCGTTTAATTGATAGTCGATCGATGCATGATTAATACTTTGAGTCGTACACAATTACATAAAAGCATCCTTCATCTGCAGGCTATTAGAATATGCATTGTTAAGCGAGCTATACAAATAGGTTAGGGTTAGGTTAGTGTTAAGTTGAGGTTAGATTAGACTCCTTTCCTCGATGAACATTGTAGCACGATTATGCGGTTATTTTTCTGCAATTATGAGGAAACTTGTGGAGCGTTGCTAATAGAATGCAAATAGAATAATGTCCTTTCCTCTGTGTTGGATAATTGATCAACTGAAAGATGAAATTCGCGAAAAATTTGCATATACGTGTTATCTCATATGTAGCTATTATACGAACAACGAATGTAACTTTATTTTTATCTGGACATTGTACCTGCGATTTTTTTTAATATTCGTAGACCTGAAATACGATTTATACGACGTTATCGGAAAAATTTGGTTTATACGTCTGAGGACCTAGATGCATTGTTTTAGACTGGAAATTATTTAAACGTGCATGAATCTTAAAACGAAAAATCGTTTCACAAAAAGCAAGAAAAAGTTACTGGAACTTCTTCAGGTACGTCCTTGGTCGAGCAATTACACGATCATTTCCTTCATCGCGTGCGCGCGTTGATTGAGATAAAAATAAATTGTAAGATGCAGATGAGACTTAATCGACGCCATTAAAAATTATCATCGGCGGAGAAACGGGGAAAGGAAATCGGAAGATAAATTTACCTGTCGTTTTCTCTGAACCGAATAATCCGTTCGTAATATTTCGAAGAAATCGCGGGAAAATGAAAAACGCGGAGCACGCGCACGGCTTCAAGCGAAATCGTACGCAGCTGAATTTTGTGAAAAATTGATAATTGGCAATTTCAAATTGGTCAAATTTTAAAATCCTTAAAATCCCCCCTCTGGAATTTTTGTTCAAAATTAAGAAAAGATTTAATGTAGATGAAAACGTGAAAAATCAGTCAAGTCCACAGATGTGCTTTAAATTGGCAAATTCTCAAATATAGAAATATTACTATTATCGAATATCAAGATTAAAAAATTTCGATCAATAATTCGATCGATTAAAATCGATCAGTTTCTAAAGTTTCTCAAAATTATCGGCTCGGAGGCTAAAAAATTCAATTGAACTGAAAAATAATTTTCTGAAAGTACAACTTCGAGAATCGAACAGTCCGAATCGAAATGTTGAATCTGCTTTTAAATCAGATTTTTCTTCACTTTTCTTCTGCGATTCTTTTAATCAAGGTCCATGAATTTTTCACGAAACTGGACGCATTCAAGGTTCTTTCCTCAACGCTGACGCATTATGACGGTAACTAGACACCATGAAGGTCGTATCAATATGGCGTCATGTACAAATACCGATTACGATAGCTGTAAATGGTCAAAATGGATAATAAAAATTTACTTTCTTACAGATTTCAGATTGCTTTTCTATCTTACTTCTAGTCGATGATTCTTCACGACGAATTTAAGTGTCCTTTAAACAAAGTGCAAAGTGCAAACAAAGTCCCAAAGTGGGAGCAGACAGTTTACAAATGTATAGTAGATATACATAATCATAATGAATGCAGTAATCTGTTGTAATGGTTATAAAGCATACTTGATGCCAATCGTAAATCAAGTTGCAAATTATAAAAGAGATAAGAAAATGCCTGTAGAATATTATAATAGTATATTACACATCTACTTTTATATTTTTTTAATTAGTTTCCCTATTGTCGTTTATTTTTCATATTATTTTTCGTTACGAAAGAGTTTGTTCAGTTGGACTAACAAGCCAGCAATCTTACGACCCTCTAAAAATAATTAGGATTTTTGTAGTTTTACGATACGTCGTTAGGTAACGACGAAATATAAACGCGATTACTTTTATAATCGATTGACATTTCTCAAGATAAAACTAATTCCTGGATTAGGTGCTTCTTAGGAAGTACGAACAGGATCAAGATATCACTACAATCGTCTATTTATCTAAGCAAACAAAACATACATATTTGATTACCATTGCAAGATTATATCTCAACGTTGAGGCGAAACTTCCGCGTAAACTACAAATTTGTAAAATATAATTTTTATTATATTTATAAGTGGAATATTATATTTATAAGTTAAATAATCGTAAGTATATTTGAAAAATAGATAATAAATAAGGGAAAAACGATAAGTAATTCGAAGGATACAGTAGCAATTATTTATACAGATAAATATGCATATTGCGAACTAGTAATCGACACGTGTGGCGCTAGTGTCGCACCACGAGTCATAACCTGAACGAAGAATAAAATTGCGATTCAGATAAGAAGAAAAAATTAAAAGACGCTATCGTTTACAATTATAAAAGTCTCGTTCTTACTCTATTAGTAGTTGTCTTTAATATGATTTGTTGTTTGTTATCACAACGTTCGTGTACACTTAATACACATAATACAGGAAACTTTATTTTAATGCGGCATCTATAAATAAAATAAATCTCAGCAGATAGTACCGTGCTACAATCGGTGGCCACGAATCCTTAGAATTTGTAAAATATGATTTTCATTATATTTATAAGTGGATTAAATAATCGTAAGTATATTTGAAAATTAGATAATAAATAAGGGAAAAGCGATAAGTAATTCGAAGGATACAGTAGCAATTATTTATACAGATAAATATGCATATCGCGAACTAGTAATCGACACATGTGGCGCTAGTGTCGCACCACGAGTCATAACCTGAACGAAGAATAAAATTGCGATTCAGATAAGAAGAAAAAATTAAAAGACGCTATCGTTTACAATTATAAAAGTCTCGTTCTCGCGCTATTAGTAGCTGTCTTTAATATGATTTATTGCTCGTTATCAAATCGTTCGTATACGCGTAATACACGTAATATATGAAACTTTATTTTAATGCGGCATCTACAAATAAAATAAATCTCAGCAGATAGTACCGTGCTACAATCGATGGCCACGAATCCTTAGAAATTTTAGCTAAGATTATTCTTACTTTAGCTATATCAGAAATTGTGTTCTTAATCCATGATAAGAGAAACACGTGCTCCTCGAATGCCCTAGGAATGTCGATAAGCTTTATGAAAGCATCAGTTTACACGCTGCTTATTAAAACGTTGTTCTTAAGAGCCAATCTTGTGTTGACCGAGCATTTGCACAAAGAACAATCCAAACACAACAGTATTTCTTCGAAAATAGGAAACCAAGATATCCTAAACAATCATTGGACTAATTAAACATCGTCGTGTAGCTATCGTAAAAGATATATGGAAACATCGTGTAATCACGTTGTAACTAATCGAAGGAGCATTATTTTCACAATTTTACTCGACGATGTGAATCGAAATGACGCAGCAATTTCTAATTCATCTCATTGTAGACCTGAAATCACATTGATAAAACGATATAAATCGCGATTAGAATAAAATCAGCGTGTAGAACAAGGATAATAAGGATCGCAAATATTATCATGGAATTATGCTTATCGCGCCAGAAATATGTATCGCATAGACGCAAGAAGATAATAAGCTCGTAACGAGTTATTTTCGCTAATCTTTTGATACGCTACAGGCGTCTCCTTCGATTCATGCGTGCGCTATACTCGGCGCTCGGGTCAAATCTGATCCAATGAACCTTCAGTACGCTGTTGCTCAAAGGTGTGCGAACACTTGCTTACTTTTCACAGAGACGTCAGCGTCCTTTTTGCGAGTTATACATCATCGTTATTACGAGTAGGAAGACTCAAGACTTTCTATCCTTATGGCTCATAAATTGTTGATACTTTAGCGTGAAAAGTGGCCACGCAAGTAAAAATATTGGCGCCACTGTCCTCCGATAATGGTATCCAGGTCGTTGACATTGTTGAAAGTTTGCTAAGCTACGAAATTGAGTTTATTTTAATGGTTCTAGAAAATTTAACAACGTCCCTCATATATCAGACAGACAACGCGATAAATAAGCATTTACCAAGCATTCTGTCCGGGACGTTGCACTTTTACCTCGCCGTTCTTTCCACCTCTTCGATTACAAAGAGACAGGGCCGTTCGAATCATCTTAGCTTCGACAAGTTGAAATTCAATTTCGAATTTTTCACGAAACAATCAGAATTTGTTCCGGGTATATCATGAGACTCTATTAATCGTCTCCTAAAACAAGGAAATGATTGGAGTAATCCTGTTGTGGGGCTTGCTCGAGTCCTCGAACAGGAATTGTGTCAGAATTAACAAAATAAGTTCCAGAGACAGAGTAATACGTAGATGTTATTGAACTATGATGATTACGATCAGAAATATTAACGTTAGTGCATTAGCATTTAATGTTAGCGTTACTATATTAGTAGTCAAGTATGTTAAGTATACTAATAGTTAAGTATATTAATAGTTAATTATATTAAGTATACTAGTAGTTAAATATATTAACATTAGTGCATTAGTAGTTAACAATGTTAGCGTTACTATATTAGTAGCTAAGCATACTAAGTATATTTAATATACTTATAATATTAAACTGATACAAAATATTAAATTATAATTAATTATAATATAATAATGATATTACAATTAAATATATATACATCTTATTGCTTATTAAATATTTATAATATATTTAATATAATTAATATGCCTAACTACTAATATATTTAATATACTACTAGTATACAAATATATTTAATGCACTTAGTGTATTAGTAGCATATTAAGTATATTATAGTATATTAAGTACTTCTTTTACATGTCAAAAGGAAGCTTTAGTTTAACAGTGATATTGTAAATTACTAATATATTTAATATATTTACTACACTAGTAGTATATTAAGTATATTACAGTATATTAAGTACATCTTTTACATGTCAAAAGGAAGCTTTGTTTTAACACTAATATTGTTAACTATTAATATATTTAATATACTTAGTATATTATAGTATATTAAGTATATCTTTTACACGTCAAAAGGAAGCTTTGTTTTAACACTGATATTGTTAACTACTAATATATTTAATATACTTGGTATACTAGTAGTATATTAAGTATATTAGTAGTTAACAATATCGATGTTAGAACAAAAGCTTCCTTTTCACATGTAAATGAAATATAAAAATAAGCATTCGCAGTCTAGTCACGATATCAATAATACTGATAGAAGTGTACTATACTTCTCCGCGTGCCACTTTTCCTTTCACGCGTAGCCATCTGTATGACTGCATAACCGGGTCCCTCAGGCGATCTAATCAACACAGAACTCGTTTTAATGCAAGTTATGATTTACACTACGTCTGCTGTGAATCTCGTTTCCTAAATTTTCGAGTAGACGAAACAGGTCTGCCTCACACTTCCTCTCTTTTTTTTTTATCAATTTATCAGATTATTTTGGTAACAATTTTGTCTACCTTATATACATATATCTTTTTTTAATTACTAAATTTTGGAAACAATCCAAATTTTAATCCTGTGATTTTGATTTGTTGTAATCTTTCAACCATAATTTGCCATTTTATATTAACAATACAATAAAGAATTTATTTATAATCACAGTGAATATAAAAGATATTTATTATAGAGATTTATTATTCGCACATAAAATATGAGATATTTTCATCAAATGTGTATTCTCGATATTATACTGACAAAATAATTTTTGTATCATTTTATGTCATTTTTTAATGTCATATTTCAACTTATCCACATTCGTGATAAAATTTCTAAAAATATAAAAAATAATGAATTGATTGATTGAAAGAGGATAATTCAGAATCCCAGAAATTGTTTACCAAATGTAATTCTTGATAACAAAGATGATCGATTATTTTGCTTCAAGTATCATTTATGTTGACACGTTCTACGATAATGGTTAAGTTCAGATTTCATCTGGTCGATGTTTCTATCTTTCAACACCGGTAAATCTAACATTTGTAATTTTTTAATTTAAAGGAAATAGAATTATACGATTGTCGAAATTTCAAGCAAGTTGATGAGTGAGAGCAAGTCGATGTATTTATTTCTTTAATTGACCTGGCAAACTGGTCATTTGAAATTTCGTAAAAACTGAGAGAATGCACTTGTAGCATCGCTTATGCAACCGCAATAGTCGAGAGCCTCCGGTTCCTTTCACGCAAAAAGAGAACGATGTCAATGACGAAAAAGCCAGCCACTGATGATGCTAGGCACAAGTGAACGACGAGCGTGAATCTTCTTACAACGTGAATTTTTCCCTTTCTAGCAACAATGTTATTGTAAATTACAGACAAATCTCGAAATTGTATTTTTAGAAAAATAACAAAAAGACTATGAAAATTGTAAAACAATCTATTAATACAAATACAAGTATATTATTATTAAAAATTGTAGAATTTTTAAATAGTAATTTACAATTACAATTTGATAATTACGATCTTTCTGAAGAATAATTTTTTCGGCTAGAATTTCGTCAATGTTTATACATTTGGAAGAATATTTCAAGAATTTTGTAATAATTTTATTCAACAGATATCACACTTTCTCAATTGCGATTCTACTGGGTTGGACACTAAGTCATTATCACCTAATGACAAAAACCGCAATCACTGAGTTGCCAACCCGATATTATAATTATCAGTTTGATGCCTTTCTGCCTCGTCAAGTGACAGTTTGAGGTTAGGTTGGGCTTGGCAACTAAGTGATTGCGGATTTTGCCATTATCACCTAATGACAGAGACCGCAATCACTTAGTTGCCAACCCAATATTACAATTATCAGTTTGATGCCTTTCTGCCTGGTCAAGTGACAGTTTAAGGTTAGGTTGGGCTTGGCAACTAAGTGATTGCGGATTTTGTTATTACCATCTAATAACAAGATCCGCAATCACTTAGTTGCCAACCCAATAATTATCACGCGTTGGAAAATTTATCGGAGCCAGCAAGGGCAGGTTTTAGATTACGGGTTTTAAATTACCCAATTAATGCGTGGAACCCGACCGGGTGGAACTTAATTGGGCGGTTGGATAATCATTGCGCAATCGTTGTCAACCCAGTTTCGTCGAAGAAAGAAAATCACGTTCAATGAAATTAAACCTGCGACTCGGTGTTGATCCAACTATGCTGATTTGGATTTGATCCGTTTATACATACAGCTGTGTACATCGTCATCATCATATGTAAACAGAACCTGGATGACTTGCAAAAATTTATCGGAAAATCTTTCGTTCTAAAAATAAAACGCGGAATGTTGTTCAAGAATGTTAGGTGGGATCATTTTTGACGAAATTTATTGAAGAATGTTTGGGGCCAAACATCAACTACGCTATTTTTTCTTTAGCTGATGAATCGGGTCCCTTGGGTCCTACAGACAGAAATCCATTCGTACGGTTTGGCATGCACTTTCATCGAAGCACTTTTACTAGTTTCGTCATTCTGTTTTGCGTTTTAGCAACGACGAGAAAACGTCACCTGCTGAGCCAAATGGCATCTCTGAGGGTGTGAGAACGTCCAGGCTACGCCAGGCATTTCCACAGTGCTGTGCCATCGGCGCCAAGAACCTGCTTATGCTCACCTTTGGTTCAACATTGGGATTTTCCACGGTCCTAATCCCAGAACTACAAAAGGAGAACTCTGAGATCCCGGTCACTATGGAGGACTTGACGTGGATAAGTGAGCATGTTGTTTGTTTGCCCTGAAACTTTGATCGACTTGGGAGCTGAATATGGAGCAGCAAAATCAACAGGACTCGAATTAATATCTGGCTTGAAATGTCAAAACTAGGCTGATCTCAGAGTATCAAAGTCCAGCTGAGTGGGCAACCAGATTTAAAACTGATTTGAAAGGAAATCTGATTTTAGAGTCTGACTTAAAGCATCTATCTGCACGTCTGGCTCGTAATTAGGCTTCCATAGTGGTATTCCTTTCACTTCTGTCTTATATCTAGTCAGCTTTTTACGTCTATCGACTACGTAAACTCGTAGAGGGTCGTAAAAACCTAGAATTCATGAAGCATTCTTCTGATACCGATACAGGTAGCCTGAATCTGTTCCTGACCCCAATCGGTTGCTTCGCTAGTGGGCCAGTGTCACAGTTCCTAGGACGAAAAAGGACCATGATGCTGACTACCATTCCATTTATAGCAGCGTGGATCATCTTCTACTACTCGACGACAGCTGAGATGTTGTTTATAGCACTGGCCATGACTGGTCTAACTGGTGGTCTCCTAGAAGCACCTGTGATGACCTATGTGGCAGAAGTGACGCAACCCCATTTACGTGGCATACTATCCGCCACTTCCACCATGGCTGTGATCCTGGGCATTTTCACGCAGATGTTGGGTGGCAAATTAGGCAACTGGAGGATTGTCACCATGATCAATCTCATCTATCCACTTATTTGCTTGGTTGCCCTCTTCCTGGTGCCTGAGAGTCCTTATTGGCTTGCTGGTAAATCCTCTTTCTTCCTTACGATGCAAATGATTTTACGATTGGTCCACAAAATACGTAGTATGACGACTTTGACCGGTGTTTCTAGCGTTTAATCTCATAGATCTTGTAGTACAGTCCAAGTTAGACTCACAGTCTCCATGATTCGGTTCATAACTTGCCTATAGTTAGGGTCAGAGTCGCCAAATTACATTGCAACTACGCTGTTGCTGTTGTACGAATTAGCAGTCTAAATTAGTCACCGATTAAGTATCGCGAAACAATTTTTCAGCAAAAGGCCGCCAAAGAGAAGCTGAGCGAGCTCTCTGTTGGCTTCGCGGTTGGGTCAGTCCGATCCACGTACAGTCGGAGCTTCGAATCATCTGTCAAGATGCACAGAAGCGAACAGAATCCAAAGAGAAGATCTGGAAATCCTTCGGCAAGAGAACCTTTTACATGCCTTTCATCTTGGTCAGTAGCGCCTTCTGCATTGCTACCTTTGGAGGAACCAGTACTCTTCAGACGTACGCTGTATTGATCTTTGACAATTTAAACGCACCTCTAGACAAATACACGGCTGCTGTATTTCTTGGCTTAGCAGAATTGCTAGGAACATTGCTTTCTGTGTGTGCCATTCATTTCACTGGCAAGCGGTTGCTGACATTCCTTTCAGTCGGTGGTACCGGCACATGTTTCTGTTTGGTGGCTGTCTATGGCTATTTGACTCAGATTGATATGATCAATACGGAGAGTATTTCTTGGATTCCAATGACTTTGCTGATCGGAGCTGCCTTTCTATCTCACGTTGGCATCAGGCTGCTTCCATGGGTCCTGACTGGTGAAGTCTTTCCCATAAAGGTAGGTTTGCCATCTCTCAAATGGAATTTTCAGCACAATTTGGCATAAACGTAATCCAAACACAACTCTCCTGCATGGAAATCGGTTTCCTTAACATCGTCCTAACTTAACCTAAGGATTCCCTCGTGAAAGTATGCCTGTTTTATTAACGCAAACCTAAGATAAACAAAATCATCTAACTATGATTCGAGGCGGAAGGTTGTGAGAAACTAATCTTCTGACAATGTCCCAATTTTGACCCAGGTACGAAGTAGCGCAACAGGAATAGCCGGATCCATAGGCTACATCTTCAATTCCGTCGCCAACAAAGTTTACCTGTACATGGTCAACGGGATATCTCTTCCAGGAACCTTCCTCTTCTACGCTTTAATTAACTTCGCTGGGGGAGCACTCCTTTACTTCATCCTTCCAGAAACAGAAGGCAGATCTCTGAAAGAGATCGAGGAACACTATGCTGGTATCCAAAGTTTGAAGACCAGGCCTAAGAAGGAGGAACTAGCTTTCAAGGAGAAATGGGCTGCCTCGAACCCTGCGATAATCTACGACGACACCGAAAGCAAGCTTTGATATTGTGGAAACAAAAGTGATGATTAGTATTGTCTCCCTAAAGCTGAAAGCCTGAATGGTACGATGCTAACAGGGATTCGAGGTGTAAAGATTTTATAACGAGTTCCTTCTTTATTTGACACTGTGTTCAAAAAGAGTGGACGATATTGTGAGTGACTGTAGACATCAAAGCACCGAAGAAAGTTAACGCGTTGAAACGTCACTTGAAGCTTATTTATCGAGTTATAAGTAATCAAATTTTATATACACTGTTAGCTGACTAGGTTAGGTCAACGAATTAGTCGACGGATCTTTTTAAAATTGGATAGTCCGGAAACTGGACAGTTTAAAAATCTAATTCTTTAATATTTCATACTGCCTTAATACGTACAATTACAAATGAGAGAATAGTCGTATTATAGTTGGTTTTATGTTCCTGCACTCTATGAGGACTGCAGCGACAGCTAGCGAGGCAACGTCAGACGATGCACACTTTATCGAATTTTATCGATCGAAGACAGTTTTATTTACAATAAAACGTTGAGAAATATTTTTAATATTGTGATGTATGTGTTTCACAAGGATGTGGCTAATTTCAAGCGAGATGTCCAATAAAATGGCACGTATTGTAAAAATATTTTCACTTCAAATTACAATTTTAATCTATTAATCTATTAATCGGAGAAGATGTGAAACTTCATGTTATTTTGTTTGTTGAAAAGAAACGTTATTTGCAAAATTGTTATTACGAGTTTCTCATTAAGTCCTTAATTAAGAGACGACCCAGTTCGCAGGTTAAAATTGTTTATTTTTAACAAATTACAAAGTGTTATTTTGAAAATCAGTGGACACGAGCACTTTACTTTTGCAGTCAAGATTCTTGCTCACATTGGATTTTTTGGATTGTGGCTTTTTGGTACGTGGTTGCTTGTTGGATTTCGGTTTGAAGAACCGATCGACCACATCGAGAAAATTTTCGTGTTGCAGAATGTTGACGATATCAACAATTTTCTCGGAGATCTGTGGGACTCTCAAATTCTGAGTCTTTAGTCTACGAACGTGGCTAATTTTTGGTCTTTTCCAAGTCCCATCCACGCTTCGGCATTTCCTCAAGCTACGAATAAGAATTTTTCAAAAATTTGTCTTTCCTTTTATGTTTTCGTCGAACGACACAAATGAATTTTACGTTGAGATCTGCCCGAGCTTCGCTTCGTCCAGCTCACGTCCGGATTCTGATCGTTTTACTACTTGACCTTCGCAGCTTACTTCCGGCTCTAGCACGATTTTCTCTTTCGCCTGACTGCTACCCGAGTTGCAGGATTTTTGGGACATGTTCAAAACGATTTTGCAAGTAATGAAGGAAATAACATTCAGTAGAATTTACACGAATGATCAACGAGAGAAGTAAGTCAAATTTCTATCAAACAAACAATCGTGGTTGCTATGTTGCTAATTTCTCTGCAATAATACTAGCACACTCTTGCAAAAGTACAACAGAGTATTGACGAACCTTTGCGCTTCTATCAATTATTTTGTAATTTTATTAATTTGAAAATTACCTATTACTTGGTTATTCCATGTACATTACCTCGCATCTATAAGAATTCTCTTCCTAAGCCTACTCAAGTCATACTCCCATAGAAACCGCTAAAAATTTCTGAAATTATCTCACAGCGCCTGTCGACGAGCAATTCGTTGTCCGTAATACAGGAACCGATAGAAAGAGTTAGCAGAAATGGAGTGGACAAGTTACGGTAAGTAAGTTACCCACGATCGATAAAGGAAACATCTGCAAAAGAATTAGCAAGATTCATGCGCATTGTCGTAGGCGCCGACGAACCAGGAAATCAACAAGTGTCCCTCCCCCGTGAAACGGGGTTCTATCTCCGGTTTCGAGATGTCAGTCGGGTTGCCTGTGGCGCAGGCGCGGCCTTTCTCGGGATTGGTCCGAGGACGGGCGGGGGTCCACGAAATGGTCGATATTTTAACCATAGCGGGCTACAGTGGCGCGAGGCTTTACCGAGGCCAGTCCAGTCTCCTTAAAATCGTCGCGAAACAAACCCCCGTTGTGCTACCGTGTGTTAAGTCGTGAGTCGGGAACCTCCAGACTCGCGTTTCGGAGTCATTTCATCATCGAAGCGAGGTGCAGGGTTCGAGTGGAACGCGTGGCGTACATCCCTACAATTCAGCGATCAACAGTGAGGGGATCAACATTTTCAGGAGGTATATGATCGGAGAAACGACTCGTTGGACGGGAAACGACAGAGAATCGTCAGTGTCCATGTCCTCGAGAAGAATCTCGCTAATTAGACTTTAAGCTCGATACATTTCTGCCCGACCAGCCACAGTCCGTCGATAGACCGTTTATTGATTTCTCTCTGTCTCCCTCTGTCTCACTCCCACTCTCGCGGTTTCCTCTCTCACGGTAGAAACTGTGGTCGCCGAGTCGACTTTTCACGCGCTCTGCGCTTGCATGATCCTCGCTGACAGTCTATTCCTGCTTTCTCGTCGTCCCTGCCTCGCTTTTTTTCTCGGCTAATTTAAATTGTTAAATCCAGAAATTCCTCAGATTTTGCTGACCCTGGTCTAAGGCTCATCTCAGGAGCTATCCGTTGCTCCTGCGATGTTGAGATTATGGACCTAGTCGGATGGTTGTTAAATACAATGGTTGGTTCTATGGCAAGTTTCACTGACCATCAGTGACGATCCAGTCTGTGTGACCTTCCCTCTCTCTTCATCTCCTGTTACCTCCCTCTCTTTACCCTTCAAAGGGACGACAGACATGTCAGCTGTGTGATCACGTCGACATTAAAAAGCAGCTATGCCATGCCATCGCATGCCGCATAACTAGGAATTATTAACGATCAGGGGTAGACAGGCGACCGAGTTGGCAACGTTATCGGCCGAGCATCGCCGATATCGGGGAATCCAACGTATCGATCCGCACGCGTTTTCGGGATCCAGATTCGAGCGTCACGAATACGTATACGGAGGCTCCATCTTCCGACTACGTTCATTCTGCCAGCCGCTGAAATCGAAACTGTGTAACGGGCGGCGTGGGTGGCCAGGGGTTGGGAATCGATCTTCCAAAAATATTTGCTTCGTTGCTAGCCACTCGCCACCACCGTTGCCATCGTTCCACCGCGCTATGTAATAGTGCTCGATCTATTCGTTCTCGTAATATTTCCGCCATTTTAAGACATATTTCGTAGAGGGACAGGGTTAGGAAATTGGAAAAATTCAAAGGCATATTTCGTCTGATTGAAACTGTATGGATATTGTGTTTGTAATTCGTTTCTTTTCTTAGATGTTCTGTGTCATTGGTTAGATTTGAGGCGAATTTAATCGATCCAATTTTTCAGACCACAGAATTTATTTAATCGAAAGCTCGAGCTTCTAATTTTTCGTTGCGATTTAAAAAAATTGTTTGCAACCGTTCGACTATCGTTTGCATAGAAAATCTCTTTTCCTAGATTTTTTTATATCTGCAAATTAAGTTTGAAACAACTTGCGTTATAATTGTTTTCATATATTTGCCACTGTTTCAACACCGTTTATTTCCAAAATTTTGTTGCTTCCACGTCTACTGTATTTTCAAATTTCGCTTCAGCAATCTTCCATTTTAGCTTCTCGAATTTATTCCACCGTTTGCAAACCCTTTGAGCACAGTTTCATCTGTAAATTAAATTTGAAGCAACTCTTCTGCCTAGCCTAATTTTTATCGCGAAATATTTCCCAAGAGGCACGAGATTCTTCCAAGCTCCGCCCATAATCTTCTCGGATCTCCGATTCTTTGTAGTTCGATCGTACGTCTCGAATCGCTGATCTACCGAATAAACTATTTTTCTGGACGATCTGCTCGACCGATAAAGAGATGTTAGGGGATTTTTCGCACAGGAAAGAGGCTGACAAAATACACAAGTCGTTGCATTTGAATGTTTTAATGTCTTTAGTCGGAGGAATTGAACGTAACCAAGGGTTGAGAGGCTCTTGGAGCACAAAGACCCGTGTGTCAGTCGCTGAAGAGCATTAACTGTGGAAAGGGGCCGAGTGCTTGAAAGATTTCACCATTGAAACTCGCTTCACCGATTCATCGATACTGTGAACTTATTTCTTGGTACTTCAACTTCCCAATGAATTTTGTATTCGTCGGTTTCTTCACGAACAATCTCTTCCCCCCTCTCTCAGATCTATTTAACGATGGGTCGCGAATAATTTCTCCCATCAACCGATCGCAGAATATCTTCCCTAACCTTAAAATATTTCTAACCTAAAAATGCAAGTTGGCGCATAGCCGACCGATTTTCAAATGCGATTTAATCGAAAATGGAGCGTCTTACGAACAAACTTTATTCTATATTTTCGACTTATTTTTTTGTTATCTTTTTTTTTAGATCGGCACGCGCTGGCTTATCGACCGGACGACGAACTTTCGAGTCGTCGAAATCGTCCGTCAAATGGATCGTGTACGAAAACACGAGTTTTATTTTGTAGAAATTTCAATCGATAGATTATTTTTCCGCGTTATTTATGCCGAGAAATTGCGCAAGATTTCAAGGTCATGGTACAGCAGGTCACCGAACTCAAGCTGACGTTAACTATACACGATTCTATCGAGTTAAAACTGTATCGTGCCGCCGAAGAAAGCTAGTTTCACAGATTCACGCGAGGCTCCTTTCTCTTCCCCGCGATATTACGTTGGCAAAGCTCGTGCAACGCGTTATCGCGTCGCTCTGCATGCATTCGTGCGCACCACCTCGGTGTTAACACGCCGCGATACGATTATCGCGAACCTTGTCCTACTTTCTTCGCCAGCCACTTGGAGCAACACGCGTAGGTGGCTGAAATTTTTCTCCAGAGTTTCGATATTGCTGAATAGTCTGTCGAACTTGCTGCATTATCATCTTGCGTCGAAAGCTAGCTTCTTCGCGTCCATCCTCAAACTTTTTTCTTTTTCATAAAGTAAGCGGCAGTTTCGTCTGTAGACTCGTGGCATCCGCTATCATCCTCGAGCAGAATCTTCTCATTTTCGTCCTCGAAGACGCTCGCTGTTCGTTTCTAACGTTACATCTTCTTCGTTGAATCTTCGGCAATTTGTGATATTATTCCACCTATGACGAGACTTGCCTTGTCACAGATAGCCACGAATTGTAAATTCCTCGTGTCAGTGTTTAGTTGTTTGAGTGGCAGGCAGCGCGATCGCGCTGTTTAGATTTTGCGTGGAAAAGTGCCACTACATTTGAACGCTACGGACCGACTCACGGTATTTTGTGTGGGGTTGGCAACTAAGTGATTGCGGGTTTGTCGATACCACCTAATGAAAAAATCCGCAATCGCTTAGTTGCCAACCCAATACTTTTAGTAAACTGACATTTCAGTGTTTTCTATCATTTTCGTACGATTTTTTGTATCATTTTTTTTTTTTTTTAATTTGTAGATGTTGGAGCTGTGTATTGGGCTGGCAACTAAGTGATTACGGATCTTGGCAGTATCACTTAATGAAAAAATCCGCAATCACTTAGTTGCCAACCCAATACAATATTGGAATCTTTAAATTTTCAAGGTCGTGAAATTTGTAATTTTCCTAATTTCCAAAGTCTTCGCATTTCAAGCGATTACAAATTTCGCGAACCTCAAATTTTCAAAGTACGAAATTTTAAAACTTTAAAATTTAAAAAATTAAAAAATTTGAAAATTAAAAATTTCAGAATTTCTGTGGTATTGGGTTGGCAACTAAGTGACTGCGGGTTTGTCAATACCACCTAATGACAAAATCCGCAATCACTTAGTTGCCAACCCAACATTTCATTCATATCTTCTCAATAATTTTTATTAAAGAAAACTTGGAATATTGAATTTTTATGAATATTTTTATGAATATTGAATACAAAGAATATTTGTAAACTAATACTAAACATACATAATAAGATAGATGTATTTGTATTTCATACAAATTACAAATATGACGAGGGCTATCTTAGTTCTCTTCGCAATCGATGAAGACAATCGCTGCCATGTTGTTTCTGATCTTCGACCCTGTCTTTTCAAACACCCTTGGGACTCAAACGGTTGATTAAGTGGAAGAAGAACACCGGGTATACGTCAGTCTTTCGTCCACCTGATAGAAGAAGAAAGGGAAGAAAATTCAGTGCAGCTAACTGGCCATATTTCGTTAACAACAATTTTCCTTGGCTCTTAAATGCACAGAGCCAACTGTTACATACACCAATTGCAATTTCCTTCGCACGTGAAAGGATATTGCGATACCATTTCGCTATTTCAAAATTGTACAATCTATGGAAGCGGTTGATTGCGGAATGCGAACAGAGAGCGTGACATCCGAGAGAATCTCGAGAGAGTCTTGAGTCATGTGACGAGTTAGACGCAAAATCAATGGGTCATAATTGACCTTATTAAGATATTTTATCGTTCTTATGAAAGTTGTCGGCTCTTCGTTATTTCCTACGCTTTGAAAACTGTCTCTGTTTCGATCCTCCAAACGTATAAACGTTGCTTCTTCAGCTTGGCGCTTAACGGTGATCCGAAAAGATGGGATGAGATGGGGAGAGATGGGAAGAGATGGGAAGAGATGGGAAGAGATGGGGAGAGATGGGGAGAGATGGGAAGAGATGGGAAGAGATGGGGAGAGATGGGAAGAGATGGGAAGAGATGGGTCTTTCGTGAAAAATTATTTTCTTTTCTTCCTCGATTTATTTCTTCCTCGATTTATTTCTTCCTCGATTTATGATTGTCATAAATGCATCGTCGTTTATGGATCCTCCGACACGTTTATGACGTACATAATGTCCCATTTACAAAAATGGGGAAATTGAAGATATTACGTAGCTGCAAATAAATGTTTCAATAAATTGAAATAGACTGAAGAAATCACGTTTCTACATTTTACTTAACTTTTGCCTCACTTAATTTACTTGACATTTTATTTATTCTTCCAATTTATTAATTTTTTAAATTTATTTTATAATTATATTATATTTTTTTAACTTTTTTATTTTATTTTCTTTATTCTTCCAATTTATTAATTTTTTTAATTTACTTAAAAAATACAAAAGACGATTTTGAGTGGTCCCACATCCATAGCTAGCTTCCACTATGACGTTAGTGGGTTTCTTCAAGTTTCATCGTCAATGCAATATAGTTAGAGGAGAAGGCAAGTGGTTGGTTATCGAGCAATTCTTCTTGGATTATTTGTTAGAAGTCTGGCGAGCGTCTGCATGCTCTTTTATCGAAGGGATGGCAGTAGTTTTTAGTTGGACGAGCATCGTAGAATGAATCGAGGCGGAAACGATAGGACTTGAAATCCGAGGGAAATCTGGTAGCTATGGCTGTGTGGCTCGGCCAAGAAAATCGATAAGAGCCTCCCACTCCGAAGTAAAAATCTCTCTCTCTCGCTCTTTCTCTCTCTCTCCCTGTCTCTGTGCCTTTACGTCCAGTTTATTTATAGACTCTCTTCTTTTTAAATTTATTTTACGGCATAACTGCACACGAAATCGCAGCTGATCCTTCGTTCAGCGCTATATTCCGCCCTTAGACCTTGTGATCGCTGACTCGATCGAAGGTCGAACGTACGGTTTTTCAAAAGAATTCGTCCTTTCTCGATTTCATCCCTTGCATTTTCACAACTGGATCACCGAGTTTTTTTTCTTTTTTTTTTGATCGAATTATTTGGTCATTGGTCAACCTGCAACTTCAAAATATTTTCCCGTTTTCTTCTTTTTTTTAACTGAAAGTCTGTTTTCAGGGAAGAACAGGATCATAAGCGTTTACAAATGTTTTTGGAAGATCAATTTTTGGTTGAATCGCTCGCGCAAGTAGGAGGTTCGGTAGTCTTTTGTTTTTTAAAATGGCAGATTTCTTCCTGCGGAAGAAGAGAATCGTAAACGTTGGCAGATCTTTCTTTTTCTTCTTTGTTGGTGACAATGGTAACAAATGACAGTTTTTACATTATCGAGGTTGCTGTAGCAGAGTCAGGACAGTTGGAAGGCTCGGTTTAGTTGGTATTTGTAATTCATATTGTAGAACTGGGAATTCCATACGAATAGCAATGGCACCATCTGGAATTATGGAATGACACGTGTCATTCCTATTATATATGCACCACAGTAAGAGCCAATGTCTGTCTAAGATGCATTAAGTCGGATCACGAAGTTGTAGAAACAGATATTTAAGGGCTTTTGTTTGAATACATTTGCTGGATGCAATGCACGTGGGTGGACGATATGTATAGCCGCACCTGGCACCCGGAAAAAGTCACGGACGCGGAACTCGTTGTCTTCCTATCGACTTAGGAAGCAACTGATGATTGCCAACCACCGATTCGCTGCCACTTCCACGGAACAGCTCGTTCCAATTCACGGTCGAGGAATGTTCGTATTTGACATTTGGGTTTTAGGAAAAGTTATGGTTATTGTTAATTTACTGATGTTGCTAATAAACTCTTATGGAGTTATGGTTAGCTAACTGCTGTTATAAACCTAATTGTAATACATTACGTAATATAATACCATTATATATTATATGTATATATTTTACAATTATATGAGTATTAGTTATATTCAATGGAATAATGTAACTATAATTATAGTTATATGAGTATTAGTTATATGCATATATGCAATATATTATATATATTAATATTAGATATATTATTATATGAAACATAATACAATACTATTATATATTGTAAAATATTTATATATTTTTAATATTGAAAGGATATATTATTTTTTAAATATATACTATTTAGCTATTAATGGCTAATTCCTATTATAAACCTGATTGTAATACATTACACAATATAATCCCATTATATATTATAATATATATCTGTTTTACAATTATATGAGTATTAGTTATATGCATATATGTATTTAATATTAGATATATTTTATACAATGATATTAAATAATATAATATTAGATAATAATACATCTAATATTAAATATATATATGAAACACAATATAATACTATTATATATTGTGAAATATTTTTATATTTTTAATATTGAAAGGATATATTATTTTTTAAATATATACTATTTAGCTATTAATGGCTAATTGCTATTATAAACCTGATTGTAATACATTACACAATATAATCCCATTATATATTATAATATATATCTGTTTTACAATTATATGAGTATTAGTTATATGCATATATGTATTTAATATTAGATATATTTTATACAATGATATTAAATAATATAATATTAGATAATAATACATCTAATATTAAATATATATATGAAACACAATATAATACTATTATATATTGTGAAATATTTTTATATTTTTAATATTGAAAGGATATATTATTTTTTAAATATATACTATTTAGCTATTAATGGCTAACTGCTATTATAAACCTGATTGTAATACATTACACAATATAATGCCATTATATATTATAATATATATCTATTTTACAATTATATGAGTATTAGTTATATTCAATATAATAATGTAAATATAATTATAGTTATATGAGTACTAGTTATATGTATATATATTTAATATTAAATATATTAAATATACATACGCATGCAAATATACTATTAAATACACACACACACACACACACACGTCATAATGTAATATATTATAATAAAAGTTTCTAGTATCAACAAATATGTATATAACTAATACTAATATCAATATAATATAATTATATATAAGTTACATATACAATACCATTATAAGCCTACAGTATTATTAATTAACTGATGCAAGAAAATCGTGCGACTAAAATTGCAATGGAGCTCCTTCTGTAACATATCGTATCGTATTGGGTCACCCTTACTGCTTCGGATAATTGAAATATTTGATGATCGATGAGTGGTGGCTCGGTCGAGCCCACGTGCTTTTTGTACGGACCTGTAGTTGGAGGTTATCGGGTTTGACTGTCCCCATTGTGGGATTATCGATCATGTGGTCGGTCATGGCTACAGATGTGCCGGCAATTGCATTCAGTAATATACACGGTGAACAAAAAGAAACGACCTCCACTGATCGCGAACAAGTCAGAACTTATTTCATTCGAACATATTGAACAAAACTATGTTCGCTATTAGTAATAATAATTCATAATTAAAACTATTTTCCAGTGATTAAACAATATTTGTATTTTCTTTCGAAATGCCACCGATCAATTTTCACGTGCAACATGTAATTGCACATATAATTAGAAAGAATTTTTTCCAAATGTAGAAACACATTTTTACTATATTTCACGCCAGTAGGGTGATTTCTAATATCTACAGGACGATTCAAACGTGTTGTACCCTTCGTAGTCTTTCGCGTCGCATCCTTCGAATTTCTTTCGTACCACGCGATATGAATTTTCTACGGAAGATTCGAAAACAACGTTTCGAAAAATAACTCACAAATGTCAAGATAAGGACGATAAATAACGAGATACTAAAAACTAGGTAGATTAGAGTGTGAACGTGTTGGACGTAGATCCAAGTGGAGATGCCTGCGTCAAACAATGCTATTTTTTAAATCACCCTGTACATCAGACTTATATATTCTGCAATTGTAGAGACGTTATAATGTTGATAGCATCGAGCAAAGAATAATTTACAATTGACATTAATTGATAGGGAAACGCAATAGACGAAGCAGACAATGGCACCGCACGTGTGACATTCTTCTTCCAGCCCTGCGTGGGCGTGTTCACACGTATCAGGAAACCGCGATATCGTGGAAAGAATAATGACAAGAAACGGGTAAAAACGAAAGAAACCGCAAACATAGCCACGTTGGCCATCCGTCTACCAGTTAGCCATTTCCCTAACTAATTAGAACCTCGTTGCTCTTGTCACGCCTATGGTGCCATTGTGCCAGATCATCGTAGAAAGTGTCGAATAAAAATGACGAAAAAGAGTGTAGCGCTTCCAAGTCTGAAGGAAGTTTTCGTTTAGTGCAATCGTCTTAAAAATATTCACCGGTTGTCGATTTGGTAAAAAATTGTGTCCAGGTGCCTTTGTGTGACTCGTTTTAATTCCGACAGAATATTTGCCATTTGTTTTTGAATCAAAGGTTGGCAAAACTATGAAAAATAATTGCACCTGTGTTTTCTCGTTATTCTGAGAAAAAAAAGATTCTCGTAGAATCTCTCGTTTGATGACATCATCGCACAAAGTCTTCGTAGTTTATTTTTCGATCGAAAATTACAAAAAAGGAAGTGTCACGTGTGTTCGGAAAATTTCTGTCAAAGAAAATTGCAAAGAATTTCCATCGAAACGGTCCACGTGTTCACACGTTTCCCACAATTCTGAAATTTCAAAATAGTCGGATCCAGGCTATCGAACGTATTACTGGGAAAAATTAAATTCTGGAAAAATTGGTTGCTGGAAAATGGCAGACGAAAGGTCGAAGAGTGAAACAGAAAAGTCAACGAAAAATAGCAGGCCACCTGTCAAGGATTCCGTGTTGGAACTGAGGACGAGGATGACTCGACTGATGTCCATCGTCGATATTACCCCGCACAACAAACTTCCGGTACCGGCATGCGTTTGTTTCGTCGCGATAACGCTAATTGCTATGTTGCAGTGTTGCTCGATCGAGGCTGGCGAACGCGTCGTGGAAAATTCATAGTGGCTTAATCGACAGTGAACAGCCGGTGAAAGCGTTAGACATAGTCGCAGAATGTTAACAGAGATACGCTAGAAAATTGAATTATCCTCTTGTTGTCAGTTTTTTTAGATATGTGGGCATTTAGGAGGGTAGGAATTTCGAAACAATGTTGCAAATTTATTAGAAAAATGTTTCATGGGTATACTACGTGTTATACAAAATATAATGAAAAATTAAATATATTGGAAAATGTATATTACGTTAAATTTTGTTATTTTCCTGGAAAATTGCTGGAAGAAAGATTGTTGTCTTTGCTGTTTGTGAAAATTATTAAGAGCAAAGTTAGGTTGTGTCTTGATACATATTTTTTCTTACGAATTCCGCAGCAGATTGTCTGCTTGGAAATGTTGCAAAAATGAGTGATACATTTGAACGTAGACGCAGGTACAATTGGCAGAAATTGCAACAAATTTTACCGTTATAATAATAAGCTTTTAAAATATATATAGTATCTGAGCATATTTGCATATTAAATTTCTTCCAAACGCAATAAACATATGCCACATGTTTATAAATAACGCTAAGTGTACTAACAAAGTTTCGTCATATTTTGTTTTCGATCTGTTTGCAACATAGTTAGCGTAACATACAACACAATATATTCACAGGAAATTTTTCTAATAAATTTCCAAACAGCGACGTAATAAGTTATACAATACGAATAAACGTACAGGGTGTCCCAAAAGTCAAGCAAAGTTTGAGAGAAATAATCGCAAGATATTATCGAAATATTAATTTGCATATCGACATAATGCATCCAAATATTCCACATAAAATTAGGATACGAGAAAAGCGTATATAAATTACGTTGTCATATTTAACATAAATTGACGCTGTCATTAGCGAAGTGCAAAAACATGGCTGAAAACATAAGACTCGAATGGTCAATCACATTAGCGAAACGGTAACAGGCTGCTGCACATTGGTGCACGCTACTACACGTGCATCAAATGCAGACTCAAAAGAAAACACCCGATAGATCTTGTTGGATAACAATCGCATATGCTCGATAATGTATGATACCACGAACAATTCATCGAGTTAAGCCTCGAAGTGCATTCCATTTGTCTGTAAATTTTAGTTGTATACTCACAAACCTATCGACCCAATATGAGAATACTAGTCTGTATTATGGCTGAATGAGATTGTGGTTATGCAGCTTGAGATTACGAATCGTTCATTTGCTGTAACAATGACATAACCTAAAAAACTTACGAGTTGAAATGTCCTTACAGTTTCGCGATGATGCAATAGCGACGCTGCTGCCCTCGCGCGACCAATTTCCCAACTTCACTCAACGCACTTAGCAGACCATTGTTTCCTCTACAAATAGCTTGTTAATTAAATGAAATGCCAATAACTCGAGAACGATGAACTTCGAGTTGTTGCAGCAAATGAACGAGATGGTGTCCAATGTGGAATAGGCGAGATGTAACTACGAAAAGAGATGAAATAAAAATTATTTACGTAATGTGGAACTGCTTTTAGATGGCGGGACAGGATCCAAAGTTTCAGAAGGAGGCCGCGGACCAGAACTTCGACTACATGTTCAAGTTGCTGATCATCGGCAACTCTTCGGTTGGCAAAACGTCCTTTTTGTTTCGCTACGCGGACGATTCCTTCACCTCGGCCTTCGTATCGACCGTGGGCATCGATTTTAAGGTGAAAACGGTCTTCAGACACGACAAAAGGGTCAAGCTACAGATCTGGGTCAGTATTACCTCGTATGTTTTTCCCCTTGCGTTTCCACTATCTCTGTTATGTTATTTCTTTCTTCTTACAATTTATTGCGAGAATATTTTAAAAATTGAAAAAAGGGGGAAGAAAAGAAATGAGTTTTATCACAGACAATATATTAGATGACAGAACAGGGTTGATACTTTTTAAAGAGAAAAAATTTTATCAACGAAACTAAATAATATTTTAATAATTCTTTTGTTCACTTTGATTCAACGTTATATTTTTCAACAAAAATTTCAATCAAATTGGTTAAACTTAAACGAGCAACACGTTGAAAAAATGTTATTTTAGACAACGTGCAAAATGCCTGAAACCTGCCTGTCTATGAGAAGATTGCTATTTGTTATATTTATTTATGCATCTTAATTATGTATATCATTTTGTATTTTCTAACTACTGTTTTTTTTTTCCTTATTTTCATTCACGAGTCCAAGTGTAGTATATTTAACGTTATCAGGTGAATTGGTCTGACCCACGGGTATTCATTTAAACGGTATCTGTTAAATTATGCCAAACTTCATCATAATTTGTTTGCTAGATGATACCTGGTACAGATTACGTAGGATCAGATTGCTTCGAGGAGATATGATACATGTGTGAAGCCTCTGTTGAGTGTATGCGTCAAAACTCCCCAAACATACAATTTTAAGACGATAACCCTAACAACCTAACCCCAACACCTAACCTCAACCTAACTCTAGTAACACTTAACCTTAAACCGAAAGCACCGAAAGTTGTACTGTGACTTGAACGTATTATTACGTACATCGTAAAATGACTGATATTTCATAAAGGTCAGTACACAATGCCAAGAACTTTATACGAGTTAGATGAAAGTTTCTCAGCAAGAAGACGTACTTTTTCCAATAAACAAATTTCAGGTGAACAAAAATGGCGGCTTCTTCCAGCCATTTCCGGTCCCACGGTTTTCTAATTGAACTTTCTGATAACAGAACCGAATCGTATCTTATCACAAGACACGAATCGCAACGAATTTTCAAGCTGACAATTTTTTTCTCGATTGTGGCAGATCAAAGAACTGAAAATTCACTCGGATTTTGTTTCAGTCCGATGACGTACATCTAGTAGCTTGACAACTAAGTGATTGCGGATCTTGTCAATAGCACCTAATGACAAAACCCGCAATCACTTAGTTGCCAACCTAAAAATTATAATCTAAAGTTGCTGCTGGATGTTTAAGGCTGGTGCCCACGAAAGAACGTCGAGTTGCTCGACCAGCCATTCCCAGAAACTAATTAATTGTTGGCTTAATTTGACAATTTGTCGCGACTCACCTTTCGTCGTAAGAAATCACTTGGGACAAAAATTCAGTTCCAACATCCATGGCACTACAATTAGGGTGCAATAATATT
The DNA here is from genome assembly GCF_041682495.2 of Bombus fervidus. Taxonomy (NCBI): domain Eukaryota; kingdom Metazoa; phylum Arthropoda; class Insecta; order Hymenoptera; family Apidae; genus Bombus; species Bombus fervidus. The sequence continues at coordinate 7,867,588 of NC_091531.1, read as the reverse complement.
ACTGGATTGAATAATAAATATCGTATATCCAATATTTATATAAATTAATGATTTTGTGTTGGCAATTAAGTGATTTCAGGTTTTGTCATTAGGTGGTGTTGCCAACCAATAATACGAACAAAAGTTATAATAATGTAATAACAATAATAATAATAATAATAGACTATATAAATAATATACAATATGAATATTCAGTATCATATTGCTTTTTCCATAAGTTTCAATTTATTGAAAAACAGATATTTCACTGTTTCCTCTGGTTCGTCGTTTCCAACTAATTGTCCATATTTTCCATTTATTGCAAAATATTTTCAACGTATTCTTTCTGCTTTTTTTTTTAATTTGTTGTTTCCAATTTATTCCAATTGTTTTTTTTTTCTTCTATCTGTCGATCGAATTTACAAAGAGAAATTAATAGAGGACAACTATAGGCAGCATGTTCTTTCTGAAATATTAAAAAACTTCAAAGGACAAATATACTGGTAGAGGAAGAAGTATATTTGCGAGTGATAGATCGTTTTAGAGTTACACAGGCGAAATAAAGCTGAAGAGCAAATGTAAATTCGATCGACACATAGGAAAAAAAAAAAAAAAAAAACAAGTGGAATAAATTGAAAACAAGGAATTAAAAAGAGAAGCAGAAAGAATACGTTGAAAATATTTTGCAATAAATGGTAACGTTCATCCACAAGCACAGCGTACCGCACGTGGCTTCATTTATCAACCGAATCGAACATTATCGCTTCTTTGTTCAAGACACTCGTATTAATCGTAATTTATTTCATCGTTTTAAAATAATAATCATTTAAAAAATATTTTTCACTATTGTTTTTTTTTAATAACTTCTTTTAATTTTCTTAGAGAAAAATTTATCAATTTTACAAATGGCGTAGCAATTATTTCACTATACTGATAATTGTTTTTTAATGTTTGAAAATTCCTACTGGAAATTTGTTGCTTCTATTATCCGTATTAATTATTGCAGAGAATATTACCGTTTATTTCCTTGAATATTAAGGGAATTTAGTTTATTTATTTTTCAACTTAAATATATTAAAATGCTGAGAGAAAACTCATTAATTAATTATCACTCAATTTTAAAATTCACAGAAAGGCTTCTCATAATTTTATTATTCGTGCCAGAATTGTTGTACTTCAGAAAATATTACTATTCATTTTAATTAATTGTAATTGAATTGATTTTATTTATTTATTTATCTCATTGAATTGTTTAATTCACACAGAAAGACTTATTAGTCCCATCAATCGCATAAATTCTTTTTCAGAATATTTTTAATTATTATTTAATAACCCTGAAAGTCAGGGAAAGCTAATTTTAATCCGAGGATCTGTTTTATTGCAGGATACCGCAGGTCAGGAAAGATACAGGACGATAACAACGGCCTACTACAGAGGTGCGATGGGCTTCATCCTAATGTACGACATCACAAATGAGGAATCGTTTAACTCAGTGCAGGACTGGGTTACGCAGATTAAAACTTATTCCTGCGACAATGCCCAAGTTATCCTGGTTGGCAACAAGTGCGACATGGAAGACGAAAGAGTGATCAGTACTGAAAGGGGCAAGCAACTGGCGGACCAATTAGGCGTCCAATTTTTTGAGACATCGGCTAAAGAAAACATCAACATCAAGGTGAGCCCAGAACCTGGACCATCCTCATTTATTTATAATTAATTTATAATCACATTGTTGATTCTTATGAAAATTCATATTTTGATTAAGAGACTTTTTCAAGATTATGATATCATAATATTTGCAAAGACTAGGTTAGCATTTGACATTGGCATATAAACTAATAAAAAACATTGTCTGACTAATCAATTTCTCAGTTTTTGTTAATGTAGAAATTTACATAAAGTTAGACGACCGAATGAAATAACAAGGAACGTAGGATTTTTAATTAAATTTTGAAGGTAAGGTTAGCGTCAAACTAAAGCCAAGTTCCAATAGAACAGGGCCATCAATTTTTCATCCTAATGAGACTTGGCTTTAGCTTAATTGCCCTTTGGAGACATCAGAATCTTAGATGACTTTTTATTCAGCGAACATTGGTTCATCCACTTCGTTAGAACTCGGCTTTAGCTTCGTTACCACTTGGATACACAAGAATCTGGAATGTTTTTATTAATTTATGAGCTAAAGCAAAATTTCAAAAGAAGCCAAAATTACCATCGCTCGTTTCATTGGAACTTGGCTTCAAATTGATTACCACTTGGAGGCACAAGAATCAGGAATGTTTTTTATTAGTTTATGAACTAAAGCCAAATTTTAACAGAAGCGAAAATCGCATTAGAACTTGGGTTAAGCTTAAAAAAATTAGCCTTTTTAAAATTGGTTCCAGAGATCTATTATTCTTTCTTCATGGAAGTTATACAAAGTATTCTATCTATAGTTAAACACTACGTCCATTTTCATTTTTCTTCGACTGTTTACCCAGCCCATTATCCTAGTCAATACATAACTATCACGTGGTTGAGAAGGTTATCGCGTCACGTTTCTACATTTATTTCCAACCGCGATGGTGTGTGTAAACAGTGTGCCATTACCTTCGACCAGGCATCCTCAATTATCGCTCATCTACACCCATTAATCATCCCAACGCGACGGGTCAAACCTATTGGCACTGGCATATCGACGTCCATTCGATCGATTTTTCTGCCCACGGTTATCCGCGTCTACCTTTAGACCGCGTGACGTACACGAGATTTCAGCTTTTCTATTGGAAAACACCTTGGTACCATAAAACGATAGCAAGGCAAGCAATTTGTAGAGGATCAACGACGATCTCTAGTGTTTTCGTTACTAAAAGTGTTGTTCAAACAACGTCAAACGACGTCAAACAACGATAAAAGATATTATACGAGATCGAGTAACATTAAATAATGTGAGAAAAGGACGTCAGAAAATGCCAGGCGACGTGAGACAATATCAAACAGCGTCAAACATGCGATACGTATGAAGGAACCGATTTTGAAAGTTTATGGATATTGAACAAATTAAAGTATCAAGAGAATCGCATGTTACGTTGTAAATATAATTGATCCTATAAGGAATATTGAGCCAAAATATGAAACTTATCAGATGTCTAATGTTTGAGTAAACGTGTAGAGTGTGCGAGAAGAGTTAGGGCCACAGAGTAGAGACAATGTTGAGCTGTTTTCAATTGTCGATTGACCACGAATTATTTCTATAGTAAAAGTAGAAGAAGACGAACTGACATATATTTATTTTAGCCCTAGATCAAGTCGATATCTACATTACACTACACAGAGGCTACACTAAATTTTTTAGAAGTAACTTAACACTTCGATGGCCACGTATTTCGACGTAGATCTTACTGTTACTCATCGGTTGCTGTAACCTACTTTTCACCTCTTGAGAAAATTCCCTCGAGTCCATCATCGTGATTGAGATTTTTATCGTGTTATCCTAATTTATTTTGTACACCTATGCGTTATATGAATTTGTTTATTTACTTGTCGATTGTTACATCCATACAGTTACAGAAATTGGGATTATAATCTTCCTCTGACCATTCACTTTCACTGAATCATTAGACTGATAAATTGCTAGTCTTCTCAATGCATTTTCCAGATCGCTTCAGCTCAATAGGACATTATCAAGTACAGGAATCATTTGTCTTACGCTTCAATTAAACGAAATTAAACTAAAACATTAAAGTCATGTAAACCTGACGACGACCAACTGACTGAACTGACAAAATTGAGATTCGAACAGGCCAAGTCTATGTACGTGAAGTTCAGAGTAAGCCAATATTAGGTTAGGTTAGGTTAGGTTAGGTTAGGTTAGGATCTTTTAGAAACAACGTAAGCAAAATTGATATTAGGACGTAAAATTAGACTGTATCCAGATTAACTATGTGACTCTATGAGAAGTTAAATCTACCAATGTGTCCTTTGAAAAGAGGGCGTGAACCAATCTTCCCTAGTAGATCATTAATCACACGATCACGTCAATTAGTGCAGCTCAATTAGTCAGAATCTTTTTTCTCCTATGTTCCTCAAATATTAAGGCAATTAAACCCAAGCAAATTCCATTTCACAGACGGTATTCGAGCAGCTGGTGGACATAATATGTGACAAGATGAGCGAGTCCTTGGACAATGATCCGACCTTGCTGGCGGGTGGAATGGGCCAGGCGAAGGGTCAACGACTTACCGATCAGCCGACCAATCCAACGGACGACAATTGTAATTGCTAAGAACATGGACGCCCATCTAATTGCTTTGCAAGCATAATAAGAAGGATAAGAATGAGTAAGAAGAAAAACAAGAAGAAGGAGATGAAGATGAAGATGAAGATGGGAAAAGATGAAAAAATATTAGAAGAAAAACGAGTGTATGCCTGTATATGTATGCATGAACGTTTGTGCACGTGGTCTTGTGTGTATGACGAGTATGTAGCTATGCGTGTGAGTGCGTAGCTATGCGGGAAAAGAGCAAGTGAGAGAGAGAGAAAGAGAGGAGGAGGAAGGTCGAGTGATAACCGCTGGCTCTAGTTCACTTTGTTCGTCGTTTCTTTGATCTATGTTTCCGGCCGTTCTTCGTTCTGCTCTTTTTCTTTCCTCCTTTCTCGATCGATATATTTATATATGTGCACATAAATAATGTATATACACAGGGCGAACCGTGCTACTCCATTTGACAAAGATTGCTTCCCGTGTTGATAAAACGATCGTTGAGAATCCGAAGCAGAAATTTGGTAAATTTCGAATTAGATAAGCGCCGAGTCGTGGAGTCCTAACCTAACTTTTATCATTGCATCGATTTGAGCATACTGTTCTTTGGGATAATTTGGATCAATCGTTTTGATCTTGTCTCTAATCTATCCTTTGTTATTACAACAATTTGAGAATTAAAACTATTGGAAATTAATTTTCGTATATTTGTTTAACTTTGAATATCGTACTGGATAATAACTTTTAATTCCTTCCTTTTAAGTTTCTCACCCATCTTTCTCTCATTAATCACATTTCAATATTTCAGGATTACCCAAACTTGAAATTTTCAACGTGCAAAGTTGCTCTTCACAATAATTTCAATACCTATGTTTTAGTTCCTAACCTATCTTTTGCCATTAGCTCAATTTGGGAATCTAATTACTTGAGAATTATAACTTTATGATATTTAATAGTTTCAACAATATTTTGTATATTTTAATGTTTCGTTTCTAATTCATAAATTGTTTATTAGTAACGAATCACTTTTAATGGAACTTTTTATCCCAGAACAAAGCAGAAAGAAGATTTGATCCTCACTGTGTTAAGGATAGTTCCACTTCTTACCGTAAGAGACGCTCCTGTCCTTTCGCGTGTTATAGACCACTTCCCCTAGACTAAAAAATCCAACATTTTCCCTCGTTTCTTCTTAGATATTCGATCAGAAGCTTGATGATCGATTCACTGACGACTGTAGGAGCAATTAGTCACGCGATTCGCCCTGTATACATATATAAATATGTATGACGGTTGTAGCCTGATTACGCGGAGGTGCCATCGAGCTAATCCGAGTCCGATTACGAGCAGACGTTGCAGTATTTTTCTTGGGTTCGACGGGGAAATTGTAAGAAAGGGTCAGACTTCGTTAAAAGCTCAAGCAAGGAGCAGAATCGTGATATATCTGACCTATGTGACGAGGAAATTTATATTTCGTATCTCTACGATCTTGTACCCCTGACAGATTTAAATTTAGCGCCATTTCCAGCGGCTCAGGGTGGGGATACGTTCTTGTCACGCTGTTCATTTCCATCTTTCTCATTGGAATACGAATTCGCCGAATGAAAATTTATACAAAATTGATACTCGTAAATTAAAAAAGGAGAAAATATTACTTCCTTTGGTTTCAAAAATTGTTTTGATTAGACAGAAAATTCTGCTCGATTGATCGACGTGAGTAGGACAATAACGAAAGAGCGAACCATTTGAAGTGAAACGGAACGTGAGTGCATCGAACCCAAATTGATCGAAAAAATTCATCCTAAGACTCGGTTTCACTGCAAATGAGACATTCCAATGGCGGGTCGTTCGAACAAGCAGCCGTGTTTCCACGAAATATTTCTCAGGGACAAACTGATCTCACCCGCCATTTTTCCAATCTTCTTTTCACGGATCAGTTTGTTTCTCTGATGATCACTGTAATTCGTTTCGACGGAGCATGAATTATTAGATAACGATGATCTTTGACGATTTCATGCGCAGCTGGATCGATAACCAAGAATTTCCAACGAAGAAGCGCCTTAAGTCCCTTTCACACTTGAAAAATGTAAAATGTTGAAAATGAAGTTATGACATATCTATTGAATGCGAGTTAGATTGAATTTTATTGCATTTGGGATAGGATAACATAATTTAACCGATTTATGGTTAAAATTATTTTTTCAGGCGTGAATGGGGCTTAACACATTCGCTGCTATTGACGCATATGGTGCGTCATCTCAATTATCTTCGATTTTAGAAGATTATTATATTATAATTAATCGATAAAAATACAAGATAGCAAACAGGATATTGATTTTAATTCTTGAAAACTTAATACTAAAATCATTTGTGTTTAATTAATGCAATTGTTCTCATTTTTCTTTTCATTTAATAATCATATATCATTAAATTCTCAATTTTCGCATCTTTTCTAAAATCCAAAAAAAAATTCTTCTTCTTTTAAAAAAAATTCCCTAAAATCAGAAAAAATATATTCTTACCAGCAACAATCGAAGAATATTTTTCAATTTATTTTTACACAGTCCATGAAACATTGGGATCGGAAAAGGTGTTAATAAACAGCAGCGAATGTGTTAATAAACACTTCTGAATTCGTTATGGCGCAAATCGTCGAACAAAAAATTGCAGCTCTGATGAATAGAATTTGCAAAAAAAAAAAAAAGAAAAAAAATAAGAGTTGAAATATATCTGTATGTGTTGTATTCTCAATGGCGTTTCCTTTCTTCTTATAGAGGAACTCGATTTTTTCTGGAGGCTGTTCTCCCTCGAACCTATTATTCTCGACGACGTCGATCTGATGCACAACTTTCAAAACTTTGATCCTCGAAGGCTCGATCAAAGCTCGGGCACCTGAGATGATGTTAATAGAATTGTTGCGACGGCTGAAGTACGGTGACGTGGACGCTCGACACACTTGTGGATCGTGAATATTTTTCTTTTTCTTTTTTTTTTTTTCTTTTGGAAGAATTTCTTCGAGAGAAATCCGTAAAAGTCTCGTCTTCCATTGGGAGGCTTTCGTTTTTCTTGAGGCTACAAGTTTCCCCATTGAGGTGGGAAATTTTCATAAATTCGTGTGTGTGTCAGTGCAAGAAGTAGGAAAATTCGAGAATTTCTTACGTTGTGAGAAAACGTTCGTTCTCTAACAAGATAGTGCAATTTGGATGAAGACATTGAGGTGAAGAGTTTCCAAAAAATAGCAGAATTCGAGTAACAATTGGAGGGTTGTGTAGTGACTGAAAAATTTGTTAATAATTAGAGAATGACTGAATAATTGGGAAATTAGTAATTTAAAAATTAGTGTACAATTGGAAATTTATCAACATTAGGGCAATTGTTCGATAATTGGGAAATTCTTGAAAAATCGGACAATTATTGGATAACTGAAAGACTATGGAATAATTGGGAATTACTTAATAATTGAATGTTTATAGAGCTTTAAAAAATTATTTAATAGTTGAAAGATTGTTAATAATTGGAGATTTATTAAATATTTGGAGATTTATCAACAATTACAAAATTACGTAACACTTTAAAGTTCATTAATCATTGGAAAGTTTAACCTAACAATTCAAAATCTCCTAATAATTAAAAGATTACGAAACTATAAGATAATTGTCCAAAAATATCTCCAAGAACACGTTAATTTATGTGCAAACAAAGAATTAGAGAATGTAAAATTCTGTTGCTTCCTAAGATTGCGTGACAATAAACGGAGGAAAAGTGCGGATCAATCCGGAGCAGAGGCTCCATTAGGTGAAGCATGTCGGCCATTTTGATTGGAGGTACGTGTCCGTCGATGCCCCATTTTTTGAAACGATTTTTGGAAGTGATATAAGAGATTCGATACTGTTCTTAAAACGGTTTCGAGTATTTTTTATTGGCATAATATTCGAGCGTGAGACAGGTCAGATTGGAGGGATTAAAAACGACCCGATTTACTTCGAGGAACAACTATCTATACAGTGTCGTATTTGTATTACTTGAGCAAACGTCGATACATCAGAGTAAATGTTTCTCAACCAATTCATAACGGGGCATTCGTTAATTTTCTTCGTTGAACGAAGATTGATTTACTTTGAAGAACAAAGATATTGGCACAGACCAGATTTTCCTATAAAATTCTGTGTAAGTATTAGGGCACTTACTTGGTCAGGTTTACTGAGAAATTTTAACAAATATTTTTAGCGTTCTTAATTTTGCATCACGATCAAATAAGAAATTTATAATGAACTAAATGGAAAATAAAATTCGATATGTAAGTATACTAGGTATTAGTAAGCGTCTTGATACTTACGGCGGGAAGTTTAAATCTGTATATCGGAACTTTCGAATCTAAAGCATAAATAATAATTAATATAATAATTTATTATCATCAAGCAGTTGCACGATGAGAATAAATGATAAAAGCATACCTAAAAAATTCTAAATTCCAATTAGTGAAAAATCAATACATGAAAATCGAATATCGAAATTAGACCAACGTATTGTATTATGGCCAAATTCATCGAATTCGCTAAATTCTAATTCAATTAACATTATTTTCAAAAGAACCTGTAAACGTTGAATATTTTATTAAAATGTGGCTATTTCTCTGCAAAGAAGATTTGAAACTTCCCTAAGAAACTAAATAAAAAAAAAAAAAAAAAAAAAAAATCAGACAGAATATTACAAAACAACGTTGTCTGTGCCAATGAATAAAATTGTCGTCGTCACTGTACATGTACATTCCAAATAATAATTGTTTTAGGATTTTTTAAGCCTTGCATAAAATATAATTGACCACGAATCGATAGAGGAGCAACGCAAACAAGCGCATCGATATTTGGCGTCAATTATCATAATAAGATAAAAAAAAGCATAAAGAAAATAATAATAATAAAGAAAAAAAAAAAAAAAGAAAATAGCGTCCAATCGATTACTTCAGTCGTTGCTCGGCGTTTACAAACCTACTAGGCAAGCTGCCCTCTGTACATAAAGAAATATATATATATAAAAAAATACCTATTATATATTATATATATAAATATATATAAATATATATATATATTATTGAATCTGTAATGAAGTGTACTGTAAGCGTTACTTATTCGTGTCAACTCAAGATACGATTCAAGAGGAAGTCGCGGAGAAAATGCAGCCTGCGCCACCGTGTAATCGAGAATTAAAGAAAACTATACAAAGAAAAAAAGGGGTAAAAAAGAGAAAAAAAAAAAATTGAGAAAAAAACAGGAGAAAAAAATCTATCGATCGAAGAATTGTACGATTGTATCGATCAGATCGGAGAAAAATAAAACTGTGCTGTTAACGTGGTGGTGTTATGATCGACGGAATCACGTGTCTCTCTTACTCCATCTGTTTCGTTCCTCTCCATGTCTCCAACTTCCTTGTTCTTGAAATTCAATATTATCGAAGAATTTCATCAATTACTTTGACTCATATGACCACCAGTTATCCCTGCCAATTCCTGCAACTGCAAGCCTCGCTGTTATCTATGATTCGCATCGATGTAATTCAATCCGGCATCGAATTACCGGGACGCAAAGAATATAATGTTTCTTCATTTGTTATTATATTATTACGAGATGGCTTTAGTCGGATTACCGAGATTCGTACGATCAAAATGATACTAAGCATGACTATATTTGACCAACAATTTTCAACTAAACTAAAGAAATACGTAATACGTAATTAGGAATAAAAGATGCCCTGACCTGACTCTATAGTATCTTATTACACTTGAGTTTATTCCGCTTCAATCGTTCCGCCTGCGTCTCACTCTGACCCTTCGTGCACGCACGGCTGATTGAGCAAGAGTCAGACAATCTGGCCTATTTCTCAGAATTCTCTTTTCTGAATATATGGCTAAACACGATGCCGATCGTTGCTCATATATCCGGACAGTAATAGTGTAATATGTGATTAGGAGTGTGAAATGACCTGACTCTACCAGTATCCTATTACTTCGCCTGTTACTCTGCCTATTCTGTCTCATTCGCACTGCCTGCTTCCTCGCACTTATCCTTAATGCACGCACAGCAGAACGACCGAGAATCAGATAATGTGGGCTAATTCTCGGAAAGTCAGCTTTATGGATATATGGTCAGGCATTATGGATTCCAATCGGTAGCCATATATCCCAACGTTACGCTATACATTCAAGAGCCTATCTAGTATCCTACTAAAATGTCTGACCTCCTAAGAAGCTGCTGATCGGATTGCTGGGCCGCAAATTCAAAACCGCCGACACAAAGTGATCGCTAAAAGGCTTTCAACACGCTCACTGTCATGATCTTCTTCTAATAACAAGACCGACATCGTTTCCTGTTGAGTGCTCCCTGCCAGGCTTTTAGACCGTTTTGCTGACTTTGAAGAACAAGCGCCTACAATCTCTGTAGCGAGTACAGTCGAGCTGAAATTTTCCACGTCGTATACGTACTACGTTGGATGATACGTTCATCCCCGTTCGTTTGACAGTGGATCGATAGTGGTTAGAATATTTTTTATTATGTGAATTTATATATTTTTATATTATGTGAAATGGACAAGATAATAGTAGCAAAATATCAGGAAAGAAAAACAGTATGTGGATTTTTTAATTTCTCGAACCTGCAATATCTATAGATCGATGAATTTTTGAATCTCGCCAATTTTGGATTTTCTCAACTATCGGACTTCTCGACCTTGCAATTTTCCCATTCTCGTACTTGTCATTTTTCGAATTATTCCCACACATTATTCGATTCCTGTATTTTTCGACGTTCGAATTTTCCGATTCCCGGATTTGTCAGTTTTGGAATATTGCGATTTTCCGTCCAGTCCCGCGGTTCTTCGATCGTTTTAACGTATGAATTTCCCAATTCTTGGATTTCTCAATTAATAATGCGTTTTCATGCAGCGACATCTGGTAGCCAAGCGATGATAAATCGATGAATCCCCACTTTGAGGAACTTTCGAACCGTTCGTTAAAATCCTTCTAATCGCAGCGAGTTAAAACTTTGTTTTCAGTTGGAGTTTTCGAGGAAATTTATTTACGTCGCGGATGAAAAATTCATTCGTACGCCGAATCAAAAATATCAAACCTCGGCTGTTACCGTCATTAAGTCGCCAGCTTGAAGTCATTAAAACTGAATTTTGAAGACGCGAGCAATTACCATCGCAAGATCAGGAACGTACAAACGAACTTTATCGATCGATGTCTCGATTCTCCAGGTTGGAACTCGTTAAGTTGCGCGGCTCAATTAATTTCTGATTGTTCCATAACGAAGGGCTCATATCTCTGGCGCAAGGAGCCGTGACATTTGCCAGCACCCTTGCTCACAAGTATTCAGATCCTTTCGCGAGAAATAACGAACGATATTTCGCAGCGACGTGGTACAAATTTCGCAATTCTTCTTACTAAACAAATAACCAAATCATTAGAATTGCAGAAATTCTTTGAAACTCTGCACCAGTTGTCATGCTCGTCTCTGACACAGAACCATCAAGTGTCCTGACACTCGCCAACACTGTACAGTACAACTGAACAAGAAATGAAGTTTAACTGGGCATTGGTCTGGCTTCGTTAAATGAGAAACCAAAAGAATGGAGGATTTTTGTATCTGGAGGGTCGAAACGTTAATGAACCGGTTGGAAATGGCGAGTCTGAACGAGATGAGACGCGAAAATATGGTACCGGTGGATTCAGCAAGAAACTGGGTTAGGCGAACTATTAAAAGACGCCCGACACTTGTGCTCGTTTAATATTTTTATTTAAGCACCGTTTGCCTGATTATTTCTTCTTCGAATCGCTTTGACGATTGGAATTCGTTTGCCTGAAGCTTATGGAGCACGCTGACAGCTTTATAGTCTTCTTCTTCATTAGAGCTCCGTGGCTAATACGGTTACCATCAATTATGTCCCGCAAGATGTTCAATTTGATACATGTGCACATGGGCTCGAATAAAGCTTAGAAGAGTCGATCAAATTTATGCGAAGGATGTTACAAGTTAGATACTCGTTCGAACCTTTCAAACGATTTTTACACTAGAAATAGGACGCACTTATTGAAGATATGAATTTGGGTGAACACGACTCATCAAGTTTGTATTGTTATTTATTCTTGTCAATTATAAGAAGCACAAATTTAATGTAATACTCGTGTACATGGACATCGACAAAATTCGAAAATTTCAGTAAAATATACGAGGGGAATATTAGAAGTAACCCGAATCTTTTAGGTATGCGAGTGCTAAGCTACCAATAGGACGAAGGAGTTGTGGAAGATTTGAATTTGGGTGAACACGATTCATCAGGTTTGTACTGTTCTTCATCTTGTCAGCTATGAGGACAAATATGATGTATTAGGTTGGTAACTAAGAAGTTTCGGATTTTGCCATTAATGATAAAATCCGCAACCACTTAGTTGCCAACCTAATACACCAAATTTGTCCTATGCGAGTGCCAGGCTGTAAATAGGACGAAGCAGTTGTGGAAGATTTGAATTTGGGTGAACACGAGTCATCAAGATTCTATTGTTCTTCGTCTTATTAGCTACAAGAAGGACAAATTTGCTGTATTAGATTGGTAACTAAGTGATTGCGGATTTTGTCATTACCACCTAACGGCAAAATCCGCAACCACTTAGTTGCCAACCTAATACACCAAATTTGTCCTATGCGAGTGCCAGGCAAATAGGACGAAGGAGTCGTGGAAGATTTGAATTTGGGTGAACACGAGTCATCAAGATTCTATTGTTCTTCGTTCTTATTAGCTACAAGAAGGACAAATTTGCTGTATTAGATTGGCAACTAAGTGATTGCGGATTTTATCATTACCATTTAATGGCAAAATCCGCAACCTCTTAGTTGCCAACCTAATACACCAAATTTGTCCTATGCGAGAGCCAGGCAAATAGGACGAAGGAGTCGTGGAAGATTTGAATTTGGGTGAACACGACTCGTCAAGTTTGTACTGTTCTTCATCTTGTCAGCTATGAGGACAAATATGATGTATTAGGTTGGCAACTAAGTGATTGCGGATTTTGTCATTACCACCTAACGGCAAAATCCGCAACTTCTTAGTTGCCAACCTAATACACCAAATTTGTCCTATGCGAGTGCCAGGCTGCAAATAGGACGAAGGAGTCGTGGAAGATTTGAATTTGGGTGAACACGACTCATCAAGATTCTATTGTTCTTCATCTTGTCAGCTATGAGGACAAATTTGGTGTATTAGGTTGGCAACTAAGAGGTTGCGGATTTTGCCATTAGGTGGTAATGACAAAACCCGCAATCACTTAGTTGCCAACCCAATAATGTTCGTGTACATGAACATCGATAAATTTCGAGAAAGCCAGTAAAATATACGAGGGGAATATTAGAAGTAACCTGAATCTTTTAAGTATGCGAGTGCCAGGCTGCAAATAGGACGAAGGAGTCGTGGAAGATATGAATTTGGGTGAGCATTGCTCGTCAAGTTCTTGATTAAATTATTCAATTACTATGGAGCTTCGTCAGCTACAGCAAAGACGAATTCAATGTAATACACGTGCTATATGGGCTTCAATAAAATTGAATAATATCAGTGAAGTGAGAATCATGAATCTTGTATGCGAGTTGTAGACTAAAGATAGGCTAAGGATGTTGCGGAAGATATAAATTTCAGAGAACGTCGTCCATTAAGTCTGTATTATTGTTCGTTCTTGTCGACTACAGCGAAGAATGGATTTTGATAAAATCTATAACAGTAACATTCAAAGTAAAATATTCCTCGATATTTTATGTGAACTTAAAGTTGAAGAAGGATTCGATAGTCATAGGACACTGTGGCAAGGAAGAAGAAGAAGAAGAAGAATTTGACATATGGAATGTGAATAAAATTTATGAGGTACATTAGGATCTGAATATCGATCAAATCTTTTATGTGAGTTTTGAGTAAGGGGAAGGCAAAAATATCGCAGGTGACCCAAATTTGACCAAATATCATTTATCAAGCTTCAAACGTTTGTTTATTGTAGTTGAGATCGTTGATCGATCTATAATACGATAAAAATGTATACCAAATGATAGGAATAATTATGCGAAAAATATCAGAATCATAATATTTATGTGATTATTTAATACGAATCGACAGAAAGTGTAAGATACGATTTGCGAAAAGCGAAAAAATGCTGGAAGAAGAAATTTTTCGTTTACACCGACTGTAATAATTTATGCGACGTGTAAGCACATAAACTACCGCTATTTCTATTCAATATTTCTATCACTAGCTAAAAATACTGCTTGAAACAACATTCAACGAAACAGATATTCGGTTATTTTTCTGATACAACGTGTATTTATTCTTCTGCGAGTTACGAGAAATTGTATGGAAAGTTTGGTATGTTCGAGGAGGATAATTCGATCGATTCGGATCGTCTGGGACGAGGAGGTAGTCTGCATAGCTGGAAACACGGCCAAGCAAACTGACATCTGGCTTGGATGTCTTTTCTCCGTATAAAAGAGGAGAATGAGGAATCGCGGCTAGAAAAAGGATTCCCTGGTGCGTGTCAATATTTGTTAGCCTTTTTCCACATGATAGTTCTCGACTTCGTGGAAATGTAGCTCTGTGCATCGAAAAGGTCCCTTCCGTATCTGCAAGAAATTCATAAATAATGGCACAAGATAATGGTACACCGTATCAAATCATTTATGGAAAAAAGTTTCAACTTTCTTCGTGTTAGTTCTTTTTTTTTTTTAGAACAGAGGTAGCACAAGCTACATCATCGTCCGGAAGTTTGGGATTATTTGTGGCCTTTTAAGCGAGCAGCGCTGCATTAAAACATTACCGGTAAAGGCCATAATTAGGCTGTAGCGCGCCTTTTTCGTCAATTTCCTTTTCTTCCTTGAATTCTAAATATATACGGAATATATAGCAGTCAGAAACTTTTTGATCGCTTCCCGATGAATATGCTTGGTCCAAATTGTGGCCATTTAATTGGACAATATTCTACTATACAGCAGTCAAACGAAATAAAAACTAAAACTAGACGATATCATGTCATTTATTCTGCAACTAGTTCTCTTTTATAAATGATTTCTCAGAAACTATTTGCATATTTCCTACAAACATCATCGTTCCAGATTATGGCCATTTTAGTGGACAATGTCCTACTATAGCGCAGGTAAACATAATAAAAACCAGAAGTAGACTATACCATGTTATCTATTCTTCATCTAGTTTTCTTTCATAAATGATTTCTCAGAAACTATTTGCATATTTCCTACAAACATCATCATTCCAGATTATGGCCATTTAGGTGGACAATGTTCTACTATAGCGCAGGTAAACATAATAAAAACCAGAAGTAGACTATACCATGTTATTTATTCTTCATCTAGTTCCCTTTCATAAATGATTTCTCAGAAACTGTTTGCATATTTCCCACAAACATCATCATTCCAGATTATGGCCATTTAGGTGGACAATGTTCTACTATAGCGCAGGCAAACGTAATAAAAACAAGAATTAGACTATACCATGCCATTTATTCTTCATTTAGTTCTATTTCATAAATGATTGCTCAGAAACTATTCGCATATTTCCCACAAGCATCATCATTCCAGATTATAGCCATTTAGATGGACAATATTCCACTATAACGCGGCCAAACGTAATAAAAACCAGAATTAGACTATACCATGCCATTTATTCTTCATTTAGTTCTATTTCATAAATGATTTCTCAGAAACTATTTGCATATTTCCCACAAACACCATCATTCCAGATTATGGCTATTTAAATGGCTACTTAAGCTCAACGCTACAATACAGCGGAATGTAACAAAAACCAAAGCTAGACCAACCACGTTTAGTTAGTTGTTTCACTGATTATGAACATTTTCAATCATTTACTCTTCACCTAGCTGTTTCATAAATTATGGACATTTACCTTCGGTGGTTCCGAACGTTCGTTATTTAAATATCGCCCACAAACGTGTTCGTTCAGATTGTGGCCATTTTAATGGACAGCCCAACTCTAATAAGAAGCAATATATCAGCATACGTGCTATATTATTTATTATTCGCTTAGTTTTTTTTCATAAATTATAAATATTTCTCAGTGATTCGAACTTCGAACTACTCGAATATTTCCCACAAACTATTAGGTTGTTCGAAATGTTTCTTTCGTTCTATAAGGAAATGATAGACGCACAATATTTTTTGTTTTACATCGGTTTATTGAATCATACACGAACATAATAATAGAAATATAACGAAATGGATCACACGCAATTCAATAAAATAATATAAAACATAAATTGTTGTTCATCTATTATCACCTTATGGTACGAAAGGAACTTTCCGGACAACCTAATACGCCCATTTAAGCTCGTAGCTGGCACCTAACAAGAACCAGAACTGGACTGCGCTACGTAATTTATTTTTCCCGCGCAATTAGTTCCTTCATAAACTATAAATATTTTCAGCCATCTGAAACCTCTGACTGTTACTCTGCTTATCGAGCTTCGAATCTTTCCATCCGCTCGAGTTTCGGAAAAAGCTAAATACAGCGCACACCACGCGTGTACAGGCGTCGAAACAATTCGAAGCTGTGACACACATCCGAAGCAAACGTATCGATCCATCGGATTTGCGTTAATTCCAAAGTGTAAATCACGGAGCAACCTCGTTATTCCTGAAGATCTACCTAATAGAAAGGTTGCGTCGTTAAATCCGGCACAGTGCTTGTGTTACCTGGAAATCGTATCGGTGACGACGTTCAAAGGTAACCATGGCAGCTTTCGATTCCGGTTACGTTGCAATCTCGCGAAACAGTTCATGCATTATTCGTACTACTGGATCGTCACACACGTGTCCCGGCGGTTTTATCGATCGCGCCACACGTTCCTCGCCTGAAAATAATTGCGAGGCAAAAGAAGGTTAAGAGACAGAAAGCCTGTACTTTTACGTATACGTCGGTGATGGGTGGACTGCGGAGTGTCATGCAAATTCGAATCTTTGAAAATGTGGGGAAAAAAGCACAGACTCGGTAGAAAATTATATTTTACCTCTCAAGTATCACAGAAGCCTTTGGATATTTGATATATTTTTTGTTAGCGCGAGCAGCGAAATTTTGCCTTTTTCGATTTTGTGTAAATGCATAAAAATTCGTGGTCTAATGATCAACGAAAAAGATTAAAAATTGATGATGAGAGAACCGCGGAGTTTTTATTCAAATTGATGTTTTCATCAACTTAATTGCTACTAGAAGCAACAGAGCGCACAAATGGCCAATTAGCGATTTTTCATAATAATTTTTTAGATTTTAATCGACACATTTTTATACCGTGGCTTTCAACGGTTCTTTATAAAATATACGAATAAAATTTTACGTTTTGAATTACGTATATTCCTGCACATGTTTCATTTTCGTTTCTTTTCACAAGGTTTATAGCGTTAAACAAATGGAAACTATGTAGAAATTTATTTTATCCACTGATGAGCCCAACCTAACCTCAACCTAACACCAACCTAACCTCAACCTATGTAGAAATTTATTTCATCCACCGATTACTATTATAATAATACAATAGTGTGGATATTTCGTACGTTTTTCAATATTGCGTGCATTTTATGCATTTTTGAAATTTTAAATTTCCTCCAAATTGGTAAAAATCCGCAGTCTATTTGTAATCAGACACTAAGCTGATGAATATTAACGGTTTATCGATTGATTGGTCTTTTGTAATGAACAATGGCTTGTCAACGGTCCGTTTTGGCCAAATGAAGGGAAACTTGGATCGTTATCTTCGTATTGTTGTGTATTTTCAATTAATTGAGATTTTACGAGATACAGGAGTTTGTAACAGTGTTGGTATATTATGTCTACTTTAAGGACTGCTTTCCAGAGATTCAATTAGTATGATAAAGTTTGGACTGAATTTTCATTACATACATTTAGATCTATAAGATATGTTTAAACTAATTAAAAATACCTGTAACTGCAACAAATGATATAACAAAAAATACTGTTTATCCCCCTAATAAAAAATCAAATAACAAATATCAAGTAATAAATCAAATGATCCGAATCCTTGTAAAGATATAAACAAATACATCTACGTTATTTGATATCAATTTAATATTCACGTTATTTACGACAATTTCTAATTTATAATAAATATAATGATTCTTTATGAAAAATAGTGTATTGAACGTGAACCAATTGAAACAGAGTAAACATGGATCAAATTAATTTCTGATCTAGAACACTTCAAACTATCGCAAACACGTCCAAACTAAAGTCACAGGTGAGTTGTAGCAAGGCTAAACTATAGTTGTAAGTATACCAGCACTATCTGGTCAAACACTTTCAGGTCATCGTGTATTCTGAACGACAACGTCGCCCTGGGAATGAACAAAGGCTAGAGAACAGCCCTTTGAAGGAAGGGAGAAGAGGGTTGCTCGTCGCTGGCGTGCAGTTTTCTTCTGTACTCGAATACACGCTAGGACAGGGCTGGCTCTCGTGTAGACCCCACTCGACTTGTCGAGGGGTTCCCAGCCAAGTTTAGCTGGACCGTCGTCCGAGACGCGAGGGTAGCCCCTTACCGTTCGTTTCTTTCTATCTATTCATCGCTCAAGTGCAGAGAATTCACCTTGTCCTCCGATAGAACGCCAGTGAAAACTTGGAAGTTTGCTGTCGTTGGTGAATTTCATGCTTTTGCGTGAATCCAGAAATGCAACAATCAGATATGTAAACTGGAAAATATGCGCATAGGATCAGGTAGTTTCTGGTAAAACATCTAGAGAAGTAGAGAGAGACTGTCATTATATATATACTGGAACAAATTTGTTCTTTAATGTACTTCACGATAGCTAACAATTCCCTGAGCTTTCGATTTTACGCGGAAACCGTCATGCAAAATTGTATGGACTTTCAAACTCGCTAAAACCAATCCAAATTCGGAGATACGTAAGTATGCAGGATCGCGAGATCTGACAAGTTCTAGGGGAGCTTCTAGCGAAGAATTTCAAGAAACGGAGAATTTGTCCTCCAATGTGTACTTCGTTATAATTAATAATAGCCGTGAACTTGCCACTCTACATGAGACCTATTAATTCAAGAATTTTCCACACGTTCAAACCCTCTCAAACTAACTCAAACCTCTTCAAACGCGGAAACATTTGAGCGTTAACGCGATCTTAAAATACCCGCAAGTCTTTAAAGAAGCGAAATATCATGCAAATGCTTGAAGAAACAGGATGCCTAAATCCTCGCGAAACGTACGAATCGGCCACTTGCTCGTCGCGCGTGCGCGCGACTATTATCTACTCGCGCGCGCTACAATCAGTCGTCTAGTTTCTTTTTCTCATACTGAAACGGATATTCGTAAAGAATACGCGCTCAAACAGTTCCACCACTCGCGTTCGAGAATACACACTAGTGGAAATATCCGTATCCCCACCAGTGTGCGTTTACCCCCACTCGTTGGCCGCGTGCTATGGTACGCGTGGCGACGACACGAGAGCAGTGAGTCAGTGGTGCGCGGGCCTTCGTGGCGCGACGACGTGCGCTATGTTTATATTCCGCTATGTAAACGCGCGTGTTCGTTCGTTTACCTCGTGTGAGTGCGTGTAATAACAGAAAAACTAATTTCATCTCGACTGTTCCTCGATAATCGGACTTGGTCTATCCTTCTACGTGCTGCTGGACTAATTTTGTTATCTTTTTTTTCTTTAATTTTCACTTAGTTTCGCTGATGTTCTCGAGCTTATTGGGAAGAGTTGGTGCAAGATTGGCAACGTTTCTTCATTTGGCGACGGGTAAGAACTTTTTAATCGTGATTTAGTAGAATGTTTAGACGAAGTTAAAATTAGTTGTACTTAAAATATTCGTTCCATTGGGCGTGTTCTAACTCGCTAATGAACGACCTGGGTAATTTATCACGTTGCAATGTAAAAGTGAGCTACAAGTAGCTTGAATATCATGTTTATTTCCATGATTTTATCTCTTTATGTATAACACTGTTTCTAACCGACTGGAAGTTTCTCTTTTACCTTTGCACTATCAAACTGAGAAAACGGTCATTTTTGATCCACTCGTCGGTTTCTTATTTCTCCCATTTTGCAAATAAACCAGAAGATGGTCACTGACAACACCGCAGACGAGTATGCTACAGCTGAAACCAGTTCTTAGCGAACGTCAGTTTCTTATCTGAGGATCTTCAGAGATTAGCAGTGTCTTAAGGGATCATCCGGTGGTTAGACCGTCTTAAAGCAATCGTAACGATTATATTAGATTACTACGATAAATACCATAGAACGATTCTGTTCTCACCAAAAATAATGCTCACCCACCACACTGGATATATTTTCCTTTTTATTCCATTTATTTTTTACTTCCTCCTAGTTTCATTTCTATTCGATTCGTTTGGATTCGATTCGCTGTATTAATAAAATATTCTACGAAGCTTTGGGATTGAGCAAAATATTTTCTCCGTCAGTGGACCGTGGCAAACAAAGCGCTTAGAAGAGAAGTTTTCATCCATTCAGTCGCAGAGAACATTCGATTTTGGTCAAACGAAAGCATCTCGCGATTCATTTGACTTTCGACGAATTCGATATTTGTTTGCGCGTTTCCTAAACGCAGGCCAGCTTCCTCTGCTTGTTGTTCTGGCTATCGTGGCCTGCTACAATTCCTGGCCAGCTAGCCGCCTGACATTGACAAATACAATCAGGCAATTGGACATCCTCCAACGATTACCTGGTCGCTATCAATTATTCTTTTACGGGTCTCTCCCGATCAGATCCGCGCCCAGCCAAACGTAAATTTAGGGAAATTTACTCGAGGCTTGAGAAATCTTCTCGCCTCTTTCATCGCTGCAAGTATCGTTGTCGTTCAATTTCACGTTACATGAAAATCCTCTTTCCGCTTTTCGAAAATCAACATGGTCTCTCTGTTGTTTTCTGATCGCCATTTCTCAGAAGTGTTTCATTTTCATACATATACGTGTCTTCTATCTTCACGATCATCGGCCAATCAGACTTGCGACATGACATTTATTTCTCACAAATTTATCGTTCATTTTTTCGTAAATATCGTTCGAACACTTTGGTAATTTTATTATTAATTTGGTAATCTTGGTATTAACGGAATAATTTGTTTCTCAATAAATGACAATGTTATAATTGGTGGTTTTAATCCATCGGACGAACCAATCATTTGCTAGAAAGAAACAGCTGCGACCCACATAGTAAATTTATTTTCAAGATTAATTTCGCACGAAAGAAACTCTTTTTATTTCAATGCTTCACGACTCGCTGCATATCAAATATCCCTGATAATATTTATCGCGCGTGTTTCCATACTTTACTTGCATAAATGTATATTTCCCACACGTTCGATATACATAAATATCCACGGCCTGCTAACGACATCTGCATTTTCTACCATACAATAGGCAACTTGCTTCTCAAACTTGTCTCAACTCGTTCCAGCAACGTCTGCCCCATCGAAACTTGTTTGCTAATAGCCAAAAACATCTTCAGCTATCATATCATTTCTGTTACGATCAAAGCAATCACTTTTAGCTAGTTGATAGCACACAAGCATAATGTTAGCTTCGAACGAATGCTTGAAGCTCGTGCGATGAAAAATATCTGCTTTGCACATCGATAAACAGATTTCTCTTGAAATTCAAATTATATCGTAGGGAAGAGAAAATGTTGTTGGAAGATCTGCGTGTAAAAAGTACACGGTACACAAACATACGCAAACATCAGTTTCCTACGAACACGGCATAGGGATAATCTCATATTGGTTGCCTTGATCGTAAACGCCAAGGTTTCTTGAAACGAGCCATACAACTAGATCAAACACGGGCGCAGCCTCGTCTCTTTAGATTAACCTCGAGTGAAAAAACCACTTGCCATTATCCGCAGCAGATACCGAAGCTCGTTCCACTGCTTCCTTTTTATCAAATTCTATCTGCCTAGCCGGTTCTTCGATGAACATGGGTTGTAAGGGGTTGATGAATAATATTAGGTTGGCAACTAAGTGATTGCGGGATTTGTTATTAGATGGTAATGACAAAACTCGCAATCACTTAGTTGCCAACCCAATAATACACGCGACTGAAGAATTGGCACCAATTGCTAAGTGTCGAACATTCTGCAGCATTGCCGTTTAAGGAATTCCTCGTTCTCAGCTCGTCTCTGTGCTATATATATATACTGTGAACTATGTATCGATACGACAAAGGAGATTCTTTCAAGTTCGTAAAGAGACTAACTGTGATTCAGTATGCGATAGTGTCGTTGCATTTTGTATTATCGTAATTGCTATTGTAAAGCAGTTAACGCTATATTAGCATCTAAAATTAGTTGCCAATCCAACAGAAGTGCTAACTAATTTTAGATACTAATATGAATGAAATGAAATGTTGAAATGAATGAAATGAAGAAATGAAATGCACACTTCATCTATTGGGTTAGCAACTAAGTGATTGCGGGTTTTGTCATTAGGTGGCAACGACAAAACCCGCAATCACTTAGTTGTCAACCCAATAATAGTGCTAACTAATTTTAGATACTAATATGAATGAAATGAAATGTTGAAATGAATGAAATGAAGAAATGAAATGCACACTTCATCTATTGGGTTAGCAACTAAGTGATTGCGGGTTTTGTCATTAGGTGGTAATGGTTGCCAATAGGTTGCCAACCCAATAGAAGTGCTAACTAATTTTAGATACTAATATGAATGAAATGAAATGTTGAAATGAATGAAATGAAGAAATGAAATGCACACTTCATCTATTGGGTTAGCAACTAAGTGATTGCGGGTTTTATCATTAGGTGGCAACGACAGAACCCGCAATCACTTAGTTGTTAACCCAATAGTAGTGCTAACTAATTTTAGATACTAATATGAATAAAATGAAATGTTGAAATGAATGAAATGAAGAAATGAAATGTACACTTCATCTATTGGCTTGGCAACTAAGTGATAGCGGATATTGTCATTAGATGGTATTGACAAAACCCGCAATCATTTAGTTGTCAACCTAATAGTAGTGCTAACTAATTTTAGATACTAATATGAATGAAATGAAATGAAGAAATGAAATACACATTAAATCTATTGGCTTGGCAACTAAGTGATAGCGGATATTGTCATTAGATGGTATTGACAAAACCCGCAATCATTTAGTTGTCAACCTAATAGTAGTGCTAACTAATTTTAGATACTAATATGAATGAAATGAAATGAAGAAATGAAATACACATTAAATCTATTGGCTTGGCAACTAAGTGATAGCGGATATTGTCATTAGATGGTATTGACAAAACCCGCAATCATTTAGTTGTCAACCCAATAGTAGTGCTAACTAATTTTAGATACTAATATGAATGAAATGAAATGAAGAAATGAAATACACACTTCATCTATTGGCTTGGCAACTAAGTGATAGCGGATATTGTCATTAGATGGTATTGACAAAACCCGCAATCACTTGGTTGCCAAACCAATATCGATGATACAATTTTGTCAGAAACGTTGTCAAACCGGTTCAAACTTCTTGAGACTTGACACGATCGATATTATCGACGGTATAGTAATCGTGGTTCTATCGTCAAGGGAATGATCGTACGTGAAAGAAAAAGTGGGAGGCGTATGATAAAGTCGTTTGCACGAGGTTTGACGGTGTTTGACGAAGTTGAACTTGGAAATTTCTCGGGTATGTTCGAATTATCGACCGGCTACGAATGAGTATGTTATCTGTCGGTGCAGGGGATTATTCTACGTGTGAAAATAAGTGAAAAATGTAGAATTTCCAGCTTTAAAAAAAGAAAAGAAATAGATTTGGAGGTGTTTGCCGAACAATTTGCAAATTTCATTTTCTCCGGAACGAAGTGTCTTCTGAAAAAATTGTATTCTACACTTTTTACTTGTTTTCACAGGTAGAAGAATTCTCCGTTGGGTTTTATCCGCTGCTGATTAATTCGGAATTGGCCAATTCGAGGTGCATTTGCCAAACTTTTGAAACTCGATCGTCTCAGAAACGTAACGTCGTACGAACAGAATTTATTCTACGTTTTCTACTGCTTTTTTCCACGCAGAATCACCTCTGTGTCGAGTATATCACGCTTACCAAGACACCCTGTATAGACTGTTACATAAATAACAATGAAATATTTTTTAAATCGACCGAAGAAAAACAAAGATAATATACAGCTTCAATTTTTTGTGATATTTCGAAATGGTAGACAGGGTGTTTCAACTACAAAAAAAAAAAAAAAAAAAAAAGTATTAGTACTCCGGGGCTAGAGATGAATCAATGAAAACGCGACTCTCCGTCCTTTACTTTTCCTATTATCTGGAAAATAGAGATATCCCTTTGGCTAGCCATTTTAATTCCACCTGTTTGGACCGTATCCAATTAAATAGCGGCATAGTTGCTAAAAAAATTCGCCTGTTCCGCTGAATCGATGAATTCCGCCAGCGGGTTAGATCGCGGTCAAAGCTGATCTATGTGATAATCGGTACGTAAAAGGCTTCTCTGGAGTTGTTGGCAGCCGGGATAAATTAATATTTCGAAGTGGAGCGGTCAGGAAGACCGACAAGTGTTTTCAGCCTTGCAAATCTACTGTCACACATTTTCCCTTTGGTTAATTTAGGCTCCTGCTTAGCGATAACGAGTACATCAGAAGTCTTCATTCTGGAACGTGTGTTTTTGACAAATAAATAAGACACGAGTGAAGAAGAATGATATTGGGTTAGCAAATAAGTGATTGCGGGTTTTGTCAATAGGTTTCCAATAAAATAAAAGTGCTAACTAATTTTAGATACTAATATGAATAAAATGAAATGTTGAAATGTTGAAATGAAGAAATGAACTGCACAATTCATCTATTGGGTTAGCAACTAAGTGATTGCGGGTTTTGTCATTAGGTGGCAACGACAAAACCCGCAATCACTTAGTTGTCAACCCAATAGTAGTGCTAACTAATTTTAGATACTAATATGAATGAAATGAAATGTTGAAATGAATGAAATGAAGAAATGAACTGCACAATTCATCTATTGGGTTAGCAACTAAGTGATTACGGGTTTTGTCAATAGGTGGTAATGGTTGCCAATAGGTTGCCATCCCAATAGTAGTGCTAACTAATTTTACATACTGATATGAATGAAATGAAATGAAGAAATGAAATACACACTTCATCTATTGGGTTGACAACTAAGTGATTGCGGGTTTTATCATTAGGTGACAATAACAGAACCCGCAATCACTTAGTTGTTAACCCAATAGTAGTGCTAACTAATTTTAGATACTAATATGAGTGAAATTAAATGTTGAAATGAATGAAATAAAGAAATGAAATGCACACTTCATTTATTGGATTAGCAACTAAGTGATTGCGGGTTTTGTCAATAGGTGGTAATGGTTGCCAATAGGTTGCCAAACCAATAGAAGTGCTAACTAATTGTAGATACTAATATGAATAAAATGAAATGTTGAAATGGATGAAATGAAATGCACAATTCATCTATTGGGTTAGCAACTAAGTGATTGCGGGTTTTGTCATTAGATGGTATTGGCAAAATCCGCAGTCACTTAGTTGCTAACCCAATATAGTTGAACAGCAGAAGAAATAAAATTTGTTCGTTTAGAACCTCGTTTCTGCGAAAACTTGTCTCGTCGACTTGGGAAACTTGTCAAGTGCGCGTGAATTTGGCTAATCCTTGGTTCCACTCGAACGCTGTTAAAGGACCGACAGAAGGTTATTGTAGGTTGAAGAAGAAATTGAAAATCCAGAATGTAAGGTTTTTCGTTCGAAGCCCTGTATTGCAGGAAATTTGGAAACTTCTATGGTATGGAGAAACGTTGTTCTTGAAGAAATGAAATTTCACCATCGTACGGTCTAAGTACTCGGAGGCCTCAAAAAAAGCCACGTCGTGGGTCAAACGTAGTTTCCCTCGAACGTTAGCTGTCCCTCGAAATTGACAGAGAAGTTATGAGAAACTGGAATGCAAACTCGCGAAGAATGCAGCCAGCCGAGCGTAGCGATCACCTCAATCATCTCTCAATTAATCCAAACTATTAATGGTATTTAGGCTCGACAATTTCTCAGTATGCTTATTCCATTCTCGCATTGCTGGAAAACAATTATTAAAAATCATTGCTACAAACGAGCCGTTTATCTGGCAAATTAATTTGGCGAAGTGAAACATGGAGAAAGATAAAGGTTATGTTGGGTTGGCAACTAAATGATTGCGGATTTTGTCGTTAGGTGGTATTGACAAAACCCGCAATCACTTAGTTTCCAAGCCAACATAACCTTTATTTTTCTACCCAATATGATATAACCCAATATTTCCATCGAAACGATTAAACAGAGATTTGTTTTGTCTGCTAAAAACCTATCACGCGTATCCTACCTTTGATATTATACAGAGTGGCTGACGAAAGCATTGAAAAGCTCTTTGAAATAACGTTTTCAAAAAATTGCACCAAACAATGACAATTTTTTTCGAGAGGCTGCAAGGATCGTTGACTAGATGAGGCGCAAACAAAATTTCCAAACAAATGCAATACTCGTCAGTCGCGAAGAAGAAAGTAAAGGTTACTTTTTCCAATTTTCCCATCCGGGTTTGTAGTGAAAATTTTATCGAAATCGGTCAACGTTGCTACGAGCTACAAACTGTTGAAAACGATAAAAATCACGATTTTCTACGACTTTCGGCCCACAACCGTAACAAATCCACGTTTTTGTCTATTTTTCCATGTTGCTTGTCTCTGATGTTGCTTGTCGATCGATTTCCATGAGATTTTTAATATTTTTCTAGCTGACATAATTTTTGAAAATATGTCGTTTCAGTTTTCGTTTAAATTAAAAGATAGAAAGTTTATATTTCTCGGAACTCGTTTTGCACGTCGTCTGAGATCGTAAAACAGGCATTTAACCACTTCGATCTGTGTCGATTGACCAAGTTTCTACAACTTGGAAACCCGAGAAGAACCGAGGAGCCAGGTCTTGCTGTAACCCTTGCAATATTCACTGTGTTTCCTTTTTCTTCTTTGGGCGTTATACGCTCGATCAAAGTCCAGTTGCCGCGATTCCCATCGGCCGACACAGTCTCAGACTGCTTTCAAGTTGTGAAATCTAATTCCACTGGAAGTTGAAACCTTTTCCGCTTCTGCAGTTCTAGACAGGACGCAGCCACAGTAGTCTTTGTTCTTGACGATTCGATCGGTGTCCACCTCGGTTATTTGTCTATTCGTTCTGTACACTACTGTTCAAAAGTGTGTAGTCATTTGCTTCCCGTTGGCACAAACATTGTTGTTTCAACGTTACAAATGGAACGACTCGGGATCTCTTCCATTCTAGCGACTCGATAAAATTTACTTGTAAAATGGTTGGCAACTAAGTGATTGCGGGTTTTGCTATTAGATGGTAATGACAAAACTCGCAATCACTCAGTTGCCAACCCAATAATACACACGATGAAAGAATTGGCACCAACTGCTAAGTGTCGAACATTCTGCAGCATTGCCATTTAAGGAATTCTTCGTTCTCAGCTCGTCTCTGTGCTATATATATATACTGTGAACTATGTATCGATACGACAAAGGAGATTCTTTCAAGTTCGTAAAGAGACTAACTGTGATTCAGTATGCGATAGTGTCGTTGTATTTTGTATTATCGTAATTGCTATTGTAAAGCAGTTAACGCTATATTAGCATCTAAAATTAGTTGCCAACCCAATAGATGTGCTAACTAATTTTAGATACTAATATGAATGAAATAAAATGTTGAAATGAATGAAATGAAGAAATGAAATGCACAATTCATCTATTGGGTTAGCAACAAAGTGATTGCGGGTTTTGTCATTAGGTGCTAATGTTTGTCAATAGGTTGCCAACCCAATAGAAGTGCTAACTAATTGTAGATACTAATATAAATAAAATAAAATGTTGAAATGAATGAAATGAATGAAATGAATGAAATGAAGAAATGAAATGCACACTTCATCTATTTTGTTAGCAACTAAGTGATTGCGGGTTTTGTCATTGGGTGCTAATGTTTGTCAATAGGTTGCCAACCCAATAGAAGTGCTAACTAATTGTAGATACTAATATAAATAAAATGAAATGTTGAAATGAATGAAATGAAGAAATGAAATGCACACTTCAGCTATTTTGTTAGCAACTAAGTGATTGCGGGTTTTGTCATTAGGTGCTAATGTTTGTCAATAGGTTGCCAACCCAATAGAAGTGCTAACTAATTGTAGATACTAATATGAATAAAATGAAATGTTGAAATGAATGAAATGAAGAAATGAAATGCACACTTCAGCTATTTTGTTAGCAACTAAGTGATTGCGGGTTTTGTCATTAGGTGCTAATGTTTGTCAATAGGTTGCCAACCCAATAGAAGTGCTAACTAATTGTAGATACTAAAATGAATAAAATGAAATGTTGAAATGAATGAAATGAAGAAATGAAATGCACACTTCATCTATTGGGTTAGCAACTAAGTGAATTACCACCTAATGACAAAACCCGCAATGGAAGTGCTAACTAATTTTAAATAATAAAGAGTTAACTACTAACTACAACCCAATAGAAGAACTGTGCATTTCATTTTAACGTGCCATCGATAGGATTTGAAATAGACAATTTATATTTTACACAATACCCACGAGTGGATCAGAGAAGAAGATAGCGAACACTGGTTCTGATCTCAGTTTACCATTAATTGATGTACCTTGACAACATTTGTACAAATTGTAGAAATTGTGCACGTATTGTTGTTATAAAGCGACCGAGGTGTCCACGTATTTATAAAGGACAGTGCACATCGAGCTCTATGCTCGGGACGCGTTTGTCTGCCTGTAGATTCTCCGCTAATAGAACAGGTGCTATTTATGGGCACACTCGTTCCGAAGCTCGCACAGTGTGTTTAACGTTGCCAGTTACAGCTGTCGTGTAAAATTCAGACGTCTCTTTAATCTTTCATCGATCGAAACCCTAAACACGGAGCTGGGTTAATAATAAATGTTACTCGTTGTTAAAGTCAGTAACGCAAATATTTATCGGACAAGCTGTTTTTGAAAAAGACGCGAGGTCTATGACGAGACTTTGTTCTGATTATACTCAATGTTGAAATTCTACGATCGAGTGATCTTCGTAGAGAAAATAACGTGTGCGTGTGTGTGCCTTGCATTGAGAATAATTATAGTCAATTATGTTTCTTTTCCATGGCAGTTTCTGCGTTTCTACGCTCGCTTGGACATCAATTTGCAAGAATCGAAATCATCCTCATTTTTCATCTTCAAAAAATTCAATATATTCGGCAACTAACAAATTCAATATTGTTAATAAATTCTCAAATATTGGGTCCTCTTTGACCCGACTATATCGTGCAACAACCATGCTCATCATCACCCTCGACTTGTCCCCTGAAAATATCAAAGATGCTCAATAATACATCTTCCAATCATCATCATCCTGAAATGTTAGGTCCTATATGATCCAGTCATTGATATACAAGAATTAGGATCATCGTCTTCAATTTGTTTCCGGAGAAGCTGGAGGATAAGCGACGGATACCTCGAAAATCCTCATTGCCTGGTTTCAGCAGCCCATAAGAGGCAATCATCGAGCCCTTCTAAAGGAGGAGTAGCATCCACAGTGAGCATTTTGCTCTCCATTTGTGGGAACACGAATGGGCAGAAGAAAGCTACAGTCTTGGCAGGCAGCTAGTTGCGTAATAAACAGCATTTCGCTGAGAGGAAAAGCGGTTATCGAATCGTCAGACCCCATTTCCATCTTCAGTCGGATCTTACCAACGATACATCCTGTCGAATGGCCTTTCTGTGTTTCGCTTTCCCCCTTTTTGCCCTGTTTTTTTGCCCGAAGCATCGGTTTCCTCCATCTACAATGGGTCTCGGCCTCTTTCCCCTTGGCTCTTGCCGAAATTTCCAAGTTTTTCGTTGCCACAGGCAGATAGTGAAGATCCGTGGAGCTTCACTGTAGCGAGAAACGATCGTGGACACGTGTAGGGATTCGCAGGATGCCTGAGACTATCGCGTTTGTACTGTCGAATTTATTGGTCGAGGATAATCCCAAGTTTGGCGATAGTTTCGTGTAAATGGAAATTTTTACCGGCGATCTCAACCGATTCTCAGCGGTACGTTGATGGTCCGAGGTCTTTTCTTATACGTACAGTCATTCCAAGTTGTATAACCAAGTATACTTATCTTTTCGACTTGCAAGCTCGTGAGGATTTGCTGAAGAGTGAAATGAAATTAACCCTCGTTTGTTAGAGTACTTCGGTGACTTGCTAGATATTCGCTCTTTCTCATCCCAGGTCCGCTATCTATCAGAGATGCCTGTTCAGAGAGTGTAGAAGTTATTGCAATTTATTTAGCAGACAATTGGACGAAGAAGAAATAGACGAAGATATGAAAGCTAGCAACAGTATAGAAAAAGTGCTATACTATATTTGTTGAAACTAAATTACAGTTACACTGTAAAGGAAGAAACAATTGGCAATCAATAGCATACTGTGCTGAACACGACCTCGGCTCCCTTATCTCTCTGTGTATCTTCCAAATTAGCGTTTCAGGTTCTCGAAATGCGTAAATCCTAGCATCTGATTAATTTTTATGATTTCACGATATCTCGCCATCAATGAATATATATACTTTTTCCTCGAGATAATACGGTCGTATTTCAACCACCACATCTCGCTACAATCCCATCGGTAAACACGTGATTCCATTAATTTTGTTGGCCAGATAAATCACGACGCCTGGTCGGTCACGTAATTAAGAACGAATCCTGTTTCTCAGATTAATATCCAGATGAAATTTGATAGGATTATCTGGTTAATCGCGACCGAACACGCAACATCGAAAGGGTTTCGTTTGATCCTCGCAGTGTTTCGCGTGTGTCATGATTTATGGCTTCGAAATTACCATTCTAATCCGCGAAAAAGCTTTTCAATTCTCGCCTCTGATCTCTGATCTTTCAACACTGAGCTCGTTCCTTGCGTAGGAGCATTTTTTTTTTCAACTGGTTTGTTGGTCGGACAAAAAGTTCCTAGGAAAATCACTAGACGCATTTGGGCAATTTATATACGGTACAGTGTTGCACTGTTACGTTGGAGTTACGAGCTTGGAAACGCTTTTAATTAAGTCACAAAATGGTTCGACAGGAAACAAGAAAAAGGAAAGCAATAAACTTTGAAAGCAACATGTTTCTAATTAAAAGGCTTTTTATTATTCCCGGTTGGAATTAGGTGAGAGTACGTCGAACGTAGGTTCTTGTCGTAACCTATATTCTGGATTTTTCGATAATGTAATAAATTTCCACACTTGTCGACTGTGATTAATAAAAACATAAATCTACTGTATTCGATGAATATTTATTCTATTGAAAGAGGATTGTGCTCAAGCAGATTGGTAGCTTTATGAATGTAATTAAATAAATAGAAGATAAGTGGACATTTATTTTATCGTACGAAGTACAGTTCGTTGCGAAAGTTAGCTCTTCTTATCTGCAGAAACTAAAAATCCACTTTGTCTCAGAATTATCGCTTACATATTAAACGTTGAACGTTTAAAAATTTTTGTATTTGAAGAGATCTAACTGGCGAGAGTCTTAACACAAAATTACGAAACTTTTCATTTCATCGATACCAGAAAAACGCTTTAGGTCCACAAAATTATTAATAAGAGGTTAGATCTAACTTTTTACGATTTCATGGAAATACGACAAGAGCGTGAACGCTTTTTTTATGAAATTGTATTTTGCACTTCTCTTTAATATAATTATATTCATATTTAATAGAACAAATTGTGTTGCGCTTTAAAACATGCGTCTAAGCCCAACCAATATAAAATTCCATGCCAAAAATATAACTAGAAATAAACTTCTGCAACTGGCTGTATCTGTTTACGCATATTTCGTACGTCTTTGCGTGTCCTATACATTTTGTACGCTTAAATATTCCATAAATGCTCGAACATTCAGCCTGTCCATTTAGATTGCGTTTAATTCGTCATTAAATTCGAAGATTGAAGTTGGAACATGAATATGTAAAATTGGCCGATATCGATGAAGTTTGAAACTGTACAAGCAGTAATTCGCGATTTGATCGTGTTTACGCGATGGCAAAAAATATTTCAGCCAATAAAGGATACACAAATGGTGTAGATATCCGGCTCAATTTCCAGTTTTCGACCAGAGGAACCAATTTTTATTTAACTTTCCGAGCCGGATCATTCGACGAGATGTATAGTATTAATAAATCTGGGAACGTGCGCAAACAATGGCAGGCATGGAACGACGCGTGCAAAAGCAACTCCTGTAAATATACCGATAAATTAAAACCAAGCGAATAAGCCGGAACGATATTACTAGACGTCGGACGGAGGAGGTCGTACTGACCTTTTCATCGTTCACCCTGAATCTGTTCCAAATTTCAGCC
Source organism: Bombus fervidus (assembly GCF_041682495.2). Taxonomy (NCBI): domain Eukaryota; kingdom Metazoa; phylum Arthropoda; class Insecta; order Hymenoptera; family Apidae; genus Bombus; species Bombus fervidus. The sequence continues at coordinate 7,834,867 of NC_091531.1, read as the reverse complement.
ATTTTGGCATTCGATGCTCACCGTTTCTCGGATTCCCTCGTAAAATCGATCGAATGGAACCGTGCAAATCAATCGCGAGCCCATAACAAAAATTATTCCGCGATCCACGTTCGATCGCAATTGACGCGAACAGCCGCTCTCTGAAATTCTATTTTGAGGTTAGGATGACGCGCGATTAAAAGATACGAAGCAATTGGCAGCGTTTTTATCGTTCGAACTGTTTATTTCTAAATTGGAGGTTATTGGAGATTTGGAGGTTAGGACACTGACACGTTATTCAATTAACAGAGGCAGGGTTAGCTGCCAACGTACTCACTTTTGCAACTATTTATTTTTAAATCACAGATTGTAGAATTTAGAAGGTGAATCATAAGGAATTTTAGAATTGTAGGAAAGGAACGCCCCTTTCTCTTGTTGCTAGATCAGAGATGATTATTTTAAGGTTAGGACTGATATTTTCTACACAGTTCGGTACAATTAATCGATATATTTTAAGTTTCCATTGAGACACGTGTGAATCGCAAATTTTACCAGAAACTTGCTAACCAATTCGACTAAACATTTTCTAAAAATACATATAAAATAAGAAGTAACGAAAGATACGGCAATTTTCGCGATGAGAAACAAATAATCGACCTACAACTATAGCTGAAATTCCTTGGCACGTCTCAGAAAAGGCTGAAAAGGGGTTTCTTTACGAAGTTTCAATCCCTGTCCCACTTTTCTGGGATAGAATCCTTGAAAGGATACTAAAGCATCTCTCTGGTGGGGAGGGGGAGGGGATTTTTCCTATGAAGAATTAACGAAATTTCTTGGAACGAGGGTATGAGATGAGGGTAAAACCACAGAAATAGCCGATTTGAGACCGTTTCACTTGCAAATTAGGATTAGCATTGTAAAGGAACGAATGCGAGTTAATGCTAGGCCTTCCAGGTTTGCCAACCGGAAAACTTCTCGGCGCTAGCTTTAGCTACTCTGTATAGCTTCACGAGCACGAAATTTTGAGGTCTGCTTGCGTCAGTGGCTGGACTATGCTTTGATGCGATGCTTGACGAACTTAATAAAGTATGAAATTCGTTGACGAATGGCAAACATCGGACTTGTATTTCCTCTACAGGCCTTTTTAATCTCAAGTTTTTGTCATTTATGGCTTTTCTTCCTTACATTTTTGTTACGGTCTTTTTTTCAAGGATATTCCTTTGATGCTGAGTTTTAGAAAGTTTCACTTGGTTAATGCACACGTATAGAGCAGTGCACCTGATGTTAACGGAATATTCTTTTCCTCCTAAAAAATATTCTTCTGCCATGCACATTTGTAGAGTTTCGTTAGATCAGATGCATTTTGTTCATATAAATAGGCAAATGTTGGTAGGTTAGATGATCGTCTATGGAAGGACCTTCGTTTTTCTCAAACCTGACAAATTTTGTGAATGAATAATTAATCAAAATAAGTAAATGGATGTTAGAGAGATAACCAGTTTTCTACTGAAAACTTTTCTCCATCTCAGTGACTTCTTTTCACACTTGACAAATTTGTTCTTGTCAAGTAGTTAAGTTTCAATTGGGTAATTAAAATAAAAATTAAATAAACTTTATTAAAAAAATTAATAATGTTAAATAAAAATTCTTCTTATAGGAAGACCTTGGTAGAATGAATATTTAATTAATATAGCCGGATGTTAGTAGGAACTGGTAGTTATCTGTCAAAAGCCTTCTTAATTTTCTTCTCAAACCTGAAAAATTGTTTCTCGTGAAATGACTGTACCTTTAAGATTCTCATAATAATAAAATGTTGGTACAATGAATACTTCTTCTTCTTACTTCTTTAGACTCACTTAAAAATTTTCTATATTTCTATATTTCTTTACAATTATTATCTGAAATTCATATAAATAAATTCAATGAAATTTTGAAACATCCTGTAGGGACCAAACGGCTGAAACTTTTCTTAGCCAAAAATTGCTTGGAAGAACTAATAGACGGTGGTTTCTCGACTATTTTCTGGGAACAATTTCGACTTAGAATCGGAGATAGGATCGAGGGTGTATCTCGAGGGCGCCATCGAAATTTATGATGGCAGTAAACCTATTTTCTTTCAAACGAAATATTGATCCTAGTTTTTTTCTTCTTCTTTTAAGACAGACAATTGTTTCTCAATTGTTCCCGAAGAATCTACTACCATGAACCTTTCAGTCGATCCCTGTGTTTATCGATTTCGACGGTCATTATTTATAATGTCGAACCGTATCCCCTTTACGCGATGATACCGATCTCTAACAATGGCATAAAAATAGCAAATAAAAATACAGCCGAACTTGGATAGCTCGTGGAAATAGTCGAACATTTTTAGAAACCTTTTATGAATATATTATACGTGTTACAGGAAACATCTTGATGCTTCACTAACACTGTAGTAATATCACCTTGTCTCTGTATCAACTCATCCAAATCTAAAAATAAGAGTGACTTTTTAAAATTAAAATTTATTTCTCCTCGATTAAAAAACTTGTTGATAAAAATATACATCCAACATGGAAAATTTCTATTTAATTTCAGATTTAATGATGATTCTTTGCGTCGAACCAAAGATGGCCGAAAACGTAGTTGAATTGCTGCCAACATAGGACGTAGCACACCAAAAGGTTCTATATAATTTCAAGAATGTTTGATAGGATATAATTTGTTGCAAAGGACAGGTTTTCATCAAGCAGGCATAAAATCTTGAACGATGAGTTCACGTGGCCGACGAAGGCAAAAGAATCTTATCCTATGTGTCGCTTTTGGCACAGAAAGGTTGGCATTACACGCGGCAACGAGGCGACGAAGGTCGCCATTACAGGGCCGACTGCATGTGTAAAATTAACTTTGATCCCCAATAGCCTCGTTTTACCCTTCTGTCTTCTCCTAACTTATCATATTTTTAATAAAGTTAAAACCTGCGTATCTTAGCATATTTTTTGAGAAGGAATAAGAAAGCACGAGAGAGAAATATTTCAAATAAAAATATTACTTATAACATGAACTATTGAGGCTTAATATTTGTTTTTAGTAAAAGAACGATCGATAATGCTGTTTTAAAATTATGCCCAAGTTCGCATAAAATATTACGATATTTCGTACAATGTAATTTTCAGTGTTCTGTTTACTATCGTTTATTTCGTACTTCGATAAAATTATCGGCGTCCGCACGAGAAAATTAGCATTTCAAATTTCGAATCGATACAGGCCGTCCAACTTTCCACCTCAAAGACCGTCACCCTTGTTATCTGGCAATTCTTATCGATACACGAAACGATAAACGCTTGAAACGTTAGAATATTAGCTTTATATCTCATTATATTTCATTTAATCTATTTTTATATCATTTAATATTTATCTGACACCCATTTTTATTCCATTTTATCCATTTTTATTATTTATTAATATAGTTAAAAATTTACTAAATAAATTCTTGCAAATATTGTTACTACGTACATACGCTTATTAAACAAATGTCACTGTGGGGATTAATGATAATTCAATTTCATATGTTTTGTTAATCTAATTCAAGTGGTAGTTGATTAATTGTTATTGATTAAATTACAATGATTAATTTCCATTATGTAAATAGACAGCGGTGCACATCAAACCCCATGTTTTATTAATCTACTCTAGCTGAATATAATTTTCTGATCAAAATTTCTAATGAAATTCTGTTAATCAAATTATACTTGTACATTTCAACTTGTCAGTTTCTGTTGGCCCGGTTCTATTAATCATGTTCTATAAGTTTGCTTTTACTCATGCAGTTATAATAGAGTTTCATTTCCAAAACCAGTCTTAGATTGTGTTCTATTGATTTACTTTTAATAACTGACCAGAGATATTCCCTATTTTCACTTAAATCATCTGAATTATCAGTAAATTGTGTTCTTTTATCAAATGATATTTCAATCTCATTGTACTATATTTCTATTCTTATCCCTGTTCATTAACTTTTCTTACCCTATAAGACATGTAAAGAAATATATAGCCACCATTGTGGATGGATTCTTCACTTTTGGCTTTATAAGAGATGATATAAAAGGATCTCATTAAAGTAAGGCTTTATAATAGTTGAACTTGAAAATTTAAATGTAAATTTTAATTTAAGACCATGCCAACCTATCCCAAAGAATATTTCTTTCTTATTCCCAAAGAATTAATCTTTTTTTGATATTTAAATATTCTAGAAGACTCCATATAATACTTTCAAAGAATTTTGTTGCCTAAGAACTTCATATTAAATTTTATATTAACAAGATCTGTACTTTTAAACAATGAAGACATTTAAAGATATTTTAAGAATCTTTATATTTGAATTAAAAGAATGAGATTATTAATCTTTAAACTTTCAAGTCAAACGAGATTCTTCTTATACCTGTTCAATTATATTATCAATATCTAAACATTCACATATATAATAACATCAATATTGACAGTTAAGAGATCCCAAAGAATTTGATATCTGTCTATTTTAAGAAAGACTAAATCCTTGTAGAAGGAAGATAACGTGAAATTATGTATGTATATAGGTTAAACCTGCCACACCATACCATTATCATGATTAATTACTCTAATTAATTAGCCAAAAAAGCAACAGGCTAATTATGAATGACTCAAATATAAAGACATTTCACATTTACATCTGCTTTAAAAAAACCAAAGAAAATAAAAAATTCAATGAATAAAAGTTTGCATAGATCACGCAAACTTGTCGAGAACGCACGCAAATTATCATTTCTAGAAAAAGTATTTTAAACTCACCGCAGCCTTCAATTCTCTATTCGAACCACCATGTAAAATCACCACAGAAACACCTTTAGCTGATGAACAAGCAAATTTCAAGTAACCACGATTCTATATCGGTATATCGATGTACGTTAAACAGAGTTGCTAAACGGATCGAAAGCTCGTAGCCTTTGTGATGGCAAGTTTTTGTCACGTGACACGAACAAAGGATAATTCGGGTACTGGGCGGGAAGTTTAATTAGTTGAGGGAAGTCTAAAACCATTACACGTGTCGGTTTGGATCGGAAGTGGGACCGGTATCGGCTTTTTAATAGCATACTGTCGAGCTGTTGCTCAATTTGTTCCCTGTTTTGTGCCAACAACTTCCTGAGGCAGAGTTTAATAATATTCCGAATAATAAATAGATCTGGATTACCATTTAGCCGAAATTAATTGCAACGGTTGATAAATAGTTTTATAATGTATAAAAGTATAAAACAAGATTATTTGCATTTCCAACTTCTCTGTATAATTAATTATGCTCTGTGGAGTTTTATTAGCAATGGTAATTGCTGTGGAAGATTTCAGTGAAACATTTTTATCTAAATATTTTATAAGAATAATAAATTTTCATTTTATTATTGGAACAAAAGATCAGGACGGAAGTCTTTTTCATATTAACGATATTGTTTTCAATTGTAAATAAATTTTTGTACATCATTTTTCTTATATAGAATATAATTCGACAAACTGTATTACGTTATATAAATTGTCTAGATAATAAAATAATATAATTTGTAGAGACAATATAATGATATAGACAATATAGCTAATAGATAGTGTATAATTTTTAATTATATTCTACATGAAAAATTTCTCTGCAAACAATTTATTTAATTCTATTTTGATATTCAAATTCTCTTCATTTCACGGAATACTTCCAGAAGATCAGCCTTTTTTCCACTGATGTAATTTGTAAGAGAATCCCGCCATAACTCGCATAATGGAAGTTCGATCGATATTCATCGATATTTACTGTCTCCAGTTATCGTTTCCGTTTCCTGTTCTACGTTGTTCCAGTTGTCGATGATTAAAATTAGAATTATGTCAGGCGTGGAAAGATTCTCATTGTCTAGGTCTACAAATTCCGATAAAGGAAAAATTCGATGTTATATTTTCGACCTCTTGCAGCCAATTTTATAATTCGCACGGTTCGATCAAGACTCTTTTATTAGTTCTTTTGCTCTCTCCGTTCGGTTCGGATCGTCGCATTAAACAAACGAGAACACGTTTCGAAAAAAGAGTGTTTCGTGATTCCTACAGTCTGGTTCGCGAAATTAAATTCCGAGTGTATTGTGTTTTGGATTTCTATTGTGCAACAGGATTTTTATTCACTGCGCGGCACGATATTATTTTACGACGAATGAAACAGAGGTTATGATCAAAAGGTTCGTAAGAATTTTCTAGTTTTCTATATTATTACGTTTCTACCCTTTTACGACTGTTGTCATAATATTAAAATTGCAGTGGAGTGTTGTTAAAATTGATTAAAAATTAATTGTAATTAATTAACTGATCGAAAAGATTCTTTCCGATCTTCGATTTTATAGAATTATTTTCCCGAACGAAAAATCTTTTCACTTTTCTACGAAAGTTATTTTACGTCTACTGAAAGTGATTTGTAATTTTTTGAATGAAAGTCATTGCAATTAAGCATCTACTAATAACAGAATTTTATATGCAAATAAAACTTTAGGGAAATTTCTAGAACCATTGCTTCTCAAATAGGTAAAATTCACAGATCCCTGAATTTATCAGTATTTTAAATTCTTGACATTCTAGAAATGACATTTTTGAAATCCTAGGGAAGTTCTAGGGATTTATTTCCGCATACAGAGTTTTTCTGAAAACATTTAAGAGGTAGAACATTATTTAGGGATTTTATTTAATATCTCTAGACTACTTATCACTTTCGCCTTAAATTGGTGACAGTCGACGGACGATAGTTGGTAACGCTTATCGGAGAAAGTAATCGGGGATTTCTGGACTCTAAAGCTGAGAATGAGGGAGAGGGGCAGGATAAAAGCGTGGAATAATTGAGAGCGAGTGCTCCAATTATTCGGTCATCGAATAAAACGTCGGCTGGCTGCTTTTTAATTCGATATAGTAACGCGATTTCTGAAGTCTGGAGGCGCGCTAAAGTCCTGTCTGATTTCAGCCGCGTGTTGCATTACCGGCTAGTGAATTACATTATATTTTTTCGAGCGGTCTTTGAGGTTTAACCATGTATGTATGTAGTATTAAAAAACCTGAGAACCGAACCAGGTAAAGAAAGTATCAATAAATGGCCTCCGAGTATAATTCTGTAAATTTCTCAAAATTTTAATGAGAAAATTAACATTATCGTAGCATCCACGGGTCATTGCGAGAAAGTGAATTCTCAAGCAATCTTTGAAATTTAACTAGATGCAAATGGAAACCCTGGGTTGAATCAAGTTGTCTATCAAGAAAGGGTCTCCAATTATTATTCTATGGACCTCTTATGATTCTTTTAAAAGAATCGTTTTTAACACAACCTTCAATGGAGAAGCATTATGAGAAAATAAATTTTTATTAAAATTTTACCGGATATAAGAGTGGGATTACAGTGGAAACGTACACACCAGAAGTTGTATTTGAATAAACCTTTTAAAATCTTAGGAAATGAAGAGAAATAGTGGAAGGAAGCTATCGTGAAACGGTAAAGTCAGCAATTAACAGGAAGCAAGGTGAATCCTTTGGCTCTATCATCGTAGCAAGAACGATTCTAGGAAGAAAAGCGACTACAAAGGAGAGGCAGGATGAAGGTATCGCTGGTTTATCGAGTCTGAGAACGTTTCTTTATGAAGGCGGTATAGAAAAATCACGAGACTCTGAAAGCCTGACCTGGCTGTATCTATTGGTATCAAAGAAGAAGACGCAAAATCGTAATACTCGTCGCGAAAGAATTTATCATCCTCGAACAACGAGATTTCTAAGAAGATGGATCTTTTCTCAAGAGATCAAGGGTTAATAACCTTAGCAAATCTTATTAAACTGGATGGATTCCATCAACAAATAAGAACAATTTTATGTCTTAATATAATTAAAGTGATTTTATACTTCGTCTCTAGATAAGAGAAAAGATATTTTAATCTAATCTAACCTAACTTAATTTGGTTAATTTAGGTTAGGATCTAGCAAGTATTTTCTAACCTATTTGTCTTTCAATGTTGGCTTGTTATAGTAATTAGACTCGAATAAATGTTTTAATTAGTATCTTAATTTAGTAGGAAGAATAGTAATTCTTTGCAAGATCATAAGAGTTAGTGTCATTCTATTGTTTGCACACCTGTTATGCACACAGAGTATACTTATAAAATAATTCTTAATAACGTGATTTTAACCTACAATAATGATTTCGATGCACATATAAATTTTAATCTGAATATAAGTATAAATTGTAATGTGAATGTACTAATAATATCAGATGATATAACTTTGATTTATTCTCCGTGAAAATTGAGAAGAAATATGAATATTTTAAAAACAATGTCCATATCCGTCAGAACTTATAATTACACGAATCGGATTCATGTAGATTCTCTCACACTCAGAGCTCCAAACTGGTCTGAAACCATTGAAAACCAGGAACAAAGAGAGCCTAGCTGTCGGAAACTCTCTTAGAAGTTCCCTCATCGAAGTCCATAATTTGTTCCGACTGAAAAGCGTGTTCGAGATGGGACGTGTTAATTGCACAAAATGGCTTATCGCAATTTGCATAGCTCTCGGCGAAGAATGTCGTGGAAAAAGGAATAATCAGCGTTCACACTTACTCCAGGATTGGGTTCAATTACTTAAAAGGAGTCGAGCTTATCTGCTGGAATTTAATACGTGCAGCTTTTTCACCGCCGTGGAAAATAATCTTTTAAGGGGAATTAGCTCGACCATCTTAATCCAACGACAGTGTTATTAATCCTCTGAGGTTCGAAGAACATCCGTAGGACGACCGATAAAAACTTTTCATCTGAAAATGGAATGTCGAAGTCACTTAGTTAGGTTAGGTTAGGTTAGATCTCAGCAACAAGTATCTCAGTGTACTATACGGAAATGAGGAAAACCAGATACGGTGAATGTGATCTAGCTGCACTGTACTGTTCAGTCTATGAGAAACATTCAAAGTTAAACGTGACTTATGTTATTTCTGTAAATAATCAAGGTAGTTGGTTATGTTAGGTCTGAATCCCTTTCCTTAAGTTAGGTTAGGTTTCAAGGAAAAATTACAAACGGCTAGAAATAAAATGCATATCAAAGAAACAAGAATGGAAAGTACACAAACATAACTTTATCCACATATTTTGCAAAAAAATTATTCAAATCTTCAAAAATGTAACATTGTAAATCTATAAAGGTTCTGTGAAAAATTGCGCCATATTTGACCATAAAATTTGACCATATTCTGATAGTATAGAAAAGTAAGGAAACAAGTAAGGAAAACTGACATAATATCTCGTAAACTTATTTATTTATAGCCCTGGAGACGAATATATAAGAAAGTTCGAAATTGAGCGCGATTTATGGCGTTTCTGTGACTGCGCAGTCAAAGGACAGATTATGTTAGGTACGTGATCCATCAAAATGAAGAAGGGACATCAGAACGTTAGATTGATCGATAGATTCAACTTCTCTGTAGTGCTACGAATTTTTTATACAGACAGATGCACAAGTTTCCCCAGTGATTGTGCGTGCATGCTTTAATGGGAAATTTAATATTAATCGATGTGAGCTGCACTCATATTTAATCACAGGGAAACGTCCCTACGTTTAAATTAGGTGGATGCACATGGAAATAGAAATATATGTTCGAAGGACAAGAAGAAAGTTTCGTCTACCATTCACAAAAAATATATTGTATTTTTGTATCACGAAACTATGGCCAACGTTTGCACTGTGGAAAAGTAAAATATGGACAGAAGATGGAAATACGTGGTCGTGATATAAAAATGAAATTTTTCGACTGTAAATGGGTGGCGGTAGTCTTCGAGTATGCAATTAAACGAGACTGCAATCTGAATGAATTCAACGTATTCCATCCTCCAGGAAAAGACACATTGAAATTAGATTTAAATCACCAGGGACCATTTACATCACGACGTCCGTGTCCCCTCGAGTTGAAATAAGAAGATATTTCCCGTCTTTATTCAGACACACTGAATAAGTCGTTTACCTTGTAAACAGAGCGCTCCTCGTTCCGTGGAACAAACGGCTGAGCCTTAACAAAGTTAAAACGGGTGCTCGTTAATAATTCATGAACCGTTACCGTGGCACGGCGATTACTTAAATAAATACTGAATTAGATCACAGGCTGGAAAACGTCAATGAAAATATCGTCGAATGTTCAAAGGGGTTTACATATTTTAAGATTGGAAACAGGCTTTTAATCTGAGGAATCACGGTAAACTATGAAACAATAGAAAATAGAAACAACATAGAAACTTGCATTGAGAATTGTGCAAATAATGCTATAAAATCCACTAAATGCTAATTTCTCTAAAATCCTATCTATGCTCTTTTAAGGACAGAGACACCTGGATGGAAGATTGGAATAAGCAACATTAAAGCAAAGTACAGTGCAGCCATTAGCTGTACCAGGATTTAGAATGTTATATAGGGACACGGTATGACTAAGGAATGAGGTAGTCGAGCCAGTAATAGGCGACTCCAAATAGTTGACATTGTTTGAGTTAGGAGGGAAGGATTCTGACCTAGTAATGATTGTTAATCCAAATTTACTGGTGATGAACTATAACGTTCCATAAGTAGATTACTGCTATGTCCCTGCCAAATTAATTGACCAATTCTATTAACATTCATTGATATTACAGTATTAATTATGAAGCCAGTTATGTTGGTAGCAAACCACTCTTTTGTGCTCTAGACCAGAAATGATCATCCATTTACAGGGTCCCTTTCATGAATCTTTAATACTTTGTCACAATAAATACCCAACTCTGAAAATGTTCACTGTCATCATAAAAACCTAAATATTCAGTTGACCACATTCTTTATGATATAAGTAAGACCATAATTCATCTATAAAAAATGAGAAAAACTAAGTGACTCCATACCCAATCTCTTATATATAAAATATATCAACTACTGCAATATAGGATTATGCACATTCAGATCTCCCATACAGTCAACACACAGATTATCACAGTAGTACACAGTAGAAGAAGAGTACCACCAATTCTATTAGAATCCAAATTTCCAAAGATTCCAATGTCCCCTGTATATCTTCCCTGTTCCAGGGCTGGTATTACTTTCCATCTCATAGAGAGCCTAGTCTACATCATATCTGTAATATGATTGGTGCACACATTAGGTGTGACTTCAAGTTAGACTTCAAGGTATTCGCAAAGCTTCCAATCCTCCCCATTCCAAGTCAGGAATCACTTTCCACTTTCAATATCACCAGCATAAACACCAAGTATATCTTCAAACAGGAACCCAAAATATTTTCAGAGTTTCCAACCGACCATCCTCGCCATTTCAAGCAAAGAATCACCTTCTATCCTCAGTATGGTCACTGCGTAGATCACACCACAGTCTCTTGAATCCCATTAACGAGTCGTCTTCTTTGTTACAGACCAACAAGCAAGATCCACCGATGGCCATCTAGTAGCCGAATCTCCAGTGCACCACATTCTCATAAATACGCGTTGAAGCACCGATTCACCAGGTTGGAGGGAAGCTGCTGCCACGTCGTCACGAAGCTGCAAAGAAACGTAACGGCCGTAGAGACATCGAGGGTGGCTCGCGTGCCAAGAAGATGCGACTGTTCGCGTGGCCTGGCAGCGTGACTCGCGGCGGACTCATAAACGATGAATTGGCGGGCAGCGATGTTGGCTCAGCCGAGAAACGCGGCAGCAGCAGGAGCAGCAGCGGAGGAGGCAGCAGCCACGGCAGCCAGCGAACCGGCAGATTGGACGCGCGATCGGGCGAACGGCACACCATCGGCTGGGCATGTACGTCATCTACCCGGCAGACGAGCTGTTGCGTATCTATGAGAACCCAGACCGTGATCCTAGTCCAGTGTTGACCGGAGATCGTGGGCCGAGTTGTCAGGTGACCGTGATCGCTGTTAACGAGAGAAACAACCGCTCACTAGCAGCAAGTTGGCTGGATAGCTCGAAGAAGTGGAAAGAAAGGAGAAGGGAACGAGGACAGACACGTAGAAGAAAAGCGAGCCGTAACGAGGCTCCGCGTAGCCACGAGGTCGCGAAGGGTACTCGTCGCGAACAACACGCCAGGACTATGCAAAACAGTCGCGTTGGCGCCGGCGAGGATGCCGCCAATCCTTTCAAGGATCTCACACAACCGGGGCTCAGCGAGCCGCTCAAGCAGCACAATGCCGCCGCGCTCAAGCTCGTGCAGACCGGTGAGTGCTTTAGTTCTATCACTAGTTTCTTCGCGTTTTTCTTCTTTTATGGGGTTTTAATGGGATCTTACGGAATTATGGCTCGTGGCTATTTGAGGACGCGAATACTGCAGAGTTGGGGTAGATTGACTGTGAATTTATACGGTCAATTATGTAATTTTATGGGTTAGATTATATTACCTATAGAGCCTACAGTGGTTTACGCGATACTTTATAGGTTAGGAAATTTAAAAAAAAAATTGGAAGCAGGATTCGCGTATATTTATAAAGAATTTCCCCTAAAGAACATTGTTCGTCTTTAGCATTTATCAAAGAATTTTATTACGCCTTTCTCTATGAAAACAGAATAAAAAGTTTATTCAGCCTGGTCAATAGCTCAACCTAGGATTTCCATTAGTAGGACCAAGTACTAAAAAGGTAGTAAAAAATTTTTAAAGTCTAACATTATAGTTGCAAATTATATAGTTGGAATATATACTTAGGATCATCTGGGATTGGATAAATTACATTTATATTAGAGATAATTCTGTTTAAAATTAAAGACCTTTCTACTATAACTCTAATATAATCCTATTCAGTTCCAATATAACATAAGTTCGAATTTTTACTGGTTAAGCATAATCATTTTTCCGCAATTTTCGTGTGGAACTTGGTTATTTTCTCTGATCGCTACGTGATAAGAATACAAAAGAAGTAGATTGCGTATCGTGAATTATTAATATCGAGGAAAATGTATTCGCCAGGAGAAATGTATTCGCCTCGGTATATATATGCATTCGGACTTGCTTCAAGGCCAGCATCAGTACATTAGTATATTGTATAAGTATAATAGCCAATAATGAATAATAATACTTATGACCCTGATCTTAATTTCTTCCTAACCTCAATTCGTTCTGACGCCAAATTTGGAATTATTACTTTTGATCTTTCGTACGATTCTTATCGTTCGTATTATTGCAACGAAGTAAATGTAGAGAGGTTAGTTAAAGTTTCGGAAGTTAATTAAACCTAATAAAATTATATCTAATATGTTTACAATGGATTACAAATGGAAACGGTGGATCATGTATTCAGCCACTGCAGACGCGCACTATGCAAGAATGCGCTTTCTTCCTGAACTATTCTGTTGTTTCGTAATTTAGAATATTAGGTTCCGCAGTCGAACTCGTAACACGAAATATTTCTCAGCGATATTCACAGAAGTAATTTACCTGTACCGCAACGTTACCTTACGTGAACATGTATTTATAATTTTGCTATACGGTACTTAACCTCAAAGAGAAATACCAGTCTTTTTCATTTTAAGGTTGGAAAGTAGCTGCTTTATAAATTTGAAACTATTGATTCGGATTTTAATATAGTCTCTGTCCGTAATTATTTATGCTACAGATAGCACCATTATTGTAAACTAAAGTTGTATAAGAAGATAATAATAGTAACTTTTATTTACGTTTGATAATTTATTCTAGGCAGAATTCTCCTAAAGTTTCCCTGGATAAAAATTCAATTAGTCCTAGTTGCTTTAGTCAAGTTTATAAATAAAATTCTTTCATAGAATTCTCCAGGGCACAAATCCAACCACCCTAGTTACTTTAATCAAACTCAATTAGTAAACATATTACTAAAACAAAATAACTACGTTTAGCAAATTGTCTGTACTAAGTAACAAACTTAACCCTCTCCTTGTGTTATAAAACTGTCATATAAGCATTCCATTATCTTGTTATTCAAACGTGAGTAACACGATTACACGTGCCACGATCAAAGGTCCCCCATATACTTATGTACACAGCTTTCCGTGTTCGAAGCTATTTTCCTTCGTATTTAGTAGTATAACAGAGTTGTACGTTTAGGACTTGACTTGTTCGTTATGGCATAGTCGTGCTAGGGAGTAATGCACCATAGACCCCATGATACGTATCTAGGTTTCATGCTTAGGGATCGTAAGTCACCTTAGAGTTGTCCTAAACAGGTCTTTTCGGAGGTGGATTGCCTGTACAAAATGAGGGAGGACTAATCTCCAAGCATAAACTTATAATTTTAGCTAACTCCCTAGATTTATGACCAATTTACCAAATCTTTTCGTGTTTTCGTAATTTCTTTCCAGCATTCTTCTTTTTCCCTAGACTCGAGGCAAAATAAGTTTGACTAATTCCCTATCAAATCTTGATTCATAACCTACCAAATCTTTTTCCGATTTTTCAATTTCCTCGGTATTAGTTTCCGGAATAAATTAAATATAATTAATTCACAATCAATCATTTGTTTGATCGTTATTTCATTTCTATAATGCTTTCAATCGTTATACACAGAGTATGTTTTGTGCGTTCAGTGTTGCCAAAATTATAGCATGATCGATGACAGCCATTTTAACTATCGCTAGAAATAAAAGAGTCTGCGATACCAACGAGATAGACGGAAATCTTAACCGGAAAGGCAGACATTTTGGCACAGGTTCCCCTGAACTATTCTCCCCGTTCATCCAGACCATTCCTGTATAGTGATATCCAACTTTCTCCATTGGTCTTGTCGCCTGTAACTTATGGCGACGCTGTAAACGATAAATACACGGGAAAACGAGCGCTAGAATGAAGGAATTTCATGGAAAATTCGTTGGCATGGAAACTGTCGTCATCGTGGCGTCTCCGAGTTCAGAGTTCGTTGAATTGGTGTCTTTCCAGCAAAGCTGGATAAAGCAGACTTGAAATATGGAACACGCGAAATATATTCTGAAGTCAACAAAAATTGAATATTTCATAAATCCAACTCCCTGGTTTCATAGTAATAGGTTATAACCTAACTTATAAAGTGTACAATTCTCTCTACTAATATAACTATAAGTTATATGTAATATGATTTTACATAAAATATATTTTAATTGCTATATTTTAATGTAATTGCAAGTATATAGAGAAATAATTAGACATATAAAAGTGGTTTCGTGTTTGTAATTATTTTGCATAAATAACAAATTATAGAATTATTTCTTCTACATCTACAATTACAATAAAAGGAAGTATTCTACGTAAGTAAAACATGGATTTTATTTTATAGGACAGCAAAAAATAAAAAGTGATGGAAAAATATTATGAAATGAAAGGAATTCCATATTTTGGAGGTTAGATTACAATCTATAAATGTGGAATTACCATAAGGGTCTGGGTTTATCAAATTTCCATAATTATATTAAAATAACAATTACATTAGATCAAACTATAATCATATTAAAGCACAGAACCTATTTTACGTAAAAAAAAAGCAGATTCTATCCATCATCCATAATTCAAAAACTGGAATAATTCCCCGAGCTCTGACAATGTTTTCCGGGAATGTTCGGCTTTCTCCCTCAATTTTTCACCAGACCCAGACACGGAGCACGCTTCACAAAGGAAAAATCACGAAATTTCGACAGAGAAGGGTTTCCCTTTGCTCCGGCTCGGTTCCTCGGTTCCCGCCGAGAGAAAAAGTACAAATGGAACTGCCGTGGAGTGAGCAGAGAGCGAGATGGAGAGAGCCAAAAAAAAAAAAAAAAAAGAATGAATTTCGGAGGCGTACAGGGTCGAACTGAGGAGGCGTGTGCCGCATAAAAATAACTCGACACGATGACATAATTGTAAGTTATTGCTACCATAAAACGACGTACACGTGCTTCGTGAAACGACACGCTGAATGGGTTGGTGAGTCCCCCCATTTATAATTGACCTGTCACTGTTACGGCGAACGATGCTGTTCTTCGTCTCTCTTTCACGTCTTTTTCTAACGTGTGGGTGGCACGTGATGGATACAAGCAATCAGGATCGTCTGATCTCCGTCTGGTCCAGCCTGTGAAGCTTATTAACGAAATTTGTGAACACGCGACATCAAGTTACTGCTAAACCATATTACAAAAAGTGACATCTACCGTTCTCTTCGTAAATGTTAGGTTAAGTAACTGTGTCAAAAGCACTTTGATAAAATGAAAGAAGAATTAAACGGATAAAAAGCCTTGGGAAAAGGTTAAGATAATTAAGAAGAAAATAAGAGTAGATAAAATGAAAATGCCGTACTGGGATTAGTCAAGAAAATGAAAATGCATAGAAAGTCAGAAAAAGAGATGTTTTTTTTTTCAAATTGAAATTGAAGCAAATTGAATGGAGAGAAAATATTGATTCTAATTTAGGGAATTAAATTAAATGGAAAGTGGATGTAACTCAAGATAACCTAGATGGTCTAAAATTAACATAAGAATTAAGTATACGTGTAACGATATTGAAAACCAACCGTGTCTAATTGCTCAGTCAATTGTATTACCAGCCTTTCTACGAAATCAGCCAATTTAAAATTATTTGATTCTATTGAAAGCGAACGTAATCTAATTCGATGGAATATCAATAAAAAAAAAAAAAAAAAAGAACCAATTGTCGGTGGCAATTAACCTAACCTTGATCGTCTGAACGTTACAAAACTTAACTACGTTAATAACAATCTTAAAAAGCAAGCAGAATCAATTGCAAGCCAAGAAATCGATTCTAACCTGCGGAATTCGATTAAATTAAAAATGAACCTAGCTTAACCTCGCCTACGAATACGTAACTCGCCTGCAAAATAAATTATACTATGCATTTCATAAATATCAGATCCAACAACAGCGTGAGAAACGTTTACACTGTCGTGAGATAATAAAAAGGCAAGTTCCCAAGAGAGGAGGCGCGCGCGTCGAACTAGGAAGCGAAGAATTCATTATTCATGGAGGTAGGTCAAGCAAGCAATTTCAAATGGACGGCCATCGAACTGGCCTTCAACAAAAATGCAACAAAACTAGATTTTTTCGCCCTCTTGGCTCGTGGATAGCATTAGAGGGTGCGAATTTTACCCGATTCGTTGGTGGCTCACTTTTTCACGGCTAGCTTGTTACCTGCGGGGCCAATCACGCCGGCACGAGGCGAAGATTAATTATATCGAGCCAAAGCCAGGGGTTGCCGCTTCTATTAGGAAGTCCTCCTGTCATCGGTCTCTGTCACGCGCGATTTTATCGCTCTCCAGCCTCGAAAACTACGCTCACAGGCCGTACGATCTGATTAACCTTTGTCCACGCGATGCCGACCATCTACCTGATCCAACCAGGGGATAATAAATTTGCCAACTTTTTAAAACTCTATTTAGAGCGAAGAAAATATCCTTTGATAAATAGTTTTTCAGTTTGGGATGACGAGTCTTTAAAAATATTACATTTTTTTAACTTTAGAAGAAAATTCCAATGCTTAAGGTTAGCTGGCACTGTATAGTTATAGGTTACTACAAAGTTTAGATTCAGTTGAGATTAAGTTACTTAGTTTACTAATGGGGAGTTGGAAAACAATACATTTTCATGAATCTTTCTTGTCTTTGGAGGAAAATTCAAGTATCAACATTTAGTTAGTACTGCTGAATCACAGATCGTTCTACAAGACTTGGATTACATTGAGGTTAGATTTTCTAATATGAGATGGTAAATTTAAAAAGCAAGTTTCATGATTTGTTTTCTTTTTTTTCTTTGATTTGGTTGTCTTTTTAAGATATTAGATTTTCTAACAATTAGAATATTAACATTTACTTGGTTGTGTCATAGTTATACGTTATTGCAATTTGAATTAGGTTTAGGTTAGGTTCCGATGAAATTACAAGAAAGAAATTTATCATTCAAAGATTTATTAAAAAGTTCTGGCAATGAAATACGAAAAGAACCATATTCTGATCTCCAATATCATGCGAGCTTACGCTATTCTTCTTTTATGTCCGAGAAGCTCTGAAAGAAAAAATCGTAAACTGATATAAAGAGTTGATGATTGATTCTTCCTTTGGATGAAGTGGGGCGAAATCAAATCAAACTTTGTGGAGTAATAAATCCAGTTTACTTTACCCTGTCGATTTTTTATTGACATACAAGCATTTTGAAATAACAAGGTGTATTTTAACAATAATATCGTTATCTTGTGACATAAAAATAACAAGTTTATTTTCATTCCAATTCTTCTTCAACTTCATTCCGACTTTTCAATAAAGCTAGATATTAAATACACAACTTTTTGAATTCAACTTATTTCTAATGATGTTTAGTGAGAACCACCCTATATTTAAACAATTGTATTCATATTTATAAAAAAAATACATATATATTCTCATTAAACTTCATTAGAAATAAGTTAAATATATATATATATGTATTTTTTTATGAATATGAATACAATTGTTCAAATATAGGGTGGTTCTCATTAAACTTCATCAGAAATAAGTTAAATATATATATATATATGTATTTTTTTATGAATATGAATACAATTGTTTAAATATAGGGTGGTTCTCATTAAACTTCATCAGAAATAAGTTGAATATATATATATATATGTATGTATTTTTTTATGAATATGAATACAATTGTCTAAATATAGGATGGTTCTCATTAAACTTCATCAGAAATAAGTTGAATATATATATATATGTATTTTTTTATGAATATGAATACAATTGTTTAAATATAGGGTGGTTCTCATTAAACTTCATCAGAAATAAGTTGAATATATATATATATATATGTATGTATTTTTTTATGAATATGAATACAATTGTTTAAATATAGGGTGGTTCTCATTAAACTTCATCAGAAATAAGTTGAATTCAAAAAGTTGTGTATTTAATATCTATCTATCTATCTATATTTATATATATATATATATAAATTTATTACAGAGATTTATTAAAAATTGGGAAAAAGATTTACCAAATGATTTATTAAAGATTCATTTTCGCAAATGTTTCTACAGGTGTTCGAATACTTTCATGAGCCTGTGTATACAACTTTTCAGTTATTATACAGCCTATCTGGCACGTTTAGTAGAGGTTAGTTTACATGTGGTACGTCGTATCTTTTATTGCAATCAGACGGAATGAATTTTATTATAGCATTATATGTATTTTTATGCGTATCTTTTCGTGCCTTTTAAAACAGTGGCTACAAAACAGTAACAATAATTATCCGCGATATAAACGACGTGTCACGATGTTCTGGTGACACAAATGTCGCGTCACGCGACCGACAGTCCACTTTTCTCGAGTAGTCGCCGTTATCGCGCTGGTTTTTTCCCTACTTTCTTCCTCTTCCTTCTCTGTGTGCGGGTTCGCTTCGTTTTGTAACGATCTTCTTTTTTTTTTCTTCCTCTTTTTTCTTGCTCGATGATGCAAGTAGGGCTGTTAGTTGATTGGCTGCGCCCGGAACAATTGGCATTTCGTAAATTGAGATCATCCGACACGTCGAACAAAGAAATACGCAAATAATAGTGGAAACATTAAGAATTGCACTTCCTTTGGAAAACGAAAATTGAAAAAAGAATTTTGTTAAATTTATTATGATTGTTTCCTGCAATGAGTATTGTAAAAAATGTTTATTTTTTTTTTTTTTATATATATATATATATTTCCGAAGAAGATTCGAATCATCAGAAATTATTTACATTTCAAATATAAAATATAACTGGTTTTATTTTATTATTAATATATAGAGAAATATCTAATGTAGTATTATTAATATCTAATTTAAATATAAAAACATTTTAATTTTGTAAAATAAAATATACTTCAGAATACCAAATTAGTCGTAAAAATATTTTTCTACAATGTAGTCTAATCTAAATAGGTACATAAATAATGCAAAAAGACAAATATTGGAAAATTATGCCGGAAGCATCGAAACGTTTCTGTTAGACAATAAATTACCTGTCTGTGCCACTCGTCGTAAATGTAGCAATAAAGGCATCAAAGTGAAATTGTAGAATTGCATCGTAAATAATTCTTTTGAATGTAAATATGCAAGTACAGATTCTTCGTGAAATTTGCTCATGCGTGTAATAAGTACAGAATACAATGTTATTTAATTATAGCGTTCTTGTCTGCTTAATTGACGCTTTATTGATTTCTACCAGGTTCATGGTAGAAAGAAAATTAAATCTTCAGATAAAAGAATTTTTTTTTTTTGGATATAATTTAATATAAATAATTATTTGGCACATACGAAAAGGAACAAAATAAGAAAACTGTTTTTTGCAGTTATAAGTCTATCGCGGCTAATTATTTAATGGACAAAAGCTGGCATTTAAATTTTTATAAAAACAGTAAGAGGAAAATGACGTGACTCTTGTGTTGCACAAAAACTGGCAATTTGATACATTAACGAATGAAAACTTGTTTTGTACGTTTTACTTTATAATTCCATCGTGAAATTTGTTAAAAGCGTTTTAATGTTTCCCTTGAAGCAGTTTAAAGAATAAAACGATTAACATTTGACAGGATGATTAAAGAAAAGCACAGCATTCTAGGTAGTACCTGTTTTAGAAAATTACTTTCTCACACTTATTAGTACTTAATTTACGCTTGTAGTAATACTTTTCAAGCCATAATTTCTATACACCGAGTGGGCCAAAAGTTTCTAAATAATGTCATTATATTTAACAATGTAACAAAATTATAAAAAAGTAAGATCTATGTTTATTTCTATATGTTCTTAAACACTTCGATTTATAAAAAAAATAAAAAGAACCATTTGTATCATAAATATCATAATATTTTTTCTACCATAAAAACTAAGGGATATCATACTTATAATTTACTGTAGAAATTTATATCACAATTACAAATAACCAAAAAAGGTATAAACGACGCTGCAGATACCTATTTGCGAAATTGCCCTGAAAATCCGCAAACGCTTGGCAGCGTTCCACTTCCTTTTGTATATTTCACTCTGTAAAAGCATATCCTAACTTTCGACCCATCTGCATCTGAAGAATGAACATCGTACCATCGCAATCTCATTGCCAACATACATGGGATTTACCTTCCCATCAGCCATGAGCGTTTGTGCGGGGAAAACCCGATGATGGCGCGACGATCGCGGTGGACATCGAATATGGAGCACACAGAGGGCAGGCTGGTCTCAATAGGTACGAAATTGAATGATTACAAACCACATCGAACGATCGTCCATCAGGAATCCAATTTTACCTCTCGAATCCGTTGTGGTGAAATGTGTCGAGATTCGTCAACCGAATCACCCTTTGAACGAATCGTGGCCGGTAATCGAATTTCGAGCCAACATGACCGATTTCGTCGGTTCACTTAGGAGAAAGCGGAAATGAAGCGAGCAGATGCCGTTTTTCCGCGAGGACAGGGTACCAGTGATGGTAGTTGGTTTATCTGGTGACTTCCTCGTGGAAACGAATTCTCCTCGGAGTATTTCGCAAGATTACATCCAAGACCTCGTTACCGTGGTATAAATAGAGCCTTCCTGCTGGCGTGGATTCAGTTTAACAGCCGCGTAGAGTGGCGGCCGCGACGGGTCCAAACAATCTTCAGTCTGTCACGTGTGCTGACCTGGATGCTTATTCAGATCATTGGCGCCGGGTTGTTGCTTTCATCGGTTGCGCCAGGGCTGTACCTATTTCCTCTTCCTTTCGTTCTTCAGCATCAACTGTATGAGAGATAGTAGAAGTTTTCCTAGCTTAGCACACTTAGTTTACTGCTACAAGAGTTTTGTGTATTTTGCTTTAGGAATCGCGGTAGGTTGAAATGCGCTACACTGTTACATTTAATTTTTGCAAGCTACCATATATTGTAGCTTAATCGTTCACATTGTTGAACATTTTTTAGTCTATGCAATTTGTCTCGGTTTAATCATTGTAAAAAATTTGGTAGAAACGGGGGTCGCCAATGGCCATCCCGGCCATCCCGGATCTGTTAAGAGGTGGAAAGTTGACAAAAACTGTCAACTTGATACCCAATTTCGGGAAATCTGCAGCTTGGATGAAAATTTTGCCTATAATCGTGATGGATGGATTTGATATTCGAGTGACAGAAATTTGATCCCGATCGCTTAATCTCTGTCATGTGATGTAAATGACTGGGTCCCAATAGATTAGGTTAGGATTAGAGTGGATTAGCTCTTTCCCGAATAATTTCACCGAAATTGAGACGGAGTCTAACAAAAATTATTTCACGATTATGTTCACAATAGAAGAAACTTTGTAATCTGTCTTGCAATGAAATAGCAACAACTGCGAAATTTCAGATTAGTTGACTGTCTATGTATTCGATGCTTTGGGTTGATGGTAAAACAGTCGCAAAAGGATTTGAGCGTACGGCCCTTTGTTTTTGAAAGACGATGTTCTCGGTTGCATCGGTTCTTTATGTTTTAAATCCTTTTGTTACAATTTCCAGGCGCAAAATTCTAAGAATGCGTAGGAGTGCTATAATAAATGAAACAAATCAATCAAATGATAAATAATAAATCGATGAAAATAAATTGTAAAAGTCAAACATTAAAAAAAGACATGATATTAACATTAATGGAATGTATAAAGTACATTAACCTAAAACATCGAATGCACGCACAGCCAACTAATTCGAGATTTTACAGTTCTTGTCGTCTCTTTGTTAAACCTAACCTCAATCCAAATTCGATCTAATACAATGTCTGACTATATCGAATTCCAATCAAGTCTCACTTATTTCCATCAATACCAACGACATTGCCAGTCTCGTGGTTTCAGTTGAAACCTCGTCTGCCGCCACACCAATAAATTGATAAACAAAATCAATACTGTAAATCACGAATGCGTTGCTGCTCCACCAGCAGCAATGAAATTCCAAAGTGTCGTGATGTAACCTGAATTCTTTATAAGGACGCGTAGTATTAGCCTATCGTGAAACCAGCATTCGATGTTTATTGCTTTCGATATTAGAAAATTCATTGGGTCGCTTGAGGCCATAGATTTGCAACGAGAGCCAGGCTGGATCATAATTTTGCCGACTGGCGAGCATGTTTCCATGGTGTGCTACAAAGTGGAAGGCTGAAAATCTAGGAACGATTTTAGGAACGTTACATTCATAATTGAGGACTCGTTCCGAGGATCTCGAGCGACATAATACGTTGGATGAGATACGAATCACAGCTTATACAGGGTGTTTCAAACTTCATCTTTAAAAATCAATTAGGTGTAGAAAGAAATTGCATGAATGGTGTGAAATGATAGATGTATCCACGTTAATGTTGCACACTTTTATACATTGCGTTCATTCAAATGGAAATTTCCATTTGCAAATGGCACATGTAATCTCGCTGCTTTCATATCAGTCTTTTTTCGTTTTTGGAAAATACGAAAATACCTTGAACATTAAGTGTAATTTTTATATAACTTATTCGTCTAATTGCTAATAGTATTTTTTAGATCAGTTTCTAACATTTAAATTTGTATTACATTGACATTAAAATTTGTAGAACGCCCGGTATAATCTTCTCTATTCTATTCAATTTAATCCTTTATTTCTTACGAAAGGTGCCAGAATCTAGTAAAATATAATCTTCTTTTGAAGATCAAATCCCTCTGTATATTGAATTTTTCTAAAAGTACAATTTCTCTCAGTCTTGTGAATCGCCCTGTACACGAAAACTTATTCGTCAAATTGCCGAATGAATGACGTGGATTAGCCAGAAAATCTATCTGGAAATTCATTTTCTTGCCATCTGCAACCAAATACACGGTCGTTGGTTTCAACCAAATTGCAAGCCACGTGACCAAGATTAATCTCCACTCGAGCGAAACATTTACAAGATCGCAAGCAATTTAGTCGTATCGCAACTTTCTCAAAATCGTTTTCCCCAGCGCTGGGTTGCTTCCCTTCTAATTATTCCACGGGAAACAGCGGCGCGTGTATACGAAATTAACGAAAACGTTATCAACTACATTACCTACAGTAGGTAACAAGACTCGATGTAAATACCATTCAAAGTTATTATTATAAAGTTCTCTTCGATCAAATGGATCGTAGAACGTTGCAGAAAGTTAAAGCAGATACATGCAACGCAGGGACGTATGTATGATAAATAAAGATCTCCTGAGATCTCTTATTGTCTTTCAGAACTTTGCAGACATATTAGGGTCTTTTAAAGTCTCTCGTAGCCATTAGGGGACATCTTGGAGCATTTTATTACCATTTGAGGTCTCTCGGAGAACCTTCAGACCTGTTGGAACTTCTCAGCATCGTTCGTGACAACTTTTAGAGTCTCTTGGACTCTATTAATCTCATTCGAAATCCCTGAAATCCTAGAGCACTCGGTTCCGGAACTAGTGAAAACGACCAATCCGTGTTCATTGAACGATGCACGTAAAATCGAAGGTACAGTGTCAGGCAATTTTTATTGCTCATCCCGATGTAATTTCATTCAAATCGGATCCGCTGAAGCGTTTTACCAACCATACGGATGTCGTTATTATTCCGGACGTTGGCTAATGGAATTTCATGGAACGTAGAGTTCCATGTAAATCGATTCCCTTTTTGGATCCTGGCAAACTTTCGAAATTGGACATCCAGACATAGTCTCTCAACTATGTCTAACTCTCGAACAATAGAGGACATTTAATTTCCAGGTAAAATTCTGCATTCCTCTGCGATGTTTTGTTTGTCCGAGGAATTCAATAAAATCCTCTGACGACAAATCTCTAACGAAAGTTACGTTTGAAATTAGCCAGTCGTCGGAATTCTAGAAAAAGCGCGTTTTAATCCCACGAATGGTCCAACAGCAAATTCACGTCTCGTGGTCGGTAACCCCTGACATTTTGGTAATTGTTTCATAGATCTCTAAGCAAAGTAAGTAAATCGGTAGAATGTGGGAAGTGGAGTGAAAGAAAAGCAGACGCAGTAGGTCAAGAAGCGAAGCCGCAAGTCAGGGGATCACCGAGTGAACTGATTCCTGGTAGCTAAGGGTAGCCACTTGAGGAAGCTTCGAGTATACCTTTGAGTAGACCAAGTGGACCAAGTAGACCAGCGGAGTTTGCAAGTAGAACAACGTAGAATAGATATAAATTTACATATCAGGACATCATTAACCTGTTAATTGGCTGATCACTTGACCAGACACTTCTGTCAGAAGTTCTTGCTCCACTGTTGAAAGAGCAACGAGGAGAGACTCGTTCATATTATTTCACACTAACCGTTGTATAACAAGGTATTTCTAATAGAAATTTCTAACAGAACTTGTTATTGTGAAGACCTGCTCTCAACAGAATCTCAGTGCTCGCCTCTTTTGAAGCAGACGTTTAAGCAAAGGCCACAATGTAAGCTTCGAGAAACGTATAACAAGGTTTTTCTAAAAGGAGTCCACTTTCTCAACGAGAAGGCTGCAGCCAAGTCTTTAGACGGTTTTTCACTGACGACAGAAAGTCTAAATGCCACAATTATTGGGAAATGTGTTACAAAATCCAAATCACCTAATGTAGCCCATAAACCACACTTTTCAGCTATGCAGCCAAGAATGATACGTTAATAAACTCAATATATATTATTCATTAACGGTTAAGATCAGACAATGAAACAAATTGCTAGCCATCCTAGCTAGCCTACGAGAAATCTATTTCCAAGAACCAATACAGATACCAACAGCACTCAACAACACGTGTCCGAAAACACCATCCGAAGCTACGTATCTGATGATCTGCAAACTCCAAGTCCAATAGACACCAACCATCAGAACAATGCCTACCCTGCAATTCCTTGTTGCCTGTTAAGGCACGAAATCGCGTTACACGCTCCTCTAATCCCGTCTAAACTGAGCCATAACACGAACAGGTAGCGCGCGCGCGTCACAGTCAGACAGAGACAGAGTATGTACTTCCTGAAAGCTGGCACCGACTTGGGTTCACGGGTGCCAAGGTCGGGCCGATCGTAACTCTCCAATGAGAGAGAAAGAGCCAAGTACAAAAGACGGAGCATCGTTCGTTGTCCTCCGTCAAGGCCCTCTCCCTCTTGCATCCGCAGGTCGTCGACTGTGTCCAGGTGTAACCCGGAAGGTTAACGGGCTCGTGCAGCAAAGGTCGGTGCAGGTTATATTTAATAAAGGAGTCTGGTTGCCACGGTAACTGCGAGGTGAACGAGCGCGGTATTGATTCAGCCCACCTGAATTCAGGTCAACCCCTGACTCCAACACCTTGTGGCCGTGTTACATCGACGGAGAGGCACCGGTCCGTTTCCGTTGCGTTCCCCCAAGCCTACCACCGTTGGATCTCTCCCCCGACCTTCGACCAGTCCCCTGCTCCTCGCCCCTTGCCACGTTCCTATCAATTCCAAGCGCGAGACACGCGACCGCTATGCATTATGGATGTAGTCCATCTTGATAGGAGAGCCGAGGGACTTACGATTGCCTGCCTGCTTAGCTAGGCCCCCTGTTTGCTCCTGGATCCTCGTGCTAGCAGCTCTTTCACGCGGCCGTACGAAGGCAGACGTGTCGTGGCTGGTATATGCGATACGTATCTGATGATAGGACACGAGACAGAGGGGAGAAGACGATTAGGCGAGGGGATGCTGGCAGGTCTGATTGCTTATGTTTGATAGACGACGCAATTGCAAAGATACGCGCGTGTATCGGGAGAGAACGTACCACACACAAGCGAGTGCAGAAGTACTGTATCAGGCAAACGTCTGGCCTGTGGATATACCTTGCTATCGTGGCTTTTGACTGAAGATAGGGAGGGCCTTGGCACTCGGTAGGGCCATTGATATAGGTCTCCTTCAGTGGTGAGAATCTGGTTTACGTAATAGCACAGCTAGACAGAAAGGGAATGGAATATATTAGGTTGTCCGGAAAGTTTCTTTCGTTTCATAAGGATGACAATAGGCGAACGACAATTTCTGTTTTATATTATTTTATTGAATTAGGTATCTATTCTATTAATAATTAATTAACATTTATATATATATTTTTTTAATTTTTTAGTTAATTAATAATTAATCTAATTCTATTATTACGTCTACTATTTCCTTATAAAATGAAAGAAACTTTTCGGACAACCTGGTAGATCGGATACCTTCTGGAAACATCTCGATATCATCGTATGAGAGAAGACTCTGTCTAATCGCCTGGACTGAGATAAGAATCGGGTGTCGATTAAGGATGCGAGATGAGCGTTTGCTGGTAGCTTTTTTTAGCTTCGCAGGTATTCTTGCTTCACCTGTTTCATTTGACTTTCTTAGGCTGGGTTTTAGCACTTGGTCTCCGCAGGCTGTTTGGAGTGACTCTTTCTCCTTTCCAGGCAATTGCGCTGCAAGTGGAGCTTCTTTGGTACCAGGCAATTTCTTTGGCCTCAGCTCTTTCACGTGGACTCATGTGGTGTTTGATGTTTGATATATGTTTCAGTCTGTATCACCTGTGGAAGAGAATTTTCAGAGAAATTTCCACGAGTTTTCCGTTGTTTTTATCAATTTGTTCCACTTGGTTTTTCCTCTTTCGGGGCAATTACTGTGCAAGTGGAATACACAATGTAAAGTTTAATTAAACTCTTCAAGTTCCAGTAATTAAATTTGTTAAAATTAACTATATAATAATTTCAGTAATGTAACTTTTTATTATATTATTCGAGGGCTGTGTGTAAATTGTATGTAAAATGTAATGTCGCGTCTCGTTACATGAATCGCCCTGTATAAAATAACGACACGGTGATAGCGAAAGAAACATACGCCAGGAAACCTCCAAATCTCATCGTTATTTCCACTTCTGATTCAATAATCGAACGATTCAAAGTCGAACGTGTCTTGATCGCGATAAGAGACGCGAAGAGGGCGGTAAAAGTGTTCAGCGACTCGACCACGATAAGCGTAGCTCACTGACAGCAATTAAAGCGAATTCATTCGCTGGAACACATTCGTCCAGATGTTTTTTCCCGATCGATTTCATCCGCTTTGGCAAGTCCATCGGTTCGTAGAATATATTATGGAATTATTGGAGCGTTCGAAAAGTTCAGTAGAGTATCGTGGGACCGCAATTAAATGAATTAATGTAGACCGGTTTCAAAATCTGTACATGCTTGAATAATTCCTGTCCGTGAAGCTGGCCATTATTCTGGCAGAATTTTTTTCTCTTTTTCTTTTCAATAAGAAAAAGAAAATAATGTGGTTAACGTGGATTTGTATCGCTGGAATACTACGTGCCCTCGAAAAATATGTGTATTCACCATAATGAATGGTAAAGGCGAGGTATTTCATGTGGGATAAAAACGACAATTTTAAGGTCTCTCAAGACGTCTCCATAGAGGATCTACGTTACGTAAGAAAGTTCAATGTGAAAAGGATTTGGTGCAATAGAGATTTTAGTATTTTCTCAATGTACAATTGAAGACGTCTTGTGTAAATATGAGAAATCTCTATATCTCGGAGAAGATACAGTAAAGTAGTAAAAATAATAGAAATAATGTGGAGAATAGGAAGAAAAATAAAGAAAGAAGGAGAGTGGAAGGATGAAAGGGAGAGAGGAGGAAGAAAATAAAAAGAAGAGATGGGAAGAAACATTAATGCTGGGAAGAGAAAAAAGTTATGAAGAATAAAACGGGTAGAAACCCTTAGTGAATACTTAAGTTTGTTCTTGCTCATTTCAGAGTCGAATATCATGTAACACCATCCCCTCGTCCGTAACTCATGCTGCAACTTAACCCATCATAATCAAACTTGGACTTTCTTACATCTCTCTTTTTTTCTTCTACTTTTATTGAAAGAAAATATCGGCCGTTTTACTTAAATTACATCTATATTACGATAAAAACGTCGATAAGTAGCCGGGAATTGTTTTACATTTTTATCTTGCAGGAAAATCTAGAACAGTAAAAAAAAAAAAAGAAGAAAAAATAGGCCGAACATAAAAGATCCAGATTGCCTGTGAAAGAATGCGAAAAATGATGTCTGCGATACGTTGAAAACACTTACGACATACCGCAACAATAAAACGAACGATACTGTTTGTAAAAACGATAAAAAGAAGAATTCCACGAAATCTGCGAACTCTTTCGAAACGGTAAACAACGAAGCCAAACGTAGCGGGGCCATTAGGCAGATAATAAAATTTAGGATGGCTTCTAAAAATGAAAACGTAGGCAGAAGCCGTGGCGAGGTTTCAGCTTACATGGAAACTCGATTAAACGACAGGACGAAATAACGTCGTTAAATAATGCCATTATGGTCAGCCATGGTCCGCTGATAAATCGATCGATCTGTAACGATAATTGATAGGGCGTAGCGTACAATCTTATTAGAATTACGGATTCCCGGCAGAAACTTCGTTTTCCGACGTTCTAATCGGGAATTTGAATGCCTCGTTGCTCGTGTTGCATCGTATAATACGAAACATTGGTATGACTTGTAGAAGATTCGATTCATAGGTCAGAGGGAAAGTTGTCTTAAACGTAATTAAAACCTGACCTGATTACTATTGAAGTAGAATCAGAGACACCTAGAAATCAACTGCGAATCTAATGTAAACCTAACCTCAAATATTGGTTTGACAACTAAGTGATTACGGATTTTGTCAATACCACCTAATGACAACACCAGCAATCACTTAGTTGCCAAGACAACAAATCCTAACCTATATAATCGAAACATAATGCAAAAGAAAGCGAAATGTAATCTAAACTGAAATGACTTGTAATTCAAATGTAATTTAAACATAACCGTGTCAGGTTTCGTGAAATTCGTATAAAATTGATCGTGCGCGCTATTAATTCGATTTAGCGAAGCAAATTACGGACGAAGCAACGAAAATCTGATTCTGAATTACAATAATAGTTATAGCGGGTTTGGAGCAGATATATCACTGGATCGGTCGTTTAAACAGAAATTAGTTTTAGATGAGGTAAGTTAAATTAGGTTAAACCAGATTGATGTAGATTATTTGCAGGTTAGGATTCAGTTTAGATCACACTTTCGGTCCATTTGGCACGAGTTAGTATTAACTTGTGTTTCGTCTCAATGCGGTTCTGCCCGCTTCCGAGTGGATATTCTTAGAGTTAGGTTAGGTTCGAAGTGTTTAAACTGCTAACCGTTTAGCTAGCTTCTGTTTGGTTGATGTTAGGCCTGAAGATTGTTTCGTTTTCAGCGTGGATCATTGCCAACGAATATTCACCATGAATTCATCTCCCACGCAAATTCACTGAAACCGCGGTATCTTCGATAAACTGCCTTTTCAAAACATTATCCGATAGTCATTGATTTAATTCACGGCTGTATTGGCTATCGTGGCTAAACGTGATACCACAGCCCAAATTGGTCAGCCTTGATCGGTACGATATTCCCATGCACTTGGCTAGATCGAATGGTATTCCAAAGCATCGTTTGCTCTCCCATTATCCAACATAATGTGTTACCGAACGAGACGCGTGTGTTTGTTTCTGCGAGCATCGCTTCAATCCCAGAGAATCGATCCAGGGATTCAAGAGTATGCTGAAACATATCGACACGGTGATACCTATCGAACGATGATTACACAGTATCGCAAATACTAATTTGTTAAGTGACATGGTTCTGATGGCGAGCTAACACGAACGAACAAGAGAGCAGGAGACTGAGTAAATTGTACGGAAGTTTCATGCCACTGTAATTACTTGCTCTATCCTCGCCAGCAGCTACATTAATGGAGCCCCATTAAGCTTTATAATAATGCACAGTTTAAATAGACGGTTGACCTTTTCCTGGCTCACTTTGCTCGAGGATGTGTCCAACAGTAGGGAATTGCTGCTTTCGAATCTTTGATAAAACCTGCCGGTATCGGTAAACCAATTTTGCCAATCATGTTCACTTGAAAGTTTTAGGAAAAATTACAGTAATCTGGGTCGAGGTATCTTGCAAATGAAGTTGCTTGTCCATTTGAATTAGATATGAAAATTTCGAACGAGCGGAAGCAGAACTTTGGCGTTGAAGGTATTGAGAATTTAATAAAACTCGGACGGAAGAAAGGAGAATGAAAAATATACTGGAAAGAAGATAATGCAATGAGTTTTTCGATAGTTACTTTATTAGAACTCTTTCTTATTCAAATTGCTGGAATATGCAAAATGTTCAGGATATTTTCAACTAAATTTTGTCTACAGAGTGATCTCCTCCTGTCACATCCTGTACAGGATTTCTAGCATCGCAACAAAATCAGACCATCTAGTCCTGAAACAGTACAAGTATCAAATCCAGGTTAAGCAATATAAAATAAACCCAGTAAAACGTCTGTAATTCGAACCATCGGTTGATACACTCGAATTCTACGAAGCTGACAGCACTTGACCTAAAGGATTGCACTCGAACGTTGAAACTGAACTGCTTGAACGTTCGAGGATCCTCTCATCCGACTGTCCCTGTTCTCCACATCAATTTCACAACGATCTTTTCTAGATCAGCAGCATCCAAAAATATCGCTATACGACTCTTCGCTCCCTCCATGGGAATTACTCTTCCATGATGGTTATGAGAGATTTAGTGCGACGAGACCAGAATATAGGGCAATCCAGTAGTCAGTTTAATTAAACAAAGCAGTATACCAGCATAGAATAGGCTAATTGATGCTGTTCTTGCACATTTCATATTACACGATGTAGTCCAGTTTCAGCTTATGTCAAATGCTACTGGAAGTGCAATGTCTCAGTCGCAAAGGGTGCCAGATTCCAGGCGTGGGTGTGATTCGATTGGGCCAAAGTAGACGAAGTCCGGCCGAAGGACGAATCGCCTACTTTTCCGGGTGCATCGCTGGGCCAATGGGAATTTCGTCATTCCTTCTATAATTACAGTCGCCTTCTTGACGCCAGATATCAAGGATGAGACTCGAGAGATTTCGGCTAAAATTATCGGGGCAATTACCACGCGCTCTAGCCAAGCCTCTAGGAAACCAAGAGACCGAGAACTCCTGGAGAGTCGAGGCCTTGGGCTGTAATCCACGGAAGTTGGACCTTCCGCGTGTAATCTAGCCAAGTTACGCTTTTCTTTATCTGTGGCGATCCAACTACGTCAGAAGTTTAATCCTTCGTAGACATTGCTGACAGGAAGCCTCGCCTTTATCGCCTGGCAGCTAATACATCTTCTGCTTCTCTCTCTATCGTACGAAATATACCTAATCTTAGGAACCTCTAGGGTTATTGACAGGTTATTTCTAGGATTTAGCGTGTTTGACTTTTTCCTAACCCCAGATTGGTTATAGGATAATCCGTTCAGTGGCCAGGCCAATAGCATTTGGCATAAACTGAATTGGACTTTGTTCTATAACTGTATTATTTATAACTGATTTATTTTTTCTGAGATTGCCTCATATTGTGGCCTTGTTTGACCTAACCTGTATCCTCTGCAGTATAATCTGATAAATCCGATGTTATTATCAGAAGTATGTAATATATGAAATCTTCAGGTTTATCGAGTGGTTCTCTGTTTGCCTCTGTTCATCAGTGGTTTAGTTCTTTTCCGAGTCTAGATTGAGGTTAGGTTAATTTATCTAGTGGTAGGCTTAATAATATTCGACATGGACTGAATTGGATTCCCTTGTGTAGTATGGAAACTGATTCAAACAACGTACATTCTGATGTTTAATTAGGCTAACTGGCTTGCCAAATTTAGTTCTGATCTCTTCTAGCCTAACCTTTGGTGTCTTCTAATCCATCTGATAGAATCCTGTCGAAACTCCTGTCAGAGTTACATCTGATTTGAGGAACTTATTTCAAGCTTATTGACAGATTTATTTTCGGGCTCCCTGGTGCTAGATTGATTTTGGATTAATCTCTAATAAATAATCCCTAGGAAAACCAAGAGTATTCGTCAGGGACTAAACTGGACTGGATTGTGTAATATGAAAAGTGGGAAAATTGCATCATCGACACAGATCTATCTTAATGTACTATTTTGTTTGACTAAGCTGACTAGGTTGCCCCATATCTTGGCCTCGTTTACCCTAATTTATATTCTTTGCTATCTTATGATCAGTTGGATAGAATTTGGTTCTGTCATCAAAACTAGATCTGACCCTTTCAAGCTTTCTGGTTTTTAACTCTTCTTTGGATTTATCAACTCCTAGCTTGAACTGAACTATGTATCCATTAATAAACCTCATTAGACGTGACGCGAATTTATTTAAAGTCCATTTTAAATTGTAAAAGTTGGAAGAGCTGATCTGTCTTCATATACGCTTTGTCTGACCTAATTTCTCATGATTGATCTGATAAACTTTTATTACTGTACTATCGCAAACTTATTATACTTCTATGTATTTAATTCTTCTCTGGTGCAAAATTAATCCATTGTTTCATATAAAAATTCAAAAACAAATGAATGAATTACACCAATGATAATGACTTATCTTTGGATACTGCATTATTTGTAGTCTGGTTTCACATTTTCCAATCTCACGATCGATTCAGTGAACTTTAACAGAGTTTGATCCTGTGCCTGAATCCAGGACTTTTCAATTCTATTTCCTGGTCCTGCTGCTTCGTCCAACGATTCTTAATTTTTCGTTGAGCTAAGTCTGATCCTGGATTAAACCTCCTAGTGGTAAATCCCACGGTGCTCGCCTAATCAACTCTGTCTGCCTCGACTGAAACAGTCGAAACTGCAAACTGGCTAGAGAATCGGACTAACAACTCCATTATCCTTTATCTGTTTCGCGTTCTACCTGACAAATTGAATCCTTTGTTGTCCTCTGTGTCCTCCACCCTCGCGCAATTGTTTCATATCTTTGCGAGGTCCTAGCGACCTGTAAAACTACTGAACGACTTTTAATGCCGTCTTAATGCACGTGCTATTGACCTCGTCTCATCCCCAATTTCACTGATCCCACAGGATGATTCGCAATTTAGGGTGAACGTTGAAAGAAATCCTTTGATCCCGATGAGAATTGGGACGCAGAGTAATCGAGGCTATGCTGCATGTATTTTGGATACAGCTAAATCTCTGATCGTCACTCGTTACGTGTCCTCGATGATTTTTCATCAGTGACGCACTTGTCTGAGTTAAATGGCGCGATTTAAAGCGCCATTTATATGAAATCGTGTGGGTAACGTTTTGATTAACGTTTTGTTTAACAGGTTCTATGTCAGTTCAGTCAACCGTTGCACAGCTGCCATAAACGATTCATGGCCACTGGTGCCTCGCTCGACGATTAGCGAAATTTTGGCTGCGGATCAACTGTCGCGCGACTGTTGCACTTCCTGACCATGGGACGTTTGCATTCCCCCAAGTTGTTGTCACTGCACGTGCACCGAAAATAGATTACAGCTCTGACTTTATGTAGCAAGGAACTTTGAAAAACTCGTGACTGGTCGCGTAGCTTAGATTTTCGAGTACGTGGATCAGGTCTACCTTTCAAGGTCATCTTATCTTCAGATTTATGGAAGAATAGGTCGCCTTATCGATCAACTTGCCAGGGATATTTTTTAATTCCTGACCTAACAGCCAGGACATACGACTCTAGCTACATTTGCAACAAAATCATCTGAAACCAGAGAAGACCAGGCTTTCAAGACTCAAGTAAAGGAAGCTTCTTGGGATATTCTTTATCGTCGAACATTCTCTGAGTACAACAAGCTGAAAAAAATCGAAGACAAAGCTTTGCCGGTGGCGTTAACAGGTTTCATGTGTCCGCGCGATAATTCACAGCGCCATGGAAAGTCGGAGATCGAGGGAGATCGGGTTCGGATTACTTGATCCCGGCCACATTAATCGACCAGTCATCCATCATATTTCACTGTTGATCCACGTAAGCCACGCGTCACCACACATCCCTTGGAAATGATCGCTCCATGGTCCACGTATCTCGGAGATACGTTACACGGTTGTAATTCCTCACGATATCCGAGCAGACGGGACGAACTGCGATACAATAAATCGTCCTGGCTGCGTTGCTGCTTCCCTGTGTCCCAAAAATGCATCCCAGTTCGGCTCAAATTGCACAATTTTTCAGGCAATTTTTCAACCGGTTGCAGACAGTTGGTTTTTTCACTTCCTTTCTATGTTAAATTAAAGTTGGAGACTTTATTGCAGTTGAAGAGCTTTTTTAGAAAATGGAGTTATAAATTCTATTAAATACATGCGTAACTGACACTTGATCAAACACGATCAAACACGATCAAACTCTGTTTCTTCCAAAACGAAATTTGATCTTGAAAAAAAGAAACGTTCTTCCATATTGCCACAATTTTAATGTGAAGCATATGAAGAAAATTCTTGATCTTCTTCATGGCCATTAAATACATGCGTAGCTTGATCAAACACGATCAAACATGATCAAACTCTGTTTTCTCCAAAACAAAATTTGGTCTTGAAAAGAGGAAACGTTCTTCCATATTGCTACAATTTTAATGTGAAGCATATGAAGAAAATTCTTGGCCTTCTTCGTGGCCATTAAATACATGCATAGCTTGATCAAACACGATCAAACACGATCAAACTCTGTTTCTTCCAAAACAAAATTTGGTCTTGAAAAGAGGAAACGTTCTTCCATATTGCTACAATTTTAATGTGAAGCATATGAAGAAAATTCTTGATCTTCTTCGTGGCCATTAAATACATGCGTAGCTTGATCAAACACGATCAAACATGATCAAACTCTGTTTCCTCCAAGATGAAATTTGGTCTTGAAAGGGGAAAACGTTCTTCGATATTGCTACAATTTTAATGTGAAGCATATGAACAAATTTCTTGGCCTTCTTCATAGCCATTAAGTACATGCGTAGCTGACACTTGACCAAACACGATCGAACACGATCAAACTCTGTTTCCTCCAAGACGAAATTTGGTCTTGAAAGGGGAAAACGTTCTTCGATATTGTCACAATTTTAATATGATGCATATGAAGAAATTTCTTAGCCTTATTCATGGCCATTAAGTACATACGTAGCTGACACTTGATTAAACACGATCAAACATGAGCAAACTCTGTTTCCTCCAAAACAAAATTTGGTCTTGAAAAGAGGAAACGTTCTTCCATGTTGCTACAATTTTAATGTGAAGCATATGAAGAAAATTCTTGATCTTCTTCGTGGCCATTAAATACATGCATAGCTTGATCAAACACGATCAAACACGATCAAACTCTGTCTCTTCCAAAACGAAATTTGATCTTGAAAAAAAGAAACGTTTTTCGATATTGCCACAATTTTAATGTGAAGCATATGAAGAAATTTCTTATCCTTCTTCATGGCCATTAAATATATGCGTAGCTTGATCAAACACGATCAAACATGATCAAACTCTGTTTCCTCCAAAACGAAATTTGGTCTTTGAAAGAGGAAACGTTCTTCCATATTGCCACAATTTTAATGCGAAGCATATGAAGAAATTTCTTAGCCTCCTTCGTGGCCATATATGAGCCACGGTATTTATCCATTGAAAACGCGTTTAAATATAATCGAATATAAGCCCCGGTCTTGATTGGCGTGACAGGGGTACGATAAACGTGAAATTCAGGAAACTTGAGACGACGTCTCGCGTTTATCATCTTCGTTATTCGCTACGAGCATAATTAACGGTTCTTTGGAATTCGATAGTCGACCCCCCGCGGGCTAACGCCTCCCGCTCTTTCAATTAACCCTGTCACGTCAATTTTCATGCGACGGGGCGATCGATATCGCCTCTGGCGAGGCAAATAAGCTTGACGTCTATTTGCCAGGGATTAGGAATTACCCTCGTTAAGGTGTTCAATAGTTAAGAACCTGCTCGTCTTTTGCTGCCTTGGATCCGAACCTTCGACACGCTCGTTCCTATAAACCCAGCATTTTTTCCTTTTTCTTTCCTTTTTTTTTTTTTTTTTTTTTCATTGTACCACAAGAATTTTTAAACTGTTCACTCAAAGACACCATCTTCCTTCTCTTAGATCGTCAAAGAAAAATGATAATATCTCTGTGAATGCTGCGTCTTGGTGTGCCTGAGAATCTCAACAATCGCTCTATACGTGCCATGAGATGAAAAATGATTGCAAATCGCCGCTATACACACGTATTTTGAATGATTTAATTCCAAGTAATATTTCTTAACGTGATTGAACGAATTACAAATTATAGCAAACGGTTAAATGCAAAAGAATCCGCAGCCTAAATATTGGTCGAGTACGTGAGTCCAGTTTTGACGAAGAACATAGTTGCAGCTGTTGAAAAGTAGCTCATTTTGATGACAACGTGTGTGTTAGATATGTAAAATCTTATTGCATTTCGTCGACTGTTTGCTGTACTTAACTATGTTCTGTGTAGTCTGACAAGTAGAATTAGATCGGTAGAATGAGACAGCCAGTGTTCAGACCAGTGGAATAGGCCGGTGGTCTGACCCGAAGTAGAGTAAGACAGACAGTGATCGGATTAGTGTCACTTATCCGAAGTCTAAAAACTTTCTTCCTGATTTCTTGCTGTTCCTTGTCTCGGATCAATAAAATTTTCTAACTGCTGAGAATTACAGCGTGACAAACCATTTGATAGGAAACGATGTAATTTATCTTTCTCGTGATCCCTTGTTGGCGCAGAATTGGGTGTAAAGGGATGACCTTGAGATATAGACGAAAGCCCGTGAGCTTTTATTATTCGTCGATTGTGTTGAATGAAATTTAACGTAAATATATAACAAATAATAAATTTACAGGGATAAATATATAAATAGGGGAACGTTTATTTATTAGATATTAATTTTTTTATGTAAGAAATTTTATTTCTTTTTTAATAGTATAGCATACTATTTTTACAATGTAGGATTCAATCATTTATCTACAATTCCATAATTCAGAATTTGCAAACATATTGGCTTGGCAATTAAGTAATTGGGGATTTTGTCAGTACCACCTAATGGCAAAAATCGCAAATATTTAGTATTATTATTATCTGCATTATTTTATTTATAGTATATTATTATTATTATTATATTATTATATAATTGTTATGTTATATTATATTATTATATTATATTTATAATATTCTTATCTTGACAAATTTATTATTGTTATTCGACCTAATTTAGTTTATAATTATTGCTTAAAGATAAAATAAAAATTCGAAAGCCATTCTATTGGGTTGGCAACTAAGTGATTGTGGATTTTGTCAGTACCACCTAATGGCAAAAATCGCAAATATTTAGTATTATTATTATCTGCATTATTTTATTTATAGTATATTATTATTATTATTATATTATTATATAATTGTTATATTATATTATATTATTTAGTATTATTATTATCTGCATTATTTTATTTATAGTATATTATTATTGTTATTATATTATTATATAATTGTTATATTATAATATATTATTTAGTATTATTATTATCTGCATTATTTTATTTATAGTATATTATTATTGTTATATTATTATTATATAATTATTATATTATATTATATTTATAATATTCTTATCTTGACAAATTTATTATTGTTATTCGACCTAATTTAGTTTATAATTATTGCTTAAAGATAAAATAAAAATTCGAAAGCCATTCTATTGGGCTGGCAATTAGGTGATTGTGGATTTTGTCAGTACCACCTAATGGCACCACCTAAATTAGGTCGAATAACAATAATAAATTTGTCAAGATAAGAATATTATAAATATAATGTAATATAATAATTATATAATAATAATATAATAATAATTATAATTTACTATAAATAAAATAATGCAGATAATAATAATACTAAATAATAATTGGAAATAAAACGTTGAAGATAAAAAAAGTGAAATAGAAAACCGAGAGTTGAAAGTGGAGGAAGAGTAAAAGCTGTGACGGGAAGAGTGGACAGATTATCGATCAGGCTTACAGCTAATTATTTTACGATTGACCTGATGGCTCTATATTCATCGGTCATCCATGACAATTCACTGCGTGCCTCGTATGCCTCGAACGCAGCTGTATCGATTGCCTGCTCATTGGAATTGACACGTACGTGAATAATTGAAGGTGTCAAATAGCAAACTAACTAGAGACGTAGTCCTATTCGCAATTAGAAACCTGTTATACCTAATCGATTATTCGAAATTCCAGTACAAAAGTTCGAACAAATGCAAAAATTTCCCCCTCGTATCAAATCTGATCTAATTGTAATTTTTAATAAAATTGATCGACACACGCGTATTGTGATCACTATAGTCGCGAGAAGAGAAAGTGAGATGGACAATAACGCGAGATAAGATCAGCCTAAAGTCATAGTCTTCATAGAAAAACACCATGTATCTTGTTTTTCAAAAAACTCCTATTTTCTTTTTTTTTTTTTTTTTATCTTTTTCTCTTGAAAGATATTTTTAAAAGACACCATAAGGATGACATTTCCTAAAACAGAAAAATATTCATCTCTGAGAAAAAGGAAGAAAAAAAAGGGTGAAACTGTCTGGTCATAAGCCAAAGTCATAGAACTAGAAAATACTAGACATTCTTCTACATCCTCGTTTGTGCCTCGTTTCCAGCGACTTAACACTAAACCTATCGACACTTAGTGTACATTCCTACAGTGTGCAATCAAATGACCGGTGACTAAAAAGGTAATAGTTTTTTGTATTAACTTAGATAATGGTTAATTTATAACTGAATGTATATAAAATAACGAACTTGGAGAAAATTTCGTGCAAATTTACTTTTGCTTAATTTCAATTATAAACTTAAATAAAATTACACTTTTATTTATATGCAGATATATCTCATTCATCTTCGCTGCACTTTTTACGAATTATCTTATCATCAAATTTTCTAACCTTTGCAATATTCTACTTCACAAGTTTGTTGTAGCAATGAATCTGTACTTGTTGGTAGTTTCATTGTATGGTTTTTTCCCTGCGATTTTTTATACAACAGTAACATATGCACCAGGTTTATAACAATTTTGTGAATTCTCTATACGAAACGGTAGAACGTCAATGAGAGGAACAGACAAATAATGAATTCTCCTCTTTGTCTTTCAAGCGCATTCGCACTAATTTTTCTCTAATTATACTAATTCATCCGACCGTCGGAGTCAACAAGTTTCAGGAGAATGGTTCTACAAATGGTGGAGTAATTTAATATTTTAGAGGGAAAAGCGTTTCAGGTTGACAGGGGGGACGCGGCTCAGGGTTGAAACACATTTTTCTACGAACGCGTAAAAATCGATCGGTAGAGGAACAGGAGGATTTGCATTGGTAAAACAAGCGACGGAGAACGAGCCTATTTACGTTGCTTCGTCCGTGTAATCGATTCCCGTTATCTGGAGGAACCCGGTGACACGGACGCGTGCACACGGTGCCGCGTGTACATCGATCGCAGAGACAGACGTATTCAAACAACGACCTTAATGAAAGCACTCGCCTGAACGAGAAGTCTCCACGAAACCGGCTCAGGTTACCGACAGGTAACCCTGGCAACTGGATCAGGAGAGCTTCTGCTATTTCTCTCTTCCTTCTTGTTTTTTCTTTTTTTTTTTTTTCTTTTTATTGATTTCTTGCAACGTTTAAGTGGATGAGGGAAAGAAATGTGTTTTTCGAAGAAATTCCTAGTAAATGAAATTTTCTTCTTTAACGTTGTTTTATAGGTTAGGAAGAGTATTTGTGAAATACTGGCTTCTGATATTTTAGGGTTCTGCGTTGTGACTTCCTAATGGAAATATAAAAAGGGACATTTTTTCATTTTGACAAGCTTCTGTCTGCGAAATTCTTTCTATCTTTGACGAAGGTGCAATAGAATGGAAATTTAACAACTTGCAACATTGCAACTTGTAACATTTTGGAAGCTGATGCCATTGTAGAGTTTAGGTTTTAGGAGTTAGGTTTAGGTTGTTTTGTAGGTTAGGAAGAGTATTTGTGAAATACTGGCTTGTGATATTTTAGGGTTCTGCGTTGTGACTTCCTAATGGAAATATAAAAAGGGACATTTTTTCATTTTGACAAGCTTCTGTGGGCGGAATTCTTTGTATCTTTAACGAAGGTGCAATAGAATGGAAATTTAACGACTTGCAACATTGCAATAAGCATAACCTTAGCAACTGGCTTTTGGGAGCTGATACCATTGTAGAGTTTAGGTTTTAGATTAGGTTTAAGTTGGTTTGTAGGTTAGGAGTATTTGGGAAATACTGGCTTATGATATTTTAGGGTTCTGCGTTGTGACATCCTAACGGAAATATAAAAAGGGAAATTTTTTCATTTTGACAAGCTCCTGTGGGCGGAATTCTTTGTATCTTTGACGAAGGTGCAATAGAATGGAAATTTAACGACTTGCAACATTGCAATAAGCATAACCTTAACAACTGGCTTTTGTAGAGGTTAGGTTTTTATCAATTTGTTGTGATATTCTATAGAAGTAGATGTTCGTTAATTTTGAATTCCTTCTTGAGGATGAAAGTGGTTACGCTTTTTACGAAAATAGAATAGATAATAGAAATAGATAGCATTGCAATCGTTTTTTTGTCAGGCCAAATGTGACCTTAGGAATTGCCCAAGAGAAATTCTGAGTGTGTCTGTCTTTCTTCCTTCGCATGTAATAGTTTCTTGCAATATTTAAGCAGAATGGGAAAGGAAAGAGAAGAAATCTGTGGGAAAAGAAATTTGAGAAATTTCTTTGCGCTCTCGTGTTAAGCAAAAAATATTTATGGAATGGCATAGAGAGACTGACTGAAACGAGTCTCTGACACAGAACAGAAATTCTCCTTCATTTTTTATAACGCAGTATTCGCAAGAAACAGAAGAGAAAATTTAAATAATTTCTTCTGAGCGTTTCTTTATGATAAAAGAAAGCGATATGAAAAAAATTGAAAATTATAGCGGAATGGTATCTGGGAAACACGAGTTATGATTATTCATTAGGCAAACCAATCTTCATCTCACTGGTTTAGAAAGCATTCTTCCTTTCTTTTCCTGCAATGACTTCCTGCAATATTCAACACAACCAGAAAGCAGATTATTTCGGCGAGTCGCTGCTGAATTCCTTCTGGGAACCCTCTTGGCGATTGAGATTATTATGCAAATTGAAGTTTAAGGTGCTAAGAGATAAACTTTTAGTTCAAGTTCGAAATATAATTTTAATGCCAGGTACAAGGCACACAGTTGTTTGTTAACTCCTACAAAAAAAAAAAGTATATTTGTATAAATAAATATTAACCATTGTTTGATATATACCAGTAATAAACAAAGAAACCATCGTGGAATTATGAAAAATGATTTATACGTACACAATGATGATGCATGCAACACAATTGTTGATATCTCTTAATACCGAAGAATTAAAAATTGAGGATTAAAGCGATGTATTCTTTCGTACACGAAATGTCAGATACGCAAGAAATCTTCGTGGAAGAAAGAGAAGGACGCTTAAAAATGGTAT
The DNA here is from genome assembly GCF_041682495.2 of Bombus fervidus. Classification (NCBI taxonomy): domain Eukaryota; kingdom Metazoa; phylum Arthropoda; class Insecta; order Hymenoptera; family Apidae; genus Bombus; species Bombus fervidus. The sequence goes on along the minus strand of NC_091531.1, from coordinate 7,792,550 downwards.
TTGTCGTTTGAAACTTGCGACGAAAATAAGAAGCGAAAATCGAAGGAAACGTTTTTCAACACGGAATCAAGGAAGATGGCTGGTTGCTGTGTTCAGAGGTTCTTTAACGCGTCGCAAGTTTTCTGGGACAAATCGCCTCCGGGATGAGTCGAGGGTTCGCTAAGTTCTTTTCGTTTCCAGATGCGATCCACATAGCCGGCGTCTCGTATTCTCTGCAAAGCATGACGCAATCCGAATCAAATGTATGCAAACATTTTGAAAAATTGCTGCTAGGAATAATTTGTTTCTCTCTTACGTTGGTATTACTGAGCCGCTTATTAATCGTCACAGCGTACGACGTATTAATTTCTCGAATATTGTCGCCGAGGTTAGGGCACTTTAATTTTAATCTTACTCGAGGTTGAAGTTGAGCCGAATCCATGAAATTGTAGGAGAATGACTTCATTCGTTTTGAAACCTGATCGTCCTGGCATTGCCGCTACAAAGTGGTATCATTTCTAAATCAGTTGAACACGGTGATCCGAATGTGAATACGCTCGTTTATCACCTGTTTTTCATTAAACTTCAGATTTCAAATGCACGTTTAACATGAATTAATAATTTAAGTAGCCTGATCCAAACTTAAGACGAATCAATCATACATATACATAAAAGTACATAACCTAATTCAAAACCTAAGACGACAAACACATACGTACAAATACATGTGCGATTGGCTTTGTCATAGGTTTGAATTAGGTTATGTATTTCTACATACATATATTTGTATCTGCACGTACGATTAGATTCGTCTTACATTTGAATTAAATTACTGAAATTTTTACTTCGTGTTAAATGTGCATTTCATTAGATTCGTCTTAAGTTTCGATTAAATTACTTGGATTTGAAACTCTTCATTCTAACTTCCATCCTACGCGTGTTCGACACGATGAAATCCATTATTGGTTCTATTGATGGTTCTTCAGTGTACGTAATACAAAATTCAAAATATGATTGAGTATGGAAAAATATAGTAACCTAATTCAATCTTCTCCGCTCACTTACGTAGACGTGTATATGACTCAACTATAGTAACTTTTACTTTATTTATAGTAACATTTTCTTTTTTTTTAGTTTCTAACCTCGACTACTTCAGCCGACAAAATTGAGGACCAATGGTAGCTGTCGCGAGTTAATCAGGGAAAGTCGCAGCTTCGTCTGCAACGAGAAAAATATTAATACCTGATGGCGTGATTTCAAGCTGGCTTATTTCGTTACACCTGTGTGAAGTTTACCGTGTCACGGAATTAATCGAGCCACCCCTTTATTTTTAGAACACGTCCGCGTAATTGAATGTCAATTCCGTGCTCGTTAACTAGCCGTGTCGTTGGCAACACTGTTACGGGGAACGTCAGTGGTAATAATTGAGTTTTTCTCTAGGGATTTTTCTTTCCCGTGTGATTGTAATTTAAAACTTCTCCAACCTTGCAAACTCAAATAATAATGTAATTACAGATCCGCTGAAAAGCACAGACACGTGTCTCGCTATGACGAACATACGCGAAAATAAATTACTCTGTTTCATTTCAAGAATTCTATTTCATTCCTATAAAACATTATTTTACTGTTACAACCGATAATCGAATATATGTTGAAGGGAGAGACACGTGTCAAGCAGAATACACGAATTGGTTCATAGCACAAAGAATCAAAGATGTTTGCTGCTTTTTTCACTAATGAAATTCCGCTTCGCTTATCATAATTTCTCTCTTTGTGAATTATCTTACAATCTTCTTTAAGCGCCTTCGTTCCTTCAACGTGAAGCTCGATTTCTATGAAATTAAAATGGATGGATTGCTTGTTACACAACGAAACACAGACGGATAAAATTGATGTCGAATGAAAAAACTTAAGAGGATCAACGAGAGCCGATTTGCAACACAGTCGTTGGGTGGGACATAAAAGGGCGAGCATTAATAAAAAAAAAAAAAAAAAAACAATGAGAGCACATCATGCAATATGCGATATGTGAGATAACATGAGACACGTCAAAGCGAAGTGTTGTTCTCGAAATATTTCGCAGGTGCAGTTAAAACGAATGTAATGTCAGCAACGATATCGAAGATTTCGATATTAAAGTATCGAAATTCGATTGATATCTGCCACGATCGCAAGTCGGTGAAATGTTAAAATAGATTTTTAGGGAAACTGGACGTATACCACTTGTGTCGAATGTAATCGTTAGCTACGCAACGGATGTTTCAATTGCGTAATTGTACAATCTGACATAACCTAAAAATCGCCATCTATGATTCTATTTTCTACATAAAGTACAAAATATGACTAATTTTCAGCCATTTGATAATAGAATACTATAGCTGCTTCGTTTCCTAAATTAGCAGATATCTAAAAAATTCCAATTTGGTAATTCGTTTATAAATATCTGCTGTGTAAAAGTACGACGACGTCCGATGTTCCGTCAAGTCCGACAGAAAGATAAAAATTTCGATCGATTTTACGTCAGAGACAGGAAACTCTGCCAATTCCCTTGGCCAAGTTGCGTCTAAGTTACGTCGATGATTTGACCACGCGAAATGCGTATTTATTTTCGGATTTCGTGCATCATGAAACAGCCTGTATATCCGGCTAAAAGTGGCCGTCGTACGTCAACGAGCCACGCGATCATTGTACGCGTAAATATTTAGTCGATGCACGCGAAATGTCTTTTTTATTATCATAGATCCATGAAAATCGTTGTTTCTGGAATTCGAGAATTCTTCGAACACCATCCACTAACATCATGTAATAGCAAATTCTGCTAATGTGCCTCTAAACTTAGCTAACTCCAATACCAAATCCATCTTATCTACCAGTCATCAAACTTGACTACCATTAATCTTAAACCTTAGAAATTACCTATAATTATTATTCGTATGATATTCACTGCAAATACGCTTATCTTTAATGAGCTAAAAACATTGAATCCTAATACTAACCTGCTACTAACCTCAAATTTTGTGGTCGAACGTCTAGTACCTTCTATGCTATTAGCACTGTAACCTTGAAATCTCGTAGCTTTCTAATTCACCTAATATTCGCTGTAGATCCAACTAGCCCTGCTGATGATCCCGAAAATTCACCGAACCCTACTCTAAATCCCCTAAACTCACGTAGCCCATTAGTCTAATTGACGCTTAGTGCCATTATAGGCGATAACGTGCCGGTTGATGGATCTCGTTAATTTTTAATGAACCAGCCTCGCGTTAACGTACGATCAACACACTGACCATTATCGTTATAATTAACGAGCTGATCGATTTATCCCACGATCCTCTAATTGTTCTTCGTGGTCTACTATTTTTGAACAACTCTACCACGGTTGGCACGACGAAGGATTATTTCACTCAGAAACATATTTGAGCTTCTTACATAGCAAATTTGACAATTAGGCGGAACAAGAAGTAAGACAAATTGATATAAATGCGTGAGTAGACCCAATCCCTTTGACCTATGGAAAACTTAATTCTGTGAGAAATTCAAAATTGAATGTTAGGATACCGAAGCTTAGTTGAAAGAAATAATTCTACCAAACTATATCTCTGGCGCACAATGCATCCTTTGTGCCACATTTACTCACTGCTGGTAATTGTTTATTGATACAAGAGAGGCCAGCCAGTTCTCCGCGTGTTGAAATATTTGAAGAGAACTCAACGCCTCGTGTATCCTGTACCGCGGAACTCGATCTGTGTCTGACATTACGCACCCTCTCGTCTGTCTACGCTTTCATGCAACTACCATCGAACAACCACGGCCTTCGACACACTCGTCCAAACGTTTTAAACAAACGTCCCATTTAATTAATCGAACGGTAGCTTTGGACAGATTGAAACGTCGCTCGCCGAAACAGATTTGTCTGTTGAAGATATAGAGACAGGCTATCGATCAATTTACTATTCACTTTTCCCATTTTGTTCCAAGCGTTATAGATAACTCTGTACTCTCGTTCAAAGATCTAGCCGTTCTATGTGTAACCATAATGGTATCGGGTGACTTGAGGACTTCGATATTAGGTTAGGTGATTTTAGATCTTCAAAACTGGGTGCAATTCTAGAAACTCGTGGCATTTGGTCCACGCGCGATTCTACAGACTCGATGTTACTTCTTAACGATCCTAGAAACTCAAGGTCGTTAGAAATCTTACAACTGTTACCAAATTGAAGCCTGTATTTAAGTATGTTCCTAACCTAACTTATGTTCCACAGTGTCAGAGTTCGCGCAGGAGCTGGGCGCGGCAATGGAAAGCCACTCGGCAACCGTACGACGTCTTGTCGACGAGTTTCGCAGCCGATCCGGAGACACCAGAGTTGATTCCGGCGGAATGCGTCGAGTTTGGGAAAGTTTACTGCGCCAGGTGCAATCAGATGCAGAAGCTCACTTAGATCTGGCCGCGGTTCTCCAACAGCAGCTGTCTAGACCCACCTTGGAGGCCAGCTTCCACCGAAAACTCCAGTCCAGGAAGGTAATTCGCTTCAGATTTCTGCGTCTACGAAAATCGAATATGCCCTTGATAGCAAAACTTTGTTCAAAATCCATGGCATGTTGTGCTACAAATGTGACGAGAAGTGGTTTAAGTTTGAGGAGAGAAATTGTCACGCGATATAGTCAAAATAAGATAAGGCACCTGAACGTCTTTGACGACGTTGATAACGTGAGAATCTTGCAAAGAAATTGCACGTGGGCGTCGTTCACCTGCTTCGAGATTGCTTCCAGCTCAATGTGATCGTCGTATCGCGTGCGGTATCAAGGGCTTCCCCCGAAAGCAGATAAAAGTTGCCGATACAACTGCTTTGAGCATTTCCTTAACGGTCCTCGGTGGATCTGAAAATTGAGATTTACGATCGATCCAGAGCTGCGCGCAATGCAAATTTAAAGCTTTAGGATGATGCCAGCAAACCTACGTCTTACCCTAACCTAACCAAAACTTGATTCGGATTTTTCATTCTTAACAAATCTACTAATCTCGGCTAAGCAATTGGGTAATCAGTATCGATGTTCAGAGACGTGTTACAATCGAAAACCCATTGCAGTTTGACAAAATCCCAACAGAAAACTGTCCCACCCGAACCGAGATTTAGCCCTAATCCTGAAAGCATAATTGCAGGAGAAGACTGGTAGCATGAAAGAGGATCATAAAACCAAGGAAATTCCATATTGCAGGTGTTTGCTCATCGCGAGGCCTACGAGCAGGTGGTGGCGAAGACCGAGGAGAAGCTGCAACGTGCCCGCGCGGATTACAAACGCGCCTACGCCTCTCTCTTAATGATAGATGGCGGGAGTGAGCAGGAACTGAAACGCGCCTATTACGAGGCGCACAATGCGTACGTTCTTCAATTGAAAGCCACGAATGCCATCACGGAACGGTACCAGTCACAGTGCCTGCCTGGTCTGCTCGGTGAAATAGCGGAAGTATACGAGGAGTTATGTGGATTGGCTTGCAAATGCGTGGCTGGAATATCGGAGGCAGCCGCGGAGAGGGCTGGGGATCAGGCGAAACGTTATCAAGCGGTAGCGAAAGAGGCTCAAGTCATAACACCGTTAAACGATTTGCAAGTACGTCAAATTGACTATATTTCCCAAGTCATACTTTATCTGTCCTCGTTTATGAGCCTTGACTCAATTGTTTGCGTACTGCGAGTGGCGGAACGAAGAGGGCAAGGGAGGGAATCCTATCAGTCGGCAGAACCGAATTAGGGCTGTGATGAGCTTGCCAGTCAGCCAGGCGTAAAGCTGTTAAATCCTCCTATTTGTGAGAGTCCTACATGCTCGGTTGAGATTAGGATCCTTAGCTTCAGACGACAGGCAACTGCAGGGATATTATTTAGTTTCTAGCATTAGCTTCTTAAGAGGACTAGTTTTGGGAAAACTAAGGCTTGGGATTTTTAGAAATACAGGAAATGGGTTTGTTGCTTTTACAAATACACGAGAAGGGTTAAAGAAAGAAAAAGGTGATGGCTAGAGGCAGAAATCAGATCTATATTTAGAGCACGTGGACCGTGTCTATATTTGGCAAAGCATGCAATGATGAGGTTTATAATTATCATTTATCAGCAGAGCTTGCAGTAGATTATTCTATGATCATCCTGTCTCACAGAAATAGAGAAAAGATTCAGGTATCAAGAAATAACGATCACTCTATTGCAGATATAGCTTGGAGCCGCTATTCCGCCTATTAAGACCAGAATTTTGTGTCTAGATTCTGGCACGGAGCCTATCAGCCACCGCGACTCCATCGAAGAAGCCCTCCAGGCGGCTGTTCGTGGCGCCAGGTCCGCCAGAACAAATACCCATGGAAAGAATCAGTCAAATACCGTCGCTGAGGGACGAACTAGCACCAACAGGAACCAGCACTCTGCCCCTGATGGAGGATTTACGACGAGAGCACGATAGCCTAGCTCAAGAGATCACACGACTCCAGGACGCCTTGGATACGTTGATCCGCATGCAACGAAAGTGCGTTAACTTATCCACCCAGAACAAATATTTAGAAGTTAATAAACTACTCTGCGAATGTGCGAATCTCCTAGCTTAAGTGGATACGTTTTCAATGAGTTAGAAAAGGTAGAGGTACCAAAGTAGGTGATCCAATCTTGGCCGGTTAGACGTTCAACGTTGGGTCTTCCCAGATGCAACGTAGATACCTTAACCTATCGATTCAAATACGAGATTTATAATTCAATAGACCATATCACAATCGTGTGAACCTGATGACACGAATAGATAAGATTACAAGGGACAGAGCGGCAAAATGGGCAGACCCAAATCTTAGCGATCAAACGTTAAATGTCGGGTCTTGTAGCAGCCCACCATTTAGGATTTGAGGAAAAGTAATTTCACAATATTGCCGGTGCTGGCATTGAGAAGAAGGTACGATCGATAACGTGGAGCACCAGTGAAATATAGAACCGCGAATAGAAATGATTAATGTCTGACAAAAGAATTCGTTCTAATTACCTCTCGTTCCGCTTTTCGGTGGCTGGTTCAATTTATTAAAGGTAAACACGTTACAAAGGGCCACGGTTTTCGAGTGCTGGTATTTCCAGCTTACAACACTCGACACGTTCGTGGGTTTAATTCCACGAAGCCCGAGAATCGCTAAACGGTTTCCTTTCTTTAATTGCAGGAGCGCTGAAAGCAATCTTTACACAAAAGTAGCCGAGCTCCAGGAAGACATCTCTATGAAGCGTTTCGAGCTAGGGGAAGCACAGCTATACCTCGCAGCCGTGCAAGCACAGGTATTTCAATTGATATTATTTTGTAGCAAACACTCTGGCAAACCTGATAATTATCTTCAAACCTATGTTCGATGGGTCTCTCTGTTCCTTTGGCATGGAAATTTCAACGAAACATTTACTTTGAAAAAGATTACCGAAGATTACAAACATTTGTAAAGTAACTTTTCTAGTGTCACGTAATTTTTAAAAGTGAAAAACACAAGATTCGGTCTGAAGTCAAGTTTATTTTTCACAGTTAGGTTTTGTTACAAAAAAGATCGGAAGAAGAACTGTTTGGTCCTGGCTCGTACCATCAGGGAAGAAAGCTCGGTGTGGGTGTGCCCTTTTGAACTCAGAACGCGGATTCGTCGTCCGCACTTTTCGGTAGAAAAGTGAGGGTAATGATCCGCGATGCCCATTGGCTAATGAATGATAAAGAAAACCAGATATGGGCATCCTTGTTCATGGGAAAAGTTTGTTATCTCGCCAGACACCCGCTTTCTCCGTAATAGTTAAGAGCGTGCAACAAATATGCGGACCATCTGTAAACCGAAAATGTTTATGTGAAAAGAAATGAAACAGAACAGATTCGGTTTACGGTGTCTCCTTAGGCCTGTTGAGGGTTAGCGTTAACAATGGGTAGTTCTTAACGCCCAGACTATGAGGAATCTTGCAAGGGCCATAGCATCTGGCGTAGCATGTGCTAAACAAAAATTTGATCCGTGACACTAGCAGTGCTGTTTCAGGATAATGTAACAACCAAAATTTAGATACTCGGCTCTACTTTATCAGCATAATTTTTTAATTCTTCCGTTTACGAAAAAATTACTCATTAAAAATTTGACTACTCGTATGGCGAGAAACATATTATTAGAAAGTAATATTTCCGATTGGCGAGTGATGTAATATGTAAAATGCTTGAAAATGTTCCTTACATTTATATCATTTTCCCTTAAGAATCCCAACCTATCGCGTTTCTCATTTGCTCGGTAATTTTAACTTTCAGTAATCTTTTTCCCTTTTTATTTTTTTTTTTTTTTTTTTTTTTTTCTAAACTATTTAAATGAACCGTCACGAGATCGATAGCAGAAAAAACGGAGAGCTATTAGTGACTATCGAAAGTTCGCTCGCAAATTGCTGCACTTCAGTGCTGCCAACATAAAGTTCCTATCGGGAGAAACCGTATCAGAAGTTCCGTGCACTCGGATTAAAAACTTGCTACTTCCATAGCGAACCAGTGCCGTTTTCTTGTTTAGAAAACCGCGACAAGGGTCGCGGGAAGTTTTTTCATTCGTGACAGAAAAGTTTCTGTGTTCCTGCTATGACAGAAATCAGATATGTGTGTCCTGTATGTGTGCGTGTTCGAGCATACAGGAATCGTTTGACGACCTAGAAATTGGATTTGCGATGGATCCCCGAGGAAACATCCATCGTAGAAAAGAAAAATCACCGATTTCACGCGGCTGTTCCCTTACACCGAAGGTTTCTTTAGATCTGGCAGTTTCTTTGTTGGTGATTCCATTCAGACCGTGAAATCCTCTAATGCTCCTACCTACAGTTATACATATATTAGTATAAGAAATTTTTCAATCAAAAAATGTGGTTACCTTCCATGGTTGAAAATTTAAAGTAATTCGGTATTGTTAGATCGTATTTTTAATAAGCTTCCTAATTTCACTAATTACTAATTCTATTATTCAATATCTTTAAATGCTAAAATTGTACGAATTTAATCCTTCAATTATTCCCAGGTGATATGTAACAACATAACCTCCAATAAACTTCTTCATTTCGTCATGCATCGATTAACATTCATCATCTTATTCAATTCTAGAACGTTTACTTATCAAAAAATAAAGTTTGATATTATTATTCGAATGAAATTTTATCTCAACCTAATCTCAACCTAATGATCGAACCACGTATCAACGAAGCAAATACCGAGAAAATTCTTCGAGTGATTCAAAGAAGATTCTACGCAGAGTCATCTGGCGTGAATTCCTAACCTGAACCAATTTGTCATCGGCCAGTGAAAGAGCGCGAGCACGACGGTATCACAGATCAGCTGTCAGCAAAAGCATTATCCTCATGAGCAATCCAACCACCTAAACAGCCGGTCGAGTGGACGAGAACGACAAAGAGGAGCAATTCGTGACACTTTGCTCAGTGGGTCTTCAGACACAGTCGGTCGGAGAAGTCTTGTCGGGACAAAGGAACGTGTCGATCTCGGCCGCGAGAAAAAGAACTGGTCTCGCGGAGCATTCGTGGTTCTCGAGTCGAGTGGCTGAGCCGATTAAAATTAGCACGAGCCTCCCATTGTTCCCTTCCACGGGCCTCGAATAAGTACAATGCACCTTGTTTGTTCACCTGCACGTGCTGTCCCGCAGTTCCGTGCCTTCTCTCGTACGATCCGCGCCAAATCGGTTGTCGCTAATAAGACGCCATATTGGAAATTGGTAATTGATCCTTCGATGTGAGTACACAAAAGAAAAAAGTGTTCTTCTCAGCACAGTTAATTCATATCGATCGGCTTTAAGATGGTTTTGATGTTTCTTAATGGGTTTGATTTAGTGGTCGAAACTACATGTGTATTGTGATAAAATGGTCAATACCAATATTATTGGCTATTGATGGCTATTAAACGGGTATTCTGAGGTTAAAATATTCAAGCAGAGGGTATTAGATGGGAAATTTGTATATTGTTGTGGCAGTTTGCAAAATTTAAATTATGGTGTCAAATTATCAAGCCAATTATTCTTCTAGTAATACTCTCTCATAAAGTATCGTAACGTTGATAATTCCATTAGAAAACTAGCACGACTATTTTCACATTTTTACAGAGAGTAACCTATCCTAAATAACCTAACCAAAATCAACTCAACCATCACCATCATCGTCAAACACTAACATTCGACTCGAAGTTTGAATTAGAAGGTAGCAACGAGGTTATACGAGGGTAAAAGAGGCAAGAGGAAAATTTAAACAATCAGTCGTGCCGGAAGATGAAGGACACAGAATCCTTTGTCGTCGAGCGAGACTCGGAAGACACGTGAGACAGATTTTCGCTCTGACTCGTATCCTGAAGGTAGCTACACATGAGAGCAGAGCTTTTCTCCGGTCACTCATTTCCCGGAAAAAGGATGAATTATGGAGGGATAGGCGACGAACGGTCGTGAAACGAACGAGGTAGTCAAAGAGTCGTAGATTTGCGATCGCCTTCTCTCGTGAAAATAACTTCACACACACGCGCTTCTAGAAACGCTCGCTTCAGCGAGTTCGAATGCCTCGACGCGCATCTATCGATACTCGAATTCGCGAGAAAGTACGATCGGAACTTTTCAAACGTAGATACGTCAGAAATGATGAGAAATATGGGAAAAATGGGGCAGATTTAGAAGGACAAGTTTTCGTCGGTGAATAGTAGAAATTATATAGGGTGTCTTTGACACGTGTAGCTATCTGTCGATATTTGAACTGCGATCAGATTACCACCGAAGCTCTTCTAACGTACGTCTGTGTGGCAAACGATGACAAATACAACTGTGAAGTGGAGGAACGATAAGAACGAGGAGTAGTCAAAATCGAGAAAAATAAGGCGAATAATAAATTAACAAAAAGTGATGAAAATGCTAAAGATTGACAAAAAATACGAAAATGATATGGAAGGTAAGAGTGATGGAGGAAGACAGATTTACTATAAATTTACTATAGAAATCGAACAGGTTGCCTCGCGTAACTGAGATAGTAACTTTTAGAATACAGCAACTACTTAACAGCCACAAGAAAAGTTTCTAACCTATAAATCTAGGTGTTTCAAAAACTTAAAGCTTTCCTTTATTTTCTCTTCGTATCTCTGTATTTGTTTCTCCATAGGAGACACTCCATATACGAAATTATGAGGAAATTTATTTCAGACGTGGAAACATGGCGGAAGTTAAGGCGCGAGATGCAAATTTGTCTGGTAGGGTCTTAATTCAAATTAAACTCTAAGTCACAATCATTCTACGTCTAACGTGACTAATAAAGATCCAAGTAAAATTCCAACTCGTACTAGTTTACATAATCTGCATTTACGTATTTGTATCTAATCTTCGATCTAATTTTAGACCCAACTAAATGTCCCTATGAAACTTCAAGTTCGACAGTAAACAGGATTTGTGAATGGGAAAACATAAGAAAACATAGAGACAGAGGAAACATAATGGAAGAGGAAATATGTTCTTTTTTTTTTTTTTTTTTTTTTCTAGATAAATGGGAGGCAGACGCGTGAAGTATACAAATCCATTCAATGATATTGATTTGCATACGCCTTTGAAACCCTTTTGCATCTACCTTTCCATCGAATTCGTCGTCCTCGGCGAGAAGATTGGCCTGATTCAAGCGTTCCACACGAGCATTCGCTAAATTCCACAATACGACGTGTCCTGATCCTTCAACTGGCACGCCAAGGATGACTGAATACCTAAATGTAGGCTGATCCGCACTCCATTACCTCCTAAAATAGCAGCCTCTGTGACGTTGCCAACTTTTTGCCGCAATGAACATTTAGGCTTCACGTGAATCTGAATAATTGTCTGTCAACCTGAATATTGATAGCAAAGGGCGATCAATGATATAGTAGTTGGTAATTGCTAATCTCCTGATATTAATATTCTTTGTGAAGATATTTCATCAAATTTGTAAAACATAGGCTACCGATTTCTTAGCTGATGAGAGCTGCTGGTAAACGCCTTCGGTAACAAAGATTGTGCTATAGTCATGCTCGTAGAGCACGAGAATTGGCCACGTAGTCAGGAAGATTATAGATTGAAGGAAGGTCGTTTAACCGGTGCTTTCACCACCAAGGGATCGATATCGTGGCCGAGTCTTGCTGAAATTTTCAGCAAGACACGTCCTAATGGACCTGTCAGCGGCCACCAGATACCAGTGTCTATGGAACAGGCTAGATATCGATAATTGCCCGCTTCGATCCATCCTAGCAATTTCCTTTGCATTAGGCTTCCACCCTAGCCTCGATCACTTTGTCAAGACGATGAAGGAAGCTTGTGTTTTTTTATCTATCAGAGATTTAGAGGCTAATTTAAAGAAGATGTTGCATGAAAGAGAGCGATAAAGAAGAAGAAAAGGTACTTAAATTTAGATTTCTTATCCGAGCGACAAAATTTGAACTTTATTAGCCACGTAGAGAGAATTTTACAGGCAATTGTGCTCTGTACAAAATGATTTTCAAGTGAATTTTTAGATTAATACATCCAGCGGGATGGTGTATTTTCCTTTTTCATTTTCTTCTTCGTGTTTCTCTTTTCTTTGTTTTCTAGTGGAACGTTGAATCGGAAATGATCCTTTAACTATTCAAAAGGTATGCCCGATTGATATGGAGCTGCGATTAAACGATAAAAGTTGCTGCAGTTCTTTGAGAACGATTCAATTTAGCCTGCACTTCTGTAGGTTAAAATATTCGAGGATATTTCGATTCCTAACAATTTCTCGATTACGTAACGAATAGTTATGTAGTAATCCCATTGGAGTGAGAAAATTACTTGGTGTATCTTCAGAAATCAAAGCAGATCGCTCCAATCGTAGCAACCAAAGAAAGATCTGTCAATTATCTTGATTAGTCAAAGTGGAGACTAAAATATTTTTTAAATATTTTTTACCTGGAAGGGCAAATCATGAGAATTGTTCATTGCTCTGAAACTGGCTAACTTTGTTCTGACACTATCTTGTGTATCAATAAAAATAACCGAGACATCAAGATTCATGTATAAGGTTTTATATAAATTAATTCCACAGGTTGTTTTGAATTTTTATTACACGCACGATCTTCCTAAAATGTTGAAAAACTGTCTTAATTGTAAAATGGAAGCTTGTATCAACAGGAAGGCCGAACAACGATAAGCAAAGCAATTGGCAAAATTGCCAAAATCTTAACAAACAATTCAATTCTATCAATTCTCTCGAACACTCAAAATTCTTCTAGAAATTGAGAAATTGTGCTGATCCAAAGTTGAGAAACTTTTGTCAACGATGAGATCAAAAAATGCTTCTTCGTCTGGCAACATCGTTCCAAGTGGTTTTGGGCACTCGAAACTCCTATGTTGTCCAGTTCTGCAGATTAATTAAAAGTTCTATAAGAGTCGAAATTCTTTTGAAATGTGCAGAAACTGTTCCAATTGAAGGATTCCAAATTGCTATCAATGAAAGAATCAAAATAATGATATTTTAAGAGAATTAATCTTTAGATTAATTTAACAGATTAATTAATTTATTTATTTTCTTTTTAGATTAATTTAACGATATTTTACAATTAAGAGAATTACTGCGAGTGCTTGCAGATATTCAAAAATCCTATTCCATTCAATCCCCTGGAACGTTCAGAAAGTGCCTCGATTAAAAAATCAAAAAGTTGCGTGAAAGATGAGAAAGTGGTACCTCGGTTAATGGAGTCAGGCCAAGTCCTTCCAAACACTTGAACTAAAAATTTTACCTGAGTAATTAAGAACCATAACAACTTGGGGACTTGTACGGAATTTTTAAAAACTGTTTTAACGAGAAGTCCAAAGTATTCGAGAAGTTAGAAGGAATCGAAGTTACCCAGTTCGTCTAAAATGCTTCCCACAAACCGACGAATCCTCTGTAGGTGGAACATACGAAATATCAAAAGCAAAATACTTGTTGTAACGTTTATTGGATGAATCAACTGTGCTGGGATATCGTTTCTTAAATTACATTCACAGAAATATGAATTTGCTCGAACGTCCGCAGTCTATCGGTCTATCTAAATAAAATAAAACACAAAAGATGCAGCTGAAAGGCGAATTTCATAGAACAGTTCACGTATAGAAAATAAAAGCCGAATATACGTGTGCAGACGCATGTCAAACTGCAATAAACCATAGCAAAACGCTGATGACTAAATGAAATAAAATCCGAAAAATATAAATCATAGAAAGAAAGGCTATCGATAGAAACATACAGATATAAAACGTAGATAACTTTTAACTCACATACAATCATACACTCGACATACAGCTCGTAATGGAAAAGCAAACAAACTCGAAAGAACAATTGTCAGATAGGAGAACCTGACATGCATAAACAAACGCGTATGAAACTGTAATAGACCGGCATAAAGAGGAGCTGATAACAGATAGCAAAGAACAATTTTCAAATGGAAAATGAAACCTGGATACGCGTAAACTGACACACTCCAAATTGCCATAAACCTGCAGAAAACACCGGTAACTGAATATAATAATCCGAGTAGAATAAAATGTAAAATAAAAGAATGTAGATACAAAGGTAAACAGCTTCCAAATTACACGTGGCGATAGGCCGCGGACGAAACAGGTTCCAAAGAACAGTTGGCAGATGGGGAAGGAAAACCGGATACGCGTAAACAGACACGAGCTGCGTTGCCTAACGCGTCGCCCGAATAAATAGGGGCGCGCAATCGCGCGACATGCGCCCTCACAACTGGGTCACCATCCGACAGCCGCCGTCTGAAAATCCATTCCTGGCCTCGAGTTCGCTCTCCTAGGTCAGGGTGGCAGGAGGAGCCTGACTAGTCCTCGCGAAAATGGGCTGGACAACGCTGCGCACACAAGTCGTTAGTATCCCCCTTGAAACACCTGGACGAGACACCTGGCTCCTTTCGCTTTCTATCGCGAATCCAGGTCACAGACATCAGATCCGTGCAGCCAGACAGTGATCGAGCCATTATTCGTGCCGCAGTGTGCTTTCGCGCTGGTGAATCCTCTCGTTCCTGACTCCAGATAGCTCGCATCCGTTGCTATGCGGCTCCACTGCGGTCGCTTCCGGTTCTTCTTACCTCACAAAGTCTGTACACATTGTGTCTAGTGGTATTTGACGTGAATGTGTGCCTGAATGATGGTTCTACGAAAATTAGCGACGAACGGAGGTCTATGAGAAAGTTAGGTCAGCTGCTGGTAGGAGCAGCTGGTGCATGGTGTTTTGACACGTGACACACGATATTTGCAGGCGTCGAGACGCGTGTCCGTGATCAGGACACACACGTGGGGGACACTTTTTGCCACACGTGCTCGGGATTAAACGTGGTCGAATGATTTACGTTAGGGGAGTGTCGTTCCTTGCTTGACGGAATGGACTCTTCGTGGGGTATTTTGATGTACCGGGACTTTGAAAAATTGTTTATGCGATGGCTTCTTTTACTCTTGCTTTGTCAAATTAGAATTCCCAGTATTTAACACTTTCGTTTTTGTACTGAAATGTTGCTGGAAAAATCATGCGTCGCTGCACGTTACAATTGTATTGCCTGATGAGATGTAGCGCTGCTGACGTTGCGTAACGTTTGTTCTTTGATAAATGCACAGTGGCATAGACGCAACTGTTGCGTCTATATCTGTACACGTTTGAATAAAATATTTTTAGAAGAAGAAAAGAGAGGCGACTGTAGGAAACGCGTTGAGATATTATTCAACTGTGCTACTTGGATATTTCATGTGTCAATCTTGCCTTCGTTTCTTGCCAAATTTTATAATTCCATAGATAAAAATATCTGTACTTTTTAATAGCGAACGTGTTAAATATCCAGTGTCTTGACTTTTGTAAATGTCCCTGATTTTGCTTGATTCATTATTTACTTTCTGTATTATTTTCGTGCTGTCCAGTCGTACATTGCAGACTATTGAGTAATAACGTATCGCGGAATAATACAGAGTACAGTTTGACTCGATGGTCGATGCTCCTTCAGTGTCTTTATGAATGAAGCCCCTACAGTATACTCGATGCACGATATAGCGATAGGTACAATGGTCTGTTTGGGATCGATAGGAATCTCGGTTGCCGTAATATTGTACTATCGATGGCCTAATTTTAATTAACAATTATTTCCGGCATACCTTGCCTCAAATTAGCAAATCTCTTAATTATGAAATATTAAACATTGTTGGACATTGTTGTTGGAAATTAAACGTCCAATGATTATTACCAACGCTATTTCACTTTTAAACGATATGACAATTGATTAATGAAAGAACAATAATATTAGTTTATATTTATTAAGAGACTGTTTATTAAAAATTGCGATTTTTATAATTGGAAGCAGAAGCTACCCTCCAGCTAGAATAAACATTAGTTCGCCATGCTTTTGATCTCTTATATATTTCTGAATATTTAGATATTTTACATTTTCCATATTAATGAACATACCCTGAATATGCATGTTGTTTTCCATATTCATACATCCTGTGCATTTTTGTATCTTTCAATTTTCACACAAATCCATAAAAATTGGCAATTTATTTAATTAATAATAAAATATTATTGAAATAATAGAACATTAAAGTCGAATGATACAATTGAAATAGTTTTGTGAAATGGGCATAATAATTGGACAATAAGTTGGTATACATGTGTGTTACGATAAGCAATCAGATGTCCTCGATAGAATCCAATTAATAGCGAGCCAAGCCGTTGCATTAAAACGGTTCTGGCTTCCTCTTTCGTTGGATATCTATTTACCAGACGGTCGTGCACGAGTTGTTTGCCGGCTCGTGCAGAAACTCCGCTATTTCCATTGTCATCGCACTGTCATACCATAGGAAACAGAACTTTCTGAAAAGTTTTCCGATATCCCTGTGTTCAATGGTACAATAACAAGACTTCTATCGTTCAGTTTATACCTTTCATTATTGCCACAGGTCTGAAACGAATAGTAGTGGAGGTAAATTGAAAAAAGTTGGTTTAAAGAAACACAATTTTCTATTATTTCGTTACTATATTTGTTATTATAGAAAATAACTATCTGTCCACTGAATTAATCTGAAAAATGTAAGAAAGAAAATTGGCTGGATATGTTATATTTACAATTTAGAAAATATCAGTTTGATTTATTGGAAAAAATTTGTTTCTGCAAGAATCTAAAAAAAAGATTCCAAAAGTCATAAATCAGATTAAAGAAATATCATTTTTTAGTTATTTTGTTATTTAGAAATGAAAGATTGGAAAGATGAATTTTTAAAAAATTTGTCTATTTTGAGATTCTACAAATTATTCCTTAAGGTATAAAAGATACAAAAACTATCTTTGTCCACATATTTCTAATTATTTTAATTCTGAATCAATATTTTTATAGAATACTTAGAAACGCATACGTTTCATTACTATAATTTAAAAAGAAGCTAGAAAGTCTCAAGAAATACTGTGACCAGTTTCTTTCTTGGTTACATCATATCATTTCCCATTCTAAAAAGCTATCTAATTCGTTAGTGGAGGTTAATTAGTGTAATTACTTAATTCCATAATGGCGTCGGTGATCATTTCAAAAATAATTGCAAAAGAGGTGGTAAAGGGAGATCGTTAGGGAATTTTCAAGTACTAGGAGAAAATTGGATTCTATTAAAAAATTGTCCAAGTCTGCCAGAGCAAATATTATATGTGACGTTCGTTTCAATTTGCAGAAGGAGCTGTTCGGGGCTGGAGAAGCCGGCCAACCGGATGGGGTGAGCAGCCGGAAGATGTCGAATGGCTCGACCGGAAGTACCAAGCACAAATGGTTGAAAGCGTTCAAGAGTTTGAAAACCAGCTCCCCGACGACTCCGCCATCAACCGACAAGTCAGTAACTATTCGATGAAAATGGACTTTAAACGATGAATGCTTCAAATATCTCCTTCCTTCTCTCCTATTTTATTTTTTGTTTCCATTAGTTTCTTTTTCTTTTTTTTTTTTTTTTTTTAGATAAGATGTTTTGTTAAAGTGTGTTGGTTGTGTTTGAATAACCAAAATTGTTGTTTTGTCAATGCTTCACTAACACAGAGGGAAACAGGCGATGTACCATGCTGTTTCTACAGTCGTCGCCATGTCTAGGTAAGTTTGTCACTAGAAAGTCACTAGATATTCGTTCAACTTGGTTAATGATTAATTTAACAACCAGGTAAATTTGTTTCCTGCTCTTTCATTAATATATATCTTATAATATATTAGCAATACAATTTTTAATAATTTTATGAGGAAATTGTATTCAAGTTATATCCCTTTATTTAGTGATAATGAAATACACCATTTGGTCCATTCTTTTAGATCATGGTACTCTACAAAATTATAGAAATCTGTTAAAACCTTCTGTCTGACAAATTTTCCCTAAAAATGCCATTAACAAAATAAACACGCTGTATTAAATATATGACACATTAAATATACAAAACAGAAGAAGAAAGTTGAAGAAGTACAACTACAAAAGTACAACTTGTTCCAGGAAAAGTTTGGAGTCCGAGGGAGGCCACTCTTGGCGCGAGTACACTTATCGAAAAATCACTCCCTGCGATGCGTGTGGCCAGGTGTTACGTGGCCATAGTCGCCAGGGCGTCAGGTGTCGTGGCTGCAAAGCAAACGCTCACACCGACTGCATCAATCTGGTGCAGCCCGTCATGTGTCCCAGCCTGGCGCCTAAAAAGAGTGGAGGGATTCCCCTTCTTCGTCGACAGAAGACTCAGACTCAAGTGGACGACACCGCGGCCGCAGAGTACAGTAAGTACTCGCCAGTTTGGGAATGTGATTGTGTCAAAATTGATTTTCTTATCCCCTTTCTCTCTCTCTCTCTCTCTCACTCTCTCTCTCTCTTTCTTTCTCTCTCGTTGTCGCGGATGATCGATGCTCTAAGAAATGAGACGAATCTATTATTAACCGAATCTTTGACACCCTCAGAAGCACCAAGTTTATCTTCGATCAATTTGATGACAATCTCGCTATGATACCAAGTCTATTCACTGTGGTTCGTCATTTTCATATTGAAAATCTGAGGCAGATTCCCCTTTGTATCACGGCGAAAGGTTTGCAGGAGGAAAGAAAATTGAACTGCAGGGATGAGGGAGATGATCGATCCGGGATTGGAGCCAGCCGGATGAAACAGATTGCGTGAAATTGATGAATCACTATACTGAAATTTAAGCCTGATGGCCTGGAATTTAATTCTGGATCAATCTCGGTGCTGCAGTTCAACATTCCAGCTTGTTCGAAAGTTTAGTTTCTCACTTTGGCGTTCTAATTGCTAAAATAAATTACTGGATCCAAAGCACCAGGATCAGAATAGTTTGTGCATGGACAGTTTCATTAGATAAGAGTATCGATCGATCCATAAACTGAAACAAAGAAAAAGATGCGAAAGGAAACGAAGGATCAAATTTTTTTTCAACCAAGCTCTGCTCCTCATCTTCTCACCTTGATCGAATTCCCTGAACGCGATTCGTCGACATGCAAGGCACGGAAAGGGTCAGAGATCATGGTATGCATCACAGCCCATCGCGATTAATAAATTAATCGGATCATTCATCCTTCAACCTTCTTTCTTCCTCTTCGCGTCCCTCGATCGCCTGAACAGGCTACAAGAAAAAGGAAAAACTCTTTCTCTATGGTGTAACTCGGTGTTTCGTGTGGCTTGGTGTCGTTCAGAGTCACTGAAGCTGAAAAGTCGATCGCTCGGAGACTCTTTAAGTTCCATTAGCTCCCAGCTAAGTTGGAAGCTTTCAGGTTAGAATAGTAGTCTTAAAAAGGAGTTAGGAAAGGTTCTGCTAGGTTTTTATATGATTTGAGATGAAAATGATATACTTGTTTAAATTAGTTTCCTTCTTAACACTGTGACAACTGGAGAGGCGACACCAGTGCCATGTTAATGTCAATTATTGGTACACACAATATACATATTTATTTGTTAAGGCAGTCAGTTAGTTAGGTAGTTGTTATTTGTTATTTAGATTTGGAAAGAATTGCTCCTCAAGGGCTTGCATATAATTTTAGACAAGAATAATATCTTTAGCTACGTTGTTTTATCTTAAACAACATGACAAATGATGATGCAACACTAGTGCTATATATGTCAACTATTGGTGTACATAACATTAGTCTGTTCAATTATTTATTATTCACTATCATATGTATATTTATTACTCGTCTTCTTTATCAGATATTCAGAGTCACTGAATCTTCCTACAAATATAAGAAAAACCGTATTTTTTAATTCTTGACATGAAGAACACTGCGCATAGTGTTGAAACGACGGATTTGTTTGAAAGGTGTCAAAAATTATCGGGAGATTCCCTGGCTTAATCTCCTGTTAAGCGATCGCTTGTTACATGCTCTTAATCCTTTCAACCTGATTTACTTCAATTGACGTCACTGTCAACCCATCCTCCGAACGATCGATGCCAATTTTGTTATCCGCTGTGCAGCCAGTAATGTTGCAAATTGACTTTGAATGATTTCAACCTAAATTATGTCACTGATGGAGATAGATTCTGGCTCCCATTTAAATCTCGAATTTCCTACGATCTGCATTGAATTCTCTTGAAATTTCTAAGTGTAAATTTCTTCTTCGTCAATGGCCTTTTTATTGCAACTAGATGAATCTGGTCGGTGGCTCTGAACAAATGGCACTGAAACACACTATCTGTGTACAATAATCTAAGTTCAACTGTTGATGAGAAGTATGGCTACCATGAACAGGTGTCTTTAAAATTGACCAATGTTACTGTTCTAAGTACTTGCTTCTGCTATCTGTAGCTCCTTTCTTAATTCTATACAAAAAGATACTATTTTCATTTTACTAAATATCCAAACAAGTACAACAAACTCCATTATATTTTACTAAGGGAAACTATTTATACAGCAAGTAAATAAATATAATAAATTAAATTACAACTAATTAATAAGTTATGAAGGACCAACTAAAGACACTTGTTGCCCAAGGAGCGTCTGCTTCGAGTCATAAAGTTGAGGGCAAAGAAAAGGAAAGAAAAGAAAAGTGAACTAAGCAAAAAAAAAAAAAAGAAAAATAAAAGTACTGGAAAGAAAGAAAAGAAAGCACCTCGTGTGATGTCTCTCTGCTTTTGCATTGCTACCTGTCTATCTCGTGTGAGCAGACGTGGACGCCATATACCAGGTGCTGAAGCAGGCAGGCGAGATCCGTGGAAACTCGACAAACTCACCACCTACGCCTCCCACAGCAGATCATCCTCCAGCACCTTCGTCAGCGAGGGCTTCCTCCCACCCTTGTTCCTCGTCCACCTCTGGTAAGGCACAGCACCAATTCCTCTTGACCTTGAAGCAGAGCCTCCCTATAGGAAAAGTATAATTCCTCTGTTTCTTGAAATCTGTGACCGGAGTGCTCTTCAGGTGCATTCTACTGTGCAAAGATAATTGCTGACAAATTACACAAGTTGTTGAAGCTTGGTCGACCCAGTGAATTGTAGATTCTGAAAGTTTCTGGAAACGTAGAGGAAATTTATGGGTATGTGAGAGCGTAGGAGTTAGAAATGAGTCAGATAGCTGAAAGAAGTAAATACTACTCCCATTTAGAACATTTATTTTACGTGTTAGAGTAGTTGATGTAGTTTTGTGCTATAAAGTATATTAGAGAAATCATTGTACGTTAGAATAAAGTTATTCTATTTCATATTCTATTTCATTCTACTTCATAGCTTAATTTATTACCAACTGAACTGGCAAAGATGTTTAAAAGTAGAAAAAAAAAAACAAAATTCCTTTCAGTTCAGTACAGTATTGTATTCTGCTAAGAATTATACCCTTCAGTTCAATCCATTTCACTTAAGAGAGTCTTATAAAGGTTTCTTCCTTCTTGAGGTCTTTGTTAAATGTCAAATATATGCTGCTTCCTCCGAGAGAAGATCTAAAGGAAAACTTGGCACCTGTGCCAAGAGAAAAATGTATTAAAGGTACTTCGAACACGAGGAAAGCTATTGATTTCAGTTAAAGTTCAGCAAATATATTTTCTATGAAAGCATTAGGTGATTAAGAAGAGTAAGATGCAATCCTGAAGCGACTTCATCAAGTTTATGCATCTGCTAGAGCAATCTCTGCTTCAAGGTGGCACTTTACCCTGTTCTCTCTTTTTATTCTTTTAATCAACAGAAATATACTCTTCTTTAGGGACATGACTCGTAACTTTTGCCTCTTTCTTCTTTTTATCTATCCAGCATTTTCTCTGTCTCTCTTTCTACTTCTTCCCCTACTTCATCTTCATTCTTCCTCTTAACACGCGCGCCATCTGTACTATTTTTATCGTACTATTCGTGATTCCCCGCATGCACTGATGGATCTAGCCCATCGTCATCACTTTCCCGTGATCATCGACTTTACGCTACGGATTTTTCAATCTCTAGATTTTTTAACTGAAATATTTCTGGAATTTTGTAAAAATCGTGAAAACGTTTAAAATGGATAAATCGTTGTTGGTGTTACCTCAATGATAATTACAGTGTGAATATTTTTTAGAAATTTATCATCTTCTATAAACGTGAAATTTTTCGCAAATATTTTTGTTATTTTATCATCGTGCAATGTGTCCTACGTGAATTTTCGTCGATCGTTTATCTTGGAAAAAGATTGGGGAAAAAAGGATCGTCGCTTTAAGAGTTCTCGATAAGGCGGGAAGTTTAAGTTTCACCACGAGGCTTCCTACGGACGAAGAGAGAAACGTTTGCCCGCTTTCTGTCCCTCAACTTCGAGTAGCGAAGAAATCACAAACAGACAATCTTCGATTCTTGAACGAGTAACTTTGACAGTTTGAAACATTAAAAAATAAAAACAAAAAGTAACTAATCCGATCAACAGTCCCAAATCGCTTGAAATGTTCCCAAAGAAACGGCAGTCATTATCGCCAATTCCCTAGTCTCCGTAATAATCGACTTTAGCGTCAATGTTAAAAAAAAACTAACCAATTTCATCATGGAGCCTAAACGCGCAATTCCAATCGATTCCATGGCGAAACAAACGAATCATCTAAGGGAGAAAGAGGTGAAATCTTCAAATATCGCGGTAACAGATAGGGAGAGCACCGATAACGGCGCCACTAGCGCTGGACGGGGAAATCCCACGGAATTGCACTTACTAACGACTAAAACCAACCTCAAAAGTGCGACTAAATTAAACAGTGCTTGTACTGAGAGAGAAAGAGCTACAGTTGGAGTGGAAAGCGCGTGAGAGAACATATCAAGGCGAAATCATCTCGGAATCGTTGCAATTCCATTGACCAGGACGGGGCAGCGGTGGATCAATGTCGGGAACCAGACCATTCGGACAGCCACTGGTGTTGATGACCCAAGAGAAACCTTCGACCTCTTCGCAAAAGACGCCCGAACGTTCTTACCATGGCTCCAACAGAAAACGATGACCTTTGAACTGGACGCGCGTCGCTTAAGCGATCTGCGTTTCGAAAAAATTGGATTTAAAGCTTCTAGGAACTAAAATCTAGCGACTCGTGATCTATAATTACTAGTTGTGGACTGTGGAGTAGGTTTTAAATGGTGAAACGCTCGTGAGTGAGCTGAAAACGTGGAATTGCTAGGGTATGGGGATGGAATTGCGATTGTGAAAATCCAATGGGGGAGATTGACGTGCACGGTCTTCGTTTATATATCGTGACGTGATACGTGTGCGTGTTACTCGCTGGAATTGCTGAAGTTGCGCGACGTTGAAATATGCAACTTCGAAGTATAAATCGGTTGGTTTCAGTTTTGTGTGAAATTAGAGAGGCAGCTTGAAATTGTCGAAGGCATCGAAGGTGAAATTGCTCATCCTGTTTCAAGGAAAGCGAATATCGATCAACTTTTATGTATAGAATTCTGTTTTTCCGAATACCTTTGTTTACGCACAAATCGAAGAAGTTCGCTGGAATTGCGCTAAAGTGAACGAACGTTGGAATTGCATACAAAGTTCTCTTCATTTAACTTGTACAACTTGTTTGCGCCTAAATTTTCTCCGTGTAAGGACTGGAACGACGCTTGGAGTTGACAATATGTAGAGTAAAAAATTGTAAATTTATTGTTCATCCATTCAACCAGCATTTGACGGAGGAGTTGATCATTTATTTCTGCGAACCCACCCTGTTGCTCTTTTCCGTGGAATTGCGAGATTGGAAAGATGGAATTGCTAATGCAAATTTTCCCGATTCAATAGCGAACAATTTTTAATTTGAGTCTTGTTGAAAAAGTAGTTGTAAATGAGAAATATTTGGAATTGCTTAATGGTATTGTTCAATTTTTTCCTTATAGAAACCTACAAACTTTTTATTTTCGCCCAGTTTAAGTATGTTAGATATTTATCCCTAAATTCAGCATGACCAAATAGCAGAAAAATCCCTATATTGGCGCCAATTATTCGCAGAATTTTTATCGTTTACGTACAGGTTGTGTCAAAAAAGACCGCGCCGTAAAGGTAAGGACTCACTACAAGATTACTTCAGAGCAATTTCCAATCACTTAAGTAACTATTATCTCAATTAGCCTAGTTTCCTTTGAAGATCAAAATGATTAACACGATTGTCGAATCTGGGATTGTTTTGTCACGAAATTCGAAAAACAAAAAATTCAACGAAAAAAAAAATGTACAATTATTCGAATCTAAGTTATTAAATATTATTCCGCATTTTAATTTCCCAGCTTTCTTTCTCTAAGAAATTATCTCCTCAAAGAAACAATCGAAAAGTACGAATCTTAAAAGTATGGTGAAAATGTACACAAAAGTAGGGGAAGAACGGACATGAAGTAGGAAGTATTGCGCGAAAAACGAACTCGAAGTCAATGAAAAGGAAGAAAAATTAGTACAAGGGAGAAATCATGTAAATATTGTAAATAAAAATGTTCTCTCCTGCGATTTCCTATGCTTTCACTTCTTGATGCGCGAGTCGTGTCCCATTTTTTTGTCTTTTTTTCCATTTGTTTTTTTTTTACCATTTTTCTTTTATTTTTTATATAAAATTATTTTCTGTGTTAAAAAGTTTCGTATACTAGTTAAGTTTATCGCCTGGTGAGAGAAATACTTTCTTTGTGTGCATTCGTAATGTTACCGTATATCTATATGGTGTTCCTGTCTCGTTGTATGTGTTGACTTCCGGTCTCGACGTTGACGCCAAATGAGTACTTTTGTCAGAATGAAAATGAATGGAAACCTGTTGTCTCTATTGGGAATTGATTAAAAATTACGAGCCTCCACTTGCATATCTATGTGTACGTGTGCATACTGCAATTTTCTTGCACGCATATATCGACGTGTGAATTCGAATTTTGTTGAAAATCGTGTATTCTCCACTTTTTCGTTCTACTCTGCTGACTGAATTTCCTTAAAAAATCTGAGATTCTGAAATTTCTTTCTTTTTTTTTTTATATATGATTTTCTTTCACCTTGGTTTACTTTACTTTAAATTATATTATTTTTCCGAAATTATACTTCCGCGAGAAAAAGAAATTGTCTCTGAATCGTAGAAACTTGTCAAGCTTGCTCTATCTCTACCTAAACTCCGTTTAATTTAAGAAAAAAAAGCCGGGAGCTTTTCGCTGTAACGATACATCATTACAGCGAGCTTCAATGACAGATATAACCTCAAAAAACGAGAAGGATAGGTAGGTACATCTTGCTGACAAGATGTTCGTGTTTCTTCCTGCAAGCAAACTCTCTCTAACTTCTCTCTATTCTAACTATCCGCTTATAAACTAGAAAAAAGAAACGAGAAACAGAATGAAAAAGTAACACTGCTTTGTAAAATGGCGTCAATGTCGAGCTACGAGCTAACCTCAAAGGCTAACTTGCTATGATCGCTCATTATGGAACATGAAGCGCCGCATAGTCCACAACGTAGACGCGAGAGACTGAACCTAAGGATGAAAAGTCTCAGCTTGGATTCTCCGGAGGGCACCGCTCATGTTCGACATCGTCCACGTGATTACTATACCGGCGGTCAAAGAGAGTCCACGCCACCCAGACATTCTGACAGTGGAAGCATCAACAGATTATGTGAGTATCAATCAATTACTGGATTTCCTTGATAAAAGAGATATAGCGAGATCATGAAATTAGTCAGACTTGAAGGTATAGCGCAGATAATTAATCTCGAAAAGGTTAAAAATACCATTCATGGTTTGAACGACTCGATTGCAGCGCCATGTAGTCCAGGCCAGGGCCACAGCGTCCACAAGCACATTAGGGGGGCCATCAGGATGTCCAGCATGGAACTCCCAGATGAAAATGAAAAATCGTACTCATCGGCGAGCACCTCTCCTTGCCCCTCGCCGCACACTAACAATCAGAATCACGTGAATCCACCTGGAAAGCGTGTTCTACCCCCTAATAATTTATACGTGGTGCTGTACAACTTCGAGGCGCGACATCGAGACGAGTTGGACTTGAAGTAATCAATGATTATTAAATAATTCAATGATAATCACTCAATTAATAGACTGCGGTTATTTATACGTTTCTATGCACTGGAGAATTTCGTCTACTAAATATCATCACAAGTACTATACTTTGTATATTATTATACAATTGAATATTGTTTAAAAGTTAAATAAGAATTACATAGAATAAGAATTAAAAAAATTAAAGTAGTTTGGGCGAGACCTGAGTTAGAACATAGAAAAGTAACTAGGATTGTTCAATCTGCTGTCTATTCGTCCTAGGGACTTTTTTCAATCTTTGAATTATTTCCATTCATTTGCCTGTTGGTTAAGATGGGAGGATAGCAAATTGAACTGAGAAAAGAACAAGCTCCTTTGACGTCTCTACTAATATTTGAAATCTAATCGTTTCGCAGAGCTGGCTACAAAGTGACGGTAATTGATAAATCAGAGAAGGACTGGTGGAAAGGGAAGTGTTTGGGCGGCCGAGTGGGTTACTTCCCCAGTGCGTACGTTATGCGAGTGGAGTCTGGGCAGAAGACGCTTCAGGTCACTCGCAACTTACAATTAACTGACCAGATTACCCTACTACGTGACCAGGTATTCCTTTTATATATTATAAGGCACACGATTATGCGAAAAATAACCTTCACATTTTTGTCATCCTTATTATTTCATTGTCAATCCTTTGAATACTCTTGTTTCAACGAGAACGAGCCAAATCCGGGCCAAGAACCTTTTTAACAACTACAATACTACACGTACTACGATAGCCCTAGGTATTTCAAAGTCTAGGGTCCTTCTCATATTATGCGCATACGCGTCATGCTTTTCAAGTCAAATCCTAGAATATTATTCGCCCATTAATTGATAAGAACCTTGCCTTTATCATAATGGCGTATCATATGTTAAATACATGCACTTGATGATCCACCATAAATACTGTATCATCAACGTAATCTATTTGTACGAACTCTTCCCTAGATCGTGATTCAGGTTGGCGAGGAGGTAGATGGCGTAGCGATGGTTCGTTGCGCCGCAGACGTGAGATCAGCGGACCACACGGGCAAAGAGGGCGAGGTGCTATACAGGGAAACTCTATGCCCCTTAAAGTATCTTCAGGAGGTGTGACAACAGCCTCGCCAATCAGGCGAGCGCCAGAATCGCGCGAACCTTCGCGAGCGATTCTCCGCTTCAGCACGACGTAACGCGGTCGAGAAATACTACGATTGCCTACAGTGTGCCGAACAGTGTCGCCACGTGACCACTGTTGCCAACAACAACAATCCCAGCATCACTGCGATCAACAACAATAACCTAAAACTAGTGAAAAACACGAAGAACAACAGCCTGGTCGCAAAAGGCACTATGGGCAACTATCGAGTGACCAATTCCATGAACTCTTCATCGCTGAAGGAGAACGCTAAGATATTGGCTCGTTTGGACGAGACCAGAATTCTCAAGAACACCAAAACCAGCAATTTAGCCAGGTCGACGAAGACCCAGCCGTTGCCTCTGACCCCAGCCAAGAAGAGATCTTCCCTGGCTCGTCCAGTTCGAGTTCACGACTCCTTCGCTCAACCTAGAAAGCTGTTGCCTATGAACTATGCCTTCCAGACCTTACAGAAGGCCAGCGAGTCCACGTACGAAGAGGACGACTACAAGGAGACCGGCTGGCCTATCCGGCTGAGACTCGAACAGATGCTCGAGTTGACTTTGCCGCAGACCAAGAAGAGGCCGAAGAAGAAGACGCCGATGATGCTGATGAAGCAGCAGCAGACCAGTAGACATGCGTGCAAAGACACGGAAAGGCTGCTGCGCGTACTCAGCGTGAACAATGTGGACCAAGATACTAGGTACAATGTCACACGGTGTTCTGTCATGTAGAGACACGCGTTAAGGGATTGTTGCAATGAAGTTGGAGAGATTGGTGCTTGTTGGAGGAGGTTTCTAGAAGATGGAGCCCCACAGTTATAAGGAGAAAAGGTCCTGCAACACGATCTGGACCGTTCTTTTCTTTTTTCCTTTTTTTTTCTTTTTTTTTTTTCTTTTTTAATATAAGAAGGCTCCGCTAGGTAGGACAAAATTAATTGATAATTTTCAAACATTCGGGGCGTTTGGTTGGTTTTCGATGAATAAACAATTGAAATTTATTTGAAAAAGGTAGGCTCTCCTCCCGAGCACGGGTTTAATATCGAAGCTCGGTTCGATTTCCAAGATGATGGCCACGCAGATGCGTGACCAGTCACGTGATATGTATTTCGCTAATAATAAGAAAATTCTTCGTTCAGTGTGACTCGTGTCTTAGTACTATTAATCGCTTGTTGAGTTTGATAAAAATCACCGAAAATCGGGGAGATCGGTATTTATATCGTTTTTAATGTAGACAGTTCGCATAAGCATAACGAAAAAAAAAAGAAAAAAATGATATTCGAGAACTATGATCGGTCTTCTCCCTACAAAGATGATTGTAATCGTTTATTTATGCATTTATGTCACGTGTCGTTTTGTTCTTTTTTTACTAATTTTACACTAACGTGTTTAAATTGTTCGTTGTCTTTTTTATCTTGGTGAGATTTCTGTTCGGTTAAATATTTCTAACGTGATGGATATTTTTAGAAAGCTTTGCATATCGTGCAATAGTTATGATAATCGAGGAATATATTTAAGTAAGAAATTAGCTGGTGAAGAAATATATTGTTGATAAGTGGAATCGTAAGAGAAACGCTTGATTAATTAATATTTGGAAAAATTAAAGAAAAATCGAATATCATTGGAAATCAAGTAACTCGCAGAGTGTGAAACTTATAGAACCAATAGGGGTCCTTTTTCGGTAGCTGGTCGCAAAAATTCCCAAATTTCATCTTCTGCATCATAATAAAAGATCTTTATCAAATTCTTTGTCATGGTCATTAACAGAATACGTGAAAAGAAGATATTTTTTTTTTTTGTCAAATCTATAGACAAAGAAAATTTTCTTTGCTTAATGTAGATTGTTTATGCCATTTAAAAAGAATCCAGTTTAGAGGAATATTTTATAGATGAATGAATTTTTATTAATTTTTATATTTTATGATTTATGGAACAATCTTGCTACACCGTTGAGCCGAATTAAAAATCGCAATCGAAAATTCTAACATCTACACGCTTGTACTTTACGACTAATTCCGTCCCCAAGAGAAACATTCAAACTGATAAAAATTCTGGATTTTATTTATTCTATACTTGCGTGAAATTCTAAAAAATAATTCACACCTCCCCCCTTTTCTTTCCATAGCAACGATATCGATCGACAAAAATCGTTGATAATTATTTTGTTGAAATTGTAAAAACAGTAGAATATTAACTGATTAAATTTATGGAACGTTCGAAAGAGATTATTATGCAGGGAAATGTTATCGACATTCGTCACTGTATTTAATAATGCGATATTTTATCCAAAGAGTTGACCAATTGCGTGATCTGCATTTACTTGATATGCATTTATTATTACAGGTTGTTTCAGAAGATACGTAACGCGCCATTTGAATGTGAATAAACAATAGAAGCAGAATTTGAAGAAAATTTAAATTAAAAAATTTAATTTTATCTGACATTAAAAAAAAATTTAAGTCAAGTGACACAGACCATAATTAAAGGTTTCAAAGTAGAATACTGAACAAATTTGGAAACTTTCAAGAGACAGCATGGCGCCATTTCGTTAACTAATAATATATCTTCAGAGACAATATCGTTATGTGTAGAACAATGTCGTTGAGTCTAAGAAATATATGAACGTTAAAGGTTTTCATTCCACTATTCATAAATAAAACATTGAAAAGGATATTTAACAAATAAATGAAAATTAATTTCTGATGAAAAAAGAAGAAAAAATTTCGCGAAATTTGTGAGATTATCGTCGATCAGTTGAAAAGAAAAAAATCAACAGATACATCATCGTCCCCAGTATAATAAAACGTAAGGAATAGAATGTGACGGGTCTTCTTGTTGCTGCTTCATTAGTTTCTTAATGACACAAACACAAAAGTTGCATTTCCAAGAAATAATTTTTTCGAAGAATATCGAAGCACCAAAGAGCATTTTGGATAACAAACGTTTCACACAGTATTCACGCATAGAAGAAAGTTACGTCAGAGAGTTCCGCGTACTTATTTTTTCACTATCCGACCTTCATGGTGAGCTGGGATCTAGTCACAGATATGCTTTCAGCAACGTAATCTCGTCGAGTGTGCCCTGTTCCTGCTTAGAGAATCCTTCCTCGACTGTCCTCGATCACGTCGAGCTCGTTGAGAAGACAACGAAAATCACTTTAAAATGAATTATTGATAGCTACAAATTTTATTTGATCTGAAAAATTCATGAGTTCCAGAAATTTTCAGTTTTCTCTATCTTTTTCCCCAGATATATCTTAAAATTTTCATGAAGTTAGGAATTTTTTTTTACTTTTTTCATTTCATTTTAGACGACGATTTTCCTCCCCGAAATTTTCAGATAATCAAAATCCAAGGAAAATTTGCGAGATACTGAATCTGGAAATTTCTGGGATTCGATCTGAGAGCTCAAGGGGTTGTAGTCTAATACACTACCCATTACACTACCAAGATCTTTACGTACTAACTTCGTTCTTGTCCATTTTACCTATATCAATTATGTTATTTTCATTAATTAATTTCAAATTCCAATTTTGAAAAAGGATTTTCTAATCTTACGTACGGGCTCGAATTAACACTTCACGAGGACCGAAGTCAGAGTAGATTAGGATTAAGTATCAGGGATAACCGTTGTGTTATTGTACGTTGTAACGCTACGTATATTATATTTCATTATATTATATGCCGTAATGTAACGAGTGCCCTAACCCTGTTAAACTGTATATCGAATTATTAACTGTACCATAGAGTGTAAGCTATTCCAACTACCACGCCCAGTATTTTCTAAGTATTACGATTATGCTGCAGGATGTGTTCGTGTTGTTGCAACAACTGCTTCTGATTTGTCGTTCCTTTAAAGCGATTTTCCATAACCCCAAAAAGAAAGATATGATTTTGCAAACATGATAATTACTCATTTTATATTGACAAAAATATATATTTTGCCTTGTGCGTTGTTAAAGAAATCACAAAATTTATTATGAAATAAATTGTTCCCTCTCAACCTTGGTATTAATGAAATTATCTCGATTTAGCGGAACGACAAACTGGATCGCAGGAACCAAATGGAACAAAGATGTCTACGACACCGCGTTCACTGTACCAACCGTTTGTGCACGAATGTTTTTGGTGAAGCGCTGTGGGTTCGAACGAAGCACGAATATGATTTCTGTTCGACAATAACGTCGAGCTAATACGGAGGATGCAAAACTACGAATGTACAAGAGATTTCAGGAACGTTTCGTTTCTACGTATGAGAGTGGCTACGAATTAGCTGTGTCTCGTGTGCCATAACTCCTAACATTTGATATATTTATCGAGTCTAGTCCATTTACAATGAAACCTTTCGTACACACCCGAGCAAATGTGTTTATCCGAATTCATAGACTGCACGAAATATATATATATATATTATATCTATATATACATGCACGTTTCATAAATCTCTACCTTGTCGACCGATCAAGATGTTGTGTTGGTTTCTAGCACTATGGTAATCAGTAACTATGGCTGGAATGGCGCCATATGAATGTTAATATAAATCAGTCCTCCTACAGATTTATGGAAATTCCTTTCAACCTACTGTGTGAAGCTAAGAAGTTTGAAGTTACTGAACTTTTCTATAAATATAAACTATATTTGGTTCATTCCTAGCGAAAATAGCCGATCACTAATAAAGATTAGCTCGAAATTAGTCAGTTGTCATAGTGTTAATGTGGCAGCAAAGAATTTGGCAAAAGGAAAAATTAGTCACCAAACTATTTCATCTTTATTCTCGATACAACACTTCTGATACAGCACTTTTTTCAAATACTTAACATATCACGAAAAATAGCACATACGAAAAACTAGAGCTACGTGAAGAATATAAAAAATACGAAGCAAATGCGTGAAAATCAAGTGGTCATTTAGGGTCGAAATTTCAAAAAGATTGAGAAATACATTTTTTAGGCGCGGCCTTAATTAAAAAACAGATCTAACACAACTTATACAGCTGTGCCAAAATTCGCCACCTTCGACTCCTTCAGTGTCCATCAAATAGTCTTTAATACCTTCTTATAGCTTGTATTTGGCGCCCCTGACAATAGGGTACTTGTCTCCGGTGCAGACACCACGGAAGTCGTCCAAGGACAAATCGTAGATAAGAACACCACCCAAACCTTTCGCCTTGGCGTAGGCAGCCTTATTGCCAGCCGTGTCAGGATCCTCATAACCAACCCAGATTCCGTCATTTCCAGTGTTTTCATTGTAAGATTGGAAGGCATAGCCGCCATATTTCTTGGATGGATCACCAACACGTCTCAAACGACCCACAGCGGATTCTGTCAGCCTGGAGCACACCTCAGCGTACGAAAGAAGTCCTGGCGTGTTTGTGTGTGGTCCTTCGGCTCCCGGACCATCGGTGACTATAGGTGGCACCCCTGATATTTGACTGTCAGACGTGAGCTTCCACGTCCTAGCGTATGTTGGGATTCCCACGACTATTTTCGAGCCTGGAGTACCGTTCTCGAGCCAGTACCTTGAAACAGAATCAATACTTTACGGATATTTTAAAATTGTGTCACGTAAATGGAGATTCTAGAGCATTTTGGGGATTGGAACGCTTGAAAGCCAGGGAGTCCCCTTGAATTGAAGGGAAAGGGATAAGGAAATCAATAGTACAATAGATAAATTCTTAGTAATTTAGGATTTTCAGAAACTGGTGTAGATGGAGGATTTAGGGAATTTTGTGAACTAGTGAGGCCAGGAACCAGGAAGTCCCTTTGAACTAAAGGAAAATTGATTTTTGATCAAATTAATGGTACAATAAATTTCTGACGATTTGGGATTTTTAATAGTTGACAACAGAGGATAAGCATAGCTTACGGAAGTTCCTCACCTGGTTGTGGCATCAACGTTGTCTTGGGGGACACGTCCATAACTCTCATAAATGGGTGCTGGATAATCCCCTTCCTGTGGATTACGTTCTGGCGTTTTTTGGTCGAAAGTAAACAGGTGCACGGCATCGATGTTGGGTGCCAGCAATCTCGCGTCATAGTAAACTGCAAGATATTAAATATAATAAGATAGAATCCACAAGGAGAAAAAATCAAAAAAATATTACAGAACTAAAAAATATTTCCTTATTTTGAAAGATCCAAATTTAATGCTTATTTTTTCGTGGAAATTTATACACAAAAGTTTAAAATATTAAAACTTCAAACATTCAAACACGTATTTAATAACTGCAGCAATTTGATTACCTATTTAGTGGAAATTTTGATTACCTAATTAGTGGAAATTTTCTGATAAATGTAACGAGTAGGTGTCCAATAATTATGACCAGCAGTGAATGTTATTTGCAATCAATTTTACCAACACTGAGATGTATGGAAACACGTTACAGGTCCTACAAGTTACCAGATTCCCTAGGTTCAATATTTAGAGAACGTGACGCTGGCCAGTTACACGCACAGCCACAGATAAGGCAAGATTGGTCGCGGCAGCACGTTCTTAATTTCGAAGCAAACAGACTACGTGATTTCTATTAATTTTTCGTCCCTATTTCCTCGTCACATCTGGATACTAATATCATATCCAATATACTAAATCTTTAATCTCACTTGATTGCAAACTCGCTATATCGCCACATTTGATTAAGAAAATTCGTTCATAACAATCCCATGTTATGAGAGATTTTAAGAAGTTACAGACGTAACAGAGTAAAGAAGTGAAAATGGAGTCTGAACTTACTACTACTGTTAACATGAGGAAGTACAGCAATAGTTAGAGCCTTCATTCTTGGTCTAAGTTGAGCTTTCAGGTCACGGACCAAGATGGTAAAGCCATCACGATGCTCCTGCTCCTTGTCATCTTTGAATTTACCATAACCAAAGGTCTTCTTCAAGCCATGCCAGATTGATCCAAATGTACCACGTTCTTTCTTGACTTTCACAGGTGGGAATTGCCAAGCCAGGTCGATTCCATCAAAGTCATAATCATTGAGAAGACGGTTGATTGAGTTAATGAACTTGGACCTTGATTCTGACGTCTCAGTCTAAACCAATTGAGGATGTTAAGTTGTCTTTTTAACTTAGATTCAGTTTGAGTTGTAATGAAAAGTCAAATCTGGAGTATTTAGAACTTTGTTCCACTTATAGCAGAAAAGAAAAATATCTAATGTTTAATAATAATTTCAATATTATTTAATTTTCAATTTACGAATGAAATTGTATTTAATACTATAAAGAAACTTATATTGTTTGCCAACATAGTCTAGATCTAATATATTTATGGGAAAAAAATTACAATAAAGGATGGTACAGCTCCTTGAAGTCAATCAATCCTGAATTGGAATCTATGTATAGAATTGAGTGACAAACAAAATAATACTTACAACAACAAGATACTTATGAGTGTCATCCTCAGGATCAGCATTACCACCAATGCTAAGGTAGATCTTCAGATCTGGGAAGCCTTTCTTTAGTTGTGTGGCGAGTTTGTAGTAAGAATATCCAACACCAGTGTCCAAATTTGGATTCAAAGGAACAACTTCTAATGTCTCTGTATTAATTCCTGCAAACCCATAGATCAAATGTGTGCAGAGGGATAGGGCTGATCGAACATCATCCAACTGGAACTTTCCTGGTCCTGAAATATATCACAATAGATTACAATAAGTATCAAAAACACAACTATTGATGCTATGGAAGAGTAGGACCATTTTGAATTAATTGACAATGATCAAAATAATTAATATAATATATAAATTATTATTCATTTAATAAGCATTAGGTGAATGATAATCTTTCTATTATATTATCTAATCTATTGATTAATAATCATTAATTTCTAATCTATAATTACTAATTGAATGATTACTAAAATCAATAAACGATTAACAATAATGATATTAATCATCATTAAAAATAAATTAGTTATATCAAATAGAACAATAATAATTGCTCTAGCATCATAGAACGTTTAATTGAACTATAATAATTGTTGATATTTTTAGTTTTTTTCCTTATTCAATTATAACGTTAAAATGTTGAAATATTCAACATGAAAACTACTAATCAATTTCAACATCTCAATAGACGAACTTCATATTTCTCAGATTATAATTTCAGATTTTAATTAATCGAACAAATCGATAGGTTGTTTGATGGAATAACGAAAGAAATTTTACCTTGTCGGTTGAAAGCCGTGCTGTTCCAATAGCACACAACTTTGTTGTGCTCATGTGTGTCAACACTGAGCGCCGGTTGGGCGCAGAATACCGCAATAGCGGCGAAAATTAGCACTTTCATTTTCACAGACTGGTTCTATGGAAATTAACACACAGTAAAATTAGCATATTGAAAATAAGATCTGCTCCCAAGAAATATTGCATTATATTTACATATTTAAATTTAATAAGTATCCCACAAACGTTTAATATAAATGAATGATAACATTATGTTTGCAATAATGAAGATAAAAAATTTAAGAATAAATTATTAAAAAATATTGAATTACAGCTCTCCATGAAAATTGAAAAACAAAACAGCAACTACGTATATCAAACATTTATACAAATTTAAAGGAAAAATCTACTTAAGCAAAGCAGTAAAATTACGAAAAAAAAAAATGTCTATTATAATTTCTATTTACAGATTCTCCTGTTCTGAGCCATTGACAGTTTCTATATGCCATAGCCTACGCGTCAGTAACCATAATTTCAAATACGCCTATTATCCTTCCAAAAAGATGATTGAGAACTATCTGACAGTAGTTTAAAACTTTAGGTTACAAATATAAAGAAAATAGCATTAAATATTACCAAAATATTAAGAAAAAAATTCAGGCATATTACACATTGGCAATCGATATATTCTCAACTAATACCGTAAATATACAAATAGAAGTCACATAATTTTCAATCGCACAATCTAAAGTTTCACTTTTAAGGACGAAATCTGAAGAAATTGCCACCGTATAAAATTAAAGGTGGCCCCAATAAAGACTCCAAGGTCGGACGTAGTTTTCTCCAACGAAAAGATAAAACAAAAACTGTCTGTAGAAACTCAGAAGGCTGAATGAAAGACGTCTTACCTTTTCAAAAGGAAGAAACGGACTGTCGTGGCGATTTCTTCGTCACGGACTTTGATACCTTGGACAGTTCTATTGACTGAAGTAGTGGGGATATTGGATCTCTTACGTCAGCGAAACGATCTTTCAGAAACCGTTTCTTCATAAGTGTTGATATATTCGTTCAGTCGAGAAATCAAGGCCATGGAGGGGACCAAAATGTTTCTCGGAACTTCGGTAGTGGATGCGCACCAGATAATCGGATCGATTCGAGGATTCGAGGAATTGGTGGCATGATCTCAACAAACCCTCGTGGGTTTGTTGTTAGATCAGATGCAATTTGTTCCTTTATTTTAATTTTGTGGAATTAGGGAACTTTTATGGAGTGTTTTTGATCACTCGGTATATAGATTGTTACTCAGTGGCTTTGTTTTTCAATCGTTAGCAATAAGAAAATTCTGTTTTATTCTTACTTCTACAGTAGTGAGACAAAAATGGAAAATGTGATTAAAGAGGAGAAGATTTTCATTCGATAATTTGATGTATTTGGAGGTTAATAGATTAGGAATTGGTAGAGTAGAGCATTAATAGATAAAAGATGAAATTTTAATTTAAATTGGTTTTAGAAGGAAATCTGAATTTTTTATATATCTCTCGATATCGAATATTTTCTTTGCTATATTTATAATATAATATAAGACAGGAGATTTTTATTATGAAAATATTTTACATATATTATTTGCTGTGAATTGGTGGTTTAGATATAAGTGAACAAATTTTGTTTTGATTGACTTAGAGAGGGAGTTGGAATTTTGGAAATTTTTGGATGCCAAATTTACTTTCTTTAAGTGTTCATCTTCAATTCTCTTTAAGTTTGTTTGTGAGTCTTGAGTTGTTTTTATCTACTAACCTCGTTTAAGAAGAAATAGGAAGAGAGAAGCGATAAAAGAGGGAAGTGATGTTACATAAATTAACATTTTACATGATTAATAACATTTTATTGCAACATTGACTGATTTAGGAAGAATGTTGATATCAAAAATATTTTGATAACAAATCTTGTTTTTAGCGTTTTCAATTATGTTATGGACTATGTATAGAAATTTATTTAGTGAAAAGGGGGAGAAAAAAAAAAAGGGAAGAAAAAGAAGAGAGATACAAACTGAAAAAATTTTCACACATTAAATTTCACATGTTGAGAGAAAACGAACATTTAATGTTTCTTTTATACTAAATATCTTCTATACAAGCATTTAATCGTTTTTGAAAATTCAGTTGTCAAAATACAAGAAGAAACGAGCTAATTTCAAAAATAAAATTAACAGAAGCAATGCTGCAAACTTCTTATTTGTCATTTATTTCCGATTATAACTGGATGCCGCCTAACAAATAAAAATATAATAGTTAAAAACGAGGAGCACAATGAAAACAAATTGAAACGATTTATACGATGGAAAATCACGATGAGATATTTTTAATGGGGCATGGATATTCTCAAATAAGTAAACAGATTATAAGAAGTACATTATAATTTCCCTTCTTCGTTGTTTATCGTATTATCTAATGTGTTATTTTGCCAAGCACGAACTATCTGTTGAAGTGAGTAACAGCCAGTTAATTTACTGAATCTCAGATGTAGCTGTGTCGCAACCTTTCACTGGGGTTATCGTGTTAACGTGGATCTCGTTTACTCCCAATACTTGCGTTTCTATCTTCTAGCAAAGAACGACTCGTGTATGCCAGTCGTCTACTAGTTAGTTAAAAACTATTATTTAGAAAATAATTCTTTCCTGATAGCACAGGATACCACAAATAATAGGAAACATGACTCAAAAGGAAGGCAAGGAGAGAAAAAATAAAAAGAAGTAATTTAACAAATAACGATGATTACTCATAGCCAAGATAAAGTATCGTTATTTATTATTTAATTAGATATTTTCAATAATCATTCTCATCTTGATTTGGTTAATGGGATAATAATAACGAAAAAGATCTCTTATGGGATGTTATAACAAGAAGACACAAAACACGGAGAAAAACAGAAAATTAAAAATATATAGAACTGCTCGATAAAAATATTCGTTTCTGTAAAAAAAAGAAAAAAAAACATTTGGAGACACTCGATAACAATCCGTATTTCCTTTTTCATAAAAATAAGAAAGGCTATCCTCTCCCAAGGAATCCCTAACCTCCATAAATTGACGAAGTATCCTTGCAAAGATTCGTGAAGGATAATTCAGACGTGAAGAATTCAAAATGCGAAAAGAAGAAACAAGGAAAACAACTTCTGTCGTGTCACTCGTGTTTCTCGAAGGTTATTCTCACGTGAATTGTCGAATACGCGAGTCGACTCCTGACGAAGTAATTGAAGATGATTGTGTGATACGTTTTCGAGATGAGATCATGCATCATGACGCTCCACATGTAGGTCGTATTCGATTAACGCGAAGGAAGTCGAATTACAGGACGGCTTCAAAACAAACCTTGAGCCGTTTGATAATTACGAATCGATTCGTTTTATGATAGTTTTATGACATTTGCGTTATCGTGCAAACGAGAGCAAATGGTTTAAGGGAATTTGAAAAGAAGAAACTTTTTTTCTGACAAAACGATCTCTTTGTATTATTAATTCTGAGTTAAAACACGCGTAATATAGATACACATATAATTACAAAATACAAATAATAGAATGTAACATAATAAAACTATATAAATGTATTCTTAAATAATTTGAAGCAAATTTTTTGATTATCAGAGCAATATGTACAGAAAATGTAAATTTTATTAGTATCTCGTAATTTAAATAAGTTCAGCGGAACAACTAGCATTACGTATAGTCTTTACTACTAACAATAAATCATTTATATATCCTTCTTTCTTGACACAGTGTATTATATAGACAGATTATATAAACTCTTATTTAATAATGTTTGTGGTTTAACAAATCTTTATTTATTTATAATTTTTTTAAAATTATAATTTCTGTAGCTATGATTCTTACATGTAAATGTAATAATTCCTGCAACTATTTCACAAAAGAAAAAAAGAATACAAAAACACTTAACTGTTTTTCTGTAAGATACTGAAAAAAAA
This sequence comes from Bombus fervidus, assembly GCF_041682495.2. Lineage (NCBI taxonomy): Eukaryota > Metazoa > Arthropoda > Insecta > Hymenoptera > Apidae > Bombus > Bombus fervidus. The sequence goes on along the minus strand of NC_091531.1, from coordinate 7,752,838 downwards.
TTAATCTACATATTGCAGGAAACAGTGACAAGAAACTCGAACGCAGTCACAAATTCATGACTGGATGTTTAAAGGCGATTAGACGCAATGCAAATCGGTTCTGGGAACAACGATCGTTCTGTATATCGTATTCCAGGCTTGCGTAAGACGAATATAGTGTATACATGTGCATCTGACTCATTGGCAAATAAAATCACGAGCATGCTGCACACAGTTTAATAAAATCTGTTCTGCATAACATCTGATGCTCGATATGCAAAATACGACTGATAACATAAATTTGCATTAATTGAAAATACAATTGAAATTTATAACGAAGCTACAAATTGAAAATGAATGATAACAACAGTTAATCTAATATTATTTGGACACCTAAGAAAAGAAGATATGATAAAATGGTAATCTGAAACATCTGGAATTGTTTTGGCCATTTGCTGTGAAAACATGGATAACGCGTGTATAAGGAACTTGTTAAATGATCAACCAATATGTTTAATTAAATAGCGTTTAGTCAATGTCTGATTCATCATGGAACTTTCACAGTGAGTTCATGGAAAAATTGAAGCAAACAAGTAATATTATCATCTTAGAAACTCCACTTGCATTATAGAACATAGAAACTGTAGTTTTTTTTAGAACTGCAAGTGTTATGTTAACCTTGGTATTTGATTTATAATCTACATATCCAGAAAGAAAAAAGAAGCTATTCTGTTTAAAATCAAAGATATAAGAGTAGTAAGTTATGAGATATGAAAGGAATACTGATTGAATATTTTTGTAGATGATAGTTAATTTATTTTCCATATATTTGATATAGCATATGAACAAAAAATTTAAATTAATAATGATCTATAAATCATTGATAAATAAAGGCTGTTAAAAAAAGAAGATCTTTCTTCTTTGTCTTGCAGATGCAAGTATCAGTTAAAGGTCATTGGGACAGTACAGATTATTCTGCAATATTTTATTTTCTGCAGACACTTCTGCATAATCATAAATACCATACATTCTAAATGTAAAATACTCAGTAATTTATTTTTATGTAACCCAAAGAGCTCAACACAATAATATGTAGTATCTTTTAAAGAAAAAATTATATTTTATATATTTTAAAGACATTGAAAGCAAAAAAGAATTGCTTTCACATTATTCAAATATTAGGTCATGAAGCATCAAGTGTTAAAAAGAAAATACAAAAAATTTTTCAATCTTTTATTATGAAAAAACTCTTATGTACATATGGATCACTTTTCTCTGTGTCAGTGTATAAGTAGATATCTACGGTCATAACAAATATTAATCTATATCTTTAATAAATTCCTTAAAGTAGTTCCTTTCACTCTGTTAAGTCTTGATTGTTAGCGCCAGAACGACGACTGATAGGCAATAAATAAATCACGTGTACCCTTGTACCGATCGTATTGCACGGTTTCAATAAGAGCAGTCGGCTGATAGAATTGCTGAATTCTATTTAAAAAATGTCTAACGAGACGGCTTAAGTAATAAGTGCATTTAAGTCACAACTCCACCTTGGCGGATTGTTGAAAGAAATCATGGACTCTTTCACTGGCAGAATATTTCATCTTTTAAGCTTCTTACCAATTGCTCATGTTCCACGAAAATTTGATAATCGAGTGATTGATATACTACTTTAGAAAGGAACAAGTAGGAAGTATTCTCTTAGAATTCCATAAGTGTGTAAAAACATTTAACACTCTAAGTTAATTAGTTACCTACATCCTACATACTTAAACACATGATACAGGATAGCACATTTTGTTTTGAATTAAGTTTTTGTTAACACAGATTAATTGCAAATTAAATGAATTCACTATATTAGAAGACTCTAACTTTACAGAGTCTGTTAAATAGATTAGATTTAATAGACAAGGAATTTTCCTAAAAAAAATGCCTCAACAAATACTTATACATCAATACAATAATCATTCTAATACTACTCTGACATTTATCACAAAATTTTACTGTTTGACAAATACACAAACACTGTATAATTAAATGAACAAGGTATTTCTTCCCCTGTTCTATCTGCCAATGAAAGAGTGAATCTCTAAAAGTGGCTTTTCTTTCCATGGAAACTTTGTATAACTCGCGTCTTTTTTACCTTAGAATTAGCTCTAGAAAAATACAGTCTGTTTTATTTTTCTATTCACACACTGCTCGAACCAAACAACGAGCTTCTGAATAAAAATACAATTTACTCATGTTGGTTGGGCAGTGGCTGTTAAATAGCATCTGTATAGAGTATAGACTATCTAAATCTTTTTGGCTAGATCCCCATAAGAGGTTTCCCCCCAAAAAAACGTGTAGGTAAAAAAGTAAAATGGTGCATCTATCGTTGAAAATCCTTGCTCTGTCTTCTTTCTCTCTTCTTTATGATAAATGATGGTTAGCAGCTAAGTCAGTTCATTAAGTAATGGCAAGATGAAGAGTAGACTGATAGTAGATGTTAATTAATAGACAATAATTGATTTTCTCTTAAATAAGACTCTTGAATAAGAACTGTTTGTTCAAATCTTCCAAACCAGTCCACTTTACGGCATCTTTACTAAAAACAGATTCTTCACTCCCTTTTCTCTTGCTTTAAATTGTGAGGATAGTCTATTTGATCATCCTCATCTAAAATGATGAATAAAAAATTGAACAATATATAAAACTGAGTTACATAATGAATATATCTTATTAATTTAATTACCTTCACCTTCATCTTCACCTTCAACTAATCTTAAATCACTGTCCTTCTGCTGGGGTTCTTTATCATATTCAACTCCTTCGTACTGATCATCTCCAATATCAGCTATTCGTTCAGCACCAGCATCAAGGCTGAAGTTCCATTAAAAAATAAATCTTATTATTGGATTACAAACAAAAAACCTATAATATTGTGTGAATTAATGTCAACGTAGACTGTTAAAACCAACTAAATTTTTGTAATTGTCTAAGATTTCTAAAATATCCATACAAAATTGAGAACTGAATTTGGTATAAAATTGGCTGAATACAAGAAATATGAAATTATCCTTCAATGAAACATACCCAGCAAGACGAATATGATTCAATTCATCTCCAATCTCCTGTATGCCAGGCCCAACATTGAACCAACCATTTCCTCTTCTATCTGGAACTTGGTCATCGACTCTTCTAGCTGGAACAGCTGGAAATGGGGGATCTAGATTTCCATTTTCACCCTCTTGCTCTTTACTATTGACATTAATCTTTTGTTTGGGCTCTTCCTTCTTCCTGGCTACTTCGTCTTGTTTTTCCTCGCGATTTTCCAATTTTTGATCGATCATAATCGGAATGGGTGGCACGCCAACGGGAAGCTTGGACTTCGGGACCGGTTTCGGAACCGGAAGCGCCTTATCCACGGATGTGGACACTGGATTGCCGCTAGTTGCTAGCGTTGAAGTCTCCAACTTCACAGCTGGGATCGACTTCATCGAACTCGTGGCCACTGTGCTCTGGAAAAATAATTTTGCAATCTTCTTTGCTTGCTTCATTTATTATATTAAATTTTAAAGCATTCCGAAACATTATTTTCATTTTATTTTTGGAATATTTATTCTTATTTTATACTTGGAGTATTGCTATTCGTGGAATGTAAATTTCAATAATTTATTTATTTACTTACTTACATACTGAGAACTAAATCTAACCTTCATTTCTTCGTTACTATCATAATGCAAAATGCAATTTATTTTTACTAGGACTAAGTATTCTGTTCTCTCACATACACATGCACTCTAATAAGGAAACAAATTAATTATTCACAAAATATTCATTCTTCACTTTATAAATTTATATTACTTTTTTGTATAAAAAGAAGGATTCTAGTTGTAATAATTGTATGCCCTTAAAATATAGATAAGCAAGCGAGTGTTTTGGAAAATAGTAGGCTACGTATGTGGATGAAGAAACATTTTCAGGTACATTTCGTAAAAATTAACTTACCTTCTTCAGTTTCTATTGGCAAAGAAGAATAGTTGTTTCTTTTTCTTCAAAGCTACGAAAGCACGTGAATAAACAAATATTGCATAAAGCATGCTCTTTTTTTAAAAAAAATCACCTGACAAAAAGAGAAAATGTCACTAAAAATTTTTCTTTAATTTTGAAAATCAGAAGCTTCTTCTCTATTTTTAAATTAAATGGATTGATATGTCAACTTTGTTTAGTAACTTGAATTTTATTGAAAAGACAGTTTTAATTACACTAAAAAGAAATTGAAGGCAACAGCAAAATATCATAGAGCAAATTCTAATGAAGCAATATTAAGAACTTAACCAAAGAAGAAGCTCAAGCGTGAAAAATCAATTAATTCAAAATTAACAAAACTTTAAAAAAGAAAATTAATTAAAAATATCCTTCACATGAACAAGAGAACTAATTTTGAGAAGAAAATATTAAATGCTTTCACCTTCTAATGAGACTACTGTTTTATTTAAAAGAATGAAATAAAGGGATCTATTAAAAAAGAAATTTAAACCATCTCACCAAAGATTCTTATTTCTAATATTTAATTGGATCTTTCTCTATCTTTCTTTTTAAATTTGCAGCAAACTAGTAATAACAAGGAAGCAGATCAGTTTAGTTAGGTTTCTGCGAGGGTGCCATAAAAAATGCAAGCAGATCAAAATAATAACAATTTATTAATGCATTGATTAACACGGACATACAGGCACATTCAATACAGCTTGCAAGCTACTTATATATGACTGGGTTCTTTTTTAACTATTCAAAAGAATCGTTCATCTTTCCTTTGCATTAGGCTGTCAATCGATAAAAAAATTATACCTTGAGCAAAAAGAACTTTTATAACTGAATTATGAAATACCAATTATAATTAAACGTAATTGAAACTGAATGTATAATGTGTTGACAGCCTAATGTTTTCTAATTTACAAATTGTAAAGATTGCTAAATATAACAATACAAATTAAAAAAAAAGGGTACTCAACATTTACACAATTGCTAAAACATTTTGTCTTCTGCAGAATTCAAACATTGTTCTTGTGATATTGCACTTGAAAAATTTATATTAAAAAATCTACATTGAAGCAGTAAATGGGATTGAGTTAGTGGATTTTTTAAACTGCGTATTTGGTTATTTATATTTTTCCAAGTTATTTATATTTGTCCAAGATTCGAGAAAAAAAAATTACTTTTCTGTAAAATCACAGTTTGCCCTAGATAGTACACAGAGAACATTATTTCTCAAATATTTATGATAGCTTAGAAGCGATATTGGTTTCTTTTTTTGAATTATAATATTCTATTATGATATATCTATAATATGTATTTAATACCAGTTAATACTGATACTGATAATATAAATTAATTGTAAAAGAAGATAGATAAAACTACTAAATAATCTTCGAGATAATATTAATTAATAGGTCATCCCATCATGCAACAGATTTTTCATATTTTCTATCATGTTTCCTCTCAAACCATCATCATACTGTTCAATCTGCACTTGATTTGCTGATGATACAGGAAAGAATAGTTCTGCAGACTGATCTCGAGTCCTTCGAGTCAACTAAAGAAATTGTCTATCTACAGCACCAAGTACAAACCATGCAAATTACGTGCATGTGTAAACATTACCAGATAGATTATGCTAAGAAGAATTCAGTTCCCCAACAATCAACCATTTAAAGGCACTTCTTTGAACTCCCATAAGCTAGGAGAGTCAACTTTTTAGCTTATCATGACTACTTCTATAGTTTAGCTATTCTCTTCCAATTTATTTTGTATTTTGAATGGCAATAATTTGTTCTTGCAAGAAATATTAACACATTCTCTACAACATCTTTCTATATTTCTGTACAATATATTTAATAATACAATATACTTTTATTATAGACAAGAACCGTTTGAATTTTGTTCTCTCTTTTTTTTACCAAACACCAAGCATGATATTAAAATTACATCTAAATTAAGTTCTGGTAGCGAATGTGTTAAGTAGTAACTAAGGTGAGCACAGTCAGAGTGTCACTACTCATATGTCAACTTTGATCTTTCCAACTATACTCACAATTACTTTGATTAATAATATATCTAAAACGCTTCAAGCACTTTTGTAGCAAAGAGAATCACAACCAGAGCCTGAACTAAAGTCAGGAGCTACACTTAATCGTCAAGAAATTAGCTGCAATATCATACAATCTTAAATCAATCTAAAGTCAATCATAAAATCTTTATACAAAAAATAGACAAACATGTTTCTCCAAAAGCAGCCATTATGGAATACTAAATACAATTATCCATAGTATTTGTAACAAAAATATATCTGACAAGGCATTACAAGTTTTGATCAATCTTATTCGTCAGATCATTCTCAAAATTTGATTTATGATTCCATCTACATTGTTTTGAGCTTTTTCCAACTTCTTCTCTACCTTCTCAGAAGTCTGTTGGACTGGAGAATTTTTTTCATTAATGACAGCAGAATGTTCTTTTTTCCTTACCACTGGGACTGTGGTATGCTTCTTCGCATCAAGATTCATGTTAATTGTCTGAGCTATACCTGGTAAATTGGTAGAAGAGTGTTTGTCATTGAATTTGTCATTAATCTGGTTGGGCGGCGGGATAACTTGTCTTAGCTCTTTATTGATCTCAATCTGAATTTCATCATTCACAGATTGATCGCCCTCCTTTCTCTGACTTTTCTTTTGCAAATCGTAGGGCAATGGTAAAACTTCTGCTTCCTTTAACTCGTTTGGACCCACTGGGACGATGTTACCATTCTTCTGAGCGAATCTAACGTTGTTCATCTCGTTCACCCGTTGTTCATTCGATTGCAGAGGATCTTCAATCGTTTGCTGAGCGACTGGTGCATACAGGGGCTGTGGATTTTTATCGTCATTTGTCGGTGGACTTACCTGTTGCTGCTGTGTCCGATCAGCAAGCTGTCCTGCGTTTTCTGCGTCTGCGGATTTCGCTTGTGAAGGGTGCGGATTGGCTACATTTGGCTCTGGAGAAGTAGTTTTGCGTGAAGTTTTCTATTGCAAATAAAAAACAAAAAGTTATAGACCAATTCTCTTAAATAAATAATCTGTCAATATGAAGAATCTTCAAAAACAGATTAAGAATCACGGATCAATATTTTGAAATGGATAGATTAGAAATTTGAAAAATCTTCAATTAAATAAGGCTATTAGTATAAAAAAGGAATCATACCTTGGCTTCATCCAGTTCATGCTTCAACTGAAACACTTCCTTCCTGAGATGTTCAATAGTGCTATCAGTATCCCCATTGCTTTTTAACATATCATTGTACTTTTGTTCCAGTTCATTCTTCTGAGTGTCCAGTTCCAGAAACTTATTCTTTAAATGTTCCAAGGCTTTCTCTTTGTCCTCTCTTGCTTGCCTGATACGACTACGAAGTTCTCTAAGCGTTGTCTCCAGTTTACTAGTGTCTTCTAGAGCTTGTTGATCACGCTTCTTACATTCTTCTTGCAAATCTTGGTGCTCTGTCTGCAGCAGCTTGTAAGTTTGTTGCAAAGAGTTGAATCTCTGCATTGCCTCTATGCTATCCTTGTCTCTTAGGGACTTTTCTCTAGATGCACGCTGCTGGAGTTCTTGTTTCACTGCTGCATTTGAACTCTTTTCCTCAGCCAAGGATCTTTCCAGCCTCACTTTGTACTCGAATATCACTAGAAATGAACAGAAATAATTTTTCAATGCAGCTGCTTATAAATTTATCTGAAAATAAAAGCAATTTTCTCAAATTGAATCAGATTCCTTATGGTGCATGTCTAGTAATCCATACCTTGAAGCTGAGCAGCCAGAGCCTCCTGTTGATGAGCACATTGAATGTGAAGTTCCCGAAGCCTGGCCATCTCTGAGGTGGCGGCGCGGTAGAGGAACACTAGAAGAAGACCCACCACCCCGCAACCCCCGTACACGGCCAGGCGGCCAACTCGGCCTCTGCCAAGTCTAGAACCACTCATCTCTGCAAACAAAATACATATCACAAGATTATTATATAGTAATCATAGTAATCATAGCACAAGTTAAAAGAGAGTGGATTGTCTCTCAAAAGTGAGTTGCATATTCTTTGGGTATGCATATATATAGTTGATCAAAATGCAGCCAAATTTCTTTTTTTTAATGTTCTTCAAAATAATACCAATTTTCTTCTATTTGAAGTATAATGCATTAATTAAATTTTTGTGTTATTGCTTATTATTTATTTATTATTTTAAACGTCTGAACAAAAGAAAACAATTGAAAAAAATTATCTTGTAACATCCTCTCAAAAAAATAAAACAAACAGCGTTATTATCATAAATACAAGAATCTATTTAATGTAACCTGAGTTACAAGCTACATTCTCACTATTTTTATTTCCTACTTTGCTACTTGTTAATTATTCCACTACTTCAATATTCTGTTTATTATTAAACAAACTGTTGACAAATGAATCTTCATTACTACAGCGCATATGGCATCAATTTGATCAACTCGAAACTTCTTTTATCCCGCAGAAGTGAAAACGAGAAATAAGGTCAAGGGGTGAGAGAAGCTCAAGCGTGAGAGAATAATTTACGCCAGCGTTGGCCCCAGTGCGACGTTCAATGCAAGTGAAAGTCGATGATTGCGACTGTAATAACTTTTATCCGGTGATATCCTCTTGCATAATGGCTCATCTTGGAAGATGTACTAAAAAATCGAGAGATTTCTACGAACGTTCAAATCTCAGATCGTGCATGATAGATGCAATTGACCGACACTTTTAACGAGCGAGAAATAAGATAGTGAAATTTGTAACTGAACAAGACAGTGAACAACGTCTCGTCCTAATTAGAGCTACCACGTATATTTTCTCCTCGAGTCTTTTTCTCGATCGTTACTTTAAATTTATCTTTACAGAAAGAGTTAAAAGTAACTTTATAGAATTTATGTTGAATAATTTTATTACATAATTACAATATGAGAAATGAAATAATATGTCTAATATATTGAAAGACAGGTTTTTAAATTTTTCTTTCATTTTATTTTTGGCGCCATTTTCGTACAGTACTATGTGACTCAATAGTTTAAGAATATTAAATATTGAAACTCATAATTACTATAATCTAAATATTATGAAAGATTAGAGAAAGAATAATATTATGAAACACGAGATTTAGTACCTGGAGAGTTTTGTGAGAATGAGGTACCTGGCAACAGTATCTGATCCGGCACTAACATTAAAAAAAGCAAAATCCGTTTTGTAATGGACTTACCATTTTTAACTTATCATTTTTACGTTTATTAATAGCAAATAATAGAAGTACAGCAATTATTGAATAATATTTATTACGAATTGTGTAATTACAAATCAGAATAGATTATCGTGATCTGCCTTATCGATCGAAAAACGATAACGTAATTTCCAGTAAACACATGTTGACAGGTAGGTATTAATCTAAACGTTAAGCGCACACATGTTTGCAAAAGGAAGGGTGGATGGTCGCGTGACACGCTTTCATTTCCTATATCTCGAAGAAACTATATAAAGCGGGACGCCATAGAGCTGGAGAATACACAGACCGTTTATCTTCCCCTCCTTTTAATCCCTCTTAATTATATCTCTCATCCCCTTATAAAGCTGCAAGATACACAACTACCGGTTCGTGGAAAATCGTAATTGCACGTTTGCTCGTTCTACTGCTATTTTATACCATGAATTAGAATGCCGTATTAAGATTAGCTATTAAAACCTTTATTTATGTTTTCATTCATTGGAAAGAGAAATAGTGCAACGACTGAACTAACCTCGTTGAAACTTAACCTAACATTGATAGATACAACACTTATTTTTTTAATAAAAATTCTCCTAGTATCTATTCTTTCATTTAGCAAAGTTCTTCATGTAGTAACTATGATAAATTCTTATTTTCCTGTATTAACTATTACAAAGTGACCGTGTTTCCATGAATTGCGATTTCTGTTGATTCTCAATGACAATGAGAAGAGATTAGATACAAATACAATTTCATCTCGAGTTTAACCAGTCTGAAAAATATTCCTCGATACGTCTCGCATCTCTAAGTCTTAGCTATTTTATTCTTGGAAACTAAATACACCGCATTACTTGTGGTTAAATGAGTACACCATAGATGGATTACAAGGACAAACAGATACAGATTAAGATCGATTCACGCAAAAAAATTATTTGGTATTTTTCCATAAAATAGGTAATACAATTTTATATGTTATATTCTATTATATTATGTGCCTAATAATATTATGATTATATTTTACACTACTTTTGTAAGTTAAATACAATTACGATTAATACAGTATATTAAGTAATCCAATGAGAATATAGTAAAAACTTAAGCTTAAAAATATAATATAGCCATTTCAATTATTAAATAAATCGCGTATTTCTGTCTTCCAATATATCTACATAACAATAGGTCGTTAAATTGATTGATTATTATTCGGCAGTATAAAACCAAATTTAATCTCGTTTAACGATTCAAAGAATTAGATTTCCACGCGTGTCTTTTAATGCAGTGCATTCAGTCCGGTTTTCATAAATTTCGACGAGGCAAAAATTGCTGCTTTTATACAAAAGCAAAAAACATAGATAATTTAATACCGTCCCGGCGTGAAATAATAAAATGCGTCAAGTTATTTAGTTCTGTCAAATGAAATAAAATCGTTTATCACGAAGCTGCGCTTTGTTTCGCTAAAAAATTGATTCAATTAACGAAATAGCGAGCACCGGTTTGTTCTCCAACAATACAAATTTAAGGTTAGGTCATAAAAACTTGCACGATACTAAAATGGATATATTTAGTTCTTTTTTAAGAGAAGAACTTCTTCGTGTGTCAGTTAGAAGGAATATTGTTTGAAATTAGGTCAAAGAAGAATAATCTTAGTATTTAAATATGAATCGGACGATAAAACCGTAGAAGTTAATGTGCACGCGGGCTTAGAAGCGAGTTTAACGGGAAAATGGATTAAATTTCGTGTTCTTCTGCTTCGGGTCAATCTTCAATTATTCGTATGGGAAGCTGCATTCGAGAAACTGATTGTAAAAATATTTAGAATGCTAATGCAAATAAAATGATGACGTAGATATATTCTAAATTCCCTGAAATGAGTAATAGTCTCTTTATTGAAATATTGCATGCCAAAACAAGATAATTATTGATACAGAGCTATTCATTAAGCAGAACTGATGCCATTTAGTAGTAATCAATCGTACAATGCCTAATGAATTTGAATATATACAGGATGTACATGGACATGTACATATTTATAATCATGGCAACCTTCAGCTTTCATCAGAAAACTGAAGTTGTTCACATCAATTAATGTAAAATTTATTGCGGAAGAAGTCATGTAAATTCTTAAAACATTGTGCATTAATATTGTTGTATATAGTATATGTCCATAGTATTCTGTCATGGTATACGTCATGGTAGACACATAGCTATAAAAACGACTAAATCGATTATACAATTACAAAAAATGAAAGAAGTCTTAAGAACTTAAGAAAGAATATATTATACAAGTACAAAGAGTTCTTATACATTAACTCCTAACAATATTTTATAAATTTATATTTTTATGAATACAATACCAAAGTAAGAAATACATTTTTAATATTTTATATATTTCTGCATATTATGCACATTTTGCATCTTTAAATTTCCTCAAAAATGCATAAAAATCGTCAGACCATTCACCGTTTTTCAATTATTACTTCTCCAAATATTAATTGTCATATGACCATACATCAATTTCCCAACTATATATTTTGAATGCAATATGTTGACAAATAAAATTAAACCAAAACTGATATAATCGTATAGCTTTTCGAATAAATTATTCACCTGCTACGTGTAACTTAAAATTCGAAAGTGATTTATCGATGGTTTATCGTTGCATCCTCAACCACCATAACCTATACAAAACAAACGGGGAGGGTCCGCCACGGCAACTTTTGATCGGCGTACGTACGATGTAACGTAACGTGAGCAGAGGCAAACGTCTGAAATTGGATACCGGTAATTACGATAGTCTGCTTTTATCGTTGCACTTCGACCGGCTATGCGAGAACGGAAATTACATCCGTCTCGCATGGCTCATACACGGTTTGCTCGTCCTTGTTGGCCGCGCGAATTATCGAGGATATTTGCGATACCGTCCAACGAGACGATACCTCTTATGCGTGTGCAATTGTGCATGTATATATAGATGTGGTGGGAAAAATGCACGAAGGGTGGAGTGCAGGCTACCTAGCGGCTGAATTCCGAGTTCACTGACACTTTCGAGCACGCGCGATAGATCCTGCTTTCACGCGTTTACATATGTGTAACGCACGTCCATGTGTCTGGAATTATTTTAACAGCATTAAGGTTAACGTACTCAAATTTTATTTAATTATCGGAGAGATTCTTCAGCAATTGATACGATAGGATGTAAATAATTTTGAATAATTATAACTCAATTATTTGTTACGTTTTTAAGGCGGCTGTTTATTTACCCGGTGACGTAGTTTCCATTCGCGATCTAGCTGTATTGTTAATCGCATTCATAAAACATAAAAAAAAAAAAAAAAAAATTGTGAGGTTTATGGTCGATTTAATAGAATTCTCAGAAGACCGCTGAGAAACCGGTTTCTAGTTAATGGCGCGACGTGGTGTGAGAATATTAATGCGGCTTTTCGAAGATTCTATTTGCCGCATTGGAAATTCAACGAGCAATTAAAAACTGTATCGCAATGACCAGTTTAATTTGAAATGAAAACAGTTTTAATATAAGTCATGTGAAATTTCTTTAAATAAAGTGGATTAATTTTTAGTTTACTATATGTATGATACATCATATTTGTTTACAAACAATGAATTATAGAAATACCCAAAATAGAACTAGAAAATGGTTAATTGTGATAGGAGAAATTCAACAATCAAACATTAAATTCAGACTTTCAAACTTAGATAGAGTTACATTCAAAGGTTCAAACACTGAAGGCGAAGCTAATATTTCATCGAGCTCTATATAAAGAACGGCTTTCACAATTTTTATACGCTTTCTAACGCGGAAAAAGATTTATAGAGAATAGTGCTATACCGATTTAACTTACGGGTCATTTTCCATCCACTGGATGTCTTTCTATTATTAAAAAATTTCTTAAGTCTTTGAAAATTATTTAAGAATACGTAATTGAATACTTAAGAAAGAATAAGATTTTTTAAAATAAAAGCTAAAGAATAAGTTGAAATTAAAAATTAAAAATATGGAAAAATTATTTTTAATATTATTTTTAATTTCTTATATCAATTGTATACTAAAATTTTTCTTAAAATATTACATATATTTTTACTCGTTAAAATAAGAGATAATAAGCCGTAAGCTATAAAAAATCAAAAAGCGTGACGAAGAACTTTACTGCGACTGAAAGTTTTCTTTTAACTGCATTTGCGCTTTCATGTAGCTTTTAGTTAAGAGCTTAGAATTATGTACTTATAAAAAGTACATATACCGTCTAATTTTCGAGGTCGCACCTCAAAATTTAGGTGCTCCACATGTATACGACATATACATACATATATTTATAACCTCACATGTAAATGCATCGTTAACCTTATTCACCAGCTGCAGATTGCCACACATTAAACGATAGTATTTATCCTCGTTGAATCTTCACCATAACAGCACCAAATAAAAGCATGTCAACTTCACCCACCACAAATTTTGAATTATCAGTTATGTAATGTAATTTATACGGGAGATTATTACAAGATTTGATTATAGATTTTAGCACTATGCAAAAGTTGATGGTACGATTGATCATTATACAGAGAAAAAGGAGATAAAAGACGAATAAATATTTGTTCGTTAAATAATAATTTTTATCAAATAATACGTACGATTAATTTCTCACTATTTTATCAGTAGTTCTCTTTATGTACATTAATCATATACACTTATCAGGGTACACAAATAAATTTATGTATATTTAAAAGGTAAATTATTACATATATAATGAGTATTTCTTTTTTTACAAAGTTTTCCTAATGTAAATTTATATTTACGTAAAATGAGTGCCACAATTTGTGCTGAGTTTTCTTTCATCAAACTTTTGCAATTCACAGGATATGTATTTCGAATCGTTATGGATATCTGTATTTACAATATTTTTTTTTTCACAAACTTTAAACTCGGAATAATTAGGTCGTTTCTGATTCGGATACCTTCTAAACTACGTTTATATCGTTATTTTGTTCTTTTTCCATTGTTAAATGAGAATAGCAAGTCCAGATTATCTATTTTGTTGTCAGCACTATTACTGTAAACTTACTACAGTAACAATGTTTTTGATTTTGTAACTATAATAAGGCAATTTATTTACCAAATACAATAAACATACTGCATCAGTCACTTACGACCCATTACATGAAATTGATGCAACACAAAACGTGTTAACGCGTCCTTATCCTTGAAATATTAAAATATACGTAAAACTGTCAGAGTCCTTGAAATAATAGAATATACGTAAAACTACTGGAATCCTTGAAATTTAAAATATACGTAAAGTTGCTGAGATCTGAAATGACCCAATCATAATCATCCGACGTTTAATTCATGATTGTACGTGCATTATCATTATAGCTCTGTATCATCCATTCGCGCTTAATTTCACAGGTGAACACTTCACAAGGCACGATCGCACTCAATGATTAATCCGTCTCACAGCACCGATTTCAAATTATCAATCAAATTATTATGCGAAGAGATAACACGATATACACTGGTTAGATTACACATGGAAAGCTGCGCCTACCTCATACACGAGTAGAGAACTGTACTCTCAGCTCTCCGTCATCGCCGCGTCCTTAAACTGTTATCTTGCGATTAATAGCCTCAACCGCGAAGAAGAAGCGTCGCGACGCGATTACACGGCCGCGAACACGACGTACTCGTTGATGGAGCTATCCTCCAGCTGAAATGCCGCGATCCAGATGAAGCACAACCGACAGGTTAGGACTCTTGCGAAAAACCAGACTCTAGACAATACAGTTGAACGTTCTGAAGCCGGTTTCCCCCACCACTGGTTCGTGGCTGCCACGCCATTAAAACGAAAGGTTCGGCAACCAATCAGGTCTCGCCACTTCGGCAGATGACCAATGCATGGATTCGCCATTGCCAACCTATGATTAAAAAATGCTCTAATTAAGCAAAAAAATTCAGAAGCTCGTCGACGGTGCTCACTTTGTTATTGGAGGAAAGAATTAAATATTTTTTAATTGACAAATAAAATTATGGATTAGACAATTAGAAATATGGAGACTAGGTTAGTAATTTCGAACCTTCAAAATCACGATTGTATAATACTGTATCTTTCTCTTTATTTTAAAGTTGATAAAGAAGATCGGGAATATAATTTAGTATTTTGTTAAATATTATAAGGAGTATTATGAGGAGATAACAATATTAAAATATTTGTATAGGACGAAGTTTCACATAGAATAGCTTCTAAGATGATTATGTGTAATACAATAGCATTTCTTACGATAAATTTGCAAAGAATAGCTTGTTAAATTAATTAAAGAAGTAATCGGGATTCGGTGCGATTTCTTCTTCCGCGAATGAAAGCACGAGACGAGAGAGTGACCCTCTTCTTAATGCTGCTACTAGGTCGTTATAAATTTCTCGAAGAATCGCATTTCCCTACTTTGTTCCACTTAAAACTCGCAATTATTGTTTTATTATATATTAATTTAGATTAATTAGGAATATTTTAGGACCCACTAAGATTATAGTATACACTTTTATATTTTTTTATTATTATCTAATATTTTACAACAATGGTCTACGAAGTTTGAAAATAAGCGGAAACGACTTTTCTTTCTTTTTTATCAACAAAGAAATGCGAATAAAATCGTATAGCGTAACAAAGTGTGAAGACAAGTTTATTTCCATAACAATCAGAACTTTATTGCACGCAATCATAATTTTCTGTCAACACGTAACGTCATTGCAATTACTTGGTATAAAATATCTTTTGAAATGATTTAATAGTTTTGAAACAATTAAAAACCAGTTTTACTTGCATTTGCAAAGTTCGCAAAAAAGGTTTTTCACCTGTAAAATAAATTTTCTATTTACTAGTAACATCATATAATATTTCTAAATTTATCCATAAAAAATTAAATTCATTTATAAAATATTTAAGATTTAATATTTTGTAATAATGAATAATTATAAACTTTAATCAGTTACTAAAATCTGCTGCATTTTGTAAATCAGAATATCCTCACAACGATAATTTTCATCCATATAGAATTCCTATATACTATTTATTAAGAATTGATTCTAAATATAAATTTAAAAGAGAGATGCATTTATTATCAACATTATGCAACGTTTATAAAATCACATATAATATAAATTATTATTATGAATTATTAATATACAACTATTAAAATCATACAATATTCACTTATAAAACATTTATGATTTGCCAGTAATATACTAAATTAACAAAACTTTCCAAACTAAAATATCCTCAGAGACATACGATTTTAATCGACATAAATACCATATCCTTAAAAAAATCACGCGTAATTTATTCTTCAAATTAATATTAAAAAATTACTGTATAATAGAATTTAAAAGAATAGTGGCTCGCAACGCTTCTGCGGCGTGTCTAGTTACTTTGAACGTCGCTACAGCAGTCGTGTGGCAGCAGTGGCGCCTGGCGGGGCACGGCTCTGCGAGCATCGGCCGCTCAGTCAAGAAACTCGACTGCACCGAATCACTACGAAGCGAGGTTAAAATCGGTACGAGCCAGGAGCGCGGTGCTCTCTGTAACTCTAGGCTTTGCCTGCACGGCAGTGGCTTTTCTGACGGATTCAGTGTGTCGCGAGTTACTTCCGTGTTCCAGAATTCAGTGTCCGTAAGTTATTCGTGTTCGAGCCGTGTTCCCTAGTGTTCCTTACTTCTCGCGGGTTAAAGGACGAGGCGGAACGGGAACGTCGAAGAAATCGTTTTTCTTTTCTCGACTATCGAATACTTGGACACGCGTCGCTCTTGTACTCTCTCGCGTGCGTACATGTATTTATTCGAGATCCACTGGTAAAAAAAAAAAAGCAGCCTAGTGACAGTGATGAGTGTTTCTTCGCTTGTGTTCGTGGCCGTTGTTCGGGGCTTACGTGACTGTGACCGTGACTGCTGTGCCGCCGCCGCCACCGTGATGTACTTCGCAAGCTCCACCGCCAAGGAGATGCTGTAAGTCAAATTTTCTGTATAATATTCTAATTCATACTATAACTTTCTCTTTTCGTTACCCGCGAAATTGTAATTTCGTTGCACAGTCCTGTGCATCCATTACGGATAGCCTTTGCGTGCTTGTTTATGTGCCGCAGATGGTACGAAGGTCGATCCGGAAATGGGTCGAAATCGTGATTTCCTATCGCGATTATCCATCGTATCTCGTACCTCTCTTCTTTCTACGCTCGTTAAAATTTCTCTGCAACATTCCCTCTTTCGTGTCGTCCGTAGTAAATATTTTGAACATGGCTCTCCACTCGTCTCCGCGTTTTCAAATATTCGATATTTTTTGTACGTATCATATAAACAAAGGCTAATTTACGTGTTATATTAGAAAGAAACACAAGGGTGGATATTGCTTTAGAGAAAAATTGATAGGAAATTTATTCAGCGACGTAACGAGGCCGTTGCTCTTCGAACCGATAATGCACAATAGCAGATGCGAATAATTTTCGTCGCGATTGTCGCGAATTACTCGTTGCCCCGTGTGTACTCAGCCGTACTTTTTTTTCCCTCTTTCGCGAGAGATAACGAGAGCGCGGGGCAGTTTTTTTGACGTTGGTCTCTCTCGCTGCGCAATAAAGGCGGCTCAAGGCAACGCTAACATGGTGGCTGTTGCCGACGGAAACATTGAAAGTCCGACGAAAAGGGTTCCCGATCGGTCGACCAAGGCATTTCCCATTTCCGCCCGTCTTCCGACCGTCCTCTTGAAGCCATAGATTTCTCGACGTGTCACGCTCGTATGTTACGTATATACGTGTACATGCGTGTGCATACGTGTACGTTTCCACGACGAGGTCGTATGTATCGCTCCTTTGGTCGCCCGTTGAAAATGAAAACCTTACACTCCGCCTGCCTCGAAATTGGTAATTCGAACATATCAACCGGACCAGTTTCGATTTCGAAATTCGAGCTCTGCGAAACCATTCTCCGATATCTTACCATTTTAATACCGAATAGCTTCTCTGTTCTTGCTTCGTGCTAGAAACGCAGTTAGTCATGCATGAAATTATTACGATTCTTCCAGTGGCGATCATCGAATCGTCAACGAATTATGATAAACCGTGGTTATATTAGTTATCACGAGTATCGAAGAAAATGAATATTGAAACGTCAGGAAATTCCGTAACAGTAGTCACTTGCTTCACGGTGCATATGTACAGCAGTGCCACGTTAACTGACCGGGATTTTACCTCGTTAACTGACCGGCGTTATCCCCTCCAGTTCTTGGAAGACATTTTGCAATAAGTCTGTAATATTTATAAATATTCATATGTGTTCAATAAACAAATGTGTCATATATCCGTATTCAGTGAAGAAAGATACTTAGAATTTCCTTGAAACGTATTTCGTTAACTAGATACATAAGATACATCGTCAAAACGAAGCATTGTATCTATATCATACGTTAATATCGTGTAACTGACTCTAGTGGTAAATTACATACTATTTTAACACTATTTATATATGACGTAGACATACAAGTTTTATGTTTCAAATAAAAATTATTTAATTTTATCGTGAAAAATAGTTTCACAATTATTATACATATTAATGAATATTGCATACATATTTTACGATTGTGTAATTGAGTCGAATAGTAAATTGAAACTATTTAATACCTGTAAAATTATGCGGTATACATAAACACTTTAATTTCTTCGTTGAAAATAGTTCCACTATTATTATGCATATTAACCAAGCATTATTGCAAGTTTTATGGTTATGTAATTCACTCAAATAGTAAATTACTATTTAATACTTGTATTTACAATATATATATATACTAATAATATTTAATTATTTCCTCCTAAGTAGATTCGCAGTTGTTACGTATAGTAAATAACAAATGTATATAAAAATAATTTTGACAATCTTTGAGAGTAACACAGTTAGTACGGCCGTGTGAGAATTGTATTGGCTGGCGAGTGGGTATGTGCAGTGGTGCGATTTTTCAAACGGTACTTGATGGCTTGCGTTGATGCACCGCTTCGGAAATCTATGAAATTGATAGCCACTTACGTAACGCGGTATACAGAATCGCAAAAGAATCCACAAGCGATTAGACGCCATTTTTCACTGGCGTCCTTAACTCATTAAGCAAATAGGGAGTAACGGTTTGTACGTGTGACTGTGTCGTGTCCGTGACGTGTACCGTTCCAAGCAACAGATTTTCGATCCGCCATGTTTTTCTTCGAAACATCGAGTTTCCTTCCGTAATCGTATTTTCATTCATCCTTTGCCGATTTAACGACAAAATAATATATAAAAAATCGCGTTAATAAAACATTATTAATGAATGTAAAATAACGTAACTAGTTTATTGTTACCCTCTTATTTACTGTTTTGTTAAGATATAAAATAAATATCAGAATAATAGATAATTTATGGAAGCTTAGTATGCAAACCGGACATACGAAAAGAATCTTCGTGCTTTATATAAAGATTTAGATAATCATAAAGTACTAAAAATAGTTCAGTTTCTTCAAACTTTATGGGATTTAGAAACTTTGTACGATCTAGAGGAAATAATGGAACAAATTTTTAGAATTCCCTTTCATAACCTCAACATTAAAGAATAGAAATCAATAAAATAAACTGACTGACAAGAACAGATATACATGAAGTTAGCTTTTAATAGGTTATACGTAATGAAAACTGTTATTAAACAAATCTTTGAAATTTTCTGTCATCAATTTCCATATCGAATTCAAAATTGAACGATATTGAAATCAGACATGGAAAAACATGTTTGTCTTTACCAGGCTAGATAACAAGTTTAAAAATGAGTAATCTCGTCAGTTAACGTAAAAATGCTTATATTTCTTCGAAAAAATTTGACATAAATAATATACACGGACATTTTATCGACAGAAATTGAATTTTCGCACCATAAGGCCGTCCATTTTTACCGCATACAAATTCCCCTGGTTTATTTAAATTTATAGGATGTGGAATATTTATGGGGCCGTTGAAGATGCTCGAAAGGCGAGACATTCCGCCCGAAATCGACGTCGTTCATAAATTCCCGCCCCTTTTGGCCCACCCACTCGCCTCTTGGCTACATATTAGAAATCGATTTTACGTTTGTCATGCTTCAACTAGCTGTTATTTATCTCGTAATATACGAATTGCAAACGGACTATCTATATTTAGTGCGTTTTGTTCATTTCGTAGGGACTTAGGAGGAAAAAAAAAAAAGGAAATAATGAAAAAGAGGAAATAGAACGCGAAATATTGAACGCGGTGCGATTCCAGTTTCCTCGAGTCGTTGCAAGTCACGAAAGTTGAACATATGTTGCGCTAATGGCTGCTGTGTGCGTAGGGCTATGCAAATAATACCTCTTCTCAGTTAAATCGGCCATTAGAGGCACGGTACAGTTACATTTTTATTTACCTGAATATCAAGATCTAAAATTAGTCTGCAAGCTTGCTTCGCTTTATAGAAAGAAAATTTTCTCCCGATTATGTAAATATTCGTCAGGGACGCCGTACTTTACAATGTTGGTACAAGTGGGAAAAAATGCTGAAACATAAAATGGTACTATATCAGGGCAATTATTTCGATAAAATATGTTATATGCTTCGCTATGCTATGGGAAAGAAAAATTCATGAAATATAAAATTGCGAAGCCGGTGTAATTATTCTAATAATTATTCGTTATGTATATGGAATAGTATAATAATTGTTATATGATTCATAATAATTGTATGTGTCATTAGTAAAGAAAAAAAAAAACAAGAAAAATTGTTAAGACACAAGACTTATTATCGATACGATCTAAAAATATATCACCGGCTTGTTTCGTTTCATAAAAATAACATTTTTCCGCAATGCATATGTAAATATTCAATATTAATATAACAGGATAATATTGATAAGTATAATTAAGGAATAAATGAGAGTGTCTGATATTCGATATGGGGAATTATATGTTTTATAATGTTGGTAGGGGAAGAGATTGCACTGAAATGCACAATGGCGGGAAATCGTTTAAATAATTAATTGATATAGAACTAATCTACTTTCTAATGTTGGCGAAAGAAGAACAATTATTAAAATACAAAATGTAGTATAAAAATATCGAATTAGCCCATAAGTTAGCTTATCTCATAAAAGAAACATTTTCCTGTAATTACGTAGATATTAAATATAAGGATAATATGCTTTACAATATTGGTTAAAAAACAAAAAAAAATAATAAAAATATTGGCATGTAAAATGTCACCAAACGAAGGGAGGTTAATTATTTAAACAAGTACAATAGCGCGTTAAATAGGATTTGGAAAGAGGATAATTATAATTCCGCAAACGAAGCGTAGTTCAAAAGATAAATGTTTGAATTAATAATTGGCAAACAGAAAAAAAAAGGTTCGCCGCGCGCTGCCTGTTAATTCATAAACTTTTAATCGCATCATTTTTAACGGTATGTAACATGAAAAATGTTAAACAGCCGGGTTTTATCTCGTCGAACGAGCTGCAAACGTAATCTAAGGGAATTACACGTGAATAATGTAACCAGAGGATCAACGGTGTATATTCTTCTATGTCTTTTCTCACTAATCCGGACGTCGTAGTCCTAAACGCCTGATCTTTATTTTAATTCTAACCTTTATTCGTTCATTATCATTTAAACAACACGAGATAATGTTTTTAACTAATTCTTACGAACTTCTTTTCTGTTATGAAGATGGTATTTTCTTTTTGAGAACGTTCTCGTGTTTTTATAGGTATTAAATCTAGTGATTTTTTTCTAGTAGAATAATTCTGAATAACATTTGTTTTATTACTAGACGAAAGGATATAGTCTATTTACCTATGTTTTAAAAATAACGAAATGAGTTATTCTGACGATAACTCGCAACTCAATTTCAACTTTTATTATCTATCGCGGAACATCGTTGCGGGATAAAAATTATGCATAAGCTCAAAAAGTAAATCGATCAAACTCGGGGCAAATGCACATCTACATTTTAGTTTATAAAAGTGATGGATATGCAGGTGTATAGTAATTTCTTTGGCGAATCGGTTTATCAGATAAGGTTTCTAATAAAATTGACGATAGGATTTTTCCCTCTAAATTACTTTTGCCTCCGAGTTCTAATTATTAATTATTTAAAATAATACTTTCATTAGGATTATTAGAATTAGAATTATTTATAAATGCCTTAATAGAATTGTTCGTAATCATGAGATTTAATAATCTTGTAGATTCTTTTATATATTTGAATTCCTTTCTCAATATTTAAGAATTATTTTCAAGTCCTAGGATATTTCTATTTTCTTGAATGCAGAATTTGTTAATTTCATAGCGATTTCTAGTTTTCCATTTCTTCCAATTTTGCTTAAATTTATATTTATATCAATCATATTAAATTCAATGAAATATCCCTCTGTATCTATAAGTACACTTCATTTTACATAAAATTTCCTTTAATGTCGAATGAAAGTTCCCATTCTAAACCCCTTTCTATGCAACATAAATCCGCTTTTGTAGCAGAGGAAAAGTCGGAAGAGCAGCGAAGTTCTCTGATCGAAGTCCATAATCGTATCACGTAATTACACGTTACCTGATCGCATATTGTTCACCATGATCGGTGAGGAATTACGGATGGTTCAGATTCATCGATCACGATCCTTTCGCTAAACAATAGCATCGTGTTTAGGATTAGCAAAAAGCCTCCTAATCAAGTGAAATATATTTCTATTTGCTCTTTTATCATTTATTCTTTCGACCTTTCGTTCCCTTCATTACCGTTGGTTCCTTTTGAGACTTTTTTTTTTTTTTTTTTTTTTCGACATCATCAGGTCCCTGGAAGCAATACTTTATCAAATTAATTAAAAATATTAGTAAATTGACAAGTTGCAAGTTGATAGACCGTACATTTAATAATTAATTTAATCGTTATAATTTTCTAACCATATTGCAATAGTTCGTTTTGTCATTGTCGTCACATAGGACAATCTAGATACTTTGTAATTTCTAGAGCTTATTTGCAATTCCTCAAACTTACCTTCTTTATTATATATGTATATTAATTGTTTATATTTCCTTTATATTTCGCGTCATATCATAGCGAGTCATTAAAAATAGCAATTGGTACAATGAAAAATATGTAGAATCAAAGATCGACAATGTAAGTGGTGGCTAAACGAAAGGCGGGTTCGTCGTCATTTTCGAGGTGGGTTTGGCGAGCGTGGAAAAAGTAGGTTGAGCGCCACTCGGCCTGCAGGACCGCCTAGTTTTTGTCGAAATCGATTTGTCGAGGAGGCGTACACGGATCGCGAACATTGAGACGCTTCCGAGTCGTCTTACCCAGTAATCGTATAATCTGCTGTTATCAAGAATCTTGTTCGCGCTATGCTTCAGTGAAAAAACAAACACACCAACCATTCTAGAGAAAAATATAGGAAACTTGGTCTAGGGGAATTTTTAGGGAACAACAAAATTAGAATTTAATATAAACGGTGGACTTTGTTTTTTAGAAGATTTGAATCTGACGTGGAATATACACCTTTTGAAAAAAAATTAGATTTAGATAAATTTCCTGAGGAACCGCTAAGATTAGAAAGTAATTTGAAATATAAACATTTCGCAATGCGTCTACAGGAATTTTTAGGGATTTCTAGGATTACAGAGATGTAGGTTTTTAATTGCCATACGTTTGCAAGTTTTTTTATTAGTCAGCTTTCTGTAGTTAATTTTCTATTTCATTTATATGCTATTTTATATCTTCAAAAAGTCCTCAAAATACTTGTGATAATTATTAAAGTCTTCCTGAGAATGTACAGTTAGTTTTTAAAACAAATGTTATAGGTTCGATATTAATTACATAGATAGAAATCAATAACGGTTACACAACTCAGCTAAGGGCTAAACGACTTAGTTAAAAATCACGATGAAACGAAGAAAAGGTTGGCAACACGTGATTCAATAGATCAGAAATATCTCGATTACAAAGATTGGCGGCCATCATAGGAAGAATGGCGTGAGATGGGTGGTGACAGAAGAAAATCGACTACGCGAATCTTGTTTACTCGATTCGAATGGAAATTGCAAGCTCATTGCTTGCCTTGGGGAAATAGGACTAGTTTGCAGCCGGAACTCTTTTTCCAAGCGAAATCAACGATCATTTATTTTGGTGGCGGCCATTAACTTTTTACACTAGCCTCCCCACACTACCGCAGCCATCATGAAAATTTGATCGAACACAAAATTCCAGCGTCATGAATGAGGAAGACGCATGAATTATTCATTTTCATAATTAATTTCGATTTGATATTTATTATTGACATTCCACCGCATCAATGTTTAATTAGCAACCATCTGCGTTTCCCATTTTGCTGATCCCGTGTAATGGTGGATTAATGATTTTTCAAAAAGTCTTTTTTCTCTTTTTTTTTTTAATAAAAAGTGATGGAAAATTGAGAGTTGTGAATCAGCGGTGAAAAGTTCGGGAAATTCCATCGGGAAATTATTTTGACGACCGATGTATAACTATGTATCAAACTAAAGACGATGCAAATTTAGGAATAACACGGGAAAGAGAATATTATCTTGTCTAGATGATAATTATTTGCCACTTGTAATTGTAAATCAGCCCAAGATCGAGCTTATAAAAGAAGGAGCTTAAGAAAATAATTGTATATTCAAATAAGAAAAACGAGACGGAATAATAAATATTTAAACAAAAAAATAGTTAATGTATCGTCAGAAAGAGATTTGTCGTTCTCCGAGATACGATTAAGAATTCCTGGGATCTCGCAAAAAATTGCTTTCGTCTTTCATTACGTAAATACTTAAAATTCATAAATTACCAATACAGCCGGTCACTTTTATAGCAAGTTTCCTTCTATTCGACAGTAGACGATGTTATTTAATAACCACGACAAAATGAAGTTGTCGAGACATGTCAGCTCATCGAGACGATTCATCGAATAATTTCTCAAATTTTCTCTACATTCTCATACTAACCTAAAACCGTCAATTTCTTTCTTTTTCCTAACATAAAGCCGTAGTTTCGTTATATAAACCAATTAGTCCAATCGATTTCTCCTTTGTCAATCGGTTATCGTCGCAGGAATTAGAACGTCGAAACCGTGAGCTGCCGTGCAACCGTGTCGATCATCGATTTCTCGATGATTCTTATTAATTAACGAGTCGCCGGTTCGTAATCCTCCGATTGGAATTCAGGCACGCCTCAACATAAGCGTTCAAAGTAATTAACACCACAGTAGATGGAACTCGGGGAAACAAAAGAAAGATTTTAGTACGGATAGATAGGGGCAGATGGCGGCGCGATTGCGCGTAGATTTCTCCGCGATCGGTCTCATCGATTCGTCGCATACTTCGCGGCTGTCTTCTCTCGTTACGCGTGAGATTTTCGAGCCGCTGCGTCAATATTTCAGCGATAATACGCCATCAAAAATAGTCATAATTTATTCGATGAAGTAGCGCAAGTTGTAATCGGTCTTTGCTCGATTAATACAACGTACAGTATCGTATTGATTAATCATGCGAGATTATGTCAATTTTAACGAAGCGTGGAATGTGTGCCAGACGAGCACAGATCAAGCAAGACTTTGTTTTATTTCAGTTACTAGATGGCTGAATAGTTCTATATTCTTATAAATTCGTGATTATTATGCTCATTGAATATTGACTATCAATATTGATAGTCAATCTAAGTATATGGATACATTTGTTAGAAAATACTATTGTGATTTAATTTATCATTGGGAGACTATATTTTATAGAGATTTTTTTAAGATTATCGACTCTAGGTAATTTTAGAGTGTGCCAGTATTATAATTTGATATAAAACTTTAAATATATAAGACTGTTCTTTAATACAGTAGATCTAAGGAATTTTTGTTGAAACTCTAGGATTAAAATTTAATATAAAATGTACACTTTTTCCAATAAGCTGGAACTAGAGGAATTTTTAGAAAAACTTCAGGGAAATTTGGGACTAGAATTTAATACAGTATGAAATATGAACCTTTCTGATTTTATTTTCATGAGATTTTTTAAGGTACTGGTTCTATTTGGAATTTTCAGTACATAGTAGAATTAAAATTTAATATGAAATGTAGACTTATTTTAATACATTGGAACTAGGGGCTTTTCTAGAAAATTCTGGAATTAGAATTTAGTACAAAATGTAGATTTCCTAAAAAGAAGTCGACGAAAGGACTAGAAAATCTTAAGATTAGGATCTACAAGGAAATGTTGAATGCTAATCACTAGAACGTGTTAATGGGTAATCCTAAGTCAGAGAATCGATGGAGAGAATATCATTCGATGTCTGTCGGCGAAAACCAGTTTCGTTGTTCGATTAAAAACAGGATTTCATCGGGGAAAACTCTGTTTCCCGGCAACAGCATTATATTCGCAACTTCCCACCCCCCCCACCCCCCCCACCTCTTTCCTCCTCTACGCCTGCGTTTTCGTGGAAACAGGAATTCCATTAGAGCTTTCAAATCGGCCGACTCTTTCATCAGACAGGATCGATTCCACCGTCATCGTCTATTCGAATTAAAACGAGCCGCGCCGTTTCAGACTTCGCAGAACGTATCAATCTGCGCGCCGCCATTGCAGAAAGGGGGGAAAAAAGTCAGTCGCTTCAGTAAAATTAACGGAGATACGTCCGTAAAAAGAATTCGTGGAATTCCGGTGGTACGAAAATAAACTTTAATAAATTCCTATTAAAATTTATTCAAACTTACGTCTGAATATATTACAGTTTGATCATTGAACGAAATCAACATACATATCGGATTGAGTGTATGTAACACGCTAATTTCTACGTTTAAAGAAATATTGCAAAAATTATTCCAGAGGTGTAAAAACAGCTGTTTTTGTATTCTTTGAAATGAAAGATATAATAAAACTATAGAAGAAAACACTCCTTGGTCATAAATATATTTGATATGAAAATAATAACACGCGATGCGATCTTTTAAGGAGACTTGAACGAATGTGCCTAATGTTACATATTTAGATGTTGAAACAGCTTCGTAGCGATTGCATAATATCAGTATCGATTGTTCGTAAATTTATCGTAGCCCGTCGAATCGTTGAAGGTCTTGCGGTGGTGTTAAGGTTTCGCGCTACAGCTCGCGGCATTTTGCACCGAAACTTGGCGACGAAATTCTACGGGCAATTTGCACGGCGTATAGGCTGCCGCGCAAGTGGGTCAGCCTCTTGGTATCCGCGTGAAAAAAGCTTAAGGCGCTGTCTGCGGCCGTTTCACTCGGCTCTTAACGCGTTCAGCGCAGTAGATAATGTCGACGCGAACCGTGTCTGAAGCAGGCATCGCGAAAATTCCACTTGCTGTTTCGAGAATTTTTATCGATGTAACCGTCTCTCATGAAGAAATGACAAAAAAGAAAAAAGATGACAAAAACATGGCAAAAAGACGAAGATCGTATCACGTAGAATATTTAGTATGTGACACTATGCTTTTCTAATAAATTATGCATTGATGTTTTCTTAAAAACAGGTCTTAAAGTATTTCTTTTAAGGACTGAGATAAATTTCTTTTCTGTTCCCACACAGTATCGCGTTTTTTCACACTTGTAAGAAATTATACTGTGTATGTGCATTGCTGGAGATATATCTTGAACTTTTTATCTGGATCTTAGGAAATGGGCGTGAAGCGTTCTGAAGTTTGTATCAAATTACACTTTACACATAGGTTATGTTATGCAGCGCTCTGTGCTTGATATTTCGGTATTAGGAATGGATTTCGAGAACTTTCTCTATGCAAATATTTTGGAAACTGGTCGTTACCACGTAGCATTACATTTTTTTTTTTTTTTTTTTTTTTGTACATTTGCAATAAATTACATTCCATGTAAGTCTTATCACGTTAATATCTCGTTAGAAGCGGCTCGTGTGGATTTTCACTCGAGAAATTAACATTAGCCCGTAGTACTAGGTTTTACAAATTGCACTGGATAAATTACTGTTTGGTCGTTGCAAGAAATAAACACATTTTCTTTTGGGAATGTATTAATAGCCCATCGATGGTGGTTCTCGCGCATTTGTGTCTGCGAACATGGTGCAGACAGCAATCGATACGACGGATACGTAGTCAAGTATCGCGTGAAACGGTAACCAATGTGTTAACACGCTGTCGGCCCAGAAATACGAAGGAAATGTTAACACTTTCACAACCGCCTACATAAGGGCAGAGAAAATCGCTGGAAACAGCTGCACGCTGTCAACTAAATTTCTAATAAGGAAAACAGTATCCATACTGTACTACGCATTATAATTACGTATCAAAATATTTGAAAATCAAATATAAATTAATCATGCTTGAGTCCTATCTTGTAATAATACAATAACATTTTTTCGTACGGCGTCTTGCATTCGAGAAAAAAGAGTTTGAAAATTTATTAATACACTTTTGGTTAAGGGTTTGGACTAGTATTGCGTAAATTTTTCATTTCGCTTTAAATACAGTGGGACGAAGTTAATAGATTTTGCAGACATATATCGAAGGTGTTGATAAAATGTGAAAGGTGTTAAACTTTCTAACGCTGTTGCTTTTGCATGATTTTTATATTGATGGGTCGTTAGTGGGGTGAATTTTGTGTTGGTCTCACTGGCCGAGTAAGTTTGGTAGCACTGAAATGGCGCAACGCGATTTTGCGGTACCGATACCTAGGCGAGGCTGACGAAAATACACCTCACCCGTTCTTTAATCGTCTGGCCCGCCTCTATCGAAGCCAAATCTATCCTGGTTAAGTGAAACGGCATAATATTGTCGTGGAAGGGCAATCCATAATCAATTTCCATAATTTAATCATAAAACGTAGAGTTTATTATAATTCTTAGACGAGGCCGGGAGGAACTTTCTATTCGTTTCTTCATTCATTTTCTTCAGAAGGAAGAAAGAAGGTTCTTCGAACTTCGTCAAACTTCATGAAATTGTGGTATCTTAGACAGAGGAAAAAATATTCATGAAGAAAGCGTTAAGCAAATTCCTGGAATTGCCTTCCATAACCTTAATCTTAAAAAAAAAAAAAAATAAAAAGAACAGAATTCAATAATGTAAATTTATAGAAAATACATTGCAGATTGGTTAATAGAAAATTAATTCTTAATGGTTTAAACTTGGTACAACCGTGCTCTCTATCGAACCTAACCTCAAATCTCCAATAAAGCAGAACTGTATTACACAATTTGATAAAAGTTAATATACCATAGTTCATATTTAATCGAACTTTCTGAACTTTGTTTTGTATAATGAGCTTTTTAATATTTTAGTTTTTGAGCAAGATAAAATAGTATTATAAAGTTTCATCTATATTAAATGATTTATCCGCAATTTAAATAAAAAGGTACGGGAAGTAAAATATTTTTCGTGGAAATATTTTATGGTGGAACAATTTTTACGTTCAGGAATATATATTCGGGCACGTCTGACCGCGTACTACCTCAAGCGTGTTCCGGACTGTCGATTCGTAAATAAATCGCGGTAGACGTCGCTAAATCACGCTTACTACATTGGTACTAGGGCCGCATCGTTTGGTGTTGCGATCGCGCGGCTCTGCACACACGCGACACATCCTGCCGCTCTCGAAAGACTGCTACGTGCCATTACCGGCTGACATGTTTGGACATCATTGTTTATAAGCGCTTTTACACCGATCAGGACACCGCCGCCTCTGTGTACTAAACGCTAATTGATCAAAGGAAACAGTATACATCTTGTAACATCTCGTAAGCGATTGACGTACGTATTACTACATGATATAGAAAGTGATTCTTGTCAATCATTTATTACAATAAAGTCGAATTTACACTGTCACACTTTGGAAGCACACGGTGGATGGACGCTGTTAGCATCTTTGTCACATACGCGGATGGCAAATGAAACAGTGTAAATTCGGCTTAACGGAGACCAAAATTACAATGTGAAATTGATTGAATTTATGTTAATTAATCCTCAATAGTATCATTGGATTATAAATGATTCGTATATTACATTTAAACTCAATGGTATACCATGATACAATACTACATCTATCTAAAGATTTTCAAAAAATTCCTACAAATATAAGGCAGTATTTACCATAAAGCGCATTAGCCTCTCTCTCTCTCTCTATATATATATATATATATATATGGCTATATGCCACATTTTAAAACTTCATTAAGCCTCATAATGATGTTACGACTTCGAATAAATGGAGAAACGTTATACACAAAACGTGACAGAATGATAAAATCCCGAATGTGCAGAATGAAACCTGGAAGAAAGAAAACCGTATCGATCTTTCAAAGTCCCGCAGAGTTTCGTTAATCGACGCTTGAAGAGCGTTCGAGGGAAGAATGACGAGGTACGATCGATAACACACGGATGTCGAGTCGCTGCTCGATACGGAAACCGTATATATATATATATACGCGAACGATGGTTCTCTGGTTGAGAAGTGCGCGGTGCGAATACCTCAAAGGGACTCTTGACGATTTTCATAAAATGCCACTGTTTCTTGGCCGCTTTGGCGCGCATAGCGCCGCCATTAATGTTGCGCGTCACGGGAGCCAACCTACACACCTCGGGCGCATCTTCCCCTACTTCACATTTTAAATTCGAGACACGATAAAGCGAGATCAAAGCAAAACGAGATTCGAAACGAATGAGAGAGACGGTAATTACAATCTGAAGATCCTAGCGACTATAATAACGCGAAACGTATATATAATTTCGATTGGAACGTAATATGTAATACGTTAATAACCTGCATGATAGTTTTATGAACCAGCGAGAAAGAAAGGCAATAACAAAAGCTATTCTATATTTATTTGTGTGTATCTTGTGCGAGGTATGCAATGAGATTGATTTATTTGCGTCATATAACCACTTTCATAACCTATTATTATTAGGTACACTAATGGCTAGAGGTCTAATATGTAATGAACGAGATATTAATAAATATGAAGGCTATATGTATTTCTTCCGAAAGAAACACAAACTCTACCGACGATAGCGTTCACTGAGTAGTGTGTAAAATATTATGTTATGTAACAAAGTTATTCATATTCTTTTAAAGGAAAATGTTCCTTTAACGAAAGATCGTTATTTTTATACGAGATTTATTGAACTGATTTGAAAATATTATATCATCCCCTTGATAAAAATTTCTCTAAAACCACGAGTGAACTAAGGAATGAAGATTCTTAAATCATGTATATTGATCAAATATTGTCAGAAAATATAGGGAATTATTAAAAGCTTTCGACGACCAAAAACAAACTATAACCCTCGATTGACATTGTTGCGTTGTAGATAGCCATGATAGTTTAGGTTTTTAAATGTGTAGGATATTTAAATGTAATAAATGGATTTTATTATTTTATGAAAAATATAGAGTAAAAGTTAATGTAACGGACTATAAAGTAAAATGACTTATCACTATTGCAGTATGGTACTATATGTGTCACTGTATTCACGGTATTACCATGCTAGAATGTACTATGAAAATGTATTTATTAGGTTGTAACGTATATTCTCCCCATTTTCTCTCTTTACACAATAAATGCAAAAACACGGTACAACCAAATACTATTTTGCCATTTCTGCCAACGTATCAATTGATAAAAATAGTAAAGAAGCTGTCAATATGTTTTTCTGAAATTATTATACACTATGTATAATATGTGCAAAGCTTAAAAGCTGGCAATGGATTTTCGACAGTATTCACAAAATACTCTCGAAACAGAAGGACGCTTGAGCGCTTTTGCAGTTCGCGCGCGCGCACGCCGCGCCCCGGACAAAAGGCAGGCTTCTCCGCTTTTGTACTCTCTCTTCCCGTCGTTCCTGCGTCTATTTCCGTCTTCGTCGCTCGAACACGACTGGATTTCGTGACGCCGCGAGCGAATAGGGAATAGTTGAAGAAAAGGAGAGAAAAGAGTCGAGGGTGAGACTGAAAAGAGAGAAGTTTCGCGAAATTCGTGTTCGACAAGGATGAAGTGCAATGGTCGAAGAGAGATGGTCGAAGTAAATGAGAGGATAGGAGAGCAGAGCAAGGGCGAGAGAAGTGGTTCCTCACCGCGAACAATACGAAATATCTTCCGTGAGAACTTTTCCCTTGCAAAACCACGGCGACTCATGATATTCGGTTGCAAAATCTGACTCCGCATTCACTCACTAATTTTTCTAATCCAGATATACTTAATATTTTCTATGATAATTCGCAAAATATTATCATTTCCCCTTTATTTGATTGTATTTTAATTGGAAAGTGAATTTTTATACTTTTTATTGTAGACGATGATTAGATCAAATAATGGTCGCCGGAAGCAACCGGAAGCCATCTTGAAGTGACAGAGCAAAAGAATTACGAATAATAAAAGATAAATATTAAAGTTTTATATTAGTGTTAACTAATTTAAGAAGAAATTGGCCGCAAAGAACGATTTATTTCTCCGGATAGAATTTGCTGTTTTAATCGAAGAATCACGGTGATACATAGTCGACGCTGAAGTTCTAGTTTCTTAATCTTATCGTGAAGTATTGAACTTGATAAGGACTGGGCAGCCGAAGTGGAGCATGGTAAATCATTGTACTTGTGCTACGATTATGAGTTGAGTTTTGACCGTAAATTTCTTTTCTGTTGCTAACAACAGTTGTAAATTTTGAACTAATAACTTCTTCGGTTAGAAATATCTTTTTTGCCAGGGTAAACTTTCAGGGTCGAAAGGAACGTTCCAGCTCTGTCGAATTTTCCTTAATAAAATTGTTTCCTGAATGATAGAATTCTGGAAACTGAAAGACGAATTTAATTTTCATGGAACTTTTTTTCAATTTTTTTTTTTTTAAGCTACAGGAAATAATTCCTCTTTTTCAATTTTTTTTTTTTTTAATTGGTATTACGTAAGCGAAAGAAACTTAATTTTCATAAAATGTATCGTTAACAATTTTTTCTCAAGAAAATAAATTTCATGAAAAATAAACAAATTCGAAAATGAAGTTTGAAATGATCGATCACGAAGTCTACGTATAACCATCTGCAAACGAGGAATATTCAAGCCGGAAAAAATTCCTGGAGCAGTTGTTCGGCTAAAGAGGATGCAAATGAACTATTCACGGTACTTGGAACTAAGTAAAAAGAAGCTACACGTAAGAAATTCTTTAGAAGAAAAATAGTAACAGAGGAAAGACTAAAAATGAACTTCATTTATTCAAGATTTACCAGTTAATGGGCCTTGCTGAAATTTGACGTATTATTAGAATTAATTCGCAAATACTAGAAATATAAAAATTTCAAAATTCTTATTTTTTTAATATTTTAAATAATTTTTCGAATATTTCATTTATTTGAAATATTAGATTTATTCAGGGTGTATAAACTGTATGCAATGATACGAATTACTAGATCTAGGTATACTCTGATAATATGGCGTCGTGACAACGCTTTGAAAGATAACATTTTGCCCTGATTGACGATTAAGCAAAATATCCACTCTGTTTATTTTTAAACACCGTATCCTACGCGTGATGTTAGAAGCGTCTCGATATACTTGTTAATCTGTCCAAGTTTGTTGAAACAAATCAATTTTCACAAATATTCGATACTATGATATATATATATGATGATAATAATAATTTCAATGGCGAGAATTTTGGGCCGTAATTCAATTGGATAAATATTCAAATGTCTGTAAATCATTAATGTTCCCGTAAATTTTAAATTCGATTTTTTGACCTAAAAACCGTGTAATAGTTTAAATTAATGTCAAAAGCAAATTTACTTTAACAATGTTAAAGTAGTGAATATTGTGTTTTATACGGTTCACTTCGAATGTGAACAATTTTCAATCATTTTATAGTGTTAGAACTGCATAACAGTATACATTTCCTATTTCAAAGTATTATAACAAATAAAAGATCGAAACTGAAATAAAAATTTGTTTCACCCTTCAAATATTCCACCGAGCACTTTGAATATTTCACATATTTTAGCTTTGCGTGCATTCTGTACATTTCTGTATTTCTAAATTTCTTATAAACGTATGAACATCTATAGGTTAGATATTGCATTTGACCATCGATATTAAAGTAGTGACTATATATGTTTTCTCGAATATCTTGCACAGTTAGTTCGTTTCATATAGTTATATCTTGGTATGGTATAGTGAGCCTTCGTTGTATTGTAGCCATGAGACTCATACATACTCGTACACAGACACTATTCACACGTACATGTGTAGTATACGTCAGAAAATACGTGGGTTCCAGCAGCTCAACTATGGCCGACGACGTGTCGACTTCGATTCTGGTTAAACGGCCGTCAATTTCTCGCGACTGTTTATGGTTACTCATCCTAGAAATCCTGAAAATCGCACAGGAAATTCTTTACCTTTGACGTTCAAACATTTCTTCCTTTCTCTTTTTCCAAAACAAATTCTGTTATCGTCCGTGCAATTTTTTTTTTTGTCGTTGTTCCGTGGCTTGCAGATAAGATCAGAGATAAAGTTTCGTGTTTTTAAGAGATCCTCGGACTATACTGAATATTATACTGAATACATAACCATACTTTAAAATCTTATTTCACTTTTATTGAAAATGAATTGTATTGCTTTTATATTTGAAAAATTATTTGTAAGTGATTTGTCTGTATTAAGGTTTAATTTTATGGCTAGTATTTCTGTAGGTTTTATAGGTTGATTTACAACCGGCTGATTCTCTGAGGATGTTGTAGAAATTTCTATGTTTATATTGTAGAAATGTTTATGACGCTTGAGGTGCTCCTAAAGTTTAAAGTAACCGTTAAGGGTTAAATAGAAAGCTCATCGTCACTGGGGAAAGTGTACGTCTCAAAGTAGAAAATCGCGCGCTCAAAATAACACCCTGTCTACTCGGGTTACGCTATTTTGAGCACTGCTCGTACTACCTAAACTGGACCACTGAATTCAGTAAAAATATACTTAACCCTCAACTTGTATCGTTGGGTCATAGACGATACACACTTTAGGTTAGATTATCCAATTGTATCAAAGTGCATATTGTCATCACTATTGTTAATCTCTTTCTTAATTATGTACAAAATATCTGTCAGAAAATTCTCCAAAAATATTAATATTCTTTCTTCAAATTTATTTTCTTTCTCAAACTCTTAATATTTCTCTTCTTAAATCTAACCACAAATCATGCGAATCAAGTAATTGTAACCAAATAACCTAAATTATTTCATTAGGGTTTTTAAAGCTTTTTATAATGTAGAAAATGTAAGAAATATTGGATTGTTAAATGCAAACACATTTCTATCTAAACTACTGTCTCGCTCGCTTTACATATTGGTGACGCAAAAGGGATGCATTACGTCACTATGCTTAAGCTTATTCGCCCTGACAGCAGCATTGTTCCCTATTTACTTTTTCATATTGACATTTCTCTAGTCCCGGAAACCGACCGCCTTCGTAAGAACAGTTACAACCGGGTCCCTTCGACCTGCCTTCATTCCAACCAATAAATCAGGATTATTAACCCTTGGCAGCTGTAATAAAGGTTTTAACGTTCCGAAGGTTGGTATCCTTGAAAATATTGGGATAATATAGAGGGTGTCAAAAAGACAGCAATACGAGATTTTTAAGAGGTTATGGTATTTATTAAGAGAGACGAAATGAGATAAAAATTAATTTAATGCATGCAATTTTGTATTTATGTATACATACACATACATATTTATCGTACATATACAAGTTATATCAAAATTATATCTATTAAATAAAAATAAATAATTGTAAAAAAATGTAAAATTCGAAAAGTGAGCATTTAAAGTATAATTATCATTATAATTATATTCCTATATGTATAATATTGCATTAAACAATTAGAAATAAAAATCTAATATAATATACAATACAACTATTACTATTTAGAATAATTTTAAACTAACTACATGTTTAACTGTCTGAATAGCTGTATGTCTACAATATCGTACGAAAAAAGTAAAATTAAAGGAGTGATGGCAGAAATCATAGCGACGGACGAAGAGAGATAAGGAAACTAGTTTTATGATTAGTCGAATCGTGTCAAGTGTCGTTTTTTTCTTTCTTCGAAGCTCGCAATTATCGGGAAGGTCAGTTTTGCTCCATGCATGCCTTGTCAGAAGTTAAATTTCTTGATTATTCTCGGCGATCATGAATTTCCATCGAACGTGTATTCCGCGTGACGTTCGCATAAACGTAGACTCGCGTGTCATTGGCGAAGTATGCTTATATAACCTGCACGTGGCCGGCTTGTTTATTTTCACGGATCCCAGTAAAAAAGCACATCAACTTTTCAATGTCTCCGACCTGCTAGCAAAGTTTGTGTATATCCTATCGTAACAAATCAGTATCGCTATTTACGATTTTATATTTTACCCTTAATCAGCTATTCATTTGTCATCATTTTCTTCCAATTCGACCTTTTATCGAGTCACGTACGTAACTTAAACGTTGTTATATATTTTGTACCAATATATATATATATATTCTTTTTCAACATTCTGAATAGAAGTAAAAAAGATTATTTGTTAACATAAACTTTGCAGATTTTAGTACCAGTTTTTAATGTTCTTCTTCTCTCTCTGTTTTCTTCTTTGTAAGGTTAGAATTAAAGAATAAGGCAATATTGTTTTCAAGAGGTTAACTTTATATTTTTACAACTTGGCCTGGCATTTTAATTTCTTTCCCTATAATTTGAGAATTTTCAAAATATACATTTTATATAGGAAAAATCAGAGGGATTATATTCTTTACCAAGTAATGAGAAGTCGAAAATCATGCATTGAAAAATTACCAAATTTTAATAGTATTTTTACATTTCTTCGTTTATTAACCTCAAAATTCTCTGTGGATGTCTATTTTTAGGAATAGAAAGATGGTGAACGACTGCAGCAAGTTTATCGGGAATCGATTAATATCAATTAACACGTCGTTCGTCATCGATTATGAATGGTTCGGACCACTTAGCAGCCGTGATAATGATTGTAATTATAAAGCGGGTGATAAGCATCGTTTAACGACCGCTAGTTGTTAAATATCACGTGACGTGACAAAAGCAGTAGCATGTTGATTAATTAATAACTTTATAGTTGATCGATCGCTTAGACAAAATGCTAATTTTGAAAAATGGTCCAATTATTCTCTTTCAATAAATATAACGAAAAAGTAAAGCATGAGAAATGATTGAAACAAAATTCTGCCAAAGGAAAGTAAATAAAATTTATCAACAAAATCTCCATAAAATAAATAATAGTAAATAAATAAAAGGAATCCATTTTTTCTTGACTTCTTTCGAAGAAAAACATACACACAAAATTGAAAACATTGAAATATAAATATTATCTAGTCTAGGAATAATGCTAACTTTGACACGACGTTAAGAATACATATGTACTGTGTATATATGTGTATAGCACTCTCGTAGTGTAGCGAGTCTCGTATCCTATTGCAATCTTTGTTTTCATAAGTGCACGATTGGTTAGGTTTCTTTCGCCTCTTTATCTGTTTCTTATGTCTATTTGCAGTGACTCCATATAATATTTCTAGCTTTGGTTTGTCATGACTTATTCTATCTTATTATACTACCTTATAACCTATTTCTTTATCGTAGCCTACTTTACGCTATCGTATACCCATTTTTTAAATACTGTCTCTGCATCACTGTATTCTGACGTAATTCGCGGTTTCTTTTTATGAATCCATATAAATCCTGCGATAGTTAACCAATTTTTCCCTACATACGAATTTCAAAATATTGAAATATATAGAAAGTTGTCGGTAAATTCAAAATTTGTTACGCTTATCGTAAATAATCTAGTGTTTGTTTAAAAAATTGTTCATAGTAAAAAATATTAAATTAAGAAATTACCCAACGTGAAAAAAGATCGAAATTTTGCCATAAAATTGTTTAACGCAAAAAAAGTTCGAGCTTTGTTAATACGATGTTACAGGATGGATTATAGATCGAAAGAGAGGTTGGGCTACGTGTTTTCATCGGCCCTATAAAATATGTGGGCTCGCGAGTTTTCGTGATGATCGCCGGAAGCGTAAAAACTCGCCGGGTTGTACATGAACTCTAAATAAGCCGCTGCTGTGGCAAAACGTGGCGCGATCACCTCGCAGCCAACTAATAAAGCTCGGTATAAAGTAACCATCAAGCGGTGGTTTTATTCAATGATGCCAATGACACACACGGCACGTCATGTTCGTTCACAGTGGCTCTCACCCTCGAAAATACCGCAGGAACTTGGTTATCCCGATTGGTTTCCTATTAACGCGTTTTCGTCCTCTCTTTTGTCTACATAGAAACACTTTACTTTGATTGATCCACTTCATAGGGAATTTTGATTCGCTTTTGGGGAATGATGTCAACAATGGCGGATTACGGCGGGAGCAATTTTTATTGTATCGTCGCTTTTAAAATTATATCGTATTTTTTTTTTTTTTAGACCATTACTTTTTTTTATTATTCCTAAATTATTTCATCGTTCAAATTTCAATTTGAAGATCACGCTTTACAGAATTTTTTCACTAAGGAACCGCGCCTAGAGGATTTTTTAGGGATTATCTCTAGATGTAGAATTTCCTAACTTGTCTTTTTATTGCAAGTTTTCTATGAACCTTCGAATGTCAGATTCACAAACAAACTTGTATTTATGGAATTTATAAGAGGTTTCTCTGTTTAAGTGGTAGAACAAATGAAAAAATAGTTTGCTTTTAATTAATGCGAAGGATGGCTGGCCAGGCGAGTACAAAATGGAGGCATTTAATCGATATCACAGTCACTTAAGCGTGTCTTCGGAAAGCAAAAGAAAGAGAAGGAAAAGAAACGAAATGAAAGAGAAAGGGGGGAAAATGGAATGGTTCCAGTAATAGTGGTGCAGTGCAGACTTTTCCACGGTGGAATGTCGCGTTTCAACATTCCAGGCAAACGCTGTGTAACCCTCTGTAATTCTTTGATTTATAGAGATTCAGTGTTTAAACTCGACGCCTCCTGTAAATGGCATGCGTTATACCGCGCTAAACGGATTTCGCCATGCTGGATCACGTATAGCCAATACCAATTTTTCAATCAATATCGCCCTATTTGACAAGAACGTCCCTATTGTTCGCAAAAAAGGTACAATTAAAATAAATATAAAATTTTATATAGAACAGTAACTATAAAAATATAAATTATGTTATAGATAAGAATAACAATAATTATATATATGACGGTAATGAAAATGAATCTAGTCTTTACAATATTTCTGAATATTTCTAATTATTTTGCAACAATACGAATAACTCTTTAAAATGATTTTTATTTTTAGTTT
Source organism: Bombus fervidus (assembly GCF_041682495.2). NCBI lineage: Eukaryota > Metazoa > Arthropoda > Insecta > Hymenoptera > Apidae > Bombus > Bombus fervidus. The sequence goes on along the minus strand of NC_091531.1, from coordinate 7,713,213 downwards.
TCTATAGTGTTGAAATTGAGACTTGCAATTTTATTGTCGAGATTAAAACTGGTGCGCTAAGATTAGAGTAATGGGCGTTCCTATGTGTTTCAAGTTTACAAGAGTTTTATGATGGTCACCATCTCAGTCCCTTTCCGTGAAACATTTGAACGATTGTTTTCTTTTCGGTGGAGTTGTCTTCTCGCCGTACCGCTATATTTAGAAATGCACAATGTCCAACCAGAATTTCTACTTTTTAACCAATTGGAAATGCCAAACTATTCTTCTGAGGGATCGCCAACCTCACCGAATAGGTCATCAGCTTGTTCCTCTGATGCAGGATGTGTTATAGCGAAAATATATAGCGAAATAATTTTCTAATATTGATTTCTTGTAATGTTTAAGAGCATTGATTCTATGTATTCTTCATTTTTATCTCTATTACCTTCTTAATCTTAATCTTAAAACTCTGTTTAAAAATTTCTTCAAACGTCTAAAGGTGTTGATTGAAAAGGATATGATAATTTATCTTAGAAATTCGAAACCTTCTATAGAGTTTACTGTTATGTAATGTGAGATTCTAATCCAGAATTAACTGTTTGTCATTACTTTTGAATCACCCAATACGTGTCACTTTGCTCAGATTTCTTCTTCATCGTTACACTGGAGTCACTTCTACTTGATATATATACATGAATATCATATAGCAAGCCTCTCCAACAGTTATTATATGTAAATATCGACCGATAAAAATCTACTAAAACACCTGACCAATTAAAAATTTACCAATTAAAAAATGGTTGCCTGGACTATTAGCAAAGAATCAAAATAAGAACAAGTGCCTTCCCTTGATAAATTTCATATATGTTACGACTGGAATCAAAATAAAAGAAGGAGGAGGAAACGTGGCTAAGGCAGTGATTATGGCTGAAAGTTGTCCTCATGTCGAACAGCCGTACCAAGTACCAACGTCGTGACCTGTTGAGACCAGCATCACCGAGGTGGTAGCATCACGCAGTTCAAATAGTCTCCTAATCCTGTGAGATTGAGCAGATCTCTCTTGCTAGATAGAGGTAACGGGCAGAGCGGGTGAGAAGTCGCGAAAGAGAGAGGGGAAGTGACTATGCACGTTGCCTTGGCTATGGACCAAGCCACGAAGAGCCAGGGTCGTTTCGAAGTGGTTGGATGCAGGGCCTATGCCAACGCCTACCGAATCACTGGTCTGTGCTAGCAAATATCGAATGCGCCTCCGGGGCGATTAGTGGTTTTGCTGGCGTTTCGAAGACGTGGGATCATCGTGGCGAAAGTAGATTCATCGATCTTCCGGTTCGCCACGAAGTCGTAGGAAATCGTTTGGTTCCGCTTTCGTGACGAAAACTTGCGGAAACTCCAGCTTTTAAGGCATTTCTCCTTAATAATTGCGTTTTATGTGTCTTATGCTTGTCGATAAATCTAGGCTAATTTTCATGAAAACCTAGTTTTAATTTCTTTTCTTAACACGACTTAGTTTTACTATTTAGTATCTAACCAATAAACGTGTAGCTGTGTGGGTATACATCAGCATATTGACTTCGTCTTCTTTTTATGAATTCATATAGTTCTGTTTATACGTGAATATTGTGTTTCTGGGAAATTATACAACTATCTATATACATATCTATCTTACAGTCTTAGTTTACATTCAACTCGAAGCGTTTACAGACGGCTGTAAGTAAATCAATTTCCTTCAAATTTGAAAAGGAGCCCCCAACAACAGCAATATTCCACTAATGAGAACCACTGATACGAGGTCTTGCTACGGTTCTCAAGAAGCGACAAGACTAATAACGGGCTGGCAGCGGTCGCAATTATGACCATTATGCGAAGTGCAACAGACAATGCGACTGGTATCGCTGATGGACGATGATCCTTGATGCGCTATATATATCATACTATAGTTGAGAACCACTATTGAATCACACGGTCCCAATGGCATTAAACTGCCAGGGGCCATGACTGTTTGTTCGTACAACATTCCGATAATACGGAATGTCTATCGTTTCACGGAGATTGATGGTAATGGCGGTGGAAATTTGCGACAGAGAGCGCCACTGTGGCCTTGATGTTATGGCTGCGCGTGCGACATAAGAATGGCCGCACTTTGTTTTACCGTTGTTTGTCTTTCGATCGAACAATAGTGTCTTATTCTATTGACATAAGATGAAATCTTGTATCAAAATAGTTTGAAGTGAAATTTAATCTATAACTGGAGGACCGAAGCTTAACTTTCTTTTATCATTAATATATTATTAATAACAATTGTAAAAATATCATTCTACTATTGATAGCTGTTATTAGATACGGTGTGATAACTAGCATTATCTAAATATTGTGTAATTTGGTGTACGACACGCTGCATAAGCTTCTAGGCTACACGATTATCGAGAGAGAACAGATTAGTAGCGATAAGAAGCTACTTCAAACAATCCTTATCTCTTAGCATGTCCAGTGACGATTGTTTGAAAAAGTCTCTATTATCCACAAATAATTATTTGTTATCTCTCTTTCGAACGACAATGTGGCCAGTTACGGCCGTATTGGGAACATTTGCATATCGGGTGTTTAAATTACCATTGACCCTATCGTAATAAAGTCATAAAAATAATTATTATGAAAAAGTTGATATAACGTAATTTTATCAGAAATTATGTATTTGCATCAGTTATTTAAGTAAATTGTTGGTAAACAATTGTCGTAAAATGGTAAGGAAAACAACTGTTCCACATATTTGAAAACATTAACCTAACCTAATATAATTACGAAATAATATTGAATCAAAAAGTTGATATTATCCTTGGATGTAACAAATGTCTTTATATATTACAGAAAAATCATTATATATTAATCACGTCGAATAAATTCGTACATTAATTTTTCTAGATATTATTTTAAGAAATGAAAACTTCAATTGCTTGAATGTCCTATGATGATTTCTTACTAATTTTCATTTTAACTTTGATTCAAGCTTTTGATAATCTTTTAGGAAAATGAACGTAATTTAATTTAGATAATTACTTCTGCTCGACGAAATTATCGAAATGTTAAATTGAAAATTAGTAAAAAGTTATTATGAGACTGAGAATCACTGTATATGTTCCTACGCGGTCTCGATGATACGAGGAGAGGTTTCGCGAGCTCTAGCCGCCTTATATATCATGATCCTCGTCTACGTATCACCGTGAGCGTGCCTCCGCAGTCTCATATCATCTGTACGATACTGTTGCTCGATTATACCAGATCTTCCGCCACTTTTTTCCTAGATGAATGATGCGCGGAATCAGATGCCTCTGCTTTCTATGCTTATTGAAACTAGGTATCAGGTGGATCGCAAACTATTCCGAAATTCGATTTTATATTCGTTCACGGAACCAATATGGCTGCCAGTGGAGTAAAAGTGGGATTATCCATGATAGAATATTGGTATTGTTTCTTACGTGCAAATAGACAGGAAATTGGATAGAATTTTAATTCCCAGTAACCTCAATAGTGATAGGTTAAGTTCAAATCTGCATAACGAAAAATTCATGCTACAGCTAAGGAGACATTGGAAGAAAGAAGTGACACTGTGGGAATAGTTAGTTTCAGACCTTCGTGAATAGAAACACATCCTATATCATTATCAAAACAATGACGTTATCTCGTTAATCCTTTGCGTTCTTTTTATTGTTGTTTTTCTTTTACTGGTATTTTTTTTTTTTTTTTTTAATGAAAATGCATTTTATGCAAATTAATTTTGGACTCAGGTGCATATATGTAATTGCTATGGATCATTAACAATTATAAAATACAAATGCATATATAAAATTCTGTAGAAATGATATTTTATAGTTAACACCAGGATTTTAGAATATTTGGTCCATAGCAGTATTTTAATGACAGTGGTGTTTCAAAATACTCTTAATATGTAGAAACTTAAAATGATATAGAAGCTTAGAAAGACGAAGAACAGATTCTAAAATTCTATTTGATAATGTTTCAGGAGGATACGGCACGTGGACTCGCCTAAATGGTGGCTCTAAGGGGTCCTATAAGAAAGCATGAGGGAAAGAACACCCTCTGCCGACGACACCCCGAAGAGGGCCCCGCCAGCACCACCCAGAGGTTAGTTCCCATAATCTTGACCCTTAAAAAGAATTGCTTGTTTCACGTAACACGTGTATAATCGTAAAAGTGGTTGGAAGTGAATTTTTAACTTCTCTGATAGAAATCTGATCGGTAATCTGAGTAGCATTATTTTTCCAACTCACGAGACTTCACGTGGTTATGTGAAGTTTGCCCGTTGTGTACTTCACCTTCTAGATTCAGTGAAATGAAACTCACGGAAGTTAAGAACGTTACCCTGCCTAAATTGTGGTTACTATGGTAGTGTGTTAATTACTTCCTACTTGTTGTCATTGACATAACCTAATTTCCAAAATCGACCCATGTCCACTCTTTCGACGTAAATTCGTCCTGTGTTTATATCCATTGCAATATATGTTATATATTGATTTGTACAAAAAAGGTAGGATGAATTTGTGTTACACTATTATATTCAAAATGACCTGATATCCAAAATCAACCCTTGTGAAACATACATCTTTTTATTAACAATCCTTACAAAAAGTTTTCTACATCTCAGAAGAGTCCTAAAGTCCTAAAAGACTCTTTCTATAATTCGACATAACCTAAAAGCAATCTTTTTTGTTCAATATCTACTCAGATATATTCTAATCATCCTTCAGGCCACATTCGCATGAACGTAATGTTCCTCAGCTCGGGGATCGCGTTCGATCTAAAATTATCCGCACTCGAGCCGCGATTCACGAGGCTGCAGCTGCTAGACGGGTGGCACGACTACTTTCGAAACACCCTGTTTGTGCGCATAGACGGCGCGTTTCTGAATGATGTGTTATGTAATAGGAGCGCACAGGTTGCAGGTTGCAGCGCTCGGGTAGTGTGCGCACGCGCAGATGCGTGCAGACGTCACGCACCGCAACTAGCGATAAGCCGGCGATATTAACCCGCGATAACGTTCGCTGAGCAGGTTATAGATGCGTATGTGTGCCACTGAACTGTCATGCTCACCGATAGGGGCCTTGAAAGCAAGTTCCATGCAGTCACCTTCGCTAGTGCCTTCTTTTCTTTTCCTTTTATACTTTGGACAGATCCATGGACATTTTTTGAATCTCCCGCTTATTCCTTATATACAGGACGTTTCAAAGACCGTGATTGGTTATAAGGGAAGAAGTATGTGATTTAGATATCTTAAAAGCAGTTTATAGTGGTAATTGGAAAGTTATTTTTGCATTGGTTGTTACTGTACATATAGGCTGTTTCAAAAATTAATGATATATGTGTAATAAGGATTTCTCTAGAGACACTTCTGTAATATAGTTTAAAAATGAGCTATTAATCTACAAATTGTCCCAAAAATTGTTGTGTAAGTTAGATAAAGTGTTCTTCTGTTGATTACTTTTGACTATACAGATATTATTAATTTGTTTAATTAATAATACAGGTAAAGTAATATATTTGAACTTTCTCCAAGACAATTTTTTCTAGTTTTAAATTACGTCTTAATGTAGAAATTAGCTTTCGTTTTACAAGTTGTTTCAAAGACTGTAGATTGAATTAAATGAATTACCGTTCCTCAGCGCTATAAACAGTTCTATAAAAGTTACTGGCAAACAATCGCTAGAAAGTTTCTGTTCCCAAGATAAGGAAGCGAAAACGTGTCTATATCCACGTGTTTAATAGTATCATCTTTCAGATATAATATGGTGGGTATTCCAGATCTATTATAACCCCCCACTGACAGTGGCTAAATTAGAATTTTCCCGGAGTATATATCCTCAATTAAGATATTCTTAGAATCATCTAATTCAGTCTCAGAATTACCATTTTCCTACAATTGTCCAGGTCTAGGTTACTGAGCTACATTATTATTTATTATTCATATTGTCACCCATTAATAACTACGTTTTCTTAAAAAAAAATTACTAAAAAAATTCCTAAAAAATCAGAAAATCAACAAAAATGCATCATACTCTGTTGTCAAAAATTTTTTGTTGAAAGTTTATCTCATTTAATTCGAGAATAATTTGTTATTATGTATTGTATTACACAATGTTGTTATAATTGTTTCTAACAATTGTTTAATCGTGTTAACATTTTAAAATTTTTTATTAATACATTGAAAATCCAATTTTTTGAAACAATATACCAAGTAATGGTAAGCTCAGCCAATTTGTAACGATACCGTTTAGCGAGCCATGGGATTCAATGGGATTTAGGTTAGGTCCGGTTCCACATAGCCACAGTGTCCCGTAGCGGTTGGGTTTAGCCATTTTCGTGGTCGCAAATGGCAGTGGGATTCCTGGTTAATTATTGTGCCGAGCTCGCGTTTCACGCTGCATTATCGACCAGCCATTTGTGCTGCTCTTTGGAATGCAAACTGTTGAGTTTCGCCAAACGTACGAACAAGAATTTTTTTCCTTTACTAATAAAACGATCAATGAAACCTAAAATTTCTGACTAAATGTAATCGAGAATGAAATTCTGTTCGAGTTATTGTAATTAAAAATTTCAGATATAAATTTTCATATATAATCAATTCAGAATTAAAAATGTTAGTAGATTGATAAATTTAGGTAGGTTACAAAAATTTTCTTTCTTGAGTTGACAATTCTATTTGATAATTTGTAATTTGTCAAATTTATTTGAAGATTAACAGAATTAGAAATTATAATTAGAAATGGAGATATATAGAACACCATGTCGATTAAAAATGAAATATAAACTTAGTAAAAGTTTCATGGAACATAACCTAATCTAAGTTGATAAAAGCATAGAAAGCATTTAAAAATAATATAAGAGTACCTAAAATAAAAGTAGTATAAGAGCGTCTAAAAATTGTATCTAACCTAATCTAAAAAAATATATTCCATAAATATGAAGAGATCCTTTATCGATATAAAATCAAGTTAGTCATTAAGTATGCAGAAGAATAACGTCACAGAAACGAAGGGAACTCGGAACTGGACGGGCGAAAAGACTGATACAGGGAAACGTGGTATAAGATAAATAATTTATCGCAAAGACGCCAGAGGGAGAGAAGCGAGGCGTATTATCGGGTTAAAACTGAAAATGTTGATCGATAACAAAATCAGCGAGAAGTGTGGTGGGTCTGAATTATTTATCAAGTAAATAATTCATCGGAGGAATCTCGAAGAAAGCGTCGCAGAAATAAAAGTATCAAATAAAGGTGAAAGAAATCTGGACAAAAGAAAGAATATTTATCGATGATTGACGACTGATAAATTCGACCAATTTTTTTTCAGATATAGATAAGTTTTATTTGAATTGAAAATAAATAATTACAAACCGAAATAATAACACGTACAATGAGAAATATTTTGAATTTAATAATAATTTATTGAGAAGTAAATATATTTATTTTAATAATAATTTATATTGATTAGAAATTATATGAAAAATTAATTCTGGAAATAATTATTCGGATAAAAAATGCTTTTCTTTCAGAGAAATAGTTCAGAGAAATGTTATTTTTCAGTTTAAATGAGTTAATATATCATTATTTCGAAGTAATTTAATAGCCAAATAAAATAATTCAAAAACAAGTTATTTCAGTACAATAATAAATGTAATGCGATTTCAAAACAATTTGGTAGTTGTTCAGAGAACAGTTATTTTTCAGTTGAAATGAGCGAGCGTACAATTACCTCAAAATAATTTGCTTGTCAAATAAGAGAACAATTCAGGAAAAATTATTTTACAAATCAAATGGACTATATAATTATTTCTAAGTAATTGAAAATAAAGCGAATTAGTTTTGAAAATGACTAACGAATAGATAGATAAGAGCAGATAGATAAATAAATAGATAGATAAAGAATAGGTAGATAAATAATAAATTAAAATTTCAAGAAAAATTACTTTTCGATAATACACAATTATTCCGAAGTAATCTGATAAGCACATGGCAAAATAATTTACGGAAAAATTATTTTCCAAATATTCTAGATAAAATAATTTTCTAAATTTATTTTATTCAAAATAATCTCAAAATTTTCTTGATCCTCCATCGATTTTATGATATTTACGAAATGAAGATATCCATTTTGTAAAGATTATTTTCCACTGGAACGAGTGTTCCATGACAATCGAATGATTTTACAAAGCAAATTTCGCCAGGAGAAAGGGGAATAACGTTATGGGAGATCATCGATTTTCTGGGAATTATTGGCTCGCCTTTGTTTATTGCCGATGGATGGAAATGAAAAGTTGGAATACGCGCTAGCTGTACAAAGGCTGCTGACTATTCTAATTGATTGACGGGCCGAAGGACGCTCGTGCGGTTGTCGTTTTAATAGACTGCACCGTTGTACAGTTATAAATTACACAGTTAACAGTGACTCGAAGCATCTTTGCCTCACGCAACGGGTGGAACACGAGCGATCTGCTCGAAATTAAGTCATCCTGATCGTATTTGTAAAGAGGGATTTTCAGGATTTACTGCTTGATCCTTCGTGACTCGATACTAACCGTAGTGAAAGGATGGTTATAATGCAAGACATATGCAGGGAACAAGTCCCGATTGGCCATTAAGGAAAGATAGAAATTTATTTCCAAAGCCGTTAATGTTCATAGATATCGTAAATTATTTCGCCACGTAACTTTACTATTACTGAGACACTTGTCATAACGGGGCACTAGTTTTTGCATCCCCGCTCTATAGAATAATACCGCTTTTGGTGGCAGGGTTGCTGTTTCGAAGGAAGAAAGGGGACAAAATTCCACTGGCAGTGCGGGAAGTAGTATAGTGGCGAGCCAGTGACATCGCGATCATGCTATAGACTGCGGATTGTAGACAAATGAAGGTGGGGCGTCAACGTTGTTGACGCAACGCGGAGGGACGTAAGACGAAATTCGTGTCACGTGACACGAGCGACGTAGCTGTGGAGCGGCAGTGGGGGTAATGTGACGTCATGTAGTTCTCGAATTAAGGGAATCGCCTGGCAAATTGGCACCCAGTGTAAACATAATCCCCGAAATCCCAGACGGTTCTAGACACAATTTCGTGGAGAAATGACCGTAAAATTGGCGGAAAATGAATAAGAAAATGGCGAAATTATGTCACGCCATTTGAAATTTCGGAAGTTACGTTCACCCCGAATGCCAACTTAGACAGCCTCGTTCTTTGAAGTGGGGATATAAAAATTGTTGTGAAAAGTGTTTCAATAATAATAAAGGTTACGCAGTAAAGTAGTTTAAAGTGTATAGAATACAAGAAACGTCACAGAAGTTACTACGAACGGCTTTTTTCCTATTTCATAGAGAAATAATCAAAAATGGCAAAAAGGTGTAATTCGCAAGGATCATTTCGAATACAATGCACAAAAACCCATCGAAGTTTCATAATGTGGCATCGTGGTGGTTCATCTTAATTAAGAGAAAATTGCAAAGGTAATTTAAACGTGGATTAATAGCGAAACGAAACAAAAGAAGATGAATTATGTAAGACAAAAGTAGATACATAATAGAACATAATAGAACTCTGCCACGTGATAGAAAAAGGTAAATTAAATAATCGTTTGATGCCCGCCATATTGAGCAGCTTTCAGAAAAAAGGACACACAAGACAAAGTGGTGAACCGAGTGAATTGCGTTAGAGGTTATAGTTTTTTTTTTTTATATTAATTAATTTTTAATTGGAAATGTGTAAAAGTTTTATGATAGATCAACTATTTCATTACAGAATACAGTCTGCATCTATATATTTACCACAAACTTATAGAAATTTGTTCAGAAAGATTCTCAATTATGTGTTTTTTGATTTTTTAAATATGATTCAATATGTGGTTGAAAATAGTATACTTTTTCAGAATTTTAATTTCCTGTTACTGAAATAGAAGTGGAATTTCCTAACCTATGCAATATCTAATTGTCCGAGCGTGTTCAGAAAGTATCATATATGCTTCTATTACATATCATGCAATTTTTTCAAATGTAATACGGTAATCTCTATAAAATTCAGCATATTGAAAGACGCACTCTATATTCGTGTCCCTAGCAAATTACCTCGATAGTACCAACATAACGAACGGAACAAAAAATCCAATCGAAATATCGTTATATACAGTTTTATATATTTGAGAATAAATATAAAGGGCAAAAGTCACGATTAGCGCAGGGTTGATCCCTGCCGCGATTAAAGGGTCAGTCTTCCGTCGCGTGTGATGTAAACTGGCGCAGCAGCAATGTCGCGTCGAGCGGGAGGAAAAAAGGGACGCGGCCATATGCATCTCCCACAGAGAATGGGTAGCGCGCCGGTACTGCGGGGAGAAAAACAGAGTGGTGCAATTTGATGCAGCAGCAACCAACCGCTGGTAATAAAAAGATCGATTTCGAACGCGTCGACCCTTGCTTGGAAAGCCAACACCGGCTGTGAAACGACTTTCCGAGGGAAAAGTCGAAACGTGTACTACGTGTTCAAGTGCCATTCTTTATATTTCCTTCGTAATGCTTTGTTGGAATTGTTTATTAATCGTTTTCAGTTCCCAGTATGATTAGTATTTGGTTTATTAATGAATTACATGGTATAATTTTTTCTGAAAGGATTTTATGATATATTCAAGTGTAGTATAGTACATTTTTATTTACTGGATTACAATGTACGTTTTCTGAGTCACTTTTTTTGTACTATTCATAGTATAGGGTTAGGTTTGCTAGTATAGATTAATATAGGTTAGATATAGTATAAAATAGTATAGGTTTATTGTTAGATTATGTAGCATTATACCTTCTAAAACTTTTTTATAATGAGTCATTTTTCTACATTATACCTTTTTATTATATTCCATATATGTATGTGACCAATTCATTTGGCTATTAAATTTAAACAATAATCATTGATTCCACACTGACCATCTACAATTAGGTTTGTCAATATTCACAGAATAAATAGTTAATGTTAATTACAGCATCTTAGCAAATGGTAGAAAAAAGGAACTAATGATTGCAATAAATAATTTTCTTCGGTAATAGTAAAATGAAATAGTATTTCAAAAATATAAATTGTAAAGGTTTAAATCGAATGATTTATTGCTCAGAATGTTCATAAGGTGATCCACCATGTTTTATTGCCAGCCATATTGCATTTGTGAGATTTATTGTCAGCTACATTGTTTCTACGCTTTTATTGTATTATGGCCTGCTTCCACGTTTTCGGAATTCGGACAATATTAACAAAATACTTTCAATATAGGTTAGACGGTTCATGCAAATGGCGGACGAAAACGTCATGACAAATTCTCATTTTACGACTTGGCGTTCCAAACGTGTAATTGTTCCTGCATTCTTCAGAGATGCGTTCAGTTTCTCACTCAAAGGAATGAGAGTTCGTTCGTATTTCCGTCACGTGGCACTCAATATCCGAAGTTTTAAAGCGTTTTCGCTAGGATGCGATATTTTCCCCGTCGTCAGAGCTTCAGTCTTGGAACGATCGCGGTGGATATATTTTGAAATTCGATCGTCATCTTCTATGGGTCTAGACACAGAACGACTATAAGAATTTTCTACCAGAATTAGAATATTAGAATTATATGAGGTTAGGTTTGCGAGAAAGGAAGTTTATAATTTTGGAAATTGGTTATGTTTATTATTGATACTGCATCGATTGTCTAGGGATTTCTCTAGTGGAATCAGGATATTGTAAAGTTTGTAAGTATAAGGTATGGTCTCTGTTAATGGAATGGTGTTGCAGAGTACACGACTATTACTTCTAAAAATGTTGTAGTATTGTACTATTATCAGAAGAATTATTATTAGACCTGAAAACATTATATCATAAGTTTTAAATGTTGTCAATGTCATTAGGACTATATCGCCTATGCATATATAATGACCATCAATTCTAATGACACAACACGCATTAAAATTTTGACCAATATTAGCAAAAAGGTATTGCAATGAAGAAAGATTTTCAGATCTAGAAACATTAACAATATAAATTTAGTCACTATTAATATACCAACTTATTAACAGTGTTAACGTACCAAAAACCTTTGCGATATAAATTTAATTAATATTAACATAGAACAACCGTAAAAATATATCAATCTAAATTTGCAACCATAAGCAACGTTATCAGTTCTGTATATATCACGTTCTGAAACTACCAATCCTAAAAGCCAAAAGTGCTTCTAGTGTGTAACGAGACTGGGCCTGAACCAGGTCAAAGCGCGGCTCGTTCGAACGCCTCTGCTCTAATTGAGTGGCCGGTACAAAAGCTGATTTTCTCGTTTCATGATCGCAATCCCCACGAGTAGCTATACCTTTCGTTCGACGGACGGCGTAACGGTGCCTGGAATGGCCACATCGAGCCTCTACAGGGTTTCCTTTTTGTCCGACGGCGTGTGATGTCGCGAGCGTGAAAACCAGCCACGCGTTGCAATTAACAGTCGGTGGATTTACCGATGTTTCCGTGGCATTCGTTTCTCTTGTATACAACTGTGCAAACACACGGCATGCTCGCCTCGATGTACGTGTGGTAATCGCGCAATGAAATGCAAAGTAGGATGTCAGTAGCTATTCTTAGTCGGTTCTATGGTCGCCAGTTCCTTTCAGAGCCTTATAAATCCTAAATGGTTGTAACTTCTGACTGAATTATGGATTGCTACGCTCCCAAGTTGCGGTTTCTCCGATATGGTAAATAGTTTGCCATTGCGTTGCTTGCCCAGGGAATTCACTAGTGGAACTGGGATATCAGGGAATATGAAGTTAGTTTCGGAGATTTGTTTCCAAGAAAAATATGTATAATTTGAGAAATTACTTATGTTTGGTATTGGTATTCTGTTCTTTATCTAGGGAATTTCATGGTGGAGCTAGAATAGTTAGGGTTTTATAAAGCTAGATCTGGAGGTCTGTTTCTGAAAACAAGCGTGTAATTCGAGTTAAATTTGTGAGACGAAAAGTTAAAATTTGAAAAGCTCGTTATGCACCATTGTTATCTATGGAACTTTCTAATGGAACTAGAATATTAGAGTTATATGTTTTTTTATAGGTTTTGGGATAGTTTTGTTGGAAAAAGATTTATAATCTGAAAAATTGGTGGAACTGAGATTATCTCTGGGGTTACTTTTGAGGATTTGTTTATACACATTAGAGGTTAGAGTTAGGTTAGGTTAGTTGTTCAACAGCTAAAAAAGAGAGGAAAAAGTAAAGGTCTTTCACAGAAACTAGGTACGAACAAAACGAATGACAGTAATTAACAGAACAATATAACTACAAAGCAAAGTAAGAGAAAATTGAAGACGTTTCGCACGGCGCTATTTGTTGCGATCCGTTCTTAATAAAAGTAATGGCGCACAGTGCGGCAGTTGAATGGGGATTCGGGATAAAAGTCAACATTCGCCGGCCACTTTTGCCACATTCACATGTTCGCAGTCCACGTTCGAACGTTCACAGAACAGGATCACACGCCACACTCGTCGCACGTTTACAGGCTATGTTCTCACGTTACATAATACGGCATTTGGATAAGGATTCGGGGGAAAAATAAAAAAATGCACATAACGTGCAGTTTTTCTGAAACTTGATATCAGGAGATCCGACGAGAGTAAAAGTCTCTTTATCATATCTTTGTTAGTATTTTCTTTACTTTCTCAGGCAGTTTAAATATTTTGAATATTCATATCTTTGTCCAACCATATCCGATAACGTTTAAGTAAATAATATCGATACGGGGAACAGTTCTTTCATCTTTTCTTAAGTGTCATGCAGAAATCATTTATCTTCCCGTCCGTTTCGTCGGATATTGTACTGGCATTTAGTCAAGAACAAAGATTATATGTAACTTTTAAAATTTTCTCGCTATACATGGTGATCAGAAATTCGCGTTTCAACCAAATCCCGATTATTATTAAAAATATTATTAGAATGGATTTTACCGAATGAATTTAATTAAAAGAATAGTAAACATCCAACGTAGCAGGAAAAAATCAAAATAAAATACAATGTAATACAATATGTTCTTGACACAGAACAATCAAAGCTACAGGATGATTTGGACCGTTTTTTTTAAATCGCTTCTCAGAGAAAGAAAGAAGCGTTTAAATTGGAAATTAAAATCATACGAGTGATTAGATTTTGATGATCCAAACAATTTTCATTAATCCTGATGACTGATGATATCATCGAATAATAAGATCAAGATCAAACAATAATTATTTCCATGATTATTGTTCACTGCATTACGCATCGTAATGGCGGTTCAAATGGCGACCGTTTTGCATCATTAATTCGTTCGCTTCCTGTTAGGTTAGGTGACGCCGGGGCGTGTTTTCGTGTCGCGATTCTTCCGCGAGACGCGATAATTGAACGCGGCAGAAGTTAGAATTTACTTGAGCGCCCGGTCGCCGCATCGCGTCGCACTGGTGCGCTCGATCTTTTAATGAAAACCGGCCTTAAATTCTCAAAGGCCGCCCTGCGTTGCTCCTCGATGCACGGATATTAGACGTCCTCTCCCTGGTTTAACGAGAACTCTCTCCCTCTCTCTCCCCCTTTCTCTCCCTCCCTCCCTCTCTCGCTTTCCTTCCTCTTCTCACCCCCTTCACCGTTGGTGCATTCGTCACGAAGCAATTCCTTCGTTGCAAAACTCTGCACCCTTTCCTGCACCCCATTTTGTCCGCCCCGGTTGGTGCTTCGTCTTCTCTGTTTCCAAGTTGTCGGTGTTGTTTAAATATTCAAGAAAGTTTACGAGTCGACGAGAAGTTTTTAAACGCATTCGTGCAACGATTCCGCGGGTTACGCCAGTGTAGCTGCAACTCTTCAAACTTGGAACGAGTTTGCCAGTGTTGGAGGGAAAGATTTCTTCCCAACGAATACAGGGAATTTTATTCCCTTCCCTTTCTAATTCTAGCGACTGAACATTTTCTATAGCACGTTCTATAACAAAACGTTGTAGAATGCATGAAAGTGCAACTAGTATCATAGAAAGGAAAAAATTATAGAAAGCCTTAACTCTTCGCTCGTATGGAATAGTATTTGTAAATGAAAATTCAGCGAAATCTGGTCAATAAAAACTGTTCGAATATAGGCACACTCTACGAGTTCTCAATATCTCGATTTATTTAGAAATTGAATTTCGTAGCTAAGAATTGCCACTTTTTGATTTTTTTTTTTTATATATATATAGAATCAGATTGTTTATTCGGGAAATATTTTATATTTTGGATTTTGAAGACGTCTTATCTGTTAAATTCTATTAAATATCTGTTAAATTTTTACTTTCCAAAAAATCTTTTATGTTGGCCAATATAAATAGCGTTGAGAAGCAGTGCGTTATTATATGAACTGTTTATCTCTTAGATAAACCCATGTAAATGGCTCACATCCCTATAAGTCACTTAAAAAAAAAAAAAAGAAAAAAAGGGATAGGGGAAATGAAAATGGCAGGAGAAAGCGCTGTATTACAAGTGACATTAGCTTGTTAGTCTATATTCCACGAATTTGGATAATCTCCCGTCTTATCTTCCGAGAGAATCGCTCCACTTGACGCGCACGAACGTGACAATCGAAGGATCCGGGAAATCCCTGGTTTCTGGAAACGTGAAATACAACCGTAGTAGCTTTAATCCCTGGCTGTATTCAGGCTGAAAAGTAGAGGGAACGACCATAGAGAAGGAAGTTTCCACGAAAAAACACTAAAATCCTTCCATTCCCATTTTTGTTCCTGTCGACTAGCTGGTAATTATTCGTTGTCCGAAAAGATTGATTCGTGCACGATGTTCCTCTTTCAGATCAGATTATGGATTAATCTAGCTGGCATTCAGATACTAACGAGTATTATAGATGTCTTAATTGATCTGGGATATAATCTTAAATATTGGTAGCAATTGCTAGTAATTTTGTGAACAATCCTAGTCATTTTGATGGTGTCAATGTTGTCAGTAATGAAAGTATGGAATATCTTACTGGTTATAGGAAAATATAATAATTTTGGATTATATTCTAAAATAGTAAGGTGTTACTAAGTACGTGTTGTATAGCATTGAAGAATTGAAAATTAAAAATATTTAGTTCAGAATTCTATTAGGTTAGGATGTTCCTTCATTAAAAATTTATGGAAGTAAAGAATATTTTATTAAGAAACACAGTAGAAAAATTAACAATTCAAATACCAGAATAGTTGAACTAGAGGCCAAAAGAGTTTCTAATTTTGTTTAATGAAAAATTCCAACCGAGAGATGATAATTCTTAATCCTTAATAACGAAAGAATTATTTAATATAAGCTAGAGATAAAGATCAGAGGTTAATGATCTTTGCAAGTAAATTATCAAAGAATCCTTACCTCAGTTTCCAACAATTTTCTCAGTGTACCACATATTCCAGAAATTCAAAGATTAAAGATTGTAGGTTCTTTACAAACCAAAGAATTTTTATCTCTTATAATTACCAAATTACCCATATAATTACCGAAGAGTCCTTATTTCAGTAGCCAATGATTTTCCAAGTGTACCACATTCTCCATAATCGTTCTAGTACCTAATAAATCAGGGATATATTGTACATCGAGGATAAAAGACTTAACTCAACCTTCTCAAGTGTCAGCGCCCTCGATACCAGAAAACTAGAACTTAACCTAACCTAGATTCGTCAGCCACCACTCCGCCACCTATCAAACATCTTTTCGACTTTCCTAAAGAAGAGAAGATACCGCATTCACCGGTTACCGACTGAAAAACTTCGAATTCTCGGTAACCTGTAAACCGACGGGATAACTTTTCTAACCGTTTGAACGTTTCTAGCGGCGAAACTAATTTTAGAGAAAAGATCGGAGAGAGAAATAGTGGAACGAGACGAGTATTGGTCATAATTCAACTGTCAGAGAGAAGAATCGCGAGGAGGTGAAAACGAACACGGTCGGATTCAGCAAACTCGGCGTAGGTTCAACGAACCCCGTTTAATTACACGGCTCCACACTGGCTGCGCCACGCTGAAGCGATACAGTCGCGGATCTTTCAGACGCCACGTTCTCTACTGATTAGCATGATCATCTTTATTAATTCGAGGACACGTTCCGCTGAACCTGCGGCTCGTTTCTCTCTAGGAGGGAAATAGAGAGTTCCTGAGCCACGGATCGAGATATTATCCAATTGCAAAAGCAGCATGACCAGTCAACACAATCAATATAATTATAAACATTGTATCATGTTTTTGAATTGCCACAACTGCCATATTTTTGAATTCATAATGGCTCCTAATGTAAGTTAGATTATTTAACATTCAGATTATATTATTATTAATATTATTATTTAAAGCTATCGAAGATAAGATTATTCTGTTTTAACTAATTCTGTTAGATCATGGAATATCATAAATTTCAATTAAATTTTACATCCATAGGTGTTACAACAGCATCGATAAATGAAAAAATTATTAACTAAGAACAACAACCACTACTATTACCAATAAGCCAGTAATAGCATCAAAATCAAGGTACAAACACCATTGAAATCTCCCTAACAACTACCAATTGAACGCAACATCGATCCAAAGTAACTAAGTAACTAAATTCAGGCGACATCAGGGCAAACTTATTCGGACATTTCCGAGGGCTGAGGTCGTCACCGTCACCCGGCGTCGCTCTGTTAATACAGGAAATCATGTAAATTCCATTGAACGCAATTGAATTCGTCGATCGAGCGTCACGTTTATTCCGTGCTCGAGGGATCATTAACGAGCGTGACCTGAAATTACAAGGCTCGCGATCATCGTCCTGGACCTGCGATTTCCAACTGATGGTCGAGAAAATTTTGGAGATATTGTGTTATGTCTCGCTATTTACTTAGAACCACTGACCTCTATGCTGCGGTTGTTTACCCAATTTCATATCTTTATGGTCGCAACTAAAAGATACAGACATACGTAGAGATCCGTTTCAGCCATTGCAAGCTATAGTTAATGTTCTTTTTTCGTATATTATTATTTTATTTTTTCATATTTTCTTTATAGTATATTTTTTGTTGTTTTTATTATTTGTATCTTTATTAATATTCTACTTACGTCACATATTTTTGTATCTACAAATTTCGCGCAATCGCGTAAAAATCCGCAGTCTGATAATTAGCTTACACGTGCCATAAGACGAGGAAGATTGGAAATCGCAGTCGTAGGCCAGCTTCGCCGTTGTATACTCGTGTCCTATGCACTCTTGTCCTCACTGGATCGTTGCCAATGCTCGCATGATTCCTTCCTTTTAATCTTCTCTATCTTCGTGTATCTGTCTGTCCTGCTTTTTTGCTGTTTCAACTAAATGATGCAGACGGTTGATGGATTTAGTAATATCTGCTTGTTGATAGATAGGGATAGGGAATTGTGTTTGATGCTGTTTTGTGTCTAGTTATTGCCAGGCTGATCGAAACAGCGGAATATAGAACACTTTAGAATAGAATTCTCTCAAGCGAAAATTTCAGATCTTATTTTCTATGAGAAAGATTAAGAGCAGGGTTAGAGATTTTAAATCGATTAAATTGAAACTACCCAGACACTGGGTATATTACATAAGAGCAACAAGCCTCGGATTTTCTATGTAAAAGTTAGATGAAACTGAGGAATTCAAGATCTGCCATGAATAAAATCAAAGATCTCGAGGTTTAGATTAAAGAATCTAAGATCTTCTATTGCCAAAAATAAAATAAAATGAAATAAAAAAATAAGAAATGCCAAAGAACCCGAGACTTTGCTCTTCATGGTAGAACTTGTATCTTACATCTGACTTGGTTAAAACTGAAGCGAAATGAAATCTACAAGCTTATTAAATTGAATGAAATTTCTTCTCAACGCGTGGCTATGAATAAATCACTACTTGCACTTTCCACAATTAGAAATTCTGTGAGATTATTGCTGCTACTAATTCGCTTCATCGCTTTACTTTTCTTTCATTCTTTGTAATGTAAGCGACCCGTCCGTGCATATTTGATATTAACAGTTGCATACTTCCTCGAAGATTCTGAATTAAACACAGGTTGCAGTGAGAAAGGGACGACTAGAAACTTAATTGGAATGTTGTATGCAATACAAAGTTGTGCAGTGAGTTGAGGCAATCGTTTTCAGGACTTGAGTTGTGGAGGCTCAGAATACTAGGTCGTCCCACTTGCTCACGCTCGACCGTTGTTAACAGAAATAGAACATTCATGATTTATCCTTTCGATGGGTTTGGTCTTGATTCCCCTGTTCTCATGCAAATTGAAATCATTCGCGATCTCGTATTTGAATTTCCATTAAGTTTCACCAAGTTCCAGGCAGATCTTTCTGAGTGCTGCATGAAATTATTAAAGGGCCTCTTAATAAGAAATACAATCCATCTTCGTCGTCTTTTTCCCCTCTTTCTTCTCTTTTAATACTTGAGCGTAGTTTGAAATTGTTTAAGACTTTATGATATTGATATGGATCATGGAAAGTCAATTATAGTAATTTGATTAGGGAGCTATTAAATTTTTCTCCATGTAGAAGAGAAAAGTATGGATAAGATGAGTAATAAAAGGTACTTAATGAAAATAGGAAGATATAGTTGTGCAACTGTTAGATTTGTATCATTATTTAAAGTGGAATAGATCTTGTATCAAAATAATCCCACATTTGATCCACAAAAAGGCAAATACAGAAGTAGTCTGTGAGGTTACTAGAAATCAACTTAAGCAAACAACTTAAAAAATTAAGTTAAAACTGTACAAACAACTATGACACATTTGTACAACAACTGCAAATCAAACTAAACTGTAATAAACAAACTAGAAGCAAAGGACGAATACTTCTTGAAAAATACTCTCACACTTGAGGACAATATCCTCAAATGCACACTTAAATCATTCTTCAAAATATTTCTCCTCATGAATGTTTAAAGAAGCCTTCAAACCACATCAAACCTGTGCAGATTACCAGTGTTAAACTACGATCAAACCAGTGTTTCTACGATAAACCACATCAGACCATCCAAAAGTAAAAGAACCAGCAATAACCATTTAAAAAAAGTCTGCAAACCATATCAAACACGTACAACCATTCTACAACAAATTGCACTAGCTCACCTAGAAATGAAAGAAATTCTCCAAAAATACAGCTACATTTGATGGTAGACTTCTCAAGCTTCAATTCTTCAAAGTATTCCTCGTTATAGTCATTTAAAAAGGTCTTCAAACTATGTCAAACACGTGCAATCGTTTCCTGAGTCCTATTTCTACAACAAACCACGCTAGATCACCCGAAAACGAAGGAAATTCCCCTAAAATACTGCCACATTTATTTAATTGACAAAGAGGCAAACACGCGGAGGTGATGTGTGAAATGATCAAAAAAAAAAAAAAAAGTGTGACGATGATCGTCATCGTTGGCGTCATCGCTTCACCAACCGGCTTTCCCCCTTGGGGGACGACCTGGTGTTCGAAGCCTCCTCTCTTTTAAAAGCCGTGCCAGGAGGGTGGCGGCGACCCCTTTTGACGTAGCAGAGGGGCGGTTATCGATTCTAGAGCTCTGCCCCTCCTCCCCTACTTCCGGATAAAGCGGCGTCAGGAGAAGCGTGTTGGCGACTGACTGTGTATGGTTTTATCTTTCCTCTCTTGGCCTTCGTTTCCTTTTTATCAACCCCCTTTTCGTACAATTTCTTTCGTTTTATCGCCTCTGTTAGTACTTCATTCCCAGTTTGTCCTTCTTATTTACGGCTTTCTTTCTCATCGTTGCTTCTTCGGTTTCTAACAGCGTACAGACCTTTTGGAGTAGAAACGCTGCTGCTGCTTTGTCCTCAATATGAAAAAGAAACAACCGAGGACTTCCCTTTTGCGGAAAAGAAGTTTTGGTTGGAAGATTGTGGTTTTCTGGTTAACGAAATGAGATTGGGATTGGGATTGGGATTGGGATTTTCTAAGATACGTGATGGCGAAGAATAGTAGCAATGTGGGATAGCAGTACTCGCACGAAATATGCTTTTATATTCTTTAACATCGGTTCGTTCGATTTTTCTTCGAATCGAAGCTTCCAAAATGTAATTTGCTTCCTATTTCGTGCCATAGAAACTCTCTGGACTCGCATGTATCTCAAATACCAGGGGACACCCCATATAAATATATTACTCTACCAAATTAAAAATTTCGTATCTCTAAAAATGAACCTCTACATGTTAATTTCTCTGATAAATATCTTTAATTATCTCGCTGAACATATTTCATTCCCCTACCACTTCATTTAGCTTCTTATATATTACCCTGTCTAACTACAATTTTCATGTTATCAAAACATAACCTAAACACGTGAACTCCCTTTGACGAACATTTCTAACACCCTGTACAGCCATTTCATTCCCCTACTATTTCATTTACCTTCTTACGCATTACCCTGTCTAACTACAATTTTCATGTTATCAAAACATAACCTAAACACGTGAACTCCCTTTGACGAACATTTCTAACACCCTGTACAGCCATTTCATTCCCCTACTATTTCATTTACCTTCTTATACATTACCCTGTCTAACTACAATTTTCATGTTATCAAAACATAACCTAAACACGTGAACTCCCTTTGACGAACATTTCTAACACCCTGTACAGCCATTTCATTCCCCTACTATTTCATTTACCTTCTTACGCATTACCCTGTCTAACTACAATTTTCATGTTATCAAAATATAACCTAAACACGTGAACTCCCTTTAACGAACATTTCTAACACCCTGTATAACCATTTCATTCCCCTACCACTTACCTCCTCCATCCACCCAACTGTCTCTGTCCTCTCAATTCGCCTTTCTCTCCTCCGCATTGTGCTTTCCTTGTCGCCATTTTTATTTCCACCGCCTACCGTCTCGCTCTGCCACACGATTTACGCTCATACGTCCCTCCTCTTTTATCACGCTGGTCTGTACGGTATATTCTCTGTCCCCTGCGTTTCTCTCTAATCATTCAGGCCACCCTGTCCTCTCCCTTTGCCCTCTCTCGTTCCACCCTGGAAACTGGTCAAACGAGGACGAGCCAGAGACGAGCGGAAATATTGTTTACGAGATGAGAAAAGGGGTGTGTGGAGAGGCGCCAGAACCGAGGGAATAAATAGAGGGAAAATAGGGAGCCGGGATTTTTCCAAATTCTTCGAAATACTCTGCGTGTACAGAACTCCAATTTTCTAGGTTAGTCTCGCTCTCGGTTTTTCTGTGAGGATGGGTTTCAAAGTTGTGCTTGTTGGCTTCGTTTAATAAGCGTGAATCAACCTTTGGAAAAGTTTCGTCGTTTATTTTCACCCCTCGGTTGGTCGGAACGTTTGGTTTGATTAAGTTTCTGAAGGGACAGAGTGAGGTTAGATTTGGGTTTGTCCGAGTTTTCCTTGGATCTTGCACGTGTTATAATAGCATAGCTTGGAATTACGTACATATTCTTTATTATACAATCAACAAACTTAATTCTTTGGAATCTTAGTTGCCAATGAGAGGGAAATATCGTAATCAATCGCAGGTGCTTCTCTAGTTGGAAAATCTAAGCACAGTAACAAAGAATTCAAGAAATTTGAATATGGTTGAAATTGATTTAAATATTGTCAAAGACGCAATTTAGGTACTTTGATAAGTAAAATTAATTTTAACAAACCTGAAGTTTACAACATATAATTCAACACAATCTGTATCGTTACCCATTTAACATAACCTATAATGAAGAACCTACAACACGAGTGAAAAATTGTGCTTGGAACTAAGTATTAATTTAGTATATTTTTCCAGAAATAAAATGAACTTTGCTCAATTTCGATAATAGCCGTGTAAACACTCAACAATTGATAATAAAGTGGTTACGTCAGTTTCAATGACTACAAATTTACACAGGTATGGAATTGATTTAGATGCGCGAGGTGAAAATTATGAAACCGAGCTGCCATTCAGGTTTTCCTGCCGCCAGCAACAAATTTGCCAGTTTGTTAGCAGCGTAAAATCAGTATAACAGTATTTGAAGCCGCGCTGCGGCGTGGTAGTTGGTGTAAAACGTTTACGTAGCCGTAAGGTGCATCGACTGGAACGGTCTCTAACTTGCACACTCCATTTCCGGTGGACGTGGAGTTTGCACTGGGCTCCGCAACTTGTAATTGGGTCATTTCGATGATACTACACTGAATATTCGATTCGTCGTCGTCCCCTTACTGCATTCTCGTTATCGCGTTATTTCGCAAAATTCAAACATCAGACCATTCGGCATTCTGTAAAGCTGGAAATAATCGTTTTTCATTCTCTCTTCTAGAAGAGAAACTATCGTAGTCAGAGCGTTATTTATTAGAAAAATAATTGCTATTGATTACGGTGGATTTAAATTGGTTAATTAGTTCTAATCGCTTGTAATCCGAAAGTTACTAACGATTATAAATAGGTTAGGAATAGACAGGTTAGGTTATGATACGTGTACCGATAAAATGATTTAAAATTAGTGAAATAAAAGCTGTTTCAGCGAGGATAACTTTATACCTTTTGGAAAATCATAATTTTCCATTTTCTTTGGAAATTTCTATAGTCAGAATGTTGTTTGGGTATTAGAAAAAAAAGTTGCTACCGATTAAAGTGGTTTTGAATTGTTTAATTAGCTTCAATAGTTTCAAATTCAAGAGTTAATAACGATCATAAATAGGTTAGGAATGGGTAGGTTAGGTTAGGAAACGTATACTAATAAAATGATTTAAATTTGGTAAAATACCAATTAAGATAAATAATTTCTCTAACGTGAAAAAGCATCATCCGACGGAAAGAGGGGAACACGTTATTTGAATGATAATGTTTTAAATGAGTTATTGAAGTTTATTCAAATAATGTCCAGGCCCAAGCTTAAACGATTACCTCTCCTCTGTCTGCGCCCACTGGTGGCAACCGTGTTTTGCATTTCGTTTCCCTTGCTTCCTGTTCAGTGCACGTGACGCGCGTTATTGTAAAACAATTTTTATCGCTCGAAAAGCTTCACGCGCATTCATTTCTTTTCTACACACTGTATTTCGTTCCGTTTATCACAATACCTTGTTCAGTCAGTTCACCGATACTGTCGAGGAATATGCGCGAAGAGATCGATGTTTAGCATTATTTTAGTATCCTAAAAATTTGTTTGAGCTTGTCTGAAACCGTTTGCGATGTTAGTTTGTCATACGAACTTCAGCTTGCTTAAAACATGGTTAAAAAAGATATAGTTGAAACCACGTCAAACAAGTTCATATCAGCTACTCAATAAATAATTTTGATGGTTCTTAAATTAGTATTTATCACTAGTAGTTATCAGAAAATGTAAATAACTCCTGGAAATGACTAGATGGAAAACTTGGTTTCTTTATGTTAAGAGTTACTAACTGATAATTCTAGACAATTATCGGTTATTAAAAAATATATAATTCTTGTTTCAGAAATAGCTAAAATAAAAATATATTATTTCATTAATCTAATGTAAACCACTTCGAATAACTTCAAATCCATTATTGAATAATTCTCGATATTCAGAATATCATCTAAGTACTGGTTAGCAATTCCTGATAATGATTAGTCAACAACAAATGTAACTAGTCCGATCCAACTACTTCAAACAAATTCAAAATAATAAGTCTCAAAAGTATCACAAAAATGTAAATATTTGCTAAAAATATTTCAATAGTCCATTACAGTACATCAGATATTTTAATTCAGGTTTTTAAAAAGATGGATTTAGAGAGAAATTGATGTATATACGTCGTGTCAAGAATAACCCATAATTCTAATATTACACAACTGACATTTATGTGATAATGAGCCGGCGCTTTGAAAATTACCCCCTTAATGTATCTTCTATTAAGGTCGGCCATTTTGTAACGTTCCTCCATTATAGGATGCGGCAAGTTTGATGGTAAAGCATTAATTATTGTGGGGTATTGTATACACAGCGATCGATGGACACTTCAAATTCTCTAAAATTGAATCAAGTTCCACTCTCTAAACGTTTTTTCAAATTCTCCTTACTTCAGTCTTCGTGTAAACAACCATACATATGGTTCCCATAGGCACAATTTGTTGCGATTAGAAACATGTTGACCAAAGACCTGTCGGTTATTAATGCTCAGTAGCTTCATTAAAGCCTCCACTCAGTTTAATCAAGTTACAGCAAGTCAATCTAGCCGGCTTTCATTACTCTCAAAAGCGAACGATGTTATTCTCTTGAATTACATATAATTGAATGCTTTATCGCCCCCTTTTCAGCATTGATTATCTAATACAATATGGGTTGCAGATAGAGTTCCAAAATGATTTTCAATAAAATTCCAAAAATTATTTTCCATTTACCTGTACTCGGTTCTATGTAAATGAAATTAAAGAGAACATATTCTAGATACATAATTTCAAGGATATCTTCGTTTAAAGGATTTAAAGACACGATAGACATCAATCAGTGTCATGAGAAACATCGTTATAAACAGTGCAATTTTTGATAAATTTTTCCTCTATCTTTACCATGCTATAAAGTAACGTCCGACGATAAATTTCTAGTTTTATGCCGCCTATATCGCGGTGGAAATATCACGGGTCAAGGTGTTTTCTGAGAAAAGCGAAGAAATGGAAGGAGTTTTCAAGAGATGTGATACTCCTCCATGGGGAGGCTAAAGGTTGCTCGACGTTGCAGAAAAAAGTGGCAATGTTACGCGCGTGATAAAATGGCGCGCTGCGCTCGCTCTCTTTCATTTCGTCCATTCGAATGCAACGTTTCGAACATTGGCGACGAAAGTCCGAAAATATTTCTGTAAGGTGTGAAACTTTCAATGTTTGGTGGAAAATTCAATAATTGGATATGGGTCAATTAATTATCGCACGGTATCTCTGATTTTGTAAGGAGCAGATGAATTATTAAACAATATTTAAATAGTACAGGATCATTATATTTAATCTCTTAATATTCTATTGTATTAATTTATATTATACGCGAAAAATGTTTTATTCTCTTCGAAAGTTAATATACAAATATTTAATTAAAGATTATCTAGTGTTTATTCGTCTCATTAATTAAGGAAGCATAGAGAAGAAAATTTTGGGCGCAGTTGCCTCCGCAGAGCTCGCCCATCGTGTGTAAGTGAAAAATATTGGAAAAGTATTCAAGTCGTGCGGACCGATGAATGCGAAAATGATGCTTCTGTAAAATTCTATGCATCCCTAAGCGAGAGACTCTCTAGTTGTGTAGATGAACTCGGCACTCTCACATATGCCTAGGGAAGATCGTTATTTTTAATGTTCTCTCCACATCGTTCACCTAAATATGTATCAAAGTGATGTTATGGTAGATAAATTTCTCATGCATACTGCCTTGTTTCTCCATGAAAAATATATTATCGTCCGATGGAATAGGAAATATGAAAGCAAGCTTGTTCAATACTTTTTGGATGATTTTTACCTACTAGAAAGTATCAAGAAAAATATACGTTATATTTTAGTCTTGCAGGGAAAATATGAAAAACATGCTTTAAATCATTTCGTAGATTTTACTAGTGCTGTGAATAATTATTGTATCAAGTTCTAGTTTTGCTATTTCCAGAGTTCTAGAGTTATTTCATTTCAGCGTTCTGGAACTCCGAAACTCTAAAGCTCTGGGACTCTAGAACTTGGGAGCTCTAGAAGCTTGGAACTCTAGAACTTCGGAACTCTAGAACTTCGGAACTCTAGAACTTCGGAACTCTAGAACTTGGGAGCTCTAGAACTTGGGAGCTCTAGAACTTGGGAGCTCTAGAACTTCGGAACTCTAGAACTTCGGAGCTCTAGAACTTGGGAGCTCTAGAACTTGGGAGCTCTAGAACTTGGGAGCTCTAGGACTTGGGAGCTCTAGAACTTCGGAACTCTAGAACTTGGGAGCTCTAGAACTTGGGAGCTCTAGAACTTGGGAGCTCTAGAACTTGGGAGCTCTAGAACTTGGGAGCTCTAGGACTTGGGAGCTCTAGAACTTCGGAACTCTAGAACTTGGGAGCTCTAGAACTTGGGAGCTCTAGAACTTGGGAGCTCTAGAACTTGGGAGCTCTAGAACTTGGGAGCTCTAGAACTTGGGAGCTCTAGAACTTGGGAGCTCTAGAACTTGGGAGCTCTAGAACTTGGGAGCTCTAGAACTTGGGAGCTCTAGAACTTGGGAGCTCTAGAACTTGGGAGCTCTAGAACTTGGGAGCTCTAGAATTTGGGAGCTCTAGAACTTGGGAGCTCTAGAACTTTGGAACTCTAAAGCCTGAGAATTTCGAAACTCTAGAACTTTGGAATTCCGGCGCTTTCGAATTCCGGAACTTTGAAATTCCAAATTTGTGAAACTCTAGAACTCCATAACTTCGAAACTCTAAAACTCTGGAACTTTAGGATTCTCGAATCGCAGAATTATAGAATTGGATCGATAACGTAGGAATAAGTATCGAAGATGTATCGTAATACACAAACATACATAAATATCTGAAACTGCCTGTAATGGTTTTATTGGCATCGTAAATTATAATTGCGCAAATAGCTAAGTTTCGCACAGGTTAAAAATTATCGTCTATAGCCAAAGGATTTTCCATTGAAAGCAAACGTGTGCCTGTACATGCGCGGAAAATGAATTCCAAGAGCGAAACCAGTTTCACAACAGACACATTGATAATCCCCTATTCATTAGCGGATATCGAATTATTAGCCGAGTGAAATTATTGACAGTATGTTATACGTCTCCTTCAGACCCAATTTGGAAAAAAATGAAATCGTAGCTTACCTTGATGATTACAGCGATATCTGCTTTTACCGGCTATATCGCCAGGATGAAAGTATTTCCTCATCGATTAGTCAAGATTAATCTTCGCGGGATGAAAATAAAGGACATTGGGTAATTCATTGCGCTGATTACGCGGTACTCTGATATGAAATTCGTACGTAATAGCACAGGTGGAGGTTTAACGATGTCGCTAAATTATTCAGCCGATAGTTAGCTTTTTGTACCTGAAAAGCTTATCGTTAAAACATAAATTTAGATAATTCATACGCAGGTGATTTATTTTATGTGGAAAATTTCTTGCAACTAGGTTAGGAATTCTAACCTTATGAATTCCAAACCAATCCGTAGTTTCTCCTGTAAATGATTTTTTTTCCTTTTTTAACCACATACGAATAAAATGATGATACGACTGCGACGAAAAATTCTTTAAGGCAGTCATAAGAAAAACGAGAATGTCGAATACAGGCAGTGGATATTAAAGTCGAAATGACACGAGATACGAGCCTGTAAATTTTATAAATGGCGTATAACGAGGTTCGTTTTGTTCCTGAATGTCTTGTAAGGTTAGGATTATAAAATAATCTGTACAATCAGATGCATAATATGTACTCTCGGAAGCCTGAAAATATTGCTGTGTCAGATTCATTGAGAACGAAGCCAAGGACGCGGATGCAAGTTTTATGGCGATTCGGTGTAGCGAAAAATTTCGTAAAACATTAACAAACGCGTCTCAGTGGAAGCGAAGCGTCGCTATTACGTCCTGTATATCGCACCAGTTGGCAGCTCGCCCGTGAAAATAAACGCACCTCAACTGAAACAGCCCCTTCGACATTCCAATCTCGATAGACTTTCTGTACTAGACCAGTTTGGACATCTGGATAGCCACCTCTCAGATTTTTACTCAACTTTTTTCCATTATATTAGTCTTTCGCAACGGAGTCATTGTTCTGATTTCTAATTCAATTTCAGATTCAATCTTTCAGGTTCGAATCTCGTTCGATTTCCAAGTATGTCTATCGATTTTTCGTCCCGCTGCACTTTTCACTAAATTTCATCTAAGTCGTTTTGGCAATAAAAACGCAGGAGAAACGTATTACTAGGAAATAGATTAAAATACAAAATTCGAAAAGGGAACTGAGATATGGTAATGTTATGTAATAAAACTAAAGTCCAAAAGGCTATTAAAATTACCTGAAGAGAAATAACATTTAGGAGTGGATATTGTTAAAAACAATAATTAGTTGAATTAGATTAAAAAAGAATTAGCATTAATTAATTTTCTCATTGAAGAACTACAAGGATATGTTTCTTCCATGGAATCCAACAAGTTTTGATAGTGGAAGTTAATTCACCACAATGAAACACGGTCAACTCTGGAAGGAGGTTTTTCGAAAGGATCAGGACTTGGGTTTCCGGCTCGTGAAACGCCTTAATCGGCTTATAGTCAGCGTTTAATAACTTCTACACGGGATATTAAACGGAGAACCACCGAACTTATTACCAGAACCATTTTCGCCACGTGTAAATCTGTTTCTCTCTGACAATGAAACCTTATTCAGTCGATGGACACGAGACTCGACGATTGTTCAGATTTAGAAATTAAATTGGCAAATTAAACTTAGAACTTTGGAATAATAAGCACGTAGAAATTAATTTCTCGTAATTCAATTGTTCCGTGAATTTATTAACCATTTAAAATTTATTAGAAACGCCATAAAAAGTATATAGAAGGCGAGCGTTTGGAGATTAATTTTCTTTGCTTCGAATAATGATAGTAAGGCTGAGAATAAAGAAGATAGTATAGGAAAACGTAGGGTGGGGATGTCAATCTCAAGATGTCATAGGTTCTCACGATCTTCTGCAGAGGTCCGTGGATGTTTACGACCACATCGGGCAAGCAAGGAATTATTGATCTGTTTCCATGCTTATATAACCTGGCCTGTTTTTTTCACTTCCGTTTGCGTAGGCTGCATATCTCATTTACTAGATGCATACCATCGTCTGGGTATTTTAGTTCCACCCCTTGGATATATGCGATCCATGAGTGCTATTTTGAATATCTAGTCGCGTTCTATTAACTTTCTGCAGACCCTGAAAATTAAAATAACTGATATTTGGTAACATCCATATAAGTCGATGAAACCATGAAATATCAAACTTCTGCAACTCTTCTTTAATTCTTGAATACGTTTTCTTCTCAAAATTCTCTCTTTCGTCATCCTTTGTATAAAAAAGAAAAAAAAGAAAGAAGGAAAATAGAATTCTTAACCTATATACCAAAAATTCTGAAATTACCGAAGTACTGATCAATTATAGTATCTAAATCACATCCAGGTTTCCCGTGTAAATAATTACCATGATTATTAAGTAATTAGAAAAAGAGAAAGAAATGCGAAGGACTAAACAATCGTCATTTTGAATTTTCAGAAGCTGCCTCGGCGGACGTGGCTGGTAGCAAGACGAGCAGCGAGGCTGCGGAGGTTTTCGGCGCAGCGAAATTCTCCCCGGCACCGACGGCATCGTCCGCGGCGACGACAGCATCGTCCCCGTCGAGCGACGTCAGGATGGTCGCCTCAACTCACAACCTGGATGATCTAGGCATGAGCCATACGGCCAGCGCGAACAGCGACCGTCAGCAACAACAGGAAAAACACTGTCACACTTACAGATCCGCTCAGACGGCTCAAGACAAGAGAAGCAGGCTCAGCAACGTGATCAATAATCTCAGGAAAAAGGTTCCTGACTCCAGAAACGGGGACTCCCCGAGGAAAGAAGAAGACGACAGGAACAGCGTTGAAAGGAACCTCGAAACTCTGGAAAAATATGTGATGACGGTGTTGAATGGAGTGATCAAGGACGAGGAGGACGATGACAGAGAGGTAAATAGAAAGAAAGAGGCCGAGAAGGGCAAGGAGCCGGAGAAACTGCCCGAGGATCAGGAAGACGAGGATTCCAAAGGTCCAGCAGCCAAATTCGAACCTTCGAAGCCCAACGAAAGTAGAACAGAGGCTGCTGTTTTCCCGTCGGAGCAGCCTGACAAGCCAGAAGCAAAAGAAAGCCCCTTGGAACGCCAGAAAGTGGACAGGATTGAGAATTTTCTGAGGAACGAGGAGTCCAATTTCCAGGAGAGTCTGTCCGAGAGTGTCAGCGAAGAAAAAGAGTCAACCAAAGTGGAGAGAGTGGAAGAGGAGGATATTCGCAGGATTGGTAAGGGTTCTTCCAAAGAAACAAAGTCTGAGGAGCAGTCTGCCCAAGAAACAGCAAGAAACGATGAAGAAGAAAAGAAAGAAAATCGTTCCTTGGGGACGATTATCATGGAGAGGCTGAGTGAGAACCAGGCTGAGGATAAGAGCAGCATCGATCCTGCCAAGGAAGACTGCAGGGAGTTCGTGTCTGACAACGTGGAGCTCTGGAACGTATGCAGAGATCTGCTGAATGACCTTCTAAATGGCATTAATCAGCTGATCGATGAGAACGGCCAGGAGAAAGAGCAAACGAGGACGTTGGACAATTCTGTGGAAGAGTCCAGGGATTCTAGGACCCAGGACTTCTCCATGACGAGCTTGCATTGCAGTTTGCCCCTGGACAAAGTGGCTTCTGTGCTGCAGAACTGTCAGACCAGTGAATTGGTTGTTCCACAGTCGCCTTCGTCGTCCTCATCTGCTTCTTCGTCGTCTTTCTCGTCTCAGGGCTCGAAATCTCCTTCTAAACCACCTTCTCCCACTGTCAGGCATCTCTGTCTATATTGTGACAGGAAGTTCATGTCGATATCTCTTAGACAACGACACACAGAGAGGGTTCACCAGCAAGGTGGTGGTAGAAGGTCAGAGAGAAACTCGAGGAAACCGTCACAAAACTGTCAGTATTGTTCTGACAAGTGTGCTGAGAGTCTGGAGGGCTTATTCCAGCACATGGTTAGCAACCACGGGGACAAGTACCATGGATGTTTACAATGCTCCACTAGATACCTCACCAGGGAAGCTTTAGCCGGTCACATGAGCGAGAATCATGGTGTCAGTGTGGAAAGGAACCTTCAGATTCAGGTTAGGGTTAGGTATAATAATAATAATTGAGAATCTTCTGAAAAAGGTCCTACAGATCTAGATGTATCCTAAATATGAAGCTCCAAGTTCTAAATGCCAATTTCCATCTACTTCTGTACCTTTTACCTTTCCAACGAATTAAACTAAATTCTTCATTTTTTAAGTAATATAGTTTTCTACTTTGTCCACAGGAGAAAATGAAGGATCCTTCGCCCTGCAAGGAGCTAGGCAACCAAAGCCCCCGCGACGCTTCAAGCCCCAAAGAGAGAAGACCAGAAGACACCGCCCACGAGCATCGAGCAGAAGCTACGAACACTCTTCTAAAGCCGATGCATCCAGTGAAGGACAACTTCAGCAATCCAGGCAGCCCAGAGTTCGACAGTTCCTTCTACAGCAGCGTGAGCTGTAACATTCGAGAAAACCTACTGCATCACCTAGACGGCAAGCTCCAGAGCTCCTCATCAACAGTCACATCCACCAGTTTATCCGTAATAGACACCAAACCTCAGCAACAACCTCAACAGTCCTTCTACGAGCACAACGTTAATCAGATCCAGTTCCCCATAGACATCTCCCTGACTGCTGCGACACCAGTTTATTCTAAAGAATACAGTAACGAAGAGTACGAGAATAACAGCGAATATGCCCAAAAACCTGGCAAGAGCAATAGGTCTCATCCCAGAAGAGTGTCCTTTGAGAAGTATAACTTCCCAAGGAAGTACGATGGGAAGGAGCAGTGGACATGTTCCATAAAAGACCTGAGCAAGTTCGATATCTCCACTCAACTATCTCTAAGGAAGAAACAACAACTTCTGAAAGAACGTCTTAGTTTAAACAGGCTGCGCCAGATCACCGTTCTTGCTCCCTCAGAGATAATTCAGGATGAACAGAATCTGGATTCTAGGAGTCCTGAAGAGACTGATGACGAGCCTTTGGTCGTGGCAAACAGCCCGGATGTCGAGCAAACGTCTCGCTGCGAGATCGTCAAGTCTTCGGAGGTGCCTGATGGCTCCGAGGCGAAGCAACTTCAGGACACAGAGTTCACTGTGGAATTTGGCAACTTCCTGAGGCTCAGGAGGTGGGACGAGAATACTTCGATCGAGGCAGCTAAGAAACAGGAAATTATTTACGCCGAGCTAACCGGGGAATGGTCCAGGCCGAGGGTCTATATCTGCGGCGCCTGCGCCTCCAAACATGTGAGTCCTCAATGGAAATATTTAGGCGGTGAATGGCGTTATTTTGAGGTGGTTATTGGAATAATAAATGGTCGCGTTGGCGCACACGTTATTTTCGGATGCTCTGATTCATACCTGGAGGTTGTCTCGAATTGATTTTGAAATGATACGAGGACAGAATATTTTTGATGACCACTTCGTGCTTTTTTCAAGAAATCGTATGGATCTATTAGACAGAATGGTCAGAACGATAAATCACTGGCAGATTTTTTCTAGAAATTTGATGAATAATTTATTTAGTTATTTATCGAACTAGAGATCAAATTAATCAATTCGTGGTCTTGTAATATTCTTATCGGAATATGTATAATAGGATGTAATTCACTGTTTAATACTCTATAAACTTTTTGAACATCTCAATACAATATATATATATACATTTTTGAGAATTCTAGAAGCGTAGAAGTCTAAAAGAAGAAGAATTTGTTGTATTTAGCCAAAAAGTTATTATTCTCTGATTTTGTCGAGAAGTTTCGACATAGAGTTGATGATGGAATTGTCTTGAGAAATAGTTTGGAAATTGACACAGTCGACATTTATGAGCGATTAGCTAATTAATCAGCCTACTTGATTGGTAACTATCGATCGAATTGCAGAGCAGTTGAAAGGACATCTCTTCATGTTGATTGACAATTAGCTGTCGTTGAACGAATCTCTATTGATCGTCCTGCGATATTACTGTCGATTCCAAGTCCAATCGTAATAACCGTGCATGCCGATCGTTATTATCGATCGAGTTAATTGGGACGTTTGCTTCATGAAATTGTCCCGTGAACTAGAACTTCAGATTGTTGCTCGAAATTAGCCTAAAATCCTTTTCACGGCCCAGAACATCAATAAATAACAGAAAAATCATTAAAAGTCATAAGTTACTCGCCAAAAGCTGTTTAGTAGGGTGCAATTTTGATTTTTTTATTAGATTTTCTTGAAATAAAAATATAGTAAAATAATTGTACAAAACTTTAATTCATTCAAATGTGGCCACTTATCTGGCAAGGATTATTTTATCCCTTGTTTCACATAATAAAATTACTTTGTTAACAAGCAGTAATACAACAACGACGCTAATCACAATTACCGTTTTTTCGTCACAGGTAACTTTGAAAGAAATGGAGGACCACAAAGTGATCATGCACCCAAACGTCTGGTGTTCCCACTTCGAGTTTTCTGGTGACCAAAGGGAACTTTACAAGCACCTATTTCTACCAGGAAAGGACGTACCCACGACAAAGGCGAGGACGGCTATCTTAGTGGAGAAGGTGTGCACCAAGTGTTCCAAGAACTGTACCACTTTACCAGAGTTGCACAGGCATATGCTGGAATGCGGAGGAGACCAGACTTGGTTATTAGGATTATTTGGCAATGGAAAGAAAAAGTGCAAGTGGAGACCGTTTGGAAGTCGCAGTAGAAGGCGAAGGCAGCGTGGAATGAAGAGAAACATTCAAAATTCCCAGACTCCAAGGGTGAACACTCCTAAGGAGAAGCAACCTACGGGGCCAAGGGTCAGGCCTAGCGACAGTGAGTGATTACTTTCTTCAATTTCATTTTACCTAGTTTATAAAATTATCAGCTCCTTTTTAAATCATCGATGAACAGCAAGTACTTCAGACACTATAATAGTGCAGACAGGACGTTTTAAAAATTGCAGGATCCCTCTTTATACTTCTCATCAATGGAAAACAGATTACAATGCTAACCACGTAAATGCTTTATTTCAAAAAGGAAACTGCTTTTGAACCAACATAACTTTACACACGCAAAGACAAGTTTTGATGCTTGCGTTTCTCAGTACAAGCTGATCAAGTGATCAATAGGAGAAGTCATGTAATTAACACCTGCTACTGGACTCTGATTAAGCTGTCATCTTGTAACCCTCTGCTGCTGTAATTTAGCTACCCTTTCACGGGATTTAATGTCCTGTGAAATATAAATTTTAATTAGCTTCCATTAAAGCGCGAATGTTGAGTTACCCAGCGTAACCAAATAAATTATGCTGCTACATCGGAATAAATTAATTTTTACAGCAAAGATAATACTTGTTTTAGGATAAAAACTAGTGTAATACATTGTTAATTACCCACGCTATTAATTATCTCATGCAGAGTCGCGTTGTATTATAACTTTAACTTTGGCAATTCTAATAAAATTTATTCTCAATGAAAAATGTAAAAAATTCCAGAGAAGCGCGTAATTTGGAAGTTAATAAAAAGCGAACATAAATAGGAACACACATGGTAGGGAAAATTTGTTAACCACATTAGAGGAGCGTCTAATTATTGCACTAATTAAAACTTTGTTTCATTTAGTCGAATCACTTATCCAACAACTTCCCTTTGCCACGCGATAATTATGGATATGGTGAGGCATGATAACTTGAAACTTATTAATCATACGTTGATTAATATTAACGTGCCTCTAATGTCTGTACATATATACGTCTGTGTACTTAGGTGCGTTTGCATATACAGAGTGTTTTAAATTTTTTCTGGAAACTTTCACAAAGCGTTGGAGCATAATCCAGCAGAGAAAATAAAAAAGAAATGTTTTAATGCAACTTTCATGTAAATGCTTTATCAAAGAGTTACGAGCAAACGTTGAACATAATGAAAAGCATGCAACTTTTGAATTAGAAGATACAAATGAATACAAAATATTGAATTTTAACTTCCCAGAATTCTTTTTAATTGTAAGCTATGCTTTCAAAATTTGGGACACCCTGTATTTAAAGAAGAAGCAGTTGATATTCAGGCAGATATAATCAAACATTAATTGAGTGATTAATAAGCTGTTAAGCCACTATACTGGATAGCCTTTGCGATACACGATTTTATGTATGAATTATTCCCAATGATTGGAATTAAATAACCAATGAGTTACTGTCCAAGTAAACTACGTTATTTATGATACAATGTTGATGAAACTTTCATGAAGCACCTGTAATAAATAATATATAAATAAAATAATTGATATATTGTAGCATCATTCTTACATAGAAGAAAGTAAGTTGTAGTGAATTTGTAAAATTACACAAATAAATGAATTTGAATTAAAGTGACGCAACATTGTATGTTTAAGGAACATTAAGGTAAAACTGTACAATTTAATTTACATTTTATACTGTTTTTCTGTTCATAGGGGAGAGCATACAAAAGATGTTGGCGAACTTACCCCCCAAAAGGGCCACCAGGAAAGTACTGCAGGACAATACTGTGCGGACCCAGGGTAGACTACGTACTGTAAGTGTTGAATATTTGAACAATTCAATTAACTTCATCCTAGATGTTCAGTTTTCGTGTTCATGTGGTTTTAATGTCGAATAACACCGGAATCATCATCCACGTGCTATTCATACTAAGCAGAATTAATTGTCATACATATTAATTGACACACAAATGAAGTAGAGTTGAGATATCTGGGAATATAATTATCAACTAGGGAAAAATAGTACAGCAACGTTAAATAAAGTTACTTAAAATTCTGAAACAAAAACCTTTTTTTATCGAGGAGGGAAAAATATCTCTGTAAAATTCAAATCTAAGTTAAAACCTCTTCAATCACAGATATAAAGCTTAATTGCTAACAACACGTGTACGCATAAGCAAGCGGCCAGTAATTATAAAATTGAAAAAAAGCCTCTGCCTTGCCTTTTTTCACTGGAAAGCAAAACATTGGAAATTTCCCTAAAACAGTAATTCGCATCGAAGCTAGAAATTATACGTAACTCGATCGCTAATCACAAATCTGCAAACGTAAGTTATCGGCAATTACGAAATTGGCAAATAGGAAATAAAATGAACGAAAGAAGTTGTTCGTCTCGACGACGAGAATTTCAAAACATTCGGATAAACAGGAAAATAAAAAAAGGGATGACCCGAGCTTCAAGTTAATTGCTGGAAAGACAGGTGCAAGTGGTGAGCAATAATGCAACAGACAGGAGGACCTACTGACCGTGAAAGAAAGCTGCCGAGTCAGAGAAAGAAAGAGTCTTAAGAGGACAATTTGCAAAAAATGCATGCTCTGTGCCAAGAAGCTAGTAGTAAGACACGGTGACCCAAAAAGCATGCCGAGTCCGGCGACTGGTTGGAATTAGGTAAACGAGCAGCTCGCAAACAGCTCCAGTTAGCGGATGACCCGAATCCTGGCGAAAAAGATGAAACTCGATAATGATAAGGCAATAACATGGGACCGGCTCCGGCTGGACGACACGGATATAAGTGGAGTATTGATTAGCCAACACGGTTGTCCGCACGTTGCACACACGGACCCGTATACACGTAGGGAGGATACGCCACGTAGTCACACCGACAAGACGGTTTTCGTGCTCTCTTAGAAAACTGGCACACGATTGACCCGTCTATGGACACTCCCTTGGCATTTTTGTCGAAGCGAGAACTATGACATTTGAAAAGTCTCGCTGGTTCCGTCTAATCCGAATCGACCAACCGTGGAACAAGCGCAGAATTTCCAGAGTGATTTTTATTAGGATAAGAGCATCGAAGGGAAACATGTATAATGTTACGTATAGCGTTATTGATGTGGTTATCGATTAGGGTATTAAGGGTTTTACCAGAGGCGACGAGGATTACAATTATACTACTTTGTTCGTTAAAAAGCTTCTAGAAATTTTCTAAGAACTAGAAATACTTAGGATTGATTCTTAAGAGCATTGCTGCAGGTGCTAATTTTAAAAGGTCACAGAATAGGAATTTTTGGAATTCTAGAGCTGAGAATTTAGGATTGGTAAGTATTCAAAATATTAAACTTTGGTGTTTTCAACTTTTTCTTTTTGTATGCTGAGAGATACAAGAATTTTTTAAGATAAAAGTAGAAATCCTTAAGAGTTTCATCTGCAGGATACAAGCACTGTAAATTACAATGCGTTCGGTACAAAGATTTTGTCGAAGAATTTGTTGTTTTATTAAGAGATGATGATTTATAAACAAGATCTCGTACTTGATTATTCTAGTTAGTATTGGATTTTCTTGGAAACGCTTCAGATTTAGTGGATTATTGAATCACAGATCTGAAAGAATACTTAGCTGCTTCTTCAAACAAAAGAATCCACAAACCAGAAACTTCTATGCTCAACGTAAAGTAGCATATCCCGTAGGGCTTAATTTAAATACACCATAATAATCCCCGTGACGTGTTGCCCAAGAAGCTTCGATAAATCACGGGATAATAAACAGGTGATTCCGTAGGTTGCACCAAAAGAAACTCCCCTAACTTTTCGTAGCGAGCACAGAAAAAATACACTCACCGAGGTGCGCGCACACACACACACAATACCACGAAGGCTTTGCCATTTGTACAGGTGCAATCCAGAACGAGACCACGAATGGTCGGCGACAATTCCAGCGCCTCTCGAATGTCCCGGAACAAAGCTGCCCTGAGGAACAAGCTGCTGAAGAACGCGAAGTCGATCCAACGGAATCGCTGTCGGATCGACAACATCTCTGCCGTGATCGAGAGCGTGGTGAAAAACTACACTCCCGATGACAAGAATCCTGACGAAGGACGAAACGACAGCTCAGAGAAAAACGACTTGGAGAAAGAAACCAAAGAGAAACCGGCCGAAGGATCGTCTTCTATCAAAGAAGGTGATGTGCCAGACGGAAGGAGCAGTAGAACAAAGATGGTCAGAGGTCCCAGAGTGTTGGGTAAAAGGAGAAACGTGAAAACGAAAGAAGGAGCTGTGAAAAGCTTGGTCCAGGTGAAGAAAACAACTTTGAAGGCTAAAGCTAGAGCAGCTTTGAAGAACCTGTCTGAGACGAAGGCAGAGACGTCTAACGAGAGTACGAAGATATTAAAGAGTACCAAAGCTTCTCCTAAGAATGCGGAGAAGGAGGTAGATGCGGATGGAACAGAAGCTAGTCCAGGGGAAGCGAAGTCCCTCAGCCTAAAGAACAAGTTGTCCACTCAAACTACACCTAAGAGGAAGCGACCGGTGGATCCTGTAGCCTCGTTGAACGCCTCCATCAAGGCAAAGTCACAGCTGAGGACCCAGGATGGAAAATTTGCCAGGAATCCTAACAAAGAGTCTCTGTCGCCTCAAAAGTCCCCTGAGATCAGGTGTCCTATTTCTGGTCGTTTAATAACCAAGGTAAGGAGCAGCGAAACTAGTCCAGAGTCGTCGATCACTAGATCCAAGTTAAGAGCAGTTTCTAAGTGCAAGAATGGCGACCAGTTGCCGAAGAGGACAACCAGATTGTCTTCTGACAGCGACAAGATGCCCACGTTGGAGCCAGCCGTTCAAGTATCATCCAATTCCGAGGAATTTTCAGAAACTACTACAAACGACCTACCAATCCTATCTCCTGCTACGTCAGCTTCTAGCCAGGAAAAGATTCTGCGTGGCAAGAGTCTGACTAGCAAGTGTTCGAACCTGGACGACAAGGAGAATCCTAAGAAAGAGGAGAGTCAAGTTTCAGGAGAGAAAAGTGATGTTACGAGCAGTTTACAGGAGGAAGAGAAGGATCAGAAACAGGGTAAAGGCAGGAGAGCAAAAAATGAAATGAAGAATCTGAATAAAAGCGTGGAGAGCGTGGATACAAAGACTGAAGCTTCTAAGGAAGGTGTTAAAGGTCTAGTTAAGGAAAAATTCAAGAGGAAAAGCGCTCCTGCAAAGATTCTAAGCGTGGAAGAGAAGAAAAATATGGTGAAGAATGCAGAAGAAGTGGGTCTGAAGAAAGAAGCGAGACAGAAAAAGGAAGAAGGAAAGTTGGAAACCAGGAGTAACGCTAAGGCGAAGTTAGAGAAAGTTGTTGACGATGACAGCCCTATAAAGATTCAGAACGTTCCCTTTGAGGTGAAGAAGTTGATAGGCTCAGACAATAAAGAGGACCTGCTAACCAAATTGGTTCTGTCATCCAGGATTGCCACTTCCAAACGCTGTCTCAGGCAACCAGTGTCTAAATTTAAATTCGATCAGGCAAAGATCAAGCCTCGGAAGGATTTAGAACTGGAGAAAGGAAAGCTGGACTCAGGGTCCATCTCAGATGCGTCTACGAGCAAAGAGAAATTCGATGCGAAAAGAAGAAAATCGCTGAGGAACACGGATAGAAAGGACAAAGCTGCTTCAAAGGATGAGAAAGTTTTAGACGAATCTAACAAGATCAAGGAAGCTGTGAACGATATGAAAACAGGGGTCAAAAGACGGAGAAGCAGTAGTATGTCCAGTGAGATCAAATCATTGGTCAATTCCAGTCAGGCGTCTTTTGATGGTCAAACCAAGTCTGAAGTTGAGATGACTGTCCAGGCTGCTGACAAGAGGCAAACTAGATGGTCGTTGTTGAATACTGGCGAAGCGGAGATCCAGAATGAACAGACAGACTTCAGCTTGAAGAAGAATACTTTTGGAAGAAGACGAGGTAGAGTTAAATCTAGCAATGAGACATCTGAAAAAAAGAACACTGATCTGTCCCAAACAAAGAACGAAGAAACTGGTAAAAACAATTCCTTTGAAGTTAATGATGAAGTCAATTCAATGGATCAGAACGAAGCAAATTTTGATGATAAAGGGACCGTTTCAATTGGAGCAACGAAAATTGTCAAGGATAGGCAAGAAGAAAGCGAGAAAATAACTAGAAACGAGAAAGAGCAACCCAAAGGTTCTGACCCTCCAGAGAATAAAGAAGCAACCAAGGTAACCGAGAATCTAAATCACTTGCAGGTGGAAACGAGCAATTCTATGGACAGTGGCAAGGAAAATTCACTGGAAAAACCGGCTCCAATTCAAAAATTGAAAGTTGGAAGACCCAGGAAGTCCTGGGGACCCAGAAAAGAAAGAGCATCCAAAAGATCTTTAAATAACGTAATTGGAATTCTTACAGAGGGCATGAACGTCCCTGTCGAGTCTCAGCCAAGTGTCTTGAGCATGCAGACTACCTTGGATAGCGTGGATTCTAGTGCACTCCCCCAGGATTCCACACCACAGACTGACGATGCCACTAGCAAGACTCAAAATTTAGATAAAAGTATTAAATCTTCTGAAGACACTGTTTTAGAAGTGACAAGTAATCCTGATAAGTTAGTAGAGGAGATCTCTCGTGTCGAGAAGATTTCTGAGGAAGATCTAAAGCAACTTGAAGTTTTAGAAGCAGCTAGTAACGACCTGAACTTGGACAAATCTGTAGAAAAGGTTCAGAAGGTTGAATCTCCCTCTAAAGACACCAAAGAACAATCATTAGCTAATGACATTATTCTAGATCTGTCCAGAAGGAAACAGAAAGGAAAAGGGTCTTTCTTAGAGAAAATAGTTTCAAAAATAGCTAAACAAAAGGATGCTTTATTAGAAGGTGAAGTTGGTTCTCTATTGGATACAGCTGCTGACGAACTCACTAGTATTTTGGACGAAGTTGGGCCTGGTTTATCAGAAAACACAGAGACTTCGAGCGAATCGAAAGCGAAAACAAAAGCAAAGAAGATAGGAGATACTAGACGGGAAACTATTAAAGAAGCGACTAGTAGGAGTTGTCAGGATAGTTTAGTTCCTAATAGTTTGACCAAAAGCTTGGAGAAAAAAGACGTTACTGTAGAAAACAAAGAGATGGTTTTGAAAGAATTTTCAAAAGAATTGCAGTCTAATGTAGAACATTCTGATGAAAAGGAAGTAGAAAATGAATCGAATATAAGTCCCAGTAAAGTTATTGATGAAGAGATTGAAATTAAATTGCCGAGAGAAGATGAACAGACTACTTCTTTCAAAGAAAAAGGAGCTTGTACTAATGAGTCAAAAGTAGAAGAGGAAGCTGTTTCTATTGAAACGAGCCCTATTAGAAGTGAAATTTCATTGCCTGTTTTGGAGATTCCAGTGAGTAATTCCGCAGATGTGTCTTTGTCAACCATGGAAGAAGAAAAGAAAAAATGTGAAGACGTAACGGAAGAGGTCAAAGTGAAAAGGAAATCTAAGAAACGATCAGTGGAAGTGAAGTCCCCAAAGAAAAATAAAAGGAAATCCTCCGAGCCAGCAGGGAATTTTGAGGAGAGTTCGATCTCTGAGGAACTGCATCTGGCTGACGTGATAAAGTTAATCGAAAAATCAAAGCAAGTGCCTTCTACCAAAGAAAATGTTCAAAACGACTTGTCTATTGAAGTTGATGCGGACAAGGTACCATGTGAGGAGAAAAGTATAAGTGAAAACCCCGAAGCAAAGGATAATAGGATTGTTGATGAAGTTAAAACAGCTGAAGACTCTGAAGAAAGTATGGAGAAGCTGAAGATAGATTCTAAGGAAACTTCAGAAGAACATGCAATAAATGAAGAGGATAAACCAGAAGATGCCCTTCAAGGTATAAGTGTAACGAAAAATAAGGAAGAAGTTCAAGTGACCAACGAAGAAAAGAATTCGATGAAAATAACTGGAAAGAGAAATTCCGTTACAGAGGCTGTGGATCAATATTTAGAAATTCAATCTCCAGTTAGAAGGTCCTCGAAGAAGAAATCGCAACAGGA
Organism: Bombus fervidus; assembly: GCF_041682495.2. Classification (NCBI taxonomy): domain Eukaryota; kingdom Metazoa; phylum Arthropoda; class Insecta; order Hymenoptera; family Apidae; genus Bombus; species Bombus fervidus. The sequence goes on along the minus strand of NC_091531.1, from coordinate 7,670,717 downwards.
AGAGAAAATTTCTGAAGAAGAAACGATGTTCAGCGTGGAGTCTACCGAAATGACAGAATCTTCTGTGAACGAAATAGCATCTGAAGACAGCAGAGGACCTAGAAGGAAATCCTTCAGGACGAAATCCATGATTCAACCGAGAAACGACGAGAAGACCTCGAAGGAACCCGAAAGTAATCCTGTTCTCAGTATTAGCACCATTGTCCCAACTGAAAATCCTGGACTGCCTTTGGAAGAACCATCTGAAAAACGTGAAACTATACAAAATGAAGTTACAACGCAGCAGGTAACGCTATTGGATAGCATAGAACCATTGAAAGAAGAAAAAGAAGATTTTAGTTTCAAGAATACGGAGACTCGAGCAGAAGATAAAGAAGAAGTCACTCAGAATCCTCCAGTGAATGATCAAAAAGAGCCACAGAAGATCGAAGAACCTGTAATTGTCCCCAAAGTGCCAAAGAAGCGTGGAAGAAAGAAGAAGTGTTTGATGGTTGACCAGACACCGATGCAAGGCACCGTTTCTCAAGAAAATTCTGACTCCAGGATGCGCATACAGACCGCAGCGCTTGAATCCACGTCGACAAATCAACTTCCTCCTAGAAGATCCTTGAGGACGAGTAGGTTCATCGATGAAATTGAAGACCAGAGCAAGAATCCCAACGATCTGACTAGTTTACAAGTTTCTTCGGCAAGTCTGGAACCGTTCAAGGTTCCAGAGGTAACCGAAGTGTTGCAGCACACAAAGAAAAGAACGTATAAGAGAAAGTCGATCATCGACGAGAATTCAGACACTCAGAACAACTGTTCCCAACCAGAACCTGAAACAAGCAACGCGGAGTACCCAGAGGCGAGCAGAAGTTTGGCTGGAAAAGAGGAACAGCCAGAAAGTTCTTGCCAGAAAAATTCTTCTGAAGGCAAAAAACGTAGCTTTAGGAGTTCGACTCGTGAACACGTAGACCTAGAAAGGTCTAGTTCTGTCGGTTCCATAGATCTAATTGGCAAAACCGAACAAATTAGTAAAACGAGATCTTCGAAGAGGAAACAGATGTCTTCCGAGGACTTGTCAGGTCAGGAGAGCTTAAATCAACGAGTCGAGAGCGCAGACAATTTGTCAGAGACCTCGTGCGTCAGTGATTTCAGTTATTTCAGGAAAAAACGTTATTCTAAGAAGAAGAAGCTTTACGAGTCTCGAGAAGACGTGCAAACAGATACCTCTGTGACCGACTCAGAATCCGTCGATACGGAGAAGAACACCCACAGAAGACAGAGTTTGAAAAGAAGAGCCAAGAAAAACATATCCTTCTTTGCTGAGTTCTATTTGATGGATGACTTCGATATTCCAATGGATATTGAGGATTGTATATCGCATCAAGAGACAGCGAAGAACGATGTTAACCAGGAGTTACAAGCAAAACCGTCGACTGAGCAAGAGAAACTGATCGAGGAAGTCACCTCGAACGAAGCTTTTGATGAAAAGCCAGAAGAGAATGTTGAAAAACAGGAGGAAGAGGTAGTTGAAAATTCTAAAACGCCGGTGGACGAGGAAGAGGGCGAGGAATATGAAGAAGACGAGCCGAAAAGCGAAGATAAGGTGGACACGAAGCTGGATGGTCTTTCCCAAGTTCAGGATGATTTTCAAACGCCAAAGAAGAGAACAGCAGGCAATTACGTGGTAGTTCATAAGAAGACAGGTGAAATTCTAATTGTGGAGAAGAGGAAGAAGTTGACGAAGGAGGCTGCCAGATTTTTCTGCGATGTTTGTACTACCAGCTTCACCAGGAAGAGCTCTCTAAAGAAACACAATCAGTCTCAGTCTCATTTGCTTCAAATGGCCAAATGTAAGAAAGACAGAACATCATCTATGGAGGACGCTGAAAGTATGGAAGACGTTGGTCAAAATGATACTTCTAGCGATGAGAATAGAGTTGAATCGGCTGATGAAGCCATGAATGCGTCCTTAGAGCTGAAGGATGACCAGAAGGACGCTAATTCCGAATCCATCATTACTCAGAAGGATCTAGAACCAGATCAGACTGATCCTTGCTATAACAATCAACTTGAACAGGATTCTTTGACGGATTCTCAGACCACCCACCAACACATCCTTGAAGATGAACTTCTGGATGAAGAAATTTGTAAGATCACTGAAAATATGAGCCACGATGAGTACGTTCTTACTGATCAAATGACTCCTGAGCCAGAATCAACATCCACGCCTATAAAAATGCACATGAAGAAGATGGAGGATGTTGGAAAGAAGAAGAAACATGAAAAGAAGAAAGAAAAAACTAAGAAGAGAAGCTTGATCGATGAACAAATTAGTTTAGATAATTCTGAGTTGGAAAATTCAGCCGATTCGACGTTGGTAACTGTTCTGGGTGAGAATGTGTCCATTAAAATTGCAAAGTCTTCGCACTTGAATAAACCAAAGTCTAATTTGGATTATAAGGATGTTTCAGAAGGTTTATCCGAAGATTCTGCTGTGGGCAATTCAGAATCAAAAACTGATACTCCAAGAATGAAAGAAAATGATTTCAAAGAACAGTGTTCAGATTGTGGTCCCAGGCTGCAGGAAAACCAGGATGCAGATATGGAGATAAAAGATGCTCTGCTGAGGACAGAAGAAAACAAAATCCTGGAGAAAGATAGTATATATAAATTAGATTCCGAGGAAAAGACTGAGAATCTTTCCAGAGATAAGTTAGACGATAAAGATAATGAAGAAAATCAGTCACACGAACGTTTGAGTCTGAAGTTTACCATAAACAAACGCAGCATAGAAATCTGTAAAAAACTTGATTCTGAGAGCAGTAAGAGCTACGAGTTAGACTATCCAAGCACATTTAATAAGGAATCTCAAGATGTTAATTGTAATTCTGAGAAAAACTATGAAAGTGCATGCAGTATACAAGTTGAGTCAGTTAAAAGTTTTAATTACTCCAAACCAGAAATACAGGAATTTAATGAACGCTTGAATTCAAGCTTGTGCAAGAATCAGAAAGCAGAAAGAAAGAGTTTTGAAGGTATTGACGAATTGGACGCTTCTAAAGTACAAAATCTTGAAGGAGACAGTATGAAAATGATATTTGATAACGAGGGTGATAAGCAGGGTGAACTGGTCAAAACGCTACGCCATGGTAAATCCAAGAAAGGCAGGGCTAAGAAACATTTTGAAAAAACAGAAAACAGTTTGGAAGATAAAACCATTAAAAGTTCTTCCAAATCTAAAGACGGTCAGAATAAATTAGTGTTCAATGACGTGACCAAACTTTCAGAGACCACAGATGATCAAAAGTCACTCGATTATTCTGAAACGTTGGATATTAATGAAAAGTTAGAGCGTTTAGTACCTGATTCACAATTGGAAGATAATTCTGCTAAAAGTGATGGTATAGTTATCTCTGCAACATTAGAAAATGAAGATGATCATGAATCTAATGAATTACAAATTGTCGAGGAGTTAGAAATGGATAAATTTTATCCTGAGCCAGAATCTTTGGAAGAAACTGCTTTGAAACAGTTAGTACAGGAACAACAAGTTTCTGAGAAGAGAATTGAATCGTTAGAAGACAAAATCAACTATTTTCAGTCAATGGATGATGATGAGGTTTCGTCATCCTCGAGTCTAGCAGACAAACCTTTGTCACAAATTTTATTTGAAAGAGAAGAAAAATTGGAGATATATAAAGAGCGAACAAAGGAACGAGAGTCTTCCACGACCTTCCTGAAGGATTCTGACAACGAGCCAAAACCTGAAGAGAAGCAAGAAGTCGAGAATAGCGACCCTAAAGCTACCAAATCTGATATCGATGATAATTCTTTAGACATAAATGAATTAATTGACAACCAAAACTCTGACAAGAATTTGAATACTAACGACGAACAAGCAGAGCAGCAGATCGCATCAGAGGAAGAATGTGAGCCGGAAGCATCGAAAACAGCGGAGGATTCTGACAAGGACTCCAAGATTTCATCAGATTCTGAGAACAGCGAAGCAATTCCATCGATAATTGGTAGTGGTCGAAAATCAAGCACCAGCGATCGTCAAAATCCGAGCAAAAAGGTGTCTAGGAGCCACAAATACTCTAACAAGAACAACTACAGGAAATCCAGAGGCAAGAAGTCTTCTATAAGGAGCAAGATCGCCGATTTGACTAGTGAAAGCGACGACAGTGAAAATGAGGACAAAATTGAATCACAAAACAAGAGTAAAATCGTGAAGAGCGTGTTTGGCAGAGTTTTTGGTGGTGAGAAGACTGACAAAGTTAAGGAGGTACTGAACGACTGGGTGTCCAAGTCAGAAGACGACTCGGATCTCTCCAGAACAGGCTTCAGATCTTCCAGTTCCAGCGAAGGAAAGACTAAGGACTCCTCAGGCGACAAGAAAAGACACTCAGTTTCATCCTCTATACCTTCTAGTCCCAAGAAACGTTCTGGAAAAAGATCCAAGAAGAGCTCTTCTTCAGACAGAACCAAGGAGAGAAATCTAACATATGAGAACCAAGGTGAGCATCGATCTAGAAAGCACACAAAATCAAAGAACAGCTCCAATAATAAGAAAACACGTGATACAGAAGCTTCAAATAATTACTTCTTACTGTTACCAGCGACCAAGTGCAGACTCAGCAAGAAGAGAGCAGAAGAATTAATTTCTAGGACCTTCGAGGATGATTTTACTGACGTCAATACTGACAAGAGCCAGAAAGCACTGAAACACAAGGAGCCAAATTATGGACTGAGGAATCAGGGCAAGCCTGACTTGACGATCAAGGACAGTGGCTATGGGTCCTTCAACTATGACGAAGATTCTTCCAAAATCGTGCCTTTGGAAGATGCCATAGAAGACGATCAGAAAGTGACCAAGAAGAGAAAGCTGTCAGGTTTTAGAAAAAGTAAAGGTAGAAACGAAGAGGAAGATTGGAGAGATCTAGTTGAAGAGAAAACAGTTTCGAAGAATCCTAAGGAGTCAGATGACGAGGAGGACAATTTCACCAAGGTTCATCTTGAGAGAAACCCCTTCACTAGCCGAATGTCTGTTGATCTGGAATCTTCTCAAAGTTGCAGCAGTCTAGCACCTAGTAGCGTGAGGAACAGGTCTCCAAGTATGGATAGGAACTCGCAGACCACTAGAGATTCTGACATAGACGGTGAAGAAGACGAGGACATGGGCCACAGGCGAATTTCTCCGTTGTTCTGTGGAACACCCAGAAGTTCCATAGAGACCAGCTCCAACAGTGAAAATGAAGAGGAAGAGGAAAATTTGTCTACCAACGAGGCTGCAACTAGAAAAAGAAGCTCCAGCGAGTTCTCTGGTGAGAAAATCGTCATTAGATCACCCTCTTCGAGCCACAAGAGTGAAGTAGTCACTATTGCACCCACTGACGCGATAGAGGACAACGCTCTGGATGTTCCTCATGAGATTGAGACCACGAAGCCTAGACAGGGCAAGGTTCTGAACTTCGATGAGGAGCTGTTTGTCGAGTGTTGCTCCAGGTTGAAAGCCACCACTGAGAATGAGCTTAGGGGAGCCAAAAAGATCAAGCTGGATCACAACGAAGGTTACCATAGGAAGGATGAGCAGCAGCAAGGGTTAAGGGGACCCAGGGATCGGTGGAGAGACGTGGAGAGTCAGAACAGCCTGGGAAGTCTTTTGGAATCCGTGAACCAGGTGAGTATTTGATTAGATTAATTGAAGTTTTGCATGCTTCTTCGGATATTTCAGATATAATGAAGGTATTAGGATCTATAGGAGGGCAGATTTGGCTTTGTTTGAGTATCTGTGCTGAATTGATAAATTTAAAGAAATGGCGAATTAACATATTTTATTAAGGTATCTTGATTATTATTTTAATTGCAATATTTTTTCTTTCTGTGTATTCTGCATGGTATTCTCAATAGATCTCTGATAATGAAGATTAAATCAGCTAATTAAAAAAATCGATATGGCTAAAAAATTAATTTGAAACAGTACGGTAAGTTGATAGCTTTTTGAAGAGATAATATTTATTTACTATTGTTTAAGATATATGATTCACTACTTCATTGACAAGCCTACACTTTGCATGCACTATCTCTTTCTTACTTTTCTTTTTATTATTCGCTTGGCTTGGCGATCTTATATTATGTAGTAGCTGAAAAAGCTCAACTTTCAGCTCAGTCTGCAGTTCTCAGTATCTTTTGTACATGCTTACAGAATGTTTATTTGTAGGGGTGTTTTCTGAACATAAATAATAAGTAAATTCAATGAAATGACAAATATTACACAAACTACAAAGATATTATATTAATATTTATACAAAAATGTTAAATTATTATTAAAACGGCGCATGACACTGTAGCATTAAATTTAATATCACAGTCATTTTAGGATAAAATTGATACGTAAATATTTCAGAATTAAGATAAACTGGATTACACCCTTACACGAAATTCTCAGAAGGGAATACTCTATACATTATTGTGGTAATGTTTGCAGGACCTATGAACCAGCTTTATACAGACAATGTCTCTCAGTATGCATGCAAAAGGTAGTTCTCTCATTCCTTCGACATTTCTTAGTGTGTATGGTAATTCCGAAACTTGTCCCTTCAGATATGATGTTTTTTAATGTCTTAGATACAAAAATGCAAGTAACCAATGCTGAGCATTATTAATCTCTAATCATTCTACAAATTTTTATCCTATCTTCAAATGCATTATATCTTTCCTAAAATTCATTTTTCTCTGCAAAAACTCTATTTTTAATAGAAAAAGGTTCAGCTTGGCGTTACTAACACTACCTATTCATATTAACGTTAATTGCACAAGAATAAAATTTCCACATCCTCTATCCCCACTAACAACTTTCCTAACTAAACCAATTTTTGAAAGAAACTTTATCTATTAGTAGATTTAATTTTACTGATCAACGTGTTATCCTCTGATAGTATCTGGAGCATATTGTTGAAAATTATGTGCTAATTGCTGCAAAGTAGCCCATTTCAAATTCCAAAATAGTTGGTTAATCTTCAATTGAAGATTCCTCTGGATCCCACTTTTGGGTCCTAATTTCTTCCAAAAGCTTCACTTTTGATCAGTTAAACAGTAGATTCCTTGTACTGGCCTTCTTTGTAACCATAAATAAATAGTAGCTTTCTGATTATTCTCTGGATATTCAGATAGCCATTACATATCTAATTAAGGCCAGCAAAATACTCTTAGTCTTACACCATTTTCAAATGGTCCACTCTGCAAGCAAGCATCTAGTAGGAAGCAAAAACTATCATAGGATACCCAGACTCTCATACAAAGAGCATCCAGAATTCTTCCAAGTGATCATTCACCAATCTGCTCTATTGCAGCTACTGGGTGAAGAGATGTACAGCACCAGAGAAAGGGACTACCCAAAACGGGGTTGCAGAAACTTACGAAGCGAGCATTCCAGCAGATCAGCCAGCCCCGACATGTCCAGAGTCGACAATCTAGGCTACGAGGACAGTCTAGACGTTGCATTTGAGCACAACAACAAACTCAGAGACAAGATCCAGCAACGCATGAGAGAGTCTGAAAATCTGATAGCCAGCACGTTTGGTCAGAAAAACAGTAATGAGATTATACGTGGGGAACATCCTTCGAAGAACAACGAACGTGACATGCTGAGGAACTCGTACTCCTCTCTGCAGGATCAGAGACATTTGTCTGGTAGAAATTTGTCCAATGGAGGCTACAACGAGTCCTTGCATGTTAGAGGACTACGGGAGGAGCATGGTGTAAAGATGAACCTGGATTCTTCAGAACTCAAAAGCAAAATGAATTCTTCCCTGGGTGGCTTATTGGACAAGGCGTTATCCAATTTGCTGCACAGCAACGAAAAACATGATCACAAGTGAGTAATTTGTGGAGAACATGAAAGCTGTTAATAATTCTGATTACGGTTAATTAATGAATTGTGAATATTCGTGCATTTATGAAAGATTGGTAAATGCAAAGATACACAGAATGTATACAATAGCAGAATTTTGTTTATCTGAATGCAAAAGAGTCCATACAATAGGCATTCGCTGATTTTTTCCATTACGTGTGAGACAATTATTTTATATATCAAAATAAATGAAAAATTCTACGTTAACATTGACCGTTAATGGATACAAGTAAATAGAATATTTGTTGAGTTTTTTTAACGGTGTTCATCGGTGAATACAGCGGCAATTATTGGCCTTTTCGTGTTTCGTTTTTCGAACCGATACTCGACAGGGTTTTTACAACATATTTAAAGCAGTCTCACAATCGTTTTATAGAGAAAGGAGATTTCAGAACGATGTCGAGCAGCCAGTGAATCGTTCGTTATACCCATATACATACATCGAATGAAGTGTCTATCTTTTTCAACAAAAATTGCAATTCATACAGTAGATCGAATATCAAAGCCAGTTTTTCATTTCCACACCTGTTGATTGCGCCTTTGATCGACCACGTTATAATTCCTTGTTTTTGTCCGACGAATCATCGATACATCATTGCTGCCATTGTGAAATTCCTCTGTACGTCGATGAACATTATACCGAATCCTCCTTTTGTCGTCCAACAACAGCCTCCTTGTATTTTTGCCACATATGCATTGAATCTCGAGCGATTCCTTAAACGTCCTTAAGATGAGTCGATTTTCCAAAGATATAAGAATTTAATTATAAACATATTATTAAACATACTTTGCAATAGGTGGCTTCCACTTGATAAACTTTAATTAGCTAACTTTGAAATGAAGAAGTTTTGAAATTCCTAAATATCTAAATTCTCTAAATTTCAAATTTTAGAATCTTTCAACTTGTAAACACCTAATTCTCTAAAATTTCAAATTTAAAGAATCCTACATACCAAAAGTTCTTATATATCATATTATTAAACATACTTACAGATAACAAAATTTGCAATAGGTAGCTTCCACTTGATGAACTTTAATTAGCTAACTCTGAAATGAAGAAGTTTTGAAATTCCTAAATATCTAAATTCTCTAAATTTCAAGTTTTAGAATCTTTCAACTTGTAAACACCTAATTCTCTAAAATTTCAAATTTAAAGAATCCTACATACCAAAAGTTCTTATATATTATATTATTAAACATACTTACAGATAACAAAATTTGCAATAGGTAGCTTCCACTTGATAAACTTTAATTAGCTAACTTTGAAATGAAGAAGTTTTGAAATTCCTAAATATCTAAATTCTCTAAATTTCAAGTTTTAGAATCTTTCAACTTGTAAACACCTAATTCTCTAAAATTTCAAATTTAAAGAATCCTACATACCAAAAGTTCTTATATATTATATTATTAAACATACTTACAGATAACAAAATTTGCAATAGGTAGCTTCCACTTGATGAACTTTAATTAGCTAACTCTGAAATGAAGAAGTTTTGAAATTCCTAAATATCTAAATTCTCTAAATTTCAAGTTTTAGAATCTTTCAACTTGTAAACACCTAATTCTCTAAAATTTCAAATTTAAAGAATCCTACATACCAAAAGTTCTTATATATTATATTATTAAACATACTTACAGATAACAAAATTTGCAATAGGTAGCTTCCACTTGATAAACTTTAATTAGCTAACTTTGAAATGAAGAAGTTTTGAAATTCCTAAATATCTAAATTCTCTAAATTTCAAGTTTTAGAATCTTTCAACTTGTAAACACCTAATTCTCTAAAATTTCAAATTTAAAGAATCCTACATACCAAAAGTTCTTATATATTATATTATTAAACATACTTACAGATAACAAAATTTGCAATAGGTAGCTTCCACTTGATGAACTTTAATTAGCTAACTCTGAAATGAAGAAGTTTTGAAATTCCTAAATATCTAAATTCTCTAAATTTCAAGTTTTAGAATCTTTCAACTTGTAAACACCTAATTCTCTAAAATTTCAAATTTAAAGAATCCTACATACCAAAAGTTCTTATATATTATATTATTAAACATACTTACAGATAACAAAATTTGCAATAGGTAGCTTCCACTTGATGAACTTTAATTAGCTAACTTTGAAATGAAGAAGTTTTGAAATTCCTAAATATCTAAATTCTCTAAATTTCAAGTTTTAGAATTTTTCAACTTGTAAACACCTAATTCTCTAAAATTTCAAATTTAAAGAATCCTACATACCAAAAGTTCTTATATATTATATTATTAAACATACTTACAGATAACAAAATTTGCAATAGGTAGCTTCCACTTGATGAACTTTAATTAGCTAACTTTGAAATGAAGAAGTTTTGAAATTCCTAAATATCTAAATTCTCTAAATTTCAAGTTTTAGAATCTTTCAACTTGTAAACACCTAATTCTCTAAAATTTCAAATTTAAAGAATCCTACATACCAAAAGTTCTTATATATTATATTATTAAACATACTTACAGATAACAAAATTTGCAATAGGTAGCTTCCACTTGATGAACTTTAATTAGCTAACTTTGAAATGAAGAAGTTTTGAAATTCCTAAATATCTAAATTCTCTAAATTTCAAGTTTTAGAATCTTTCAACTTGTAAACACCTAATTCTCTAAAATTTCAAATTTAAAGAATCCTACATACCAAAAGTTCTTATATATTATATTATTAAACATACTTACAGATAACAAAATTTGCAATAGGTAGCTTCCACTTGATGAACTTTAATTAGCTAACTCTGAAATGAAGAAGTTTTGAAATTCCTAAATATCTAAATTCTCTAAATTTCAAGTTTTAGAATTTTTCAATTTGTAAACACCTAATTCTCTAAAATTTCAAATTTAAAGAATCCTACATACCAAAAGTTCTACTAACGCAAGCTTCATCGTTATACCGTTGAAATCTTTGAAACCGTGAAGAGTCTCTAGCCAAGCGTCGAAGCAGCATCATATCTGTAAATTACAAGACACCGGTGTCTTGTTGAATGGTTCCCCATTCGTTCCTGTTAAGTATTGATCTGAGCCTGTCACTCCACCCACCAACGGCGAGGTATCTCCACATAACAACGCTGGGAATATACGTTCTGATGTTCGTTATTTGGCCAAACAACGATTCAGAGTCGATGGAAACTCCGGCTGAAAGTGCATTTCTCTTGGTAGCCTGGCTTAGCCGTTCCCTAGTTGGGAACAGGAAACGTGCAAGGATAAATATGTTCCAGGTGGCTGTAAATCTATTGCCATATAATAGTCATGTTGATATATGGCTCGATTCTTATGTGTAATAAATGAGACTGGATTTTGAGACAGGATTTATCCCATAAAAATTTTCATGTGTCAGTTTACTGGGTTTATGAACTAGTATGACACTCGGTTAAGATATTCAAATAGGAACCTTTAATAAAAATATTATCAAAAGGAAACTTAATAGAAGAATATTAATTTACTGACGTTCGATCTGAATAAATATTTAGATTTGCTGTTAATTAATTTTGTCAAATTTATTTTCTAAATTTTTTTCTATAGCTGATAATTGGTAGAAAAAGTAATATAGCATATTTCGAAAAAAAATAGTGAAAGAGTATGATCTGTATTTTATTGGAGAATTAATAGGGAAATATAAAGTGAAATATTTAGGAAAATAATATATATAATAAATAATAGATAGGAAAACATATTGGTAGAGTATATAGCCTTTATTAAATTAGGTATCAAATTTACTTACGTTTATACACTTGATTTTGTACGTGATTTGCTTACACTTTATCCATTTATTACAAAACAATTTCATCCGCAATCCTTATCATTCGAATCGCGTATCATTGTCATTTCGCTTTTTCTAATCTAATATTCAAAATCATTTTGTGTACAGTGGATCCACGCCAATGAAGGTTCTAGCGGAGCTAGCGTGTGCCAGAGCCCCAACATCTACATCTGGGGACACAGCATCTCAAGAATCTATCCAATCTGCAAAAACTACTCCACTAAACAAAGATGCATCTCTGGAACCAAATCCCATAACCATGTCCAAAGATATTCAGAAGAAGTCCAGAAACCCCATCAAAGAGCTCTTTGAAAGAAAGAAAGAGATGAATGAAAGAAAACAACAAGAAAAGTCAAAAACAGAAGCAGCTCTCAGAGAACTGAATGTTCACAGACAAAGGAAGACTAAAAAGACCAAGAAACACCAGAACTTCCCTCTGATTCGACGTAATGAGCATGGCGGCTTGGCTGAAAGGAAGAAACGCCGTGATGGCTTTGAAAGAAAAGATGAGTTCGTGTCAGATAGAATTAAAGATGTCTATGAGTTCGACGAGGAGGAAAGTCAGATAGAGCCTAACTTGGGTAGTGTAATGTCTTACAGGAGTAGGCCAGGCTATGAAGTGAGCTGCTTGAAAACTAAAGAGGTGGACGTGGCTGGATTAATGTCTAAAGCCATAGGAGATACTCTAGAGAATGGAAAAACCGGCGATGCTCTAAGTACCAGACTCGAATCTATGATTGATAGGAAATTTAAGGAGTTAGAGAAGTTTGCTCCAAAGACGAAAGGCGCTCTGAAATCCTTCCAGAGTGAGGATCAACAGAGACAAATCACTGGACCCATGGATGAGTTTGTAGAAAGGAAGCCAACGAAGGCTAAAAGGCCTATGGAGCAATCTTTGAAGCACTCTAAACTGAAAAAGAGGAACAAGAATCCTAAAAAGAAGACTAGGAATGCTTGGTACGAGAATGACAGCTCTGATGAGTATAGAACTGCTGTGAAGACTGAAGATGTTGGTGTAGGTATTTCAAAGAGTCAAAGGACGTGTTCAAAAGGGAAGCAAAATATTTTCGCAGAGTTATACACCTCCTCAGAGAGTGAGTATGAAAATGGAGACGCGGACTACGAGTCCAGAAGGCAAAGGAGAGTGAAGAAGAGCAACAAGAAGACTGCAGAATTGGAAAACGTGGAACAGATTCAAAAATTGGTTAACAAATACTCGTCTGATAACGAAGATCACGTAGACGATTGGAGAAGCCAGGATTTAAAGAACGACACTCCCAAACTTGATTGTGATAATAAAAAATCTGAATCGGAGATGTCCGATCATCCTCTGATTATTGATGAGAGAAAAGATCTGGATGAATCGAGGAACAGTGACGACGAAATTGAGAATCAGTATGAGAGAAATTTTGAAATGGATGACCTATATAGAGAAGACAGTTCTATTGTTGAATCAGACGTGGAAGACTCAGCTCCCGTAGAACCACCAAAGATCGCAGAAGAGTTCAGGGTAAAGAGCCCAAGTTTGCCAGAGGAGAAGACCGATGCCAAGGCAGATTACATGCAGGAGAGTGAACGTGAACTGATCCCATTAGAGGAAGCTTTGGACCTTCTAGATCAAGCTGACAATGAGAACTCCCTAAGTGCAAGGTACGGTGAAGCAATCAGGCCTGCTAAACCTGAGGAGCATATCAATCCAGTGATGACAACAGAACCTAAGAATGAAACATTCAATCCTATTGAGGATTCTGATCCTCTACCAGTGGCAAAGTCTCCTACTCCTATAGAAGAACAAGAGGAGGAGCCTGACAATGATCTCTTAGCCTTACCAGAAAAGTTGTCAAGTAACGAAAAACCACAAAAGGAATCCGAGAATCTTCCACTGCATGTGTTCCTGAGCAGAAAGGTGCAGGAGTCGAAGAAAAAGAAGGAGCAACAGTTGAAGAAAATGCAGGAAGAACAAGAAAGGATACTAATGGACTTCCAGCCCACCAGGAGACAGAGAAAGTGCGCTATCGGAAAACAAGGATTATTAGCAGAGATCAGTAGCTCTGATGAAGAAATGAGTCCAAAGGATAGGAAAACGAGTGATAAGTCAGATCATGATAAACCAAGGAAACAGAAGAGGGAGTCAAAGGAGAAGAGGAAAGAGAGGTATATAGAGAAGAAGCACGAACAAATGATAGCCAAAGAACAAAAAGCCATAGAGGAGGAGATCTTGAGAGAGGTTGGAAAGAAGAAGGAGTCCCTTGCACAGAATATTACAGATGCAAAAAATACTACAGACATGAATGGTACAAAGAAAGCAGAGAACACTGAGTTAACAGAGAACAAAATGCCCCAAGAAGCAGCACAGAAAAAGAAACATCAAACTAAGGAGAAACAAAAAAAGCAGTCCAAGACAGATGAAGATATGTTTGCCAAGAATAATCATGAAGGACTCAGTGATTTAGAGAACAATTGCAACAAGACCACACTGATGGAAACCAATCATGAAATTGAGAATAATCAAGAATCTCTTGTGAAACAGAAGAAATACTCTAAGTCTCCAACGAAGCCAAAAAAGGCTTCAAAATCAGACCAGAAAATCACAGCAGGTAGAAAGAACAAAAACTCTAACACTGATAGGAAGAATAGAGCAGATTCAAAGGGATCAAAAGATAAAGAACGTAGATCCTCGAGTGGTAAGCGAGATTCTGATGATGAGGAATTAAAGACAACCAAATCCTGGAATAAAGTCGAAGAAGGAGTTGGAGTAGCCATTGGTCGACGAAAAAGGGCAGCTGCCAATCAATTGTACTATTGGTCCAGTTCTAGCGATGAAGAAGAGATGCTGGAGGTGGTTCCTGCAGTTGAAGAGGAAGAAGATGATCGTCAAGAGCAACATGGTTGGATTGTCGGTGACTCGCATAAGAGGATGATTACCATGCTTGCTATGGAAAAACAGTTAAAGGAGAAACGGAGGAGGAGTGAGGATGAATTTGAACCTGGCAGGACAAAGAGTAAAAAGCACAGAAACAGCACTTCTTGATACGTGTTTCATGACTAGGTTCATAACTAGGATGAATTACAAGAGCAACAGTTTTTGACTGACTAGAAACAGGATGAGGAATACAGAGTTCCTTTTTTCAGAGTCAGTCAGCGTAGTTGGATATCTCACAGAATCTAGGCGATCAGCATGTGTTTTATAATCAGATTCACATATACAGCTATAAGAAGCTTCTGACAAGTATGATGACACTTGTAACATGTGAAAATGAAGAAGTACACTAAGGAGAGAGAGAAAGGCAGACGAAGAGGCAACTGATACGCATTTCATCACTATTTTTCCCAAATGATTAGGAATGCTCTGAAGAGAGTACATCATTGTTTTTCTAAAGGACTTAGAAGTGGATTCAGAAGAACTGGATTTTCTTAATAACGCATTGCAGAATGACAGTCGAAATGATTAGAAGAAAGACTTTTCTAATCAGAAGTAGGGTAATCGGATCTTTTGATACTAGTCTTAGGCTCGCGAGTGAATGAAACAGGATAGGTTTTCATTAAGGTAGCTAAAGGAACATTAGATAGTAATGTAAATCTGAGTCAGCGAATTTCTGTCTTTTGTTGAGAAAACAACAACGAAGAGACAGTTTGTAATCGGTTTATGAAGAATGTAGAAATGTATCTTGAACGAGAGTTTTAGAATTGAAACAATTAGGGGAGAGACTATATCTTATAACCTAGAAGAGTCAGAACTATAATTGTTCATATTTCCTCCTTGTTCTTTTTCAAGTATACGAGATAACGCGAAGATTTAGTTTCTTTTTTTTCTTTCCTCTTTCTTTTATTTTCTTATAGTTGACGCTCTTTATAGTTTGTAGAACGTAGTGCTGCAAACGTTCAATAATCGACGCTTATTTGTTCCATCGAGTACGGTGGATATAATGTGACCTACTGCCAGAAGAAATTCCAATTTCTTTCGGTCATATATATTGTTATATAATAACGCGAATCGAAATGACGAGTGTGTGTCAAGTTTTTTGAAACAATGGGAAATAGGTCACGTGTTGTAATCAAGGTGTGTAAGAAGAAAAAAGCAAAATGGCAACCTGTACATAGCTTGGCATTAATAATAATAATAATAATAATAATAATGATAATAGTAATAATAATAATAATAATAATAACACTAATAATAATGATAGTAATAATAAAAAAGGCTAGCTCGTATTATGTTAAGAATATAATAATTCCACGCCCTTATAAATATTATAAATATAATCTAATTTAGACTGAATGTGAGTAAATAGCGAACATTAAAAGAAATTTAAAAAAATAATTAAGAGCACCTTTAGACAATACTAGGGACGTTTGTAATGTTTTAGTTAAAGTAGCGGATATTTAGGTGATGAGAAACGAATTAAAACGGAGGTTAAGATTAATCAGGCGAAAAAAAATATTAGAAGAAAAATATGTCACACTTTGATTTAATTTATGAGAAAGGACGATGTAAACTGGGGTCCAATCGAGTAGCGTGCTTTCGCCGGCTTCTTGTGATTCGTACATATCGCGGTAGTCGAAAAAGGGAAGGTGGATAAAGAAGAAATCTGTAATGTCGGCTGTTTTTTGTCGCCCGGCAAGTTTTTTCCAGAATTGCCCGAATAGAAATCCATTTTCGAAGGAGCTTTAGCGCAGTTTAGTCGTTTAATATGTGAAATCTTTGTTCTTTTTTCTCATTCGAAAGCGTTCGAATATTACTCCCCCCCCCCCTCTAGATCTCATATCGCGGCATCAACGATGATCGAATGATGATCGCTACGTATTTAAGAGTAAAAGCTTATAAATGATAAAGGAACGGTAGAAAAAGAACTTTCCTTTCATACGCCTAGTTGTTGCACATAATTCTAAGTACGTAGAATTTCATATGAATATATATATATATACATATATATATTCGGGACAAAAGATTATATATATATAAATATGAACATATAAAAATATGAGAAGATAATTGAATGTATAACAGAAACGATTAAAACAAAAAGCAGAAAAAAATAATGACATAGACTTTATGTAAATGTACTGCCATAATCATATTATTATACGAGAGCCTATGCGAATAGATATATTATTATTATTCCTATAAAGACGAACAACCGGAGAAACAACAGCGACATGATGGCTAGCACAAAACAAAACTAGACAAACAATCCGACTGTAAATAGAGCATATTTTCAATGTGTCTGGAAAAGTATGTTTTGTAATATAAGGATTGCAAAGGAAAAATAAAATTATTAAAGAATCATTTCTGCGTTACTGCATATTGTGTAAAAGCGAAGAACCTCTGTTATTATATAAAAGTAACGCTTCCTTTATGGGAGCAGAAAGTATAATGTGTCCATTGTACCTTGCATGTACAGAATATCTAAAAATTTACGAGAAATCGAAAAAAGGTGATAAATGAAAAATTAGTAGAATTTTTTTATCAATATATCTTCAATGTTAACAGAGTACTCAGTGTGTAAATTAATTACTCCTTTAAAAAATGTATAGCAAAAAATTTCACTTTAAATTTGTTTTTCGTAAAATAACGAAAAACTCGAAGCATAAAAATTAAAATTTTTATAACATTCATAAAGAGCTCTGGAAGTTTTATCCGATTGGTCGATTTTGAATTCTAAATTTATATCTGTGAAAAACGCGGGCTGAAGTCCAATATATTCACGTCTGTGCATATAGATAACGAATCGTCATCCTAACTAAATGAGACTTTTTATTTAATAAATAATTACAAAATTGATTTCTGATAATGTTTATCATAAACTTAATTTGAGATTGTTAGGATTGTAACACTAATCTAATATAAACCTAGTCTTACTCCTTTGTGACTTTTTGTCGCTCCAATTATTTGATTGGTAGAATTTTAGAACTGAATCCACGCTATTTGTAAAGATAAAAGGATCCACATATTTCCACGCATGTGCTTTGCCAAAACAGTGTCTCCTTTTTGCAATGTCTGAATACGTTAGAATAGGTTGAAGTATTAAAGCATGAATTATTAACAGAACCGTCTCGTTTCACTGAATTTTAGAAGAATTTTTACACCATTAATTTGATATATGACGTATATATATATCCCTAAAAAGTATATTTTAGTAATTGTTTTTCCTAGCTCACTGTTCAAAGGATATCTTGCAAAATGAAACAAATTCTTTGTGGTAAAATAGGGTAAGAACATTAAACACAAAAAAGACTTCATTTCATAAAAATTATACAATATACGTCAATTTTTATATCGTACTTTCGTTATTTAAGCTCCAAGTATTATAACTTTTAGGTTATAGTTCAAGAACTAGCCAATTTTATAAATCTGTCAGAATTTCTTTTCATTTCTTAATCTTATTGTTTAATGAGGCGTTTTCTCCTAATTCTTGGCTTAATATTTCTTTATTTCTGTATTGTTTGAGATAGAGATAATGAAAATGTACTAGTTGTATGTTCTTAACTAGAACATTAAATGTTTCTTCTTACAGAGATAGGATTGTGCTAATTTCAAAGACATCACGATATCCTTTACCTCTATTTAGTGCAAGACATTTAATATCAGGCAAGATGAACAAGGTTTATCAGCCATTGCTAGCATCACCACATATACGCTACTTTGGAAACCCTAATCGAGCATATGCAATTTTTATTGGAAGAGTATTAAGAGGAGCATTAAAAGTTCGGTATCTTTTATTGGGTGGTGCAGTTGGTAGTGGAGTAACTTTACAAAAGGTACTTAACAACATTAACATAAAAATACTTCAATAATTTCATGCATGATCTATATCCATAAAAATATTTTCTGTTAAAGAAATACGAACAATGGAAAGAAATTGTACCAGATATGAGCTGGTTGAATGATGTATTCCCTAATGAAGAAAAGTGGAAAGATTTACGTGAATCGGTTATGACTGTTAAAAATATTTTCACAGATAAGATTGAAATTGGTAAGTATCAAATTGTAGAAAAATATTTAAATATATGAAAACGTGAGGCAAAAGAAATTAGAGGCATAAAAAATGGACAAACATAAACAGATCCACGTATAAAGCAGCTTGGCGAAGCTAAATATAAAGAATACAAAGAGTGGTTCAATCAGAGACTGGATGATGCTATCAAGGCAGCTGAAGTTGACCAAATCCAACCAGGTGTGAATATTTCCTCTAATCATGAGTTAAGTGCAGGTCCTTGTTCGTCCTTGCAAAATGCCTAAATTTTTGAAGCCAGAAGCTTTTTCCCATCACTCATTAATTTTTTAATTTGCCTGACGTTTTCTTATTCTACTAATTTTTGGTGATAATTACCTATTTTAATATAATACCTAATATTTGTTTTTTCACTGCTACTTTTCCCATTAATTTAAATGAAATTGCTGAAGTATCCCAGAAATATGAATGACAATTAAAAATACTCCAACCCATTATTCAAAAGCATGCAAACAATATATAAAATCATATTTCATTTATGGCTTTGTAAATGAATTAAATTTAATACAATTTATTTCCTCATATTTTCATTTTCCATCATTGCTTGCCAAAATCATTTCTATTATGTATATATATCCAGTTAGAAATGTATTATTATGGTCTGTTCTGTTCAGGTATATTTGATGCAATCTCAACAATAGTATCCCAACTTTATTCAGGTGTGTAAAATGTTCAGGATTATCAATATCTTATTGTCTGTCCATTCAGCATTTTTTTTTTTTTTTTTTTTTTTTTTATCAGTTATCTTCAGGCAATTCTAACATACAGTAGAACTTCATTCATTAAAAGATATAGGCAAATAACAATTTAGTGTCTTTTATACACTTACCTTAATTAACATTTGTTAAACTTTGAAACATACACAGAAGCAATATAATACTTATATAAGTAACATAACATTTAATACAATATTAATACAAGTAATATAATACTACAATATTGTATATTAGAATATGACTTTACAAACTTTTTTCTATATACATCTCATTTCATACATTTTATACATTTATTATATATCTTACATTTATTCACTCCTTTGCTTAAACACTAATATCTTAAGATTTCTTTATTTTTATTTAAACCCTCGCAAATTTTAATATTATATTATAAAATTTCCTTTAAACAAATGAAGCTCTATTGTAACAATCCTGATGCATTAAGCTAAAATGTAGATCTTTCCAGAAATGAATAAAAATATAGTGGTAAATACTGAATGGGACAGACCTTTTTTTTGTTTTCAATTTCTGCTTTTTGTCATGTTGAATTAGAATTGGATTTATATTTCCATTAATAATTCATACATTAACCAGAAAATATTATTAATCAATGACTTATTGGTTTTATTTAATACATATTTCATATTTCATTTGGAATCACTTTGTTATAATTCTTAATTTTTAATAACTAATTTTTATACGAGCAAAGTGTTACTGTTGCTTTATCATAAACAGACTTAATACATCAATACTTAAACATTTTTTTATACAGAAGCGAAGCAGCAGGTGGTGAACAATACTGTCGCGTTTGCTCGGCCATTAGCTAACGACAATATCGAAGAGGAACGTAAGAAAGCTCGTATGTACATGTTAGTGTATTAAAATTCATTTCTCCATTATTCTCGAAGCGTATAATTACATATTCGCCATTTCGTCCACAGAAAAGTCGCAAGAGCGATTGAACGCTATGCAAGAAGAAGTAATGCAAATACAATTGAGGTATCAACGTGAACTTGAACGATTAGAGAGAGAGAATAAGGAGCTTCGAAAGCAGATGCTACTACGTGGAAATCAAAAAATGAGTAACAAAAAAATAAAAGTAATTACATCGCGGCTATAGAATTTTAGTGTCTAAAATTGTATGTCAATATTAAATAATTTCTTCCAGAAATCTCTGATCGACATGTACAGCGACGTTTTAGATGAACTTAATGATTATGATAGCACTTATTCTACTGCTGATCATTTACCAAGAGTGGTAGTAGTTGGTGATCAAAGTTCTGGCAAAACATCTGTATTAGAAATGATCGCTCAAGCAAGAATATTTCCTAGGTAATAAAAGTTATATAAAAAAATTTTAATTATTCACTAAAACTTATCCCTTTTCTTAACTCTGCAATTTTTATTTTTTAATTCAGAGGTGGTGGTGAAATGATGACAAGAGCTCCAGTGAAAGTCACTTTAAGTGAAGGTCCTTATCATATAGCTCAGTTCAAAGATAGTTCAAGAGAATTCGATTTAACAAAAGAGTCAGAATTAGCTGAGCTAAGACGCGAAGTAGAATTACGTATGAAAAACAGTGTTAAAAATGGCAAGACAGTTAGTCCGGATGTGATTTCAATGACTGTGAAAGGTCCAGGCCTTCAGCGTATGGTTCTCGTCGATTTGCCTGGTATAATCAGCGTAAGTGATAATTTGTATCAAAAATAATTGCTACACTATTTTCTAAGAAGCGTAAAATTTGTGAAATTGTTGCAACAGACAGTTACAGTTGACATGGCGGAAGACACGCGAGATGCTATTCGACAAATGACTCAACAATATATGAGTAACCCTAATGCGATCATTCTATGTATCCAAGATGGTTCCGTGGATGCAGAAAGGAGCAATGTGACGGATCTCGTTTCTCAAATGGACCCTTCCGGCAAACGAACTATTTTTGTTTTAACTAAGGTATAATATTGCTTACGAGACTTATAAGTTAGTATAATTATTAATACTTTGGCATCGGTAGGTAGATTTAGCAGAAGAGAACTTGGCCAATCCAGAACGTGTTCGTAAAATATTGTCTGGCAAACTGTTCCCCATGAAGGCATTGGGCTACTTTGCTGTTGTTACTGGTAGAGGTCGACAGGATGATAGCATACAAACGATCAAAGATTATGAAGAAAAATTCTTTAGAAATTCGAAGCTCTTTAAGTATGTATTATATTGGATTCATTGACGAATAATTATGATAATATTACTACATTAGGCAATAATTATTTCTGTGGTCTACCGTATCAAATGCTGTATTACTGTATTATATTGCAACAACATAAATTGATTGGTTATGAAGTTGAAGTTACTTCTTGAGTAACTTTCAAGGCTATATATATATATATATTTTTTTCATGGTTTTTACTAGGGATGGCTTAGTAATGTCAGGTCAAGTTACAACAAGAAATTTGAGTCTCGCGGTTGCAGAATGTTTTTGGAAGATGGTTCGTGAGACTGTAGAACAACAAGCAGATGCATTCAAAGCCACTAGATTCAATCTTGAAACAGAATGGAAAAATAATTTCCCAAGGTATACACTTTCATATTTCATCGAGTTTACCATTTGTGTTAAAATTAAATTACTTGGCATTGAAAGAAATGATATATTTTTGTAGATTAAGGGAATTAGATAGAGATGAACTTTTCGAGAGAGCAAGAGGGGAGATTCTGGACGAAATTATAAATCTGTCTCAAGTTTCACCTAGACACTGGGAAGAGGTGTTGATGGTTAGGATCTGGGACAAAGTTAGCATGCACGTGTTCGAGAACATTTATTTACCCGCAGCTCAAAGCGGAAGTCCAAGTATATTTCACAACACCATAATGGAATTCTCTTTTATGAGCAATTAATCTATTCTTTTTTCTTTGTTTCTGAATACAGGCACATTTAATACCACTGTCGACATAAAACTTCGTCAGTGGGCTGAACAGCAGTTACCATCTCGAAGCGTCGAAAGCGGTTGGGAATGCTTACAACAGGAATTTCAACATTTCATGAATCAGGCAAAACTTAGTCCGGATCACGATGATATATTTGACAATCTAAAAAATGCAGTAGTTAACGAAGCTATGAGGCGACATTACTGGGAAGAAAAAGTAAATTTTTTAAACTTTTATTTTCTAATCCTTTTTATTTGAAATGACACGTAATGAAAAATTTTCTTTAGGCATCTGAAATGCTGCGAGTTATTCAACTGAATACTTTAGAGGACAGAAGTGTGAATGATAAACGTGATTGGGATCAGGCAGTTCGTTTTCTAGAAACTTCAGTTAAAGAGAAATTGCAAGCTACGGAACAAATTTTAAAAGACATGCTGGG
This sequence comes from Bombus fervidus, assembly GCF_041682495.2. Taxonomy (NCBI): domain Eukaryota; kingdom Metazoa; phylum Arthropoda; class Insecta; order Hymenoptera; family Apidae; genus Bombus; species Bombus fervidus. The sequence continues at coordinate 7,647,941 of NC_091531.1, read as the reverse complement.
TCCAGGTCGCAAGGAACGATGGCTGTATTGGCAGAATCAAAGTGATGACCAACAGAAACGTTCAGCAGTGAAAAACGAATTAGATAAAATTCTTTATGCGGACAAAGTAAGAAGATATAATCACTTTATAATCTAAATAATAATGATCTAAAAGAATTATCTTTATCTCCTTTTTGTTCACAGAAACATACTCCTACACTTACTCAGGATGAACTTACGACAATCAGGAAGAACGTGCAGCGAAATGGTTTGGAAATCGACAATGAATTCATTCGAGAAACGTGGCATCCAGTATATAGGAGATTCTTCTTGCAACAAAGCTTGGCTAGGGCGTACGATTGCAAAAAAGGATATTATCTCTATCACACTGGACATGAAAATGAAGTAAGTGTATATAATAATAAAAAAATTGCTTAGTATCTTTGATATTTTATCTTTCATTGGAAATTTCAATCTTTAATATTTCTCATAGATGGAGTGCAATGATGTTGTTTTGTTTTGGAGGATTCAGCAAATGCTGAAGGTTACTGCCAATGCACTTCGACAACAAATTATGAATCGAGAAGCTCGTAGGTTAGATAAAGAAATAAAAGAAGTACTAGAAGATTACAGTCAAGATAATGAAATGAAACAGAAACTGCTGACTGGTAGACGGGTCACTTTAGCCGAAGAATTAAGTATGTTCTTTTATTATCATGCATTTTAAGCAAATTTAAGTAAATTTCTTTGATTAAGTTCAAAATTTATTCATTATGTTTCAATCAAAAAAATATGTCGTGATATACATTTTAATAGATGATTTCAGAAAATATTCTACCTTAAACATATACATCAATTTGACTATGATTTATATGTTTTTGTACTTTTATCTCGTTTCAGAACGTGTTAGGCAAATTCAAGAGAAACTCGAGGAATTTATTCAAGCATTAAACAAAGAGAAATGAAGAACATAGACTGAGAGTCTAGAAGTCTGAAACCTATGGTATGTGATAAGTGATTATAAGCCCTGGTGGCTTGTTAGGTACATACTAATTTATTTTCTTCGCTAATCGAACGATAATGCAGATATATTACTAATCAAGTCTTATGATGAGTGGAAACTATTCATTTAACTAGTAAGATTTGATATGTAAAATTACTCTTCCGACTGTTAACATTAAAATTATGGCCGATTATACGCGACTGTAGTATTTTTACAACATTTTTATTTTACATTTAACAAATTTTGTTAACAGAAAATATTGTTCGGACACAAATGCGAAATATTGTCAATAGTTAGTAATGATTAATACCAAAGCGAGCAACTCGAGAAAAATTTCGGAAATAACGCTTCAGAATAATTGAACACGTGAAATGTAGATATTCTTAATGTAACTAGAAAAAATAATTCTCATAACATTTTGTATATACGTCTCATCTGTGCATACAGAACGAATAGAAACGAATATACATTTTGTATGGGTAGGAAAAGCGGAATAAAGAAATAGAAACTGAATTCTTCGTGTCTATAAACATTTCTTTTCAATCATAGAAGTGCATGTATAGTGACAATATATTATAATTTTTTTAATTTTTTAAGGTATTTTTCGCTTAAACTAAAATAAGAAATAAACACTAAAAGTTGAGAAAATTTAATGGTAAAAAACATAAAAGACATTTTTTATCATACTTGTCGAATTTTTTTACGATAGTAACCATTTTCAGTACGTTTTTTTTGTTCCATAAGATATACCATTGAACACTCAATAGGATTGTTAAGTACTTGTGGAATTGAAATGTGCCTTCATACAAAGTACAAAGTAGCTTGAAGAATTATTAAAATATACGTTTTATGCCTAGTTTCTTCTCGTGGTAAAAGAGTACAACGTATCTCGTCGAAATTTATTTCTATTCTTCGTTAATTGATAATAATAGAGATTAACGGTGGTTCCAGATATATCACAAAGTTACAAGTAACATGGTAGAAACATATTAAAAATATTATTTTCTTTCAAGATCTTTAATTGACGATGTAAATTGCTAGGTCAACCGGAAAACTACTTTGCTTCTAAATTCTTTTTTTTTTTAATTCTGGACAATATTAACTTCGAGATAAAATATACCCTATTCTTTGGTCCGAACGTCTGATAAAGTATTCAAGTTCGTACGTTTTTTACGCAAATATTCTCACGAGAATCCATAGTACGTCTTATGAGCATTTATAAAACTCTTTTAAGGCTAGGAAAATTGTTTGCTTGTTCGAAATTAAAATATTCATCAATCGTCTCTTCTATGATAATTAACACCACTTACACAAGAGAAATATATTGATATGACTATGCAAACGCATTAACGGCACGGTTTTAGTGAATATCGCCATTATAATATTTATCTCTTTTTCTCTGGCGACCATCGATGCATTAATATATCATATGTATTTGAGTATTTTGCTTTATCATCATGTAGATCATGTGAGCTTCTATTTTGTATCTTCTAACCGACGTAGTCAATACAAAATTAAACAATCATGTACATTTGGCAGGAATGTTTCTCTCCTCGTTATTTACGGTACACTCGGCATTCAGAGTTGGGCAGAATTCTATATACTCAATAAGCAGACGAGCAATTGTTTAATAAATACAAGACGAACAACATGGAAATTTAGACTTTTCGCGATAATAAAAGTCTTCTCCGAATAATGCCTAACTCCGTGGTACACTTATTGGGGTCGATAAACCAGCAATAAACAGTGTGACACGTTTATAAATAGGACTGTACCGATATATTGTTCTAAGTATAAACATTATCGTATGTATATATATATATGTATATATATATGTACAATTATTTGGTAATACATCATTGGTAACACGAGGCGTCGCGTAATTGGCCGCAAATCAAGGAGGCAAAAAGCGTTTTCTTAAAATGGACGAGGTAAAACGACACTTCTGTCTCGTGTTGCAAACATGGCCACGTGTATCAAATCCCTTATTGTAATATGGTATTCTCATGTCGTGTCGTCTCTCCCGGGAATAATGAGTGTGTCGTTCAACGATTCAGGATGAGAAATTTGTACAGTACACGGGGGAGAACGCACGTTTTGTAAAACTAGATATTTTTTCAAACTTTTCTCGCTCTGCTTAAAGGTTATACTAGCGATATGGAGCAATCTTAACTAAAGTGTGCTATATTCCAGACGAAGTGTACCCCTTGATTAAACGTTCCTCTCTCTGTGATAAGAGAACATTACATGATTACGTCTTCACCGCGTTACTCGTATCCTGCACGTCCGGAATTAGCTCAACGGGACCATCCGCACCATTCTGCTCCATCTCCGCTGTATTGTAACTAGAAAAGGAACATGCTGGCGCACTTCTGGCTGTGGTCACTGAAGCTTCTGGAAGAAGGGACGTGCGTTCTGTCGCGCTCCCCCAGGCCTGTTGATAAGCGCTTCGACCACGTATCCTACGGCTTAATGAAGATCCTACTACCCCAAGGTGTTCTTTGATGTCGTTGTGGACATCTGAGACGTCCCACATTGCTCTGGAAACATCAAGTATACTTTTAATCCTTTACAATGACTATTTGAAAAGTATATATGACACTACAACTTTTATAGGCTATTTTATAGGCTCTAGGACTCTTTCTTGCGTATGAGGTATTGAGGAACTGGGTTAATCCAAGCACTCTACAATATCTACTGCTATGTACTATAAATGAATGCTTAGTGCTATGAGAGTCATCTATAATGTATTGCATAAATGTTCAATGACTATGACGATGACTATGGACATCCATAATAATCTAAGATATTTTTCAACCAAAATTTAGTTACCTGAATGCATCCCACCATGCTTGACCCTGTGCTAGATTTACAAAAGGTTTGTATGTAAAACTGTAGTGGTGAGCCACTGCAGCCATAAACATTTCAATACAGATTAAAAAGTCCTGCAGCTTAGATGATATATTTCTGATATCTTCCATGTTATTCGTTTTAAAAATACTTGATATCACATCAAAATACACTAGCAATGCAACTATCACGCCTTGACTGCAAAATAAAGAAAAAGGTGAGATTTCGTGATACAACATTTAAATTATTCGAATGAAAATACGATTTTACAATTTTACGATTTTGTGTGCAAACTTACAAGAAGGAGAAGAATACAACCGCTTTGATACACAAAAATTTCCCGATTGGTTTCATTGGTTTCAAAGCCTCCGCATTGGCGCGATAAAAAAGCACCAAACAATACATGGCAACAAATTGTGATAAATTATTTAAAGCAATCATATATGGAAAAGCTACGTCTGTTCTGAATTCACCTTCTCCATACACTCCATTTAGTTCACAGATACTAAACAAATAAATATAAATAAATAATTGATTATGAACAATCATGTGACAGAATAATATATATATACTTCAACATGTAATCTACATATATTTGAAATTCATGCTATCAATAGTGCTTGATATTTTAAGTTGAATATGACAAATTACCAGAGCTTATTAGTGAACTCTTTTTATAGAAATACTACTTTTTTACTTTCTATGATGTAAATACGAATATTCATTATATACGTACAAAGATATCAAAGTTGTTATAGGCCTAACTGCAGTATATTGTAATATTCCATGTTTGCACATATGTACAAATTCTCTGCCCATTTCCCAATCAGGTAAACAACACAGGGGGAACATGTGATGTACTTGAGGAGAAATTTCAAGTCTGTGTTCCAGTTGGCGATCAGCATCCAAGTAGGCCAATAAATACATCATAAAATTGTATATTACATATGCCTCATAACACTCCCTCAAACTGTCAACGTATATGCTGCCTTCTGGATAAACCAGACCAAGCCACTACAGGAATTTAAAAAGAATTTGTACTTAAAATAGAGAAGTATGTTGATATATGTATTTTATGTAAAAGATAGAAATTTATACCTACAGCATTCACTGCATAAATTGGTACCATCCATAATATCCTGAAACAGGATATAAAATTTCATATCATTTTGTGATAATATACAAATATATAAACAAAAGCATAACAAATTTTTTAATTTCCAAAAAACTAGCTCTAATTAAGTCATAAAAAATTTCAATTGTTAATACTGTATTAAATATTTAACATTAATAGATTTCTATTACAAAGGTTTTTGACCAAGAGAATATTATGATGGAAGTATCTCCCTGTGATTAAACTAAACTTCTCAAGCTTGACAAGAAAGTGAACTTTGATTTCCTACAATCATATCATTTTCTTCCAAATGGGTTCAACTGTTTCTGTATCATAACAGTGTATATATAGCCATAATCTTTCTTGTGACAGGAATCTTATTTACACATCAAACAAAATTAAATGAAATTTGATATTTGCAATATTTTTGAATATTCATATTATTTTAATAGTATGAACATGATAATATCCAGTAGCCATTTTAATAATATTTTTAAAATTAAGAATTTGCAGGTTTTATAAAAAGTGGGTGTATTTATTCAAAGCCTCTACCTATATCAATGACTCTCAACATTTACTGTATTAAATGTCAATCAATACGAGTTCTTTGACTTGAAAGATAGAAAGAAGACATTTTCTTTAAATAAATTATTACCATTAATAATTGTTGTCAATTATGATATTCATGTAATGAATATAAAAAATTTAATAAAATATACAAATATGATATTTAAAAAAAGTTTGTCCTTTTTCTAATCCTGAATATTAACTTTTTATTTGATATTTAGGAAATAAGAAAAGTACCATATATATACATACAATTATGTATTACATAATCCAGCAATGATATATTTTCTGATTGGAAGCAGACTAATTAATTGTCAATCAATACATCCCTAAACAATAAGAAAGTGTATCGTTAAAGAAGCTACTTATATTTCCCACAATTTAACAATTAATCTCAAATATATAGTGCATAATAATTATCTACACTGATATCTAACTAATGGAAAGTTATGATGTAACAAAATTTCATAAGAAGCTATAAATTCCTAACTAATTTTACAAGCAATAAATTATCAACTCAGAAGTCCAACCACATTGAAAGGAAGACATTTAAACAACAAATTAATATACAATTTCCAAATATCAGCAAACAACCTCAAAACAACATCAATCGTAGAATTCATCGACATACCTTATAATGTATTTCTGCAGTCTAGGTTGTGTATAATATATCATGTGTTGGACAATTTCATAGAAAGCAATAGGCAAGGCAAGTAGCACAAAGGCACCACCCACCAGTGCTCCTTGATCCTGATTTTCAAAGCCATTCTTAATTGAATTGGCCAAGAGAATTGGAACCAAAATAATGATCAGAAGTGCATAGAGACAAGTTAAAACTGGTAAAATCCATAGTCTCCAGCGACGACAAATAGAAGCCATCACTTTTCAGAAATTTCACGGGTATATCACATATTTTTTCCAGTCAGTTTATCTGGCAACCTCTGCAAAAACCACAAATAACAATCATTACAATTTCACTATTCTATTATCAGTTCGTATCACGTGGATCAGGTTATGACAAACTAATGATCTTTGACACGGCGGACAAATTAACGTACTTAAGCTCCCCGATATCCGACATTTCCATCGAAAATATAGAGGAAATCGAAGATTTTCGCGGCGTACACGATTATTATCTCGATCTATAATTGTGTAAACATGGTAAATGGCGTAGTTGTTAATAAAGTCATAACAACCTTGTCAGACTCAATGAATCAACGATGAACCGACGAGTCAGCTGATGGTAACAGTGCGAGAGAGGGAAACCGCCTCCGAGCTCCCTCGTTGTGTGTTACGCGATGTAGAAACCGTGTGAAAATAAATTTCAGTTCGTTTACATCGATTTGAGCCTGTCAGGTGCACTAATTTTCGATCGACGAAATTGTTAAAAGATTTGCGCCTTGTAAATTTGGCTTGGCTGGCCGCCATGAGAATGAAGGTTCCTCCAAGGGACCCACGAGATCTTCACCATTTCAACAATTTGAGCAATCGTAGTTCAATTAAGAATGTCCTTAAACGAGGTTACATTTATAGCGACACACTTTTACCTTCGACTGTGATGGAAAAGTTGTAAACGTTATTTCGGCATTTTTTTGTTTTGCTTACTTAAGCATTGAACCAGGTTGAACCAGGTTGAATCCTGTCCCCGGAAGTGGAGAATTTGTAACCCAGCAGGTGAAATTTAGGTTTCGGAGTAATTCAATCGAATTCATGTTAGTTATGAGGTTAGACAAAGTCCATCTGGAAAATTCATTTTATAGTTGTAGTACAGAAGAGAAGAAAGGCAAAATCAATAGCGATGAAGATGAGAATGAAGATCATAAATGGATGAAGATGGATTGTAATGATGATTCAGTCTAGTATCTTTTCATCGGTTATGTTGGTATTAGCAGAGATTCGTGTAGGTAGTATAGGAAGGGTGCATCCGTTCTAATGGCGTCAAGACCCAAGCACTGTTGTCACATTTTGTCCTACAGTGTTTCAATATTTTGCTTTGTTTATGTCGTTCAAGTTTTCCTCGAAGAAGACGAAAAATCGACGCGGGCTTGCGAAGGTTGGTACAGGAAGGTGAGAGGAGGCCGATTTTCCCGCTGGGACGCAAATCAAACCTCGAGAGAAATTTTCTAAGAGCTCCGGGTGCAGTGACCTTGATTCCGCTGTCATTTCTGTAATACACTAGCGCGCGAAATTTGAATCGTTGATACACTTTCTCTAAATAAGAACGATGAATCTGCTACAATCTGCTTAAAAATAATAATACTAATTTATATTTATATAAATTTATATACTAATTTATATACTTATTATGGAAAAATTTTTTTGTGACAGAGAATTTTTATATTTTTTTTTATACTTTTGTAAATGTATTATTATAGATAAATGGAAATAAACATGATAAAACTTATTTATGCTGTATATGTTATTGAAATTAATACTTTTGTTAAAAAAAAGAAAATTTTTAATGACATTTTCCAAGGAATGAGGTAAACCAAAATATGTTAGTAAGAATATTATTTCAAATCCAAATATATTTATTAGAAACTGTTAGAATAAAAATAATTCACATGTATCTTTTTTTCCTAGCCACAAACAGCTAGTTTTTACAGATGGCAAGGAAATAATTTTAGAAGAAATTTTCTGCCATCAGCAGCTGAGTCAAATGAATATGGAAGTAACAACAGAAGAAGCACAAGCAGTGCTGCTGGAGGGAATGGAAGGTGCACAATACATTACCATCCAAAGGGCTGATGGAGAGCCTCTGAGCAAAAGTGTGCCTCTTCTAACTCTGAATGGAGAACTAATTTCTGAAGGAATGGTTGTCGATATGATCAATGCTGGCGTTGGCACAGATTATGGTACGGCAACCCAATATTATGAAACAGAAGATTTATTACAACATGATTTAACAGAGGTATAAGGATAATTTATTGTTTTTTCGTATTCACACATTAGAAACTGATTTTGGATTTTTTAAACAGGAAGACAGAAGACTGGCGGCAGCTTTGGTTGCTGTTCAATTGCAACAACAACAGAAACAGCAACATCTTCATAGTCAATCCCAACATGAAGATCCAACTTTACCAGACGTTTCTCATCTAGAGACTCTAACTCCTGTGAATACTTATTCTATCCAAACTGTCCCAGAACCAAACCCGGTATATCCAACGTTACAACCTTTCAAACGCATCACACAAAACGTAAAACAGGAGTTCATAAACGTGAAAAGCGAGTATGATGTTGATGTATCGGCCGAAAGTAGTGAAGATGCAACTCCAAGTTCAGGACCGAAAAGATCCTTGCCTCATAAAAAAAGGATACCTCGTAAATTGAAACAACAGACCAAAAGAAACTCGGCAAGGAAGGATGGCAGTAGGATGAATACGGATGTCATAAACGCTGACTCTTCCAACGATATACAGACTCATATATTCAAGTGTGAACTGTGCAGTTCTAGATTTAGTAGCCAATTAAAATTTTTTGAACATTTGAAGGTACATTATGAGCCTGTCAAACAGGAAACCAGAATAGCACAAGCAACCAATACGAATATTACGATATCTGTACCAGAGTCTGTTCAAAATTTGGAAAATACAGTTATTGAAGAGTTCAGTGAACCTGAGGATCTTATGGAGGGCATCAGGGGTGTTGGTATGTATAAGAGCTATTACATCAAAATAAAAAAAATTACCAAGAATTGATCTTTCATGTTTATCTTTTGTACTTTTCATTTGTGATAGTTTGAAGAATTATTTTTGTATAATTAATATTTAACAGTTTAGATGAATCTAACCAATATTGGTTTGTATATTTGCAGTAGAGGAGACAGGTGCACATATAGATGATGAAACAGAATCTGCATTGTCCTCAGTGAACAACGAATCACCATTGTGGACAATTACTGATGTCACGGATCACGTACATAGGGACCATGTAAAACCATCAACAGTCAATGAACAGAGTATACATGATAAAGATAAGACTGACATTCCACAAACAACGAAGAAAAAGAAAATATTGAAAGCTAGGAAGTCAAGTAGGTATATATACATTCAAGGGCTTCTTCTTTTAATTGCATACTTATAAGATTTTTTATTTTGGAAGATGACGAACTAACGTGTCCCCAATGCGACCGATCATTCCATCATAAAAATAGTTTAGTGTACCACATGCGATCTCATAGTGGTGAACGACCTCACCAGTGTGAAGTTTGTGGAAAGAGCTTCTTTGCTGCTAGTGCGTTAAAGGTGAGACAGTTTCAATTTCATGGACTAATACGTTATTGTAGGTTAAACCTTTTTAAGCCAATTTGCAGTAAATAAAAATTATTTGAGATGAATTGGCCGTGATAGTTGTAGTCTGTTGTGCATATGGTCGTGTGTAGTGTGAGACAAGTTCTGCTGTGGGGTCGCCGGTGTCGCTACTGGGGTTACTGCTGCATTTTTCTTCTCATTTTGATGCCGCGGAAGAAAAATCGGACTCCGTTCGCCGGGATTTGAACCCGGGTTCCGAACGTTCGTAACCTAAGGCGCTAACCACTGCGCTGCCGTCGTCCTACACTAGTTAGTGTCGAGTGGTAGTATTTTTGCTGTCAAGTGCCGCCACATATTTATTAAACAATATTGTAAAGAACATTTTAATTGTGCAAGATAGAGTAGAAAAGTTCTACAAAGAAGCCAAGAAGTTAAGCAAAATTAGTTCTATACAGCTTTATAATGAAATCTATAATAAGTTCTATTGAGAAAAGGAAGAAATGTAAAAATAGAATTATGAAATCTTCGGAATCAAAATAAGTTTTTAAACAAATTTTTTCAAATCTAGGTCCACAAGCGCCTTCACAGTGGCGACAAGCCTTACAAGTGCGAGGAATGTGGTCGCCACTTTCGTCAATGGGGAGATCTGAAGTACCACGCGACTAGTATTCACTCGGAGCAAAGGCAATATCAGTGCGAGTACTGTGGCAAGGATTTCGCGCGGAAATACTCTTTGATCGTTCACAGAAGGATCCACACCGGTGAAAAGAATTACCGCTGCGAGTACTGCAATAAAACGTTCAGAGCGAGCAGTTATTTGCAAAACCATCGTCGTATACACACTGGTGAAAAGCCTCATCAATGTGCTGTGTGTGGGAAGCCATTTAGAGTGCGAAGCGATATGAAGAGGCACATGCATACGCATTCAAGAGGAAGAGCTGATAGACCCATGAACAGAGTCATGGCCGCGAAGAACGTAGCAGAAGATCACGACAAAGGTTCGCAAGCGAAGACCATTCAAGATCTCGTTCGTGACTTGAAACTCGAAGTGGAAGCCACAGGAGTCGTGGAGATCGTTCCTCCTGATGATAATCCTGAAAGTATTCTACCACATGCTGGTGGACAAACGTTAGAATACACAGTGACAACGGCGCCAGACGCGAATCCTGACAGAGATCCTTTGGAGGCAGTTGTTCGTACTGATAACATGTGAGTTTATCTACTGTTAAGATTACAAAGTAGAAAATGATACAATCTAAAGATAAAATTAAAAATTAAAAATTTGATTAAATGAAAAGAAATGTGGGATTTGAGACATTTTTGGAAATCTCGAGAAATGTGACTATCCTCAGTGTGCCTACATCAATCGATATCCCAAAGCTTTAATTTACAACCATGCTATATCATTACCACCAGTATAATAATACTTTGATTTATTTTATTTTATATTATAAAACATATTGCTGAGACTTATTCTTTTATTATTGTTCTTGCAGGCAGTATTTCTTCATGTAATGACTGTTGGATTGTTCCTTGTAACATTGAGAATGAAAGATCTCTCGCACAAAATTGGCACTTTGTGAGACCGGAAACACATCAGACGTGACTGATTGAATCGAACTACTATACATCAACGCACTGCCTATCGTTGATGTGTATAAACGTACTTTCCAATTTCTTTGCGATTACTTTTTAAAAGAATATTATGGATGTAGTGTTTAAGAAAAAAATATTCTTAAGACTGTTTTTAGCAGAAGAACTTGGGAAGTACAAGCATATATATGTATAAAAGCAAACTTCTATATTACAACAAAATTATATCAATCTAATTAGTCGAAAATGTATATAAATACATGAATGCATATACACATAGATGTATACAGATAACTTACAAGTATATATTGTACTATAATTAACGATAATTAAGATAATGTAAGTGTATATTTCTTAAGTCTTTAGTAAGTTAATCGTTTATATTCGCGAATCGTCGTTGGCAAAAAAATATATTTTTTACTTGAAAACATTTATAGAAACACTGTGGTCCACTTTTATTGCATTTTCCACGAAGCGAGAAAAAGAAGTGTTTGTAGCTCAGTCTTTATACGAGGATGATGGAGGTAATGTGTTACTTGTGTCGATAAAAGCTTGTAAAACTTGAACTAATTCTCTAGACTTGAGGGCTGCGCTGAGCTTCTCCGCAACGTCTTTGCTACCGATTCTGAAATCACATAGGATGTACATAGAAGGTGGAGCAATTAATTTAACAATTTTTTATTTTTTAACATTTCTCTCAATAAAATTTCATTTCTTATATCACCCAACGTGTATGGGTCTTCCAACTTCGTTATCGACAGAGTAACCAAAGACAGTTATAGAATTTTATGTTAATTCATATAAATTTTGCCATTGTTATATTGCAAATTGTGTTCCTACAAAGAGTTCCCTATAATTTATAAGACATGGCATAAAAAGAAAAAAGAAATAAATGATTAATATTTAATATTAATTTTATTAAGTAAAAAAGTGTTTTGTTAAAATTTTTGTCTTATTGAATAAAAATACTTGGAATAATAAGTGTTGAGGAGATTAGGAATATTATATCCTTTGAAAGAAGATGGTATAAAATTTTATTGATTTGGATTATTTGTTAATACATACCTACGAGAACGTTTCGCTCTTTCCCAATCAACATAGAGATCTGTAATTACTGCGTGTAGCCTCTCCAATATTTCATTGTCCTTTGCCATTTGGGATTTGATCTCTGATTCCTTCTGTATCAATTCCTGATACTCTGAGCACAAATTTTCTTTAGGATTTTCCTTCAACTCCCATTCCTCCAGAGCATTCAAAATCTTTACTTTTGTAATTAGGTCATGAGCAGCATTTAATTGTGGAAAAATTAATTCCAATACTCTGGATATACTACCATCAGAAACATCTATGCAGAAATACGGAATAAGAGAAGAAATCTTAAAAAGGAAATAGTAACTCATATTGTGATGGATGTATAATATACCACAGAAGACATCTAATTTGATTTTTCTTTTTGTTGCCTCCCTGGTCAATATGTCTCTGAGAATTATGATGCTTGATATATTCTCTCCTAGAAAAATTGCACTTCCTTTTCTGCCAATTAAGAAATCATTAAATCGGATTCAATATTTATATTATTAATGTGATATAGAACTTACTTGTATTTGCATTTTAGGAGGGTTCCAATAAAAGATGAGACATATGTCAAAGTAGCTTCACCTTCCTCCAAATGAGGTCTCTCCGGCACATCTGATAACGCGAAAGAAAGCCATGCATGCATCTGAAATATGTAGAATTGGAAAAAGAAGTATTAAAATAATAGATTTGTTATCAGTAAGTACAGAATATTATGGTAATTAAAACTTTCGAGCGCCTGTGGACTAGCAAGCTATTAACTTCTCATGAACAGGTGTACGATAGGTTGCTTGGCGACAGGCGTAGAAACCAGTAACTTTATAGTTCTGAATTATTAATATTTATTCTATCATTGCAAAATTTGAAATTTTACTTCTGCAACAGTAAAACCTCCAATTAATTTCAGTTCATTAAAGGGTCCTTCAACGTGAGTTTCCGAGTTATCGGCTTCGTGTTGTCTTACATGAAGAGAAAGAGCAGATATGGGTATTGATATTTTGCGACAACATTTTGGTTGTACCTGAATAGAAAAAGGATTATATATTTAGATTTTTATATTATATATGCTGTTGCAGAAATTGTGGTATAACCAGAAATGAGGTGATTAGAAATTTTGTATTGTATTAATACTTGTGAAGTGACGTAAATCTGTAAAGTACCAGGCTGTCCTTCTATTGTCCTTAGCCTCATTTCAAGATGATTAGTATTTACCTACAAAAATTATTATTAAAATATCAAATATGAAATATTAAATTATTTAGTCGAATTTCTAATAATGATTCAATTATTTATATTTACTTGACAACGATAGGTAGCAAGAACAAAATTGCCTTCTCTAGGATTACAAGTAGACAGACTAACTACTGCACTGTTACTTTCCACATCCAATAATTCAATTGGAGTATCTGATTGTATCAAAATGTTATCAATAGGTGTATCAAGTTCTATGGAAAGGGAATATGATGCATCTTCTCTGTTTAAAATCATTCTACAAGAAATACGTTTCATTTTATAATTTGATTTTTTCAATTATTATATTGTATTTTATTTAATGATAGGTGAAGAATAATTCTTCTAATTCTATACCTATGATTTACAGATAGAATCAATGGTGCTAAAGGATCAACTGAAAAACTAGCTGCTTCTTTTTCCTCCTTAAGCTTTTCCTGTAATTGCTCTATCTCTGCCTTTAACTTGGTCAAACCATCATTCTGATCAGCTTCTAGTAGTCCAGGAGGCTTAGTAGTCAAGCCAAATATTCGTCCTGAATATGTGGTGACTAATACTTCAGGATATCCTGCTGCACCAATTATTCCTCCTACCACTGAACTGATGCTTTCCTTGGCATTCTATGAAATTAATTTTTTAGGAATGTTTGTTCTTTGAATTTTTACAGAGCTGTACCAATAAATTATTAGGGAATTTAAAAAATTAAAATAAATTAAATTAATTAAAATTACATAACGATAGCGCAGAAATGGCAACATATCTTCTTCAGGAAAAGTATATACTTCAACGGTACCGTCCTGTCTGCCAATAAGTATATCTAGACCATCTTGTAGTTCATAAGTATCTAAAGAAGTGACTTCTGAGCCTGTCATATTCAAAAGCCAAGTGATCCTCAGTGTTTTGTTACCGTGAAGGATCAGCAAACCCACTTTGCCATCTATAGTTCCAACCAGAACACGTTCTTTAGATTCAAGGTCACCTTCCCTATAAAAAATACTTGAAAGACACTTGGGAAATATAAACAAAGTAATATAAAAATAGTTTAGAAAACTTAGAAACCTATAGAGAGATAATACTGTGGGCACACTTGGAAGTCTGAGGATTGCTGGGGTTTTGGTGCCATGAAGGACTCGTATCTGAAAAGAACCAAATTTATTGTCAATCTAAAATTGTCAAATTAAAAGTTATTAAGCTGTACAATAGTATTTAGTTTAATGCTTATTGGGACGAAAGGGAATTGGATTCCGTTATTCATAATTAGACTGTGGATGTTTATGCCTTTATAGGAAATTTAGAGATGCAAATATGCATAGAGTTTCCATTACTTCAATTGCATTCATAAAAATATGAAATTGCATAAACATTTACAATCTTACAATGTTGGCATATATACTGCCTATAGTGTAGTTAACTTTTATTATTTATTATCTTGTTGATTAAGATTTTTACAGCACAATCTCCACAAGCTAGTATAGCAAACATGAAATTGCCATCGGTAGGTAGGAGGACAATGTCATATAAAGTTTCACCAGCTAAATAGGAATCAGCATCTTTACAATCGTGGTATCTATGATAAAGATCTCTTGCACATGCTGCCAAATTTGGACCCAGCACATATCTGTGGAAAAATCTCCATTAATCTAGTTGGAATTGATAAATATTTATTTAAAATTAATTTTTATTTTGAATTTTCATTTTTTTTTATCTAATCTACTCACAGTGCTGAAATAGGATCTATAAGGTTTGTATCAAATTCCAAGAACAATTTTCCTTTCTTGGTGTACCCTTTCACTGTGTTTCCTTGTGCAATGTAAATCTTATCATGTCCAGTACCCCCAAGAACTAATTTGTTAATCCTTGGTCCTGGTAAGGACTTAAATGAAACTTGTAGCTCTCCTTTCTTTATACCTTATTAAAATATCAAGTGTCTTTACATATTTATTTAAAGAAATGAAGAAATGATAAATCTTCCTGCAAATTTTATTTGGAAGATTTAATTTAAGTTCTAAAAGGTAAAGAATAAAATTCACCATAGACATGAAGTACGCCATCATGGTCAGCAACAGCAAATTTTTGAGTTTGCCTGTGTTCTGTGGCAGGGAAGACCTTGGTGGTTCCCTTAGATGTGACACCTACAGCTGCATAGTCTGTCCTTGACAATGGCAGAGTCATTCTGGACCAAAATGTAATTTTCTGTTATATCTTCTGAAATATTAATATGAAATAGACATTTTTTGAAATCTACTTTTACACAGTTTTATTTATTATTCCATTCAGTACACTGAATAATATTTAGATGCTTGAACAAATTTTAATATTTTCAGATCAGAAAGATTTTAATATTTCAATCTAAATAAACAAATTTTCCAAGGTTTTGATGAAAATTCTTAGTTTTGTAATTAGGAAGGCTGTTACAACTTTGCTTGTAATATTGTAGAGTGCAATAAACGTACGCACGCGCGACGATCAATTTAACCATAGCAACAAACTTACACAACAAATCATTCTTTACGCTCTTCTCTTTGAATACTTATAATATTATAAAAAATAAAAAATAACATACAGAAAGAGATCAGCGTATCAAATTAAGATACACTAAATGTAATAGTAGGAGGTAATGTAATAGTAAATTTGAAAAAGATGAGGAGAAATGCACACATGCATGTATTAAAAAGCATGTATACTTTTATTATCAAAGATAACACAATCATTTGGTGTATTTATTAAATCTTTCAATTTCTTTACATCACTTTCTTTCATATCATCAAGATATGTTAATTAATGTTTTTAAGAAATCATCTGCTATTTAAATTTTTTGTTTGAGATGAAAATTGACAACTAAAAATAGTTTTATTATACATAGAGACCACATGCTATTGCAGAGGGTTAGTATTGTTCCATCAGTGTCCTTAAAAACAAACTGTTGTTGCTACAAGTTAGTCCTTAGCTGCTACTTTATGCTTTAGAAAAGAAGTACACCTTAACTTTATCAAAATATTTTTTATTTTTTTCCTCCTATATATCCATGTCCATTGGACACATCTAACTGAAGAATATAAAACATACTCTGGTCTAAGGTCTTCCTTTACTTAGATCTAGATTTTGCAATGGCTAGGGGATGTAAAATAAGTACCAGCTGGAATTGAACCATTTTTGATCGCAGAAACAATATTGTTTCATTTATATTCTATAAACAAAATGGTAGATTGTAAAGGAGGATACTTGCAGAATTCCTCTTTTGCTCTAGGTATCTTAAAATTTTAATCCAACGTTTCAGAGTAATTATTAATAATTTTAACAATTAAAAAATTATACTTTTCACAATAATATTTATGTATTATTTAATAATAATATTTCTAAATACTTTCATTGATTTTTGCATTTTTTAAAAATCATTGTGAAAATCAAAGAAGAGTTCTGCATGCGACAGTGGCGACGCCCCTCGTAGAACTACCTATTTGATGACACTAGCGACCTGAAAGAAACGTCTCGATAATCCAGACAATGACCTCAGCTAGTTAGCGGCAACAAATGGAGACGCAGAGACAGCACGGTAAAGACTAACAATAAGAACCGCAAGACAAACGTGTGTTAACATGGTTCGCAACCACAGATTAGACTCTAATAGCTAGACTGCGGATATTTATGCAATTTCATATTTTGGAGAATATAGCTAAAGAAGTGGAACTTAAATGGAGATTTGGTTCACTTACTACATATGATAATAAGTACAGTGTGGTCTCGATTAATACGTTCATTGTGAATTCAATTTTCATAATTCTAACAAGTAACTTTTATATATAAGACCTATCTCTACATTGTACAATTTTACGCAAGAGTTTGATATTAATTATTATAAAATTCTTTTTCGTATTTTCGTGATTTTTAGTTCGTGCTTTTAAGTTTTCAGTTTAAGTTCTAATTGATATCCTTTGATTATAACTTTAAGTTTTATTGATCCAGACTGTACTTTTATTTTATATATTTTCTTGAAATTATGTTTTCGCATTTTATACAGTACACTTTTAAATTTTCTTTAAATAAATGCATAATCATCCACAGTCCACTAATAGCCTAATATCCAGCAAAATTGCCAGGCGGTCGTGGTACATCAAAGCGGGGATTCCCGTCGTATGAGACCTGCGCACTAAAGCCGTGTTTCCAATCGGCGGTGTAACGAACGACTTGCAGCCTTCCGTCCGGAAGCTGGACTCTGTATTCCCCACGGACGATGTCTCCGTCGCTTATCGCGTTGTGGGAATAATCATTTCCAAAGGCGTCTTCCTTCACCGCGTAGTTGAAGTCGAATGGCATTCCTGGCTCGTGATGATGATGATCGTGCTGGAATAAGATTTGAAAAATCGTCTGATAATAGAGTTTTGCGATTAACTATAATAATACAATTTACCACTTATTTGGGAAACATCACATTTTGATTGGAAAATATACAATTTTACAGAAGTTTACAAATATTTTAAAGATATATATTTTTACTATTACTCACCCCACCAGCAGGTAAAGTAGTTCCAGTTGGCCTAGTTGGTGTCCCATAATCAGGAAATTCTGGGGTGGGTCTGGTACCTGTAGGTGGATACCCTTCGCTAGGTGTAGTTCTCGATGGTGGAAATTTTGAGGGGGTCGGTTTGGAGTAAGGACGTGATGAATATGGCGTCGTCGTGGGAAATGACGGTCGTGGGGTGGTCGGTTTTGTAAATGGTATCCGAGGCGTATCGTAGGTGTAACCCTTGGTTGGTTCAGGTGGCAAATAGGTGTTGCGCCTTGTCCCTGGTGGTAGGTCACATATCACGTGCACTACTGCCATGCAAAGTATTGCTATCTGCAATGAAAAACACATAGATAAGTTCATTCAACAGTACTTTAGCAAATTATTAATCAACTAAATTGCTAATATAGTTGGTTTTAATAAAACTGATCTATTACAGAAAAAATAAAGTCATTGTTATTAATAAAAAGAAATAAAACAAATTCTTTACAAAAATATAAGAAAAGGAGTGTTTCTATTAATACCTCTTTCTTATAACCCCTAACAAAAACATTGTCCTGAAAGGGTTAATTTTACTTAATTACTACTATGTATGTATGTTACTTGTTAAAATACAATGTAGGACAGATTCTGGCGAGAAATTTTTTGTTGCAGGTGCAACGAAGGGGATCTTCTAGTGAAGTATAGGAAAAGTGGAACAAAATTAACTGTGTAATAGATGGAGGAAGAAGAAGCTAATTATGATTGCAAAGATTATTGTTGTTTCTTCAAAGATATCCTCCTACTTCGTCCACCTACTCCTATTTACACAACAGCACACTGAATCATGGCGCAGCCTTTAATGGCAGTGCATTTCCTCTTCTCGGCGAAACGCGTGTCAGCTGCGGACATAAAACGCAGCACGTGATGCGAATCTAATGAACTGTTGGCGTGTTGCAAATTAGTCTATACTTGGATTTGGCAACAAGTCGACAGATGTATAATGCGACATTCGCGGGCGTTGTTTTCTTTAATTAATGGCTTAAAAGATTACACAAACTGACATTTTAGGACACATGTCCTGTATAAGTGGTAGTAATTAGATTTTTATAAGCTCATTGAATGCACCTGTATGATGTCTATTTAACCGTTTCTAACTAAGCTATTGCAGATTTAACCTAACGAGTCACATTTGTTGCAAAAAATATACATAGTTCTAATTTGATAAAAGTAGATTGAACACAGGTTAAATTACTTTTTTAAAGATTCAGACCATTTTTGTAACATCCTGTATGCAATATTTTCATATTGTATTATGTGACTGACATGGTGCTATAACAATGGACAACTAATGCTTGTTTACTCATTAAAAAAATCATAAAACAGAAGATCACAATCACTATAAGTGAAGAATAATTAAAGAGACGATAATTGAGTATAACTTATTGCAATTATGAGGAAGAAGAAATGATCTAATTATAGGAATTAAATACTGAGTTAATGCTCAGTTATTTACTAAAAAAATCATAAAAGAAGAGATTCATAATATTATAAGTGAATACAGTGATCGAGAAGACTTTTGTTTGGAATGAAAAGAAAGAAGAAATGGGTCAATTATAGATTAGAAATAGAATATCGGAAAAGTAAAATTAAATCATTAGCAACGAGAAGCAATTGAGAAGAGAATAATAGGAGAAGTGCACAAAGAGCGACGTAATTGCTCGAGGAATACTGTATTTTACTGTGCGTATGTGTCGCTTATTCGCAGGGATTTCACAACGATTTAATTACACGTCTTCCGCCTCATTTCTACTTGATCTTCTGGCTGTGATGACCCCGGTACAATGAATGCGTGCGAGACTATTTCCTTCGGACTCGACTCGGTTCCTGATTGCTAAATTAATATGCACCAGGTCTGTCTTATCATAGAAATAAAACAAATAGCTCCACAATCTCTTCTAAAAATAACAGTAGGAAATTGAGTAGCATTCCAAGAAGAGTCCATATCTTAAAATGCTTCATTAACTGAAATCAACTGTCTTATTATGTTGCAATAAACATAACCTGAGATGAAACGTCCCGTAATTCTTCAGGTGGAAAAGATTCTATCAGCGATGCAATTAACTGCTCATTTACTGTTCGATTACGTGCATCGACGTTTCACCTGGCACGTGCAACGCTGCCCCATGGAAATATCAATCAGTTGAAGAGCTCTGCTGTTGAATGTACCATGAGATCTTAGTTCAGTGCACTATAGAATCCATTTCTGATTAATGTTTAAGGAATACTTGCTATGAAAGGCAAAGAGAATAATGAATGTAACAAAAGAAACTTATTGAGAAAACCAATTTTTAACACCTTAGTAAATTTCAAAAGAAGAGAAGAAATATCTGATGTCAAAGGTAAAGAAAGAGAATAATGAATATAAGGAAACAGATTTATTATGGAAACCAATTTTTAATACCTTAGTCCATTTATAAAAAGGACAAGAAATAGATAACAATTGATATGAAAAGTGAAGAAGAAATACCCAAACCCAACATAAATCAATTTTTAACACCTTTGCTCATTATTAAAGAAGATAAAAAGATGGGAGACTATGAAAGATGAAGAAAGAGAGTTTTGTAGAAAATTATTGAAATGCAATTAAATGTTTCAATGGATTCTTCTCTTCTCTTCTTCTCTGAGATTGAATATCCTTGTAGAATGAAATATTGTATTTTTAATGGTAATGGACTTAATGATGACGACCTTCATTCTAGAATGAGGAAGAAATTAATTGGAAAGTAGCAAGAAGTATTTCTTCCATTTGAAGACTGAATTATGAAATTTCTTCTGGAGTGGAGCCAATCAAAAAGCTGAAGAAACAAGGAAATGCCGGGAATATTGCAAAATAATTCACAATCTTGCGAAGAATGTTAAACAACCTTCTCTCACCAGTATCGTCGCTCATTTAAATTTGCCAACTGAAGAAAGAGCTGGCTTGCACCATTGTCTCAAGCAAGTTATTGTTTAATGTTCACTGTCACAGCCAAAATGATGCAAGTCCTTTTTAAATCAAGGATTGCAAGTACTATGTAAATTGCATGAAACATACAGCTGGAAGTTGATTTAACAAAGTTGTGAAAAAGAAATCTACAGAAAAATATTGAAAGAAGCAATTTCAAAAATATAAAACTTCCAATAATTATTTAATTAAACATTCAATCTTATATTTGTTAGGAAATCAGTATAGCAATAGTCTTCTTCATCTCAATAATAGTTACCACATCGCTTTTCTCTTACAAGATAGAGGATATGAGGAAACAATCAAGTAGAGCATATAAAAATTTTCACAGATCATATGTTCCTTAAAGGAAGTTGTTGCCATAACTACCGACAATAAAGATTCTTTCAGTATCCATGAATCAATCAAGACTCTCATATCTAAGGTTTATGGATCTTGTTGCATAAAACAGCCACGATCTTAGATGCTTGGTGTGAAAGAGTTTCCTGAATTTCGATAAGAGTAAATTTATCTCAAAGAAGAAAATAAGATGTAGATATGATATACTCAAAGAATAAAGCATTGTGACATAAAGTATCCGTGAAATTAACAATAATTTGAATTCTATTAGTCACGCAATGTTGCACTTTCTATCACACTTCATTAGATTATGTAATTATAATACAATTTAGGATCAAATTATCATAGTATATTGAAACATATTATATTGAAACTTCCTTTCAGATTAATTTTCAATTGTCAAGCATGTTCATTCATAAATAATCTTGCTTGTAAACTGGTATTAAGTTTACATAGTTTCTTTTATTACTTTCTTCCTTTTTAAAAAATAAAATTCTTTGTTAATTAAAAATTCTTTGTTTTATCTATGAATGATATTCTGAATATTATATGTACATTATTTCCAATTTCTCAAATTCATATTTTTTCCTTAATATTCCACGAATAATATATTCTCATACTCTTTCAAGATTTAAAAAATCCTTATTTTAGTTTTTTTATTTTGTCTGCTGAAACTTGACTTAGGATTTTATCTTTTATTTTATTTTATTTTTACAGATTCCAACCATGTATCACTGAAATACTCAACCACGAATTTCTTTGATTATATTCAATCATTATCAAAATCTCTTCACAGGCTTCGATTCTTATCTTCTCTAACCATTCCTAGCACCTAGGAATCAATCGATAAATCAATTACGTCGCGTGATTCATCTCTTCTGATTAATCGCAAGATCCTCGAAGATCACACGGGATACTTGCGATAATTTGTTAAAGCTTCACCCTCTCTCTACAGCTCTATTGAGATTTATGTACGGTTCATCGGTTGAAATGCTGTAAATAATTATGATAATTAGACTATTGAATTGCTTCTTAATGACATTAAGAAATTTATGCAACTTCGGAAGAAAATAATGTCACTTTAGGGATAGATAATCGCACACATATAGTAAAAGTGTTAAAAATACAAATCTCTTCATACAAATATTTATGATTTTAAATAACAAAGTGTATCCAATATTTCCTTGTGATAGTTGTTATTTAATGTAACAGAAACCAAATGTTATTTAATGGATTTTAGAGAAAAGAAGATCAAACAGCAATAAAATTGTCTTCAATACTGTGCAAGTTAGAGGTCGCCATATTAAGTCCTGCACTCTCTAAACAAGTAGCATTCAACATCTCTTCATTATGATCTTCATTAAAAAGATTTAAAGACATCAAGCTTTCATAATTTTATATTAAAAGAGCAATAAATTATACTTTCTTCTTATTCTTTCTTAATAATTCTTCTTAATAAGTTTTCTTAAGAATTCTTTCTTAATAAGTACTCACCTGAAGGTAAAACATGTTGTGAAGAGAACTAAAGGCTCGAAAGTACCGAACCTAACTCACGTGCACCGCTTTTTTTTCAAAAGAACACTGTGGAAAGACATAGCATATCAACCCTTTATGAAAGCACCATGAATTTTGAAAAATTTTAATTATTTCTTTGCACTATCCCTCTCGTGAAAACACTGAGATTATTTATTCTATGCAATCGACTCGAAGAGACTTGAAGAAGATGCGATTAATGTTACTGACAGCACAATTTATTCAACATTTTTATTTCACAATTTAATACTGGAGAAGCAAAGTTTAATTCCTGAATTTCAAATGGAATTATTGCAACCTACTCACAATTTCAAACAGAAGAGATATGGTTATTTTAACCCCTTACTTTTTCTTTTTCATTAAAGCTTTTTTATTTTTATTTTCCTACTTACAATATATAATTTATTTAAATAATAATATTTCTTATCAATTTTGATATCATTAGTCTTAAAAATCTTGATGTTCTTGATAAATCTCATTTCAATGAATTATCATATTTTTGTAGGGTCATTTGTTTTATGATCTTTAATAAATATTTTATATTTTCTACATGCATGTTCAGATTGATTCTGAACTTTATGAATATAATTAAAACAACTGCATCTAATAACTGTACTAATGAAATTTCAAACAATTTTCTATAATACACATTGTATGTTAATAAAAGCGTTCTATGATAAATATTCAATGTATTTAAACTTTAAGAAACTATTTTACAATAAAAATTGAATAAGGTATCGTAAGTGTCAGAAATCTAGACAGAATTTTTACAACAAAATCTGTTATGTACCAAAATGTATTTCATTATTATTATACGTTCCTCGATAAGGGCAAAGTTGACGTTAAAATACTGCTTGTTAAATTCTTAAAGACTCATTAGCCGATTGCAGGATGTCAAGAGCAAACACAGGAGAGGGATATTGAAAATACCAAACCATTGTGTCGACTTGAAGGTCTTAAGTATAAAAGGGTAGAGAGATTATAGCTTTCAACAGACTTTGTTTAGAATGGAAGCATAAATTATCGTGTTTCTATGAAAACGTGTGCTTTGTAGCGTTAAAGGGTTGAATAGACCTCGACGACATTTCACGGTTAACCACACCCTGAGACTTCGCTACAATTCTTCATATACATCGCATGCATGTACACCACTCCCTACTTGAGAACTTTAGTTTGAAATCTTCTTTGCGTGTTTCCTGCAGTATAGATCGAAGAAATATCTGTCTGCCTGCATATTCCTCAGTTTACTTCACTTGAAACAAAAATTATGTTCTGAGAGTTGCCATTAATTTAGGAGTTAGAGAATCGAAAGAATTGAAATCTTCAATTTAGGGATCAGAGAAAATTATTCTAATTCAAAAGTGAAGAAATTAAAGTTCTATAATTTATAGGTAAGAGAATTAAATTAATTCAAATTCTCTAATTTAAAGATTAGAAAATTGAAAGAACGAACATTCTCTAACTTAGGGATAAAAGAATTTAAATGATTAAAATTCCATAATTTAGAAGTCGGAGAATTAGAAGACATAAAATTCTCTAATTTAGAAATCAAGAGGATTCAGAGAATGAAAAATCCCAATTAAAAAATCTGGCTGATCAGTATAAAAAGATATTTCGTAGCAATTAAATTTGAAATTTAAGTATTTTTTTTTTTAAATTAGAAAATTAGATCTCTATCAATTAGCTAGTTTATTTCTTCTGGTATATTTCTATAAATTTATCTACGTATTCTAAAATATATCTAAGAATAAATAAAACTAGATAAACATTACATGAGTCAAAAAATCATAATTGCGTGGATCATAGTGACCCGAATACATTGCTAAGCTGTTTCAGAAAAATTCAGATACTTCCTAAGACAAGGGGGATATATAATATCTTCATAAAGAAATATTAAAAAATAATTCAGTAAAACTCTAAATTCACACTATAATTACACTACTATATCCATAAAATCCTTTTTCCAGCCACCAAGCAGCAAAACTACCTCCTGCAGCTTTAACAGTTCAAAAAGATCACAGAAGGTGTCCGTAACTGAATTTTCTCCACACAATATCACTTGACGAAAAAATCAGATCTCTGGTCCCATGCATAAATATGAGGATTAATAAAGCACCGTGGTCATCATGGAGATGGTTGGATGAAATATCACCGAGGTCTGGCGAGGTTTTGTTGGAACTATTGTACTGGAGCCGCCCTTACGAATTCACAAAGTTACTATTCCAATGGGGCACGTGTCTCGTTATACTATCGATATCGATGCACTCCGGCACGGCTGTGAATAAAGTCAGTACGTAACTGGCCGGCATGCTGGCAGGTTGGGTTTATATAGCGTGGGTCTAATAAGATGATACTTGAACGCGTGTTGGGACCGGGGCCCCAGAAGATCAGAAAGAGGGGACCGTTGATGAGCGTTGCCTTGTTTCGCCTTACCTTGCCTCACCTTGCCTTAGAACCTTGCCATCGTCGACCTGGAGAACACGAATCCTGCACCACCTTCTTCCTTCATCAGACAACACGTCACTTCCCCTTTCATCTCTTCATTCATCAATTCATCTTTTGGCTCTCAGATTGTTTCTTGTGTATAATAACATTCAAACAACATTTTTCATTTTTCATAGATTAGCAGTAGCGGTTAGTTTCTTTGTTATTTGTTATTATAGAATATAGTATTTGTTACTATAGGCTTGATAGCTTAGATAGATTGATAGCTTTTTTATAGTTTGGTATTATGATGTGTAGTGTTAGTTATTTTATTATTGTAGGATCCAGATTTGCTATCATTACAGTATTATTACATTTGATAGATATTTTTTGATAGATTACAAAATAGGATTGGTTCAGATTTTTGGATGGTAATTCCTTTATAGGGTTTGGCATCACAGGGTGTAATTTTTGCTTAGTTCTTGCAGTCTTATGTTTTTCTGAATATATATTGACTGATATACATATTATTCATCTCAATTTTAAACATTATTTTAAACAATATTCAATTTTAAACAATATTTCGATCAATTCACTCTTTCTTAGAAGAATTTTCTTATGACGTTCTATGATGTTCAAAGTACAATGATCTACTGGAAACAAGAAACTTCTATTATTCATAACAACTTCCATTACAAGAGAAGTTCAAAATACTTCAGTATGATGATCCAGCCTCTCCTGTTTCAGACACCTATGAAATATCAAATTCTTTCCGATTCGAAGCACGATGTAATCGATGGAATGACTTCTTCATGCTGCACCTTCGAGGCTAGAAGTCAACGCGCGCCTCGAAAGATCATTTGGATCGCATTGATCCGGATTAGCCTTCCCACGATGCGGCTAAGTGCAGTCACAGATTTGTCGTACATTCTCATCAGCTTCTAACACTTCCTTCTCTTCTTTTATTTTTTAATGAATCAAATCCTCAAATCTATGGTGTAGAGATTTCGATTCTTCTCATTGATTATTTAACGCAGTATCTTTGAGGTTACGCACCCTTTCAACTGGTTCTTTGTATTACTGGCTTCTGTAAATGATGAAAGTACAACTATACTTATGATGATAATAAATTAATTAATAATGAGAAATATGGTACAGTTGATTGGTAGCGAAGATATTTTTGAGTTGATGTTGAAGAACCTTCAAGTCTAATGTTGGAATATTTATTACTGAAGAATATAGAGTATATTATAATTTGGGAAAATAAATTAATTGGGATGAGATATTGGTTGCTATTGAAGATAATACTTGAATTGTTATTAAAGATATACAAGGCTGATTGTGTGATTTGAAGATACAATACTAAAGAATATAGACTATGGTCTATTAGTAATACTAGAAAGTATAGAAAGTATTGGGTTGGCAACTAAGTTATACAATACCAATATATTAATGATATAAAAGGATATGAAAAATAAGAGATGAAGTATATCAATGCATTTGCAATAAAAATTGTATAACGATAAAGAAAATGAAAAATTTTCTTCCATATCTTCTCTAACCTGACTTGGAGTATAGATACAGTCTGATACAGCGCTTAGAGCCATCCTACCACAATATGAAGAGCACCAAGCAAAAATAATGCAAACGATAATATTTAATATTCTTTTTAATTTACTAAACTATAATAATAAATACTTAATAAATTTATTATTACATCAACGCAAGTATATTTTTTCTATGAATTTCTAAATTTTTATGAACGCTAGACTGTGGTTATTTATTCTTAACATTCCAGATTAATTGTTCTCTCTTCAATTACAGATGGAAAAATTAGTATTCTATAAGGAGTAGGAAGAATCTATTGTCGCAAATCTCCTGACACATCCAAGGTGCACGGATTCAAGAGGCAAACGGAGAAAGGCACGCGCGGATACGCACGCTCGGAATTGCTCAGCGAGCAATCCACCTTCTGCCCAGCCTTACATGCATCCAACAACCGCGAGCAAGACCAGGTCAGGGCAGAGCACGAAGTTACTTCAACCCTTTCACGGCCGAGGAGATGCCTCGGTTCGCGTTTGCATCGTGACAACGTTTCCAATCTGACCAAACCTTCATTCTCATTTTGGTAATATTTACTTCGGATCCTAATTATCTTCTGGAGATACAGACTTTGGATCCTAATTCGTTTCCAATAATTCTGAAAACACAGAATATTGTTTAATATTAGATAGTTTCTTAATTATTGTCATAATGGGATCCATATTGTTTCATTTATGTCTTCATATTTTAATTTTGATGATACTTGTTCAGAATCCTAATTATCTTCTAATGATATTGCTCTCAATTTCTGATTTTTGGTAATTTAATAATTCTAAAACAGAGGAAATTGTTTAATATTGGATAGCTTCTTAATTATTATTATAACAAGATCCATGTTATCTTCATCAAAAGAAGACAATATCCATACTCGTCAAAACTCCATAATTTTTATGAAAAATTATGAATTGATCATTTTGACTATTCTGATAATTCATTTAATCTTCTTCCCAATAAATTTCTTTAGAAAATTTGCGTGAGCCTGCCTTTTTATTTTCAATTACCAAAAGTTTTAATAATGATCTTTTTACGTGGTGCGAAAGCAAAGATAACGAGGCACATATTGAACTCCATAAATTATATAAATAGCTGCACAGGAGGAATATTTCAACGCCCACTACAGAGGCAGAGACACGGATTTTGCGTCATTCTAATGGAAACATTCGTGTCGAAGACATTATGGCATGTTCATTGATGAATTTCTTTCTGAATCACGACAGTAGGCGTAACCACTACTCGTAATCATCTGATAATTCGTGCAACGGCATTCTAACACCAGTTTCGCAAGAGATAGATGCAACCTACTCGAGATGGATGTGCTCCTCCTGAGTAGAGACCCAGTCAGTGCTTGTATTTCGCAACTTTTTTCGCACCACTTCCCACGATCAACGGCGCGTAACTTCTTTCATATACTCTATGTCCGATAATAAATGAAGATGGTCTAGATCGATGATCTATGATACACCACTGATGTCTACATCATTAGCATCGCCATCTTCTAAATATTATTTTACAGAAAATTCTAGAAATATTTTATAGATCAATGATCTATAGGATCTATGATACATTACTGATGTCTGTGTGCTATTATTAGCGTTCAAATGTTTTAAATATAATATACAAAATTATACAAAATTGTAGAAATATTTAATGGTGAACCAAGATGACCTAGATTCTAGATAGATGATTTTTAGGATCTATGATGAATTATTGATGTCTGTATTATCAATACTGGAATTCAATTAATATCATTTTCTAGAATTGCAGAAATGTCTAACAAAGCATGAAGATGTTTTAGACTCTAATAGGTGGATTATATTTAGAACTTATGATATATTATTTATATATTAATTTAATATTGTGATGGCCACTGACGTGACATTAGTCCCAAGTGACTGTTATTTATTAGTACACAATACACATTTATTACTGATTATGGAGAAGTGGTATGAGCATAAAAGTGACAATTTGGTTTCGAACAAGATATAACAAAAATGAAAAGACCATTCTGCTTTTAATTGATAACATTGAAAAGCTTAGCTATCAAGCTGTAGCCATATATACTGCCACTAAACCTCTCTCCATATTTACAATAATGAGCTGAAATTATACGCCAGTGTACATGTATGGATGGTGTTGCAAAATAAAAAATATTATCGCCGTGAGTAGACCATTCGTCTTTGAAATATTTGCAATGTCCTTTTCATCCCGCCTCACCCTATTACTCCCATCCTTTTACCTTTCAAATATTCGAAAGTATTAGATTTCAAAAATTCCTAGAACTATATAATTTAGAATTCTTACAAACATAATAAAAATCATGTTTTAATGTCAATGATCTTTCATAAATTGTATACATAAAGACTAAAGATTTTCCTACGTCCTTTATCTTGATGTCCATGGAGAGTCGAAGAATAATTTTCATATCAAATTTTTACGTTTTCCCTCGTTCGCTTTCTTCAGGGAGAAAGCGATCGAAAGAAATTCCAAAGTGTAATGTCAAGCGTAAACTTATGAAACGCGAAGCTGAAATGGTCTCAGCGGACAATCGTCAAATTTATTTTTATTGCATCTGAGCCTGTAACATCCGCGGAAGAAGAAAAACATGGTGGCGCCAGTGTACCACCTGTTGCGTAATCACGTGATCCACCGGCCGCCTTAAAAGTGGAAAACTTTTTAAGATTCCACGATCGTAAAGCGAACTAATTGCTCGGCGCTGATGATGGTTGCCGACTCATGAGAAAGTTTTCTCTTCCAGCTTAATTTTTCCACGGACATCAAGGCTACCACGCTCGCTTACTAATCGCCCCACCCTTCGTTTGATGGGAAAGAGCAAGCTATTTTCTAGTAGTCTCCTGTCGATCGTCTCACTCTAACTTTTTACGACTTGGAGGTTAGCATACGTTTTAACCAGATTTTGGTTTCTATATTTTAGTAATATTTTAAAGATATTCCAGGAATTTAAGACCTAGGTATGACTGATAATCGAAAGATTATAGTTACATGTACTTAAAATTTATTATTTTATTATGTTTCCTTATTCAAAACATTGAAGTAAATTCTCATGGATAGGAAAAGGAGTAGAACCTCAAATTTAAAAAAAAAAATGATCAAAGAAGCAAAATTCAGTCAGAACTTTGTTGAGCTGCCTTTGAAGCAACGCATCTTGGCAATAGTATATCTTCATATGGTAGCATTGGTAGCATCATTCCTGACGAGTATTTTGATGAGAAACTAGCACCTGTTCGACCGTAATTGGCGGATTCCTCGCGTAACACCGATGTTTCATCAAATTTACCGCACGTCAGGGCAATTCGATGCGGTAGTTGCAACCATAACTACTTATATCGCTGATTACTTTGATCTTCTACTGTTTAACCAATAGACACTCCCACGGTGGAAATTTATTTCCAACCTAATTACGAGTTAAAAGACTTCAAGTTTCTGCGAAAAACATACACAGTAGAATTTCATTTATTGGAAAGAAGTTTTAATTAGTGTCCAATTAAATAAATTCCTGTCTATTGAATCCACTTATCTGAAAGCAAACTCTTATCATATGAAATTTAGTTATTGAATAATTAAATTTACTTGAAATTCAAATCGACAATTGAATTGGAATACTCAACGATTTAAACACCCCTTCTGTTTCATCTAACAGATCACGAATCTTGTCTATATCTATTTTAGGTAGCCACAGGGATCATAAAGTATCTTCAGGTTACTTAAGTTATTATATATTATATTTAGTTAAGTTAACTATTGCTATATTCCTTTCGTGAAACTCGTAGAGAACTTATATACTCTTTACCCCTCAATGGATTTATGTTTATATAAAATCTGAAATTTGGTATTGAAGAGAACAAAAATAATTGAAGATACAAAACAGATATAATACATAATACATAAGAAAAATAATTATAGCTACTTAAAATTAACATTCCAATTGGTTAGAAACGAACAACACGTAGATAGGGAGATAGTGGATGACGAACTGGGTGCATGTACACGGGAGTCTCGAGAGAGAGAGGATTGTCTCACTCCTGTCACTTTAGCGATTAACGTTGCACGTTAGATGTTTTACAAGACATGGTCAGACTATTAACGAACGCTTTAATAACGTCTAATAACGTGGTGTGTAATGCTCACACGGAGATATTATTTTCAAATGTTGCAATTCCATGATACCATCCTTTCAATAGACTACAATCTCTATCATGAAACTGATAATTCAGGTAACCTTTCTTTTTCATTTTCTTATTAATATGTAAATTAAAATTTCTCAAGTTCCTTCCCAATCAATGCTGTTAGCATTCAGATAGAATGTTATTCTACCTGAATAATTTTATTTTCATTAGTTCTACTATATTAAATTGTTAGGTGACTTCTAGTGAACTGTGTCTAAACTTGGAATTGGCATATTTAGATGTCTGACTGAATCTATAACTACTTTATGACTGAAATCTAATCCAAACATAATCCAAATCTAATCCAAAGCTCATTCAAATGTAATACAAATCGGATTCAAATCTAATCCAAACCTAATTCAAATGTAATCCAAATTTGGTCCAAACCTGACACAGATATAATTTAAGCTCAATCCAAACCTAACTCTAATCTAAATTTTTCTTTCTAAACCTTTCATTAATATTTGAATTACAATTTATTAAATTTTTTCCTAACCAATGCTAGATAGGATGTACTTTTTCTGGATAATTGAATCTTTATTGTTTTCATTACAATGAGCTAGTGAAGTGTGTCTGAACTTGGAATTGGCATGTTCAGCATAACATTTAATATATGTATGTCGACCCTTGTCAAGGAGTTTAAGAGGCCGTGAAAGATTGAAATTGTATGTAGGAGTCAGTATTGACGTGGATGATCCTTTTACACCCTTCTCAGGATTACCCTTGACATGATTTCCAGATCTGATTCACCATCTTCATATGTACTAATCATTTCTTCTTTTTATTGCATTGTAATATATGGAATTAAAGTTTACAAATAAAATATTTCTGAAATTAATTCTTTCAATCATTATATTGGTTTATTGCAAGATATAAGAACAAGTTTAACTAAATTCTAGTAAGAACCAGTTTAAGATAATACGACCAACTAACATTGTCCAAATCATCACTAAAACTGAAAACTGTAATAGTTAAAAAAAAGTATTTGTATACACCCTTATTTTCTAATGAAGCATTTTTTTACCAGGTCTAGTATTTCATTTCCACAGAATCAAATTTCTGTAGTCTTGTGAAAGCACTGCTAAATAACGCAAAATCTAATGCTGTTACACCAAATTAGCTAGTATACTACTATGTAGTAGGTAGTACATATAAATACTATAAATAGATTGTTGATTTTTACATAGTTACAGGAAATTTGCAGGTGCAAAAATACATAGAATACACATATTATGCAAAGTATAGTCTATATAGTATTTACTGAATCAAACAATTTTATACCTGAATTCTTTTTAATTATAATCATAGAAATATAGCGATTAGCTAACTACAATAAATACAACGCGATACAAATACTTTTTGCAGTCACTGTATGACAAATTTGGTGGTCGGGGTTCTTAAGTGGTTCGTAACACGGGAATGGACGGGAAGAGACGGTGTGATGGAGCACCCAGATTCTTGGCAAGCAGTAGGTCATCTGCGACTAGAACGAAGAGTTTTCACTTTCATCGTGACCGAGGGAATGCCTACTTACTTAGATGCGCAACAGACAAAGGCGTCACGGCGCGAAGAAGCCGGCTAACTATGACACGCAACTTCGACAGAGGATCGGATATTCATAACCTTCCATTGAATTCGCGCACTCGTGCGAACTCTACGTTCCACTTGGCCTATTCCTCTCGCCACCTTGATGTAAAAACACAGCCAACATCCATGAGATTTGACCGTTACACCTGGTCGCTGAAACGCCTAATACTCATGGTCATAATTCATCAGACACATTTGGAAATCTGGTTTCCCCTTTGATGTGTCTATATGGTCAGAGCTGAACGATGATGAACACAAGGATGTAGCTATTTATAGGAAATGTCTTCAGTGAAAAATTGCTTTATATATGGTATGGTGTATAATGGTTGGAATTAAAGTGATGGTAGGTTTAATGGCGTTGTTTGATTAAATCAATGTTATAGAGAAATTGAGGACTTTCAAAGCTTCGGAGGTCAGAATTTTATGTCAGAAATTTTGAGTTGAAACTCAAAATTTTAGAGAGCTAGCTATAGTTTCAGGAAATTCAAATTTCGAAACTCTATATTTTGGAAAATGTTAGCTAATGGTTATATCGCGCTAGTGTCGCGTCACAGCTCGTTATAAGCTTAATTAGGGTAATGATGGGTAGATAGTAATTATCATAATGATACTAGTAAATTAATTTCTAACTCGCGATTTCTCGATTTTAGATCTTCTCAAGAAGATTTCGTCAATTTTACACTTTCAAGTTCTACATTTAACAGATATTTCAATTTCAGGAATGCTGATTGTATATTAAAAGGTATCCATTACCGATGTAATGGCAAGTACTATGAGATTTACTACATTCTGAAATGATGCTGTCTAATGATGATCTTAAACAAGCGTGTCCCCGTTTCAACATGGTACACCATGAAAATCACCAGTTTCCTTTTTCATACACGATAATCAAGAGGGTATTTTGACATTGACATTTAACCATTAATGGTGTAACTGTTAACTTTTCAGACTAATGCATCACATAATTTATACAACTACCATTGGATAAGTTAATCGCTTTTTATAATAATTTGTAAAATATGTTATATATTGCATCCTATATTCTTATAATAATACGTTTTACAAGATACAAACCTAACACTATAAATTTAATCGGGAAGATCAAGTCATTGGAACTTGAAATTATCAAAATCTTTAAAATTTCTACAATACAAATGTCCGTGCCGGAAAATTTTGTGGAATCCAAAGATCCTCTAAATCTCAAAACTTTGTATAGTTACGCTGTTCAACTTTACAATTTTACTTATTACTCATTCCTATCTATTCTGTTATTCAGTTGATACCTCTATTCAAATATCCACAACATAAATAGCATTTAAACGTCAATTAGAACAAGAAAATGAACGCAATCTTTCTTCTGAATCTGCTCGACTGTTTCATCATTGGCTCCTGTACAGTTCCTCTCTTATTCTCCTAGCCAAATCCGTGAAATGAGCCCACAAGGGTTTTCCAAGCGTAGCAACAGCTCACGTGGAGCATCTCAACAACCTTAACAACCTTAGCACTCCTTTTTCTTTCTGCCATCTCATATAATAGGACATCTTCATCACGCAACTTCTCGCGCGCCCGTTTGCACTTCTGTTTCCTAACTTACCTTCTTCTTCTTCTTCTTCACGACTTGGATCATTCGAAAACGTTCCTGACATTTCGGTCGTCACAACCTTCCAGTCTCGCCACCCAAGATTGTGGTTCGTAGCTTGCGTGACCTGTCTTATGTAAGTGGCTGATCCAAATCTTGAAACGAACCGGGACGCTGTTGGAGAGTAAATTAAAAGGCAAAGATTAGTTGCTCGAATTGAAATTATAATAGATGTAATAGTATTCTTTCCTTAAGTTAACATTAGGAAACTAGAAGCTTCGGGACTCGACATTTTCGAGAGCATCAGAGAACTCAATGCGTTAGAAACTGATATTTTAGGGAACTCAAAACTTTGAGATTTGAATATTTAAGGAACTCGAAATGCTGGGAAAATTAAACTGTGGAATTCGAAATCTGAAGAGTTTGAAGCTTTGGAACTCGAATTCTTAGAGAACTCAAACATTTGAAACTCAAAATCGTGGGGAACATAGTACTCTGGAACTCGAATTTTTTAGAGAATTCAGAATTTTAGAATTCGCAAAGTTTGAGGGCTCAAAAGTCCAAGATTTTGAATCTTGAGAAACTCAAAGCTTTGTAAATCGCATTCTAAGCCAAATATCATCAATTGAAGCCACTTCCGTTTTCTCGTCACCACTATACTTTGCATTCGCATTCCGATCTTGTTCGTTAATAAAACGACGTCGCGTTGAACTTTTACTTCGCCTTAAACTTTAAGCACACCACGGTGCAACCGCGCATCGGCCTCTTTGTTTATTCTCATAAAAGAGGTGAACAGAGGAATGCTATTATAGTCCTCTGGGTTATCGTTAATCGGTCTTTTTTCAGGGTAATTAAATGACTTTAGTGCCTGTTTTCTTTTTAAGTTCACTCTACTCTGCTATAACATTTCTTTTTCTTCCCCCTTTTCTTCAGAAGACTACGGAGGAAGTAAATACATTTTTCTTATAAAGAATGCTTGACCTCTTTGCTGGCCATACATTTTTGATCAAGCTTTTAGTATAATTTCCAACAGACTTTCTACGCCTTATGTAAAAATGAAAATATTTAATATAGGGTGTTAAAACAGATTTTGGAATTTAACCCATTTTTGAGGTTGCCACATTTTGTTTTGTTATTTCTTTTTAGTCAATTTGTGTAATTTCCAATATAATTTACATTTTTTTTTTAATTAACTTAGCACTTGGGTAACTTCACTTGTCAATGAACTAGGTATTTATTATAAATTTTTACATTTCTATACGTTCATGCTTTGACAGCCTGTATACAAAGATATGTGTTAAAAAATTTGTACAGAAGAGTTGCAAAGGAAGGATGATTATGGTGAAAGAATTCGGGAATTCCACAGCCTTAAGATACTCTGCTCCATCAAATCCATGATTGCATAAGGTTCGAACGGTGATTGCCGTTTATACGATCGAGCAATTTATGAAATGACCATTTTTTACATATGCATATGTTTCTCGAATTTAACGAGTCTCTCAGAATACAAAACAATGAGAAGTAAAATATGACCTAACTTATTATGCAATGATTTTCTCTTTCTTATTTTTAAACCCCTTTTTTTATTACTATTTGTTACTTTCTTTTGTAACAATCAATCAAATAAATTAACTAGCTCTTTCACTATTCCCAGGTTTATGACTAAAATCATGTGGCAAAGTAAATAACAAGAAATGCTGATGAACAATCTAATAGTTTTGGACCGTTTCCTTAGTTTCTTCATAAATAAAAGTTGAAAACTGATCGGCTATGATTAATGGTTGAAATTAAGTCTGAACTATTATGTTATAAACAATACTGCTTCTACAAGAAGTCAGAAAGAGGAAAAATGATAACATACTTTTACCAAAATCTCAAACCTCATAACAAAAAATAGAGAGCAAATGTGGAGTAACACATATATATTTTTCTAAGCATGAATTTTGTCAGTTACTGTATATCGCTTATCCGTCGTTGAAATAATCTCACCGACATTTCCAAGTTTGTAAAATCGGCGCTCGCGGATGCATCACGCGTCGCAGCATCATCCTCGTCACTTTAATTGCTTTACGACACAAGCGAAGACGCATGTCAGCCAGCATCCGTGGATTTATGGCAGAACCGCGCGCAGACACGCGACAATTTATGCGAGACAGAGATGAAACTGAGTACGGGAACGAGTGTTCAACATTCCCTGTCTGCGGTCAGATTTATTAAACATCGAATTTCACTGCTCTGCACAATTGATAATAGCCATCACAAAGAAACTATACACCATTAATGATGTACTTTGCAATTAAAACGTAAACTTTCTTCAGAACTGTAGATTGGAAAGAATAAATGTCATATAAACATTAATTCTCAATATTATTAAAAATTAGGTAACTTAACATACATTTTTGTGGGGCATCGAGGAATTCTGATTAGAAAATTATCAAACGTGGACCTATATCTGCAAACGTTACTTGAGCGGTTGTATAGATGTTAAAGAGCAATGAAATAATTCATTTACATTGTACTTAGATTTGAATGCTGCTCTACGATCCTATTACATCACAAGCAACTGGTATAATCAACAGTTTTCTTCTGTCTGTTCCATCTAATCTCATAAAGAGTATCAATACGATCGAAGCTAATTAAACATTTTTACCAGGGAAATTCTTCAATTGTTAAATAGGTAGAGTTTCAAAGACTGGTCAGTTTTCTTCTATTTATTTCATCTAAGCTGAAAAGGGAATCAGTGGAATTGAATCTAATCAAACACTTTTCCAGGGGCTCCATTGTTGAGCAGCAGGCACAGTTGCAGAGTCTGGTGGGTATCAAGGCAGAGCGGTTCACGTAACCTACGAAGAACTATCTCGGAGCATAGACTTTAAGATCGAGGAGGATGAAATGTCACGAATGTCTTGAACACAATGTGCTGCGAAGGAGAGGGAAGGACAACGGGGCAGAAGACGGCCGTCGAGGAGAGAAGAAGAGAAGAAAAGAAGAAGAGAAGAATGCTGGCATCCATTGAGGAGAGCATCGCGCTCGATCCAGAAGCGAGGTGTTAATGTCACGCACTTCGAAATCAGATGGAATCTAATTCAACGAACCTTGATCTTTACTGCCTCCTTTTCTTCTCTGACCTCGCGTGAAAGAACGTTTTCTTCGTTGGACAACAGTCAACTGTGTTAACCCTTTAGTTTCCACCAGAAAAGAGGTCGTGGAACCTGGCGCAATTTGGGAAATTTGGTAATTCCTCTTTACTTAAAATATTTCCTTCTTTTACAAATTGTAAATTTATCTTCTCCATATTTCATTAATTTACTGAATAATAACAAGATTTTACTCAATATTGAATATTTAAAAAAAAAGTACTTACAACTGGTTCCAGTAGATCATAGATAAAAATTCAAATATTATAGCAAACGCATCCAGAATTGGCTGTGAATTATTTGTAACTCAACGATACTAATTACAGTTTAATTGCGGTGTGTATAGGATATTTAAAAAATGAAGTGAAGTGAAATAAGTATTAAGCTTACCTCAGATCTCTTTAGTGATCGCGAAAGGACAACGACGTGCTATGATTTTTCATCGCTTGAAATTGATCCTCCGTGGTCGGGAAGAACGAACGTCGCGCTATTTTGAACGTGATTACCATACAATTCCAACTCAGTAAAGTGGTAGCTAAAACGATTGGAGACGTCAACCGAATGGGACAATTAGACGTTCTTTTATTGTTATGAAGTGGCGCGAGGAATGTGGTTTCATCTTCGTTCGAAGCTATAATAAGTTGTACACAGTGGCATCAATAAAAAGAAACAAACTGACATTTATCCATTCTACTGATTAAATCTGATCGACAAATTTTTAACTTTCAAATATAATATTTTGAAATCTTTTTAGTATAAATGAAAATCCTATATATTACAGATAACAAAAGCACTCTAATTTCTAAAGTAGAGTAGGTACCCTATATGTATGCAGTCTGAAAAGATTCAAACAGAAATCTTCTTTGAAGAAATAGAATCTTCTACAGGGAACCTGACTTAACCACTTAAATATATCCACAGATATTTCGTAACTTCCTTTAAAGAAATTCTAAAATTAGTACAGTCAAGTGATCTCTCTTTGTTGCACAAGTATAAATGCTCCTCTTCTTCTGTAACAGGTGTTAGAAGATCTTATAACATGGCGAATATTTCACAATGACTTTCTCCTTTTTATGATTATTGAAAGTAGGCCAAGGGTTCTTCCCTCAACCCCTGGCAATTTAAGCATTTAGTTACATTAGGCACGTCTGTCATTATTTATAATTACATGAAAGAAGCATGTGTGATTAGTAATCACTGATTACAAAACATCCTAATATAGCGAGTAAAAAGTTTCTTTTAAACCGTCCTGACAGTATTGGTTTGATGCTTCAGTGATTTCGTTATTCCAACGCAACTTTTGAAAAGGGAAATACAGAAAAGAAATTGTTCTCGATCTTCTAATTATGCAATCGTGATTACTGTAACCCTTGAAACGTAATGACGCGGAACGCACGCTGTTTAAAAGTTGTGTAATTATAAATGAAGATGGTACAGACGATAATTAATTGACTGACTTTCTACGGTTTTGTACCATGCTCCTGAGCCTTAATGATGTTATGACGCTTAATTGATTCCACAGAAAATACGTCTACCCTTTGATCCACTGCGAAACATAAATCATTTCATGGTTATGTTTGACGCCATCTGGTTTTTATCCTATAGTGCAACGCTGTACGATAATGAATCGGCGCGAAATTTAATTTGATGTCGGTTTGCAACATTGCACCTCGTTATTCTAATGATATTGCTATATTCCCCAATTTGTAGAATTCTTTAACATTAACCTTACCAAGCCTGGTCAAATGACCGGTTTTTAAATTTCTTTTGATCTTATTATCTGACCAATCAAATTCTCAATTTTTCTTAATATAAGAATTTACATAAAGCTAGATGAATTTTGTCTATTGGACTTATTCAGGGTTGCATTTATACTTTTGCAGGTCTTAGGTGCAACATTAATATGAGCTCAAGTTATGTTTTAAAGTTAAGCTTTAAGATGTGACCCTTAGAGAGTGGAGTCATCCAGATTGCACCTAATACGATTTTTGTACATGTACAAAGTCGCGTTGCTTCACTTCTATTGTCATACAAAGAGTAGTAATACAGTAATAGAAGATATAGGCTTTTTGAGACACCATAGTTTTGCAATAGATGGAGTTATCACTGATGGGACCGAATGGTATATTAATAGCAGATATCTCATCGAAATTCGCCGGATGTCTTGTCGGCGTTCTTTGTTCCGGCCCTTTTTCATCCGTTTACAAAGCGATGGGAACAATTTGATATTTTTCATTCGGCTTTCATACGCGGCATATCCGTCACGGTATACCGGTTATAATCTCATTGTTGGCCTGTAAATTATGCCATTTCGTTTTTCAGCCTTTCTGCTCTCGCTCTAAGACCAAGATTCAATGATAGATCCTGTTAACGATACGTCCATTGGCACAGCGCCGGTCGTGATTACGAAAACTTTATACGCTGGGAAGAGAAGAAACCAGGATCGATAGCCTCTCGATTAATCGTTTCTACAATGCTTCAGTAGTTGGTACAAATATTGGCAAATCCTCCAGAGAGCTGATGACCAGTAGTATTGTTGACTTTGCAGCACTGATTAATGGCAATATTAATCTAGCTATATTATTATATTATACGTACATATTGCAGAATTCTCTTTATAACACTTGAAAGAAAATTTAATAATATATTTAATAGTAAAGAGGCGGTATACATTATCTTTATTATCTAAGTTTCTTCTAAGTGTTATCACATTTCTTCACATACAGTAACATGGTCTTTTTGATAATTAATCGTAATATCTACAGAGCTTTAAAACGCTGTAAATAATCTTCTATAAAATGTTGACAATAATGTTATATAATTTATTATATTTTCTATATGACTTAAAATCAGACTTTTCCTTAGCCTTATGTCATGTTGCTTCACTTTCATTACCATACAATTCTAGCGTATTTATGTGCATCGTGATTCTTAATTAACATTGTTATATGACACGTGGGAGATCGTGCAGGCTTCCATAACCTGTCCAAGATCCTGATTTCGCCGTCGACATACGGAACACCACCAGTCCGATCGATTCTATTGATTTGCAACCTGATCGTGTGCGATGGAGCAATTACATCGAACAAGATGTACCGCCTTCAGTCCCGTTACTTTTAACACTGTTCTGCATCGTCCAAAGAAATATGCCCCTTGTGGTAGCATAAAAATCACGCCTACGCGCGGCGAGGGGAAGTTATGGTTGATTTACTGACGTGGTTCAAAGAGGCTCGAGAACCAACGTACCAACGAACAGCAATTTGTAATTTGTAGTGGCGTTGATGACTCTCATTTGTGACGTGATTATGACCTGGTTGCTATTTCTTTCAGATTACATGGCTTTCTAGGTGATGCAACATGTTGTATACCAAAACCACTTGTTAAAACTATTCCCACTTTCTGGATCATTTTGTTGCCAGATGTGCTTATGACTTGAGCACAAAACTGAGACAATTATACAATTACTTAAAGGCATTTGGAATATTTGTATATACAAGAAATATTGACATACCATTTATTATAGGATTTTTATGTTGATTAATTGGGTCCAAATACATTAGATTTTGTACTATTTTATAGTGCTATTTGCTTCAGTATATATGGCTTTTTAGATGAACGTGCTATATGAGTGCTACTTGCAGATCTTTGACACTGTCTTTACATTTTAAGTCATTTTGTTGCCAGGAGTGATGGTACTTTATCAGTAACTTGAATACAAGTCTGAAATTAATTACATGGCTATTTAAAAATATTTGGAATATTTATATCTATATATGGATCTTTTTGCATTTTCTGAATGAATATGGGATTTGGAATATGTGGACTGTATACCTGATGTATGCAGGAAGCTCAAAATAGTTCCAGATTAGAAGAATTTAATTCTTTATAAATTTGTATAAATCTCACATTGGGTTTCTTTAATTTGTTGTAATATGAGACTTGAAATATTTAGATTGGACAGCTAATGCAGTGAGAAAGTTAAGATTTACTTAATTCTCTGAGAGTTGCTCATAGTTCTTGGCTCTCATACCTTTCAGTAATCCTGGCGATAAGTAGAGAACGTGTTGATCTTGGGACTTTTTAAATTACACTTTTAAGTTCTTCAAATTGTAACAAAAAATTTCAAGAACTAAATTAAAGAGTTCATGTTTTTTCAGAGTTCTTCTCTTTACTCTATTACCTAATAATCTCATAAACCTAACTTTAGGATTACATAGTATCAACTAATATGTGATCCTTGAAAGGCCATTAGAACAGGTTTGCAAAAGTGTTGAAGTAGAAAATACGAAGAGTAGACGTTAAAAAATGTGGAATATAACAGCATATTAAATACTCTGGAGTTATTATATTAAAATACCTTTCGCCGTGAGAAAGGAAGAGAATTTTTGTTTTGCATTGACCGGCAAATTATACGGAGGTGCTGTAACGCATCTTCGAGACGCATTTAGCGGAAGGTGTTGAGAATATTGGTACTATGAAATGAAATTACGAGAAGTAGTAATTTATTATTCGTCGCTGTTTTAACATCCATCGTCCACTGGTGAACCATGTAATCGTAGGTGATAAAAAAGTGGATAATGAGTACTAATATCGAGGGTAAAGGAACACCGTTGAAGCAAAGGCCACTTCAAAGGGCATCTCATCCCATAAGGAAGTCATGGTCACCATCTCTTTCCCTTGGCTCATATGGAAATTATCTCAATTTAAATTAAGTTGTACTTTTCAAATACTAAAAAAAGACAAATAAATTTGTAAATTATATTAATGTAAACATTTGCTTTATATTGTTGACCTAATTAATCATTCAAATTACATTACATTTCTCAACCATCAGACAAATATCATAAAATTTGTAACCCATGTTATATTAATAAAAGTACTTGGTTTGTCTTAACCTCATTAATCATCTGGAGTAAATTTACCTTAAGATAGAGACATTACGATGCGAATATGCTTAACAATTTGTTAGGATGCGTTTCAACCGGATGGCGGATTCTTCGTTTACTTCCTGCGCCATCTACGCATAGAAATCTCAATAACAATGATTTATGGCGGTAATCATATCGAGAATCGGGTTTAATGAGCTCAAACATCAAAACAAGTAGCCTTAATGAGGTCTCGTTTGAGAAGATCTAATATCCAGAGATAATCCTCGTTTCTTCTGTTGCGTATTATTCTAATGCAGTGCTTCTCAACAACTAGTTTCCACTCTTCAGTTATATAGATGTTATTGTATGGGACTTGTTACACAACTGAAGCGTCATTCATTTTAATCAAATCTGCTATTAAAAACCTGCCAAAAACTGCCATTAAAATCCAATCAGTTCACGATGAATGATTATACAATAATGACTACGTGTATAGTAATTTAGACTTTATGTGATAATAGTTTATACAGAAATTCGTTAAATACATTAATTCTTTAGCAAAGTACTATAATTTATAATTATTGAACACAGTGCTTTTTATTGTCAGATCAAAATTTATATTTAAGTATGCCCCAAGTCGTATCATAATAATTTTCAATTATGTAACTAATGAGAGAAATTTCAATTAGTATTATTACTACAATTTTCAGATGATTCAAAATTCCAAATAGTATTGTATCCAAATAGTAATCACACATATTATTACTAATGAAATTTGTAAAAATATGTAAAACATAAGACCCAGGTTTCATCTCTTTAAAAATTATATTCATAATAATATATCATATCATGTGGCGAAGACACAAGTTTGGGAAACACTGTTTTAATGGTTTTCCGTTAAAGTACTCAGTTGGCAACTTTATCGTACACGCGTCCCTTAAATTTACGATTCGCGCGAAGCATAAACATCCTGCCATTATGCGAAGTTCGCTGGAGTATCCCGCCGTCGAGTATTCAAGTATTGTATTCCCTTATCGAGAGGTATCTAATAAACTATCTAATTTCACACGAACTTGACACTTTTTCTCGCAACGGAATATATACTCGTGCGATACGTATCTGCCCATTCTATTCTATTCGCGATTCGTATTAATTCTAACCTTTCTTCAAAACCACGAAAAATCTAGAAATTCGAATTTCTATATTCACGAAGATTTCTAACAAATTTCAGATTGATATAGTGTATTCACTTTGAAGCATTTTTGAGATGACGAAACATTCATTACAATTTTACCCACTCAGAGTTGATTATTATCAAAAATAAACAAAAATAGAGCAGCGCAGAAAAAATCACTTAATTTAAAAAGAATACCCAATTCGCTTTGTGCTAATTCAATGTAAAAGTAATTGTACTATGTAAAACGCAAAGTACAGATTAAAATGAAGCAAATTCTACAATTAACAAAGGTGGACTTATCTTCAAATGGAACCATTTGAATTAAATTACAATTAAGACACGAAAAGTGTTCATAATTGTAAATTGGAAACTATGAGAGGTTATCACTAATAATTCTCCATTGAATTCTCCATTAAATCATAAGTAACAATGACAATCTGAGATAGAATTACTATAGCAAAAAATTGGAAAATAAAGTAATATGTAATCTAAACTCTTGTGGATTACGAGATGAAAATTGAGATTAAAAAATGTAAAAAAATGTTTGGCCTTCACATAATATCATTGTAACATTTGACTAAACAAAATTACTACCAAATAGTTCTATAATAATAAGATGATTGGAAGAGAGGTTAGGTCAACTGCGTAATTCTTACCCATGTGTTTGAATGATCTGGGTTTCGTGAACAAATTGGCCAGGATAACAAGTTCTAATGGCGTATGTGTGACTTGTTCATCGTCTTTGCAGTACGCGATTCGAAAAGGTCTCGCTGAAATCTGATTGCCTCCCGCGCGTTAAAATTGCAATCAGCTGATCTCGCATCAAGGAACACAATACCAAACAGAATCGTTACGAAATCGAATTTCGATAGCTGTGAACCGTGACTCGCTAAGCGTTTTTG
Source organism: Bombus fervidus (assembly GCF_041682495.2). Classification (NCBI taxonomy): domain Eukaryota; kingdom Metazoa; phylum Arthropoda; class Insecta; order Hymenoptera; family Apidae; genus Bombus; species Bombus fervidus. The sequence goes on along the minus strand of NC_091531.1, from coordinate 7,603,459 downwards.
CCTTTCAACCCTCTCTCTGCTTTCTCTTCTTCTACTTATGCCAACCTGATGACTCGTGGCAATTTTTCAAATGTCAGTTGTAAACCGAATTTTAGTTACATACAATGAAATCATATCTTTTGTGAAACGATAAATGAAAGGTAGTATGAACAGTTATAAGGAAGTAATAAGCAGTTAAAATAAAGAATAATTAAGTAAATCCTTAGAATTTTCTTTCATGACCCGAGTATTAAAATTAGTATGTATATTTTTATTCATTTCTGAAGTGTGCAAAATGCACAAACGCTAACTATTTTCTCTAAATTCCATTGTATAATTCTGTGCACAAATATCTACAGTCTTATAGCAAAGAACTAGAATATGTATATCCATTGAGATCTATTAGTTGAAATACACAATGGTTGTTAAAGTAGACAAATTTCTTAATTAATCAAGAATACCTGATTATCCAAATATTATTGAAGAAGAAGAAAACAGAGACTATATAACTTAACAGATAATCCACTTTTCCTTCCTATCATTCTCTTGATGTTTTAAATGGAAATTGAAATGGTGCAATTACCAAAGTGCAAATAGTATTTAATTAATACAGAATGCTTGATCAGTCAAGGATATTGAAGGAACAGTCCAAGCTTTCAATAGGTAGGAATCGCTGAAACATTCACGAAGAAATAGCGAGGGGCAGGATATATACCTGAAAGTAACTAAGACTAATTTGATCTTTGTACCTAAGATGCAAATAAAATTTACAGTAGAATATAGAAGGAGGTGTGTACGTGTATTAGCCGGATCATGGCCGTAAAGCAAGAGCTCGATCTGTCGAAGCACATGTTGCTTCGACCTCGCGCTCGCTCGATACTTACTCTGGTCTTATGCAAATCAGTCGAGCAGTACGTGCTTGGTGGAATGATGAGCGGTTGGCTAAGGTCATCATCGAGGAAGGTTAGCGAACAGGATCGGATTCATCCCCTTTATTTAGTCGTTTGGATTCCTATGAAAATAATTGGACAACTATTAAGGAAATTATGAAATTAGGAATATTTAAGTTTTTAGGAAAATTATGATCATAATTAGGGATATTTTGAAACTTTAAGAGAAGTTTCTAAATTAGGAGCATTGGAATTTTTAAGAAAATTATGAAATTAAAGAACTGTTGGAAAAATTAAGAAACTGAGAATATTGAAATTAGAAAACTTTTACAAGAAGGTAAAAGTGTAATAATAAATAATGAAGTAATAAAACATTAAAATGGAAAGTGGAAATGCTGAATGATTTGATGACGTAGCGCGACTGCAAAATGTCAGCGTTTTGCTAATTAGCCGCACGAGCTTAATGAAATCTCAACGGACCGTATAACCATTTAATTATGTGAAATTAGGTCGGAACGGTTGCCACTGGATTCTCACTGTATTTCAAACGACGGAAGAGGAATGTCGTTTGTCGTTTGCTGCGCTTAATTAAAAATCATGTATCCTAATTAATCATACTACGACTACATAACGCCATTATTCAATAACAACGATCATTACATAACCTCACATAATTAAAATTCATGAGAAACAATAGTCAAGTTCGTAACAATGTACATATACATACGTATAATAATAATATAGAAAGACAAATTAGTGTTTAACTTGATATTGACTTTCCTAACATATTCACAAGTAATAATATTTAATATAGGTAATATAAAATATGCAAACAAAGCATGATACTATTCGGATCTAATTTATTCACAGTTTTTCAAATTAAATAGATGATCAAAGTAAGCTTGAGCATTATTTAAATGAAATATTTGAAATATCTAAATTTTTATTTATAGCAATATATGTTTATTGAAATTTTAGCTTCTAGTGATATATAATCTTCTTTCCTATATCATACATATTTCAAATAAAAACGATACGATTGTTATGATGAGTCATTATTTCAAATTATTAGATTTTATCTTTATTGTAGATAGGATTTGGTCAAGCTTGAATCAAATAATAGATATATGCATAACCTGAAAGTGAAGTGAAAAATAAGAATTACATTAACAATAATAGCTTTTGAATTTCGTAAGGAAACAAATTTGCAAGACAAGAAGACAGCAAGCTTTAAAACCATCGTGTCTTAATTGATGATTGACGATAAAATTCTTTACAGTAATAAAAGTAAATTCTACCGTGTAGCAAATCACGTTTGTCACTTCGCTACAAGTGCATCTTTATCATGCACGTGGTAATAATTACCTTAACTAAAGGACAATCATGTGCGTGGCCCGTGTGAAAGTAATACTAAAATTACTATAGCTCTGAGGGGTGGGGGCAATGATCTCCCTTGCACCCCTGCTGTTTATTTCCTCACACCATTGACTCGAAGGTTATGCAAATATAGATGAAATCTCCATTTAGTATTATTTATCACTTTTAATAAATAATTTGTCACTTTAAATAAATAATCAAACTAAGGGGAATATAATATTTAGAAATAAATAAATTTCGAAGCTAGACACGTGGATTTCTAGGTTATTCGTTTCAATTTTTCTTTAATTAATATTTTATATAACTGAATATTAATAAAGATACTGTATCAATTAATTCAAATTATATTGTTGTATGCATATTATATATCGTATATTAATATTATATATTATGTGTCATATTATTGTATCACAATATTACGAATATGTCATATACAGAACACAATACATACACACCAAAAACAAATATACCTGTGAACTTTTAGGTTACTCTATTATTTATTATCCTATTTCCATTGATGTTAATGGATATTAATGAAAATACTGTATTACGATGGAACTTCAAATTATAACTATGATAATTTACTAAACAGGGAAACTATCATCATAGATGAAGCGATATTTTTTGATAACACCATCTTCAATACGAAAAAATAAAAATTCAAAATTCAAATTATAATCAACCATTATCGCTTAATTATCAATTATAAGTTATAAATATGTACATTTATATGTATATTCTTGAACACAGAAGATAATTTTCTATCTTCTTCCCTTTATTACATTTATGTACTGATTAAACTTGTTATAAAATAGACATTCTTCTCTAGTGTTCTAATAATATTGTATAATAACTCTACAATATACAATAATAAAATAACTAGAATAAGGCCGAATGATTAAAAATGGTATAGTGTACCTGTGATTGGAAAAGTGGCATAAGGGAAAAGGAGATATGTAGAATAAAACAATGGACATCTTCGACCATTCACCTATTATCGGACTCTCCCCCAATCTAACGAATCATGTGATTCGACATGGACGATACTTAAAGGTAACTCCTTCCGTGACATTAAAAAGGCACTCCCAGGCTCTTGTTGCATCGGTCCCTTTGCCTGACTGGTTTCACACGCTATGTCGGATGTAGAAACAGTACCGGTAACGCTATTTCTTTTGTATAGTACACCTCTCCACGATATCGGGAACAGATCTTCCTGTCACCTTTTAGACTAAATACTTAATAGAACTCGACAATTCAATAGTTAGAACTATCGAGATAGTGTAAAATATAAATAAAAATCCATAGTTTAATTACTTACGGTCTATTTTTTAGGAGTTACAATGATTTTTAATAAACTTTTTTCTTAAACTACATCTTTTCACATATCTTTTATTTCGATTTCTATAATAAGTTGCATACTTTAGTCAACAACGATGGTATTTTGCAATTTTAGAAAATCACATGTTAATTTATTTTATTTCAATTATACTACATATGATACATACTGCTAAAATTAATACACTAACGCTATCTACTAAGATTTCTAAGAACTTATTGTTAGTCGTGTATTAAAATTTAATTTGCCCATGGTAACATAAAAAATATTCAAACTTTCGAGTTCTCAGTTTTTCAAATTCTTAAATTTTACGATTTTCAGATTTTCAAATTTTCTGATTTTTCAATTGTCAGCTTAGAATAATATCACGTTTACGTAATTTTTAGATATTACAAATTTCTGTTTGGTTTGTAATAGGTAAAAATATCTATTCATGTAACCCCTCGCACTTACATATTTATATCCTGCCCTATAAATGAAGTAAGAAAGTTCGTATTCACGCCACTAGATGGTGCATTGCGATTAAAATTTCTCACTAGAGAGATTCAGTAACAGAGTCGTTAAATACAAACAGGAAGGTTAAAGTAGTTATCGCTTCTCGGCCTAATGGCTAAGATCAAAGTGTAGTATCTGTTCTTATCAGCTTAATATCTGATAAACTCCCCATCGGGGAGTTCAGAATATTAGTCTGATTTTTGGAAATAGGTGGAGATCGTGGGGCTCGCTCCTCCTCTGCCACGGGTCGGCCCGGTATTGCAGTGCTGCTGGGATTGGCCTAATTATTATTAATTTATAAGCAAAAAGTATATCTAGTGTTGTAACAATTTATTTGTTGTAACAATTTATTATTTCCACCTTTAATCTTCCCATTTCCAAACTGAAATTTTTGTGCTTGAATGAATGAGTAAAGGTGTATTAATTCTCTGACCTGTCTATGTTTAGAAGTTGTCATAAATATATTTGCAAAAACCACTCAACTGATCAAACTGAAATTAATTTGTTCCCGTTAATGTTTTATTTAATTATATAAATGTTTGCAATAAATAAATATGGAGTCTCATTCTCGTATTTCGTGAAATAGGTGATGATTTTATTTTACACATATTGTCTTAATAAGGAAGGATAAATGTAACAAATATTTCTCGCTTAATCTCGCTATATCTTATTTATGGTCGTTGTTAACCGATTTAAAGTAATGAAAAGTGATGATTAGGCTGAATTATTCGAATTTCGGTGAACATACTTTATTGGAATTTAAATAAGAATTACCATAATCAATTTTTCTTTTGCGCTCATCTCTCGTGATTTGGGCGCTAGTGACATCTGAGCGCGCATAAATTAACTGTATTCACAATACTCAGTAGATAGAAATAGGAGAGAGTAGACAGGATAGACGTGACGTTAAATGGTACTTTGTGTCTCAGGTGTGAAATACCGGTTTGTCAAAAAATTAATGTTTTTTATACCCTCTGCGATTTCCTACGACGAATATAGTAATTAACTTGGAATATTAGTATTTTATAATAATCTATATCACAAATAATTGTTATTGCAATACTTTTTTAGGATCTACAATTAGGAACTTGTTGCACACTATTGCCCTCTCTGTCTAGAACCGTTCATGTAATTTGTCCTTGTCGCACAGTCTTGCGGTCTTTCCTACGAACAAACCATTCAGTATCATTTATCCACATATGCTCGAAGTCACCGTCCCTGCCACCTTCAATAGATGTCAGCACATGGTTTATTCATGGGGCAAAAAACACATTAGTACGTGTTAATATACTACGAGGCAGAGTATATACATGTGTTAGATAAAAAGAACGATACTGTGTAATAAGGAGAGATATATGTCTTCTATCAACAAGGAAGGAGAGTGGTAGGCGGAAAGAGTCAAGGAAGGGTGATAATACGTTTGAATTCGCTTTTGAAAACCTATTTACTGATTGAATTTGAAAAGTTATACATTAACCTTTATAAAGTTGAAACAATAGGAACTTCTTCGTCAGAAATTATTTGAACATACATTTTTTAACATATCTTCAATTGTTATGTGAGAAATTAATCGAAAGACTTCAAAACAGTCGCGTTTACAGTATATTCTGTATATTTGGAAATGTCAAACTCGCGTGTTTTCATCTTGATGTTTAACAACCATATAAAGAATAAGCGGGTATTCTCAGCGTCACAGCCGCAAAAACATCGAAGCCCCTTAGCCTGTGTAGTTTGAGACATCCTCAAATAGCTCCACTATATTTTTTTAGAATCAGGAATAACAGAACCAAAGCAATCACTATGAACGCTTGCTACATGTTTACATGCTACATTACAATGCTTGATACTAAGGACATTCGTACCAAGTACCATGATCATATCCTCGATAGCCTCGTCGGTTATCAATCCTTTTCTATAAGGAATGAATTGCTCTGATTCATCGTGGTATATTTCTTGATGCATGTATTCTATGATTTCATTTAATTAGCAGCACTGTCTAAAACTGTCTTACTTCTTCCCGTGTATCCTCTACATTATAGCGATTATTTGAGTACTTGCGCACTGGTCCGCTGTACCAACACTAGTTTTCCTGTGTCCGCTGATCCTCCATGATATGCAGCGCTATACCATTTCGTAGCCGGGTCAAAACCAAGTGGTCGCGGCGGCGTTTAGAACGTGTTTAATACCGTACGTGTCGCAAAATATTCCACGAAACTGCGAATTCACATCTTATGCTTGAGGCACAAGCTTTTCATCAAGTAGGTATCACAAGCTTTCTGACTCGTTGTCCCAATAATTAAAGTCGTGGATAAAACGTATTTGCTTATCGAACGTACGTTGAGCATTCGATCTTGAGTAACCGCTGGAGAATTCCTCCGTCTCGCAGAAGAAGAATGCTACGCAGAAAAAAGAACTGATGAGTGAAATAAAAGAACGACGAGACACAGTCACTTATCTACTGTCGGTAATGCCACAGTAAGGACTATGAATTTAGGAGAAGATTAGGGGAAGGAGACCACGTGTTATCATGGTTTCAGCTGGAATATGTTTAGAAATATAATTAATATGTTGATATAGCACACATGTAAGAAAACAATCGCCTAGCATTCGTCACCCTTGGCTACGGCAAGAGAAAGAATAAGTAAGCACATGGTGCTAGTATAAACTAGGTCCATCTCCTTGGGGCACTGTGGGTTAACGTGCCTCAACTTTCAATACTGCGATGTCTAACACATTTAACCATTCTGTGTACAACCACTACGCAAGTTCAGTATTCTTGAATTGATATAAAGTTTTACGAACGCGACTTAACTTAACACATAACTCTCGTAGTATTGTCGTACGAATAAGTGGTATTCCCATGTAGGCAAATTTTTAATGATTTGCAAACAATTTCATTTTTACTTGTCCTTCTATTGTTTAATACAATTTTTAGAACCAAAAATTGGGCAAAAATTAAAATATATATTTATATAGTGTAATATTTATAATATATATGTGTGTTGTAATATTTTCAATATATATGTATATTGTAATATATTAAATTTTACTAATTAATTCTGTTTAATATCGGGGTATTCGGTGATGTTTTATGTTAAGAGATAAATAAAGAGAACAATTAAATAGAAAGAGTATTTCATTCGTGTATTACATTAAGCTCGTATAAATACATACACAAATATATAAGTTCGACAATCACTTAGCAGAAAGTACAAGCGTATGTATGATAATATAAAAATTACCATGTACAAAGTATAAAACGTATACATAAAAATAATAACTACGCGCGTATACGAAACGTGCGTTGAGAAAGAAAAGATTAAATTATCCTAATCGATACATAATTATATATGTCGTTAAATACCAGTGGAGGTGATTATATATAAATGTGCATGTGACTGAGTGGTGTAAGTATATTGTGTGGTATTAAGAAGTAAAAAGCTGTAAAAACGAGGGAGGTCCGTGACGGTTGTCGCCGAGCATTCGGGAATTTGTCAGGTTTTTCTTTCTTTTTTCTATGGCGATGAATGTTGGGGCCGATTTATTTCCGATAGTTGTTACGTGGTGGAAGATATTGATTGCTAGCTCCAGGTCCGCCGCCAGCTGCTGAAAATCAATATTTTATTCGTTATTCAAGCAGAAAATTTTAAAATAAAATATTACACGTTCTTTTAACAAAATTATACACTGTTCGTAATTTAAATAGCGCTGTATCGATGAAATTATGTAGTAGCGCCATCTATAAAATGGCTATAGAACTGGTATGTTATCTTTACAATAAGAAACAGAAGGAACTTCTTTACCAATTTTTATACATACAAAGAAAATGCAAATAAAATCTGAGATATTCTTTAATATTAAAAAAGCTCTGTCATTTTGAAAATAAATCCACTGACAGAAAGTTTTTAATGTAATCTAAAAGTGTTTAATCTTCAAATACTTTTAAATGCTTCTAAGCGCCTACACTATACTTCATACTGTATATCAATTCAAAATACAGGAATTGTAAAATTGCAAAAAATTGATCCTTCTTCAAATGTTAAGGTAATATTTTATAATACAGTCTATATTATTAAAATTAATGCGAAGAATATAATATACAGTATTGTACATGATTAAAAATATACTTACGTGCTTGATAGCCACCCTGGAATCCTCCCGCACCTCCTTGATAAGCAGGTGCTCCATAAGCACCAGCACCAGCACCTGCTCGAGCCTGTCCTTCGTATTGAACATCAGCAGTGTATCCATTCGCATCGTCAGCCATGTATTTTACGATTTGTGTCCTCGAGTCCGGTAAGAGCACTCTATATTCCCCTGTTACTACGTTACCGTCACTGCTCTCTCGTTGAGAGTAGTCATTGCCACTAGGGGGATCGTACACCTCGTACTGGAAGCTGTATGGCTGTGGCTACAAAAATAAAATGTTATCAATTATTTTTTGAAATTTTATTCAAATTCTAAAACTAGATATTACAGATTACTATAAATATGACATTATGGTGTTTCTTTTTTAATTGTAATCCTATAAAATTCTGTTCAAATACAAAAATTGTCGAACATACTCTTCCATAATCGCGACCCTGGCCTCCACCACCACCACCTTGGTAGCCTGCATCACCACCGAATCCAGGAGCACCATAAGTGCCAGATGGACGTCCTCCAAAACCAGCGTCTCCACCAGCTCCTGGAGCTCCGTACAACGCATTGGGTCTCCCCCTGATACCTCCTCCTAGATCTCCAGACAATCCTCCTGGACCACCGAATCCAGCTCCACTGGGTCTGTTGTACTGGTAACCACTTCCACCGGCGCTACCACCCGGCAGCAATCCAGCAAGTGCATCACTAGCAAAACACGATAGCAGCAATAGCACTTTCGTTAACTGAAACAGAATAATTCCAACCTTATTTTCGACGTATACGCTGGTAAAACGCTTGAAAAATATTTATCGTTTGAAATAGGAAATGTGATATGAAAATACAGATTGGCTGACCTACAATAGCTGCATAACTGAATTTTGTTAGCACTTGAATCTTCCTGTACATTAGCTAATAATATTAATAAATTGATATGGTATATGTAAACTTTTCCAAAATTCGCTTTCAGGAATTTATTTGATTTAGTATGAAATTAATTACTATTCTGTGACAGAATTCATTAATTGATATCTTGTAACTCTTGGAAAGATTCACTAAAAGTATCTTTTTTATACCTTCAAGACCTTGACTAGCAATTTCTCTTAATTAATGCTTCAAATCAAAGATTTCCAAGCTAATATCAATCTCCTCAAAAAAGTAATAATATTTTCATCGGTATTACATTTAATGGTAATCTATAGCTAATCAGAGATTATAATCTGTAATATATCCTTAAGTTTGATACATCTTCCCTTGAGTAATTTATGGAATTACTTCCTCCAGGCATGAAGCAAATGATCAAGTACACAGAGAGAAACTTGCAGAAGAAGCAGTAGTCTTGCATCACTAAATTTTGCAACATCTATGTAACAATAACATATCCAATAAACCATATTCTTAATCAAGAAGCTACACAACCAACAATTATCACAACTCTAATATCAGGAACAACTACAACAGAGCAACCAAAATGGATTAGTTATGAAACCAGACTGAAATATGTATCCAATTCGTTGTAAACAAATACAAGGAGTGTGATGAAGATTGTTACTATGTCTGTCAATACAAATTCATCCAATGAAGAAATATTTGCGAAATGTTTGTTGTGCCAAGTGGAAGATATTAATATAAATTCTATAATGCAATTGCTCAAAGGGGAAAACTATTTCTCTTGTGGAATAGAATTAATAACAACATGCACGATAAACCTATTGCCTGATTTCGACATTGGACGTCATTAGTACTGGCGACAAAAAGAATTGAAGAAAATGCAAACGCCGAGTTCAATGGAAAGCTTGAAATATCGCGTGCCAATGATTTACCAATGGCGAAATTAATGTTCCACTGAAATCAGGGATGATTACCGAAGACGAGCGTGTCTTCTTCTCATTTTGAACATTTATTGATGCACGTGTCTAGGGAAGTGAATGTTCCATCCAGCTCTAAGCACGTGGAACACAAGTAATAAGTTTGAACTGGTTCAGGAAGATTGCAAACCAAAATGAAAAGATCATTCTATGTATCTACTTTGACTGAGTCTAGTTTCATGGAGCTCCAAGTCATTGGAGATTCGACTTAACTACCTCGGACCTTTGTATTCTTTATAGTTTGATTTTTGGAATTGGATTTTTTGTGATCTTTCAATTGTAAGACTCGATATAAGTTTCGATTAAATATAATAAATAATATAAGAAAAGTTTGGGTATTTTGTTTTATATTATGAAAAATGAGAGTTGGAAGATTTCTTTAGCTAAATTCTTAGTGAAATTTTAGTGTTGCTACGAGTTAGTTAGTCATAACGAGTTGTATAACTTGAAACATTCAGCTAATCGCCAATCTTGACTTATCAAACTTCACTTTCAGTCTTCACTGCAGTCAGAAATTAAAACTTCATGACCAAGATTTAAAATTGTAAAGAATGTAACGATAGTCCTAAATTTTCAATTGAATGAAGAAATGAGACCTCAAGGAAGCCTACAGTAACCTACCAAGTGTGAAGATATAAAAACCTATACTGGCACTAAATTTTCAATTCAAGAAACTTAGAATTTCGTTGTCAGGTTTGAAACTCATCTGAAAATCTCAGATCTCGTGCTAAAAAATATAATTTTACAATTTAAACCTACAGAATATGACTTAAAGAAGAAACATAATTTTAAACAATGAATAACATGAAAGGGCTATGAAATCAAATAGTCTGCACTTTAACCAAATATTCTGATGTTCAGAATTAGTATCTATAAATTGGTATCTATACCGTCGCGTTACCAGAATGATGATTAGTAACCATAACCGGGAGGATAACCTACCTGGTGGTAATTCATATTGGTGTTATGAGCGAAGACGCGAAGCGAACTGAGAAGATGATCCACGGACGAGTTTATATACCATCCAGACCCTTTGTTACAGTTTATCCTTAGCGCTGCATATCCACGTATTAACCAGTATGTATTAGAATGACCGGCTATGGGTGTGGGAGGTGGAGAGGAGCAGCGCATCTTCCCTTCACTCTCGGTGATGCATCATGGGAAGAGATATCCCGTTGATGATGACTGAAACAGCTTTAAATTTTAATTGGATCCACGCACGTGACTCCTTGATCGCCTGGATCATTCGGCTGTCCAAAGAGCCTCGGGTTCCAGCTAATAGGAGGTCTCTCAACGACCCTCTTTCCAATCCCTGGGGAACCCTCATGATCTATTGAGTTTTGCAATTTTCTTGTCAACAATTTCCTTCGTTTTTTTTTTGCATATCGTGACGTTATATATTTGTTCTTTTTTAATTAATTATTCTAGTGTAGTGGGTGTTTGTTGTGTTTATTATTAATGTTTATTATTAAGAAATTTTAAAGTTAAATTAACAATTTTCATTCCTTCGGTGCTTGACATTTTTTATTCATTTTAACACAGAGTACGTTTTATTTTTTCACAGAAAAATCCCTGTCATTTTTTCTAATTTATGAAAATATTTTTCCTCTGCCTAAAATAGCTTTTTGCTTCTAATCAAAATTTTATGGGGTTACCGAAGATATGTATGAAATATATGAATATAAATATATATATGAGATGTAGATTCCATGAGTTACTTGGAATGTAAGCGTGTGCTTTGACACCTGGAAAAATCATAGAGTTGTTCTACTCGCGTTGCACAACCCGTAGTAAATCTCTTTGTCAACGTTACGATATGAAGGCGATTCATCCGCCGTGGAAAAAAGGAAGAAACGGAGAAAAAAGGATTTCAATCTCATCCGAGTGCTCAAATGTGCTGAACCAATTACTAACTTGTAATACGAATGAAAGGTGGATGAAGAAATAGGCTTGCTGCTTGGTGATCGAACGGGTAAAAGGCAGAAAATAAAGGAAAATCTCGTCTGTTTTAATGCCTCTATAAAAACATTAAAACACGCATCATATAAAAAATAAAAATGCAAGCTACCATTCCAACACCAGAAAATTCCAGTTATCTTATAAAATTGAAAATTAATTTTACGAACTTGTATGAAATATTTTTAACTAGATATTTTCCCATTTTTTCCTATTTAATGATCATTTATGAAATTAATCAGATGAAAGTATGGAAGATCAAAAGTTTTCTAGATATGTACAGTGATTGACAAGTTCTCCTGTACTTTCACTCAGATAGAATGTGACCCTGTTTCAATATTTGGCAATAGAAGCACATCGCTGTTAACTGCTCCAGTCAAAGACTGCTCCTACGTAAGGTTTTGCAATTTTTTGCTATGCCAGCCTGTCCACTAAACATAGCTTTCAACCAACACCAATACCTATAATCTAGCATTAGGAATTAATACAAGTATAAAGTAATACGATATATTTCTTCGGTAGACCAATTATCTAATTTATTTTCCTTATTGTACAAGAATTTGAATAAAGTGGTCACCAAAAAGATATACATAATATAACTTTACTTGCTTATGTAACGTATTAAGATTTTCAAGAAAGCTACCATAACGGTACTCAGACAGAAAATTGTCAACGTCCAGTTAATCGGATTTGCCCCTGAATAGTAGATGTAATTGCGTGTTCGCTAGTACTAATGAATTCCACGATTGTACGCTGTTATATCGTTATTAACAGAATGAGAAATCTTTCACCAGGAGGATTACGATCTACGCGTGAGTATTTTTAAGGATCATCCTGGTAGTCGAGGCTGAATATTTTCTTAATTGCACCTTTTCTTCTGGTGTCGTTTCTTTTCCACTTTCAGCTGCCTGCAGGTTTAATGATTCAATTAAAGTTCCCCGAGTAGATGTATACAACGTTGTTGTTGTTGTGTATCGATATCGAATCGGTCGTGCCGTTGTTGATCTGCAGCAGGTATGATCCTATAATTCCGCGCTGCCATAAATCCAATAGTATGGAACAGGAAACTCGCGGTCCCTGTTTAATATCTCTGATCGATCTACCTGTGAACTTTAGAACGACGCCGTGGATCTGGTACGAAATTTTCAATTCAAATGCAGCAATTTTGACTGAACAAAGTATTCCGAAATCGTTTTGTGGAAGTATTCGATAAGGTAAACTACTTACGCGGATTGGTGATCGCACGAATGAATGCCATCTTACAGGCGTCATTAAAGTACATCTGTTATTGATACAAAATTGGTTAAATGGAAATAATATTCGTTGATTAAAATATACTAATTTCATCTCAGCTATGAATTGTTCTGGTAGTGATATGTTTAAATAATATCTATTTGTTATTGATCACTTTTTTTAAACCATTCTAAGGATACATGTTATATATATGTATATATATATATATATATTGCTGAAATATATATATAAATATACATATAATCTCAAGTTTTATAAATTATTGCTTAAATATTAATATATGATTATTCGTAATTTTAGAATCATAGGTAACAATAAAAGTCATTAAAATATTAATTGCAATTACTGCATTCTGTATTAGAAGAGCAATTCAAAAAGAACGCGTAAATTTGTAGCAAGTTACCAAATCTTTACTATAGGGCCCTTGCTTCACACAATGGCAGAAACCTTCACTGAGGAAATACGTTCGACGAACATGCCAGGAGGTTACGTGGTCCGAGTGAAAGAAACCCAATGGTATGATCTCGATCCATAGAAAGTGGTAATTTATGGTTAACGTTGGCGTTAATTCACTTGAATAGCATCCTAGTTACACATGCAAGCCAAGTTGGCATCCCTAGGACGCGTACAATTATTCTAACCACTGATATAATGGCTATAGAAGTTATAATTGTTGGTATTTCTCTCTGTTTATATTCGTCTTAATAAGAAGTTTATTAACTGGTAGAAGCCATCATAAACAACAATCCGATTACGAAAATGACCAGGTCGAATTTTTGTATGGCGTCAAGACTGATTGTCAGATCTAGCAGAAGGCTTGTGGCGAATATGGGGTAACTATCTAGAGCTATTTCTCTATTCAGAAACTTGACTGATGCCAACTAACCTGATCATATGAAACAGTTTCTAAACGATTTCGCGCGTTCACTTCACGGAAAACATTAACTCGTCTTCAATTGATGCGTTTACTCCCTCGATAAAGCGATCTTCACATCTATTTCTATGATTTGTTCCTCATCAGACATCTTCTCCGCTTATTAGCATGTTCTTTTCAATGAAATTACAAGGTATTGTTTCCATGAGAAATTGGAAGTACTTTTGAAACTAAATCTTTTCTCAAATTATAATAATGTTTTTAACAATTATATTTTTAACAATTATTTTTAAAGCGGATAATTTAAAAAATTAAAGTTTGGAAGTTAAAAATTAGAAGATCCGAAATTTGAAGTTTAAAAGATTAAAATTGTAATTATTAATCTTGCAAATTTAAATTACAAATATTTTCCAAATCGTCTAGAATTTTCAAGTAAAATAATTTAATATTTTTTACAATAATTTCAATTACATATCTAATCGATAGGTTATTGTGAAATTTTGACTATTCGAAAAAATGAGATAGAATGGAACGTACATATGAAGCCATGTATAACAGTTAAATCGCAATAATGAGGCCAAATAGTATGGCAAATAATCATACGAGCCGAATGACATGATCGTCATCCAACACTACTATTATATTTGTTTCGTAAAACGTATTACTCGCTCAGGATTGCCGGCAGTTACTTAAATCGCCAAACGTAGGCGATTCTTACAACATGCTTGAGCACGCGGGAATCACTTTCCCCGCAACCCCTTATAAATTTACCATTAATTCCTCCTTCCAGCTATTTGAGTAAAATATCAATTTTCAATCAATGATTCAAGTACAAAAATTATATCCTTCGAGATTCCTAATTACATGTGTGACTATAATTACTACAGAACTAAAAACTATAAGGTCAATGCAGAAAGAGATACGTTTGGCTGCTATAATAATAACCAGTCTCTATTTAAACTTGTAGCAGAAAGAATTTTCAGCTATATTAGTTACAATCATCAAATTATTTACTTTTTTAGGAAGATATATAATTTATTTCAAAACTGAAATGAGAGAGCAGAAAGAAGATTAATTTGTCTGTGTTTCCAAATGATTAATGGAATAAAAATAATAAAGAAAACACACAAAATTCACTCAGATACAATAAAAAGCGCAAGGTCGATACAAAGAAATATATAAGGTACTCAGTGCAGAATTAATAACTCTTTTATTCATGAAGTAGCTGATTTGTTGAACCTGTAATCAGCTGTTATGAATATATTTCCTCAACTACTACATAGGGACTTTATTGTGTTTACAGAATACAACCACACGACGATGAATAGTACAAAACATCCAGGAATGAATATTGAATGGACCTGTCATAAACTTGTCCCAAAAAAGCATCCAGTAGCCATACCCAATCACTCAGGACAACTTTACTCCATTTATAATCTCACTAAGTTATTTAACCCTGAAAAAATTAACCAGCAAATCGAAAAATCACTTGAGTTCCTATTACGAATATAAAGGGATCATACTAAATGGCCTACAAGATCAATAATTTCGCAAAACAACTCATAGTAGTCTCTATAGTACACACGTGATTAGACTATACCAATTTGCTATAATGATTCGCCTTTGGCATATTTACAGCCGCTAATTCGTTTCCTAATCTGATTTCGTAATTTCAGTATAGTGTTGCGTTATCTTGAATAGCCAATACAGGCCAGTCTGTGACGGGACACTTAATTAATCCCGACATAATTATCGCTAATTATAGCTGATACAGTGAAAATGAGTTCGGGGTAGAGGCTGGCCTGCATGGTAGTTCGTACTCCATAAGAGCGCCCAGATTCTGTGTTTCTCTTTCTAATGTTTGCCATGGAATCACGGAGTGAACGTTTTGATGCACCGTCTACTCCGTAATCGGGGATAAACGGTAATTGTGTAATCGTTGCGATGCGGAAGACGTGTGAAGCCTTCTGCATATGCATGCATGTATGCAGAATGCACGTCTCTCCTCTTTCTCTCGATCGGTGTCCCAACCTCGCTCACGGAAAACCCTATAATCGACAGCTTTGTCCTCTGGTGGTTAACTACTGATGCAACTTATAGGTTATACATCCTGAGGGTTGCTCTCGGATTCTCTCAATAGAATTGAAAGTGCTGGAATTAGGATCTTTTTTCTAATTTATCCTACTAAGTATCAACATCAGATCTACACAATGTTTTACTTTCAAATTTTGTAATTTCCAAATCTGCTTATTTTTAAAATTTTAGCTCTCCAGATTTCTCAGTTTTCAAATGTTTAGATCTTTAAATTTTAAGATTTTTCAAGTTCTTATGTTTCCAAATTTTCAGATCTTTTGATCTGCAAAGTTTCAAATTTTGTGACTTTCATCTCTGATTTTCAAAGTTGTTCGTAAGTCTTCCTACATATAGTTTATTATTGATTGAAAATATGAAAGATATATACTAATACTCGTCCATTATGCTACAGGATATTTCAACATTACCAAAGTCTTCGACCAATAGAAAAATTCCTAGGTATCATATCGTAAATTGTAAAGGATAAAAACAGAATAGAAATGTCTAGGGACAAAAATCCGAGACAGTGAAGAATCTCTGTGGTGCTCAGAAGTGATGAATGTTTTCGAGGCTTCATCCTCGTTTCGGCCCTGGTTTTTTCATGGTGAATCCAGAGCATTAGAAGCATATTCCAATCATTATCCACGTTCCTTTGCAACGGCTAACGTCTTTCATGTCGAAGCACCGGCGAGATGTACATACGTACTCTTTAGTCGAACGCATTACCGATTACGCCATCGTTCTACGAAACCTTTTTCGCAACTTTATCCCATCCGTATTCACCCTCGCAACAAACCATGTATGAATAAGACGTATCCGGATACCATTGATTGTTACTGAGTCTCCTTCGACTTCTCTCACACTATATTTTTAATCATTTGTCACTTCTATGTCTTGTAAATTGAAATTTTATTCATCTATTTACTGATGAAATATGAGTTACACTAATTAAAGGACTTCTATAAATCCTTTCTTATAAATTGAAATTTTATTACTTTATTTATTTTTGAATTATGAATTAAGATTGTTAAGACATTTTTTTATTCAGTTCTCTTCTTCATGTGGTAACTTTTTTAACGAATTGTTGAGAAAAGAAAAGAATAATTAGGCTGACAGGTTCTTGACTAAAATAAAAACTAGAAAGAGTCATAATTACAGGTTTTTGATGTTTCTTTTCATATAGTCCTTGAATCTTTGACAAATTACTAACTAAAGTCAGTTAATCCATAAGAATTAGATGGTATCATAATTCTAGATTTGTTATATTTCCTTTCCATAGAACCATAATTATTGTCCAAAAATTGTAAGAAGATTCATAAACATAAATCATACACTCTTTCCTCATAGTATCTATTTCCATATTAAACTATTGTAAAGAACAATATACATAATTAGTAACAGCTATAAATCTAAGTCATCATCAAGTATAGATCACAAAAGACATGTCAAAAATTAAACTCGAACATCTACTTTTCCTAATCCAAAATCAACTGACAATTGTTATTCTTGCAGGTCACTATCAGATCCAATACAGCTAACATCTGATCGTCAATCCAGCATACTTATAGCATCGTAAAAGTACCAACGTAACGCGTCTCTCCTCACTGACCGTTCTCCGACAGTTTTAAACGAAGTCAAGGAAATTAACTTTAAATGGAGCGTTGGGGCTCGCAGAAAGCACTTTCAAAACTGTTGTAGCACCGATTAAACCAGCAACTCATCTTTCACGTCGGCCAATCTTAAACCGCGAACCAGACGCATCCTATCCGATTACGTCACGTTGTTTTCGTAAGTTCGTTCTAGCTACAATCAAAGAGCCTTTTTGTTCTCCGCTTCGCTCACCTTCACCTTTGCTTTCAGTCACACATCCCCTTTCAGTCACTGGTGGAAGGACAAAACTGCTCGTGTTTGTCCTTCCTGCTTCTATGGGACTCAGTTCTGTGTTTTCAATGCGAGAGATTAGTTGAAAATTTAATCATTATTAACTTTAAAAATAGGAAAATAAAAGATTTAGTGGTTGAGTTAAGTACTTACTTTAACCCACATATTGGAGTCTTTACATTTTTACTTTTGTTTTAAAATAATAGTAATTGTAATTATTATATTATTATTGTAATTATTATATTATATATATATTATTATTTATATTAATTACTATATTATTATATATTAAGACATATGTAGGTATGCATGGTACTTCAAATGGATTAATTATTAATACGTCCTTAATGATCAATTTAGGACTTCCAAATAAGTTTTAAAGCTAATAATAGCTAGATCATACTGTAGCAATATATTTTTATGGTTGTAGACCATAATAAAATGCAAAATCCAGAGAATGTTTCAATCTATTAAAAACTTAAGAATACACTATGTATATTAATCCAATCCGTTAATGTCATGGATGCTCAAAAAGGAACTCGACGTTATGCGCTCATTTATCATATATCAGTGTTTCGTATGAAACGAACTGATTTTACGCAGCGTCTAATGATTAATCGACTGCCATTAAAATGAATTTCGCAAACGATAGGGGAATTGTCATTACGCCTACGCGAGTATTTATCTGCAGATACGTACAGATAATAATCGTACAAAAAATAAATAAATAAATGAAAATTAAAACTCTTTTCTAAAAGAATTTACTTTATTTTTAGGACTAAGTATAATGTCTACATTTTAAAAGTTAGAATGAATAGTGATGTTAGTCAGTCCAGTGTACTTGACTATTTTGACACGTCGTGGAATCTCATCTGGGACGCAATTTAGATGTTACAATATCAGAGAAAGCGTCCTCTCAAGCACGTGCCATGTTCAGGCTTCCTGGTGACATAATATGAAGTAACATCGATCGAAACTCGATCCATTACGGATGCTTCTCAAAACGTATCCAGATTATTTTTTTCTGCGAGAAATGAAACATTTTTCAATCAGGTTTCGTTCTTCCTACCTATTCGATACATCAGCATGACGCGAACTCGATTAATGTGCGATTTCACCAACTGTGAGAAAATCAGTAATTATACAATCAGTTACGGTAAAGTAATATTATTTATATAATCAACGAAGCTCTTGGATAGACAGCAGTTATTTGGATTTCCTATATTGATCGCATCTGCTTTGGGACTGCTTCAGATTCATTTATGTTACGTACCTTTCATTGTACGAGCATTAATTTCTCAAATGTTCTGTAATATTTTTAATGCTTTCATTATTTCAATTATTTTTGCTATTATAATATTTTTCATACCGTGTTACTTATTTTTTACGTATTTCAATATTTTTTGTTATTGTTATTATTATTATCAGATTCTTTTTTTAGTTTTCTGGTATCTTTTATAACGATAAGGGATTGTATTAGAAAATTTGGAAAACACAAATATAAAAAGATAAAATAGTTTTTATTACAAAATTGCTAATCTTACAGGACGGACGCTTCTTATCCTATGCTAACAATAGGAATTGTACTAAAGTCACTTCTTAAAGGCTGGCCCGTACGTCGTCGATGGAGTCCGCGTATTATAGTTATTGCGAGCTCCAAAGTTGTTATAACTGTTGTCCAACGAGTTGGAACCAAATCGGTAGGGATAATTGTTACCATTGTTGAAACTTCCACTTGGTGCTTGGTAATTGTAGCCTCCATTATTACCTTCAACCACAAAATATAACAATTAGTTTTAATTAACTCTTCCAGCTACCGGTCTTCCCATAAAAATGGATTATAGTCAGACACCTGTCAGAGTTCCATAATTCATTTTAATTAATTATCAATTGAGAACTCAACATATATTAAGGTAAAATATGTACATCTTTATTATTTCTAAAGGATAAAATAATATTTATAGTAAGAACACAAATTATATGATTCTTAAATAATATTATGAACTATCCAATAGACTCGTTTGGGTAATAACCCTCTAATTATTAACAGCTGTATACCTGGGGAATCATAAATTACCTAAATTGCCTGCGTTGTATCCTCCACCTCCATTATTACCATGGAAGCCAAAACCTTGGCCACCACCCTGGTTATTATTATTATTATTATTATAACCATTGTTCTGAGTGTTGTACTGATCAGGATAGGTTGGTGTACCCTCGTATCTTACATCTGCATGAAAACCTGTCCTCCAATCAGCAGTGTAAGTCACAATTTGTGTCCTGCCATCTGGTAACTGAACTCTATATTCTCCTCTTACAGTTTCCCCATCACTGCTCTCGCGTCTGCCAAAATCATTTCCGGTTGCTTGGTCTTTCACTGCATATCCGAATTCGTAGGACATTGGCTGAAACGATGTTTGTATTCTTCTTAACATGATACTAATAGTAAAAGTGAAATAGAATTATTCTCAAATATCCTTCGATACCGTTGATGATACCAATGGCATATAATTATACAAAACATTTCATAACTATAGGTCAATGAAGAAGAGAGTAATATTTTAAATAAGAAAACTACGAAAATATTAGGACAAAGTGTATTGCTGTCCATAGATGCCAAAATCCGTATCTTTGAAACTTTATTGCTACAAACCTAACTTTCTATCATCATTATTCTTTCATCTCGATTTATCTTTTCTTTTAAAACATACTATATGCATAAAATTTCGAGATTTAGGGAAGTTATTTTTTTATAAACATGTAAGTAGTAGAATAAAATCTGATGTTGAAGATTTTGTATCTTATTTTTAGTTAGTAATTTAATTCTAGGTCAACTTTTGATTAATGATATCTCAATAATTACAGTAACGCATAAACAATGGAGACGTTATACTCTATAATCTCTATTGTGCACGCACGAGCTTTATTTGCATGTTAGGTGCCGATCACAGATTCTGTTGTCGGACTTTCTATTAAAGTGGCTTCTCAGATCGCCGCTTTGAATGTTTTCCTAACCTAATTCAATGATTTCATTATTAGACTATTGTCTTCCCTATGTTGCTTGATAACATGAAGATGCCATTAGAGTGGTTGGAACTGTTTATTATATTCTTTTTATGTAATCTTATTTTTCTGTTTAGATGATAAATAATTCCAATAATTTTTGCTTATATAATAATTTTAACCAGTTTCATCATCACTTTCCTTTTGATTTTCTAGATAATTTTTGTGATTGATGTGGAACAATAGATTCTTCTAAGTGAATGCAACATGTGAAGAAGACATTAGAAAGTGTTACACTTTAACTGGTATAGTAACTTATGATTTGTCAATTGTATCATCTCTTTGAATTACTATTATTACACTAATCCTTGAGATGCTGATACCTAATTGTCTAAATACTTTCTCAAATTGATATATTTCCATTATGTGACAATTATGTTTATTATTATTGCCAATGTAATATTTCTTTGAAACCTCTTTGGTTCACTATAAATACACATGTAGAAGATTATTATAATTTCAGTATTTCTTAGATTGTTATTCTCATTATGATATTTCCCTATATTATTATGTATTATTTTCCTAGTAACTTTTCTAGATTATTATTATTATTTTATTACTCCCATCATTACACTAATAATTAATTTAAATTTTCTAACCGCAGACTCAGTATAAGCTATCATTTATGGTTATTCAAGAAGTTAAAGTGTTCATAGTTATTCACACAACAACTATCAAATTGTTTTAATACTGTATTTAACTTGTATAAGAAAAAAAAAGGATGTATTGTAAATGCTCGGAATTACACCATGTAAGTGGTTACACCAAGTGGCTGAACTTTCTTCTAAGGAGAAGTGGTACAGATGAAATGACTGAAGAAGAACAACAAAAGGAGGAAGGCGACTGTGATTTAATCTGGCTCGCGCCAGGCCGTTCGACCCCGCGGCTAGAACCGCGCAAATGCACATAACCGGATCGTTTAGATTCTTAAGATGATTAGCTAATCGGCAGTAACGATTTGCTACGGATGATGCCTACGGTCGCGGTTCATCCTATTAATATTGTTACATCAGACTAAGTTTACGTCATGCTACATAACCGGATGAATGTGTAACATTTCATGGTGGAACACAGGGATTCCGGTGCCCACGTACCATTTCCAGAACCTGGAATAGTGCCATGGGCACAGTTTCCTGTTTCCTCTTCGTTGAAGTTATTTTTATTATAAGTAGATGCTGAAGATATTCTTTCTTAATATAATTATTATTTTTGTCATTTTATGAAATACTTTGTTAGATTAGATTGTTTCTGTGTTGAAATATTTATTATATACATTATCTCTCTGTGGAATATTTTTTTATGAAATATCTTTTCACTTTTTATGGAACGTTTTTTTATTTTAAATATTCTTTTCGTAAATTATCTTTTTCTAAATCATCCGTATTTAGAAAAAATTCTCCTTTAATTCCTCGAAATAATATCTTCACTTCAGAAAATTCTCCTGTTGTGTATCTCTTTATACAATTTAATCCAAAATCCTCCCAGACGTATCATCTCCTTGGTGAAAGATTTGTTTCAGTATTTTCAACCAATGCGAGTGCATTTGTTCTGCGTTCTCTTTAACTCGCCAACGCTTATCCTCCATTAGAGCCCGCAGAAAGTTATGCCAACCAGCATTCCTGATTTCATACATGATAAACTCATTTACCCATCGAGTGCGTAGAGCAACGATTCCAACAATCACGTGCTGTTCATCTTATGGTCGTCTAGAAGGATCCAACTACCATAGTATGTTATCCTGTCCCATCACGTGCATACATCATCTCTTCTCTCCTGGACTATCAATCTCACGTTATAAGACGCGTTACGGTATTATATACAAATATAGTATAATACATACATAATAAATATAGTAAGTCATAATCAAACCTTGTAAAATTTATATATGTTATAATTTTATCTTTAATAAGGACGTTATATTCTTCTAAATTTTTAAGGGAAGCATTTTTAATCGAAAAACTTTTTCTAGGGAAATGAAAATTTTAGGGATATTTCTGGGTTGAAATTCATGCTAATGTATTTGAAGTACCAAGGCTTTAAATTCTATTGGACACTTGTAGGATATGCGTAGCCATTTTGGTCACCTATATAAGGGATGTTATATATATTGCTTTGCAACGTTATAACCGCACGTGTTAATGTAATTTCATCGGTGTTGCAGCGACTCGAGGAGTGGTTATTGTTCTCTGTCGCAACGAAGTTGAAGTGCTTATGAAGAACATAAATTCCCGTAATAGCGCTGCGAAGCGAGTGGTCTGAGATCTCCTTTAAATGATTCTACGATAATTCTTCTCTTGTTACAGTTGAAATAGACGATTACCATAGGAGATTAATAAATAAATAAAAATTAATTGAAGATGAAATTACGATACATATAAGTTTTATAAATTTTGAACAATTAACTTTTGTATTATAAAATAATAATAAAAATTTTACAAATTCTAATAAGTAATCATTTTGAACTTTCAGGATATTACGATAGAAGATAACGAAGGGAAAGAGAAGAGATGCTATCTGGCTAAAACTAAAGTGCAAAATCGATGTCCGGTCGATCCATTCTACATTTACGTAAGCAGATCGTGCATTGAGTGCTCGACAAAGTTCAATGTTACTTGTAGAATCAGCGTTAACCCAGATCTATTCATCTATTGCAACCCTTGCCTCTACTATGAAACAGTATGGCGGAAATGCAGAATGAATGGATCAATGAGTAACACGGTTTAGTGAACTAAATCGTTCAAGATCACTTTCCTTTGTGTTATCTCTTCAATTAACTGGTAAGTAATATCTTGTTAAAAACAGATCCCATTTTTCAACTTTCTTCCTACATTTTTTTTTTTTTATTATTTTTTGTATTCTCCATAATCTCCACAATGTTATTGAAATATTAATACACTGAACAGAAATTTTATTTTTTACTTTTGATATAATACTTATATTTTTGTAATTCTTCGTTATATTGAATTATGTCATTACGTTATTATATCAAACAAAACTGTTTTCAATATCAAGGAATATCCTAAAAAATCCGTTATTGTTTGATACAGCAATTTCTCAGAATAATGCAGTGTTTCTAACACCAAAATGAATTTCCTTAGGGTAGCATCAATCGTTGAAGAGAACGTAATTTAGTTTCTATCGCAACAGCGAATTGTTCCTTGTTCTGAAACCAGCCCAAGAAGAAGGTAATTAAGTTTAAGCAATCGTGATCGTTAGATGCACAAAAGAAGAGATCTTAAATGGCAAGCAATAAATAAATTATACCAACTATCTTATGTATATCTAACCATCGTTCTACGATTTTGACAGAATTCAGATTGATGATTTATGGTTAGTAGAATTTTACAAGGGGTGTAGATTGATTTATTTTAGATCACAGTTGCGCCTTACCTGATCGACGTAATCATTATCGTTCCCATTGTCGTAATGATGATTACCAAGACCATTTCCACCAGATGTTCCATGGTTGTTGTTGCTTCCAGCATAATTCCCTGGGACACCGTATTGGGTATTCAATGGTGGTTCACATTGCACAATTCCTATGCTCACCATGAGGGCGAGAGTTAACTGGAAATTAAGGCCTAGTTAATCGCATCGGACACTGAGGAATATTTATAGGATACACCTCAAGAATTACTTCAGAGATCTACTGATATTTGTGGATTATACGTTAAAGATTACTGTAACTAGTGAGTAAGAGTACTCATTGTCAGTGACTATGTTTTATGGTTCGTTTCAAAAGTCTAAAGGTAAATGAATATTTTAAGGTAACCTTCGGAAATCTATCTGAAAACATAAAAACCTATCAGTGTCTCAAATCTCAATAAAACGGCATTGACCTAATTATTGATTCTTAAATACTAAAATATTGCTAATAATAATATTGTCAATAATATTATCAAGTTGCTATTCTCTCATGATAATCACTACGCATAGCGTTAACAGCATAATAAAGGAGTAGCGCGGAGGAATAATTAATTCGAAAGGTATCAGACAGATTCCCAGGCATAGAACAGATGCGTCGCGTCGAAAGCGCGAGATGATCAAGGCAGCTCACGTTGCGTAGGCGAGAAATTGGAGTCGTGAGCCAGCGTTTTCCTCCCGTTTCTGTCGTGAGAAAGCCTCCGAGTGCGCAAAAGAGAGGGAAACGTTGCGTCATGTCACATCTCGTTCAAAATCAGCGTCAGATTAAGCGCGATTGCGGGAGAGGAAGAAGAAAGATGAAAACGAAGGAATTAGACTGTATTCCGTTGGACTACAACAAGTTCTCGTTAAAGAGTCGTCTTGTTACATATATATATCCTTTTACAAGGAAACAAATTTTTCAAACTCACGCAGACCACCAGTCACGCTCGCTGTATTGTGTACTGAACAATGTAATAACAGAATATTGGGCCCAAATTCATCCGGATGTGAAATAAGAAATGTAACTTTCGTTCATGAATAAGTCAACAGTGACTTAATTATATCTGTGAAATGATTTTTTAAATTCCAAGAGATGTTACATATTCTATTAAAGAATTAATAAATAATAAAATTTTTCAGGATTATAGGTTAATTGAGTAACATATTATAGAGGATAATAAATGAGACACTTTTCGTTCAATGAAAATATGTCCTATTTTGCTCTGTTTTCCAAGTAATGGAGCTTTAACGATAAAGGAGTTAAACGCCTAACATCAGGCAGCCCGCTATACAATTTTCTGAGGCGCGATGTTCGAAGTATACATTTTCCTTTTTGTTAAAAATAAAGTATAATTGGATAGAAGTTTATTGGGTAAAAATGTTCATCTTTAAACTATCTATTATTTCCAAATTTTCAAACCATTGATTATATTTATAATTCATTAAAATTGTGAAATTCTTGTAATTGTTTTTATTATTATTTTAAATTAATCAAATTGTTACAAGTTTGTTACATAACACTTTTAATGCTCTTTATAATTTTTTAAAATTCTCTACAATAATTATATTTTCGTTCAAGGATTTTTCTTCAGTTCTGGTTATTATAGATGACACAATCAGAAATATTGGAAATGGAATTTTCAATTCCATTGTACGAGAAAGTTGATGGAATTCACTTTTAATTGACTACCCAGGATATGAAAGATTATTCTAGTTATATTTATCTCATTTTCTTACAAACAAAGGAATTCTTTATCTGCTATTATTCTGATGAGTCAAATGATTGAGCAATCCGGCACGTATGTATATATATTATTACAATAATTTTTGGAAAATGGCTTAATTTTTCAAAATCAGTTATTACTATGTTTATTAATATATCATTATATTATAATGACCTCATATTAACATTCCACAATGTTCTATAACTTTTTTCTAAAATACATCGTTAAGAAGTAAAAATCGACAATGATTTATACGGCGAAGGGTACCATTGTTTACTACATAACGTAAAAGACAAAAAGGAGAAAAGTCTTTCTAGATAGCTAATTATAAAAGCTGATTATCTGTCGTGTATAATATGCCTTATATGCGCATGAAGTTATTAGATATTAATTGTAAGAAAATTAACCTACATACACGATGAACGAATCTCTACTCTAATACATTAACAAAAATTATTTTGTATTAAACATTCTCATGTCACTACAAAATAAGAAATACAAATAATTAAAATTTAATTAATTCAATAATTTTACAACTAATCCAATAGTTCAAATTTCATTAATGCAATAAATTAAAATTATCTTCGCTTAAATTTCAGTGAAATCATGAAACAAGATCACGATATCTTGATCAACATCAAGCTAAAAATGTATCAACATTGGATCTCGGATTTTAACTTGAATCTTCACGTTTAAGATCTTTATAGCGCCCTCTGGGACACCGATTTTCGTAACAAGCTGTAGTTGCAGCCAAGCGTGTATGTGCGTGATGTCATTTAACGCGAGGTTAGAATAGTTGCACGTAGAACCGGTTGCGAAACGCATATGTTGTTATTTATATTCCCGTGTAAAGCGTACGTGCCTGCGCCGCATTAACGGAGATGATTACACGGGACCAAGTGCACTTACATAATGAAATGCAACAGCCTACTGTGTATCTACAAAATGAGCCATACAACGTCCAACTGCGCCTGACAACCACTACACTTCACGCACTAGGGAGTACTGATCGCGTAAGATGACGTTGATCTAACTATTCATCCCAACTGGGCGCCCAGATCATTTTCTCCCACTCCATTGAAGCAGCGTCAACGGTGGTCGAACCACTTGGGGTTAGTAAATTGCACTTGCAATATTTGCGGTTAGGAAAATGAAGAAACTTTCATTTTTCTTTAAATTTTTATACGTTAGATCTAGAAACTAGTTTCAAAACTTGAAATTGATTACATTGGAATTTAAGAGAAACTCGGTTTTTAAAAGGGATGGTTGATGAAATTAGTGGAGTGTACATTCATATATAAGTGGACATTTAGAAGTTATGGCGTTTTAAGTTAGGTTGTAATTAAACCATTAAAGAACAAACTGTGGAATAATGCGTAAAAACTACTTGAATTCAATATTCTTTTACAATAATAAATTTGAAGATCTAAAAATTTGAAATTTTGAAAATTGAAGATATAAAAGATTTAAAAATAAAATATGTTAACGCAGCCTTGACGCTTGATAGATTAATTGACCAAACCGACGGTAAGTAAAATTAGTTTATGGAAGTGTTCGTAATTTTATGAAAGAAAATAATAATTAAATATTTTATGCTATTCACAAGTGCTAAGGATAGGAAAATTGGTGAACCATGTGAAAGTAGGTAATTATGGACAAGAAGAGCAAAGGATTGTAATTTAGGTTATCTTAAAGGGAATTATTACAGGCTCAGAAGATTGAGGATTTCCATGGAATACTGCCACAAGCATTTAACGTTAATTTTACATGCAATTTGCTAATTTGTGGATTAAATAATATTGCCTAAGAGTACATTATTAATTAATTATCTTGCAGTCTTCTTAATAGGAACACTTGTCAATATGCTAAAGTTATAAAATATCTCAAAATCCGTATATTTACAATTTAGAAAATTAAAAATTTGGAGGTTTAAGAATTGAACAATTTTTGTTTTGAATTTAAAAAACTAAATCGAACTAAAAAAAATTGTCAATTGCAATTAAAACAACTAAATATTAAAAAACGATATTAAGCAAAATTTTGAATTCTGAAACTTAAAAAAAATCTAAAATATAAATCTTTAAACATAAGTTTTAAAAAATTTTAGGCTTAAAAAAATTGAAGTGATCAAATTATAGGAAAGATTATCTTTCCTTGATCAACTATTCACCGCCAATATCTCATTCAAAGCAAAAACGTCCACTATTACCAAATCCATTGATCAGCAAAATTCTCCACCAACAGATCTGTAAGACCACCCAATGCGTCCCTGAGATCACTCCTCACGTGTCAACGACAACGGAACTCGCGAAGCGGAATAGCACCAGCACCAACAAAAATTCCACTCCTCGGTGAATTTCCTGATTACCTGTCGCACCACTCTATCCATACTGTCGGAAGATATTCAGAAAACTGAAGCACCGTGCGGAATGCTGAATTATAGTGACGTTTTGCGTTATAGCTGGCTTATATAGAGAGCTCGCCTACGCCTACAAAGATTCATTTCCTGTCGGGCACGGATCCTTCTCCAGTACGAGGATGATCCGCGTGGATATCCCCCCGTGTATAAAACTGGGGGTCTCCCCTTGTACTCCAGTTCACATAGGAACGCCAACCGTGTGGAAAGCCCGCGCTTTATTTCCCATTGTTTCAGGTGTCTGGCATGTGCGATTTTGGGGCGGCGCTACTGTATGAGAGGAACGCGTCTTCCAGAGCGGAGAAAGCTGATTACTTCACCGCGTGGGACACAGCCTTCCAGCGGATCTAACATCAGGACTAATTAGCCAATCGGGCCTTAATTAAGACACAGGACCATTGTCCATCCTCTTAATCTTGTGGCGTAACACTTCTCTAAATTTTCTTCCCATATCCTCATACCATACTAAGGAATGACGCACAATTTTAGGTTATGTTGGTTTAATATAAGGAGAACCGGTGAAATGATTTCATTCGTATTCTATCTTTGGTAAATTGAAGGTATTGTAGTGTCGAGGATCTGGAATTTTAAAGAAGTATGTGCACGCATCAGGAAAAAGTCGGGGTCGAGGTTGACGTCGCGAACTTGATCTGATCTGTACCGGTTTCTTCTATCGAGTTGATTTATGAAATGGATTAGAAGGAGGAAAAATTAAGAGTGACTGATGGTCGAGGATTAGATTGGAGTATATGATGCTGATGATCAGTTGGTTATGAAAGTAGCTAATTAAGGTAATTACTGATATTTAAAAGAGGTACCAAATGTCAGTATAATAAGCGGTACCATACTAATATGACCAGCTATTTTCGAACGTTATTTACAAGTCATGAATTAATCAAATTTAGCTTCAGTTATGTTTATAGAAAAATTCAATACTTATCAATATTTGAAAAATTTAAAGATAGAAGAAATGAATAGCTGAAGTGCATAAATAGATAAATGAATGTGCAAAGTATGTACTGATAGTTAACATTTATGTGGTCGTAGTCTCGTTGCACCTGTTACATTCTTTTAATTTGATATTCATCAGATTAAAGATTATTAATATTAAAACTAATCTCTACTGTAGTTTAAAATTAGTATTACTGTTAAATATTAATATTAGTACCAATAATATTAGTATGAATACTAATGAAATGCTTTATATCTCCATCTTATATACCTGACACGCCAAAAAAAAAATATTTTGATAGAGTGTTTGCTACTCCGTGAAGACAATCGAAGTTGCGTCAGAGTACAGAGGGAGATTTATTTATTCCATCGTCGACAGACCGCAACGCATCTCCGCGAGTGTCCATAATCTTGGTCAATAATATTATACACGCAACGACGCGTGTCAAGGAATGGCACGAGTTTGTGTTTAACGCAAATGTGTAACGCAAACGAACGCTGGATGGGACAAGATCGGCACGCGGCCCTATTTAGAAAGTATCCTCCGTATTTGAATGGCGTTAAAATCATCTTTCGAACTGGTCATTTCACCTATGCGACTATGTTATTACATTACTGTGAATAATCACGTTTCGTAATTCATCTCCGTTGAATCCTGCTTCTTCTCAACCGGTGAATGATGACATTTTATTTATCTGGTTCATTCAAGCAATATTTATAGTCTTGTTTCAGTTTATCGAGATTACCAGAAAGAAAATCTAATAATTTATTAGTAATAAATATGATGGTACTAATTTGAGTGATTTATGGGATGCCTCCCATGGTGGTATACTCTGGGAGTGCACATTATTAACCTAATTGAAGGGTCGGACAATGCAGTTCTATAAATGGTTGGTCCAACGAAGTAATAAATCCACAATCATAATAGTTTTACATTCTACTAGTTATAGTTACAATTTCTAAGGCGTGAAATTTTACTTGACATGTGAGTATGAATAGATAAATATTAGCAATTTTCTTCGAAATTATAGAATAACATCGAAAAGTGGTAATTAATTAAGTCATTCACCAGTCAAACAACTGAGAACAGTTTTTCATGTCCTAGGACCTCTTTGAAAAGTTAGGCAAACGCAACGAAATTAATAATAATCGTTAATCTTGTTTAGGACAATAGGCGTAATCATGAGCTTACGATCTAATCTCTCGGATCAATGAGTCAAATAAACCTAATCAAGACCGGTTTATTGTTTATTTAGTGTGCGAATTCTCACTTTCGATTCCTTTCGTAACCTTTCCCTGATTGTTCGCCGTTACGTGAACGGAAACAATTGCGTTGCGATAAACACATGCTCCCTCTAGGGACTATTTGCTTAATTAACAATTCTTAGAAGATTTCGGGGTAATTCGTGCTCTAGTTACCGAAAAGTTGCCACTTCATTGTTTCACTAAAAAATTGTTTGATCCCACCCTTATTACGTAACGTACAAATTTGCATTATCTTTGTTAAGAAATTCTATAAAAAGAAACATTACCTTCTGGTATTATTATAATTTATATTTTATTCTAATTTATGATTTATAATTTATACTATTTGATATTATATATCTTTGTTATCATGATCCCTGGTAGCATATATGTAATGAATGATAGGAAATTAATTATTTACAGAAATGGAATATAAAAGATTTACAATTTTTTTCCTATTAAATGAGATTAAGATTTTTAATTTAGTAAAATTATATAAATTATGATTCAGCTTTTTATGTTAATCATATTTCTCCATTTTCAGGATTCTTCAGATATCATAGTAGAATTTATACGTAGACAATAAGAAGATAAAACATGATACAAATGCTATAGGATCTTCCTACTTTCTCCAGACGATTAAAAAGGATTCTGCAGACGATCTATTTAGATAATCTTTTTCTCTCTGAAGCATGATAGACAAGGTCATTATCCGCTCAAAGGATGCTCTAAATTCATTTCAATTTTACGCAACGCATCCTTCAGCACAATTTGACCGATCTCCTCTTTCTCTCCTCTATATGTATATGGTTTGATGTTACCATATCTCGTTGTGAAACAGCGTGATGTGAATAATGAATTAACTGGACGAAGAAAAGGCATCATCCCAGTGGGCGCCTAACAAAAAGTCCATTATTTCATCATAGTTGGCGTCACGCGACCCCTTCGATCTGACATCGAGATCGAAAGTAAATCAAGGATGCATATAAAAGTGCTTAAGCACTTTCAAGTCAGTTTTACGTAAAGATGAATCGAAAGGAATCGCGAGCTTCTCAGAAGCCGAATGTATCAACTCCTCACTTTTTGTAAAATTTTCACTTATTCTATTCTTTTTTTATTCACACATGTATATCCTATTTAACTTTAAAAATAATAATATATAAATAATATAGGATGAAATTAATATGAGATTAATATGAGATTTTTTTGTCAGGAATATACTACAAAAAATTTTTAGAACTTTTTTAAGATAATCAGAGTTTCTACTATAAGTTTATACTAGTAATAGTATCTGATGTATGATATCTTTCGTAATGTTTACGAAATTTGTACTCAAGATTGTTCTCGAGCTTCTTCTTCCAAGGAATGTCAATATATCGTAGCAATTACGGAGGCGCGAATAACGTATAATGAAGGACGTGAATAGCGTGAAAAAAACAATGCTAGATAATGTCAATATCAAGTCGACTGTGGTTCAAGATTAATTTTCTAATTCGTGCCAAATTAGGATACTATCTACCAGTATGAAATTATGTAAGATAACTTGTCTTGATATTGTGGGATTGTGAAACGGAAGCTCTAAAATTTTTCATTTCTAAGCTTTTACATTGTCGAATTTGTACATATTTCCGCATTTTTTATATTCATACATTCTACATTTCTATATTTTACATTCCTATATTTGCATGCTTCAAAAGAGAAAGAAAAGACAAATAATACAAAATCAACAGCAATCTTAATAAAGTAACAGCAATTTCAACCAAATGTATTAACATCTTATTGACCATTCCCAATAAAAAATCAATTGTTTCATACATAGTCACTTGTAATATTTAATTAATGCAAATGTAAATTATTTTCTATTCCTCTCTTTCAGGGAGTGTTCAAATCACAACATTATATAATCCTTTTCATGCAAAGTTTTATTCTGCACTTTCACTATTTAAGGTTATTACAGTTTAGAAAGATTATACGAAATTATAAAAGTAATCTTACCTAACAAGAGAACGTGATCATTACTAACTACGTACTTATGTTACGAAATTCATTATTAGCTAACCACAATAGAAGCAAACAGCGCCAAATTTGAATTAGATCCTATCAATATCCTATCTAGACCCTGGACTATAGAAAGTTGGTAATATATATTTGCCTCTCCAAGTGTATCATCACAGTAATTAGTATTTTAACAAAAATGTCGCAATTTCCTATCGTAAATGAACATTTACAATATATCAAGATAGATCTGAAGGTTAAAAATGAAAAATAATTTCTTCATTAATCCATTCTGAAGTTACACTTTTTATGTTCCTCAGATTGAATAACTATTATATGCTCTTGAATAATTATATATTCCTAATAAAAAATTAATAACTTTAAATTAATAAAGTATTTTAAAGATTGTTATAGAAAAAAAATATCAAAACAATTATTTAATGCTATATGTGTCACTGTCTTCGTTGACGTTCTCGTTTGAATTTACTAGCAAGCCTAGTATTGGTACTCTTTTCCATCTTTTCTAAAGCTCCCTTTGTATCTTCTAACATGTCCTTCTCTTTGACATCCTTCACTACCTAAAAATTATAAAAATATTTCCATCATTTCATATTACTATTATAAAGCAGATTTGTATATTAAAAGATTGTATATATTTTTTATGAATTACAATTTCATAAACTGAAGGTTTAACAGTGTCCTCATCTTCTTCACCCTCGTCTTCTGTGCTATATTCTGGTGGAACAGACTGCTCAGGAGGCAAATCATTTGGTGATCTTTTCAAGATAGATTTAGGTTTAGAAAATAATCTATAAATATCTGCAGGTGTTTCTATCGAATCTCCATTCGATTTTGTAACCGATTTATTTTTAGAGTGAGTGAATTCTATCTGAAGAATATCTTCTTTAAAATCTACCATGTCTTCACATCCTTTCTCCTTTTCTTTCATCAAATTTTCTTTTTCTTTTCTTGAAAGATCTTCTGGTTCTGCGAATGAAACCAATTTCTTAACTTTACAAGTTTCGACTTTGT
Organism: Bombus fervidus; assembly: GCF_041682495.2. NCBI lineage: Eukaryota > Metazoa > Arthropoda > Insecta > Hymenoptera > Apidae > Bombus > Bombus fervidus. The sequence continues at coordinate 7,569,508 of NC_091531.1, read as the reverse complement.
GTTGATATGTATCAGAATCAGGAACTTGTTTGTTATTATCCTTAGAATCATCTTCTTTTTCTTCTTCTTCACTATAAGAGGAACTTTCAGATTCATAATAACATTGTCCTTCTTCCAATTCTTCTACTCCAAAAAGTTCATATGCTTCATCTCCTAATCTATTAATGAGAATAACATTAAAGAAAATTCGAAATTTCAGGAATTAGAGAAATTAGAGTGTTTATAAATGTACCTATTTAATTCATCTGCTAATTCTTCTTCAATTTCAAGCTGATCGAGCCTATTAAATAAATCATCTTCTGTCTCTATCTTTTTCCTGTCTTCCTGCCTAAGTTTGGCTAATTTCTGATGATACTCTCTTTCCCTTTCTCTGTGTTTTTCTGTAAGAAAAATTAAAGGATATTTAGATACATATATAAATCTATTCATACAGAAGAGATGAGAATAATTACTCTTCCATTCTGTAATTTGATCTTCATTCCAATATTCCACAACTTCTCCACCAGCATAATCTTCAAAAAGATCGCTTTCTATCATCATCATCCTAGTTTCATACAAATCTCTTTCCTTGTTTAAGCTCTTTAGCATTTCTTCAGATTCTAGAAGAAAATTTTACAACTATCATTTATTAAATTCTAATTATTAATAGATTATTGCTATTTCACAATATATTGATCATACTTTGTATTCTTCTTTCACAAAGGGCAGCTGCACCTGAAGCACTATACTTTGCGAAGTATCCATCACCCAAGCAGGCAAGTATTTCATTTGTGTGAATCAATTTGCCTTTCATTAGTGCTCGTTTTCCAATTGGCACCGTACAGTTTACATATAATTCCTTCTGGAAAGTTTTTAACGTTTCTGCAACTTTCTGGTGGCCTTTCTTATAAGTTGTCCATATTTTGCACTGTTCCTCGTTTTGTTGGATTCCCTTAAAAAATATTACACATTTTTTTAATACATAATTATTTGCAATTTACACAATTATATTGTGAAATATTTTATCAAGATAATTAATTTTAGATTTGTGACAGAACAAGTTAAATAAAGAGTTAATTGTTTAATGAATTCTTTTGTTTCTTCATTTTAAACCTACCTTTGCAAGAGCTTCATCCAAAAGTAAACGTCGAACTTTCTGCGTATCGTTCTCAAAATTCATTGTTAAATGAAAAAGGTTAAATAACAATATTTCTCAAAGACGAGGAAATGTGATTAAAAATCTCTACTGACAGTAAACAAAAGATAATGCTATGTTGTATGTATGTATCATTTTTGTATTATCAGATCTGATATTACATATACGAAAATATAATAACAAGTATATTAATATCAGTACTAATATTTTGCAATAATAAATCACTTAACACAATCACATTTTAATCTCTGTTTATATTGCCATAATTTTTATCGAAAATATTCTTTTAAGTTCTTTAATTCTTCACACATAACCTGGAAAATCCTATTCAAATCTGAAAAATCTTTGCAACACTGCGGAAGATGACGAAGACTTCAAATATAGTAAAATACAGGAAATAGAGGACGCTAAGATCGCAGTACGATACTTATTCGCTAGAGACATGTAGTAATGTCTCTTATTGGTTCATGATCTTCTTCCTTGTTTCCTTTTTCCGTTGAAGAGGAGTAATCGCAAGATGGTTAGTGAATTGGTGGAAATCTCTTTTTGTTTAAAACATCCTTCATAATTGTTACTTAGTTATTTGATTATAGTATTTTCCATTGCGATTTTGCAAAGATATCTTAACATTTTTGTTAACGGAATCGCGTTTGATGACAAACGTGCGCATAACCTCTCAATCCTTTAACAAGATATTTAACATTTTATTTTTAAATAAAAATTTTTCGCTTAATCACTCGTTTTTTGTATGTTAGTTATGTTTTGAACATGTTAATTAACTAAATTGAATGTTGCTTCGTTTCAATTGAAAATCAGTATTAGGGAGATATTATAAATTTATGTTTTCATTTGCAACAGCATCAAAAGAAACATGTGTCGAATGCCGAAATTATCGAAATATGTAAAAGTGCAATTTAAAGAGCAGTGTTGTGTTGTTTCAGGGTAAGGTTAAGTGTACTGATCTGAGGACAAAAGACAAAAATGAGTTGCTCAAGCAGCTGGAAGAGCTCAAAACCGAGTTGACAAATCTTCGTGTGGCAAAAGTTACTGGTGGTGCTGCATCTAAACTTTCGAAAATGTATGTATATATTTTATATAAAACCTCTATTACTTTACCTCAAAATTTAATTTTAGTTAAAAATTTAATTACCATAAAATCAACGTAGTAATTTAATATAGCTTCTACATTCGTAAGATATATATAATTCAACTCAATTTTACAGAAAATAAGTTTTTATTTATATCTTTAATTAATATACTTAAAAGCAGTATTCAGTGTTTTAAACGATTAAAAAATTATTTGAATGAGTTAATATTTTTATTTTTGTTTTGTTTGTATTTCAGCCGAGTGGTGAGGAAGGCAATAGCTAGGGTATACATTATTATGCATCAGAAACAGAAGGAAAACTTGCGTTTATTGTACAAAAATCACAAGTACAAGCCTTTGGATCTGAGGCCAAAGAAAACTAGAGCTCTTAGGAGAGCTTTGACGCCTTACCAAGCTAACAGAAAGACTTTGAAAGAAATCCGTAAACAATTTGCTTTCCCTCCAAGGAAATATGCTTTAAAGGTGTAAATTGCGAGGTACTACAGGATAAAATAAAGGTTTTTTAAAAATTCAAAACTGTGTTACTTTTCAAGGACAAAAAGGGACAATTTTAAATTTATTGGCAAATGCTTTTTATTTTGTATAGAAAAAGGGTACAAAAGTTAAACTTAGATATATGCAGCTTCTAGTTAATCTAAATCTAATGTAATTCTTGATTGTTTAATATCTAATCGATAAAATTTTAATTCAATTGATTTCAAGGATATAAATTCATTAGAATACAATTGTGAATGAACGAAGAGATTTAATTTAGTTTTTAATTATAATGGATACATAATAACATATAAATTAAAAATCAAGAAATAGAAAAGTTCCTTCCTATTCTTGGTTGATTAAGAGATCTTAGGTACTGAACATTCAAGAATTCACAGAAGCTATAAAAAGAAGCTTTTAAAGGCGAATGCCAGGGTTTCTGGAAAGCACGAAATTCAAAAGTTCGTCGCTGTCTTCGCAGACAAATGGTTTCCTATGATGACAGGCTACATCGTGCCATTTGATACCGTCATTGTAAAAGTTATTCAGGATCGACAAACAAGACTCGTCGTTACCCTGTAACATAATTCCATGTATTATAAAACTATCAAAAACGCAAAACAAAAGAAAAAATTGAAAAAAAGAAAATACAAAAATAAATTACCTGAGCAGCTTCACGATTATCAGGTTGTGCTTGGCCATATCCACCAGTGTGACTCCAATCTCCAGAGTTACGCTGTGTGGTGGGACCAATCTTAGCTCCAGAACCTGACCAGAACCATCCATTAATATTTTGCGGTTGGAGATCTGGTCTATCACAGCCATTGAAGTTGCATTTACGTCCAGATGTCCAAATATACCTTACATTCCCTACATAAAGATAGAAATGAAGAAAACTTCAAAATGTAAACATAATGAGAATAACATTCTCTTTTATAATTAACCTCTTGCTAGTCGCTGTTTGATAAATTCATTTTCTTGTGGCGTTTCAAGAGAAACTGCATCCATACAGTGTCTGCGACAGATATTACGTGAATCTAGCCAGTCTACTTCAAGGCTTCTAGTCGGTTGGTGCTCCCAACTGAAGAAGTATGAATGTGCAACACCTCTAGCGTCCCTATAAGTAGCATGTCGTACCCCTGAAATAATATTTAAATAATCATCTATTATGTTACAGTAAAAATATTAAAATAAGATGTATTATGGTTAATGAACACTAACGATTAGCACAGCTTCGTGGATCAGGCAGGGCCAGTCGGCGTTGAGCATTCACCACAACGGCGACGAGAACCAACATCAACCATATCGCCCTCATATTTGTTGCTCCTGGACAAAAGAAGAAAAAACAATCAGATCTCTATACTTGATATAATAATCCAAGTAATTTTCTACTTGAGAAGCGCCTAACATCCAATTAAAGAAAAGATATTATATTCAAGAAGTTCAACATCCGAGGCGACCTCGTTTAATGGAAAAATAACAGATAGCGAATGTTCCAGGAAAACATGGTTTCTAGCGTTGGATGCCTAGCGAGTAAAAGTTTCTTGGGAACGAATCTTTGTCGAGGGTGAAAGGAGACTTTTCAACGGTGAATTATGAGCTACGAAGGAGGAAAGGATCTCTCACGACGACGATGAAGAAAAATGCTGGAGGATTTTGCAACAGGTCTTTATTTTTTTGTGGCGTGCCGCCGACTTTCCTCGAGGCCTTTATTGCCTTGTTGCAACTTTCTAAATCGTCCTCGCGACAAAACAAAACGTCGGACGATCCGCAATTAATAGCTGCACTGGCTATCTGAATATGAAGCAATTATCTCAATAACGTTCTGTAACGTAAGAGATGACGTTTCTTAGAATGTAGATAGTACGAAGAAACATAATTTCACGAAGATCGTGAGATCGTTATCTATACTGACAACTTGACAAACAACTAGAAGAAGATATGAGAACTTTAAACTCCTTGTGCTTAATATGATAGTTTCTAAGTATGCAGATTGGTGACACTATGGAAACTGCTGGGAATTGGGTTGATTTCTGTTTTACACACATAAAATACATTAGCTAGATAAATCTAACTTCTACAGAATCAAAGTTAATTTGATAATTGCCATGTTACTTTGGGTGGTTTTGAAAGAATTCAAAAGTCGCGCTACATTCAAATAATGTGTTTTAAATTGCACAGGTGATTCAAACGCAATGCTGTTAATCATCTCTATTACAGTCTCCTGTTTTCATTTTGCACATGTACATATACATGTAGCCATCTCTGTTTTAATACAGAGACACTATTGGTTTCTAATAGCAGATCTAATATCATTATCAATAGTAAGCAGAAATATAGTCTGTTTAGAAATTTGAGAATGTAGCAGATGTGATCTCTATCTTGCATAATACCGATATTAGCTATTTGGTGTTTTGAATAAAACACATACACAAAAATTAAATAGTTTCTACGTTTTATAATCTTTTTATCAGCAAAAAATCTACCGGGAAGCGACCATTCAGAGAAGATTAATTCCTTAAGATGGGAGTTTATGACTTAATGAGAAGGAAGTTGCTCATTTTCATGTTAAAATATAATTATATTTACTTTTGCAATCAGTGTACTTTCCATTTCATAATTCATATAATTGAAGTAGTTAATGTACCGCCATTGCGTTAAGTAGTTCGTATTCGATTATCATATTGAATAACAATGATTCTTATTTAGGATTCCACGCCGCTGCGGACTTAATGAAGCTCCGCACTTAATGGCGTGGCTTTCGCTAAAAATTAGTGTCAGCGGTCATTCACCTGGATTGAAGAAATGTTAATGCTGTCCCGGAAGAGATAATTCAATTATAAACTAAATAACTAAGAAACTTCGTGTATAAAACGATCCTTGACCGCAGAAGAGGAAATTTTAATGTACAATCACTCACAAAAGTTTTTCAATTTTACCATAGAACACATGTATGTATGTATTGTACGTATTACATAATTAACATTACATTTTGAAATTCCATTAGGACTGTAATGAGGCACGATTGCCATGATTGTACTGGTAAAATTGGAAATCAATCTGAAGATGTATGAAATTTCAAGGTACTTATTGCAAAGATATATTTGGTAAAAGATTAGTATAATAATTTTAAATATAAATAACTGTTTATTTAAATACTTTTATAATTTCTATGAAATATATACTTGCTCTAAGTATTTTGTAGTTTCTATGTACATATTCAGATTTGTTTTAAACCTGTGTTTCATGTAATGCATATAATATATGTATTCATAAAAGGTCACCAGTCTTGCAAATTTGCATAATACTCAGTTAGAGGTAATATTTGATTAATTGAATTATAAGAGTCATTTCAATGATTATTTGACGCAATACAGCTTTCCAGTCATCTCCTCATGAATTTCTGCAGATTTACCTTGATAAGATTTGAATCCTCCTGTTTTAATACTAAGCAACAAAATAATTATATGTGAAAGTTACGAACTGCACTAATTAGAGTTTTGAGATGAAGAAACGAGTTGTGACCGATGCATAAATCACTTTATCGATTGCGGCTTACGATTAAACGACCCTACGCTTTCGTTGAGGATTCTCCGGAAGCAAGGTGTTAAACGGACTCGACATACAGGATGAGGCTTTCGACAGAATGTTTTTTTATCTATTGCGCAAGAATTGTATTGCTATCCTGTCACGTAGAGATTAAGAAATTTTACGAATTAATTCTACGAATCTACTAATTATGAGGATGTTCATGGAAATCCATATCTTTACGAACACAATAAAAAAAATGAAACCTTAGCAGAGATTTTTTTTATCTATTAGAATATTTATTTTACTTTGGATATTTCATGTGTGCATTCTGTGCATAGAAATGAAATCTAAGCAGGGATTTATTTCAGAGTACCATACACATATTTGATATTTGATATTACATCAAATATTATGTGCATTTTTCACTTTTTAATTCCTGCCACACTGATCTATCTAATCACAAAAAAATGTGGCAAAAAATATATATCATTAATAAAGAATGTTTTTAATCGACTTCTACATTTCAAATAATATAATATATAGTTGGATCTAGTTTGTACTTAATTTGTACATAAATACCAATGCCAATATTTTTTGCAACTTTTATATTTAACCATACAAGATAATATTTTTAAAAATTTCATTGAGATTCTTATAGTTATATTTTTCGCATTATTGTTTAATATTTTTATGTATTTTAAGGGTTAGGTGTAAGTTAGTCTCTAGTTAAAGGGTGAGAAGCACGTTGGTAATAGAGGAAGAGAAAGAGGGAGAGATCGTGGCTTTATTTTGTATCCGCGTATATGCTCGTGGAACCGTTATCTGGCCGGCTTTATATCGTCCGGTTTACGTGGTCGTCTGTGTGCTCTACGTCTTTCTTAACGGCTCCTCGTCTGTCTGTAAGCCCGCTGCATACGCGTATTCGGGACGAGTACAACGATACAAAAACGAGACAGGAGCGTGCCAATGCGTTCGAATAAAGAAAGAGGATGAAGAAAATCGGTGCCGCTTCAATTTCGACTTTCGCCCGATCCAGATCGATCGAGGATCGTTATTTCATCCGTGTTCCATTTCTTTGTGACATGTTTCGTTTGTGCATGAATTTTTGGTAGTATATGTATACTGTATGTCGAACGAAATTATGGATTCATCGACGGGTGCCCATATACTCAACGTCAACATACGCAGAGGTATTCTCACTTGTGTGTTAAAACCATGCTTATGCAAATGCGTTCTTAATGACATGTGGGTCACCGGTGACACCTGTTCCATTTACATCTTTATTTCTTTTCTTAATGTAATTTACAATGATTTAAATTTGTTCGTGCATTAATTGTAAATTCTCAATTATTTCAAATTACATTAAAATTATTACATTAAGAAAGAAATAAAGCTGTAACTGGAACATTTATTTTTTAATGTAATTTAGAATGACTTAAAATGAGCAGTTAATGCATCAAACAATTTTTAAGTAGTCTTATAATATTTTTTCAACTTTCTGATAGACTAATTGCCATTTTTTAATTATTTTGAATTACATTAAAGAATGGAAACGGTAAAAATTTAAACATTCATTTCTAATGTAATTTAACAATATTCTTCTATTATTAATATAAGCATTATTATTATATAAAGCATTTTTTAACATTTGAAAAATAATTTTTGAAAACATTTTTATGTAAGCTATCATATATGGACGGTTCAATAAGAAAGTATTAGTTTAGGAAAAAAATTGATCTTTAATTCAGAAACTTTTGCTTAGCGTGTTCAATGAGGAAGAGAATTTCTCTTCGATTCAGTCAGACAAGTGGTTTCGTGATGGAAATCGCGAGCGTAAAAGCTGGTTTGCTTCTTTTTTCTCCTTTTACGGAGGATATCGTAATGAATTCCCGGCCGAAGTAATACTTCACGTGTTCCACAAGTTGCATCGTTGCGTAGACTTGTGGAAATCTTACGCAAGGAAAGTATATACCTTCGCAAAGATAAACCCCATCGCCTCTCACGAATCACAGAGAAAGTGAGTGATCTTCAAAACAAACGTGTTTACCTAAAATCTCAGATGAGGCAAGCAACGATAGCCAAAGATAATGCAGAAATTTTTCTTCTTAGAGAATAAAAAATGAACAGTAAAATTCTTTGTTAATAACTTTTACGTTTGAATTCAAAGAACAAAGAAGATATAATTAGTACTTATTAGCTAAATTTCTTGTTCTTAAACTATGCATATATATATATATATATGGAAAGCGTGAGAATTAATGAGCAGAATCTCATACATAGTGTGAATTTGGTTAAAAGGTTCGAGAACAATATTATGAGGTATGTATGAAAAACTGTGAAATAGCTAATTGAGCATAAATCATTAAGTAAAGGTAATTGAGAGTGCGTCGTTAATTAAGAAGGTATCAATTATGTACGCTTTTGTTTGCTAAAATGGAGGCTTTAATTTGATATCGGAACAAAGAACTGAATCGCAAATTAGGCTTTGCTAATTTCATTACGTAATATCATACAAAAATTTTCCACGACAATTTTGGTAAACAATATCTTATTTTAGCTAACCTAACATATTTCGAGGTTCGAACAATGACGCACCGAATTTGTCCAAACTTCTCTCCCCAAAATTTTATATTATGACAAAAAATAATTTTTATTTTTTATTTAATTAAATAATCATTTATTATGTCATTACTTAGTGATAAAGCTTATATTTTTATTATCATAACATTAGAAATCTTTTAAATGAAAAATTTAAATTTTGAAGCGTCATTATTAGAATCTCGAAAATTCTAAATTCTAAACAATCACATACTAGATGATTATTTGATAATTAGTTAAAATGAATTTATCAAACTATAATTTTACTACAATTATTTTATTGTATTTCTACTATGCTATTTATTTGCTATATTGCATAATTCTACAATACTATTTTCAACTTATATACGTTCAAAATTATAGAATTTTATTGACTTTATTTTACAATTCAGTAACATTCTAAATACATGGGACGATACATTCACCAAGATTTTTATTAAAAGGTGAAAGCAATGAGAATTGATGATAGTTGAACTCGCAATGAACCGTCACGTACCATCACTGCGGGCATAATGCGCGCGACGAAACGCGCGAAAATCAGTTAGAAGATAGGACCATCGAAGAGAAAGCTCGGAGAGTCATAGCGCGGGTCAAGCAACGCGACCGTTCGATTCACGAAGTCGCTTTCGATTTCTCCAGGTGCACTTACCTAAAGGGAATCTTCCTCTGGACACTTTGTTGACCTTTGTTCACCCTTGACGATCTTCTACCCAAAAAGTCAATGACAGGAGTAAATTATCAATAAAAATACTAAGATACGAAAGAGTATAACTAGAACTTCTTTCGTGGGCTCCGTATATATAAATTGGTATTAGTTTGGTTTCGCTTAGGCCAATGGGGAACGTACTTAAACTCGTCTACGACTTGTCGATCGCGACGAGAAAGAAGAATGAACTGCGATGTACGAGCAGGCAACCGGTATATAGCCGGCCCACATTCCCTTCTGGCTCGAGTAACCCAGATTCTTCCCACTCGAGTGTGTCTGGGGAGCATCTCCGGGGGCCTGAAAGGGGCCCTGGATAATTCCCATCTTGTCCCGGCACCTCTCACCGGTCGCTTCCCTCCTGCCCGTTACTCGTGTGAGCTTCCTCGAACTCTTTCGGAGCTAGAATTCGTTTTTCTCGCGTTGCAATCCGTAGCTGGTAATTGGATTCTCCTTAAGGAATTGTCCTTCCGCTGTTTAGCTTTGCTCAGACTCGTTAGGTTTCATTGATGAACGTATCTATTGCTATTTGGATTACTTCTAGTATTAATATGATTTTTTAATGAAGAAAGAATGGTGAACCAAGGATGTTTGCAATTTATAGGAATTCTTGTCACATTTGGATTATCTTTATACTTAAATTCTATCCAATTCTAGGTGTTGATTTTTAAATAGAGTAAGAATATTTTCAAATATATTTACAATGAGCAGGATATTTGGATTATTTTTAGTATTAGAATATATTGGGAATTTGTTTTTGAATGAAAGAAGTATACTTACTATTAAATTTATAGGAATTTTTATAACATTTGGATTATTTTGATTATTTTTAGGAATAAAAGATAATGGAATCAATTGTTGAATAAAATGGAAGGAATTCTTATACAAAGTATATTTACTACAGAATTTACAACAATTTGAATCATTTTTAGTATTGTTACTGTAATATCGTATTACCGATGGAAATTGGTTATTGAATAAAAAATGTTTTTATATCAAGTATATGTACAATTGAACTTATAGTAATTGATTTCTATTGTTATTCAAGATTTGTAATACGTGTATAAAATGTCACATTTAGAGTAACTATAGAACCGTGCTATACATATATTTATAGCATCATTAACTTTGTACAATTAAATATAGAATTGTATTTGTATTCACTAGAATCCTCAGTAAATGTGTTTTTTTAGTACATTCTCTTGTACTAAAGTGAAGGTTGTGTTTGTGTCTTCCTCATTATATATACTAATATTCTATGAAGATAATCCACTATAGATGAGCAGTATTGAACCTAATGAAACCCATGCACCACAAAAAAGCTAGGCTTTCACTCTTCTTCTTGAATACATTTCTCCACCAATTCTCTCAAGTTAGGATTTTCCATGGCAGCTGCAATTCTTTCCTTATCGTTTATTTGTTTATTTACTGAAATATAAAACATTTAATATACACTAAGATAAATTGGTAATTGTTATATATGAAATGATTGATTGTACTCACTTTCTTGTTCTGTAGAGTGTGCACCTTTCCTAATGTATATATCTAGTTTAAAAAGGGCTACTAAATGACGCTCTAGTTTCACTCTAATGCATAAGCCAATCAATGTTGCCAGAGAACAATGGGGCACTGTTGGATTGAATTCAATGCGAATTACAGAAACTCCTTTGGGAGTTTTCTTCAAAATCTCAACACAGTCTTCATAAACAACGTCCAATTGCTCCAACGTTTGTGGTTTCTCTGGATCCTTGATTGTCCTTAACAAATCTGTGATTTTAAGTTCCATAAGTTTTGATAAAATAAATGGATTGCTAGTAAATCCTTTTGCATTAAAATATGTTACTCATCTTCTGATTAATTAAAGAAAAAACAACAAATAACTTTATACATGAAATTTATACAACTGCAAGTACAAAATATGTAATGTCAATGATGCTTAATTTTTAGCAAAATTTTTAGTCATTAAATAGGTGTACTGTTACTAACTTGTTTACAACTTTTGGTTAAACAAGGGCTTCTATAGAAACTGTTATTAATAATCAATATAAATTGGTTCAATGAGAATTCTAATCGGTTCATTTGTATTCAATTTATAATATGAACTTGCCATAAACGGACTCTTTTAACTCAGTGTCAGATTGCGAGATCAAACTTTGGGTTTTCGCATCCAGATATCCTTCAACAGCCTCCATTTCGTCGTTCGTCGGCACACCATCTCTTATCTTTCCCCCCAGTGAAATTTTTCGTAAAAATGACAACATTCTTGCCCCGTTCCCCCCTTGTCACTTGCAACAGTCAGCGATACATCATTAAAATTTATTTATATTATGGCTGGATATTACAGTGGACCTAACCTCTGGTCAGCAACTTGCAGAACGCGTAGTGAACGCGTCATTGTGGCGCGGAAGTTCAATAACAAACAACCTTCCTGTTCCAAGTTTGTTATACCAAATTATATTTCAATCCAAAAGGGAAACAATTCAAAAAGAAAAAATTATAATTAATGCGACTATTATTGAATAATACGAAAATCATGGAGGTTAGATGCAATATGACGAATGGATGATTTTGGAAAGGTAAATGAATTGAAAGTCTAAAGTTTTTAAATGTGTGTAACACTAGATTATTGCAAATTTATTAATGTAGAACTTGTTAGACCTCGTACAGTCCCGTATATTTTATTTTATTTAGATATTACACAAATTTTAACATATTGCTCGTATTTTCGTAGAACATAAATATAGTAGGCATAATTATAATATATGATCGAAATTTTATGATATGTAACCATGTTACATCAATTGTAATCTGATTTTATCCAAGGACGATCCCAGATTATAATAATTTAACTTTATTAATCCAAGCTGTCATACTTAATTTACAATTTTATGTCGATTTGTACGCTATCTGTTGATATTCAGTATAACTAAAACAGCCCTGCAAGTCATTGTTTAAATCTGATTTTGTCTCAAAAAGCAAAAATAATCACCCTATTGTTTTAGTGTATTAGAATGCGAATATTTATGCATTATTGGAAAAGACAAAATGTACAGAATGCACATATTATGCAAACATACATAAAATATTCAAAATGTAGTATTTCTTGGAATATTTAATATATAAAATAATTTTATGTGTATCCGTGTTCCAGTAAAAACATAAATTTTATAAATCAGCAGTTTATAGATTGTTAACAAATTATCGTATAATATGAGAACACAATCCCGAATTCTATGTCGATGTTTTTTAGCCGCGTGTTAATTTATTGATTTTCGCTTCCTAGTATCAGTACCGTAAATACATATAATTTATTTATTTAATAACTTTTACAAACTTTATATATATATATATAAAGAACATAGAAATTAACATATTGCTGTACGTTCTAGTCGAACAAACAAGTTCTATATAACTTCGGGTGAAAAAGAAATTTCCCTTCCTCATTATCATACTATACGCGTGCCTCATTCGTCATTGTCATAAATAATGCAAAAAGACACTATACTATACGTATCCAGATGCCAAGGTCCCATTTTATATCCCATAAAAGATTATGAGGATTTAAAATAAGATGAACGAACTTTCACAATAAAAAATTTAATTCGGATATTTATGCAAATTTATATTTTTATGAAGAACCTAAGCAGAAATTTCTTTCATAAATAATCTAAGCATAAATAACAATGTAACTAATTAAGAAATAATTATTAGGCGGGAAAAAATAATTCTATGGACTTTGGTTCCACTTAACTTTCTAAGTAAAACGTTATACTTTTTATCTTATAAGATGTAAGCTATTTTTGATAGTCCAATCATCCATGAATTACACTATCCAAGGTTACTTGTATCCAAGATACGAATTATTTCTCACTGTCGAATTTTAACGCTCTGCAACCTTGAGCGACCTTGCATGAGATAACGCAGTTGGACTCTCATGAATAAAGCAGAATTTCAGTAGAAATTTATTTTATCTACTAAATATTATAAAAAGCACTTTTTATATTATGTTAATTTTCAAATGAACTTTCAACTTTGTTCATCTGTTCAAGTTAATTTTTAACTTTCAATATGTCATCAATCATGTTTACCTATGAATTGGGGGTTAGAAAATTAACAAAAGCGGACTTAGCATGTTTATCTTTAATATTAGACGGATGTTCATGCACTACGAATGCATAAGCATCTACACTCTCCCTATTATCTCAACTCGCTTTATGATCTCCCTCTAATACATGTCCTTTCACCCATAGTGAATCTCATCTGCTGAATGGAAGTGAAGAGCGGGATGGTACATAACGACGAAAGTTCATAGTACAAAGATCGCGACCTCGCTGCAACAGCAAATAACATAACCTATGTTCCGATTTGCGCCAAAAGGAAAGAGTGTGCGTTCATCTCGGGCGTCGCATCTTGCGCACGCTCCGTTCCGCAGCGAGAGCACGCAGAGAGGAACGTGTTGGAGTATCACCACCGGCGAGGAACACTGGCGAATTCGTGGAAGTTAACGGCGGTCGCGTCTGGGCCCTCCGTAAAACTGATAAACGCATTCATTCCGGCTGACCGAATGAGGTTTTAAGGTGAGAGAACGGTGCAACGCATGTCGGGCGAAGAATGCGTAAGGAAAGCTTTCTAGAGGGCCCCGAGATCCTCCTGTTTAATCCACTATTCGCGATAAAGCATGAAACTTAAAAGCTAGACTCGTGATATCCGTCTCGAAGGCGGTGGTCCAACGTGAGTTGACTGACTTGGAACATTAGAACCAAAGCATACTTGTGTTAGGAGGCTAATAACCATTCCACCGAGTGTGTTGGCCTGGTGGTTCCGAGCAGGACACTGTTGGCTGTTCCAACTTCCAACTAGGTAAGAATTGTTTAGAATTTTTACTTTGGACAAAGAACCCTATATGTATAGTGAAGTTTTACTGTTTAAGTTATTGCGTTTTTTTAATTTATTATTTCTATTATTCTTTGTTATTCTTGTGGTTAATTAAGAAATGTTTTATCAGATGTGATACAGTACATTTTGTATGATCCTCTTCCTATGAGGAGTATAATGAATCTGGTTGCTTTGAGTGGTTGATATCTATCAGGCTGGAACGCCAAGTAACTGTAATCAAAGATATTTCGGAGAAAGTCGAAGCGTTTACACGATAGAAGACACGTAAAATATCGTTAATTAATACAACGATTTTGCTTGCGTGAAAGTACGCCACACGACTGTAGGATCAGGTGAAAAAGACTCATATTTCTTTTTCTTCTTTGCTCGTGTAAATGCATATTGAGAGTTAAATTTAGTAACTTGATTTTTTATTTGAGTAGAACTGAGACAATTGAACATAAATAGAAAATATTTTATCCGTGTCGTCATATCACTTCTTGCTTTCGTTGAGTGACGACCTATTTATTTTGCTTTCTATTTGTCCTTGCAATAAGGAGTCATAGTTCCTTGAAAATGACGTAATGCGCCAATTTTCAGTTCACTTATGAAAAAAACGAACTTTAAATCTTGATTTAAAGAGAAACTATTAAATTAATATTAATATGATTAACCATCTAGATCTAGATTGTATTTCTGTAGGAAATATGGCTCGGAAAGAATTAATCGAAAGAGATTGAGCTTATCGATTGACGTTACGGCAAAAATAAAAATTTTACTCAAAGTCAGTCAATTGGTATCCATAAGTAATTGCAATAGTCTTCCATTACAAAATTTCTATCGAGTTTCACGAATCAGAGTAATTCATTTAAAATTTTTTAGATTATTTCATTTATTACTTATTTTTAAACAAAATTTATTAGTTAATAGAATAGAAAAACTTCATGTATCTAGATATAGCTAGAGTTAATTGATACAGAGGTAGACACTCGATAAAGAAGTCAGAAAATAGAAACATTGCTTTTTGCATTGAGAGAGACATATTGACCATTTCGATCGATAAAAGTAGTATTTTTATCTCTAGTCCTAGTGCCACCCACTTAGCGACGTAAACAAGGAAAGATACTGACGTGCTTTCCATTAAGTGCAATCGTGCAAGAGATAGCGAGAATGATAAGGAATATCTTTTTGCTTGTGTCATTCATTTTTTCTCGTTAGTGAAGAAATCGAAAGTCGTATATATCTTAAATGACTGGATTATATAGCAATTATCTTCAACTAAAATTAAAATCACACTCCTAATATTTTTACAATATTTATTTTACCTAGTATGAAAATTTCAATGAGAGAGAATTTTTCCTTTTAAAATAACATTAATTGAATTGCAAAATTTAAATATTCTGTGCATAAATTAATTATGTTTTGTAATAATATTGAATATTCAAATGTTAAGCTATTTATATAGATAAAGATTTGTTACATTGTATACTACTAGCTTGATCTTTTAATTAAATGGCAACTTGAATCATTCAATAATAGAATTATCCATTGAGAATGTAAATATCCGACATTCCGTCGATTTCTTTGGTGCGGTAGAACGTCAGATGTCGCGTCGATAACATTATTCACCAAATAATCCCCTAACACACCACCAAAAGCGATAGGAAAATTTGTTCCATAATTGATAATATTACTTATGAGGAAAATATTGTTTTATTTAATTTATTAATGAAATGTGCATTATATCAATGTAAGATGAGAGCGAAATATTCTTCATTGTTCAATTTGCACGTCCCTGATCCCAATATTACAATTTCATTTCATCTAACGCGCGTGTGCAGTAATTTCACCGAGATTTGGCGTAGTTCGATCTGAAAATTCGATTAACAGGTGTTCACTTAATTAAAAGACTCCCGTAAGTTACATAACGTTTCCCTATTTACGACCTTGACGACCTACTGTAACCATGTATATATGTACACAAAAAATTAGTAACATCGTATAATCCCAAGTTAAGTTAGGAAAAATACTGATTACGTAACGCCATTATTATACCCAAATATATATATGCGTATGTACAGGTGTGCAGATATATTCACACCTATTTCAAATTTGTTAGAAGTTCTTTCATTATTTATATACAGTGAGTTCTAAAAATGTCCATGCCCTTTTGAGTGTAACTTTTAATCTCATGATAAGGTTCGTTAAAATATTTTTATTACAGTTAATCAGTATCGCTTAACAAAATTTATTTCGCTAAAAGACCTAACCAATGTAATATATATCTTATTAAAAGTCTGTCATTCGCTCATAGAAGTAACAATTGTGTTAATCGTTTGTAAAGAAGAATCGACGGAGTGTGAATACTTTTACGATCCATTGTAGAGTTGACGGAATTAATATACATATGTAGTGAGTTTATAAATTGAAGCGTTAAGGGTTGTATGCATCAACGTGGAGGCCCTGTGAACCTTAAGCCTTAGACTATAAAAGTCTCTCGTTAAAACTCTATTGTTTACAATTTTCCATTAAAAGTTCTTACTAACTTGTTTGTAAATTAAGTAGCTTGTCTCTCGCTACTATTTGTTCAATTATAATTGTAATGGTAAAAATTTATCTTCCATGTTAAATATTAATATGCGATTTTAAAAAATATTTATACATTAACATATACAAATCATAGTCTTGAAATATTTAAAACCAAATTATGAAAAAATATAAGGATAATATAATTGAGGACATTAGGTAAGGGTTAAAACGCAACAGTTGAATCAGTAAAATATATTAGAAATCAATACCTAAATTTCAAATAATATCAACAATAATGTTAACTTTAGTTGCTGATCGTTTTTACCCCGCAATATTTCTTCCAGTAACTTCTTGTTTTAATTACGTTAATTCTGTAAGAATAATACAGTGTATATATTACTTCTGAAGATTTAGCCAAATTACAGAAAAACTAAATTTGATACATAATACAATATAAAGAGTTACAGTATAAATGGTTATAATAGAAAATTATTACAATATTAGCGATAGCATTACAATAATTGTACAACGATAGCTGTGACATATAAAGTTCAGTAGATAAACGTTAATTAAGTCTTCCAGCAACTTTACAGCTCCACCCGTTTCACGTTTGCTTGTAGTATCCCGCGCATGCGCGAATTCTCCCTCCTACGATCACTGTGCGAATTACCGGAAACAATCCGGCAACTGATAGAACTGGTTGCGAGGTAAAGAGAGAGGACCAACTGGTGACATGATGCCGCAAGCACGCTGGTGGAACGCTGTTATCGCGAGCAGTCGGCCTAGGACGTGGGAGCAACTAACTACCTCCGCGGGGCCAGGGACGTCAGGGGGTAGAATATTCACACGTCTGACGGCTGTTGAGTCGGTAGTCCACCGGCCGGCTTCTGACAGAACATTGCGTCGCAGCATGGCGACCGGTCCACCCGGTAGTAAAGTTCTCACCGAGGACAATGTCTTCATCAATCTCCGGAAAATGGAATATGCGGTGCGCGGTCCTCTCCTTATACGTGCCCTCGAGATTGAGAAAGAACTGCAGAAGGTAAGGTATAGAAGTGCGACGAGGGATAACTGACCCCTCATGCAATGTCTCATTAAAGTCCTTTGTTACCTCAACAGGATACTGATTTTAGATCCCTGATTACAGGTATCGTAAAATAATTCTACATGAAACGGTTTTTTAATCTTTTGGAACATTTCAACTTTGTAACCGTAAAGTATATTATAGTTTTTTATCACCTCAGTTGGATACTGGTTTTGGACATTGTATTGCAAAATAATTGCATTGTCTGTAGTTTTTTTTTTTTGAACATTTGAATTTTATAACGTTAAATTATTAGCATCTTTCATTATCAAACAGGATGTGTAAATGTGTCAATTGTAAATGAAAAGACACTTCCACTTTTATTCAATATTTAAATTCCATAACTAAAGTATTAGGTCTTTCATCACTCTAACAGGATACAGGTTTTAGTCACTGTATTAGAAAAGAAAAAGGTTCTTTAACTTTTTTGAATATTTGAATTTTATAACCTTTAATTATATATACTTGAAAGTACTTTAGTGAAATTTTGCAGAATCTTTTTACATGTTTAAATTGTGTGAAAATCACATCAAATCTAAACAATCCCAATGTGATATGTTCCAAAACTATTAGTGTGCCATTCCAGAGTTATTTCGCATTATATACTGTTGTATACTAGTAGACAGAATAGTATTTGTGATTTGGTGGGTTCTTTTATTTTTCTGCACCTGGATATGGCGTGATTAAATAAGGAAAACATAGATAATTTTGAGAATAAAATATGTATTAAGGTAGTGATGGATAGTTCTTGGTGGTTATATGTGGAGGTTATGTTTCGATTTTTAAACATTATGAGATATGTATAGTATATATGTATATTCGTAACATATGGTGTATATCATTTGAAAGTATTCCGTTTCTTTTTTCTTAGGTTGATAACGATAAGAGAACGTTAGATAATATCAGATAATATATGAAAGAAGATAAATTATAATTAAACGCAATTTAAAGAAGTTAATTCAGTATATTTTGGCATGGCTTTTCAGGAAATATACTACTGTTACTATTCTAGGGAACTAGATCAAAATATATGTAGAAATTTTGTTTTTAAATAATGGAAATTAAATAAATATGTATAAGTTCGATTAATTCTGAATGATGTTGGAACCACCTGTCGCTGAGGGTTAATTCAAAGTATAAGCAACTAAAAATAATGTTTCAATTGGCGTCGATTAGCATAAACTGCATAAACGTATCCTGAAATAACAAGTATTGTTACTTGCACGACAAAATTCTTCAATAACTTCGAAATAAAGTTCCATGAATTCGAATTATTTCCAACGTTAAAACATTACATATTTACATATTGTTGTTTTTCTTTGATAATGGTTTAACTCAAAAAATGTAAATTTCAAATGTAAACTTTAAAATTTTACAAAGGTGTCTTTGTGAGTCATTTCAACAACATTTTAAAGCTGATTTAACACAAGATATGCCATTATTCATAAAAGCATTGTAACCTCCTACTTGTAGCATCACAAAATAATTGAAGATGAACCAGTGTTGTAATACTGAATTTTTTTAATTGCGCCGCTATCAAAGCGATACAATCGATACATACTACATTTATAACACAGGAAAAACGAACATAATTTACATTATGAATCAACAATTAAAGCTATGAGTGTAGGAATAGCGTGTACTATAAACATACTTATAAAACATAACGTATACTTTATTTAATATTCATAGCAAAATAATAAATATAGAAATAGTGTATGCATTTATTGTGCATAGTATACAATTATCAAATACATTTACGATTCACAAATTTCAAGTCGCTTAAGAACTATGAATTTTTCAATTTATTATGATAAATCGTCACTGAAAACAATTTCGTTAATGCATCGAATAGGACAGATGTTACGGACAAGTGGCTGTATCCAAAACGAGCTTAGTAACAGGAGCCGTTTAAGTTGCCTGTTTGACCATGCAATTTGATACCATAAACTGTGAAGAAAGATGTAAAATATTGTACGCATGTAGCAGCCTTCGTCTAGTTACCATTGCTTGTGTTACATGTCAATAATATCCTGTTACATGTGACCTTATATGGAAGCTCACAATATTATTCCTAATTTCCAGTACATTCTTATTATACGAAAAATTTCATATATTGTAACAACAATAAACATGAAAATTTACATAGTAACATTCCAAAAAAAAAAAAAATTAAAATTTTGAATGTTTTATGAATCTTAAACGTTCAAATGTTTTTAATATTCAAGTTCAAGTGATTATGAATGACTAATGACTGATACTTATGAATGGTCTATGTATTATATGGTATATGTATGCTTTGTTTATAAATATATATCTCTATGGAAAAACATAGTTTTTCGCGGTATTGAATTCGTTTTAAAAAGTGCGATACGTGACTTTTGTGATAAATAGTCCGCAATGCTACCTTGGATTTGTGGAATTGCAGTGAGTCACGAAGAGGGAATAGTGCCAACGAAAGTGTTTAATGTACGTCATAGTTTAGAGTATAGTTGTAAGTGAAACGATTGCCCAATTTCCCTAAGGCTATTATCGGATCATGAAAAACTTAATAAAAAAACTCCAAAAAAAAAAATTACGAAATTTTTATTTTTGAAGGAAAATTTTATTTGAAAATTTACGAGTAAAATTTATAAAAAGAAGTGGATGATAAATTGAATTAAATACTGATTAAACTGCAATTGAGCTTTATCAGAATTAGAATTTTACTTGTCTTAGATTCAGTACCATCTTTTATACGTGATTGTATACACATACACATGTGGTTATTCTTCTGTATGTGTGTTATGAATCACGCTATACTGCATCATTGTTTACATCAATCGAACTGAATGACTTTAAAGCTAAGCAATATATGGATAAGGCAAAAACATTTAAGAAAAAATATATCCTTCACATGAAGTGAAAGAATGGTTTATTTATGATCTAATAAAAGCTGGAAGTATCTCGGAAAATCCGATATTCGCGCTCATGATAAGTATTCACCTTGCTAGATCGGCAGACTAAATATAATTTATAATAAAAACAATCAGATATGTATTGCAAACTTACTTCAATTTTACATACGTTATAGTTGTTATCGCTTATATATCGTAAACTCTATAAATAGAAAAGAGAGGCGCCATATTTAGAAAATATGATTTCAGTAAAATCCCAAATAAAAAAATTATAGTGATTTAAAGATATTAATGTTATAAAAAGATCGAAATGTGATGCTCACATTGTGTAACACAAATATGTTATTAGTTAATGTCTAATATGATATTAAAAAAAAAAAACAGAATTTTATAATATATTTTAAAAGTATTTAATGTAAATATGTTACATTAGTTACATAAGCACTATTTTAATTATATTCAAATATATACACAAATATTCATATACAAAAAATGTGATTATGAAATATCTGTAATAAAGCTCATTAAAGATATACTGTATATATATATTACTAAATATAAAGATATAGTAAAATTAAATATATTAATACGCTATTTTTTTCAGGGAGCCAAGAAACCGTTCAAGGAGGTGATAAAAGCGAACGTGGGGGATGCACACGCCATGGGGCAACAGCCCATCACCTTCTTGAGGCAAGTACTGACCTTGACGGTGTCGCCGAGCCTTCTCGATGATCCTAGCTATCCCGAGGATGTGAAGGAACGAGCCAAGACCATACTGTGCCAGTGTAAAGGAGGCAGCGTTGGCTCGTATTCTGAATCGGCAGGAATCGAGATCATCCGGAAACATGTTGCTCAATACATTCAAGATCGTGATGGAATTCCCTCTGATTACCATAACATCATCCTCTCGAACGGCGCCTCGGATGGAATCAAAGTGTGCAGATTATTTCTCTTGTATTATATCGTTAAGCACTATAGAAGCGATATAACAAGGTCGTAAATTAAAACGTTAAGCAATAACAATAATTTTATCATTTTATAATATTATGGTATTTCAAAATTATGAGCCAGATTAGCAAGCTGTAATGATGATAACAGACATTTAGACAAGCTAATTTAACAATTGTAAATGAGTAGTATATCACATAGTTTTAAAACTTTATTGCTGAACAAAAAATTGCAGAATTGAATGAAAAAGTTGCATTCCGTTTAATGATCTTATAGTTCTGAAACATCGATATTATTCCAAATGATTAAAGATCACATATTCTAATTCAATACAATATCTACGATTTATAAAGACAAGTTTTGAGGAAGCATTCAGAATTCATTAACAAATATTCAAACTAAAAGTCCTGATTATTCTGTGATTTTCAGCTTGATATATGAATAATCTATGTTATTGTTGCATTTATGTTACAGTCTTTCTTGAAACTGTTCAACGAGAAACTAGATGGTAAATCATCTGGAGTGATGATCCCAATCCCACAGTACCCTTTATACTCTGCCACTTTGGCTGAATTTGGCTTGGCTCAAATTGGTTACTATCTGAACGAGGACAACAAGTGGGGATTGGATATTTCTGAATTAGATAGAGCATTAAACGAGTCAAGGAGGACGTGTAATCCTCGCGTGCTAGTCGTAATAAATCCTGGTAATCCAACTGGACAAGTTCTTACACGAACTAATATCGAGGACATCATCAGATTTGCGTACAAAAACCGTTTATTCCTATTGGCTGATGAAGTTTATCAGGATAATGTTTATGATAAGGACAGTGCTTTCCACTCGTTCAAGAAGGTAATGATGGAGATGGGAGAACCTTACTGTAAAATGGAGCTGGCTTCCTTCATGTCTGTGTCTAAAGGTATATTCTAATTTGAGATCAAGTATATGTTCTACTTCAATAGTTAGTTATAAGTATTTATTACTTTCCAAATGGAATGTTTAATATATTTAACAAGTATAGTACTTCAAATTTAAATAAAAATTAGATTGGGAAGTAGTATCTAAGATTCCTAAGAGTTGATCTTATTAAACTATCGAATATTATTGCCTATGTTATAGGAGTAGATACTAATTCTTTTATGTATGTTGCAGGTTATATGGGAGAATGTGGAATCCGCGGCGGGTACGGGGAAATTATCAACATGGATCCCAAAGTAATGGCAATACTGTTAAAGTCGATCTCAGCAATGTTGTGTCCTACTGTTCTTGGTCAGGTAGTAATGGATGTTGTGGTGAATTCTCCAAAACCAAATGAGCCATCCTACAAATTGTTTCAAAAGGAAAAGGAGGAAACCTTACGCTCTTTAGCAGAAAGATCTCAATTAGTGGTTGATACATTGAATAGCATTCCAGGTTTCAAGGTACTTTCTAAAAATTTATTATAAGAGCTCCATATGTGTTAGACATCATTTATTAGCATTCGATCATTTATTAGTTTTCAATCTTTTACAGGTTAATCCAGCTATGGGTGCAATGTATGTATTCCCGCGAATCGATTTGCCAAAAAGAGCCATAGAAGCAGCAGAAAAGGAAGGTCAACAGCCTGATGTCTTTTATGCCTTCAAACTCTTAGAGTCCACCGGAATATGCGTGATACCAGGTTCCGGTTTTGGACAGCGACCTGGAACATATCACTTCAGGACGACAATCTTGCCACAGAAGGAGAAAATAATTACAATGCTCGAGAATCTGAAACAGTTCCATATTAGGTTCCTCGAGGAGTACAAATAATGATACTATTAGATTTTCATGCATTTTATTTCATCCTGGAAGTGTCAGGTTTATGATATAGAGATCAGTATTACGTTTCCATGAAATTTTTACGAATTTATTCGAAAACATGGTCAAATGTACATTACTTTGCATTTTGAAGTGAGAAAATATTATAAAGGATATTTTTAAAATTATATTAGATCCGTTATCGATCTGACACAAAAGGGATTATATATATGGTTTTATGTAAATGTAATATCATATGGACGGATGTCACAATTCATCGAATACTTGTAAATATAGTGTGAATTCATCGTTACGTTTAAGAGATTGTATGACATTGATGGGTTTCTTTTATCAGAATCATTGGAATGTATGGTGGGTGTTTGTACGTGTATATCACAATAATTCGCAGATAACTAACAAACGTTGTTTTTTATAATATTCATAACGATATTATCAGGTCACATTGTAATTTATATTTGAATAAATTATAATTATCGGTTTGTCTGAAGAAATAAACTGTTAAGCAGGATATATATATATATAATGCTACTATATATATATGAATGCGAAGATGATTCTCGCGTCTCTACTATGTACCAATCACGTACATTCAATGAAATTCACCCACCAGAAAAAACTTATGTGTTCACATTTGTACAAGATCCTCGATGTTAATAAAAAATCACATGCACTAAAATTAAAACGTAAAAAACATTTAATAACCATGATCACTACTTTCAGCGTATAACCGCAATCTATTATGAATTAATAGCAACACGTTTTTGAACACCATTAGTATAATAAACACGTAAGCAAAACACTGGAGTTATCTAACTCGTGCATAATAAATCAAAATGACTTCAAGGACCGCATCGAAGATCTTGATCGAATGAAAAGTTACTTAATATTAAAATTCTAAATGAGACTAGAATTATCAGGTGTTCACTTAAGTTTAATGTAATCTAAAGGAGATTTTGAACAATGAAACTTGTCGGAAAAATCAGTTTCTCGAAGAGGAAACGGAAAGAACTAAGAAGTAAAGCTATCATTGTACTCTATATACAATAATCGACTGATTATTATTAAAAGAAATATTTTATTGAGAGCTTTTGCCATTAACAAAAATTCTCTACGAAATCGGACGTTACATAACTGAAGCTTAGAGTTAATAAAGAGTACAAGTTCTACAGATCAATGGCGAGCCTCTCAATTTCTTCTGCAAAAAATCTCATATCAGCCTTAGTGAGTCCAGAATTCTGCAAAACGAGCCTGAAAAAGTTAGGTAGCTCGCGTAGAGGCTGATACGTGATCAGCATTGAGCCCTTCTTCACCATTCGCTCCTTTACATCCGGTCCGATTTTCTCAAGGGCTTTCAACAATTCTCCGTCTTGCAAGTGGCGTTTGGAGGGCGGCACGTACCAGAAGCAGACGTTGGTGCACTCGGGCTCAAGTATCAGTTTGAAGCCTTCTCTGTGTCTTATATAATCTGTGAAGTACCGCGCCAATTCGAACACTCGATCTACATGTTTCTCCAAGCCATGAGTACCTTTTGCTTTCCACATGAACCAGAATTTCATCACGTCTGCCCTACGACCGCATTGAACATGCTTGTCCCCACTATCGAAAGAAGAGTCATAAAATTTGTCTGGTTGGAAGAGATAACTAGCTTTTGAGCTATGTGCTGCTTGCAGGAGATCCTCATGGCGCAGTAACAATGTTGAACATTGTTGCGGAGCAGCCAACATTTTGTGTGGATTCCAAGTGACAGAATCTGCCAGTTCTACACCATCCAGGAGGTATCTGTGCTTTGTGGACATCAAAGCTCCTCCTCCCCACGCTGCATCCACGTGAAACCACAGATTGTACTTCTTACAGACGATAGCAATCTCTCTTAAGGGATCGAATGCACCCAGGACTGTAGTTCCTGCTGTAGCAGATACCATCAAGGGCACTGCACCTTCGTCAAGAGCTTTCCTGATCTGTGCTTCCAAATTCGTTATGCACATCTTTCCTCTGCTGTTAGTTTTCACTTCATACACATTGCTAGTGCCTAATCCTAGGAAAGCACTAAGCTTTTTGACAGAATAGTGGGAATCTCTGGAAGTGAAAATTATTAACCTGCCAGCACTGGATAAGCCTAACTCCTTCAATTGAGGAAACCTGTGAATGACGATACATAAAAACGTAGGAATTTCAGGGATTCCAATTGATTAATCAAGTTTTAAAGAAATAAGAAGTACCTGTAGTGACGTGCCAGATTAATTGCATAACCATTGGCAATAGAACCACCAGGACAGAATATTCCTTCACCTTTACCATCCTTCCAGCCAACTATCTTCCTCATTTCACGCAATATTTCCTCCTCCATTAAAGAGAACACTGGAGAAACTTCATAGGTGTAAACAGAAGGATTCAAGGCGTCTGTTAACCATTGTCCAAGAAGGCCATACGGATCTACGCTGGAATATAATTGGTTTATGAATCGAGGATGACCTGTTTTTACGCTGTACTTGATCACGTTGCGGGCGAGGGTGAAAAGCTTCTCATGGGAGGACCCTTGGTCAGACAGCTTTAAGTCAATGGCTGATTGAAGAGCTGCTGGTTTCATCCATTCCACTACTTTGTTTTTTCTTGAAGTTCCCTGAAAGGTAATTGGAAACTTCTATTATGTAAGTCAATAGGATAGAGAATTTTAATTTAGAAATCCTCATGCATTGGTATGGGAACTAGCTTTTCTTTTCTTTTTTGCGACGCAGTTTTTTTTTCTTATATTTTATAATTTAACTTGGAAGTAGAGTAACATGAATGCAACTTGCGGCACAATTCTTCGTCCATGAATTGACAGAGCAGATCATTAACAAAGGAAGAAAAAAAGTCGCATAAATAACGTTTGACTCACGTTTTCATAACTAGGAAAGATTAGTTTTATAATAAATCAGTAACAGTCGTTGTTCATGGATGCATTTGAATATTAAGTTTTCCTTAATTAAACTGAGCAATTACATACATCGGACAGAGATTTAAATATACTTGGAGGAAATGATTATCTTCATTTCACTGTATTCAAATTATGCAAAAAGAATTATAACAATAATGAACATACGTTTGATTCAATTTCGAGAATTAAGAAAGTGAAAAATGGAAAAAAGAAGACTATGGTTTACAAAATGTGAGAACAGTTTATTGAGATAGCGATCAAACTGAAGTAAAGAAATTTTTAATGACGGTACTGTACTTGAAGCGTAAAGATAATTGGATATAAAGTGAATGGCTTTGAAAGAATAAGAAGTGATTGGAAGCGTTCGTGTATAACATAAATTATTGTACCGAGTCACTGAGAACCACGCTTTTTACTTAGCTTTACTTCGGCGAATGACGATTAAATCTTCTTTAACGATATTTTACGTTTAATACTATACTTCAAATTATTTAAATTGACGGGAAATAAAATTCTTATTTCAACTTCTCAATTTATCCAAAAAAATCAAGGAAATTGTCTAAATTATAATTTAGAATTTATATTAGCGCTAATAAAAAATTAATTATGAAAATTAATTATTAATCTTAACAATATATTTGAATTTTTATACCTTAAAAAATATAATATTTTTATATAGATTGTATAAATATTCAATTGTTTATAATTTAAATTGAATTCATATAAGTGACTAAAAGTTGTTACTCAAGGAAAGTATAAGAAATTGTTCTGTCTCATAAGGAAAATATAACGTATATTCCAGTTTATCCGAAGTCAATAAACTTCAGTCGAAATGTCAATGCAATTTGTGCGTCACGAATGCAATTTTCCTTATAGTTTACTTGGTCGTTTCTTACGCCATACTTTTCCTATTTTCAGATTCATGAGAATGTATATGTCTATCAATATACATATGTTAGTATTATTGTGGAAAGAAATTGTTTCTTCGACACAAATGGAAAGAAAATCCTCCAAATATTCAATTTAGAGATTAATTAAAAGTAAAATACAAAGTCGTTATGATGTTCTTAAATGTAAATTTTAATTCACTATATTGCACAATTATCTCTTTATCATAACTATCTCTTCACTTTAAAAGTCCATTTGTTCGCTTTAATAGCTATCAATATATATCCATATTCTTCTAACAATAGATTTTAATAATGAATTTACCTCAAAAACTGCTTCTTCCAGGAGCAGATCAATGAAACTTCTCATGAACTTCTCATGGACCTCTCTCACTGGAAGACTCCTGTAGTTACAATCTTCTCTGGATTCTCCGTTGACAATAGAATTTGGACAACCATTTTGATAATCCTCTTCATCATCACCAGAAGATAGACGAGCAAGATCGCTCTGTAAACTGTTGTCACAGACTTTCCTCAAGAAATTATCTCCTATTTGAGGCGAAGACACGCTCACAGTTCCTTCGTTAGCCGGCATAGTTACGTATCGAAGTTTTTCTCAATCTGTTCCGCGTGGTGCTCCTACAGTTTCCTTTATACTAATGTCTACTGACCAAGGACAAGATCGTTGCGCGTTAACTACCTTCGGCTGCATTTGCTTCACCGAGATTCGCGGCACTGGCTCTCCTTTCCTGCCTCTTTTTCTGATGAATATCGCGACCAGGGCCTTGATCAATTGGGAAACTATCCTTTGTTCTATATTGCTGTTTCGACTAATCCAGTAAATAGAGCGTCGAGTTGCTAAGAGGAAACTTTACATTCAAATGTATCACCGACAATGCGATGAGATACGTTTGAATGTAAATTGAGATCTTAATTCAGCTGTTTAGTTGTGTTTAACTTTTTCCAATTATCGATTATTATCTTTTTTCTTGCGATGAATTTTTGCATCAAATCAGTAAGCATTCTTCTTGTGCACTCGTTTCAATTAATTAGAAAATTATAGTAATATTAATATTCATAGATGATTCGTCCTTGAAAGCATTCTTGGATTAATTCAAGAAGGAAAGAACAAGGAAGATAAATATTTAAATTAGATACTATAACAACCTTTTTTAATGACTTCACTAATTACTTATACAGAAATAAAACTATTTATTTTTAATATTTGTTATTTTAACACGTTTTCTTCTCTTTCTTTTTAAGGGTGATGAGAAAGATCGAGATTGTTTTGAGCTGTTGATGCTCGTTATCGGTAATGGTAATAGCTGGTGTTTTTGGTAGAACTATTCATTATTTAGGCTGGATTCTATTACATAATTTTATTACATTCAATAACAAGTTACATATATGCAAATGCAGTCATCAATAATTTTTGTCCTTAACACGTAATTGAATGATATTCAATCTCTTCTAGAAACTTTGACGCACTAGAAACATTCTGAGAAGAAACTGGATGCTTAGAACCAGTTGTAAATATTCTTCAATGCTAATCAATCAAAATTGTTTATTACTGATTATGTAATGAAAATGAACAAAAATTGAAAATTATTGCATGTAATATTTTTACGAGATTAAGTTTGCTTCGAGATGCATGTAGATGATACAGTGATCGATAATGATTATATAGACTCCAATAATGCGACAAAAACAAAATACTTTGGTCGTATATACATAAATGAATATGCATGCCGAGGATTGCGAATGTATCATTTACGTATCGCGTGTATGGTGTCAAGTATCATTGGGATGAGACTTTCTTAAATTACAACCACTAATCAGTACCAAACTTCAATCACAAAAACATTCCTTATAAATTATCAACAACAATATTCATAATTTGTAATAGTAAAACACATTGGTTTTTATGTTTGATGAAGAAAATAAATTTCTAAAAATAATTTATTTATAATCGAGCATTGACTATACTGTTTAACGAATGATATTCGACAGTTATCTATGGATATATGTTTTTTTTTTTTGTAAGTTATACAATGTTTACACAATAGATCTTAAATTTGAAAAATCTTTCTAGGAGTGTAGATTTTGCTCCGCCTACAACTTTTAAATATCGCTAATTCCCTGAATCAAATATTTTTGGTGATCTAATAATTCATTTAAAAAATTAATAACAATGATAATTTTAATAACAACTTCATTTTTTTATACAAATATGTTTTTAGACAAATCAAACATGTTTGTTTGTTTATAGACGAATTATTAATAGCTTTCAATATTAGAAAAATATTTCATATTTTCAGGTACATATTTAGTGTTCTAGTACATTGGTTCGCATAACAGAGTATATTATTCTTTTCGTTTGAATCTAGTCAGCATAATATTAGGAAAAACTTCCTTTGAAAGTCAGATCTGGACCAATCTAACAAGTAGAAATGATATTTATAATAGCTTAAAATGGTTCCAATACAGTTAAATACTGTTTTATTTTTAAAAATATAAATTGTAATGCGAGTGATTAATAAGTTTCATTATACACTTACACATCTTTTATAAAATTGATTGCATTTAGGAAAAAGACTTGCTGACATTTCCTTTGAGATTCAAACGTATTTTTAAAAACATATTACATATAATTTTGCATCAGGGGACTGTTTTATAGCTACATAAACAATAAAAGCATAAGGCACAAACTTCATTGAATTTATTTTTCATAAAATATATAAGCTTTGATAAGTTATTTTAAAAAGTATTTTAAAATACTTTGTATGTTAATTCTATGTAGATACTAGGTATAGAAGAATGTCAATGAAATCTGTTTGTGACAGCTTTCTTGTCATTAAAAACATATTCTAAGTACATGGTACTGAACTATTTCATAGTATCCATTGCTTCTTTTATCGCCTGATAAGAATACATATACCTAAGAAGTATTGTATATCTACATTTTGAAATATTCAATTATATAAATAGATACAGATATAAACTCTTTCATTATTCATTATAGTAATAAAGTGACATATGTTATAATAAAATGCAACAATATTAATCAGAACCCTCTGCATAAAGTTTACAAAATAGCACAAGCTCCATTTAAATTGTCTTAAATCAACAAAGTCTTAAATGTGTAGAGGAACCCCTTAATTGTATGTTAATATTTTACAAACTTGTGTTTCTCACAATTAACTAAGTTACCAATTATTGTACACATCCCTGATCACTGGAACTATTCCCTCTTATAATGTTAGTTTAAATATATAATTACGTGAATGCACAATACTAATAAAAAATGCATTTTTTGGTTAATTACTTAACCACTAATTCCAATTTGTTCGCACACCTCCATATCTACACAATGATTGCATAAGAATTAAGACTGTAATATGTAACACATTAACCAAAATAGGCACCACAATTAGAACAACGTCGAGTCTTTAATAGTAAACAGCATATTATCCCTAATGGGAAGAACAGGATTGCACATAGTAGTCCCAGACATGTAAAATCATCTTCCATTACACCCACCTATGTTGTAAAATCTGACCTTAGTCCCTACTTTTCATCTCAAATAATTGAATACCAAACATATGAGAAGGAAATTAAGATTTGTTTATTAAAAATTACTTACTCTGCATGCAGGACACCCTCCAACTAAAATTATTTCTGGCATAAGTACAGTGGTTGATTGTGTAGAACCATAGGAAGGTACATAATTATGATTATTAGTTCCACTTGCGCTAGGATAGTACCCTGCAGGTGGAGACCATGAAGTAGACCCTGCGCATTGTGTTGCATTGTAACCTGGATGTGGTTGCCATGAAGAATTAACTACATAAGACACATCCCATGTCAATTTCTGTTATTACTTCTACTATAACATTTTTTGTATTAAACAAGAAACAATTATTTAATACAACAAGATATTGAAAATTAATTTATTCTTTTGCATTACTATTCAACCAATTTAGATTATTAGCCTTGAACATGAATTACAGTATGACAGTATAGTCAGAGTATTGTTAAATGAGAGAGTAATGACATTAGAAATTACCTCTTCCATTTTTGTATAAAAATATCTTGCAATATTAATAACATTATAATATTAATAATATATATTATTATATATAATATATATTTCAAACTATTTCTTCAAATTTTAATAATGATAATTATAAACGAACGAGCCTAAATTATTTACTTTTTAAAACTTCGTAATAATCTTCATATGATGCGAAATATAAAAATTATTAATATAAAATTAATAACTTAATAATTCAAGCTTTAAATGTAATAATTAGATTTAATAGCAGTTCACATTATTTTTAGACAGCAAAATAATACAAAACAGTAAAATTTCAATTTTGTTGCTCACTTATTGGCGCAGTGGCTGCTGCGTAAGACGGAGGTTTATCGTTCCCTGTAGTCAGCGGTTGCTTTTCCATCGTTTAATAATCGAACTAATGGCTTTTATGAGCAATTCGCACGATAAATAGGTGTAATTAGATAATTATCATCGGTACAATTTTTTTCTGACAGCTAACACCTGTATTAGCCCAAGATCTGACGCGGTTCCAAAACAAATAGTGCATTACTATTTCCGCCCGGGGAACCACTTAAGATTTCACTTTTATTCTTCGATTAGAATACGAAGTTCTATTGGTTGACTGCTAGTGACGTTATTTCATTGTATTCGTTTTAAGTTGATACTCATTTCAAATTGCATGACTAACGTGTGACGCGTTTCTTTGCGGCTGTAAGATTGATTTACTTGTTTTTCTTCCAGCATGCCACAATAGCGAATTATACGTAATTAGTATAAGTAATTGGAGGAATTACAGAGTGTGTAATATTGGAATTAAGAAATTTTCATTTTGAATTAAAAATTTTCCATTTTATCTTTCGCACGAGAATTAGATGTAATTAAGTTGATAATCATAATGGCTGTTTAGATAATATAAAAATTTTCGTTTCTATTATTGAAGTGAAGTTTTTAAATAGCTCCATATTTAAGAATCATTAAATATTTTTAGTTATTTATTTGGATAGCTGTTTTCGCTGTTTATTTCATTAAGTTATACGAAGTATGTGTTAGAATTAAGAAATCATAGTTATAAAACAAAAATAAAGAATTTCCGAATACTATATATATATATATATATATATATATATATATATATATATATATATATATATATATATTATAAATGTACTTACATGATTTATTAATTAAATTATTTTATAATAAATAAATTTTGTTTAATTTATTAGTCGTCTTCTGTAGGCAAATTGTAGGAAGTTGTACATTTGGCGCGTCTGTGATAGAATAAAATATTTCCTTTAGTTAGTCACAAATTTAAACTTTAAAAAATAGTGCAACTGAACTTAAAGTAATATATCTTTTATTACAAAGAAAAAATTTATATCTTAATTAATATCAGTAACAAAGATAAAATTATGAAACTTGGAAAATCCAATACAATCATTTAATTTTTCCGCCACTAGTTAACACAGTATCGTCTATAGCAGGCGATATTTATAAGCCTTTATCATTTTTTAAATTCCCGTGATACTATAATAATACATACTTTTAATAAACGACTTATATACTAAAATTTCTTTATTTGGATGAGCAAAAAAGTGTAAGGGAAATCTAATAAAATTTAAAGCAAGAATTTAAACAATTCATATATTAAAACTTCTGCACTTTAATAAACACAGAAATGTAAGAGGAATCTATCAAAATTTAAAAAAAAATTTAAATAATTCATATATTAAAACTTCTGTATTTTAATAAATAATAAATAATATATATACCAAATAATAATATATATAATGTATAGTAATCTAAATAAATATAATAATAATATAAATAATAATATATACTAAAATTTTAAGCCCAATACGGTATTTTAAGTACGGTATTTATATAGGGATTCCTAGATTCCTCATAAATAACTAGTAAGTGTATGCACGTGTGTGTATGTGTGTGGAGGGCGCCACTTGAGCCTCCTTCGTCGTTTCAGTCTGTCTCTGTGGTTTCTCCGCTGTTTCGAAAGTTTGCTGTCATTTTTTGGAGTTTCGTCATCGTTTCACATGATTTCGTGAAAAATGGATTGAAACGTAATCTCAAGGCGAAACTCATTTGAAATATCGTTGTTCCACCTATTTGTCGTTGGTAAAGCTCCTAATCGATACGCGTTTCATCGACAGTGCCGCAGAGGTTTCCGCGGACGACTTCTGCCTCCAGAAGGTGGTGCAAAACGATGTACGAGGAACCGGTAAGCAAATCACGGTGGTAAAGATGCGAGACTTCGATCGAGTCGCGTGTGCTCCCGTGCCAGCGTAGCAGAGGAATCAGCGCGGCCCGGCGACGATGCGAGATAACTCCAAAGAGATGTTCATTATCAGAGCTTTGGAAAAGATCCTGGCTGACCGGGATGTCAAACGGTCGCACCTCTCTCAGCTCAGAAAATCCTGCGAGACTGCACTTGGTAAATTCATTAATCATCAAATTATTCTGTGTGATAACACTAATATATGTAATCGAAGAAGTTCCTTTAGAGTTATGCATACAACACAAAACTATTCATATTATAGCAAATGCTTAAAATTGTGATACTCTACTGCAAAGTATTATAAATGATTATATTGTGTGATTTATAATTGGAATTAGTTTAATATTTTAATCCATTATTCTCTGAATGTTCTAATAAGATTTTGGTTATATAGGGATTGATGGCAGATTCTTCTTCAGAATATGACATTAAATTCTTTAGGGTTTTAAAATTGACTGGTAAAATTGCATTTCTTGGTCTTCATAGAAAGATCTAATTAGATTAATTCGATGATTTAATATATTGCATCAGCTTCAATTTTTCTTCTTATTCAGTGATATATAGATATTAAGTAACATGATTATATTGTATGTTATTGAGTTCTTGGACTTTGACATTTGATATACATGTGTTATAATATTAAATATATACATATGTTCATATGAAAATAGGAATGAATATGTATATGTATTGTTTGTTATATTCCTGTCTATTTTTAATTATTTGTTACTATACAAAGTTGTTTGATTTTCTTCAAGTTTTTGAGAAATACAGACTAAAAATAATTTTGCGTTATATTTTCAAGGAAATATTAAAATCAATTTATAATTTCAAATATATATTGTTTTTCAGATAACTTGAGAAATGAAATCAAAGAAGGCTCAGGCACTCAAGTATCAACTGCTTTGCCACAGCCTCGCAGTGATTCATATGTTATCTCTGCAGAAAAGTATTTTCTGCCCTTTGAATTGGCATGTCAAAGCAAGTCACCAAGAATCGTGGTCACTGCTCTGGATTGTCTGCAAAAGTTAATTGCCTATGGACATCTTACAGGAAATGTACCTGATTCTACAGAACCAAATAAGCTGCTCATTGTGCGCATTGTTGAAACAATATGTGGATGTTTCATGGGGCCACAGACGGACGAAGGAGTCCAATTGCAAATTATAAAAGCCCTTCTCACAGTTATGACCAGTCAACATGTGGAAGTTCACGAGGGTACTGTGTTGCTCACCATACGCACAGTATACAGTGTCTATCTGGCCTCAAGGAATCTGGTTAATCAAACTACAGCTCGAGCTACGCTCACCCAGATGATTAATGTTATTTTTGCACGTATGGAAACACAGGCAGTAAGTTTACTAATTAATTGGCATAAAATTGTATTACTGAAACTTACATAAAAGAATGTTAAGAAATATTTTCTGCTTTCCTAGGAAGAAGAGACCGTCCGGAACGAGGTAGATCAAGCCGAAACCACCAATGTAAATTCCACTAACTGCACTTCGGGAGAGCTTGAAACTGAAATAAACCACGAAGAATCATCAGTGGAGAGTAGTCAAGAATCACAGTTAATAGTGAGAGGGATTTTAGAGGATGTAGTAAATTCTATTATTCCCGAAGATTCGACGAATATAACTACTGTAACGTCAGAGGAGGCTAGCTTAGATCAAGTGCCTATAGATGAGAATTCCGACGAGGCGGTTGCAGAGAGCGATAATATGGTCAGGGCGAAGTTCACTCATGTGCTACAGAAGGACGCTTTCCTGGTTTTTAGAGCACTTTGCAAGCTTTCCATGAAACCACTTCCTGATGGCACTCCAGATCCCAAGTATGTGCAAAGAGTCTTTTTATTAAGAAAATGTTTTAATGCAGACAATTATTTTTAAGTTGATTCAGTCTTTTTGAGATACTTTTTGACATTTTTGTATTTCATATAAATCAAGTAAAACCTAATTGGTTTTTTTGACTTATCCATTTAAAGTTATGATATTGGAATATTTGTTATTTCATGTATCATAATTTCGCAAACAAAGAAAGAGTATGTCACTTTTCTAATAATCATGCAAGTTGGTATCTCAAAGTTTGGCATCTTATGAAATTTTTGTGGTATACTCTCTTTAGGTCCCACCAGCTCAGGTCGAAGATCCTTTCCTTACAATTGCTTCTGGGTATCCTGCAAAATGCTGGACCAGTATTGCGTTCCAATGAAATGTTTGTCATAGCCATAAAACAGTACCTCTGTGTAGCACTCTCGAAAAACGGTGTCTCTTCCGTTCCCGAGGTGTTTGAATTATCTCTAGCATTGTTTCTCGCACTGCTGGCTCGCTTCAAAGTGCACTTAAAGATGCAGATAGAGGTTTTCTTCAAGGAAATTTTTATGAATATCCTCGAGACTTCTAGCAGTTCTTTCGAACACAAATGGATGGTGATTCACGCTTTGACTCGTATTTGTGCGGATGCACAGAGTGTCGTGGATATCTATGTGAACTACGATTGTGACTTATCAGCTGCGAATCTATTTGAAAGGTTGGAAAACAACAATTACCCGTAAATCTATAAAACGAATGAATATTTTATATTTCGTATTATTATATTTTTATAGAGAGATTAAATTAGTTATATTCTATATTTTTACAGGCTTGTGAATGACTTATCAAAGATAGCACAAGGTAGACAAGCACTAGAATTAGGTGCATCACCAAATCAAGAAAAATCAATGAGGATCAGGGGTCTTGAATGTTTAGTATCCATCTTGAAGTGCATGGTTGAGTGGAGCAGAGATCTGTATGTGAACCCTAGTGTTCCAGCTGATCAGCAACTCCCATCTGAGCCCCCTGATCCTCCAGTGGAACCTCCCCTGCCTCGTTATGGAAGTGCTGGTAGTCTATCCTCAGCAAACTCTAGTTTAGTAGGAAACAAGGAGATCCCGGATTCTCCTGAACAATATGAGGTCCAGAAACAACAAAAAGAAGTGTGGGAGACTGGCATCGATATGTATGAATTACAATTCGTTTTTTAATTTCTTCGTCTTGTTCTGATATTTAAAGCATCAGGTTGTCTCAAAACAAAATTCTTCTACTTCTTTTACTTGAACAATTGATTTGTGTCAAATAGTTGAGTCAACATCGTATGTTATTATATCGTATAATTCCTTTTACGTTTATTATATGGAATTGATTATTTTGTATCAAAATTTAATTTGATCGAGATATATTAAAATAGACATATTACGAAAATTTATAATTATAGTCAAGTTATGAACAGCCTTTTAATTTAACTAGGTACAAATCGGTTATAAAATGTTGAATGTAAGTTAAACTGCAGAAGGATAATAAGACTGCCTGATATTTTAAATCGCTGTAATAACACTTAGAAAATGTCAGAGTTGCAAAGAGACATGTATTTTATTAATTAAATTGGTATTTTTACCTCTAGTTTTAATCGAAAGCCAAGCAAGGGAGTACAATATCTTCAAGAACAAAGTCTTCTAGGTAATTCGTCCGAAGATGTTGCCCGTTGGCTTCATATGGACGAGCGACTCGATAAGACCGCAATCGGCGATTTTCTTGGCGACCATAATCACAATCAGGTGATGTACAGCTATATTGATCAAATGAATTTTGCCGACCGTGATTTAGTTACAGCCCTTAGATATTTTCTCGAGGGCTTTCGATTGCCTGGTGAAGCGCAGAAGATTGATCGATTAATGGAGAAGTTTGCTAGTCGATACTGTGAATGTAATCCAAAGTAAGTATCCTTTAAATTTCAGTATTATATGATATCATATTATCATATTTTTCCATATTTCTTCCGTGTTATCTTCTTAATACATAATATTGTATAATTTTAACATTTTTTTTTTTCATAAATT
This sequence comes from Bombus fervidus, assembly GCF_041682495.2. Lineage (NCBI taxonomy): Eukaryota > Metazoa > Arthropoda > Insecta > Hymenoptera > Apidae > Bombus > Bombus fervidus. Next base: position 7,531,798 of record NC_091531.1, on the reverse strand, counting down.
AATTTACCTTTTATATTACCAGTAATGGGTTATTCACAAGTGCGGATACCGCATATGTATTGGGCTTTTCGATCATTATGTTGACTACCGATCTACACTCTCCTCAAGTGAAAAATAAAATGACCAAAGAGCAATATATCAAGCTAAACCGACGCATTAGTGATAACGAGGATCTCCCTGAAGAGTACTTATCGAAAATTTATGACGAAATTGCCGGTAACGAAATTAAGATGAAATCCAATCCTAATCGACCTGGCAAGCAAGGTAAATAGAAATTGAACTAATTAAGTAGATTGTTATATAATTAATAATTTTAAATATGCTTGGTGTTACAGTGATATCTAGCGAAAAGAAACGACGGCTTTTATGGAACATGGAGATGGAAGTAATCTCGACAGCAGCAAAAAATCTAATGGAATCTGTCAGTCACGTTCAAGCACCGTTCACCACGGCTAAACACCTGGAACACGTTCGACCTATGTTTAAAATGGCGTGGACACCATTTTTAGCCGCATTCAGTGTCGGTCTTCAAGATTGCGATGATCCAGAAATTGCTTCCCTTTGTCTAGATGGTATTAGATGTGCAATACGCATTGCTTGCATATTTCATATGACGGTAAGCGTTTCTGCGATATCAGCGAAATTTTAAACTACTATGCTAGTCCTGTTTCGGCTAGTTTTATTCAGTTGGTTACTTTTACGTCCGAAGCTGTATGAACTGTAGAATATATAAGGTATATCGTAAGCTTCAAATCACTCAAGATCTTTGTTGTAAATTTTATTTTTCTGTTTTAATTATAGTTAGAACGGGACGCGTATGTGCAAGCCTTAGCACGGTTCACTTTATTGACTGCGAATTCACCGATTACTGAAATGAAGGCGAAGAACATCGATACGATCAAAACTCTGATTACTGTAGCTCACACTGATGGTAATTATCTTGGCAGCTCTTGGTTGGATGTTGTTAAATGTATCTCTCAACTCGAGCTTGCCCAATTAATTGGAACTGGAGTCAGACCTCAGCTCTTGGGTCCACCTTCGAAGCCGCATTTCCCTTCGCCATTAGTAAACTTCAACCTAACACATAACAACTTGCATCAGAACAATAATTTGAATCTCAGCTCGTTGGATCGTAAGTATATCATAGATATCCCACAAATTTTTCATGATAATTTAATGGTAGAAAAGTGCACGCATATTGAAGATGAAATCCTAGTTAACAAAAATTGTGTTCTTTAACTTCTGTTTATTTTCTATCTATTTATTTTACATGCTTCGTCTTTTTGTATGTTTTTTAGCAAGCGTAAAGGAATCGATAGGAGAGACAAGCTCTCAAAGCGTGGTGGTAGCTGTCGATCGAATATTCACCGGTTCCACTAGACTAGACGGTGACGCCATTGTAGAATTCGTGAAAGCTCTCTGTCAAGTCTCTCTGGAAGAACTATCACACCCAACGCAGCCCCGGATGTTCTCTTTAACCAAGATCGTAGAAATTTCTTATTATAACATGGGACGTATCAGACTTCAGTGGTCCAGGATTTGGCAAGTGATAGGAGATCACTTTGACAGAGTTGGTTGCAGTCCTCGCCAGGATATCGCTTTCTTTGCAGTCGATTCTTTGAGACAACTTGCGACCAAGTTCATAGAGAAGGGAGAATTCGCTAATTTCCGGTTTCAAAAGGATTTCCTCAGACCGTTTGAGCATATCATGAAAAAGAATCGATCACCAGTGATTAGGGACATGGTGGTCCGTTGTGTCGCGCAAATTGTACACTCACAGGCTCCTAATATTCGATCAGGATGGAAAAATATATTCAGCGTGTTCCACCATGCAGCTAGTGACAGAGATGAAGCTGTTGTTGAGCTAGCATTTTCTATGACTGGGAAGATTATAAGTGAGTGTTTGCAGATGTGGTGATATACTTGATGTGATAGTTTTAATTGGTTTATTTTATATTTGGTATATATTTTCAGATGAATTATATGCTGAAGATTTCAGTATCATGGTAGATTCCTTTCAAGACGCCGTAAAGTGCCTCAGTGAATTTGCTTGCAACGCCTCCTTCCCCGAGACGAGTATGGAAGCCATAAGATTGATACGTTCTTGCGCGTCATATATCGACGCCAATCCAAATCTCTTCGCGGAGGGCATGATGGATGATAGTGGAATGGTGTCTGAAGAAGATAGAGCTTGGGTAAAGATCTCATATTTTTTTTATATATCCCCAATTTTTTTCAAATCCTTGCAACTTGTCCACTAGGTACATTCGGTAAACTTTTTATTATAAAAAATTTACTACTCGAAGATTTTATTTATATAGGTTAGAGGATGGTTCCCGCTGTTGTTCGAGTTATCGTGTATAGTGAGTAGGTGTAAGTTGGACGTTCGAACACGAGCGTTGACCGTTCTTTTCGACGTCGTAAAAACGCATGGAGCTTCTTTTAAACCCCATTGGTGGAAAGATCTCTTCCAAGTTCTGTTCAGAATCTTTGACAACATGAAACTTCCTGAACAACATACAGAGGTGCGTGAAAAAATTTATTTTTTAATACTGCTGCTTTTTTTTGGTCTGCATGATATATAAATTACTTTTGGCAGTGATGCACTCCAAATAATGTACAATAATTTTTATAGTGAACATATGAGCATCTATGCTAATATTTCAGAAAGCAGAATGGATGACAACAACGTGTAACCACGCCCTGTACGCAATCGTCGATGTATTCTCACAATTTTACGATACTTTGGGTCCTCTTCTACTAGAGCAGCTATACTCTCAACTGCTCTGGTGCGTGCAACAAGACAACGAGCAGTTGGCACGTTCGGGAACCAACTGCCTAGAGAATTTGGTGATCAGCAATGGCATCAAGTTCGACGAGCAAACATGGGAGAAGACCTGCAGTTGTGTCCTCGATATCTTCGAGAGCACCCTGCCATCTGCCTTACTCACTTGGAAACCCCAGTCGCCTAATAAGGAATCTGACCTAGATGTAATCACAGGGGATGCAGACAGTCATATGGGGATCCTCAAGAGAAGCAACAGCTCTCAAAGTTTAACAAACGGCGAGACCGCAAAGAACAGAGTTTTTTCCGCGTTATTAATTAAATGTGTGGTGCAGTTGGAGCTGATTCAAACGATAGACAACATTGTGTTCTACCCAGCTACATCCAGGAAGGAGGACCAGGAGAATCTAGCATTGGCACAGGCGGACATGTTTAATGGGAAGTCCTCTGAATTGGGTGTAAGAGCTGGTGCAGACCAACAGAAGGAGGAACAGGGCATGTACTGTGCTCTGACTACTACGCATCTATTACAGTTAGTCGAATGTTTGTTGAAATCCCATAGATTCGCGAAGAGTTTCAATTCCAATCATGAACAACGAAATGCGCTGTGGAAAGCTGGTTTCCGGGGCAACGTGAAACCAAATTTACTTAAACAAGAAACACAGTCATTAGCCTGTGCATTGAGAATCCTTTTTAAGATGTATAGCGATGAAGCTCACAGAGCTGACTGGAGCAAAGTGGAAACGAGGCTTGTTGAAGTGGCTTGTGAAGCACTGGAATATTTCCTGGCACTTTCCAACGAAGCTCACCGAGATGCTTGGACTCCGATACTGTTGTTGCTTCTCACGAGGATCCTAAAGATGAGCGACAATCGGTTTGCAGTCCACGCGTCTAGCTGTTACCCATTACTTTGTGAGGTTATGTGCTTTGATCTCAAACCGGAATTAAGGTCCGTGTTGCGAAGATTCTTCCTGAGAATTGGTCCGGTATTCAGGATCACGCAGCAGTAGTAACGAGTTTTTGTAAAGAGTGAGATTATACAATTTTTTTGGTTCATTTTAAAGATTATAGAAGAAATTCTTGCAATTTGAATTGGTCGTAGTTTGTAAACATGGAGAATTCCATGGAGTTAAGTCTAAATTGCTTTTTTTAGATTATTAGGATAGGAGATGAACAGTATCGTACAACATTTTTGGACAAATCGTGAAGTGCTTGTTCAGAAAGTTTCTATGCTACTATAAGAATTTACATTTGTATACTTTATGTGGTATCTTCTTTTATCTTCAATTTGCAAGTAGCTGTGACTTGTACTTCTTGCAAGAATTCCTTCTGCATATATCGTAATGCGAATTGAAATGAAATAGTTTAATTGAAATATTTTTTCTCAAGAAATAAAAGAAGAATTATTAAATACGGGAACTGTTCGATATTTAAGACAGGACGACAAAGTAAAATACGTTTTAGTAAAATCCTAAAGGCAAAGCATAATATGTATGTACTGTATATGTTCAGAACTTCCTTCGTATTTAACATATTCTTCATTTTTATAAGAAAGAGGAAACTTCGAGCGAGGAGTTTTATAGTCCTGATACAATATGTGTGCAGAGTATTTAATAAATAGAGTATTTCTTGGATATAACATAATGTGTATCTTTGAAAAGAAGATACTGATAATAGTAGATTTATGTTTAAATAAATTGTTTATATTTAAATTCACATTTAATTATCTTATGCACCATTTCGATATAATTTTCTTAAATCTGAATTATTTTATTATAATTGAAAGTTAATAATAGAGGAGATTAATAATAGAGAAAATTAATAATAGAGAGTTAATAGAGGAAGAAAATGTGTTTATAAAATTATAGGCTTAACACAATGTTTTACAAATGGGGAATTTCTTTGCATACTTGATATGAGATAGATAAGGAAAAAATTTCCTTATTACCAAGAAATGCGCTATTTATTAAATGTTTTGTATATTTAGTTATTGTAAACTGCATACAAAGTGTCTCCTGAAGTATACTGTATCATAGGAAGAAATAGATCTTTGAGTGAAAAATCAGATGATTTCTGATATTTTTATAGAATTGATTAGTAACTTTGTAACTCCTAAATAATTTAAAAATTCTATGACCAGATAGCCAAGTAGAATCCTTAATATCTTGTTTTTCACTTGGAAATCTTATTTACAGTAAATCTTTTAAGGCACTTCTTGTATATTTACACAAGATATTTAGGAAATGATGGTATAAGCAAGAAATGACAGATACTTAATGAAAACTAAATCAAACGCATTCTCTCTGTTCAAAGATGCCTCTTTATTTTCACAAGTATCATAATTCAGCCATATTGTCTTGATGTTTTACTAAGGGTAAAATGATGAGCACTGTCAAATTTCAAAGCATTAATTTCTCAATATTTGTGTCTGCATAAAATTAATTTAGCTTTCACTAATTTTTCCCTTTATCTGTTATTCTATGTTTTATTTACACTTAAAATAGGTGTGAATAATAAGGTATTAAAAACGATCAAAGGCGGTTGGATAAAAGGAATGTAATGCAAAGAGGAACTCAAGAAAGAGTATTGTGTGTTATTTAGTTTAGCATTTCTAGCTTGTACTAATATTTTCGAGATATACATATAACCTCTGTATAAAAATGCAATACGCCCATAGTCATCACTGAGTAGTCGTATAAATATAAACATCCATCGTGGATAGGTATTCAGACAACGAGTGATAGTTATCTTGATAACTCGTTAGGGTCGATCGTTATACATAGAGTCACTTTAACGATAAGACATGAGAAATCCCGTGGACACACGTTGCATGTATATTCACATTGCATAGAAACTATTTATGCTTAAGTTAGAGTAATTATTTACATAATGCAGCCTTATTTAAATAAATTCTAGAGAAATGAGGTCGTTTTCTTTCTGCGTTACCTTGTCATTAGAAGGCCATTACTAGCTGTTAAATATATTTCATTTATATTCATTTTATTAATAATTTAATCTTGTTTATACTTACATTAATATACTTATATTTACATAGAAACTTATGCTTTTCTATTTTGGAAACTGTAACAATAAGTAACACCATGTGCCTTTAAAAAGAATAATTGGGAATTGCTCCAAACCATTCTTGAATGAAAGCTAGAATATCATTAAGATTTGAATCCTGAGGAGCTTGGCGTGCAGTATTAATCAACTTTGCCCAGTCATCACGGTCTGCCACATGCTGAAGCTTTACAGATAACAATTCATCATTATACTTTGAAAAAGATTAAAAAATAAATAAAATCCACTGATAGAATTTATAAAATACCTCTGTGCATTTAATGATTGAACCTCGAATGGGATACCCAGTCAAGATGCAAGCTTGAAGACTTCCAGAATCAACAGAGTGAGCAGTCAATGAACCTACATAGACTCCTCTGTGATCTGTGGGGAGAACCTGCTCCACTTTTTGATCCATAGATACAGCAAGAACCCATTCACGGACTTCTTCTCTCTGTTCTGTTGTTAAACTCAATGTCTCTGGCAGAGGAACCTCCACAGGGAAGTCTGTTACAGCTAAATCTTCAACATCCAACACAGTACTATCACCTTCTTCTATACACTCCTCTAAATCCAGGAAATGGTTTAGAAAAACAAAGGCTTCACTGTTCTTCCCAGCTGTACGTGCTTCTATCCCTGCTTCATAGTAAGCTCTATCAGCAAGAAGAAGGTCAGTGTACCTCAGTAAAGTAATGGAAGCTTTTAAGACCAGCCCAGAAAGTACAGGATAATCACGACAACCACATTTCACTGCTGAATAATGAGTAGCTTCGAGTACTCTCTCAAATTTCGATTTTTGACTTGATTCTAATGATTTTAGATTCTTCCAGAGATCCAAGAGTACAGTTCTCAAGTGACTTAAGTATCTGTATTCATAATATGCCTGAAACAAAACAACTTCCAGCTGACTATTTCTTTTTTAACAAGTTTATCAGTATGCTATTCTTACCTCTGAATTCAAAACGCTCTCAGACAACTGTAAGTAGAGATTAAAATTTTGCTGGATGGGAGGAGTACCATACTTAACATACAATTGCAAAGCATCTAGTGGAGCATTTCCTTTCAATAATTGAACCGCTCTTTGTGCTACATATTTGTGCAAAACCTGAGTTCCTTGAGTGCTTGCAGTCTCGAATACTTGGTTCCATTGACCTTTATTAGCCAGTATCTCAAGTCCAGCATCTGCATCTATTTCCACAAGTCTATCTATTTGTCCATCCCTCAGCATTGCTTCCTTATACTTCTCTTCCAGATAAGGTTCTATATCTGGTGCCAGTTCGTTCACAATTCTCTTGGCCTTTTCCCACTCTCCAATTGAAGCCAATGAATCAATAGCATCTTTCAATTTGTCTGCTTGTAAGAATACCTAAAGGATATAAGAAAGAAATTAAATTTATGAAATTAAATCAATCTTTTATTTGTAGGATATTCAATGGTAAGATGGCAACCTGAGCAGCAACAGCATATTCTCCAATAGCAAACAAACGCGAGCCAAGGTCTCCACCGACTTGAGCAACAGTTTCTGAATCAGCCTGATGAAGTAGAATGTCAGCAGCCTTGATAAGAGACGACCTGGGCGCTTGAGGATCTAGAATTAAGATATCGAGAGCAGCTCGCACTTCACCAACTTCTAACCACTTTCTGGCTTCTTCAAAAGCGTTTGCACCAGCAAGAGAGGCGCTTATTTGACCAAGTTCACGCCTGAGATTTGCTTGTTGACTCGGTAGGTATTCTCTGCAAACGCGTAGCGCCTCAGACCACATTCCTGCTTTCTGTAATATTCAAGAAGCATTTAAGAAATGAATCAATATACACATTATGTATTATCAAATAATCACCTTATAGTGTTCAATAATCATTTCAGGTTTATGGGCTCTCAATAGCAAAGTCTCAGCCAAGGAATAGTCCTGTGCTTCAACTGCTTCACTAGCCCTGGCAATTAGGACTTGAGCAACTGCATCTTGGTTAATGGATTGAGCTACATCTTCAGCAGCCTCCCAATCTCGAGTATGAATATACATCTGAACAGCCTCCATGGTTCTTCCAGCTTTAATAAATTCTTTCTCTGCTTCAGAGAAATGACCTGCATCTTCCAGAGCCATGGCATATCTATAGTGAACTTCTTTCGCCTGATCAGTACTCCCATATTTGACAATTTCCAAAGCCCAATCAAACAAGTCAGCTTCACAAGCTAGCTGCAGACAGCCATCTAAGTAGTTCAGCCGCATAAGCAGCCTGGCTGCTAATTCTGGTGCCAATGTACGTGCCCATATTAAAGCTACCTATATAGAAATTAGAATTTTTTAATTATATATCCATTTTATACACTTTTGCATTTTTTAATTTTCTTCTAAATGTATAAACATTCATAATTTAAAGATAAGTGTCTAGTAATCGAGACCTGTTGGGCTGCGTTATCTCCAGCATGCTGTTTCGCTACACGAAGAGCATCCTCCCACATGTTGGCTGTCCTATAAGCAGTCACCGCTCCTCTCCAATCACCAGCTGCAAGATAATGCTCCTCAGCCTCACGAGGCTTGCTAGACTCATTCAATTCTCTGGCTAAGTGCGCATGAGTGGTCTCCAAAAGGTCTGGTCTATATTTTGCTACTAATCTAATCATATCTGCACGCCGACTAGCCTTTCTATACATCGCTATAGCTGAATCATATTTGCCAATGGCAAGATATAGTTCCTCTGCGTGTTTCAGATCTCCTGTTTCACAGAGGATTGTAGCATGTTTTAACAGGACTTCGTTCGCTTCATCAGGAGTCATATACTCTTGAGCTACTTCATGAGCACGACTCCAGTTGCCATTTTGTACGTGAACATCAACTGCACGTCTAGCATCTCCGGATCGAATGAAAAGCTTTTCTGCCAAGTTCTTTTCGTGTATGGAGGCGAAATATTCGGCCAGTTTCTCGCACTGTTTCCTTATTGTGGGATCATCGTCCTCGATTACCTTTTAAAAATACTAGTATTAACAAGTACTTTATTTTGAATATTGCATGTATATTGGGTATTTCCGCATATTTAGATCTTCCGTAATCTGTTAATTATAGAAAAATAGGCAAATGTGAAGAAATCTTTACCTGTATGATCTGTAGCCCCTTTCTCCACTGCCGTGCATTGATAGCAGCATCCAGAGCTAAAGCAGTTTCACCTGCCTCTATAAAATGATTAATAGCTGCATCATAGTGTCCAGCAGAGGCCAAGTGCTTGCCCCATTCTCGTTCAAGGTCAACTACCGAAGTAGGATCTACTTTTCTAGCCAATTCCAATGCTCTTGCAAATACTCCAGCTTGAGAGTAGCATTTGATAGCTTCCAGAGGCTCTGATGTCTTTTCCAACAGTTCTCCAGCTAATTCCATTAAATCCGTCGCTTTCAAGACTCTCACGATTTCATTAACAATGGATCTGTCCTCCAATAGATCTGGATTGGCCAGAACAAGTCTAGCTGCTCGACCAGGTCGATGAGCATCTAAGTATAGCTTGACTGCACGTCGAGGATTAGTAGGTTCCAAAATGGCAGCAGCTCTAGCTGTCTGGCCACTTTCGAGTAGCCAAGTCAGATGTCTGTCTCTGAGCTCCTGGAGACCTGGCCAGCCTCTGTTTTGTGCTAAAATCAACGCATCTTCCCAGTGCCAATATTTTTGGTACATGTCCAGAGCCTGGCCTAATTCATTTTGTTCCAAATAAATGGCTTCTGCAGTTTTTAATTCGCCATTTAGAATGGCTAACTTTGCCCAACAGTCAGGGCTTGAAAGTGGATCATGTCCAGTCTCTGCACGATACTTTTCGCCGATTTCTATTATATTTTTTAAGAATCTAAAAGAGTAATGAAAAGCTTTTTATGGTAACTATTCAAATACTTTTGTAAGTCACTGTAATTGGTAAGAACAAACAGGAACAATGAAGAAACATATAAACCTGCAACAAGCTACATCTCCGAGAGCTGCGTAGCACCTGGCAGCTACCAATAACTGTCTAGCAGCCATTGCGTTCCTGGCCACATTTTCCCACATGGCCTCCGCTTGAGGCCTATCTGCCAAATCCTCCAGGAATAATAAAGCTCTACCAAAATCATTGTCATGTAGCGCTGTGCCAAATTCTATCAGTGGTTCATCAAGCAGATAGGCCACCTTGCCTCCAGCCTCCTCCACCGTGACAGAAGTTCTTCCATCTTCTCTAGTAATGTCGATGGCGTCACCACGAACTGGAATTAATGTTGCCACTTCGGGATCATCGACGTTGTACCAGACTGCCAAGGTTTGTCCGGTTTGAGCTACTACTACATCACTGCCTAGTACCCAAGAAGCAAAACTGACTCCAGTCAATAATAAAATTCTTCCACCTAGCTCGTCACTTAGCCATAGTCTAGATAAATAGCGAGAATTAAGAATATATTGAAATCTCAATAAAATTTATAAATTTTAGATGAAAGAGGAACTTCAGGGGTAGATTTTTTAGCAATATAGATTCCATATTAATCGACAGAAGTCTACGTTATCGATTGTTGCATGTCAACAATGGATAACCAGTTCGGCTATAGATGTGAAAAAATTTAAGGGGCCATTCTTAAAGTTAAAATAAGATAAAAATCAAGAATAAAAAAATTTCGCGTTCGACTTCCTTTTTTAGTTATTGACAATTAAACATTAACCGAAATATCCCTGTGAGCGAGTAAACCTTCTTACACGAACGAAAGTGGATCAGCCTAAGCAGCAAGGTGTACAGGATCCTCAAATTGAACGCTACATGGGCAGCAGGTTATCTCGTACAAGTTTTTTTACACCTGTAGCCAAAAACTCTGTATGTTTCTCCCAATAATTTTTTTATATCGTTCCATAAAATACTAAGGACATTTCTGCATTTAGGAGGGGCACAATACTTTAACTACGAGAATATAAGAATACTGAAATACTGCATACTGAACGATTAAAAAAATTTCATGTAAATAAGCAGAATACTTCGTTACCTGGCTCTCTTGTCTCTAGATAGTAACCTGTGGCCTGTTTCGCTAAGTTCCAGCCAATCTACACGGACATCATGAGAAACCATTGTAACAGTAAGCCCAGTTACCAGGTCCATGATGCGAACAGTTCTTGGATCCAACAAATAAGCGAGTCTTTTATTATCCGGTGCTTCAGCAGCCTGTCTCTCATTGATCCTCACACTAACTACATGAGGATTTACTGCTTCTGTTCTTACTGAGCCCAATGCCTCATTATTTCCATACTCAACTATGGTTAGTTCTCCTGAACAGAAGATTAGACACACTCTTGGATATTCAAAAAAGAATTTTTCACTGTTGCTTTTGTCTTCCCAGGAAATTTCACTGATAAGATTTAGTTCAATGTCAGCTAGAAGTAGAGTGTTAGCTGTGCGAGCTATCACATTATTGTCAGCTCGTCCTAGGACTTTGACATCCTCTATTTCATAGCCTGTTTGGGATCTAATAATTACTGGCCGATTGCCCTCTTGTAATGGACGAATCACTACTTGGTTGGGTCCAACGTAGGCCACTTCGTGACTTCCTCTGATTACTGTTCTCTTTAGGACTGTTTCGAATTGCTCTACTGCACCGCAGAGGCTGCCTACAAGTAATCTGGAAAGTTAATAATATATAATTTTTATCTTTTTTATTCTGTATATACATATATTCTTTGCTTTTTATTCTCAAATATTTTTCTAAGTTTTTTCTTCTTTATTTCTTATTTTCTAAATGCCCTCATATCTTCTATCATTTCAGGGTTATAATTTGGTCTAATTGCATGGAACAGTTTATATAGGCTGACCTGGAACCATCACGACGCCAGGATATTGCAGTGACTGTATAGAAATTAGGCAAAGATCGTGTATTTGCCTCTTCCCAAATGGAACGTCGAGGACTCCAATCCAAAATTCGTATTTTGTCCCAAGATCCGATAGCAACACTCTGTCCACTGGGACTACAGCAGGCCACAGCGATTTCTTTTTCGTTCTCGCGACTGTAGTCGAAATTTTTCACTAACTTTCCACGCGAATCGTAAAATGACACTCGTCTGTCGCATCCTGCAGCCAGAACATGCGATTGTGTCCAAGCTAATGCGTATGCTGGTACTGTATGAGTACAGATACGTCCAGAAGGCTCGTGATTTCCATCGGCGGTTAAATGATACTTTATTATGCTACCGTCAGCGTGACTTGATAAGAAACCGGTTCCTCGTACACTGAAATTAAAGATAAGACGATGATTTTATTTAAATTAGAAATATTATAAAGAAATTTCTAAAAGTATATGAGACATTTATTAATTATTTAAATGAGGATCCACCTTATCGATTTCATTAACTTTCAAATATATTGTCAGGATCATGACCTAACTTATACCAAGATAAAATGTAGCAGAGGTATTTTTATGAATATCCTGAAAACAAGTCGAGTGGCGATTGTATGTAAAGTAAAGAAGACCCTATTCAATGCGGCAAACAACAAGGACAATAAAATATGCAATTTTTGTTTCAATACGGAGGAATTAATGAGAAAATAAAATATTGTGAAGATAGATTACTTGGAAGCCAATGCAATTGTGGTCGAATCAGCCGTGTAAAGTGTCTGAGCTTTATGAGTCTTCACCAATGCAATGCGAACTTTGCCATCTACCAAACCAACAATAATTGGTCCCTCGGTCAGCCAAATTAGACAAGTGACAGGAGAACTTTGACGAAACTTGTTGCAAATCACTTTCTTCTCTCCCCTATATGAGAACAATATCTTTTAAAGAGAATTTTTAAAATTAATTTTTTCTATCATTTACCATTGTTCTCCAATTTTGTAAACGTAAACTATACAGTCAGTCTGGCCTACTGCTATTTTTGTCGAGTCTGGAGAAAAGGCAATACCCTTGATCACGTAACTCTTTTTACCAAACTAGAAAAAGATGGGTAATTTTTCATAAAGATACACACATCATTTAAATTTGAAGAATCTTTTATAATATTTCAATTATTGTTTGTTATAATATCTTTTTGAAACTTACATTAAAAAAAAAATAACAAATTTATTATGTTTATTAACACTAAAGAAAAATTAAGAAATTGATTAATCAGATAATATAGGAGTTTACATAAAGTTAGATGAACAAAAGAAATAACAATGAATGTACAATTTTAAATTAAATTTTGAAACCGGTCATTTGACCTGGTCTGGTAAGATTAGCGTTAAGGAACAGGAGTAAAATAAAAAATACAGAATACAATCAGTAGAGTACATTTGCTTGTACCTTAATGCAATTATAAGGAAATTATTCTCGAATACCTTCGTACCTTCGAATCGACAGGTTTCGTGGAAAATTTGTCACGTTTCACGCAATTCTCGTCAAAAAGGTATATGGAACGATCAGAGGAAGCGACAGCCAGTTTTAGACTGTTTGGTGACCAGCTTATACCCACCACTCTATTCTCGTACTCCTGTTTTATAAAATAATTTTTCAGAAATTTATCTAAAATATTTTTCCCTATTTTATATTTAATTATTACCTTAGTGCGATTTAATGTTTTTCATCTATTCTTCATTTTATTATTTCTTCGAATAGATTTTATTTTTTAACTTTTTATTTTAATATTACCCTAATTCAGTTTGCTATTAATTTTGTATTATTTTAAAAATGTTATTTCCTTACTTTGTGTTACATTATTATTTTAGTTTAGTTTAATATTTCTCTAAACAGATTTTATTTTCTAATTTTTTATTTTATTATTATTCTAGTTTAGCTTACTATTAACTTTTTATCATCTTATATTATTTTTCGACATTAATCTTAGGAAAGTTCGAGATAAATTTTACGATGTTTATTCTTACTTTCGTATTTAAATCAATTACAAGCATTATTCAGAACGTCATTAAAATCATTAACTAATTTAAAGTATATGTACTTACATACGGTGGAGTAACATTGCCCAAATATTTGAGCAACATGGTTATTCCTTATCGCTTTTAACATCGATTGATTGCAGAGAATTGTTTCTGTTTGTATACTTTCGCAGTCACATTGGTTCATTTCGAGCGATATGAACATAAGTTTCTGAGACGCAATACCGCACGAGACGTTTTGTATACGTTCAAGTTGCCTAGCGACAACAACCTTTGAGGCTTGTCTAGGAGTGGAAAATTGATAAGGTACGTCAAAAGTTACCAACACGTAATTCTTATTGAATTTACTTTAGTTTATTCAGAAGAGTATACATATATGATTAACGAGGAAGAAGAATCTATTCTCAAAAGTTAAATGATTTTGTGAAAATTAAGTGACAAAATTATAATTCTGTATAATTAAATAAATTCTCAGGTTGCATGTTTCAAATGATTTGCAATTTCCATTGAATCTACACATGTACTTGAATTTATTCATACAATGTATATGTAACTAATAAATTGTCTATTTCTATTATTAAATAATTTTTGGAAAATTAAATATCAAAATTGTAATTCCGTCTCATTAAGTTAATTTTTAGATTGGTTTCAAATGAAATAATTTATTTAAACAAACAAGCATGTCATTTATAATAATAAGAAATCGTACTATTTCTATAAATCTATCGATAATAAATAAATAGAGCCCGATGAGTGAGTAACGTTTATTCAATTGATTCGTTAAAAGCAATTGGCACGTTCCAACCAATTTTTTCGCAGTCCCACAAGAATAAAAACTCGAGGCCTTTCTCTCATTACTTCTAAGCCGCTAAGATTGATCTACACATTCAACAAGTATTTAAATCCATTTATCACAAATCTCACGACATATCAAATCATCAATTATTTAAGAATTTAGAATATATTGTCTATGAACAAAACATGCTTTTTGTCCTCCTTTGTATTACAATAACAAGGAAAATTACCTAACTATTAATTTATTAAAACATAAAAATAATGAAAAATCAAAATCTATATTTTCTTCTATCTTAGCTACTTTATATTATTTATATTTATTTGAATATATTATTTAAAAGAACTTAAAAGGACATAAAAATTACAGAAGGGAAACCACTTATATCTTCTGGTATTTTTGAAGCATCAATGGCTAACTTTCACCCCACTTTTCTCGTCTATGTTGAATTTTGAAAGATACATATGTGGGGTGCCATAAAATTCTATTTTTTACAGTTTTAAAATTAACCAGTATTTAAATCAAACTTTCTATTAAATTTATATCTAGATAATTTCCCTTATTAATGTAGACCATTAGGATTCTTAACGAAAAACGACACCTCCCAATAAAACACATCCCTCATATCTAATCTAACTAAATAATATAAATATAATAGGAAACAATGATCCAAGTATCTTTATAAAGACTACGCAAGTGGAATATTAATGAATAATCAAGAGACTTGGCGAATTGTGTTTGCAAAAATTTTTGAAAGACGCATAGGATTTTGATGGATTTGATAATAAACACAGTCACGATTTAGTTTCCAATCGTTTCAAGCGTCGAACATAATAAGGTTTACGAGCTAACACGGTTAGATGCTAAGATTCGCGTCGAGTAATTCGTTCTTGAGAGGCTGAACTTGCACTGTCACGGAATTCTCGTAGAAGCCACTGGATACCAATCGAACAGAAGTTACGCCGTACTCCACCAGCTCCCGATAATCTGAAAAACAATTAATAGGGTAATTATGCTTTCTATGTTTCTTTGAAAACTTTCCCAATTTTGACTATTTGAGTCCAATCTTTTCTTCGACGTTTCCTTAAATAAAATAATAAAAAGTACATTTCATAGTATCTTGAGTTCCCCTGATTCAGATTCCTTGTTTTAGTGATAAAATAAAGGATCCAAAACGAAGATGGTAGTCAAACAGCTAAAATTGGGAAAGTCAGTAAACTGAACAATTACTTGATTTAGAATTGATGTATACAGTGGAGAGTAGAGAAAAGTTTAAAGAATAAGAAGTACAAGATACAACGCAATTTTCAAAAAAAGCTATTGTAATTGAGAAGCACAATTCAATTGTGAATAAATATAATATAGACGACTGTTATCAACATGCTAAGGGACGTTCAACAGTAAATAGGTTTATAGTTAGCTTGTGTGTGGGTCGACACAAAGCTTCCGATTGAGATCGATATTAGTGCTAGGAGTTATTAATCGTATTACCTGGTTTAGAATCTATCCCGCAAATAGAATCAACTATCTGAACTTTGGACGTGTCCAGGCCGTCGCTGCCTCCAATTATCACTTGATCGTGCGGACTGGTTTCATCGCACTACAAATCAGTATTTAATTAGTATTTTCCAATTATAACATATACTCATATATAACATATAAACAATTACATACATTAAAAGACCAGCAAATTTAAGAAAACATAGATAAAGTATAAGTCTGAAAATTTTTACCACATTATACATTATATTAGGTTGTTCTATAAGTTTCTTTCGTTTTATAAGGAAATAATAGATGCACAATATTTTTTGTTTTATATTATTTTATTACATAATTCAATAAAATAATATAAAACAAAAATGTTCTAATAATACTAAGCAACTATATTGTCTATACTATACTTGTTAGAATTTTGTGTCTTCCCTGATAATTGTGTTCACAATATCTACTAAATCTTAAAATCTGCTATAACTTGAAATTAGTACGTTTATTATTATATTTATTATATCTATTCAGCTGCAGTTATTATGTTAAGCATCGCTAGTATGTTTTTTTTTATATTTACTTGAAGTATCTGTAAGATATAGAAAACTACTAGTGAAGAAGGACGGTCGAAATGTTACGAACTTTTCGTAGTGTTCCGGTTTCAGTGGTACGAGTGGCTCCGAGGAAATTCGAAACTCCAACGCCAAGTGCGATCACATGTACAGTGCCTGGATAAAGTGCGACGTAGGTGCAGTTAATACGCCGTCCATAATTGCGCAGCGTATACGGTTCGTCTACGCTCGCTGCCAAAACATTGCAAGCTGAAAAATTATCAGAAAATATTCTTTCTTACACTGTGTTAATAGGAAACTATTATTGAAAATTGCAGTAAATTTTCATGTAACAATTTCTAACTTTTGTAATTTAGATACCAGATATAGTAAATACTAAAATATATTGAATATAATAATACTCGAGCAAAAGTAACTCATCCAAAATGTTCTCTTTCAAATATTTAAAATTTCGATATACTGTGAAATACAATATTGATACTAAAAATAAGTTGGTATATTGAGAATTGTATTGCACCTTTATATAATAATTACAAGCAATACCTATTTCAATGTAAAGTAGAAAATGCAATTCTCAAATTTTTCATTGTATATGAAGAAAGTCTCTAAATATTACAAGATTTAATTCTTGCAAATTTATGAAATTATTAGTAATTTCTATAAATTTATATTTCAAAACCTAAAATTGAAATATTAATCTTCTAAAATTTTCAGTTTTAAATCCATTCAAATTTCAAAGTCATTGACTGCCACAAAACAAGATATCTGCAAGAAATAAAAAAAAAAACATATTCAACTACTTCCAACTTCAAATTTCTGACTTTATATGAAAATAAATTGGTCGACGTTCGACTCACGTCTAGGATTTTTCAAAAATTTAGCGAAGAGCGTGAACCCTTTCCCAGGCTTTGGTATTCTGTATCGGATAACCGCTGCGTTCTGTGAACTTGTGAAGCTCCTCTTCGCACCGATATTTTTACCACAGAATTCGCTGCTTCTCTGTTTCAGCGGCAATCGATGGTCCATTTCGCTAGGGAACACTTCACCGTTTAATTCCCAGCCATCGACGACCTGCACGATATAAAAATACATTCTGAATGGACTGTTGTCACGGCACAGTGATGCATTGGAAAAACGTATCTACTGCAATGGATACATACGAGTAAAATACACGTTTCTGTATTCGAAAATCTAGGCGAGGATTATCGAAGGGAAACTGAAACTGTAGTACTATACAATAACCTCCACTATATAAAATGTCCAGTAATAAATATAATCGAAAATGGAGAATTAAAGGATTACGTCTTTCAAGCTTTATTTCATAGCTATGGATATTGAAAGATTGACCAAAATGTTCCTGATGATAGTACTATATAAAGTGTTCAATAACAGGCATTGTTAATAAGTGCCTCTATGAGCCAAAATAAATTGAAAATGTAGAATGACAAAATTAGGTTTGAGGTTTCGCTTGTTAGTTATTAATACTTAAAGATCGAACACAATGCCCCTGACGCGCGGCAGACTTCTTTGCAAGATCATATGTAGGGCAGCCTAAGCAAAGGAGCACAGATTATTATACGTACAGTGGTGAATATACATACATATACATATACTAATATTATAGTTTGTAATTGTTATTTAAAATAAAAAATTGTGAAATTTGTGTATATTTATAGCATTTGGAAGTGCACAAATATTTCTTTATTCATGCGATAACCATAATTGTGTTCTTCTGAAACGTTATACGTATCTAATTATTATATCTAATATATATATATATCTAATATATATAGATATTATATATTTAGTATATAAATATACTAAATCGTATTATTAGTATGAAACATATAACACTACACTGTGTAATATCTTATGCCTTGGTTTTGTTGTCTAAATTTATTTTATTCTTTTAATTTTATCATATAATATTTAACCATCGCATTTGTATCTTTAGGTCATAAATAATTAACATTATGTTGTATTTCCTCACCGAAATCAATCCACGGTGTTCACAAGGTATGTCAAAGGTGAGGAAGTTAATTTCTACTTTTTGATCCGGTCCAGCTAGGAAGAAAATTCCACAAACCTCGTCGTCGTCAGTTTTTGAGGTATATATGAAAGATCCTGGCTCTGCCGTGATAAACATACAGTCTGTAAAAGGATAAGATAATCTTTGATTTGGAGAAAAAGATTGAAATAAATATAAAATAAATTTCTTAATTCAAATTAACGAAAAGAAACCAAAACAGAGTTTATATAATTGATAGATTATAATTGATAGATTCATAAAATATTCATAATCTTGTCCATTCATTAATTCATTTGATAAATGCAAAAAAGATTATGTACCTGTGACAGGTTTAAAACGCGTATAAGAACTTATTAAACCATTCTTCAAATCCTGTCGATAAAAATCCTTTGAAAAATGTTCTCCAGCAACCTGGAAAGAAAAATAATTTTTTTTAGAAAAATTCTTCTTAAAAGATTGGATTCGTTATTTTAAAAAATGTTTATCTATTTCAAAAGTTTCAGATAGGTTTTATTTATTTGTTTAAAAAATTTGAAGCAGTAAAGATCCCATAAATCTTCCGTTTGTCAATTTCTCCAATTGTATTTTTATCTATTTGTTTGCACCTCCATCAGAAATCTAAAAATTCAATAGCCGCTGAAATTGATTTTATTGAACGTGGGAATCAAAAACAATCAACAATGCAATTTTTGTTTCAATCTGGAAAAAGTAACTGGAAGAAGTTAAATGTTCAACCTTCATCTTTTAATATTTAATTTATAAATAGACTTTCATATTTTCCAATTTAGATAGAGATGAAAAATAATATTTGAAAAATAAAAACTTTAGTAATACATATACATATATGAGTTTTAATAAACAAGCCAATTACACCTTAAGCTACCATAAAAGCAGAGAAATATAAAGAAGAATCTCACACAAAGAAATACATTTTCTGTTAAAAGAAATGAGTCTTTGTTCCCTAACGAACGAAATGCTATTCAGAATTTCCTCTTAGTAGGATTTCTTTTGTAAGTTATGTTGCTGACGTTGAAATCCACATATAATAACACAGAAAAGAATATTTACGACCAATCGATGAATAACTGATATTTGAAGTAGACTAGGAGAAAATCTAACCCATCACGTGGTTGCCTATGGAAATATCTTTATCGACAGGCGGATATTACAGCATGATTGTCATCGGTGACGACAATTACTATTGTTACCAGCCATCGACATTCCTCAAAAATGTAGGAAACTTGTTAGAAACTATGATCGAGTATAAAACGTTCATCGATGTTAAAAAATATTATAAAAATATTACAAAAATTTAATTCGTTAAAGCATAATGCAATCTTCCCTAAAATCTGAAAATATCTATGTTAAAAACAATGTTCTTTTCCTCCAAATTTTAACAAATAATTATACCATTATTTTATGATATTCATTGATATCAACAAATATTTCGAAAATTCATTTTTTCTTAAGAAGACATAGTCCAACTTCCCTTAAAATTTAGTTAACAATTTCCTATGTAAGATAATAACATCTTTTGAAGAAATATTTGGAAGATCGTACTCTGCCTTTTCTTAAATTTTAATAGATAATTGTACAAATATTGTTAATTAACTTTTCAGGGTTTTATAAAAAAAGTTCGTGACAAGAAGTGAAGGATATATGAAGATATTTTCATAACTGGGAAAATAGAGGTTGATTGTTGGAGGGCATAGGAAGAAAAGCGAAATTGCTTTTCCTCAGTGACAATTTGTCGATCTCCGATGAATTGCAAGGAATGAAGTCTCGACTAAAGGAAGCATTAATGGATAGAGGGAATTATATTCCCTGAGGGACTGTTTCACGATTACTTCGCCGTGGTGTAGCTGGATAAAATTCAGTGAATTGACTAGCTGGTAGCCAATAACAAAGGAACTGGCGGCCTTCGAACAAACTTTTTATAATCTTAATCTTCCTTCGTATAAAACATCTCAGTGTACTGAAAAAAGTTTTCAATATTAATAAAGTAAATATCTGTATTGTTAGAACATATTATAACATAGCTTGTAATACAAATGTTATAATATTTGTATTATAGAAAAATGAATATTATATTTTTTAATGTATTGAATTAAAAAACAGAAAATTATGATATTAATATCAATTATTATATAAAACTATTATAATATAAATGTTATATCATAATACATATTTTTATTATAAGAAAAGAAATACTATATTCCTTAATATAAAGAATTAAAGATTATTATAACATTGTAATTCTAATATCAACTATTCTATACAATGTCTTATAATATTAAATTTATCTTGCAAAATGTAAATTGTATAATCTCTTTTTTATTTCAGAAGAAATTTTTAATGGATTGTGTAAGAGAAATATCGAATTTCACATCGAATCATTAAAGGAAAAGATGGAGTTGGATATATCGGAAACGTAATCGACAGTTGTGCAATCTATTTAGATTTACTCAATATGTTTTCTGAAGATTTAATACTATAATATGAATTTCAACGTCACAAGTAATAAAAGAAGGAAAATACAATTTATGATTGATGATTGATTAACATCAGAATGCTAAGAATCTTTAATGTATCCCTAAATACTAGACTGATTATTTTACTGCGTTTTATAAAAATTCACATTTATATTCATATTGGAATCATGTTAAATGTTAGCCCTTTTGCCAGTTTTTCTTTCAAATATTTCCCTTCATTTTCAAGTGGAATATTTTTACGATAAAAAAAAGTTATGGAATTGCGTATTTCGCATTCCACTTACTATTACATTTTACATTTAAAAATAGTAGTGGCGAAGGTTACGCCGAATGATTTGCGTAACGTTAACGGTCAAATATTTAAGAGTTAGGGGTCACGAGAATAAATGGACCTTACGATATCCATAACATTCCAGGAGCCACGATAAACCTGGTAAACGGCAGTATTTGACCACGCGATTCTTTCAAAGAGTCGACACGCCAATTTCCTTTTTATTTCCAATCCCTGATAACTTACAGATTTTCGACTACGAGGGGATTCTCCAATGGATTTGATGAAACTTATCCATTCAACACTGATTTTCGGATTCTTCAAATCGATATTCCTTCTTACTTTTATTAACGCTTCATTTGACCGCTCCTTTTTTATTGAAATATCTGCTCTTTCGATACTCTCAATGTTAATCTTTTCTCATTACTGCAACATGTTTTGACGTTCCAATTTGTTAGACCCTGAAATGTCTTTATTTGTTAGTATTTTGCATCAACATCTTTACTTTCTGATTTAATTACACAATTCCTTTTCTATTTATGTTTTTTAATTTCTATATTTCTTGCTTAACATAATTCTTTTATCAGTAGAACTTTAGAACTCTTAAAATTCTTTCTTATATATCTTTTTAGAGTTCTACATTGAACTTACAAAATTCTTTTTTATTTACTTCTTTCTTTAATTACTATAATTCCACTATACCATAATTCTTTATTATTGCAATTTTAGACTCTGAAATTCCTTTTACGAATACTGTTTAACTTAATTATAAATTGTTTATCTGTTTATCTTTTTATTTATTATAATTTCTCCTTACCATAGTAATCTCTTTACAGTGCTGGAAATTCTTAATTTCTTAGGAAGTTAAGATAGGGATTCACTCTGTTTTTTTTATAGACATTTTTTCCAATTCGAGTTTTATCCACGGTAAATCATGTTTCGGAAAGACATCGCCAAAGGCGAAGTCCTGGAGTGATAGATTACTTCCTATTCTACAGCCATTGGTCCGGAATGGACACTGTCTATAGAACTAGTAGAGTAACAGAGGGGCATGAACATTAGAAACTTCCGAAATCAAATAAAGTTACTACTAACGGTTTTGTGGAAAGTCAGCATTAGTGATAGTTGACTGATTCTACAGGATAAGGTAGTGTTCTGTTCAACTTCAGGTATTCAGAGAGAGATCATTGCCTGAATGCATCGTAGTAGGTAGTAGAGGTCAAGCTTTGGTAGAACACACCATGCACTCGAAGAAATTGGAAGCGTAGAAAATTAATTGTAATTTTCATGAAAACATGCCAACATTTATCTTTTTATGAACATCGAGGATCGATGCTTAATCAGGCACAATACTGCCTGTCGACAAGTGTTTTCCGGTGTCTTCAATCTCGAATCGATTATGCTTTAATAAAATATATAAATTTGTATAGTAGAATAATTTCGATTAATATTTTTTTAAATAAAATGGTATATGGTATATTTAATAATATTTGATCATTTATAAATAGATTAAATTGCTTATATATGTAGTTAACAATTATAATTCGGAAGCAAATTGTTCATAACCAAACTACAACGAATCATAACGTATAATAATTATAACGCGAATTATAATATAAATTGTTCATATTTTCATATAACAAATTATATACTCTTGTATACAGTATACTTTTATATACTGTACTGTAGTTTGTGTTTATGTACAATTACTAGTATAAACTATTTATATGTGTACTTGGATATTGTACACTTGAATACAACATATACTTATATACAATTACTTGTAAATATAAACTACTTGCATATTTATATACAATACGTATAAGTAAGTTACTATAAGTTAAGTACTGTATATATATATATTTATAACTGATACATACTTGCATAAGTAATAATTGTATTTCAAAACCAACTGGTCCATAACAAATTTTCATGTATTACCAAGTTGTTCGTAACAGAATGTGTAAGTAACAATTATAATTTGAAAATTATTTACAACAAAATTGAACGGTAGTTCTGATTTTTCCATCATACTCTTGAAGTTAATAGTCTTTCCTCGAACCATTATTCTCGATCCTCGAAACACAACGATACATAAGCTCAATCGAGGGAATCATTTAAAATATAACGCGTCACTGATCCTTTCGATTTTCGATACTCGTGCATGCATACGTAACCTAAATCACTCGATGACATAACCTTAAGCCGCTTCTTCTGCTTTATACTGTTCTTTATATAAGGGCAAGAGATATTTCATGCTCAAAAATTGACTACCGATATACGGGATACGTTGCGATATTCGGAACTTTTTGAGATTGCTATAATAAAACATAAAGCTCTTTATTGACCTGAGTAAGGTATCCAATTTAATGTGAATATATGTCTATCCTAAAGTATTCATTTCTTATATCGAAAATGATCTTTAGTGAAAGAGAATATATATAGTATAGCAGATTTTTAATATGAATAATAAAGATATACAAAATTATTAGCACAGACCAAATTTTTCGGAAAATAAAAGTGAAATTTTATGTAAGTCTTATAATCTTTAGTCTATCATCTAAGAAAGTTATAATCTACAAAATGCAATCTTTTTTATTAAAGTCTTTTGTAAAATATGGCTTTTATTCTTGAAATGGTGAAATGATACATCATAGATCATTACTGTCAAGCGTCTATGCAATAAAAATAAATGATATAAAATACATAATGGATTGCTTCCATTGAAACATAAAATTTAATTAAGATAAAATTGATACAAGAATTGATTCTAGAATCATTTTGACATAAAACCAAAAAAATAATAACTTTAGTCAAATTTCTTTTCACACATAAGTTATATAATGACATATGATTGTTTTAAATATTAAGATCGATATTATTCGATATCAATCGATATTTCCAACTGTTGCTTCTAATATGCATATTTGAACTTTAAATTCAAAAGTTGTATTTTACAAAGAGATTAAATAGAGAACCGTTTTTTTCTTAATTTATACCAATTTGTAAAATCTGTGATCGATTTATGATAAGATCGATATTTTTCAAATGTGTATTTTTCCAAGTTTATACAAATCTATAAAATACGAATAGATTTATATTCATCATTATATATAATAACATTTTGTATTTCGAAAATGTGAATGATTTTAGTCGATGACGTGCCGTTTGATAGATATCCTTTTTTGCCAGGTGTTGTACGTCAGATTCGTTTTTCAAGTCACGAAACATGACTCGATTACCATTGTTACACGTGAACCAGTCGCGTTGCTAGCGATTTACGATCGAGAAGTACATAATCGTGATACAAACAACGGAACAGCCGCGGTAAATATTTGCGATGACACGGATTTACCTTTTGCGACGAATATTATACCATGAACCAACTTCTTTCATGTAAATTGTACGAAATTCAATCGGAACTAATTCTTCCATTCTCTTCCTTTTTTTATACACAAATGGATGATAATTATTAGATTGGTGATTTTTATGTACGTACATATGTATATATCTCTATAAACATGATTAAAAGTATGGAATTTTAATGGAAAGTTGTATTCACCAAATATTATAGTAAGTATTCTATTTTGGATATTTTTTATATTTTTATATATTATATAGTTTGTATGCATTCTTGTTCCTTCAATTAAATGCGTTAAAATCTGTAGTTTAATTCTACTTACACTACTATACACTACTATAATATGTGCATAGTATATGTAGTATTCTACTTACACTATCACATTTTACTTTTCTTTTTTTATATTTTATATCAATCTTTTTCTAGGTCACTATATTGTTTTTGGCAGATAATTAGGTTATATTAGTATATATGCAAGTGGTAAGGAAATCTAAAAAATATTTTGGACTAAGAATTATGAATTTTTAAATAAGCAAATAAATGAAGTTCAATAAATGTATACGGTTAATAGCCAATGTGTGCACATAGAATTTAGACTTTTATTAGTTGAAGTTTACTGATGTATTGTAGCAGATATGTGCATTGTTTAGTAAATGAATACTAATTCACGAACTAACGATAGGTTATGTAAATATACATACTAGAAATAGTAAACATTTTTACATTTAGTCAACATCAATCAATAAAATTTTGTATAGAAAATACACGTTTATTGTATGAAAATGATTAAAAATATTTTATTCGAAGTATTGCCCATCGCTAGCTATACATTTTTCCCACCTGTCGGGCAATTGGTGGATGCCACGCCAAAAAAACTGTCGCTCTTTTGAGGCAAACCAGTCATCGAGCCATTTTCGTACATTTTCGTAAGAAGTGAAGTGCTGGTCAGAAAGTGCGTGTCCCATCGATGCAAATAAATAGTAATCGGACGGAACCAAGTCTGGTGAGTAAGCCGCGTGCGAAAGTATTTTCCAACTGAACGCTTCAATCGTTTCATTGACCGGTTTTGCTGTATGTGATGGTGCATTATCATGAAGCAAAATTACTTCGTGTTGCCTTTTTTGATATTCTGGTCGTTTTTCACGCAAAGCTTGATTCAAATCGATCATTTGTTGTCGGTAGCGCTCAGTATTAACGGTTTCGCCAGGTTTTAACAGCTCATAATAGATCATACCCTTCTGATCCCACCAAACACACAGCATTGTCTTCCGTCCATAGCGATTTGGTCTTGTAGTCGATGTCGGTGGTTCGCCTGGAGCTACCCATGATCTTTTACGCTTAGGATTCTCAAAATATATCCACTTTTCATCGCCAATCACAATTCGGTGGAGAAATGACTTTCTTTTGTATCTGGCGAGCAGCATTTCGCCAGTGGTTTTTCAGTTTTCCTGCTGTCTTTCATTCAGTTCATGTAGAACCCATTTTCCCATCTTCTGGATCTTTCCCATGGCTTTCAAACGTATGGAGACGGCTTCTCGTGTCACGTTTAATTGATCAGCGAGTTGTTGTTGCGTTTGAGCGTCATCCTCATCCAACGATGCTTGCAATTCTCTGTCTAAAAATTTTTTCGGTGGTCTTCCACGTTCTTCGTTCCTCACGTCAAAATTGTCACTTCTGAATTTTTTAAACCACTCAAAGCACTGTGATTTACCAAGAGCATGCTCACCGTAAGCTTCGACAAGCATTCGATGCGATTCTGCAGCAGTGTTCTTCAAATGGTAACAGAAAATCAATGCTGCCCGCAAATCGTAGTTTCCAGGCACAAAATTCGACATGTTCAACGCTATTACAAACTATGCTGTTGTATGAAACTTGTATTGTTCTGAGTCGAAAATGTTTGTAAGACAAAGACTTTTGGCATCAATGACGCAGTTTAGTGATAACTACATTATCAGTTAGGGCCATCTATAGACAAATTCCGGTTTCATATTTACAGACCTGATAATTAATCACAGAGTATTTTTATACTGTCAACATTTTTATCCTCTGACTAAATGTAAATATCACTAAATCTACGTAAATGCATATATTAATTGTAATAGAAATACAGAATTAAGAAAGTATTAAATATGTTACTAGGTATTACTAGGTTAATCAGATAAAGGACCATTTCAATTTAAAAATTGAACCGGTACGAAAACAGAAGCATTTTCACGACATTTATTTCAGTATATTTCTTTGTATTTTCATACAAATGGCAAAACCGAATTGTCCTCTAACCACAATTTATTTGGATTAACAAGGTTTGTACCATTTTATCCATTTCTCCTGTTTTCACGTATTTTTATATTTTTCTACATTTCCGTTTTATTAGCAACCGTGAAATTATAAGGAGAACAATTGCAATATTTCTACGTTTATTTCATCTTTTTGTTTTTCGAGGATTACGATGGAAATTCAACACTTTATAACCTCGTTAATTTGCGTTGTGCGTAAGTACGTTGCCACCCGATTTTTGCAAGTTACATGCTCATGTTAAATTGCGTTTGCACTGACAACAAGCAATTGCACTTTGCAGGTCGCCAGAGTTGCCTGATAAGCCACCGAAACGCAGAAAAGATCACAGAACACATCCGCATTGAAATCCTCATTGGGACAAAGAAAATGAAAAACTGAATGAATTAAGATGAAGTTAATAACGACGAAAATTAATTACTAGACCGTGGATGTTTATAGAAATCCATATTTTTATAGTGGTTATAATTAATGAAGAGTTGGATGTTAGTATTGTAATAGCAATTAAAGAATTGAATGTTGATATCATAATCGTAATTAGAGAAATGGAATTTAAATAGAAATTTATTGCTTATATGATGATTTTAGATATTACGTATTAATGTGCATTTTTTGTGCCTTTAAATTTTTCACAAATGCAGGAAAATTTAATAAAACTATGTTATTCTAAGGTAGCATAAATATTCCAAATGTAATACTTGATGTAATCGTGATAATATTTAGTGAGTGAAACAAACCTCTAGTTAGTTTCTTTTTTTTTTTAGTATTATTTATAAAAATACGAATTTATATTCAATCTATTAATCATATATCGAGAAACTCGAATCTCCAAATATATAAATAATTAAAACCCTAATTCTTATCGTTGTTACATTTCAGGTCTTTCCGGAAGTAACATACAAGTTCCGTTTCGTTTAGTTACGAAATGGGCTACGATATAAAGGGAAAACACTCGATATTTGAAGGTGATTCGTCATGAAGTTTCATTAAATCCGAGAGATTTAACAACGACATCCTTCTTCGTTAATCAGATTACCGGTCTCTGGTTTGCTTCACGGTGCGGAACGAAGTCAAATGGAATTGTCTTTGAAGATCAATGTGTAACACCTCGGTTCTATGGTCTTTGGAGACACCTCGACGGTATGGAACATGAGCTTTTTGTATTCTGAAACGGATCTTGAATGGAAAGAAGGTCGTAAGAACTGACGAACAAACTTTAATTGGAATCCTCTTGAACATTTAACATTTCCTATCTTATTGTTAAACTTTCGACTTAAATGTAGTTTACAAGTCCCTGTGGGAATTCTGTAGAATAGACCCATGTGGAGGGTGTCTGTATGTTATTGTCCAATGAAAAATGAGAAGTTTCTTTATTTAATAAATAAACCAAAGGCAAAGATTAATATGCGCCATTGGTTTTTTTTTTGTAAATCGATAAAAAGATTATTTCAATAAAAACATATTATATAAATAACATTATTCGAACGTAAAATGAATATTAAATAAACTGAATATGGGACAATAAAATTTTTTTGGAACGTTTACAGTTTTTCTTTGTTAGGTGACGAATATTGAATTTTCAGTAAACATTATATTAAAAGATTGTACCAGTCATGAAAAAGTTCTTGGTATTCGTTTATTATACATTATTGTACATGTATATTCATTTTTATATATCCGGTATTATATTCATTTATAGTATATAATTTAACAAACACAATTCAAATAATGATTAACACTATAATAACAAGTACACTATTTTATACTTGAATAATTACGAATATACGTACGATAAACGAGATGAATATACAATGAATATACGAATTACGAATATGTATGTATGTATATGTGCAAACTAGGATACCAAGTAAATAATGTGTTAATAATGTTAATTGCTTGTCATTACTAATTGATTAGTTTGTGACATTGTTCATTCAATCTGTGGTGGGACTATTGTGATCCTATTGGTAGGACAATTTACAAATATATTCAATTTATCTCTTTATTCTATTTATTATCAATAAATAATTAATAGTATGATCATTCTAAATTGTATTTAAGTTTTTATTTTTAACTGCATTCTCTTTCTTTCAGAAAGAATATGGGTGGAGAGCATTGATATGAAAGATGAACAATCGCCCCTATTTTGGAATGGAAAGATTCGCCTTTAGTTTTAATTAAACTGCTGGGAACCCGTATCGAAAGCTCCGAGGAAAGCGGAGAGAAAGGGTTACTGAGACCTTACATGTGGTGTTTACTTTGTACTACTCGTGCAACTAATTGCCATGACAAAGGGAGGGAAATGTAACCCATCGTCGACCCGAGTAATGATCGATCAAAACTCCATTATTGACATTCTTTTGAGTAACACGTGCAAGAACGATGGGAAACCAAATTAAAATCATTTGAATATGATTATCTTATTTTCTGAATGGATGAAAGAACTATAATACGTACACAAGTACATAGAAACAAATTGATTGCTTAGATACTGCAAAAATGTTAGCGGGAATTAATTGTTATTTTATAATGGTTATATTTATATACGGATAAAACTCGTCTGCTGTATACTCTATTTCTGGGATACAACGGAAATAGAAACAGTATGTTTAGATATTTTTACTTCTTTCAAACATCAATTATTTCAAAGCTATTATATTTCACATTAAATTTATGCGTACATATTAGATGTTAAGTGGTATTATATTATAAATTTTCATGAAATATATTTTATAAAGATTGCAGGAGGAAAGTGATATATAAGTCATGTTTTCGTTCTCTTTTTTTATAAGTGAGCAATTTTAGAACAATAAAACGATTTTATCTGGATTTAAATTGTGTTTAAAATACAATTCTAAGTACAAAGAACATTTTTTGCTTCGTTCCTGCATTAAATTAGGAGACAAAAGTTTGCAAACGTTTGTTTTTACAAGACTTACGTCTTTGAACCTAACAAGTTATTCTCTTTCCAATTAATTAGATCTACCAAATGATATTTAATGTGGTAAACATAAAAAAGTGACAAATGTAGACTTATCATATCTTTATGTGCTCTTCATTTAAATATCAAGTGACATTAAAATCATTCAAACCACGAAAATCAACTTTCCACGTTTTATCTCCTGTGATCTCATAAACGTTATTCAATAAAATAAAATATGATACATCGAGCTGCATACAATTTTCCAAATGTCCAATGCTCGTTATTAAAATCATCACAACATCTTCAAACAACATAAATCTCTTTACCTGTTGCTGATAGCGTTGATAATCGGCGTTTCCTTTGATTACAGCTGAAGCAGCGTTGAAAACCGCAACGAAGAGGAGCAGCCTCGCCAAACAATATACTGGCCCATTCAGAAACATGATTCCCCCGGTTGAATGCGAAGAAACCGGAAGTAAGTGTTGTTGAAAGAAGAATGGAATGGTTTGAAGATGATTCGTTGACGTTTTGAAAAGTCGTGTCTTTTGTCACTGGTTCGTATTGTTGTAACGTACGGGGGGAAAACTCGTGGAGCTGGCGTCAGGACAAACTGGAGATTGTGTGGCGTCGCGACGCGCGGCGTCCCTCTTATAGCCGCTAGTCCAGCCCGCGATTCGTCCACGCTGCGCATCCCCAAACGCTTGCAACTGCCGACGATAACGCTGATAAAACAGCCTACGTTCGCCTGCACACCTTTCTCCGGTGAGTCGAAGACCTTCTGTGTTCGTTAGAGGAGGCTGGATTATAAAACAGAATGATAAAAGCTATATAATTAAAAGAGAGGAAAGTCTGTTGAATAAGGATATTTGGAAGATGGAATTTTCGAGATTGATGGGAGAGAGAAAATTGCAAGAAATGTTATTTGGCAAACAGAATTTTGGAAATTGAAATATAATAGGATAAGAAAATGAAAACGGAGAGATATATTAGAAACATGAGATACATTAAGTAATGTAAGATGTATAAATGAAATTTAAATTGATTGGGGTTAGTTGAGATTAACAAATAAATTTATATATATATATAGTTTTAAAAATGGTTATCTCTAAAGATAGGGAGGAAATATATAATTGCTATGTTTATATGTATATGGAAGGTTATTCTTTGGAACTTGTTGAAATTGGCAGAGGAGATTAATTGGTTGGAGAATTGAAAGCAAGAGAAAAATTGTTGATAATCAAGTGGTAGAGTATTTGAATTTTTACAAGACATTTTTACAAAATTTTGTATAACGAGAAACCTTCTCGATAAAAGATTTTATTTAAATAGGACAAAATAAATTTATTTAAAATGTTCACTTGATTATTGTAATTGCGAGATAACGTTTTTAAGAACTTAAGAGCTTAATAAACGGTTTCAGTTGATTAATTCTTTGACTTGTTAGTTTTATTGAGCCAATGATGAAGATCTAAATTTCTCGCTCTTTCTCTTTCATTACTTCGTTAGGGCGAGTTCAGTGAACGCAATAAAGTATATCTCCATTATAAGTGTACACTAAAAAAACGTGTTATCTCTGGTTATTGAGCTTTTCTTTCCAACAAAAAGAACATAAAACAAAATTAAGAAGATAGAGATGCGCAATGCATAAAACTATTTAGAGATAGACGTATAGATATAGAAAGTAATATAAATTATAATAGGCCAATATTGCAGCTGATTTATGCAAATATATTTATGCAAATCTATCATTTTATAAATATGAAAAAACTTTAAATTACAAACGAATTTTATTTAAAAAAATGTTATACATTTTTACATATAATTCTGTGTATTTTTGTATTTTCAAATGTCCGATAAATGCATAAAAATTCGTAGTCT